>NW_024466512.1:8769000-10203500 GCF_017591425.1 Ochotona curzoniae
GCCACCGCACCGGGCCCCATAACTTGTTTTAATGAAATGCACAGCCAAGAGAGAACCAGGAACCAACCAGAAAGCCAAGCAAGTTGGCAAATATCTGACTGTGGAAGGTTGTAGTCATTTTTAAACTGTGCCTACTGGTGCGTTAGTGTCGTTAATGTTTGTGCTCTGTCTCTACATTCCAGAGCAAACCAAAAAATTTTTAGTAACTTTTTAAAGTTTAAAATAACAATGTCTCTTAATACCATTGAATCAATTGGCTATGGATGTGTCTATTTGCTTCAGTGGCTATGTTTCCTACTAAGGATGTTACACCTTTGTCAGTGAGGTCCAACTGGTTAGCTTGTTCCACAGTGTTTCCCAGTGCACTGCTGGAACTCCTCAGAGCAGGACCTAGTGAGGATGATATACAAGCACTAGGATAGTATCTGTCCCTTTAGTTCTAAATGTTTTCTCAATACGAATACTGAGGTTTACTAGTTATCTTTTGGTTAAGGATTAACTCAGCTGCACAGAGACCAGAGGCTGTGGTTGCACCATCAGTCATTAGGAATGTGGAGACTTGCTTTGCGGTCTTATATGTTCTATGTTTGTAAGCCTTTTCCAGATTCTGAAGAGGAATGTGTGTTTTGCAGCTGGTGGAGCAATGTTCTACACAGATAAGATGAAGCTTGATAATCGTGGTACTTAACTCTGACAGTCCCTTCCCTGAAGGACTTCTGAGCTCTGCTTGACCTGTTTCCCCGAGGCTGCTATCACAAATGGCCGCAGGGGGGGCTCCATGCAACCCAAGTGTGTTCTTGCTCAGTTCTGAAAGCTGTAAATCTGGTTAAGGTGTCAGCAGCGTCATGTGCCCTCTGGAGGCTCCAGGAGAAAATGCAGCACTGGTCAACACTTCTGAGTGGGTGTTGGGGGCGGGGCCCTTGGTTCATAGGCATCACCCCCAGCTTTGCCTCTGTGGACACTTTTTCTTTCTTGGTGTCTTCTCACATTTCTTCTTCTGCTTTTTTCTTACAAGGGCACTTGTCATTGGATTGATCCAGACAATCCAGAATGAGCTGATCTCAACAACTCTGCCCCCTCCCGCCCCGCCCCCCTCCCGTCCGTCCCCAATGAGACCCCATTCACACATTTAAGGGCTAGGACACGGATATACATTTCAGGGGCATCACGCATTGCAATGTTAGTGTGTGTGCAATGATGTGACAAATCACCAGCTCTGAGGGCAGATGGCTCCTTGTATTTCCGTCATTTCTTTGTGTATTTCCAGCCATCCATGTTATTAGGGTCTCACATGTGATTTCCCTGTGTCCTGAACTTCTGTTATGTAGAGACATCTCCTCATCCCTAGTCACTCCTCATCCCTCCTGCCACCTGGAGTCTTTTTTTTTTTTTAATATTTATTTTATTTTTATTACAAAGTCAGATATACAGAGAGGAGGAGAGGCAGAGAGCAAGATCTTCCATCTGATGATTCACTCCCCAAGTGACAGCAATGGTCAGAGCTGAGCCAAGCTGAAGCAGGAGCCAGTAGCTTCTTCCAGGTCTCCCACATGAGTGCAGAGTCCCAGAGTTTGGGGCCGTCCTTGACTGCTTTCCCAGGCCACAGGCAGGGAGCTGGATGGGAAGTGGGGCTGCCGGGACTAGAACCCATGCCCATATAGGATTCTGGCTCGTGCAAGGCGAGGACTTTAGCCATGAGGCCATTGCGCCAGACTTGGCAATCAGTTGTTTGAAAAAAAAATTTTTTTTTTGTCTTTCCCTTCCTTTTCTTTCTTTTGCTTCATATGGAATTCTCTCTCTCTCTCTCAACTTTTCTTTTTTAAAATTGGAAAGTCAGATTTTACAGAATGAAGGAGAGACAAAGATCCTCCATCTGTTGGTTCACCTCCGAAGTAGCTGCAATGGACAGAGCTGAACCGATCCGAGGAGCCAGGAGCTTCCTCCAGGTCTCCCACGTTGGTGCAGGGTCCCAAGGCTGTTCTCCACTGCTTTCCCGGGCCACAAGCAGGGAGCTGGATGGGAAGTGGAGCAGCCGGGATTAGAACCGGCACCCATATGGGATCCTGGCACGTGCAAGGTGAGGACTTTAGTTACTAGGCTACGTGCCCGGCTCTCAGATGGAATTCTAAAGTGATATGTTCTCCCCTCCCCCAGCATTTAGTGCAGTTCTAAAAATTTTTAGCTGCAAATATGTCAAAGGCAGAGAATTCAAAGCGTGCTGATTTGTTCAACGCCAGCTACACCGGGAATTAAATCGTCCCAAGTGATTAGTAAAAGCGTTCCACTAGCCTATGGTGCGGACGAAGTGGGAAAGCGCCCGAGAGGCGTCCGACACGCGTGGGTGCTGCATCCCCCAGCGGTAGTGACTTCGTGGTTCCCTTCACGTGGTGCTGTTCTAAAAATTTATCCCCATTCCCCCACGCCGCTCCTGCTGAGACTGAAGAACCCAAATGTGTTTGCGGAATGAATTATAACCGGCAAACATTTTCTCCTTCAGCTTTCGGTGCTTTCCCACACTAGAGCTTCAATTTTGGACACATTTGTGGGGAACCTGAGGACGCTTCATCATCCCTCTGAAGTTGCTACAGTTCTAGTTTTTGCGTGCAGGAATTATTAAGGGACTATAAAAGATATTCACGAATCCCGCAGACATATTTCTTTTTTGGCTTTGCGGGTCAGAGACCGGTGTCGACCCGGTCCCGTCGTTGATTATGACGACACTCGGACGCCAAGGTGGGGCGGCGAGGCACCGACTGCAGCCTCCTCCACAGCCGGCCGGATTCCCGTTGTCCTGGTAACCAGGTTACGAACGCGCGTGCGCAGCCACACCGCATTATCACGTGAGGCCTCGCTAGGGTCGGAAGCCGTCGCGCGGCGCCCAGGCGGGCGTGCCCCGGCCCTGCGGCGTGAGGTGACGCGCTAGCGCCCGCCCCTCTGCGCCCGGCCAGCGCTCCGCTGCTCCCGCGCACCACGTGCCCCGCCGGCCGCGCCCCCAGCCCTCGCCGACGGCTGTGGGAAGCTGCCGTAAAATGTCGTGAAGGTGCCGCCGCCGCTTTGCGACTTGCCTCTCCCAGAGCGAGCGCCCGGGAGCGCCCACCGCCTTCGGCTGGAGCGCATCGGCCCGGCGCACTGCGAGAGGCCCCGCGCCCTTCTGCCTTCCTCGTCGCTCCCTTCCCGGCCCCGGCCATGTGAGGCCCAGGAGGCTGCGGTGCCCTGTGGCCCAGGGCTGAGACCGGGCGGCAGGTGCCTGTGAGGCGGACGGGTGCCGGGGGGTTGCCCAGCAGGATGGAGGAGAGCATGGAGGAGGAGGAGGGGGGCAGCTACGAGGCGATGATGGACGACCAGAACCACAACAACTGGGAGGCCGCCGTGGACGGCTTCCGGCAGCCTCCGCCACCCCCGCCGCCGCCGGCGTCGATCCCGGCCCCTGTGCGAGAGCCTCCGGGGGGACACCTGCTGGCGGTGCCCGCGGCCTCGGTGGACAGGAAAGGCCCCAAAGAGGGGCTCTCGATGGGGCCGCCGCCCGAGGCCAACGGGGTCATCATGATGTTGAAGAGCTGCGACACGGCCGCCACGGTGGCCAAGGCGGCGCCCGCCCCCAATCCCAGCTCCACCATCAACATCAACACCTCCACCTCCAAGTTCTGTGAGTCCGGCCTTCCCCCTCGGCCCCGGCCGCCTTCGCTTTTCTGCTCCCAATGCGCGCGCCGCGTCCACCCCGTCCACCCCAAGTCCACCTTGTCCACCCCCGGCGGGAGCAGCCCCGTTCTCTTTGTTTCGGGGCTCCTCCACTTCCCCCTTCCTGCCTCTTCGGGTGCCTGCTGCCCTGGCCAGCGATCACACAGCCCCCAGGTGCCCCTCAGACGCGATCCTGACCACCGCTGGCTGTCCCCCACGTTAGGAAGTGCTTCCTTTACTGCGCCCCCTCTCCACCCCCTAGAGTTGTGCCCAGGAAGGTGAGGGGGTGAAGAAGGCCGTCTGAGCTCCGTTAGGGGGACAGGCTCGTGTACGCAGCCGGGGTGGGCGCAGCGTGGCAGCTGTGCACCTGTGGTTTTAACTAGTGTGTGTTAACTTGGAAGTTAACGTGTAGAATATGCGTGGCCATCCCCCCGCCCCCCGTGTACACACCTTCCCCTCGGGCTGGGGAAGTGCCCGAGTTCCTTCCTATTGCAGTGGGGGCTGGGGCGCCCGGCTGGAGGCTGTTGCTGTGTAAGATCACTTTTTAGAGTCGGCAGTCCCAGGAAGCCACAGAGCAAGTGTCCAAACGCAAGGTTCATGTGCCTGGTGTGGACAGGAAGGTGTCACAGTGGGAGATGGTCCCCGGCTACGCTGTGGGCTTCTGTAGTGAGGCAAGAACCTGCTCTTAGAGGCAGTGTTGGTGCGGTGGGATGGTAAAATAATGGGGCCACCGGAGCTGGGTTTTCGTCACTGCAGGTTTCCAACAGGACCTGGTGCAACGATGGCGGTCTTATTTCTGTGTACTGTTATCAAGCTGTACCAGTAATGGTCCAGTTAGCTGTGCACAGAAGACTCCTGCTGTGGTTCAGATACATTCTCATAGTTCCAGCTTCACACAGATTTCTCTGTGTGTGTGTACAGCACACTTATCTTCAAATAATGCTTTAGTCATAGATGCGTAGAAATGGACTCATAGGATTTGTATGATTTGTCTCTGTTGTGTAGAAATGAAAATAATATTGATGTGGTAGAGTTTGTGCGTGGTAGGCTGTGTTTTGGGACTCCCATGTGGGTGCAGGGTCCCAAGCCTTTGGGCCATACTCGAATGCCTTCCCAGGCTACAATACAAGTAGGGAGCTGGATAGGAAGTGGAGCAGCCAGGACATGGACTGGCAGCCAGATGGAATTCCAGTGGGTGCAAAGCCAGGATTTAGCCACTAGGCTGTTGCGCTGGGCTCTATAAGATTCTTATTTATTTATTTTTAAGATTTATTTGTTTTTATTGGAAAGGCAGACATACAGAGAGAAAGATCTTCCATCTGATGGTTCACTCCCCAAGTGAGTGCAATGGCTGGAGCTGAGCCAATGCAAAGCCAGGAGCTTTTCTAGGTCTCCCACACGGGAGCAGGGTCCCAAGGCTTTGGGCTGTCCTTGACTGCTTTCCCAGGCCACAAGCAAGGAGCTGGATGGGAAGCGGGGCCGCCGGGATGAGAACCAGTGCCCATATGGGATCCCGGTGCATGCAAGGCGAGGACTTTAGCCACTACACTATCGTGCCAGGCCCCGTTTTTTTTCTTTTTCTTTTTTTTTAAAATCTGGCATTTGCAGTTAGAGTTTATTTTTCGTTCATTTGCATCATTTTTCCTTGATCACTTTTGTAAGATGGTCTGCCTAAATCTGTAAGAACAGTTGTTGGGCTTGACCAAGCCTTTTGTGCTCAGTCTCCGGTGGCTGTTTTTCGAACACTGAATGAGTTCTCAGCGCTGAAGCCAGCTTCCTTAGCACAGGGGTCTTTTAAAAAAGATATCAGGTATTCTTGGGTTATTTCCTACAATGTATAGCTTTGTTATTGTATTTACTTCTAGTTATCTTCATTAGCTGTTTATTGCTAGTTAGTAAGTGGTACCAATCTTAAAGCAAATTATCAAATTTCTTCAGTAAGTACTATTTGTGGTAGGTTTGGCTAATGAGTTTAGGGAAGGTGTCCAAGATTAGAGGCTTTTGTTTTAATTATAAATAGCATCACAGTGATTTTATGGCTTCAACTGTGATCATTCTTTAGTCTGTTAAGGAGATGAATTACATAAATGGATGGATGTTGACCCATGCTTTGTGTCCTAGAACCAATAACAATCCTACAGGTTCTGGAGGAGATGGCAAATTCGACTCTTAATCTAAACAGGGGCATACAAGAAATAAGTACAGGTCTGCTTCCACTTAACGTAGGAATGAAAATCTTACTCAAGACATTGCCTTCTCAAGCAGCAGTGTGTCACAGTTTGGTGCTCCGTGGAGTTTGTTCTAAGCTGGGGTCTTCGCTTACCTCTGAACAGCTCACTACAAGCATACCTGGACCCAGAGTTTTCGAAACACGAGGTTCTTGGGGCCCGGAGCGGTGGCGCAAGTGGTTAAGTCCTCGCCTTGCACGCCCAGGATCCCATATGGGCGCCGGTTCTGATCCCGGCAGCCCCGCTTCCATTCCAGCTCCCTGCCTGTGGCCTGGGAAGGCAGTCGAGGACAGCCCAAATCTTTGGGACCCTGCACCCGTGTGGGAGACCCGGAAGAGGCTCCTGGCTTTGGATTGGCATAGTATCGACCCGTTGCGCTCACTTGGGGAGTGAGTCATCGGACGGAAGATCTTCCTCTCTGTCTCTCCTCTCTGTATATCTGCCTTTCCAATAAAAAATAATAAAAATAAATCTTTGAAAAAAAAAACACTTCAGTTTACAAAATATGAGTTCAAACCATTTAATCTGATACTAACTGTTAAAGTTCATAGTTTTTTAAGAAGTTTCTTTTATGCTGGTTTTTTGTTTGTTTCTTTGTTTTTAAGATTTTATCTTTGTTGCAAAGGCAGATATACAGAGAGAAGGAAAGGCAGAGAGAAAGATCTTCCATCTGGTGGTTCACACTCTTAAGTGGCCGTGGGCTGGAGCTGAGCCGCAATGACTAGAGCTGGGTCAGGCAGAAACCAGGAGCCAGGAGCTTCATCCAGGTTCCCATGTGGGCAAAGGGCCCAAGCATTTGGACCATCTTCTCCTTTTCCAGGTATATTAGAAGGGAGCTGGAGGGACCCAGCGCAGTACCCTGGTACCTAAAGTCATCTCCTTGTGTGTCCCGGGATCCCATATGGATGCCAGTTCGTGTCCCGACTGCTCTACTTCCCATCCAGCTCCCTGCGTGTGGCCTAGGAAAGCAGTCAAGGGCGGCCCAAAGCCTTGGGACCCTGCACCCACATGGGAGACGTGGAGAAGGCTCCTGGCTGCGAATCAACTCAGCTTCGGCTGTTGTGACCACTTGGGGAGTGAACCAGCAGACAAAAGATGTTTCTCTCTCCTCTGTGTAAATCCGACTTTCTCCCTTCCCCCCAAAAATGAATTAAAAAAGAAAGTGGGGGAGCTGAATCAGAAGTGTAGCAGCTGGGACTCAAACTGGCACCCATATAAGGATGCTGGAATTACAGGTAGCTTAGTGCCCTGAGTCACAGTGTCATCCCCAAGGAGAAACATTTCGAAGCTGACTAAAGAACTAGGAATGAGTCTAAATAAATGGTGCGTGTTTTCATATTTCTGGTCATCAACTTGCTCATAGTTAGTCTCATCAAGTTACATTTGATTTATCTTGAGAAACTTGGTAATTGACATCTAAAACATCTGTGGCAGGTGGAATAAGTTTGCATATAACCAAAGCTAAAATATTTGTTTTGATGGAAGTTTGCCTTATCAGAATTCATGTTTCAAGGCTGTAGTAATAAAAACAGACAGACATATAAGAACAGAAAAGTAGGTGAAGGGGCCTGTGAGTGGGAACTGAAGATTCAGGTGGTGTAATCCACTGGAGAAGTCAGGTTAGAGTGGCTTGTTACCTGGAGGAGAAAAAAAAACCAGGGCCTCGGTGCGGTGGCCTAGCAGCTAAAGTCCTCGCCTTGAATGTGCCAGAATCCCACATGGGCACCAGTCTAATCCCAGCAGCCCCATTTCCAATCCACCTTGCTTCTTGTGGTCTGGGAAAGCAGTAGAGGACAGCCCAGAGCCTTAGGATCCTGCACCGGTGTGGGAGATCTGGAAGAGGCTTCAGGCTCCTGGCTTCGGATCGGCTCAACTCCAACCGTTGTAGTCACTTGGGCCGTGAACCATTGGACGGAAGATCTTCCTCTCTGTCTCTCTGCCTTTCTGCATATCTGACTTTGCAATAAAAATAAATGTCCTTTAAAAATACCATAAATAGGATGGAGTCTGAATTAAAGACATAATTGTGGACAGAGTTACTCTGAACAGAAAATAGTAAGGAAGCTCTTTGACTAGGGACAAGGAAGGACTTTCAGAGTTGGAAGCTTGTAAAGGTAAAGATTTAATGATTTTGATATAAAACATAAGTATTTTTATTCAGCAATTAACACGAAAGGATGAGAGGAGACAGTGCTACCTGCAATTTACAAGACATTAATTTGTAACTAGATAAGGTTCTTATATCAACAATACGAGGACAGTGGCCGCTGTAGAAAAATGGGCAGTGGCCATTAATAGGGCATTTACAGAATAGAAATCTTAACAAATTTTAAAAAGTGATGCAATTATTATTAATAATCAGGCAGATTAAGGAATGGAATGTCTTTTTTACTGGTTTGATTAACAGAACTAGAAAGCTAAATAATGCTAAGTGTCGTGGACATATGGAAATATAGGAGATTGTACTTTGTGGTAGGAATGGCAGCCTCCATGTTGACACCCTGAGGCTGTGAGAGGTGGCACCCAGCTAACTGCAGCTTTCCTGTAGCTCTGACAGTGAAGGTTTGTTGTGAACTACAGGGTAGACATAGCTTTTGGTGGTCTTTGTAATAGAGGAGGGCATTTGTTACCTTGGTGTATTCATAGCAGGTACCAGGTTGGGATTGATTTGCTGTGATGAATAGGGCTTATATGAACAGTAAGCCACTACAACAGGACTTACCTGAGTGTTTGGCTTTTTTTTTCCTTTTGCTTTATATAATATTTGAAAGGCAAGGAAGTACTAAGGCTCTTCCATCCACTGTTCACTCCACAAATGCCAGCAACATGTAGCAGTGGGACTAGGCAGGACCAGAAGCCATGACTTAGTCCACATCTCCCGTGTGGATGGCAGGGACCCAAGGCATGAGCCAGGAAATGAGTCAGAGTTGGAGCCAGGACTGGGAGCTGGCACTCTGATAAGGGGTGAAGGCATCCCAAATGGCACATTAACTACTCAACTGGATACCTACTAAACCACTATTTTCTTCCCTCCTCAAAGATTTACTGGGAAGAATTGGGGATGAGGAGAAGGGAGACAGATCTTCAATCTGCTGGGTTCATTCCCCAAATGGCTGCTATTGCTGGGGCTTCTCTGGTCCAAAACCAGGATAAGGAGCTTCTTTTGGGTTTCCTGTATGATGCAGGGGCCCAGGGGCATGAGCCATCTTCCACTGTTTTTTTAGGCACATTAATAGGCAGCCTGGATCAGGAGTGGAGCAGCCATGCTTGAACCAGCAGCCAGATGGTGCCCTTCCTGGGGAGTTATAGAGGGTGAGACTGAGAGCAAGAGAGTGAGAGAGAGTGAGAGAGAGGTTGATCTATTCAGTGGTTCACTGTCCAGATGGCTGCAACAGCCAAGCGCTGGGCCAGGCTTTATCTGGGTCTCCCTTGTGGGTGCAGGGGGCTCAAGTGCTTGGTCTGTCAGGTAGCGAGATTGGAAATGGAGCCGCTGGGACTCAAACCAGCACTCCTTTGGGATGCTGCCGTTGCTGGAGGCAGCTTTACCTCTTTACTACAGCATGAGCTCCAAGTGTTGTTGGTTTTATATTCCTTCTCTTTCCTTCTTCTCCTTCTTTAATGTTTATTTAGAGTTATGGAGAGAGATTGTCCACCGCTTCACTCTCTAGCTGGGACTTGAACTGCTGCCCGTGTGGGATGCTGCTGTTGCAGGTGGTGACTCACTAGCCATGACCCTACCAACCTGGGTTTGATGTCCTATAATCCACTCCTCTAAAACCTATCTTCTCTGACCAAACATACTGGCAAAATTAGAATGTCCTAATAATTTGTATCGTTGAAGTCTTTGAATTCAGTAGTGTTCTCTAACTCCCGTTGTGATGTGCTATTTGCTGCTCTGGTGCACATCTGGGGGATTCCATTTGACTCATTCTGCACTGATAACATTGTAGACCAAGGAGTCATTAACTGTTTACGAACAGAAAAAATTAACAGAATGGGATTATAAGAGTCAGCGGCCCCACTGTGAGGTGGACCAAGGTCAAAACATTGTTTCTCATGTGACACCTGTAAGCCGCTGCTCTGACGCAGTGATGTGCTGGGCTGTAAGGGTTAGTGTTGGCCTGCAGTGTGGAGTAATCTTGGAAAGGTCTGAGCAGCATGGATGGACGCTTGTCAGCAGGCTAGGACGTCGCTTGGGTTGCCCACATCCTTACTGGACTGCCCGGGTTTGAGTCCTGACTCTGGTTTCGGTCTGGTTTCCTACAGCTGGGCGTCCTGTGCTGTTCCGTGTAGTTGGGTCCTGCCACTTGGGTGGGGCACCCTAGTGGAGTTCTGGGCTCTTGGCATTGGTTTGGCCTAGTCCTGGTTGCTATAAGCATTTGAGTGAACCAGCAGATAGATGGAAGAGCTTACTCAATTTTTCTGCTTTTCACATAAGTAAAAATAAATAATAAATGATAAGTCTGGACAGTTTCCATTTTCCAAGTGTACCGTTTAATAAATAGCTGCATGTTTTGTTGGAAAAAGTTAGGACGATGGCTTTTAAAGTGCTCTTAAAGCACTTGAATGGGGTCCTTCCTTAATGGAATTCACACTAGATTTTGTTTGGTGGTAGGTTCAGTCTGGGTGTTAGTGAACCAACTAACTAGGTGTTAGTTCCCTGGCTCTCCACTGTGGTCGCTCCAAGGAGACTTCTATTTGAGTTTCCCCTCCCACTGTCCTGATCAAGTGATCGCTTTGTGCACGACCTGGTTATATGCTGTGGTTGGGCACCAGCACAGCAAGCCATTTTGCTAACCACTCTGGCCCTGCTGCTTCTTGCATGATTATTCATGCTCACTTTTTTTTTTTTTTTAAGATTTATATGTTTTCATTGGAACGTCAGATATACAGAGAGCAGGAGAGACAGAGAGGAAGATCTTCCATCTACTGATTAACTCACCAAGTGGCCACAATGGCCAGAATCGTGCCAGTCTGAAGCCAGGAACCTGGAGCCTCTTGCAGGTCTCCCACGTGGGTGCAGGGTCCCAAGGCTTTGGGCTGTCCTTGACTGCTTTCCCAGGGCAGAAGCAGGGAGCTGGATGGGAAGTGGAGCTGCCGGGATTAGAACTGGCACCCATATGGGATCCCAGCGCGTTCAAAGTGAGGACTTTAGCTGCTAGGCCACTGTGCCGGGCCCAACCTGTTACTAACAGGATACTGGTGGAAGTTCACCTGGGAGACACCTGGTCAGAGACAAAGCAGGTACTTGAGAATCACTGTGTGTGCATCGGCGTCCATTGCACCAAGTCCCCCTCGGTGCTGTGGCCCAAGTAATGCTGTGTGGCATATGGGTGTGGGTGTTAGCTGGAGAAATGTTGCACCCAGGGAATCCTGCTTCTATGGAAGTGGTAAGTAGAGCAGGAAATGTTAGTTCAGCTTTGAAGATTATCTGATGTAGAATGGCCCAAGTCTAAGCATTTTTGGTCAGGCCCTGCATTCTTGGCATGACAGTGTCATGAGGGAGTGCTAAGCCCACGGAGGCCTGTGTGTCCGGCAGCGGCCACGGCAGTGCAGAGATGAGCATTTCCTCATGTCCCTTTGCAGTCAGTAACCCCACCCCCCGCGTGCACTATGTGTCCCTGCAGGATTTTATGTGGACAAAATGGTATCATCTGTATTATTGGTTCCTTGGCTTTTTCCCCCTTACCTTACTTTTTATTCTTTCCTGTTTTTGAATGTCCCATTAATTTATTGCTTTTCCTTATGGGTGAGTTAAAGTAGCCTTTTTTGGACATGTCGTGTGTTATTTGTGATGATTTCAGTTGTCTCCAGTTTTGCTGTTATGATTAAAACTGCAACATACAGCCATGTGTTACATTTAGCATGGAAATAGGTATGTTTTCCTAGAAATACTGACAAGTACAATTCCTTGGTTAGGTATCAGTTACCTGTTAGCTCTGAGAAAGTGCCCAGCAGTGTTCCATAGTTAAACATTGCGTGTTCCTACGGTTGATGAATAGCAGTTCCAGGGACTCCACACTTGGGGGCACTGTGCTGGCTCGAGGTTGAATAGTGGGTGTTTCATTGCGGGTCTGTTTTGCATTTCCCTTTTACATGTACTGTTGGCTTTTTCTGAGATTACTGGCCTGCCTTATAATTTTAAGAATCTGTTTAATCTTTTGTTTGTTTTGGGGTTGTCTGTTATTATGTTGAAAAAATTCTTTGTAAATTTTAGGTACACATTCTTCAGGAAATATGTGTTATAGCTATTTTTCTCCCTGTAGCTGGCTGGCTGATGGCTTGCTTTTCCTTCTCCCTTCCCTTGCCTTCTCTGCCTCTCCCTCCCCTTTCTTCCCCTCGTCCTTCCTCTCTTTCTTCTACTTCCTCCTTTTTTTTCCCCCTGCTTGTAAACAGAGGAATTTTATTTGTGGAGTGAATAGGCAAAGGGGAAGAGAACCAGGGGCGAGCACGTCCTGGGGGGACGGGGACATGGGCGCCCCTCCCGAAGGGCAGAGGACTCATCTGTCGGTCACTACTCTTGCGTTCATTCTCTCCCTTCCTCCTTCCCTCGCTGCCTCTTTCTCTCATTTCCTCCCTCCCTCTTCCTGAAGGGCAGATTACTTATATGCCAGTAATGAAAGATTTTTTTCTTCTTTGGCATCTGCGTTCTGTGTCCTAAGACATGTTTGTTTATCTTCAAAGTCAGAAATTATTTCGGTTTTATGTGGTTTTAAAAGCTTGTATGTTTAGATCTGTGTCTGAGTTATGAGTTTATCTGTGTATAGTGTGAGATAAAGATTGAAGTTCCCTTTTTCCCTGTAGATACTCAGTTGTGTCAGCAGTGTTTACTGAAGGCACCGTCCCTTCCTTATGGAGTTGCTTAGGCAGCTTATAAAAAGCAAGTGGCTGGCCATAACTGTGTGTGTATTGGTATCACTTACCCATGATTTGTGATGGGTAAGTGTGTCATATTTAGAATCAGCTTCTTGAGTTAATTTTGTTGTATTGAAATATCTGTCTTTACTACTGTTTCTGATATGCATTCTGGAGTTTTTTGATTACTATAGTTTATACGATTTTTAAAATTTATTTGAAATGTAGGGTTACTGAGTGAGAAGAGGGGCTGCGAGAGAGATATCTTTTATACAGTGTTCACTCCAAATGGCTGCAACAGCTGGAGTTGGGCCGTGCCAAAGCTAGGAGCTTCTTCTGTGGCTCCCATATTGGTGGCAAGGGCCATTTTCTCTTGTCTTCTGGCATGTTAGCAGGAAGGCGGACTGGAAGTGGAGCAGCCAGGATTCGAACCTATGCTCACCTGGGATGCCTGTCTTGCAAATGACAGTTTAACTTTCTGGGCTTCATGTTTAATGTACTTGCCAGTGTAAATGGGTTGAAGTCTGTTGTCATGTGGATTCTCTCTCTCTCTGTTCTTCCTCTCTCGTCTTCCTTTTGATTTCTACCTCAGCATAGCGCATGTTCTTTTATCCTTTGGTGATTGCTCTAGGATTTATGTGACGTTGTGCATTTAAATAGCATTAGGTCACTTCATGCACAGTGTGAAAGCCTGAGTGGCATCCTTCCATCTCGCTGCTTCTGTCCTTTATGCTGTTGTCCGGCATTGATAATGTAGATTTCACTTTTATATGTCATATTTTACTTATTTATACTAACACAGTTGCTGAAGCATACTGTTATTTTCCTTGAAACCATTTTTAAAATGTAAATCAAATTTCATGTAACAATTAACCTTTTTTTTTTTAAAGATTTATTTTTATTGGAAAGGCGGATATTCAGAGAGGAGGAGAGACAGAGAGAGGAAGATCTTCCGTCCGATGATTCACTCCCCAAGTGAGCGCAATGGCCGATACTATGCCGATCCGAAGCCAGGAGCCTCTTCCAGGTCTCCCACGCGGGTGCAGGGTCTCAAAGATTTGGGCTGTCCTCGACTGCTTTCCTGGGCCACAGGCAGGGAGCTGGAAGGGAAGCGGGGCTGCCGGGATCAGAACCGGCGCCCATATGGGATCCCGGGCGTGCAAGGCGAGGACCTTAACCACTTGTGCCACCGCACCGGGCCCAACAATTAACCTTTTTAAAAGTGAATCATTCAGTGGCATTTTGAATATCCACAGAACTGAACCACCCTGCTATCTAGTTCCAAAGAATTTGGTTTCCACAATAACAGTCCACACCCTCAGTTATTCCCCATTCCTTTCTTCTCCCTGCCCTGAAATCTACCAGTCCACTTTCTATCTCTATAGGTGGACCTATTTTAGGTATTTCATGTGAACAGAATAGTAATAAAGGATAATAAAAAAACTAGAAAATAAGTTATTTATATGTATATAAATAATCATTTCTTATGTTTGAGCGGATTTTTTAAGATTTTATTTTTATTGGAAAGTTGGATAAACAGAGGAGGAGGAGAGATAGAGAAGGTGATCTTCCATCTGTTGATTAACTCCCCAAGTGGCCACAACACCTGGAGCTGCACTGATCTGAAGCCAGGAGCCAGGAGCCTTTTCCGGGTCTCCTATGTGGGTATAGGCTCCCAAGGCTTTGGGCTGTCCTCGACTGCTTTCCCAGACCACAAGCAGGGAGCTGGATGGGAAATGGGGCTGCTGGAATTAGAACGGGTGTCCATATGGGATATTGGTGCATGCAAGATGAGGACTTTAGCCGCTAGCCCACTGCGCCGGGCCCTGGATCTTGGTTTGCATTCTTATTTTTGCATTCATCTTAGGGACTTTCTTTAGGGGCCAGAGCTGTAGAATAGTGGGTAAAGCCACTGCCTGTGGTGCCAGCATGCCATATGGGTGTTGGCTGTTGCACTTCCTGTCCAGCTCCCTGCTGATCCCCTGCGTGGTACAATGTAAAGATCTTCAGGAAGTACATTCCTTCCGGTAACTTAAGTGTTATCCATGGTCGTTTCTTGCTTATTCAGAATCCATTGCCACATGTATTCTCAGGTTTCTGCCAGAATAAGAGACTTAAATCTTACAGTTTATTAGGAATGTCAACTGTCTCCTGTTGCTTTAGGTCTAGTGCTTGCCTCTGTGGGAAACTGATCTGGCCCAGGGATCTAGAAACATAAAGACTAATGAGAGGTAAGGCATGAGAGAACCTTCCTTGCCAGGTTGCTGATAATATGCCAGTGCCGTCACTCAGGTTGGGTTAGCTTGGTTTTGTGGAAGGATCAGCGTTTTTTGGTGAGGTCAGGATTCTTAGATTAATGCACAATGGGTCCATTTTTGAGTCTCAGTGTCCAATTGATTTCACAGTCAATGCCTTTGCTTTCACTAAGAGACACCTAGTCTCTTAGCTGATTCTGTATTCTTTAGTCATCATGTTCCTCATTTACTGTAATAATCTGCTTTCTGTAAGAATTAAGAGAGCCATTGGTGTAATCATGCATACTCTTTGGTTGGTCGTTCTGAGCTCTTACTCGTGCTCTTTTAAGTTTTCTGTTTATCGGCTCAGACAGCTCACTGCAGAGTCCTTGTATTTTTCATGGCTCATAATTACCAAAGCAGTTTGCCGAATTGTCTTCAAGAGCTTTGTTTTAGACGTCCACAGGTGATAAATTAGGTAACTTAGTTATTACATGCTGTGCACTTCTAGAATTTTGTTTTCCAGTGGTGGGCAGTGGCATCATTGCCTTTAAATCCCACTGGAGTGGCCAGCGTTGTGGCATACCAGGTTAAGACACCATCTGTGGTGGCTGGCATACCGTATGGGTGCCAGTTTGAGACCTGGCTGCTCTACTTCCAATCCAGGTCCCTGCTGATGTACCTGGGAAAGTAGAGAGGTTCGTCCAAGTGCCTGGGCCCTGCACCCATGAGGGAGACCTGGAAGAAGCACCTGGCTTTAACCTGATCTGGCTGTTGCTTTTTGCAGCCATTTGGGGACTGAACCAGCAGGTGGAAGAAATCTCTGCCTCTTGTCTGTCTCCTCCCCTCATGCCCTCTCCCCCTCCTGTCTGTAACTCAAATAAAAAGTAAATATTTTTTTAAAAATCTGGCTTCAGTGATGAGCCCCTGCCATCCACCTGGGAGACCTGAGTTGAGTTCTGGGCTCCTGGTCTTGACTGACCCAGCCTGGCTATGTCGGCATTTGGGGAATGAGGGGGTGAGAGCTGTCTGCCTTTCAGATAACATGAGGGGGGAGAGGAAAAAGGCCCTTGGCTGTTCTTCCAAGCTGCTTCGTCACAGTGGCCTCCCTCCTAGCTGAGGTTGGTGGGCAGATAGCAGGACTTGCCTGCCCCAGGTTTGGAGACAACTTTTCATGTCACGGCTATACTTTGCAGAACCAGCAGCAATAGTAATATTGTTTTGGCCTCAATTTGGCCTTGCAATTGCACTCAGATGCATCTTTTTGGTGGACCCTAATTTGGAAAGTATGATCATTTAGTTTAACTTTTCACTCTGTCTTAGTCGTTCTATGAGAATACCTCCAAATCTCAGGAGTTTCCAGAACCTCCAAGGTTATGTTGGTGGCTGGCTGTTGGCTAGGCCTCTACATATGTCATTTCTGAAGAGTAGGCAGCTCTTTCTTGGTCCTGCCATTTTTGGTAGAGGCAAAAAGAAGCGACAAGAACACGTGGGATTCAGTTTTTATTCAGATGCAGCGTGTCAGAATGCTGCATATACTCATATTCCACATGGATTCGCAGGGCGCAGTGGCTCCCTGCCTGTGCTGGGGGCAGAGTCAGAGGATGCAAGCGATGCCCGAATGAAGGGCTCTTGTGCTGATGGAGGATATGTGCCGTGACGCAAGCCGGCTCATGTACCCGATCCGGAGCACGGGGGGCAGTTGTCTTCCCTAGGTGAATGAAAGCTTCATAGTGTTTAGGTTGAACTTAGTGAAGTGAAATCATTTTTTTTTAAAATTACCTGCTTTCAAAAGTGTGTTAAGATTGGTGATTGAATTGATTCAAAGTGCTAACTAGTTCAGCTCACTCCTGAATGAAGTTGTCTTTTAGTTGATTGGGTCCTACCTGCCAGTGTAGTTAGGTCTTTGCACAGCAGCATCCCCGGGGGTGGTTTGGTGTCTCCTTGCCTCCCAGTGTGACAGAGCTGTGCTGTGCCAAGCACCACAGTGACACCGATGCACTGGATGAACTTGAAGGCAGATTTTCAAAGAGAGGAGAGATAGCAAAGCTTCTATCTGCTGATTCACTCCTGAATGGCTGGTCTGAAGCCTGGAGCCTGGAGCTTCTTCTGGTCTCCCAAGTAGGTACATGGTCCCAAGTGTTTGGGCAACCTTCTGCTTTCCCAGGCATATTAGCAGGGAGCTGGAGCGGAAGCAGGGCAGCTGGGACTCAAGGTGATGCCCATGTAGGACACTGGGCCCCATGAAACCTGCTGTGCCATTGTGCATGTCCCTGAGCCTCAGGATCTCAGTGAATATCTTTTGTTTATTTTTTGCCATGTATTACACAAATTGAGATTGAAAATGGAAGAGAAAGCCATATTTAATGTTTATGTGACACTCCGTTTCAAATCCCTCAAGAAAATATGCTGCTTGCTTCCTCTGTAAAGTGTTACTCTGTAACATTGTAAACTGTTCAGTCTGTATAAAAGTTTGTTATTGATAGTTCTTTGTAGTGTTTCTTGGTGGATCAAACTAGCTAATTTTTTTTTTTTTTGCTAATTTTTAAAGAAAGATTTATTTTTATTGGAAAGGCAGATATACAGAGAAGAGGAGAGACAGAAAGGAAGATCTTCCATCTGATGACTCACTCCCCAAGTAAGCGCAATGGCTGGAGCTGAGCCAATCCAAAGCCAGGAGCCAGGAGCTCTATTGGGTCTCTCACCATGTGGATGCAGGGTCCAAAGGCTTTGAGCCGTCCTTGACTGCTTTCCCAGACCACAATGTGGAAGTTGATGGAGTCACAAGACTAGCTAGTTTGAGGGCCTGGCATGATAGCATAGTGGTTAAAGTCCTCTCCTTGAACGCGCCGGGATCCCATATGGGTGTCAGTTCTAATCCTGGCAGCTCCACTTCCCGTCCAGCTCTCTGCTTGTGGCCTGGGAGACCAGTCAAGGATGGCCCAAAGCCTCAGGACCCTGCACCCATGTGGGATACCCGGAAGAAGTTCCTGGATCCTGGCTTCGGATTGGCCTGGCACTAGCCATTGCAGCCACTTTGGGAGTGAATCATCGGATGAAAGATCTTCCTCTCTGTCTCTCCTCCTCTCTATGTATCTGACTTTCCAATAAAAATAAAATAAATCTTAAAAAACAAACAAACAAACAAAAACAATGAGAGACCCAGCTTAGTAGCCTAGTGGCTAAAGTCCTTGCCTTGCGTGTGTTGAATTCCATATAGGCACTGGTTCATATCCTGGTTGCTCCACTTCCCATCCAGCTCCCTGCTTGTGGCCTGGGAAAGTAGTTGAGGACGGCCCAAAGCCTTGGGAGCCTGCACCCACGTAGAAAACCTGGAAGAAACTCCTGGCTCCTGGCTTCGGATCAGCTCAGCTCTGGCCTTTGCAAACCAGTTGATGGAAGATCTTACTCTTGTAAATCAGACTTTACAATTAAAAAGCAAAACTGAGGAAACCTTGCCTTTACTAGAAGTGTACCAGCTTGTCTTTTAAAAACTCAAATTATATGACATGATGAGAATCTGTGATTCACTGCCTTACTCCTTCCCATTCCTGGGCCTGCTACCAAAGTTAGTGTTTTGTGATCCATTTAGCTGTTTTTTCTAGAATTTATTCACATATCAATTGTTAATGTTGCTGTTGTTTAATTAGTCATAAATGTTGTCGGATGACTTCTATCATTAAGTTAATTTTGTTTGATCACACTTTTACATACCTTGCTTCTCCAGTTCTTGGTGGCAGAAGCTTTTGTTTATCCGGTAAGCCGTGTCTACGTCATAGCAATGTAAATAATCACCGTGGGGCCAGAAGTGTACTCAGATTACATTCTCTTTCACGTGGAACTTTGCTATTGTACCTTACTTAAAACTGTATAAATATTCACTGAACATTTTTTTAAGATTGATGTATTTATTTGAAGGAGTTACTAACTCAGAGAGAAAAAGATCTTCCATTCTGAAATGGCCACAGCAGCCAGGGCTGGAACTACCAGGAACCTGGAACTGCATCTGAGTCTCCCACCCGGGTAGTCGGGACTAAAAACTCGGGCTGTCCTCTGCTGCTTTCCCAGGTGCATGAGCTGTGTTTGAAAGTGGAGCAACTGGGACATGAACTGGCATCCATATGGGATGCTGATGATGCCTACAGGTGGAGGATTAGCCAATTGATCAATTGCATCAGCCCAGTGATGTTCTTCCATGTGTGACAGTTTTCTCTCTTGAAAAAACTTTTGGGATATTTTCTTATATTTATGTATTTCTCTCTTAAGTATTTAATTAAGAATTAAGTAATTAATTATGTCTTTCTACATTTCTGTATTCTTCCTTCTCTTTGGAATTACTAATACATTTTTCTGTTTTGGTCTTCTAAGTGTTAACTATTTGAGGGGATTTCAAAATGTGTGGAAAATGTGAATTGAAAGCCAAGATTATTTTGTTATAAAAAATGTAAAAGTGTTGGGCCTGGCATTGTGGTGTAGTGAGCTCTCTGCAGCAGCATCCCAGATGGACGCTGATACGAGTCCTCACTGCACCATTTCCTGTCCAACTTTCTGCCAGTACACCTGGCAAAGCAGTGTTTTGGGGCTGTCCCAACTTGTTGCAAATAACAGTTTTTATTTTGATAATTTAAAAAAAATTCGTGCATATACTAAGTCTTCAAGAGGTTCACAGAAGGGCCAGTGCTGTGGCAGAGCAGGTAAAGTCACCCCTGCGTCTCTGCCATCCTGTGTGGGCACAGGTTCTGCTGCTCCTTGAGAAGCAGAGGAGGATGGTTCATCTGCGGGTGTATTTTTATCTATTTGAAGAGCAGTGAGAAAGACTGGGGCTAGAGTGGGGGGTGGGGAAGACAGAATCTTCTGTCTGTTTCACTCTCCCAGATTCCACAAGGGCTGGAACCAGGCTGAAGCAGGATGCTGGAGCTGTTCCTGAATCTTCTCCCATGTATTGTTTTTAGCACTGGCCATATTTAAAATTTTCAGAGCATCTGGGGCTCCAGTGTGATGGCTCAGTGGCTAAATCTTTACCTTGCAAGTGTTGGGATCCCATGTGGGTGCTGATTCATGTCCCAGCTGCTCCACTTCTCATCTAGCTTTCTGCTTGTGGCCTGGGAAAGCAGTCAAAGACAACCCAGGGTCTTGGGACCCTGCCACCAGCTGGGAGACTAGGAAGAAGTTCCTGGCTCCTGGCTTCGGATTGGCTCAGCTCCAGCCGTTGCAGCCACTTGGGGAATGAATCAAGAGATGGAAGATCTTCCTCTCTGTCTCTCCTCCTCTCTATATATCTGACTTTCTAATAGAAATAAATCTTTTTTGAGAAAGGACTATCTGGATTATTTTATACTGTGTTTTTTAAATGTTATCTTTTGGAGGATAGTAATTATAGTTTAAACGGAAGTTTTTTTGTGATACAATTGTAATGTATTGTTCCTTGATTGTGGAAGATTAGACAGAATGACCTCTTTTAATTCCAAATAGATCAAATTGTTAAAGAGTCTAAAGCATTTTCCTTCAGTGTTTGCATTTATTTATTAAGTTATCATCTAACTGGAAAGAAAACAGTTTCCTTCTAGTCCCGGAATTGTCTGCTTGGGCCTCTCAGGTATTGTTTAGCTCACTTGGGGTTGAGAGTGTGAGTCCTGGTGGTGGAAGGGCTGGCTGGCCGCTCGTGTTCGGACGGAGCTTGCGGGCTTAGTGTTAGGATTCCGTCCAGGCTGGTTAGGACGCGGGCATCTCTCCTGCACTGATGAGCTTCCCTGAGAAGGATCTTCATCTGAGAGAGTGAGGGGGTGGGTAAGTGGAATAGATGTGAAGTGTGTTTCCTTTGGCTGTTAACATTCTGGAATTAGAAGGAACAAGGATAGATGTTTGAGCAATTTTTTAAATGAGTTTATTTGTGAAGTTGACAGAAAACTGCTCCCTTCCACACTACCTCCACTCTGTTTCCAAATACCCAGAGGTGTCAGTGCTGGGCTAGGACTGGAATTCCATCCGGGTCTCTTGAGGGTTCCACGGACCCATTGGCCATCACTTGTTGCCTCCAAGGGTGTGCATTAGCAGAAAGCTGTTTTTGGGAAGAGAGCAGGACAAATCCTCTGATGTGGGATGTCTGTGTCCCAAACCACAGCGTGTCCCGTTTGTTGTCTTGTGTTGAATTTTGACTTCTGTTGTTCGCCAGTCATATGCCTCCTACCTCTCATATGCCAAGTCTCTAAATCCTAAGCCTTTGTCTTTCACTTTTCTATAGCTAAATACTTTGCTCTGTCTCCTCTCTTTTATTGTTAAATCTACAGACTTTATGCACCCACCTACTTCTGTGCATTCCAAGTGCCTGTGACGGCTGTTCCGTGCTGTCATTAAGTCCTGAACTTCTCAGTCTCGTAGGGCCAGTAGTTGATGCATTGTTGATATCAGCTCAGCAGCTTCCCTCCCTCCACTGCTTCACGGACTTAATGCCAACAGAGATGGTTGTCTTCACATCTTGGAAGCTATCAGAAGATTTAAAAATGATTACAGACTTGCAGTTAGTATGGTTTATACCTGTGTAATCTCAGTTGAGCCAATACTATTTAGCTTGAGTTTTGAATAACTTGAATTTTGTGATATGCAAAATTAAAAACATGAAAATCATTTGGTAAAGATGTTTTATTTTTTCATTTGGCAGTTCTGAGAATGACTGTTATTGCTTATTTTAAAATTGTTTCTAATTTGTGAAAGGGGTGCCAGTAAATATTTCAAGGAACAGAGAAATCTCGCCAGTAGACCGCTGCAGTCAGGTTTGGAATTGTTTGTTTTGTTTTGTTAAGTAATAGATACGAAGGAAGTTTTAACTTTTGTATTACGTTTCCACTAGTTGAATGTGTGTGGCTGTCCAGGCAGTGCATTGCCTTGAGTTGCAGTGTGCTGCTTTTGAGGCAAGGCCAAGCAAATCATAGTTGGTATGTTGCAAGCCAAGAGGGTGGAGAACATAAACCCTTGAAGAATGAGTTAATGAGAACGTAATCAAAACAAGACCAGCGTGTTTAGTTATTTACCAGATTGTTCTGATGCTGGAAGGTGACCTCATGGTGACCAGCAGATAGAGATTGCACTCGTAATGTTTCATTTGAGTTGTGGAAACCATGAACCTGGAAGGCTAGAAACTCCCCCAACACCCACCAAAAGCACACAGCTTTTCACAGGCTTTGGCCTGCTTGCCAACAGTTGCTTTATTGGGAGTTAGCATTCACTACCCTTTATTGGGAGTTAGCATTCACTATCCATTTCAGTTGGCAAGTCAGAATGTACCAGGAGAGGTGATGCAGGTTTTGTTCTTTTCTTCAATTAAAGAATAAGATTTAAAACTATTTGTCAACTTTTTTTTTAACTAGTCAGTTCTCTTAGCAGCTGTGCATTGCTGTCTCCTTTGCTACTATCGAGTTATCTTCCTTTTGAGAAAATGTGTGATAGTTTTCCTCTGTAAAGTTTTTCATTATTTATAAGGCTTTTCCCTTTTATTTATTTTTATTTGCGAGGCAGAGAGAGAAAGAGAAAGAGTGAGTTTTCCCTTAGAGAGAGAGCATGCAAGAGTGAGCTTTCCCTTCTGCTAGATCACCCTTTGGATGTCTGCAGAAGAACTGTGTTCAGGGCTCCCATGGGAGTGGCAGCTGTCCCCTGCTGTCCCTCAGGGTCTGCATCAACAGGAAGGTGGGATTGGAGGCGCAGCTGAGACTTGAACCGCAGTACTCTGAGCTGCGAACATTGCACTCAGTGTATTAACCACTAGACCCAGTGTGCACCCTGGGAGTTTTCTTTTTGTCATCCCTCTCTCGTTTGTTTTTGGAGTCCACAGCTGTGTTCGGCTGCTGCTGCTCTGCTGTGACCATTCCGTTTCTGCATCACCCAGGGCTTCCCTCCTGTCCCGCAGGTGCTGTTGTTCGCCTTCAGCTTCTTTCTCTGTAGTACTTGAAAGAATTTAGCCATCTCCTTGTGCTAACGGGTCCAGAACATTCTGCCCAGCGCTCATGTTTGGACAACATAGATTTCCTGGCTGGGCACAGCGCGGTAAGGAGGAGTTGTCCTCCTCTAGTAACACTGCCTGGGGTTAGAGAGCCAGCGGCTCTTTTCTCCTGTGCCCTTCTTCCAGATTGTCTAGTCATTAGTTACAATTTAACTAAAATGTTCTTACATTTAAGACACAATTGAGCCTGCTAAATTAGCCTTCATTTGTTTTATAATTGCTATTGTAATCTTAGTTTATTCTAAATTATGATGGCTTATTATATAGGAGGAGGAGTCTAGAAGAATATAATTATAGAAATTTTTAACTACTAAACAATTCCTAGCCAGCCTTGTAACATTTTCTTTGATATGAGTATCTGTACCATTAGCAGTGGTCCCCACTTGCAGAAGGTTGGCAGTCACTTGGGGAAGGCTTATTCAAGAGTCCTGGGCGCTGCTTTGAACCCAGTGCGCCTGGGGCTGGGCCTGGCGGTGTGCACTGGGACGGCTGCCCTGGCTGCTCGTGATGGGAGAGGAGCAGGCGGAAGGTAGTAATGGGCTTTCAGGGCATGTTGAGTGTAAATGAATGCCTGCTGTAATGTCTGACTCCATCCTCCCTTACCAAACAAATCATTTGGCCAAAAACCTCAAGGATTATTTTGTAAGGCAAACCTGATTTGCTTTAGCTTGTGTGAAATCATATATAATTTAAAGTTTGAAACAACTAGCCTGTGTTTGCTGCTGATTGTCTTTTAGGCGCTTGTTAGGACTCAGGAAGTCATTCCCCTTACAGACGTTATTATGTGCCTCGCACGGCTCTCGCAGCGCTGAGAGCTGCAGCTCAGAACTGTGGGACTTCCGTCGGACTAGAGGGATGTCGGCAATAAACACCTGTCATGTTTTGATGCTGATTTTGATTGCTTATCCCTTCCTGGTACGAATTATGGATCTGCAGTAGTTTTCCTATTTACTAGCAATTAGTAATATTTTGTAAACCTTGAATATTCACTATTCTGTGTGTTTTAGTCTTTTTTTTAAAGATTTATTTTATTTTTATTGGAAGGTCAGATATACAGTGAGAAGGAGAGACAGAGAGGATCTTCTGTCCGATGATTCACTCCCCAGGTGAGTGCAACGGCCGATGCTATGCCAATCCGAAGCCAGGAGCCAGGAACTTCTTCTGGGTATCCCACACGGGAGCAGGGTCCCAAAGCTTTGGGCCGTCTTCGACTGTTTTCCCAGGCCACAAGCGGGGGAGCTGGAAGGGAAGTGGAGCTGCCAGGATTAGAACCGGTGCCCATATGCGCCCGGCACATGCAAAGCAAGGACTTTTGCTCCTAGGCCATGGTGCCGGGCCCTGTGTGTTTTAGTCTTGGCTTCCTTTTTATTATAGTAGAAGTCAGACCACTTTATCAGTAGGATTTACGTTGTGTGAGCTTGTTGTGTTACAGATATGTGTAAGCCTGAGCCTGGTGGCATGATGGCTTACATAAAGATTAGTAGATGTTTTCCACCTGAATGTCTCCAGGAGGCGTTCTGCTGTCTTGTTTCTTGAAGTTCCACCAGGCCTGCTTTCCCCATTTCTGCTGCTTGCCTTGCCCAGGGAAGCATGTGTAGTGCCTTGAAAATTAGCCCATTATTTTCATACTAGGGAGTTACTAAATAAAATTCAGTAATTGTAATGTCATTTTCACTTAGGTTCCATGTGTTAATTTTGGTTTGCTACATTATATATAGAAAAATTATTTAACTGTCAAAAGTTAGAATTTAAAGAATGTTTTAGCTCACTGGAAATCTGCATGTATTTTTAAGCACCTAGACTATGCATGAAGAAGGGCTGGTGCTGCTCGTGGAGCTGGGGTTTCCCCTCTTGGTGGTCTGGTTTCTGATGTACATTTAATACTAACTACTGAAATCAAGAAACAGTAGTTTGATAAATATTGGTCAAATGATGAAACATTTCAGGTCTCCTTTTCAAAAAGATTTATTTTTATTGGAAAAACAGATTTACAGAGAGAAGAACAAACAAGTCTTCCATCCACTGGTTCACTCCCCAAGTGGCCACAGCGGCCAGAGCTGAGCCAGTCTAGAGCCAGAACCTTCTTCCTGTTCTGCCACATGGTGGCAGGTCCGAGGCTTTGGGACATTCTCCAGTGCTTTTGCAGGCCACACATGGAGCTGGATGGGGAGTGGGGCAGCTAGCGTGCGGCTACAACTCAGTTGGTTCTGTGTATGTAAACAAATGGTTCTTAAACTTCTCTACTGTTACTCATGATTTTTTCACGTTTTAAAAAATGTTATAGGTATTTTTTTTAAAAGATTTATTTTATTTTTATTGGAGAAAAAGATATACAGAGAGGAGGATAGAAAGTGAGGAAGATCTTCCGTCCGATGATTCACTCCCCAACTGACCGCAACAATGGGTGCTGCACCAATCTGAAGCCAGGAGCCAGGAACTTCTTCCCTTCTGGGTCTCCCACGTGGGTGCAGGATCCCAAGGCTTTGGGGCTGTCCTCTACTGCTTTCCCAGGTCACAAGCAGGGAGCTGGATGGAAAGTAGAGCTGCCAGGACTAGAACCAGCACCGATATGAGATCCTGGCACGTTCAAGGCAAGGACTTTAGTCACTAGGCCATGCTGCCAGGCCCTGTTAAGGTATTTTAAAGTGGAACATTAACTTTTAAAACCTTTGTTTTTATTTGAAAGGCACGGGTGGGGAGGGGAAAAGAGATGGAGGAGATGGACAATCTTCCATCTGCTGGTTCTTTTCTGAAGGTCCACAAGTACTTCTCTGGTCCAGGCTGAAGCCAGAAACTCAGTAAGGTCTCCCATGCAAGGGACATTTTGAGCTGTCACCTGCTGCCTCTCTTCCAAGAGGTACAAATTAGCTGGAAGCTCGAATCAGAAATGAACCCATGCGCTAAGGCTTCAGGCATCTCTAGTGATGTCTTAACTGCTGTGCTAAGCACCTGCTCTAAAGCTTGTGTGTGGGATCTTGGGGACACCAGCAGTCATTGCCCCGGTGGGAGTCTGCATGCTGTCCTTGCTGCTGCAGACCTGAAGGTCTCCTCCTTTGACTGAGGACTTGCCAAGACTGGAAGCCTGTGCTAAAGGAGGAGCAGTGCTTCGCTGCCCCGCCCAGTCACCTCCACAGGTGGCTAAGCGATGGGACTGCATGCTAATTCCTGACCTCTCTGCACCTGCAGCTTTCTTTAGCGTTTCACTTACCTCTTTGCAGTCCCAGCTTGGATGCGGCTTATGGGATGCAGAACAGAGAATCATACTGTGAGTTTGCTGTTTCTTTTTCAATTGTCTTTGGCTCCTTTGATGACATATATATTTTGGAGCATACTTATTGTTTGTAACATTTATCGACATCTGCCAAATCTCTTTTCAACTGGGCAAAACAGCCTTCAGACTTTGTACCTTTATCAGGCGGCTGAGCACTGCTTAATGTTAGCTAGTATTTCATAATACTGTAATTGTTTTGGTAATGCTTTCTTCTTGGTGCAAATGATAGACTTTGTGTTTTTAATAGGTTGTAACCCTCCCCCCTGCCTTTTAAGCACAGGTGGTTTTTAAGTGCTGAGGGAACCAGGAAGTACCCTCAGGGCTGTTTGAGGAAGTGAGACAGGGAAGGTAAGGGCCCTGGGAGGCCCTTGTGGAGCTCAGTTGCACTGGACAGTGTTTCAGAACTGTCTCCCATAAGGGCAGGAAGAGCCTCTGTGGTTGTCATCCTGAGTCCTGTGTGGCCTTGATCATCCTGCGGTCAGATCCCTGAGGCTCGGTGCTCCCAGGAGTGAACAGGCTGAACAGCCAGGGCACCCACATGGTCTCCTCTACTTCAGACAAAACAGGCTTTCCCTGTAGTCTTTTTCATCCTTGTGCGTGACAGCTCCATCCTCTGGTGCTTGGGCCAAAAACTTTGGAGTGAAATTTGACACGTTTCTGCATTTTTATATGTAACCCATCAGGAAATCTTGTTGGTTTTACCTGTAAACATTTCAGGATCTGGGACTGGCACCGGGGTGTAGCAAGCTAAGCTTCCACCTGCAGTGCCAGCATCCCATATGGGGACCAGTTTGAGTCCCAGCCACACCACTTCCTGTCTAGCTCCCTGCTAGTGTCCTGCACAGGACAGAGTAGTGCTTGAGCCACTGCACCAATGAGGGAGACCTGGAAGAAGCTCTAGGCTCCTGGTTTCAGACTGATTTACTTGCTGCCATTTGGGAAATGAACCAGTGGATGGAAGATCTCTCTTTCTTTCTCACTGTGTGTTCCCTCTCTGTAGTTCTACCTTTCCAATAAAAATAAAAGCATTTCAGAATCTGCCTTCTCCTTGTCATCCTCAGGACCACCACCTGGCCCAGTCCTGCCGTCAGCTCCCCTCTCCTCACACAGTTTGTTCTCTGTCCAGCAGCTGGAAGTTTGCATGTGCAGCCCAAGCAGAGTACTTACTCTGCTCAGAACCTTCCTGAGGCCTCCAGGGCTCAGAGTAAAGCAGAGTGAATGTAGCGTCCTGTAAGGCCCTGTGTCACCTAGCCTCTTGTTTGCTGCCTCATGTGTTTGCACACGTGTGTGTCCATGAACATTTCTTTCTGATTTTCCTTCTCATACTCTTCAGTGGGGGCTGTGTGATTCATTGTAATCAGGTTTATGTCTCATAGATTGCATTCTATCTTTACCACCACAGGCTGGCTGCTTTTAAAAAATTTTGCATGCATTGATTTACTTAATGCAGTACGGTTGTGTTGAGAAGTGTATGATGTTTTATATTCACTCCCAAAGGTCCCCACAGAGCGCTCCATTGCACTGGAATGTCCCATACAGTCCCCGTACAGCCTTTCAGCTCCTAGCAGCTGCAGTTCTCACCCCCGTGGTTCTGCTTTTGTGGCTATCTTACAACCTTTGGGTCTGGCAGTCTTTTCCTTAGCACAATGCATTTAAAATTATACCATATTGTATGAATTGGTACCCCATTCCTCAAATAACCATTAAAATAATTGTAAGTAAAAGCAAAACTAAACTAGAAATGATGCTGATGGTACACAGGGAAAAGACATGGGTCTGAATGGCTGAGGTTTGGAAATAGTGCTGTAAGCGGAGGTTGCTGGGAAAAGCGCTGTTTTGCCTGGTGCCTGTGCCGAGACCTAGCTATATACTCTTTTGAGAAGTCACACTCATCTCGACTCCTCAGTTGTTGGCTCCCATCTTCTGGGGTGATTGCTCCTGATGATATAGTTTGTCCATGGGTGTCCCTTTCTTAACATTGGTATATTTCTCTTGTGGAGTGTCTGTCACTCCTGATGGTTAGGAGCAGCTGTTGTAACTGTTCTGGGAGCCTGTGCCGGTGAAGCAGTAAGAGCCTGTCCAGCACAGTAGGGTAGGCCTTCGATGGAAGGTTGCAGACAGTGGCTTTTGGGAGCTCAGCAAGTTGAAGAAAGGGAGAATCAGATGGAGCAGCTCTGGTTGGGTCTCAGAGGTGCCGGTGCTGCCACGGGTCTCGGCATGAGTGTTGTCACTCTCGTGCCTATAGCATTTCCCCATAGTCCTTTGTTAATGTACCTTTTCCCAAGGATGTCTACGGTGATTGCTCATGGCATTCAGTTTCCTAGAACTTGGCTGTGGCTCACTGGTTGACCATAGGGTCTGTGTGTTTGGGGGACAGAGCATGTTTGAGAATGATGATGGTGACAGAACCTTTAAAAAAAAAAACAAACCTGGGATGGAAACCAGTGATATTTGCTGCTTTAATTGTGACTTTGGAAGATGGGCAGATTCATAATAATTCCTTTTAAACTCACGATTAATGGCTGTTTAGCATGTCTAACCAGATGGCTTTTCACAAAGTTTAAAATACATTTTTTCGTGTTTTTCTGAGAAGCAGACAGAAACAGAGCTCCCATCCATCCCTGCCTCACGCTCCAGATGCCCACATTGTCAGGGCTGGCTGGCGGGGGCTCAGCACACAGGCCAGCTCTTGTACAGGGTGTACCAGGGTCTGCATGGGTGGGAAGCTGGTGTTTCTTAATTTGAAGTGGGATAATTAGATATGGATGTCACTGTGGAGTCAGGCTGCAAGAATGCTGTGATGTGTGGTGCTTTCTGTGTGGCACCTCGTGATGTTTGTTTCTCCTTTGACTTTCAGTGATGAATGTTATAACTATTGAAGATTACAAGAGCACATACTGGCCCAAGTTGGATGGTGCCATAGATCAGCTGTTAACCCAGAGTCCGGGCGACTACATCCCCATCTCCTATGAGCAGATATACAGGTAAGTCGGGACTGAGTGGGCGTGGCCAGGAAGATGCACGGATGTGTAACTAACAGCACAGCTGTGTTGTTAGTGAGGCTGTGTATGCCTGTACCCTCTGTGTGTTGATTGGAGGTGTGCCTTATACCTTTTGAGTGGAGTGATTTCCAGGTCATGATAGAGTCAACCAGTCTGAGATCCTCGCCTCATCTTGGCACTCATCTCGCCCAGGAGGCAGACACTGTGGAGGTCAGCTAGGTGCAGGGGTACATGGATTGTCTCAGAGGGAGACTCTAGGTTAACCTGTTGCTGCTTCTTGACACACAGTTTTTTTTCCCCAAATCAATGTTTCTATTAAATCAAGTTAAAAGTTCACTGTAGGAAAGTGAATAAGGGTTTAACAAAACCAAAATATACCTTTTTAAACAATATGTGTGTGTATATATAAAAGCAACAAACTACTGCGATTTTCTTTTATATTTAGTGTTTTAAAAGAAAGTGTAAACAGTGCAGTGGTTTGGAATGTCATGTGATCCACTCTTCATCCTTGCCTTCCACAAGTACTTTATGAGTCACAGTAGAATACCAAGCACCCAGTTTCGATGAAAAAGTAGTGAAACAGATTGGTAGAATCTGTATCATTATTATCATAGTCATGCTTCTTGTGAAAGTAACAAATGAGCAGCATTTAAACAGGTAATTTGGTGTGTGTAAACTCAAGTCTTAAGATATGTAATACCAGCCAACTAAACCACATAGCATTTGACTTTTTTAAACGTTTAGTGATACACAGAATTTATATATCAAATCTGATAAATAATTCAGTCCCATTTTGCCAACTCATTTTTAAAATCCTTGACAGAAATTCAGCCTGACAAACTCAAGTATATAAATGTGCATGTGTGTACACATATAATATCTGAATGTGTATCTGAAATACACATGTGCTGTATATATTCACATACATATTTTTTAGTATATTTCACTTATGAATCAAATGAGTGAAATCATCTGTTCATCAAATAAATGTTTATCTTAATATTTTCTAATAGAAAAAGAAAATACCTTAACACTGAGTTTTAAAGAAATCTCACTAGTCTTCAAAAATACTGTTTTATATGAATACAATTTTTAAGTATTCAGTTATTCATTTAGAATCTGTATTTTAAAACTTTGCTTTGGGTATTCCTTAAGTCACTATTTGCAACTCTTACCTGGCTCAGATTTCTTAGATTTATATCAATTTTATCTTTCAGAATTTGCTACTCTGTGTTACCTGTGAGCAAACTGCACAAAATTCCAACAACTTAAAAATGAGAAATTCGATATGGACAAATAGTTCTAACTCTGTTTGTTTTGTTCCTCAGTTCCTGGTAAATGGAATGAGTAAATAACAGAATGGGGTGGGCAACTTTGTGTGACACACCTTCTTATGCTGATGCTCATTAGAAAAGCAAGGAGAGCACCTGGCTGAATTGTTGCTATGTTCAGACTATAGATTTATCACCCGCTGTTAGATTACCTAGTAGTGATTAAAAAATGTAATCGACTCTTGGCAAAGATATCATTTGTCCTTGTTTTTCCTCTTTTCAACCTGAACATTGATTGGGAGAGAGTCAATTTTAATTTCAGAGTTGTAACCAGTCACTTTTTAGGCCTGAACTGATGATTTGAACAGTGGCTGTGCGTCAGTATAGTGCTTTAACTCTGGCCTGGGTTAAGTGCTTTGTCATTCACTTGGTTGTTGTTTGTTTTCAGTTGTGTGTATAAGTGTGTGTGCCAGCAGCACTCGGAACAGATGTACAGTGATCTGATCAAGAAGATAACCGATCACTTAGAGAGAGTCTCCAAGGAGCTGCAGGTAAAGGACGGCTGCGTGATGCTTGCTTCCTTGGGCCTTTTCACTGGTTGGAATTATCCTGTCTAATACATTGACTGTGGTGCAGGTTTATATGTCATTGAATAAGTGTTGACCGAATCATCTAATCTTGAAATAGATTGTGCGTTTAAAGGTTTAACAAATTGTGGAGATGTTTAGATTGACTATATTTCCAGACCTTTATTGAGCCCAATGATTAACATGTCATCATTTCTTTTATTTAAAACCTTAATTTTCTCTTAATATTTTGTGATTGTTATAAGAATATGTGTATATGTTAACTTTTCTCTGAAACTTCTGCCTCCTTAATTTCTAATATTTGTTGGGGTAAATAACCAAAGGTAATATTTTATTGCCAGTCCCTGTAGGTGAACAGATTTTGCTCTAAATCTAGGATACATAATAAAAGGTCTTTAAAAAAATATTTGAAAGAGTTAGAGGGAGAGAGATTTTCCAAGTTCTGCAGCAGCAGCTGGGTGTGAGCAAGACTTGAAGCTAGGAGCCACGAATTTGCTTCAGGTCTCCCACTTGGGGGGCAGGGGCCCAAGTACTTGGGCATCTTCCATTGCTTTTTCCAGACCTTTAGCAGGGAGCTGAATAGGAGCAGCTGGGACGTGAACTGGTGCCTACATAGGGTGGCTTCACCCTCAATGCCACAACGGCGGCCCTGACAGAGGGTCTCTTGCTTCAAGGAGCATCTGGACTCTTGATTCCTCTGAGTAAAGCTCCCAGGGCTTGAAGGTCAGCTGCTATGTTTATGTCATCACCAGATCCTGTTTTAGTTGTGGTGTAGAAGTAACATGATATCTAAGATACACTTTGGCAGTAAATTTCCACACCCACAATCAGAAGGCGTTGTAATAATTCTGAAATAATCACAATTTCTAGCAAGTGCTAGAGTGTTTCTGGGCTTCAATACTCTTCCTCATTTACTTTATAGACTGAAGTATCCTAGTCTGATTTACCAAAAACTCTTGTCCTAACTAGCTTTTATTTTTCTTCAGTAAATCAATCAAATATATGGTTTGACAGTTGTTAGTATTCACTAAATACAAAGTTTTTAGTAATTTTGTATTTTGAACCTAGGCATTGTATATAAATTATAGGTGAAACTTGCAGATTATTCATAGACTCATGCTTTCAGATTTATGTATTTGTTGTGAAAGAGTGCCTGAGCGAGGAGCAGGGATGTTGCATAGGTTCTCACTTGGTCCGCCTCCTGTCCTCTCCAGAACCCTTGCCCAAGCTCCTTCATTCCCTGCTGACTGTGACCTTCTGTTTACTTGGCAGTGCCCTCGTCCGGGTCACCGTCATCTCAGATGTTTTAGGAAAATGCCTGTCTCAGCTGCTTGCCCTGCCTTATTAATTTGCCTTGATGTATTTGACCAGTTTTTGGTGGAGTGCTTACATGTGTCTGGTTTGGGGGTGTTGCTGAGAGTGCTGCAGTGAGTGGTGAGTCCTGTACATCGTGCCATTCACGATACTGCTCCCACCACTCCCATGGCAGTGTCTGTTCCTCTTCACCCCGGTGATGCAACATGTGATGAAATTTAGTAATTTTTACTTTTATATTGGAGGGGGATGATTTTTTTTATTAAAGATTAAAGCATAAATTGGTATCTTGTGGATCACAACTATCAATAAAGGTACAGGTGATGAATGACGTGAAACCAGAGGGTGTGGTTTATTTCTGGAATCAGAATGTGTCTGATTTGAGCAGTGCTGCCCTATACAAATGTTTGTTTTCCTTCAAAATGCTCTCTTTTGCAAGATTATACGGTCTGTAACTATTCTTAATAGAGTAGAGTGACCGGAAACACTAGAGCCTGGGTGGGACTCTGACCTCAGTCCTGTCACTCAGCAATTGTGTGCTTATTGTCTAAGTGTGCTAACATCATCTTACGGAGTCTGTCAACATGAAAAGGAAATGGCTTGGGCCTGGTGCTGTGGCCTAGCAGCTAAAGTCCTCGCTTGAACCCACCGGGATCCCTTATGGGCGCTAGTTTTAATCCCGGTTGCCCCACTTCCCATCCAACTTCCTGCCCAAAACTTGGGACCCTGCACCCACATGGGAAACCTTTAGGAGGTTCCTGGCTCCTGGCTTCGGATTGGCCTGGCACCAGCCATTGCAGCCACTTTGGGAGTGAATCATCGGATGGAAGATCTTCCTCTCTGTCTCTCCTCCTCTCTATATATCTGACTTTCCAATAAAAATAAGTAAATAATTAAATAAAAAGAAATGGCTTTACTAAAATATCTGTAATTCCTTATACTAAATTGTGAGGTCATTTTCCCCTCTGCTTCTGGCCTGGCAAATGCTTTCTCATTCATTTTTAGTAAACTCCCTTTTGTGCACCCTTGTAAAGTCGTCCTGGAACTCCTGCCTTGCCCACAAAGTAGAACAGAACGCATTTTTGGCATTTTTTTCTGTGAACTCGGCATCTTGGCAGTGCAGTGTTACGCGGACAGTGATGGGGTTTGATTAGTCCTGGTTCTGTGTTTTCTGCCGCACAGGCCTTCCTCTGAGGGCGGGGCCTGTGGTCTTGTTTTCTCCCTGGTGTCTGGCAGGATTACAACTTAGCAAACGTTTACTGGATGAATGCTTAGCAGCTAAATTTGACCTATCACGGTAGAGCGAGAAGAATAGTCAGGCTCAGATGACCACTTATCTCTGTTTTTCAGACGCTTGGGTGCTTTCTTAATTCATGCAGCATTTCAAGTATGTGGCCTGACACTGTGAGCTTTGTTTCATGGAGACCTTAGGGCAGCTGTTGTAAGGGGACAAGAGGACATGGCTGTCCTTATCAACCAGAAACGATCAGGTGGAGCGTTTTGTATATAGCTCTGGTTTTCATAATGAAATGGAGCTGTGACCCAGTGCAGGAGTGGGGGTGCACTGCATTTGGCACATAACCTAAGTTTAGTCACGGAGTTAAATGAATCAGTGAGTTGACCCTACCAGGATGTGAGCCTGTGCCGAGGGCATCTGAACCAGCTTCGGGGGGAACAGTTCTTATGTCAGACTGTGTCTCTATCCCAAAGCGTCCTCTTGTGGGGGAAATGCAGAATATTATGTGAAAGAATGTTTCATGTTTCCCAGTTAACTTCTGCTGTTGAATTAAACAGAGTGTTGGTTTTGGTGAATTTTTTGAAAGATTTATTTATTTATTGGAAAGGCAGATATACAGAGAAGAGGAGAGACAGAGAGGAAGATCTTCCATCCGATGATTCACTCCCCAAGTGAGCGCAACGACCAATGCTATGCCGATCCGAAGCCAGGATCCAGGAACTTCTTCCGGGTATCTCACACGGGTGCAGGGTCCCAAAGCTTTGGGCTGTCCTCGACTGCTTTCCCAGGCCACAAGCAGGGAGCTGGATGGGAAGTGGAGCTGCCAGGATTAGTACCGACGCCCATATGGGATCCTGGCGCGTTAAAGGTAAGGACTTTAGCCGCTAGGCCACGCCGCCGGGCCCGGTTTTGGTGATTTTTACAATATTAATGTATCAGATCTAATTATTTTATATGAATGCATAATCTAACTTGTTGTGTCTTGTTGTGTCTTTGAAAAAAAAACACAGTTCTTTCATTCTGGAAATAATTCCTTTTCCAATAATTTGGTGACTTTAGAAAATGTCGTTCTTGTTGTTACAGTAATAGAATCATTTCACATATAGCTAAACTCAGTATTCTCTTTCTGTTATGTTCCACTGGATGTTTTTCTTTCCTTTGGCTTGTTGTTGGATTTTTTTTAAAGATTTATTTTTATTGCAAAGGCAGATATACAGAGAAGAACATCTTCTATCCAATGATTCACTCCCCAAGTGGCCACAATGCCTGGAGCTGTGCTGATCTGAAGCCAGGAGCCAGGAACTTTCCCCAGGTCTCACACGGGTGCAGTGTCCCAAGGCTTTCGGCTGTCCTCAACTGCTTTCCCAGGCCACAAGCAGGGAGCTGGGTGGGAAGCGGCGCTGCCGGAATTAGAACCAGGGCTCACATGGCATCTTACCGTGTTCAATGTGAGGACTAGGTGCTAGGCCACGGCACCAGGCCCTGCTGGATTAATTAAAACTGGTGATATATTTTGTCCTAACTTTTTTTCAATTGTCATTCTCCTCTCCAGTCTTAGTTCCTCTTTTCTTTGAATGTGATCGTGAGTTCTGTATTTCTTTTTGCCTATCATCTGCAGAACTTCAAAGCACGAATTTTCTATTTTTCTGTGTACAGATGAATGGAAATGGGTGACCATGGAGAGAAAATTGGGCTCCAGTTGAGTAAATAACACTGGTTAGTTTTGGAATGGCGCGGGCTCGGCCCTCCCCCTCCCTGCCTGTGCATTTGGTGGCTGCTTGTGAAGGTCTCACGTCTGACTCGATGCCCCTTCGTTCAAAGCTGTTTCTGTCTCACGCTTTAGATTGCATCTTCATCTGTGACTCCTGTTTCCGTGGTGCCTCAAGGAATTAGACAAAGATTAGCAAGTGAAATTAAAAGTCCCAATTCACAATTTCTGTTAGTAGTAGACAGGCCAAAAAATAGGGAACTGTGAGTGAAGCAGTGTAGGGAAGGTGCAGCTGGCATGGTAGGAAGGTGGACTGGCATGGTAGGCTTGGTTTACATGTGCAGCACCAGTTGTGTCCTGGCTTCTCCACTTCCCATCCAGCCCCCTCCTTATGGCCTAGGACAGCAGTGGAGGGTGGCCCAATGCCTTAGGACCCTGCACCCACTTGGGAGACCCAGCAGAAGTTCCTGGCTCCTGGCTTCCAGTTGGCTCACCTTTAGCCATTGTGGTCTTTTGGGGAGTGAACCAATGCATGGAAGATCTTCCTGTCTCTCCTTTGTGTAACTGCCTTTTAAATAAATTTTTTTAAAAAGTGAGGGTGGAATGATGAGAGCCAGGAAGTTAAGGGGAATGCAGCCATAACTAGGTAAGTGAGGAAGGAGTGGGTTTGGGGATGGGGAGACGTATTGCGCTGGGAGGGCTTGCTGAGCAGAGGGACACACTGGTAAGCAGGAGCGATCCTGCAGATGTGGGTTGTGCGATGTTACAGGGAGGTTGGGAGAAAAAGGTGAAAAGCAGGTCGGAGATAAATTACAGAAGCCCTTTAATGCTTTGGGTTGCTTCAAGATGACATGGGGTGAAGAGGTTGCTGGGAGTAGGAAAGGATGAGACGTGAGGCAGCGAGTCTGCAGACGTGGGCTTTCCGGTGCCAGCCGCTTCCTGCAGTGCCAGAGTCCAACTTGAGCTTTGAGGGCCTAGGGCAGTTTCTCATCCCCTCGTAATTCTGTTAGAGGAAGTAATGTGATAACACGACGTGATCTGAACTCGTGAGGAACTTCATGGGAATAGTTGTATGTTTTCTCCCACAAATAGCGGCCTGTTGTTTCCATCTCCACTGCGTATTTTGCTTAACATGTGGTGTATATGTACGCGTCTCCATTAGCTTGCATAATGTTTTCAAGGTTCACGAAGTTACAGCATCACTAATACTTGATTCCTTTTTAGTGGTGAAATAATATTCTAGTAAGTGGATATGGAACATTTTGTTAATCTAAGTTCGTTATTTTAAGTCACGGAGAAATTGTTCTTTTCTTTTCTGACATAGCAGTAAGCATTTGGGTGGCCATCCCGAGTATTTTGTTTTGCGCCCTTTAATGTGGAGATTGAGTTGAACACGTGTGAAATCCTTAGCTCTTAAAACTGTCTTAGGTGACATTTCCTTTGACTGCATCCATTCCCCTGGGGCAATCCCCAAGTAGTGTGTTTGTTAATATGCTTGTTAAGAATGCGTTCTCACTTTCACTAAGTGAAATTGTCTCGTTTTGGTAGAGTGGCTTTACAGTTCAGTGGCACATTTGACGAGGAGTTTCCTGGGTGTTGCTCTGGGACTTGCACCGTGCACAAACCCTGCAAGCGTTGTGTGAGGAGACATTTGGTTCTGAAGCCAGGGCAGTCACATTCCAGGGAGCAACCGCACTGGGAGGGGCGTGGCGGAGTTTATCCCCCCGGTCCCGCGAAGAGGTGGGCTATTTATTGGGCCTGCTTTTCAGATAGGGACAAATTTACAGTAGTTTGAGTAATTGTCAACTGTGTTTAATTAAAAATGTCAATCAATTACATCTAAACTATTCCTTTTCATAAACAAGTAATTTTGGTAACTTGCTAACTTTGGGTTAGGCTTAATATATCCTTTTTTCTCTGAAACTAATCATGATAGTGGAAATGGGTGGATGCTGAATCATGATCAGTTATACTTAGCCTTTGTTCTCTCCACACACACCAGATTGAAGTTTGAAGGATTGCTCCTGAGCCCAGCGGAGTCCTGGCGCTTACAACCAGGGCAGAGGTTGCTCTGCTATTTGCTTTATGTCCTGTGGGTGGCAGCATGACTCAACCGGTGATCTGAAATTTTGTATATATATATATATATATTTTTTTTTTTTTAAATGCATGTAACTTGTGATCTTGGATTATGGAATTTTTTTAGGCTATCCTCCTATAAATATGCTGTTATTTGTGATCTTCCTAGTTTTAAGTAAAATGAAAAATGAAACAGCTTTTCATTTTCACATGTATATTTTATTGGAAGTCTTTCTGAGAAATTATTTGGAGATTATTTGTTTGAAAGTCAGAGTTAGAGGAAGAAACACCCAGAGAGAAACCCTCCACTAGCTGTGTCACTTCCCAGATGGCTGCCATGGCCAGGGCTAGGTCAGTGGAAGTTTGGGTTTGCTTTGTGGTAGGCTGGGGCCCACATTCTTGGTTCCCCCCTGTGCTGCTTTAGTTGATTGTAGGCAGGGAAGGAGCTGGGTCACAAGAGAGACAGCCAGGACATACACTGGTGCCCACATGATGCTGGTGTCATAGGTGGCACACTGAGGCCTTACCTGCTATGCCCCAGTGCAGGCCCTTGGGGATTGATTTTTCAGTTGAAACCAGAACTTTGAAGGCACTTGTTGTTGTCCAAGTTGTTGTTATTGTTGTGCCGGATTTTGAAATCTCCAGATAATCAGCAAGTCTGAAGTCTGTGCTGAGGCATAAAGGTGGGTTATTCAGGTTAACCTAGGTCTCCCAGCCACCCCCTCAGCCCAGGATGGTGGGGCGGGGGAGGGGCAGCTGCAGCCCAGGCTGCTGCAGAATCTACAGGGAGGACAAAAAGAAGTGCTAGCCAGAGAAAGAGAGCCCAAGCCCCCAGTTCTTATACATTTCAGACTATTAATTATACAGTCATGATTTAGCAGGCGTCTATTGGTGGGTTTGAAACAAGCAACTTTCAAAAAGTACAAATCGATGAGCCATTGGGCTATGAATCTTATCAAACACCAGATACCTCCTTCCTGAGGAGTGGTCTGCCTACGTGACCTGCCAGGTGTCCTGCTGGGTGTTAGAAGATGAGCTCTTTAGAAAAACAAGCAGTTATCCTGATTTATCTGATTTTTGATGATATTTTGTCCATTCAATCCTTAAACTTTATTCAGCTGCTCAGTGTTTCCTGGCCACTCAGGGAGTGTTAGAATTGGAACCCAGAACAGCCCACAAATATATGGAGAAAGGATCCCAGAAGCCAGACCAAAGGTCAGTTCATTGTTAAAGCCTCAGTAGTATTTGGGAAATGAGAAAAGCCTTGTTTTAGAAATACATGGAACAGTTTTTTATGTGGTTGCAGTAGAAGTTACAGTAGTAGTTAACTTTTTACAGATTTCCTTCTTTATTTATACTTGAGAGGTTGGGAAGCAGACACATAGAGACTCAGCCTTCCACTGGCTCACTCTCCAGATAGCCCAGCATCTGGGCCTGGGGGCAGACAAGCTGGAGCTGGGAGCTCCATTTGGGTCTCCTCTGTGGGTGGCAGGGACCTGGGGATTTGGGCCATCATTTCAGGTGCTGTAGTCCAGTCGCCAGGCCTTGAACCAGGCAGTCCTGTGTGGTGTATGTTATCTCAAGTGTTGCTCAAGCACCGCACTACAACCCCCAGGCCCGAGGAGCCATTGAGAGACGAGATGCACATTTAGATAATCTTAGTGTTAACTCTTGTCTCTGTCCTTCTACCTTCTTTCTTTTAATCTTAAATACAAAGCCTTTGATTGATTTGTCTTTTCTATAGCTTACTAACTTTGGATATTATTTTGTTAAGGAAGTATCAGTACAGCAAGAGCAGCAATGGAATGTTAGATGTATTTGTCTCTTTGGGAAGGAATTCCACTTGTGTGTAATCACATTGATAGACCCAGATGGCATGGATTGCTTCTGGGGCCTCAACAGAGGGGGTCCAATGTTTTATTGCTCTGGGCTCATGGAATAAGCTGGCTAGACTCAGCCATGGAGAACGCTGGTTGATTGTGCTAAAGCGGTCGTGAAGAGATGAAGAATTTGATGTGGAAAACAGTGTTAGGATCCTTGAGATTGAGACCAGGTCCTTTAGCAATAAATGCTGAAAGATCGTGAAGAAAGTGGATAAAGCAGACATTTGCGTTTGACTCTGTCTCTGTTAAATTCCCCATCTTCTTGCTCATGTTGTCTACTTTGTCTGTTGGGTCGCTTTAAATATGAAGTGTATTTACTCTGAAGTCTGTAAGACAGTGTCATCATGAGCATCACTTTTGCGTCTGAAGCTTCCATCTGCTGGTTCACTCCTGAGAGGTGTACCACAGCTGGAGTTTGGCCAGGCAGAAGCTAGGAGCCTGGCACTCAGCCTGTGTCTGTCACACTAGTACCAGGGATCCAAGTCCTGGAGCCACCGTCTGCTGCTCCCCAGGGTGCACATCAGCAGGAAGCTGGATCAGAAGCAGAGCTGACATGCATACCAGACTCTGCTAGGGATGAGGAGGTCCCAAATAGTATCTTTTTTTTTAATGGAATGCTTTTTTTTTTGGTAAGATTTTGATTGGAAAGTCAGATTTTACAGAGAGAAGGAGACAGAATATCTTCCATCTGCTGGTTCACTCCCTAAGTGGCCGCATGGGCCAGAGCTTAGCTGATCCAAAGCCAGGATCTTCCGGGATCTTCTTCCAGGTCTCCCACGTGGGTGCAGGAGCGCAAGGCTCTGGGTCATCCTTCGCTGCTTTTCGCAAGCAGGAAGCTGGATGGGAAGTGTAGCATCTAGGATACGAACCGGCACCTGTATGGGATGCTGGTGCATTCAAGGTGAGGATTTAGCCAGGGGGCTATTGTGCAGGGGTCCCATAGGTAATATCTTAACCTCTATGTGCCAAACCAAGCACCTGTCCCATGCTCATTCTTGACAGAGGATTGCATTTTCTTGCTTTTTTGGTGTTGCTTAGTTTTTAACTGCTGAACGTTGTGTATAAAGTAGAGACTGAGATGAATGAATAATGTTTATGCCTAGAAAGGGCTACACTGTTCTGCCAGGTTGTTAGCGTGAGGAGTTGAGCTAGTATATCAGTGTTGAGCTGGATTGGGAGTTATTGTTGTGTTACGCTAACATTGCCAGTGATGGGCTTTTTTTGCCTTGTTAGTATGATTCAGGTGGATTCTTTTTGGTGCTTCTGCTCTGCTCTCGGCTCTTACAGGCCTTGGCTGCATAGGGAGTGGGCAGAGAGTCTTTGTGTTGTCTCCCTTTAGCGGTGAATGGTCATTGTTACATGCTTAATGTGACATGAAGGTGGCAGAGGCGGGGCAGGTTTTGTGTGTGTATCTGAGGAGCTGTCTTGCACATGCCTTTAGTCACAGGTAGTCCCCGTTCCCTGAGGCCAGGGCTCTCTCAGTATTCCTATCCACCTAGGCTATTTACATGTAGTCGCTTCCTCCTTGGTTGAAGGTCTGTCCAGCAATTAGTTGGACTGGTAGTAAATGTCTTGATGGGTCTCACAAGCTGCTGTCAGAAGAGTTGGGGCTGCTGTTGTGCCATGTGAATGAGTGTGCTTTGCTCTGTTTCAACACAATTTTTATTTGTAAAAATAGACGGCCAGATTAACCCTGCAGGCTCTAGATTGTTGGTCCCTGGCCTAGATTAAGACGCTTTCCTTTCTCTGCTTCCTGGGTGACCAAATTTTGCCTGGTAAGTTAAAAAAAAAAAGGTTTAGTTCCCCCTTTGTGGTTGTACCCACAGTTGGAGCCTGGGTCCTCCACACAGACCTCTGTTGTGTGATTCTGCACAAGATGGTCTGTGAGTTTCTGCTAGGGAGACTTGGTGACCACAGTCTCCTTCCAGAGGTGCGAGTCAGGTGGCTTCAGATCTTGAGGATGGTTGTCAAAGATGGCTTTGACAAACCTGCCTAGGGTAGCAGTGCACCCCTGGCTGAGGTGTGGTGGTCCTCAGTGCCAGCCATGAGCCCCAGCTTCTTGGGGGCAGAGGCCTATGCGTTGCCAGAGCCTGTGGTCACCTTGCAAGACATGCTGCAAAGTTTGCCAGTTCCATTTCCCCAGTGGCGAATCTGGGCACAGTGGAGAACTTAACCAGGCTGGTGGCCCCTGGGAGGGTGGTGGTGGTTGGCTCCTGGGAGTGTTTCACCCTCAGGCTAACATGGGCATTGTGGTCTTCAACAGCAGCAGCTACACTGAACCTGCCTCGTTGGCCAGCATAGGCCTCTTCACTGGCCTGTTCTTCAGGACCTCCTTGAAGGGAGACCCCAGACTCCCTGACGAACTTGGGGGCGGGGGGAGTTGTCCTTCACAAGCTCAGCTTCATGTCCTTGGCCAGGCAGCCCAACTTGATGGCAAGGAGTGCCTCTTGTGCTGGCCCTCAACTCTAACTGCAGCTTCTGCCCTGGCCCAGCCTCTGGCCACATTGCTGTTCTGTGGGCTGTTGCCATGGGTCCTCCAGCCCTCCTGCTGCACCGGTGTCACCTGCTATTTGGTGTTTTTTGGGAAAAACAGCTGTCTACAATGGCCCTTGGGAGTGAGCCAGCTTCTTGCCCTTGTCTGCACAGAAGTGCAATTTTGGTTTGAATAGTGCAGGAACACAGCGGGAATGGATTCTTGACCTTGCTGATCATATGAGCCCAGGAGTGCTGCTGGGTTATGCCCATCTTGCAGCAGTGACAGCTTTCACCTCAGGTCACAAAAGGGTCACTAGGGTGCAGGGCTGTCTTCCCCCTTCCCTGCAGTGACCGGCTTTTGCTTTGAACAGGAGAAGGTTCTCAGACACAGTCTGTGTGTTTGGCATTGGCAGCCTCTCGCCACCTTTTTTTTTTTTTTTTAAACCAGTGGTGGACCCAGTGTAGCATTCGTGGACTTCTTCAGTGGTCCTACATCAGCTTCATTCCTGAACAGGCCCAGCACATCTGTCCATGAAATTGGTGCTCTCAGTTCCTCTTTACCACTGCAGCTTTCTCCATGATCTTGGAAGCCTGTGGGAAAGTTGATGAGGAGCTGGGGCCTTCCTGTGTCGAAGTTTCTAGGAATCCTATACTCTTGGTGCATGCTTGGCTTTTAAGATTCATCTCTTTTTTCTGCCTACTTATATACATTGATTTGTTTGAAAGGTTAGGGTGACAGAGGAAGGGACCGAGAGAGAATTTTTATCTGCTGGTTCACTCTGCAAATAGTTGCAACAGCTGCGACTGGGACAGGCCAGTGGCTCAGAGCTCCATGCTGTCTCAACTACTCGGGCCTGCTTCTGCCTTCCCAAATGCATTAGCAGAAAGCTGGCTCAGGGGTGCTCCCAAATGTGATGCCGAGATCAGAAGCCATGGCTTAAACTGCTGTGGTGGCCCCCTTTCCCCTGCTTTTATGGTCGCCAGTACCAGTAGTGAAATAGTATAGTCTTCCTGTCCTCAGAGGAGCTGCCTGCTCATTGAAATTCATTTCACTTGGACATTGTGAGGGTAAGATAAAGAAACTTGTGTTCAAACCTGATGATTTAGGCTTCCCCAGCCTTTTCTGATCATAAAGGTGGAAGTGATGATGTCTTGAGCTTCTGTATTCTAAGCTGGGTGAAACTCCACAGCTTTTTAAATGACTTAGAAGAAAATTTTTACACTAGGCAAGAAGCTGTTGACTTTAGAAGAAAACTCACTGTAGTCTGACATCAGGTGATGCAAGGTAGTTTTACTAATTCCGGTGCGGTTTGTGCTAAATTGTTTCTTGTCATCCAGTCCGTGCGCTCTGTTGGGTAGGTGGACGGGCGCCGCCTGTCATCCTTGTCGGCCCCTGCGCAGTTCCTTCCTGTTGTCTCCTTTCCGAGTTAAAAAGAAGCCTGAGGGACTGAAGGGCCTTGTAGCTGCTGGGCCAGCTATTCTCTGAAGCCCTTGGAGTTCTCATTAAACACTTTCAGAAAGTTCCCAGGCGGGGCCTTGAAATGCGGCCAGAGATTGTGCAGCTGCTAAGGAGACCCTGCTGAGAACTGGAAAACGGTTCTCCCTGAGGACGGTGGGCCTGTGGAAATGCCACACCGTTCGAGAGGCTGCAGTTTTTGTTCCCACCAAAGGAGCACAGTGCATCTTAAGTTAAATATAGTATGATGGTGTTTTGCTGAATCCCAGTGCTTATCTGGATTCAGAGTGACCCTGCAGCTCTGAGTAGTAAACAGCCAGGTGCAGCCTGAGGGTCGGTAGTGGCAGCCTGGCAAGGCGGGCAGTGACACAGCCAGACACTTGTTAGGCTTATGTCACATAAGGAGACTTGGTCTGGGAGAGATGCTGATACATAGCTAAGGTAGGAGGAGGTTACGGTGTAATCCGTGTTGGTTAAAAACACACATACACACAGGAAAACGGAAGTGTAAAAATGCCCTAGTGTGTGGTGTGCATTTACATATGTGTGTATAGATAGCATCAGATATGTTTTCTTCTAAAATGAACAGGATAAATACATTCTCTTTCAGGTTAAAATTTTTCTTTTATAAAATTTTACTGTTCACAAAAAAACTTCTATGAAGTTCTTCGTTGCAGCATTGACTAGTATCCAGATTAGTGACAAGGTGTCAGTATGGGATCTAAGTAAACATTAATCAAGACACTGAATTTACAAGAAAAGGTGTCCTTGAAGTCTGTTCTCTCACTTGTTTATGAACTTGGGAGCGCTCCTGAAATCCCTGCAGGGTTTCTGAAGTTGCTGGTATGGCCGCAGTGTCGCTGTTAGCTCGGGTGCTGAGGTGCAGTGGGAAGGGCTGCCGCCTTCCCGTGGTGAAAGCGAAAAGCTAGCCGCACCTAGGAATGCACTGGACGGAACGGTGAAGGTGTTTATTAAATTGTGGCTTTGTGTACTTGCAGATACTCTCTCAAGAAGGGCAAGTGCAGACCAAACTGCAGTGGTTGCTTGAGAAGCACTGCATGGCTGTGTGAGTTTCCGTTTGAGTACCCCACCCACACTGAAACACTTCTGTTACTTGAATGACTGTCAGACTGATCTAGAGACTTAGCTTTGGCTCACAAACGAGTGAAATTAAATCTCTTCAACTGGCAGTGTTTGTTACTAATAAATGAAATTTAAACTTTGCAGTGGGTTTTAGGATTTAGGAATATTTGTGTCCACCACTATAGCACACCTGAGATGGTGTTGCTCTGTGCAGCTGTGTTGGGATTTAACTCAGGTGAATCAGTGTAATGACTCATGTATGAAGTTATAAAATGTACGCATAGGGCCCAGTGCAGTAGCTTAGAGGCTAAAGTCCTCACCTTGAATGTGCTAGGAACCCATATGGGCACCAGTTCTAATCCCGGCAGCCCCGCTTCTCATCCAGCTCCCTGCTTGTGGCCTGGGAAAGCAGTCGAGGACGACCCAAAGCCTTGGGATTCTGCACCCACGTGGGAGATCCAGAAGAGGCTCTGGGTTCCCGACTTCGGATTGGCTCAGCTCCGGCTCTTGCAGCCACTTGGGGAGTGAATCAGCGGACCAACGATCTTTGTGTCTCTCCTCTTTGTATATCTGATTTTCTAGTAAAAATAAAATAAATATTTAAAAATATGTATGTATAAAGATTTGTTCAAAGTAACAGATTAGGTAAGGTTTTAATATTATGAGTGAAAACAGGTGTCTCATTCATAGTTTTATACAAGTGTTAAGGTCCGTCTCCCTTGTTGTGGCCTAGGAAAGCAGTAGATAGGATGGCCTTGGGACCCTGCGCCCATGTGGGAGACCTGAGAGGAGCTCTTCTCTCTTGGCTTCAGATCAGCTTGGTTCTGGCTAGTGCAAACACTTGGGGAGTCAACCATAGATGTATATCTGTATATCTGCATATCTGCCTTTCCAATAAAAATAAATAAATCTTTTTTTAAAGGCAGGGTTAGAGTCTTCTGTCTGCTTGTTCACTCCCTCAACGGTCACACATTTGCCAGGAACTTGGAACTCTGTCCTGGTCCTCCACTTGGGTGGCAGGGATCCAGGTACTTGGGCCATTTCACACTGCTTTCCCAGGTACATTATCAGGGAGTTGAATTATAACTGGAAGAGCTGGGCCTTGAATCTGGTTCTCTTATGGAACACTAGCCTCATAGGCAGCAGCTTAACACACTGTGCCATAGTACTCATTTCCCACCTCATTTGACGCTTTTTCCTTCTCCTTCTTATTTGTTTTAATTTTAAGGGCGGAGTTACAGACAAAGCGAAATCTTCCATCTGTTTTTACTCCCCAGATGGCTCTGATTGCTGGGGCTGGGCTGGCGTGAAGACAGGAGTCTGGAACTCTGCCCCCGTATCCTGTGTGTGGGGGCATCTTCCGCTGCTTTCCCAGGCTCATCAGCAGGGAGCTAGATGGTTAGTGAACAGCTAGGGCTCGAACCACTGCCCACATGGAATGCCAGTGTCCTAGGTGGTGTCTCAACTCATTGTACCACATCAATTCATTATCACAGGTAAGAAGGGAAATGTGCCCTTCTGCCATTATTAGATTTCAAGATATCTGAGGGAAAGTTAAAACAAGAGTAGAGTAAAAATATTTTTCTGGTAGTTTTTCCCCCCCTGTTTGAGAAAAAGGGAATCTTGCTTATATTAGCTATTACATTTAATATCTAAGCTAAATACTATTGTCTTGAAATAATCAAATCCGTAGTAGTTTCCCCATTGAGACACAGGGCATACTGGACTTAACATTTAGGGAGGAATAATTCATAGGTTTTGAAAATGACATTTCTAGAGTCCTAGGAAAGAAATTGGATTTGTCTTAGAAGACTTACATAATTTATAGTGCCATCATTTAAAAGGTTTTGAATAAGTACTACATTAAATGTGAAAGTAAAAAAAAGCTAAGTGTTCTGACATTTGATTCAGTATATGTGGTAACTTTTTAATTCTTATAACCTTTGAGACCTTGTGAAGAAAGAAGGAATTTTATTTTAAAAACTTATTTATTTCAGAGGCTAAGTTACAGAGAAAAGGGGTGGCATGGTTGGAGAGAAAGAGGTACGCTGGTTCACTCCTCAAAAGGCTGCAATGGCCAGGGCTGGGCCAGGCCGAAACCAGGAGTGGGGCCCTTCTTCCAGGTCTCCCACACAGGCGGTAGGGGTCCAGGGAACTTCTTCCAGGTCTCCCACACAGGTGGTAGGGGTCCAGGTACTTGAACCTAATGCTTTCCGGTGCATTAGCTTGGAGCTGGATCAGATGTGGAACAGCCAGGACTTGACCCCCGGTTTGTATGGGGCGACTGGCTAAACCTGCTATAGCACGATGTTGGCCGTGAGGTTCTTACTTTAAAACTTTTCGATAAGATATCTCTTATGAAAGGGGAATGTTAGTGCAACAACTTTTTAATAATACTTCAAAGTTTATTCTTTGAATGCTGGGTTTTCATTTCCAGTGATCTGTGAAGCAGTTTAGAGGAAGATATTAGATATGATCCTGTGCATTAGTTGTGCTTAAAACTGTGATTTATAATGTATAACTTATTTTTCCCAACTTTTTAGCTAGCAAAGTATGCTTTTTAAAATTTATTGGATTTGGGGGCTGGCAAGGTAGTCTAGCAGGCTAATCCTCCACTGTGGTGCCAGCACCCCATGTGGACGTGCTGATTTGTGTCCCATCTGTCCTACTAAGGATCTGACTCCCTGCTTGTGGCCCGAGAAAGCAGCAGAGGATGGCTCATGGTATTTGGCCCCTGTACCTATGAAAGACCCTGAGGAAGCTCCTGGCTCCTGGTTTTAGATCAGCTCAGCTCCTGCCATTTGGGGAATGAACCACTGGATGGAAAATACCTCTCTCCATCTCTCCTTTTCTTTGTAAATCTGCCTTTCAAGTAAAAATACAGTTGTAGATTTTTGTCTAAATATTAGATAAATGAGCAGTTAATTCAGAAAATAATTTTTACTGTTGATTCATATGTATGTATAACCAATCTTCAAAACATTCATGAAAAAATATATAATGAATATAAGATCGGATTTCAAAAAAATTTTCACAGCAAAATGATTTTTTCACACTGAAAACATTAACTTGCTATCACGTATCTGGTTAGGATCCAGAGAAGTACAAGATGGCAGTTGAAAAGAGACCCTTTCAGAGCAATGTGAATTCTGCGAGATGGAGAATGAATATCAAGTTTATAGTGAAGGTTGAGTGGGAGAATGGTAAAACCATTGCTTATGAGGACAGTTCCCCAGTGGACAACCTGTGTTAAAGAAGAGATGAGCTGGGCCCTGCACCCATAGCCTAGTAGCTGAGATCCCAGTGGGTGCTAGTTCTAATCCTGGCTGCTCCACTTCCCATCCAGCTCTCTGCTTGTGGCCTGGGAAAGCCCAAAGCCTTGGGACTCTGCATTCTTGTGGTAGACCTGGAAGAGACTCCTGGCTCCTGGCTCCAGCCGTTGTGGGCACTTGGGGAATGAACCAGCGGATGGAAGATCTTTATTTGTATCTCCTTTTCTCTGTATATCTGTCTTTTCAATGAAAAGTTTAAAAAAAGGAAAAAAAAAGGGGGGGGGCGGGGGGAAGGATGATCTGACTTGGTGATGAAGCAAGCCCTTAGTGGCTGACCGTTCACGGTTATTGGTCATTGAAGTTGGGTCATTAACAGCAGAAACAATGTCATGCATCTTCTCAGTTGGTTCATACTTGAACAGTTCTAACTGAGCAGAGCAAGCTTCCTGCTTAGTGGCTGTCCAAGTGCACCAGAGCAGTGCAGGGAAGAGCACAACTTAGGATGCAGTTTTAACCCATAGGTTCAAGATCCTGAAGTGTCTTTCCCAAGGATAGTCAGAGGAGTTGGAGCGTGGCTGAAGCATTGTGACTCTGAGGACAAAGAATAGTCGAAGCAGCAAGCTGTCGCCAGGCAGAGCCAGTGTGAAGGTCGGGAGTGAGGCTCATGGCCGCTGTGGGCAGGCAAAGCCAGAGTGAAGATCAGAAGTGAGGGTCACGGCCGCTGTGGGCAGCATCCCGGCAGAGCCAGTGTGAAGGTCAGGAGTGAGGCTCATGGCCGCTCTGGGCAGTATCCCCGCAGAGCTGGTGTGAAGGTCGGGAGTGAGGCCCACGGCCGCTGTGGGCAGCATCCGCGCAGAGCCAGTGTGAAGGTCGGGAGTGAGGCCCACGGCTGCTGTGGGCAGCATCCCCGCAGAGCTGGTGTGAAGGTCGGGAGTGAGGCTCACGGCCGCTGTGGGCAGCATCCGCGCAGAGCCAGTGTGAAGGTCGGGAGTGAGGCTGTGATGCCCAAAGCATTGTCCTTGTTGGCTTTCTGGAGGGCTGAAGCACAACATCTGCTTGTTCTGAGAATATCTAAGAAGACCAGAGCTTTAGCACAAAAACCTTGGAAATTCTACAGCGTCTTTGTCTACTTAACAGTGCTGTCGCTCATTCCTGTTTCCAAATGGGGGTGAGCTTATGAAAGTGTTGATGGGACAGGGCGCCCATTTTTCCTTAGTAATGTGGAAAGCAAACTGCAGTGGCGTGGTGAAATTCTGAGGGCCCTTAGTTCTTCAGGGATGGGCTAAATGGCTGGTGGCGTCACTTAGAGAAATAGCTTGAATTTAATGAGACTTAATGTAAAATAACTATCCTTTTTAATATTTTTATTGTTAAAATTTTAATTCTGTGAACTTTTGGTATATTATTTTTACTTGACATTTTCCATGTCCTAGCAGTAGATTTTGAAAATGGAACAATTAGTATTTTGTCTCTTTAGAGTATAGAAATAGAAATCCAGAGGGCTAAACAAACTGATTAATCCACAGCCTTGTTAAGTAGTAAAATAGGCGGGCTATAATACTTCCCAGATGACTGCCGAGGCTGGGCTGGCCGAAGCCGGGAGTTTCTTCAAGGTCTTCCAAGCACTTGGTTTCCAGCCTGTTAGCAGGGAGCTGGCTCAGAAGTGGGACGGCCAAAACTCAAACCACTGCAGGTTTTACCTACTTTTCTATAATGCCAGGCTTCTTCAAAGACCTCATGGTGCTTGGAGTGGCAAGACTGGCAGCGATTCATAACTGGTGAACTATCAGAACCACTTGAGCAAGAACCTCGGAGCATGCCCTACATGCGGGACCTGGGGAGGGTGGGAAATTGGGTGGGCCTTCTCCCTTAATACCCCCCTTTAAACATGAAGGAAACAATATGGAAATAATAGTCTTACCCACTTTCCTATAGCACTTAGACCTTTTTACCCTAATTAACTATGTAAAGATTGTAAAAAAATATAATAATAATAAAAAACCCCAAATAACAATGACCCAAAAAAAGACAAAAAATAGATTTGGATAACAATCTGTCCTTAAGAAAAATTATTTTCTCTGTGTATCTGCCCTGCTGCAGGCTCTCCACTTACACTGGAGATAAGCAGGTGAGATGCATGGCCTCGCCTTCCAGGAGCTTGGCGTTAGTGGCAGACGTCTCCCACCGGGGAAGGAAGTGTGGTGCCCCCTACAGGCTGCAGGGCTCCTGCATTCTTGAGGAGACTAGCCATGGGAAGGTGGTTTCCTGTACATGTTCTGTGCTGCCAAGTGCTACCAGAAAAATGAAGTTTGATTTTAAAATATTTGGAACACTTAGAAATTTCTAAAGCTGCTTAGCTGTAGTTTCATAATCTCATTTACAGTTCAGAAATCTTTCATTATGACATTTCTTAATATCTTTGCTTCTGTGTAAGATGTGATTATCAGATTAGGAGACTGCTACAGATCAGACCTTGTATAACCAGTTGTGTTGGCATGATATTTTGTACCAAATTCATCCGACAAAACCTTGGCCCAAGAACACATTCTTGTTTGGAAGGTCTCAGTGTTTCATTTGTTAACACTGTAAGTCTTAGGAAAATCACTGGCCCTTTTAGGTGCTTTATATTGAAATGGTACTCAATTGATCTTTAGAGAAAAAGTGAAATGATACGTGAATTCACTTATAAAACTCAGTATTTTAGCTTTGGTTGCCTTAACAAAGCTAAAATAACCTAACACATGCTAGGTGACTTAAACAGCAGAAATGTGTGTCTCAGGTCAAGGAACTAGTGCTCCAGTTCCTGGGAGGACTGGGCTCCAGGCTCGCAGATGGCCGTCTTCACTTGCAGTTTCCATGCAGCCTTTCCTCTGAGCCACACAATGAGGGCAGGGGAGAGCTTTGACTGTGAGCTGCAGGATTGCACCAGGACCAAACTGAGCTGGGAGCCGGGCGTGCTATCCAGGTCGCCCCCGTAGGTGGCAGGAGCCTACACACTGAGGTTATTATCACGACGTGCCTCTCGGGACCTGCACTGGAGAGAAGATGAAGCTGAGAACTGAGCCTCAGCATTCTAGTGTGGGGTGCAGGCACCCTAACAGCTGGGCTGACCACCCACTTGGAATGTTTCTTCTTAATCCTGTGGGATCTGAGCCATACCGTATGACTTTATGTAATCTTAATTACTTCCATCTCAATACGGCCGAATGAGGAGATGCGGTTTTAGCATAGCCTAGCCATTGATAGAAGACACACAGTGAGGTCAGAAGTGTTTTCTTGTGATGGTCTTATGACATGGTACTTTGTAGGAATAATTTAAATTGGAGGCATGTAGTATACTGTTCTAGGTAGCTGTGCACCATTTGGGCCCTTGCTTTATAGCTGATGTTTGTGATTGGTTAGCTACACAAGTAGTTTAAAATCAAGTTTGCACAGAACTCAGAATGTTGCTGTGCCTAAAATGATTATAAAGATTTATTAACCAGCTTAATAGCATATTAACCTTTTACCACTTCTTTGGATTCCCTTTGCCTCCATTCCAGGCCCAGATGTAGTTCGATTCACATAGAGGGTGTCGATGTAATTCAGCAGTAATTTTAGAAACACATTGTTTACTTTAAAATTTGAATGCATCTTTTTACTTAAGAAGTAGATCTGTATGTAACGCATTAAGGTTACGGAGTCTTTATGATAGACAACTAAACCTTGGTTTTTATGTAGAAGATTTTGAAGCAAGGAAGTCTTCTGGATATAAGCACCCCATTTTTTCTTGAGCATCAGTGTGGGTTTGCGGTTCCTTTTAGTCTCTGCCTTACGGATTGAGGTGGGAGGCGGTCTCGGCATCCTGGAGTGATGACCCTGTGTTCCTCTTGCAGGCCAGCCCACCAGATCTCTATATTGAAAGATTTAATATAGCTCTCGGGCAGTACATGGGAGCATTGCAGAGCATTGTGCCTCTTTTCATATATATGGTAAGTTGGAGGGTTCCTTCTTTCTAAGCGTTGGCGGAGTGCTTAAAAGTTAAGCATGGTCTGTTGTTTTCCTTTTGTATGTTTTATGTGATTTGCATTTTCTGAAGTAAGTTATTTCAGTAATGCTTCATAGTTACAGCTATATGACGAATTCTCTTTTTCCCCCTTCTTTAAAATGTCCTAAGTAAAAATTGCTAAACAGACAAGAAGACATTCATGCTCAGCACTCGCCCAGTAAGCATTTGTTTAGTTTCTGCCGTGTGCGTGATGCTTTCCGTGGCTCTGGAAAAACAAAGATATGTATTTCTTTTTTTTTTTTTTTGTTAAGATTTATTTTTATTATGTTTTTATTGGAAAGGCGGATATACAGAGAGGAGAGACAGAGAGCAAGATCTTCCGTCCGATGATTCACTCCCCAAGTGAGCGCAACGGGTCGATACTATGCCGATCCGAAGCCAGGAGCCTCTTCCGGATCTCCCACGCGGGTGCAGGGTCCCAAAGCTTTGGGCTGTCCTCGACTGCTTTCCCAGGCCACAAGCAGAGAGCTGGATGAGAAGCGGGGCTGCCGGGATTAGAACTGGCGCCCGTATGGGTTCCCGGGCGTGCTAGGCGATGACCTTAACCACTTGCGCCACCGTGCCGGGCCCAATATGTATTTCTTGTCATCAGAAAGCAGAGTATCTAAAAATATGCATGTGATAAATGCAAGTAAGTCTACCCACGATAAGTAGAACAATGAAATACCCTTCTGTTGTCGTGCTGTCTTCTCTGTCATTTCACGGCATTTACCAAGAGGCAGGTTGGGTGAGTGGCTCCCTATAAAAAAGACCAGATTGTCATGGCTTGAATTTAAGGAAGAAGCTAACTGGTTAATTTGTAAAAACAAAACTGAGATAAAATAAGACAGCAAAGTGATTTATACATTCCTATAGTGCCATTGTTACCCTCTTAATCTTTATAGAAATATTCTGGGTGTTTTGTTATTTAACAAGAAATGAACTTTGGACTTCACACACCTAGCAAAATCCCCAGGGGATCTTTGATTGTGAAAACAAGTTTGGCCGCAACTTTCCATTTAGGTCAAGGGTGTGGCTTTGCCTCTGAGTTACTTGTGAAATTTTGTTATATACATTATTTTTATTGTCCGGAAGATAGACAGGCTTAATTTGGCATTACATTGTTGGAAAAATAAATTATTTTAAAACATATTTTGAAATGTTAGACCATCATGGGTATAATCAAACTGTCCTGTGTAATCACAGATACCAAAAGAAATATTTTTAAGTATTATCAAAGATAATCTGGCTCTGAAGATTTTAGCAATCAGGTCATTAAACTAGAAAATAAATTGAAACTCTGTTGCCATAATAGATTCTTTTTTTTTTTAAGATTTATTTTTATAATTGGAAAGGCGGATTTACAGAGAGGAAGATCTTCCATCTGATGATTCACTCCCCAAGTGAGCGCAACGGCCAATGCTATGCCGATCCGAAGCCAGGATCCTGGAACTTCTTCCGGGTATCCCACACGGGTGCAGGGTCCCAAAGCCTTGGGCCGTCCTTGACTGCTTTCCCGGGCCACAGGCAGGGAGCTGGAAGAGAAGCGGGGCCACTGGGATTAGAACTGGCGCCCATATGGGATCCCGGGACCTGCAAGGCAAGAACCTTATCCACTTGCGCCACTGCGCCTGCCATAATAGATTCTTTTTGAAAGACACAGAGCTCAGATACCTGTGTTTTGTTTAGAATATTGGAACCTGATGTTACTGCCACTGAATAGTTAAGTGCCCTCTTATTTGAAGAGGTGGGGTTAGGTTAGAGGTTCAGGTGTTCTCATACTGTCCCTAATTGGCACTTGTGGTTGTTTACTAAAGCGTAGGAAGGGCACATGAAGCGGCTGTGCACAAATATCTTAAATAGCACTTGATGCTGGGAGAGAAGAACATTATAAATGCTGAAGAATTGCCACTGGAATTTAAATATTTAAATAATTTATGGGGCCCAGCGCGGTTGGTGCAGTGGTTAAGGTCCTCTCCTTGTACGCCCGGGATCCCATATGGGTGCCGGTTCTATCCCGGCAGCCCTGCTTCCCTTCCACTCCCTGCCTGTGGCCCGGGATAGCAGTCGAGGACGGCCCAAAGCTTTGGGACCCTGCACCCGCGTGGGAGATCCGGAAGAGGCTCCTGGCTTCGGATCAGCATAGTATCAGCCATTGCGCTCACTTGGGGAGTGAATCATCGGACGGAAGATCTTCCTCTCTGTCTCTCCTCTCTGTATATCCGCCTTTCCAATAAAAAAATAATAAAAATAAATCTTTAAAAAAAAAGATTTATTTATTGGAAAGTCAGATATAGAGAGAGGAGGAGAGACAGACAGGAAGGTCTTCCCTCCAATGATTCACTCCTCAAGTGACTGCAACAACCTGAGCTGAGCCAATCTGAAGCCGGGAGCCACGTCTCCCATGTGGGTGCAAGGTCCCAAGGTTTTGGGCCGTCCTTGACTGCTTTCCCAGCCTACAAGCAGGGAGCTGGATGGGCAGCAGGGCCTCCAGGATTAGAACTGGCAACCACGTGGGATCCCGGTGCGTTCAAGGCGAGGACTTTAGGCACTAGGCCACAGTGCTGGGCCCAGAAAATGGATTTAAAGTGATTTGAGACAGTAAGGAAAAGTCTTGTTTCCTGTAATGAAACTGCAGAAACGAGACCGTTTCCAGGCTGTTGGAGTTTATGATTCAGCAGTGGTACTAGGACCCAGGTTTTGTTTTTGCTTTCCAAACGTGTTTTGTTATATAAGAAACTTGTTCAGAAACAGCACTGACATCCCATGAGGGACTCGTTTGAGTCCCAGCTATCCTACTTCCGATCCAGCTCCCTGCTAATGTTCCAGGGAAACCAGCAGAGGATGCTGCAAGTGCTGGGGCCTGTGTACCTACCTTGCGGGAACCGAAAGAAGCCCCTGGCTTCCGGTCGGCTCAGTTCCGGTCACTTTGGCCATTTGGGAGTGAACTGGAGGATGGGTAAATTTGGAGAAAAGGAAAAGTTTTTCTCAAGTCTAGGTTTCTTTCAGTTTGATTGGGCTACCCTGTATCTGTGAGCTAAAGATGGTCCCTGTAGAGTGCTCCCAGATGAACCGTGTCCGCGAGCCTCGAGCACGGCAGAATCATGACAAACGGGGAACACTTTTTATTAGAGTTTCCAGATGTTGTCTTTAGATGAAACGGTAGTTTTACTTTTTAATAATTACTTGTTGATAAGGCAGAGGGACAGAGGAGCGGGAGACAGAAACTGTCCATCTACTGATTAATGCCCAGAAATGGCCACAACAGCCAGGTCTGCGCCCAGCCAAAGCCAGGAGCCGCGAATTCCTCCCGGGCCTCCCGTGTGGTGGCAGAGTCCTACGTACTCGGATCGTCCTCTGCTGTCTTCCCAAGCAAGTTATGAGTTAGCAAGGACGGAACTGGAGCACTGGGACTCGTGACACTGATCTGCAGCACCAGTATTTGGACGGTGGTGCTGTGATAGAATGTTGAAGGTACAAACGTAATGCAGGGTGTGATTGCCTAGTGTTTGCAGTCTTCTCTTGAGGCGTTTGATCTTTTTATACTGTTAATTCCATGCAGGGTGTGTAACTAAGGCTGGCAGAGTTCATGCTCTCTGATGGTGGGTTTTTTGGTCCTGTGTGATGCCTTTTTGCATTTTCTCCTGAAATATCTTCTACTTCGATTTGTTAGACTAATTGTTTCCTACCTGATAAACACAAAAAATTTTATTTTCTTTTTCAGAATAAGTTTTACATCGAAACCAAGCTTAACAGAGACTTAAGAGATGACCTTATAAAGCTGTTTACGGAACATGTTGCAGAAAAGCACATTTACAGCCTGATGCGTGAGTGACTCAACCTACTTCGGGCTGTCATGACACTTGGCAATATTTTTTACTTTTTCTTTGTTCTGAGAGCGTTGTCATATAAATGAACTGTGATATTAACATCTTCTGCCTGGAAATGTTGAAGTCCACTCTCCTATAAGGAGGAACATTGGGGCATTGTGAATCTGAGTGAAGACTGCCAAGTGCGCCAGGAGCAGTGTGTAGCCAGGTTATCAGAGAGGGCCTTGTGTCTGGGCCAGTGTTTGTCCCCTGGCCCAGCCTGGCCGCCCTAGGAGATCGGCTTTAGGAGGACAGTGTTCTGTCTTTGCAGCGCTGCTGCAGATTCCATCTGTAGCTCAGAAGCCACTTGCTAACCCGGCTTCGTCATTTATGAAGTGTATATTTTAGGCAAGCATCATGACCTTTTGTAGAACTCTATTGGTTCCTCTTTGAATTAGGATTTCTAGACTGCTCCATGTGGCCATGTGGGATATGAAGTAAGCGGATCTAAGTGCCAGCTCAGTAGGTTTCTCCTTCTTCCCCATTCCCAGTGTCCCTCCTTGTAGATGGCAGTTCCTCTTCTCTTCGCTAAAGGACCAGGTCTCTCCAAGTGAGGTTTAGAAATTTTGATATCTTCTCAAAGCTCGTATTTTATGCAGTATATCATCAAATCAGGTTTTAAGAACTTAGCCTATTTTTGAGTCTTCAGACTGTTTTTTTCTTGCTTTCTTATTAATCTTATTCTCTGTCACAATAAACTTTTATCAGAATTTACAAAAGAATTTTTCTTTGACCACAAACTCTTCATTTTAAATGAAGAAAAATAATTGTTCAATATTGAGTGAGTTTGTTTTAGAAGGGAAATAATACAGATGAAGATAACATATGTTTTGTTAGTAAGTTTCCAAAAGATCCCAGAAGTAGAATGGAAGCCTAGAATCTTGGGAATATGATCTGCCTTTTTATGTCATATTTATGGCATGTTCTGGTTGGTTGGTTGGTTTGTTAAGGATGCTCTCTAATGTTGACATCATGCTTTTACTTTCTTTGTGCAATAGCACACAGCCATTTTGAAAAGAGAGAGAGAGAGAAGAGAAAAAGGGAGATACTTTGTATCCACTGGTTCACTCCCCAGATGGTTGCAACAGCCAGGGCTTGGCCAAGCTGAAGCCAGGAGCCTGGAACTCCATCCAAGAGTCTCCCACCATGGCTGGCAGGGCCCCAAGAACTTGGGCCGTGATCTGCCTTCCAGACTCACCAGTAGGAAGCTGGTTCTGAAGTGGAACAGCCAGGACTTAAAATAGCACTTGGATCTTTGTGATGTATCTGTTGCAGTCTTTGCCTTAACTCAGCAGCCCCGCAATACCAGGCCCTCCACAAACTTTTTTGAAGTGTTCTGGTGTATAAAAATACCTAGTACTGCTGAAAACTCAGTTAATATTTTCACATCCTTCACCCAAACCGAAATTTGTTTTGCTTAAATGGGAATAAATGACTAGCCAGAAAACCTTAAGTTTTGAGCAGTTTTTCTCAGTTTCATGGAAGGAATTTAGTGAAATGTTAACAAACCTTCTCAGCTGTAATCTTCTGCTGTTCAATGAAATTATTATATCCCAGATCAGTTTGTATGCACGTTATGTATGTTTTTATCTTTGATGTTTGTCAGTCCTTGCATAGCTGTTTGGCACAGGTGGTTAATTATGCCAGGGGGAGTTTGCAGATAGACATTTGACCACATAATCAGTATGTGATTGAACAGGAATTTCTGGTAAGAACAAGGCTAGTTGAAGGCCTTAGTGCTGGTCAGAAAAGAGGTGAGGTGGCACCTGCTTTCCCAAGGGCTGCCGGCCCTGGGTGCTCCACTTCTGATCCATCTTCCTGCTGTTGTGCCTGGAAAGCAGTGGATGGTGACCCTGACGACCTGGAAGAACATCCTAGCTCCTGGTTTTAGACCAGACTGACTGGCTGAAACAGCCATTTGGAAATCAGGCTAGCAGATGGAGATGGATCTCTGTCTCTTTTTCTCTCTGTGAACGCTGCCTTTCACATAATTACAACTTGGAAAAGGATTGGGGCGAGATGGGTTAGTGAAGAGAGCTTGGATTTGACTACGTGCTAACACAGTCTGAGCGGAGGAGACTTTCTGAACTTAACATTCATAATTTCAAGTTTCAAATGTTGCCGTTTAGTGATTTTATGTGTTTGACGTCTGTCCTCTTTGAAATGTATTATTTTGTTCAAAATTATAACCATCTATGAATGATAAACCTGACAGATAAACCTGAGCAAATGTAGCAGACATTCTTTGTTTAAAGAAGAAATCTTATTTTATGATCTGCTTTGTGTTCCTGAACTGTTCCTGTTGTGCACTTGTTTACCCGTTAATCTTTGGAGAAATGGGAACAGAAGAATTTTAACAAGTATTAGCTGCTTTTTAAGCTATCTTCTCTTCTTTTTTCAGCTTTACTTTTAGAAGCCCAGTCAACACCATTTCAGGTCACACCTTCAACTATGGCGAATATTGTGAAAGGCCTGTATACTCTCAGACCAGGTAAACACTCGACATTTCTCTCTGGATTTTGATAGCATTGCAGTCTAATCCCAGATGTTGGTGTGGACACAGGTGTGGACTTGCTATAGCAAAAAAAAAGAGAGAGAGAGAGAAAGAAAGGTACTCATCACTGTGAATGTGAACAGAAAGCTCCCTGTGAGTTCTTTCTCTGCCAGTGAAAATCAGCTGGTTTGTTTTTTTTACTGCACCTGGGAATGAAATAAATAAAACAATTTGTAGGGTGCACTTTGTATAAAATGTTGTTTTATTCGGCGTGGCAGCACTGTGAAGCGCCGTCTCGGCTCCAGTGGGCCTGTGCTGTGGCTGGCGGAGTCAGGAGTGTTAGTAAAGGCGCGTTCATTTCATCACAGTGTTCAAAGTAGTAGAATCAAAACTGGTCAATTTAAAGAAATCCAGAAGTGCTTTTGTATGCTTCTTCCTGGTTTATAAGCCGGAACCTCAGACTTGTCTACCAGTTGAAAAAAAAAATGTGTGGACAGATAGTGGAAGTTGTTGGGGTAGGCTGTTAGCACGTTCAGCAGCCATGAAGGACTCCTTCTGCAGAAGTGCTTTTTGTGAAAATTTTGTTGTTTGAGAGCTAATTGCGAAACAAACATGATATAAAGAGCTTAACACGGTGTCTGATAACAAAATAACCGTGTAAATATTGACTGCTGTTATTATAATACATGTAAGTTTAATGATTTAAGTGACAGCTTGATTATTTCCTTGCTTAATTTAAAAGGTATGTCAAAATTTAACTTGCTGCAATAGAAACCAGATCTGAGAAATTCTTTTCTTTCCTGTTGGGCTGTTAGAAGCGGCCAGCGACTCCTAGAGTAGCCAACTGCTGTTACTTGAATTGGAGTCAGATCTTGGGGCTATTGTTATCGTTTTTAATAGGAATTTCTTCTGTGAGTTAATTGCTTTTATAAAATAACAAAAATACTTGCATGTGTCCCATAAACTAGTTTCTTAGAATTTTGGATTTTACTTTAATGAATTGCTGTGAAAATGGCTGACAGTTTTTTTGATGCTAGGTTATGGATAATTTGGTTTTTTCTTTTATGTTAGAAAGTATTCAAGTGCAGTGTAACCAGTGTGCCTCCCAAAAAGGCAGCCGTGCCACACTCCCAAGGAATCAAATAGCAAAATCAAGATTACCAAGGGCAGAAGACATGTTTATGTAAACGCTGCTTTATCTACCTTCACATTCGAGCAGTAGGATTTACACTGCTTGTGAGGAGAATCTGTAGTTGGGAATTGTCACTTTAAAAAGGTGAATTTGATCACAGACTAACCTTTTGCCGCCCTGGGCAATTTCAGAGATATTTCAAACATATTTTGACATTTTCATGTCTTGCCAGTACCTGCTATGTTCTTGGCTTATAAAAGCAGTTTCATTCACCTAGCAGATTAAGGTTAGAATATTTTAAGAGCTGAATTTTAAATGAAGAAATCTCTTCTGTTGCCCTGAGTCTCAGGTGATGGTCTTTGTGTGATTTCATTTGAATTGCCTCAGAGCATTTTAAAAAATATTTTTATGTATTTATTTTTATTGGAAAGTCAGATGAGAAAGATTTTCCATCTGTTGATTAATTTCCCAAGTGGCTGCAGTGGCCAGAGTGCTCCAGCCAATCCGAAGCCAGGAGCCAGGAGCTTCTTCTGGATCTCCCACAAGGGTGCAGGGTCCCAAGGCTTTGAGCCGTCCTCGACTGCTTTCCCAGGCCACAAACAAGGAGTTGGATGGGAAGCGGGGCTGCCAGGATTAGAACTGGTGCCCATATGGGATGCTGGCATTTGCAAGGCAAGGACTTTAGCTGCTAGGCCACCATGCTGGGCCCTCAGAGCATTTTTTAAATTGTAGATTCCTGGACCTTCACCTTCCGCAGACTCTGATGATTTTTTGGTCATCAAAATAAATTTTTGATGTGTTTGTGTCTGGATTTTAGAGATTCAGTTAGAAAAAACCCATCATTTGCTTGTTTCTGCATCTTAGTTTGAGTGAGTTCCGTAAGGTGACTGAAAGCCTGGGCTTCTGCCTTGCTGCCGTGAGCGTGTTGTGGGCTGCTCTCTGAGCTGAGCTGGTGCTGCTGGGAGTGGTGGGCTGGGAGCTCGTGCGGAGGGCGGGAGTTGGCCGTGGTGCCATGTGTGGTGCCATGCACGGTGCCTCATGCGCGCCCTCCTGGAATTAGCTGTTCAGAACGTCATGTTTGCTCTTGCACTTTCATTGTTCCGACACACAGCAGTGACTGTAGTATATTCAGATTTTATGTTTTTTATTCAGATTACAGTTTTTTAGAGTGAGTTTACTGGGCTAGCATTGGCTTTTATCCCCTTTTTACAATTTTTGATATGTCCAGCTAAAATATTTTCCAATTTGAAAGGGCTAGATGAAAACAAATTAGGGGAGAGCATGGTAGCGAGATAGCTAGGTAGCAGGGAGTGCTGGGTGCAGCCTGCACCCATGTGGAGGGACGGTGTGTATATTCAACATTCACAGGGTTTATTTCAGTTTCAATTGTTCTCAATATTAACTGGGTAACTTAGTTCTGTTCACTTTCTTCTTGTAAACTATTGAGTCCTGCCTTCACTCATTTACCTAATTATATTGGTTTATACAAATTCTTTTTTTGTTTAAAGATTATTTATTTATCTTTCCGAATACAAAGTCAGATATACAGAGAGGAGGAGAGACAGAGAGGAAAATCTTCCATCTGATGATTCACTCCCCAGGTGATCTCAATGGCCGGAACTGCACCAATCCGAAGCCAGGAGCCAGAAGCTTCCTCCAGGTCTCCCATACAGGTGCAGGGTCCCAAGACTTTGGGCGGTCCTTGACTGCTTTCCCAGGCCACAAGCAAGGAGCTGGGTTGGAAGTAGAGCTGCCGGGATTAGAACCAGTGATCCTAAGGGATCGTGACGCGTTCAAGGCGAGGACTTTAACCACTAGGCCACCATGCAGGGCCCATAAATTCTATGAGCTAACTTGTTTTTGTCATGTCTGGTGCAAATATTTTCCCATGTCATCTTTTTGCCTTTTTATTTTTTATAGGTTATCATGTGGATCTTATTCTTACTAATTTGATAAATATTTAATTCTCTTTTGTGGTTATATACATTTAGTTTGCTTTTATTTGACATAGAAAAATGTTTATTTCTAGAGAAATCTAACCGTTTATCTCCAGCTCACTTAAATGTTCACCCCCACCCTCCTTGTTGTAATGCAGATCTACTGTCATTGCTTCCGCTTTTCGTTAGGCCCCTGCCGAGTTGGCGTGACTGGCTGGGGGCTGCTGCTCCCCCGGCCCGCTGTGTTACCAGGACCCTCCTACTCAGAACTCAGAACCCATTCATGTTCTCCTCCATGTTCAGATTGAAAAATTTCCTAAAGATTTTCACTAAGTTGTTAAACCTGTGAAATCTAGAAATGTCTGTGTCCTTTGTACAGTCAGTTCTTTTCAGAAAGGAAATTTAACTTTTTTTCTGTGCTAGAATGGCACTGCTTATCCCTGTCCCCTTTAGATTTAGTTTAATTTTTGTTTTTGAGTAAAACTGAAACTTTCTGTTTAGCGTTTAAGTCAATGTGTGTAATTTCTCTGGTGAATCTTTTTTCTTCCCTCACAGAGTGGGTTCAGATGGCTCCAACTCTTTTTTCTAAATTTATTCCCAATATCCTGCCTCCGGCGGTGGAGTCTGAACTTTCAGAATATGCTGCTCAAGACCAGAAGCTTCAAAGAGAACTCATTCAGAACGGTTTCACAAGGCAAGTGGATCTTCTTCCTCAGTGACAAAGCATGTCCCTCCTGAGCCCAGGGTGACATGCAGGGGGAGAGGCTTGGGTCCTTGGAATAGGAAACAAAGCTGTGCAGGGGTCAGAGCTGTGGCAAGGCCGGTGAGCTCCTTGTCAGGCTGCGATCCTGTGTGCTTGTCTGGGCTGTGAGCTCCTTGTCGGGGCTGTGAGCTCCTTGTCAGGCTGTGAGCTCCTTGTCGGGGCTGTGATCCTGTGTGCTTGTCTGGGCTGTGAGCTCCTTGTCGGGGTGTGATCCTGTGTGTTCGTCTGGGCTGTGAGCTCCTTGTCAGGGTGTGGTCCTGTGCCCCTCCATCTGCGTGCTCCCCAGCCCTCCAAGGGCTTCTCCACTGTGGTCAGTGTGGGGTCCTGTACTCTAGGCCTACGTGTGGAAAAACACAGCTGAAGCTGTGTGATTAGTTATGCTTTGGGAGGAAAATAGCAAAGTGGATTTAATTTTTGCTTTGTTTTGCTTTACGTTTCCCCTAACTTCTAGCTGTTTGTTGTTGGAAGAATAGGGTATTTCTGCATACTTGTTTAGAACATTTGCCTCCCTTGTTTCAGCTTGCCAATTTTGTAAAATTTTTGTAATCTGTTATCTTGGTCACATTCCAGAAAATCTTGCAAAGTGCGTTTTGCAACTGTAATAAACATAAAATTCCTGTGACTCCCTGTAGAAAAAAACAACCCTGTTTTGTCACCAAATCACTGGAGGTGCAGTAATGTCATGTATTTTCAGATTCTGGACTCTTGGCACTTTTATGTGATCTATTTGTGTTCTTGGCATCATGGAAGCGAACTGTAGGAAAGAAGACACCTGGGCTGTTTGGGCGTGTCTGTTCCCACGTGTAGGAGGCTGAGTGTTGACTTAGTTGCCTGGCTAGGACCTGGGATGCACACTTGTCATTCAAAGTTTCGGAGACCAAATTAATTTTGAGAAAGCTGGCCTTGACCAGATTCAGGTCAGTAAGTCTCCAGTTTCGGCACAGAGTGATAACAGAAGCAGATGATGTGCTTTTGGTCCAGAAATTACCATTTATTCCTCTTCTGTTGTGGTAGCATCTGGATTTGTGTGATAGCAGGCTCAGTTACCTGGAACTGGCAGCCTCCTGCAAAGGCTCGGAGAAGCTGCATTGGTGGCCGTGGATACTTGACTTTCTTGTGGTTGGGGAGGGTGGATCCATGGGAAATAGTGTGAAACAGCTAGTTTTCTAGCAGAAATGGAGTATATTATTTTCATATACAGAGTGAAGCCATTTAATGCCTTGTTAATTTTACTTAGTCAGTTTTGAAGAATAACCATTCATGATTTGTTTCTAGCCTTGTGCTGTTAGAGATGATGTTCTGGTTAATTACCTTGAATATACATAATTTTGCACTTGTTGCGTGACTGTCTCCGACTAGGTCAAGGGCAAATGCAGCTGTAATTTTGATCAGTCTTGCCTGAATTGCCCTGCAGGGGTGATGTGTTTTGCACATCCTCCAGCAGAGCTTCAGTGGTTGTCGACCTGGCCTTGCTTTCACAGACTCTTTCAACACTTGGATTGTTGCCAGTCAAGCAGATGTAATCGAATTAGTTTAGTTTTCATTTCTCTTGTTGTGAATGAGACTCAGCACGTTTTCCTCTGTTCCATTTCTTTTTGAACAAACTGTTGATGTGCTTTGTTCATCTTCCTGGTTGTTTACAGGCTTCCTTCCTTGATTCCAGGAGCTTTGCCCAGTGAAGCCATCGACTGTCTACTCTAGGCCAGAGACCTTCTCAGCTCGGCCTTTGACTTTGGCTGCATAGTTATTTTGAGTCATGCAGAAGTACTTTTGTTTTTGTGCAACTGCATCAGGTTTTCAGGGCTTTTTTTTTGTGGCTTATGTATTTTGAATTATAGTTAGAAGTTTCTCCTTAAATATTTAAAAACTGTTTAAGTTACTTTAAATTCAAAGTAATTTACATATAAACATGTCATCTAGCTTTTTGCTGTTACAGTGAAATTATGAAACACCCAATGAAATATTACAATGAAACTAGGAGGTACCCAACTTTATAAAGAGAAACAGTTTGTTTTGGCTCATTGGTTTGGAAGTTCTTGGCCCAAGATTGGGCAGACCCTATTGCCTTGGGCCCTGATGATGGCTGTGTTGTCGGCAGTCTCCAGGTGGGGGTCAGTTAGATAGCCACCACGGGGGCTGGCATAGTGGGTGAAGCTGCCTGCAGCACCAGCATCCCATGTGGGGTACTGTGTAAGTCCTGGCTGCTTCCCTTCCATTCCAACTTCCTGTTAGAGTGCCTGGGAAAGCAGTGGAAAATGGCCTAAGTGCTTAGACTCCTCCTAACTTCAGACCAGCTCAGCTCTGCTGGTGGCCGTTTGGGGAGTGAACCATTGAGTAGTTCTCTGTCTCTGTCTCTTTCTCTCTCTCTGACCCTCTGCCTTTTTCTGTAATAAATCTTTTTTTTTTTTTTAAATATATAGATCTTTTTAAAAAAGCCTTTGTCACAAATCTGAATCTTTAAATAAATAACTCTTAAAGAGCTAAGGATGAGGGGTGGTGTGGTAGCTTAGTAGCTAAAAGTCCTTGCCTTACATGCACCAGCATCCCATTTGGGTGTCGGTTCGTATCCCAGCTGCTCCATTTCCCTTCTGGTTCCCTGCTTGTGGCCTGGGAAAGCAGTTGAGGGTGGCTCAAAGCCTTGGGACCCGCGTGGGAGACTCAGAAGAAGCTCCTGGCTTTGGATCAGCTCAGCCCCAGCCATTTGTGGCTATTGGGGAGTGAACCAGCAGATATACCAAAAAAAAAAAAAAAAAAAAAAAAGCCACCAGAATTTAATTCCTATATAGTTAAGTTACTTCACAAAGGCCCATCTCCAAATACCATCACTGGGTTAAGTTCCTTCACCCCCAGTGCCATTAACATAAGACTTTGGAGCCCAAACCTAATACCTGGGCCTTTGGGAGATGTGGAAAATCCAAATAACAGAAGTAACTGGTATTTTTAGGCTTGCCATAGTTTTGAAGTCTTTTATGCTCTCATCCATATTTTATATGAATGCTTTTTTTATTTTAGAGTTGAGTTTATTAATAGATATTTCTGAGAAGTCTTGGGATTGTAGCTTCGCACCTTCCTGAGCATCCTAATATACCTTTGGGGACAAGCTGTGTTTAAACATGTCCAGAGATGTTCTGATCCTGTGTTGGACCTGGAAGGAGAGAACAGAGGGCAGGTCTATTTGTATATAGTCGTTCTCATGTCAGGCCTACTTGGGATGTGATGAGCAAGTGACTCTCTCGGTAACCTCACACAGCGTTATCTTTGCAAGATTGACAAGCACTAGCTGGTCAGCATGGCCCTGGACAGCCAAAGCCAACTTGATTGTAGTCAAGAAAATGCCTGGGACTTTTGTGTAAATTAAGAGTTGTGTTACTCTTAGTGGAAGTCAGGTTGCTAGACGGAATGAGGAAGGCCTTCCATCTGCTGATTCACCTTCCAAATGTCTATAATGACCAGGGCTGGGCCAAGCTGAAATCAGAAGCCAAGAGCCCGTAGCTCCATTGGGGTCTCCCTGTGAGTGGCAGGGGTCCAAGCCCCTGGGCCATCTTCCACTGCCTTTCCAGGCTTTTGGGCAGAGAGCTGGATCCAAAGTGGAGCGGCAGGAAGTTGAACCAGTGCTTCAATGTGGGATGCTGGTATTGCAGGCAACAGCTGAGCCTCACTGCACCATAGTGTAGGCTGCTCAGTAATTTTTTAATTTGCGAGATATTTATTGAATGTCTGGTAGTGTGGGAGGCACTGTGTGAATATGACAGATGAGTTCCTGTTTTCATGAAATTTATATCATACTGCTGGGAGACAGTAATTGTAAAAATATAAATACTAGTAATAAATGGTGCGAAGAAAACTAAAGGAGTAGTGAGTGAGTGGTGTGGGCACGAGTGAGTGCTGGTCTAGCTAACTTAATAACAAGGCTTCTTGGGAAGAGACAATTGAGTTTGGTTGGGGACACATAGAAGATGATGCTAGGGTCAAGTGGCTGCCTGGGGGACACAAGCATCACAAGTGAAGGAAATGGTGTTTAAGGATGCTGAGACTGAGAGCCAAGGAGGCTGCTGGGTTGTGAGTAGGGTTAGAGAGTGGAAGCCATGAGGTTGGTGAGAAACAGGGAGCTGGGTCAGGGCTGGGAAGATGAGTTAGAATTGTTGGTTAGCCACCAAAGGACTTTTATCAGAGGTGTGAGCTAACCTCACTGGTGTTTTTGTGTAGGATCTCCTGGGCTTTTGATGAACATGAGACACGTGCAGTTGGATGAAGATTGGACCGGTAGCTGGGGTGTTGAGGGGTTGGTTGTCTTTGGATTGTGTTTGGGCCTGAGTAGCTGGGTAAATGGTGACACCATTGGTTGAAAGTGGAGTACTGAGCAAGGAGTGGAATCAACCCTGTTTTCTGGACCATGAAAAGTTGGCAATGTATCTAAGTCCTGCAGGGAAACGATGATGTAGCAGTAGGACTACAGGTCAGAGCCAGAAATATAGTTCTGGAAAGTACTGGCGTGGGAGAGCATTTAAAGCCACAGGTCTGGTGTCACTCGGACTGAAGAGGAACATGCATGCAGAAGGCTGGCCGGCCTAACACAGAGTGCTGGCAGAGCCACCGTAAGGGGGGTCCTGAAGGGGAAACAGTGATTCAGGGGAAGAGATCAGCTGCATACATGCCGCCAGGAGAGCCAAAAGGAAAAGCTAGTGACACGAACATTGGCACTCACTCAAGTACCAGTTGGTTAGTGGGTAAGAAGCCAGAGAGACAAAACTTTGGCTGACACGTAGCACAGAGCCATATTGGGGCTTCTGTTTCCCTAACTGTAAAGCGGATTCGTATGTCCTTGTTCGCGGGTGAAGTGGTTAATACATGTAAAGGTTCATGTTCCTCATCCACAAAAGGTGTTAAGGTGCATTGAAGTTCTGGGAATTTTAAAAGACTTTCAGCAGTTTTGGTTCCATTGGAGCTTTTAGAGTAACAGTTGATGTTGTCCTTTCTGTTGCGTGTATGAGGTTTTCACTGTATGCAGTTCCCTACAAGTATTGATAGCAGCACGCGGTGTTAGTCCAAATCCATTTCTGCCTCTTACTATAAAGCATCTGTATAGATGTTCTCTCCATACTTCAAAAACCATACTGTTTTTATTCAGGCGATAAATGACTCTGCTCAGGTTGAACTGCTTTAAAACAGTTGCTGGGTTAGAACTAAGATGGCTGCTGTATTTGTGTTATCAATGATGTCATTCCTTGTGCTGTTGGTGTGTGCAGAATCAGATTGTCGCTTTGCTGACTGCTGCTTCTTTTCCTACCCCTAGAGGTGACCAGTCCCGGAAGAGAGCTGGGGATGAGTTGGCCTATAGTAAGTAATGGCGTTCATTTTGTCCTTGAGTGTTTGGTGGGATGGGTGTGTAGAGTGTCTGGGGCACCGTGGTGGTCAGCACAGGCTGCCCTGCAATCAGTGTGGTCATGCTGGTTCCAGGCAGAGGCCAGAGGTCACCACAGCTCTTTGCTCCCACCCAGAAGGGATAATGACTGGTTCGTGCTAATGACTCGATTCCTGATAATCCTGATATCTTTTCACATGGTTTTGAGGTTTTTTTTCTTTTTTCTCCAGATTCTTTTGGGAGGGGTGTAGGCATTGACTGAGTAGCTCCTTGCCCTTCTTAAATGCTATCTGCCATGCACCCTTTTTCGTGTCTGCTGTGCTTTTTTTCCAGACAGTTCGTCAGCATGTGCAAGTTCCAGGGGTTACAGATAGTGAATGTCCTGAGCCTTTTTCCCGTCCCGAGGAGGACACACTGGAGACTATTCAGAGCACAGCGGGGCCTGCCATGCTCAGGCGCGCAGGCGCAGAGATGCTCTCAGAAGAAGATGCCGGACCTCTTACTTTGGTTTGCAATTTTAAATAACAAAAAAACTAACAAAAAACATAAAACAGTTGCTGCTAGACTTGGGGGTGATTTTGAAATGGGACAATCTTTTCATGACTTTACTACAGAGTCTGTGAATAGCAAGCATCTTGGAAAGTGACCCTTGCTAAGTGAAATCGGACAGCCAAATTCAGCAGCTTCCTCCAAAAATATGAGAATTTGAGTGGAAGAATCTCTCTCTCTCTCTCTTTTTGTTGTTGCTGTTGTTAAGCACTTGTTTTGTTCATGTGTGGACTTGGCACTTCAACATATTGATTTCCCATGACGAATACTTTTGCTTTAAAACCAAGCAGGTTATTTCAATACAGTATTTGTAGATATACAATACCCATAATCAAAGCAATTGCCTTTCAAAGACTTGGTTTTTGTTCAGCATTAGGAAGCCTTGTGAAAGGAAAATGCTAACTCCGCTTTCTCCACTTCCCCCCATCAGTTCACAACTTGTTTCTACTCTGTGCCTTGAGCTTTGTGCACTTTGCAGCTGTATGACCGTATTGTCATGCTTCCTGGAGAAGTTTGTGGCATCCCAGACTCACTAACATGTCAAGTATGACTTTGTGACAAGATGCTCATTAAGTGAGGAAATAGAGAGGTGTTTCGCAGTGATCAGGTGTCCCCGTGCTTTGCCAGGTCGTGTCATGTTGGGGACCAGAGCATTTCCATTCCCTCTGTCAGCTGTCGTAGTTTTGGGGGAATGGGACTCATGTTTAGGGGACGGTACTCCAGCATGAAAATGTTCCTTTCAAAATTGCGGGGAATTATCCAGCAGTAAGAACTGTGTGCTGTGACCCGTGAGAAGCAGTGTAGTTCCTAAATCCAGATGAAAGCAGTGCTGCGGGGTTCCCGAGAGCTTGTATGTTAAATGGATGGTCTGAGTACTTATGGCAAGTCTGTAGTCTGCATCTCTTGTATGTTACGTTTGGCTGTAATGGGGAAGTAGTAGCTCTGTTGTTTGAGGCTGCCTTCCAGCTGCGGCTGAGCTGTTTCCTGTTTCCCCACACCCACAGTGCTGTTCCAGTCTCTTTAGATGACTCTGAAGATTATTCTGGTGCTTTTTGAAAGACAAAGGAAAGAGGAAGCTGTGGAAAGGGAGAAACATACTGCTCGAAGTTTTCTTAGTATCTGAGTGAAACACAGGGTTCACTCCTGGGGGCTCCATCAGACTAGTACTGTCCATCTCAGAAGTGGGGTGAGGGCAGACAGACCAGGAGCATTGTCACACAGGAGGTGCTGGGTTCCTGACTGCCGCTGCCCATTCTGTTGAGTATTTTGGGGAGGGGGTGGTAGAAGAATTAGAACTGGGAATGGGACATCTAGTGATTTAAAAAAATGAAAGTAAAGATTGTCCAGTTTAAGTATTTATCACCAGAATTGTGGTATTTGCAAAGGACTTGAATTGTACTCGTTAAGTACATGAGCGTCTTGCATTGTTTTGATGAACTCTGAAATACTTAACTGGGAGAACATAGCAAGTTCTGATTATGCCTGTGCAGCTCGATTTGCTGCATCCTTAACATCGTAGTACCAAGAAGCATCTCATTTTATCATGCAGTCCAAGTTCACTTCCCAATGGAATGCTTTCTGCAGACTTACAGATAACACCCTCACAGAATTTTCTTCTGTGCAAATATTTTGAAAGAGGGAAAATTTAATGTTCCTTTAAATGCGGATGACTGCTTCAGTATGCTCACACCCAAATGTTTTCTCTCGGAGAGAGCAGTGTTTTTTGGCCAATAACAGAATTTTCCCTATAAAGCATTATAATTTGTCAATTGGCATTGAAATCTCTGGATGTTTTTTCATCAAGTGAATAGAGAAATAGTTGATGTTCTTATTTGTGTTAACAAAAAGCGGATGAAGTAAAGTTTGCAAAACTTATTTTCCCTAAATGTTTGCAGAGTGGCTGTGATATGGTTTGGGGTTTGCTCCCACCAAGCTGTGATTGGAGGTAACTCTCCCAGCACCTTGCCCCCTGGAAGTACATGACAGTATGAAGAACCCCTTTTTAAAATTATTTTAAATTGAAAATGACTTTCCTTATTTACTGGGATTCTTGCCAAAATTCTTATTTTGCAATGTAGAAGAGGATCAGTTGTGTCCCTGCCTCGTATTGTCGGAGCACTGTTGGCCGCAGGTGTTTGCTTCCCTTGGTGACTTGTATTGTTGCCGACATAGTGTGCAGTTGCCCATCCGTGTTAGCTGTTGGCTGCGGTACCCGGTCACTGCAGGCCTCGGTTACTAAAGCCAGAATCTTGTGCATGTAGGCTGATTGGCTAGTCAGCACATGCAGTTGACTTGGCTAAACTGACTGACCCATGTATGTTCAACCTGAAACTAAACCCTTAAAATGAAGACCAGGTCAGTCATCGTGCAATAATGATGCACAGATGGTTGTTTTGAGAGATGCTATGGATTTTAAAGGTCAGCCTTAAGCTTCTGCCATGGTGTCACCTCATGACCTTTGCTGTCACCAGCCATGCCCTAATCCAAAAGAATTACTCCTTTGTCATCTCCGGACAGAAAGGAAAAGCCTGTGCTGTGACTCTTAGCATAATAGTTCCCAGTCTGAGTTAGTGGTAGAGAAAAGGCAGAAGCCTGCATACGTGTGTTGTGTATTATTCTGTGGAATACCTGCTTCTGCCCCTTTTCCAAGTTCATGGCAGTTGTTTCCTTCATGTGGGTCTAGGGCAGACGAGGTTGCTGGAGAGTGATGTCTGTGGCCATGAGCTTTGCACTCCCATTTCCAGTGCTCACACCTGTACCTGCTGCACCCTGGCTGCACACTATGCTTTCTGTCCATTTGCAGATTTGCACACATGAATAGTTGCTCAGGAAGAGTTTGCACTTGGATCACCTTGCAGTATTTGTACTGACCACACAAGGCATCTGAAGGTTTTTCGGCACAGGATGACTGCAGAGCTGCGGGCTGTACATATACAGGCAGAGAGGATGGTGATCAGAAAGCAGAACTGGTTTCTGCAGTTATAGAGTAAGCAGGAGCACCTGTAGCATAGCAGTAAGATAATCCTGTTTCCTTTCCCTGTGAACAGTGGCCCTTCCAGATTTGTCTTGTGGTTGAGGCTGGCTGTGTTTTCTTTATCTGCTTCCTCCTCTCCCTAGTCCGACCCCCATATTTTTATGATTATTGTGCAGGAGGTGTTGCCCTTGAGGTAAAATTTAACCTCTTAATAAGCAGCTATTACTAAAATAACTGAGCATTGTTTTATAAATATACACTAATCTGAGAAATTAGAAAACTTTATAGCTACAAAGCAAAGCAAAAACTCCACGGTTAGCTATCTGCGCGCTCATTGTGTGGGGTGTTCTGACATGATTTTTTTCTACCTAAACACCAATCCAAAAATCAATCTAAAAAAATAAAACAAAAATTATTACAATTTCACATACTTCTCATCTCCAACCCTTAATAAATATTACCCAATCATTCAAATTCTCACCTTTCCCAAACATTATCAACATTATACAACCCAACTCCACCATCACCTAATTCCCAAACACCTATTAAAACCATCCTACTTCTCTAATTACCCTCCCCTCTACACATAACCCAACACCCCACCCCCCCAACCATTCCCCCTTCCACTCCTTTTCTATCTAACAACATACCCCATTTCAAACCTTCATCTCCCACCAACCCCCCCTCCCTCCCCTACCCATTACTCAAACCTTATTCCTCTATTATTCTCCCTCCACCTCCTCCACCACCAATTTCCCCCTCACCCCCAAACCTCATTCATTCCCACCCATAATTCCATCCATAAACTCTCCCCTGACCTCAACCCAACATTCACCAAACACTATATTCACATTTCAACCTCCAACATATAAATTCCCCACCCATAAATACAATAACACCCCATACCAGCCATATAATCCACATACCACACATCCAACTTCATACTCAAAAACTAGTGAATTCTTTTATCTTCAAAAACATTGAGTGTGAGTGTGTGTAGAGAGAAACCACCTTGTGTAATCCAATCACCCATTGAGAAGTGACCCCAAAATACCCTGAATTACTCATATTAATTACATTTTACATCAAAATCTATCCAATTTCTAACATAATCAGTCAGTATTAACTTTCCCCCACCATCCATTCCATCCCTTCTTATCCTATCCATCATATAAACCCCTCATTTTTTATTTTATTAATTATATATTTATTTATATCTCTCTCTCTCTTTCTATTCGAGCTCCTCTTCTCTCGCGCTTGATTACCTCTCCAGCTTATCTTTACATCATCCATTATATAACCACTAACTAAAAACCCACACATATATCATACCAACACCCCACATCCCAGTAGTACCAAGCCACTGCCTTTGGCCCTGACCTTGGACTCTGAGTAGGTTTTGAATCATCCTCTGTTTTAAGGTGTGTGCTATCACTCTAAAACCTTGTGGTTAAGGAAATGTTGTGCCGAGGTCTTTGGCCTTGTTGCTTTGTGCGTTGTTATACTATAGAAGATTGAGAGATTTCCTCAATGGTAATCGCTCTGAGCGTCACAGTCAGGCTGCTGGTGAGTGTCCATCTTGATAAAGGCAGACTGTGTGTGTAAGCGCATGTGCAGTTACAGAGCCTGCAGACAGACGCAGTGGACACAGACACAGCCATGTGCGTTCTCTCCTCTTGCTCAGCTGATGTGGTTTCTTTTTTTAGACAGTTTTTTTTAACCTAAAACTGATGTTGAATTTTTTTCATTGATTATAATGTGTTTTTTCTGTAATTGTTTTCTCTCACTGTGGAATTAGTAATCTACATTGGATTTTTTTTTAAGATTTATTTTTATTGGAAAGGCAGATGTGCAGAGAGAAAGAGACACAGTGAGGAAGATCCTCCATCTGTTGGTTCACTCCCCAAGTGAATACAAAGGCTGTGGAATTAAGTTGATCTGAAGCCAGGAGCTTCTCCTGGGTTTCCGATGCTGGTGCAAGGCCACCCCCCACTGCTTTCCTAAGCCACAGACAGGGAGCTGGATGGGAAGTGCAGCTGCCAGGGTTAGAACCGGCACCCATATGGGATCCTGGTGCATGCAAGGTGAGGCTTTAGCCATTAGGCTACCATGCTGGGCCCTCCCTGTAGGTTTTTTAAAGCGTTACTTGACGACCTTAGGATCTCTTGATATCTGTCCGTGGCTGGAGTGTCCTGGATGCTGTGTGCTGGTGATGTCCCCTTTTGAAAGGTGACCACAGACCGTGCCAGGCAGGGATTTGGTCTTTTTCTTTTCCTTTGCGTGTAAATCGCCTGGTAGTTTTCTTTTCTCTTTGGGCCTGGCCAAGTAGGGTGCTATTTACACGCAGCCTCATCTTTTAGTAAATTGTTTTCTGTTTTTCACTGTGTACAGGACTCTTCTGCTAAAACCAGCTTTATGTGTTTTTTATGTGCATTTATCCATCTACTGTCCTTTTTCTCAGTAATACAAATTCTAAAACGTTGAATTTCAAAAAGCATGGTTCTCGAGTGTCTTGCATGAAATTTGAGAGCAGTAATTTTGTCTTGAGCAGGTTGTTTTTTGTTCCCCAGTACTTCCCTGTATCAATGCTAAGTCCTCCCCCTTACTCGTGGTGGAGACTCAGAAGGTGGAAGCAAATACTGCGCGTGTTGTGTCTAGTAATATACCTCAGTTTGTCTATAATGTAAATGGACACATCTACAAGGAGAAATAGTCTAATATAGCAATATGAGTGTTTTCAGTACACCTACCTTATATTTTAATAGATCATTAAGAAAAACAAATTATTAAAATTGTTTGGGACATAGATTGAAGTAGCACAGCTAATCAATTTAATCTGATGAATATATGTACATATATGTAAGAATACATACAGACAAAAGACATGTTACATTACCTTGCACCCTTCATTAGGGAAATAAATGGGGTTTGTTTTGTTTGTTTTTTTTTTTTTTTGCAAAACAGTGTATTTGAAATATAGCAGATACTGACCAAATCCATTTTATAGGAATTCTAGCTTTGTTTATTATTACTAGAGGATCAATAATAAGACACATATTAATAGATGAAAATTTCAGAATTGCTGAAAGGCCAGAAAATGTGCAGGGCAAATTAGAAAACATAAGACTTTGTCAGTGTTGCTGGTGCTAACGTCAGTTTCACTTCCATGTGCCAGCTACCTGTGGTGATGAGTTAAAAGCTTTAATGTTGTTAAGAAATAAACTTTACAATAAGAATAGGAAACTATGTAACAATAAAAAGTTTTAGACCTCAGTGAGAAGACAGTGTTAAAAAGAAAAATCAAACTTTAGATATAGACGTAAATAAAAGGAGAGGATATAGTGGATGATATTCTTTCTTTAAATTGATTCATAAATCACTGTAGTTCCTGTAAAAATCCCAAAGATTTTCTTTGTGGAAGTTGACAAGATGGTCCGGAAACACTGGGTGGGCCAAGGGTCAAGGGCACCCATATACCTACAGCAGGAGTGAGGTGCTAGGGGCGTGGCGCTGCAGGAGTCCAGCATCCTGTTGTACAGGGTGGAGACACTAGCTTTATGGGGAGGGAAGAATTTCGTAATGAAGACACACTGCAAGCCTCTGATGAAAAGATAATTTGGATTCATTTCTAAATGTTTCTACCATGCTTGTAGTAAAAAAATAATAAAAGCCCAAATCTGGATGGAGATACATATATTCCTGGTAGACATTTAACCGTTAATACCTGAATGCAAATCCCTATGGAAAACCAGTTGGGAGAGAAGGCCACTCTGTGAGTACAGCAGACATGTGGCAAGGGGGTGAGTCCTGGAAACTCACTTTAAACATCCTAAGTAGGTGTGCTGTTGTGGCACAGATGTTAAGCCACCACATGCAGTGCCAACATCCCAAATGGATCCATTCTCCACTGTCTCTCCAGCTCTCTGCTAAAGCACCTGTGACAGCAGTGGAAGATGGTCCAAGTGCTTGAGCCCCTGCCACCCATGTGGGGGAGACCAGGACGGAGTTTCTGGTTCCTGGCTTCAGCCTGGCCCAGTTGTGGGTGTTGTGGCCATTTGGGGATGAAGGAAGATCTCAAGTCTCCCTCTCTCTGTAGTTATGCTTTTTCAGGTAAATAAGTGTTTAAAAGGGGTAGCGGGCAGGGGAGAGAGAGAGAAAGTATACATACCATCTTTTAGCTACCAAGCTAGCAGGAATTGTAGCAAGAAAATGCTCAACAGTTGGGGAGGTAAGACAGCAGGCACCTTCATCTGTTGCTTTTAACAGGCAAATAAATAGCATCACTTGGGAAAACAATATCATCTAGTGGAGTTGAATGCAGACATCTGTGACAAATGGCTGTTGTTTATACTTAGCAAAGCTTGTGTGCGTGTGTGCTTGGAAACACACAAGGATGTGTGTAACAGCATTATCTCTAAAAACGAGAAAGGGAGGGAGCCGGATGCCTGGCTGCTAGTGCAGTGCGGACTCGCGAGTTCCGGGAGCAGCGAGAGTGTGATGCGGCTCTGGGCAGCAGTGTGCGCGAATGGCAGAGTGACTTAAAACAGGGCCAGGCTGAGTTCAAAAAGAGGAAACATTGAGAGCAGAATGACCAGCAACATTCAGGCCTTCACACACACTGGAGAGCACTTTGTTCGTGCGTGCACACTGCTGTCCTGGGTGCAGATTTGATGCAGAGCCAACCAGAGACCAAGACAAAACTCGAAGGAAGTATAAAAATAAGGCAGTCTTTGAAAGAAAAAAAAAAAAAAAACAGAAGGAACCGCTGCATCAAAAATAATTGTGTTTTTAAAGGGAAGTTTAAAAAGTTTTTTTGGTGTAAACATGAATGGAAATAGTTTTAAAATAGAAATGAACTCAAATACTTTTAAGAATTTAGAATGCATCAAGGATAGCTTTTGAATTCACTCCTGCCATAATGGATTATACAGTGAAGGTCTCACTGGAAAAAAGCTAAATTGGTTCCTTTCATACCATCTACCAAAAGAAACTCCAGATGGACTTTTAAAAAAAAAAATCAAAGAACATACTATAAAAATCAAGAGACAATGTGCTTTTCTAAGGTTGCCGGCATTGGCAAGGAACAGAAAACCTGATGTGAACCTGCCCCTTTGCCTCTGAACGCCACAGGGCGCGGCCCTGGCAGCAGGTGTGTGTGTGTATGTCTGTGTGTGTGTCTGTGCATAAATACATATATACATACATATATATTTTTGGATGTTTAAATGTGGACATGTGCTACTAAACTAATATACATGAGGCAGGAGAAATAGAAAATGTGAAAGATGAAGTAAAACTTCAAAAATATTTTTTTGTGGTATTTGTGGTTAAAAACATTTTGTTCTTTCTAAAAAAAAAAGTTTTCCTTTGTGACAGCCATTTGATTACAAATGCTTTTGTGATGTTTGAAACTTCTAGTTTCACACCATAAAAACAACTGTTCAGGTTCCAGGTAAGTTTCTTTCAGAATGCTTGGTTTTAAATGCCTATTGTAGCTGAAAAGCTACTACTTCATTAAGATTTGTGGATCCCAGTGGCTACTGAAAAAAAGTTTCAATTCCATGAATTTTACAAAAATGTTTGTTGGAATCTTTATAATAAATTTCTGTCTTTCCCAGTGTCAGTAACTTGTTATTGAGTTATTAAAATTTTTTTTTTTAACCGTTGCTAACATTTGGGTTAAAAACCTGCTAGAATTTATTTTTGGATTTCATTCCCAAGGTTAAATGTACACTTTGAAGAAACTTTATGAATGACAATTTTGGCAGCAGGTTTTCTTTATAAAGCTGTAAATGTGTCTACACATTTCAGAATACTGTTCATGAATCTCCCGCAGAACATAATCGCTTCCTTATCATTGTTAGTATGTCATCTTTATTTTGAAAGGGTCACATGAAGTCTTCATTTCTTTGGAAAATCCTTCTAGATTACAAATTATTCTAAGCAGTTTTCACTGCAGGAAAGGTTGGGATAGTCCAAACATTTGTCCTTTTGCCAATAAAACATACATGTCCTGGGGGTTCCACTTGCTGTCCAGCTCCCTGCTAATGTCCTGGCACAAGCAGCAGAGCAGAGAACAGCTCAAGTGCGTGGGCTCTTGTACCATGGGGGAAGCCTGGAGGAAGCTTCTGGCTCCTGACTTTGGTGGCCCAGCCCCAACCAGCAGCTCCAGGTGGAGAGCATCAGCATACGGAAAATTCTTCCTCTGTCTCTGTAACTATGTTGCAAGTGAATTTAAAACAAAAGGGGTGTCTGCTTCCATGCTATCCCCTGAAAGAGGGTTTTGCTTTTCAGGTAGCCTAAGAAGGACCTCCCCCACAATCTCCCCTCCTCCCCCAATGCTTTACAGGGGACTGCTAGGGCCAGCTCCAGGCCAGTGCCCTGCTGATCCTGCCCCACTCCATGCATCACAGGGTGCTGCTAGGACCAGCTCCAGGCCTGTACCCTGCTGATCCCCCCACCCTCCATGCATCACAGGGCTGCTACTGCCAGCTCTAGGCCTGTGCCCTGCTGATCCTACTCTCCATGCATCGCCGGGGACTGCTAGGGCCAGCTCCAGGCCTGTGCTGTGCTGTTGACCTGCCCATGGTTTTGCCCCTGTGATGATGGAGTGTCCCTAGCTGGTTTAGGTGTCCAAGTCCTGCTCAGCAATCCTGAGAGGGGCAGGGTTTTGCAGGCTTCTGTCACGTTTTTCCTGACTGTCTCCTGTTGGGTAGTCTCCAAGGCTGATGTGAGGGCGTACAAAGAAAAGGCAGTTCCATGCTGCCCAGCAGGTGTGTGTCAGCTGTTCTCTGAGTAGAGCATCCTTGGACAGAGCATCCTTGTCTCTGCCAAGCAAAGGGTGATCTGTGCCTGTGCTCATGAGCACCAAGTGTGATTGTGTCCACAGCAGGCACTGGTGCTGTGACTGCAGAATCCTGTTCCCGCTTCAGTGTCACTGGATATGTGGGTGTGTTGGGATCAAGGGGGAGTGATTTGGCACACCTGAGGGTCCTACCCTACTTAGTTGTAGGTGGGGACTCTGGGAACATCATGCACTGGCCTACTGCTGGATTCTCCATGGCTTCACTGCCACCTCCCATGAGAAGGCTTCTGAGTGGCTGTTGCCTTGTTTCCCGTCCCAGAACTGCAGTTCCCTGTACTGACCCATCGGTGTGTAATCCAAGGGAGCTCACACAGGGAGAGGTCTTGGGGAGTGTGCTCCCTCCCCCTGAGCTCGTGCAGTGTGAATATGCTGGCTATGTCACCAAGCTAGCATGTGCCCACATGCTTGTAGGGGGGCCTGATGTCTCCAAGGCCTCTATTTGTCATCCGGCCCCTGCACCCAGCCAGGCACAAACTGCTTGAGCATAAAAGGAGAAGCTGTGAGGTCACCCCCACATGGTGCCAGGCACTGATCCCCCCAAGCATTTGAGACCCACAGCTGCACACCAGCCCAGCCAAAGGCCTCAGCTGGTTCCCCCAGTTCTTTGTGGTCCCTGGCCTGCTGCCAAGTTTTGGGTAGAGGGGCTGCTGTTTTGGGACAGTAAAATCATGTCATAGGGCCTTCCAAGAGGCTCGATGGAGGCTTCAGGACCAGGCTTCTTGTCGGTGTCATCTGAGTTTGATTTGTCAGAAGCCTTTGACTTGCACAATGGGCCAGAGCGCAGGCTTTGAGAAGTGTTTACAGCCATGGGAGGAGACAAGGTGGTGAGCCAGTGACTTCTCTCTTTGGTGTCAAAGATACAAGGATGGCAACATCTTGTTACGATCAACCCTCTTGCCTGTGAGATGCAGTTGATTAGAGTGACAGTAAGGAGGGGGCCTAAGTCATGCTTATCAGTCATACAGGGCAATAAGGAGGAGACTGGGGCCTGCAGGAGTTGCGGTAGGGGACGTGGAGCAGCAGGTATAGTAGACAAAGTGCTGGGTTAGTCGGGACAGATACAGAATCAACACATTGGTCCATGCTGATCTGTACCAGTGTGATAGAGCTTGGGGCCAATAACCAACACCTAGGGCAGAAGCTAAGACTGAAGGAAGTCAAAGGTCATGATAGCTAGGGCTGGGCCAGATCAGAGCCAGGAGCTTTTTCCTGGTCTCCCACCAGGATGGCAGGAGCCACGAGCGTGGGCCATGTTCCATTGCATTTCCCAGGCACGTTAGCAGGGAGCTGGCTCAGAAGTAGAATAGCTGGTGTTCAAATTGGCATCCATAGGGGATGTTGGTGCTACAGGCTGAGAGTTAACTTGCTATGCCACAGTGCTGGCCCCTGCTTTTTGCGGTTTAAACAAAGTCAGGTGGAATGCCTAGAGCCAGCTGGAAAGAGAGTGAAAGTCTACAGCCTTCAAACTCTTGCAGGCTTGGGGAGGAAGAGATCAAATTTACTTACAGGAGGATTCCAAAGAATAAATGTGGGAGACGTGAGGAAAACCAAACCATTATTGTAAGCGCTGCTGTGGCCACCCTGGCTCATGGATGCTTCATCAGCAGGCACGAGTTATGTCTCCAGGTGCAAAATCGTGACAGCACCAACCCTGTCTGCTCATCCTCTGATTCTCATCCAAGAGGGGAAGCTTAATTAGCCTTCCTTGAGAGTAGACTGGGCTTCGTGTCTAGTGTCTTAGCAGGTGGAGTCCAGAAAAGGACAAATGGTTGACGCACAGTGGAGAAATCTGCCAGACAGCTAACATCGCCAGGGATAAATCGTGCTTCCAAGATCCGTGACCACTGGCTCTGCGTCCAAGCCAAAGCCTTGGAAGACCCGGGCAGAGCCAAAAGCTGCCACGGGTGAAGGGGATGAAGGAATGAACGGCTGATGTCGGTGGGAGACCGAGGTGAGCTTCTGGAGTGGCTAAAGACTGTTGGTGGGAACTGTAGGATCCAGGTAAAGCCTATGGCTTGGTGAGTGCCTCCAAAGAGCATCTCATGCTGTGATAAATGGACCACAATGACGTAAGGAAGCTGGCAGATCTGCAGGAACTGTTTGCAATCTTAGTGTAAATCTTATTTATTTACTTTTACAATACCATGGTTTCCTGAGAAGATTCTAAAAGGGTGTGAAGTAACAGTTCTCAGTGGCACCTGAACTCCTTCCTTCTATTAGAGAGGCAGGTACAGAAAGAAGGAGAGACAGAGATCCTCCATCTGCTGGTTCACTCCTCAGATGAACACACCAGCTGGAGCTGAGTCCATCAGAGCTTCTTCCGGACCTCCCACACATGTGCAGGGGTCCAAGGACTTGGGCAACCTCTGCTGCTTTCCCCAGGCCACAAGCAGGGAGCTGGATGGGAAATGGAGCGTCCAAGACTTGGAGTGGTGCCCCAATGTGCTTAGCATGCTACGCTGCTGCTTCAGCCCTGGAATCGGGATGTCGGATTCCTCTTGCAGAAGCCGTTGGGGAGTGACGGCAACTCCAGTGTGTGTGTGTGGCGGTGACTCCTGGTGACTGGGCTTTCCAACTCTGTCATAAGGAGTCCTGGTTTGAGGAGTTGTCATTTAGTACAGCAGTCAAGCCACCCGTTGGGGTGCCTTCATTCAATATTAAAACGTCGTATTTGAGTCTTGGTTCACCAGCTTCAGATGCCAGTTTCCAGCGCTGTGCCGTTGTACATCCTGGGAGGCCTCAAGTAACGACTCAAGTACTTGAAAACCTGGCTTCCACGTGGTCCAGCCTGATTATTGCAGATGTCTGAGGAGTGAATCAGGGAATAGACAATGCCCTTCCCGCTTTGCCTCCCTCCCTCGAAAATAAGAATGAAAACAAACAGCTTTTTAAAGCTTATTTTGAGATGATTTGAATGTTGGCCTTCCAATCAGAGGGTCTGAACTTACCAAACCAACATGCGTTCACATTTGTGAATTTTCAGCATTCGCTTGCTGCTCTTGGGGATACAGCTAGATTCTTACTTGCTCTCAACTCACTCCACAGTCACCGGGCAGCACCCGCAGTGGTTAGAACATGCCCATGGTCATCCCAGGGCCCCCACACATCATTTACTCTGCCCCAAGGCACCTGGCCATGGCTGTGGGCCCTCAAGGGATGTCCTTGGGGAGAGCTGGTGCTGTCAAGCTGAGCACCGTGGATGTGGTGGCATTCAGTAGCTACCAATGGGACAGGTGTCCAGAGAAATCCAGCAGTGTTTAGGGTCCCTACACCAGGGATAAAGCTGAATTCAGCTCGGGGCTGACCCCAAGGGCTGCCGCCTTTGATCTAAGGGTGGCACAGTGGGCATAGACTATGACCCACCTGCTGTTTAGCTTCATGCTCCAGTGGACACAGCTGTGCATAGGGGCACTTGCTGCTTGTGGGCACACGTGGGCTGGACAAGGTCTCTGGTTCTAGCTTCCATGTTGTCTAGTTGAAGACTGACTCTTTAAAAAAATTTAGTTTCAGCTGTGGAAGGTTGTCTCTGCCTGTTTGACCTGTGTGGAAACCCCCTGACAGTGGTCTTGGCTCACTGAGACCTCAACCTGGCCTGATCACTGGCCATACAGGCAAGAGTGGTGGGCTGCACCCCAAGTCTCTCTGTCCTTGGACGAGCTGTGCTGGGACTTCCTTGATAAGCAACTCTGAGAAGTTGGTGTGGTCCCGCGTTGCCTGCCAGCCACACGTGGTATGCATGATCTTCAGCTGACCCACAGCCACACGGGGTAAGCTTGACCTGCAACAGATCTGCCTGCCATAAATGTAGTATGTGACCTGTGACTTGACTGGATGGTCCAGAGAGATAGACATACCTTCTAGCCAATTAGCGTCATTGTTTGGTGGGAGGACTATCAGATACCCTTCTGCCTGCCCCCTTTTTAGCCATAAGCTTGTGCTTGTTTTACACTAAACAGCTGCGTCTGATCAGACTGTCTGGTGGTTTGTGTTGAGGAACACTACTGCCACTTGTCCCCTCAGTGGTCGCCGGGGCCTGCTGGTCAGAAAACCCCCGAGACTCAGCTTTATTTGAAAGGTGGACACACACACGACCAGACAGAGATCTTCCTTCTGCTAATTCACTATCCAAGTGCCCCCAACAGCAGGATTGACCCAGACAGAAGCCAAGAATCTAGAACCCAGTCTAGGTCTGTTATGTGCGTGGTGGGTACTCAAGCTCCTGAACTGTGATCTGAGCAGGTGAACAGTGGAAGAGCCGGGACTGGAACCCAGGTAGCTCAGCAGAAGATGCAGGTGTCCTCAGCAGTGACAGAACCATTGTGCCAAATCCCTGCACCAGACTGCAGACTAGCTCTTACAGCATCTTTTAGCTTTTCTCATCTGCAGGTCAACGTCTGAATCTCTGTGTCATGAGCCTTTTTCTTCCATCCTGCCGCTCCGTGCTGAGTCCTCCTGCGGAACAGGCCTGGGTTGGGGGTGAGTGGGTGCCATGGTGCTCCCTGGCCTCCTGCACATTCACACGATGGTAACCTGGGGGACAGCCAGGTGGTGGTAGGAGAGCTGAGTGCTTCAATGAGGGTCCAGAGAGCTGGGTCTGCAGGTACTGTCAATTCCTGCCGTGTGATGGGGATCCCACGAGGGGTCTGACTGGGACCCTCTTCCTTCGCACAAGGCCTGGGCAGCTCGGGCAGGGACCTCATGACCCTGGGACTGCTCAGCCCAGTGGAGCCTCTTGCTTGCTGGCAATGTGTGTGACATGGAGCCTCTGGCGCCCTCTGCAGCTGAGGGTGGGAATGGGAGTCTTGAAGGCTTTGTGGTGGCTGTTCTGGCAACAAGACCTGGATCCCTTCTTTACCAAAGGGAGCTGGGCCAGACACGGCAGGATGCCGGTGAGTGTGTGGGCACCAGGATGTCACTGAAGGGGTTGCCACTGCCCCATTGGCACCAGGTCAGGCCTGAGGAGAGATAGAACAGGTCTAGGGATGAGCTAATAGGCAGTGAGTGGACAGGACAGGCCCTGAGCCCATGAAGTGCCAGGCTGGACAGGAGGGTGGGACAGGTCACCTGGAGCCATGAATGTTAGAAATAGCCTCATCAATTATGTGAGGACAGCATGGGGATGACTTACAGAGAGCTGGAGGCTGGAGAGGAGGGCACTGGCTGGGACTGAGGGCGCCTTCCAGGGTGCTGCGCACCAGGCCCCATCTTCTACTGCAGGCAAAGCAGGAGCCAGGGATGGGTTGCTGGCAGTGCACAGATAGGCGAGCCTGGATACCCTGGAGGGAGGACTTTTGGCCAGCAGACCCTGGAGAGGCTCTGAGCCATGTAGCCAGCTGCTAGAGTCCTCCCTAAGGACATGGCTGGCTCAGCTTGGACATCGGAACCCAGCCTTCCAGAATTGGTGGTCTGCACCTCACCTCCCTGCAATTCCTTGACAACCATATTAAGCCCCATCCTTGCACTTGGAGCCTGCTTTCATCCTCCCAGCAGCTCTAAGAGACCTGGAAAGGTGAGGCACCAGTCCAGAGTCACACAGCCCGCCAGAGAGGATGCAAACCTCCGTGCGTGCTTTAGCTCTGGCAGCCACACCCGCTAAACTAGCTGCTGACCAAGCATCTATCGTGTGCCAGGGACTGTTCTTCAAGCAGTGCAGGTCCCAAAGCTTCTGAGCATGGGTCCAGGGCTCCAGCCTCAGCCTTGCTCCAGCCTCTGGTCCTCGTGCCTGCAGGCAGAGAGGTCCCAATTTTGTTTGTGAAACAAGACAGACGGACCAGCTTTCACCACCTCCCAGAGGTCTCACTCTGACCTCCCAGAGGTCAGAGTTGGGAAACCATGGACCAGGTGTTCAACCCTTGGGTAGAGTGATACACAATCTAGTGGACTTCAATTCAGTTTTGGTTGTAGAATGGGAAAGATGTAAAATATAGGGAAGCACAATGAAAAACAGGACAGAGCTTCAGAGTTTTGCTATCCAACAGGGGGAGAATGTTCTAGATCTGCACTGGCCAGATTGGGTAAGCCACCTGTGGGTGTGGAGACCTTGACAGGTGGCTAGCGCAAGTCCAAGTCCCTCCTGCTTGTCCAAGCCACCTATGGCCAGTGGCTATTGGACAGTCTGACTGCAGAGTTCCTCACTGTAAGGAATTTTGTCCTATTAGTGTGTCAAGATTCTGTTACCCTGGCCACAGGGAAAATCATAGGATGTGTGGTCCTTGGTGTATATGTGTTGGGAGGGGGCCTCCTAGTTGCTCATACCTGTGCGGTGGACAGCATGTCCAGATGTACATAGGGCACATGATGGCCAGCTCATCTGGGCCAGCAGGAGACATCATCTGCCTTGTTAGAAGATAGAAAGCAGAATATGTTGGACAACTCTCCCAGCCCAGCTTTGCAGCGTATTCCTGGGGTCTGTGGCTACACTAAGGTGAACTTTGTCAACCAACGGACTTTGGGAAGATTTTCTCAGCCTGAAGCAACAAAGTCAGCAGTATCTCAGAACTATCCAAACCACTCAAATAATACCCTCAGGATGCTCTTCCCCACACTGGGGTCATTAAGGCATCAGCAAGTGACCGTCCTCCATGCCTGGGTCTGATGTAGTGCCCCCGTCCACCTCCTCACCTGCAGACATGGGAGGGAAAAAAAAAGTGAACCATTTGGCCCATCCTTCCTCCATAGCTGAACCTCCCAGCCTAATCAGAGGCGCACTATGTAAACATTATTAAAAAGGGCGGGGGGGGGGGAGGGATCCTGCTAGACACAAGCCCTGAGCCTGTGCTGTTGGCCTGAGGCCCCAGCAGTGCAGTGGCTGTGAACAGGGTGACCGTGAGGCCCTGGAGGCAGCAGCCAGGCTTCACAGGCAGACTCCATCCCTTCCTGGCCATGTGACCTTGGACTCTGATCAGGCTCCCTGCTGTGGAAAATGGCAATATCACTAGCATCCCCTTCACTGTAATGTGTGAGAACTGGGTCAGCTGCCCTAGAGCCCTGCAAGTGCCAGAGGCACAGACACACCCCTGCTGGTTCATGCTGGTGACAGCTAGGTTCCTGGGAACGAAAGATCTGCTGGTAGCTCAGGCTCCCTCCCCGGGCTCAGGTGGAGTTGCTTCCCAGAGGCAGTGGCGTTTCTTTTGTTTTTGGGAGTATGGCACTGTGTGGCATCCTCCAGTGAGGAGCCAACAGAGCCTGGGGGTCCCCGGTTTTCTCAGAGGCCACCCTGGGATCTCTGCCTGGACAGGTCAGACCTGCTCATCCACTTGGTTGGTGGGGTGCTGGATGTACCTGTCCCTGCGAGCCCTCAGAGTTCTTCTCCTGCAAGTAATTGGCCCCGTGGGAGGCTTCCTGGACCGGGATGCATTTCCCAGCTTGCTGTGATGACTGTCAGCCTTTGATGACAGCAGGGCCCAGCGAGGCTGTCTGCAGAGCTGGCGCTCGAGGGTCCCCAAGAGAAGGAGAAGGAGGGAGAAGATGGAGAAACCACAGTCAAGCCGGCTCAGCAGGGGTGGGGAGATGCTGCTGCCAGTATGGCCGGTGCTCACCTGGCATCTGAGCCATGCCCAGGCCTGGAAATAGGACCTTCGGGGCATGGCACCTAAAGCCGATCAGCTTCTGCCCATCCCTCCTGCCCTGATAATGTGGCTCAAGCCCACTGTTCCCAAGGCATCCTGGCTCGGGGTCTTGCTGCAGTACCAATCCTGACCCTGGGGTGGAGCTCCAGATCTCTCGCCCTAACACAGCCTGAGAGTCATTGATGACCCGATTTCCTGGGAGATCCTGCTACACCGTTGTTGAGTAGCTTGTAGAGGGAAATTCATGCCCGCTGAAGCTATTAGCAGAAAGCTGCCAATTGCATTCCAATTGAGATTTTTCTAGAGTTCATCCTAATTTTTCATGGAAAATATTCAGATGAAAATTCACATCTAAGAGATTCTAATTATCTGGAACTTGGCAAAATGATTTTTGGTGAACGGCTGCTTTTGGTATCTACATAGAAGTCTTCTTGGCCTTGCCATGTGGGGGGGACAGGATCACATGGGTGAGTGTTTGGGTGAGCCCCCAACCAGGTCAGCATTTCCACCCCCTACCCCCAAAGTTCACCAAGCTCTATTTGAAAAAAGTGCTGCTTTTTATCCAAATGCTGGAGAGTCAGGAGGCTCAGAGAAGTTAGGCAAGTTTGCCTGAGCTTGCACAGGCCCAGCCATCAGCCCAGACAGGTGCTGTGGGCTCTGGTCGGTGCCATCTCTCAGCCCAGCAGCCTTTGGTGCCCTGGTGTGGGCTAAGAGTGGACTCAGCAACCCGTCCCGCAACCCCCACAGTCCCAGGGGCCTTGGCTGTCTGCTTTGGAGAATTCCAGCCCCCACATGGCCTCAGGCTGGTTCGGGGAGGGCAGGGCTGAGCTGGTGAGGTCTCGGGCAACCTTGGGTAGGAAGGAAGGAGAGCAGCCACCTTGCAGAGGGTGGGGCTGGACACTGAAGGGTTGCCGTGGTTGCAGGTGTCCCAGCCCAGTCTGCCCCAGCTGAGGAGTCTAGCCTGGAAACTAGATTCAACCAGAGGGCAGACGATTAAAGTATCAAAAACCCATAGCAAATTAGACTACCCGCAATTTAGTTTTCTATAAAACATTTTTGAAAATTTGTTTGAAAAAAAAAAACCCAACAGAAATAGAAAGATGATGGGGAGATGGAAAAAGGGGTGGGAGGGAGAGAACTTTTCCATCCTTTGGCTCACTGCACAAAGACCTGAAATAGTAGTGGCCAGGCCGGATGGAGGCAGGGGGCAGCAATCAGGCCAGGTCTTCCCCGGGGGTGGCAGGGCCCTAGAGACTGCTGCTTCCCTGGGTGCGTGTTAGCATGAAGCTCATTGGGAAGTGGAAAGGACACTCACTGCCCGGGACTTGGACACGAAATCTGGGTGTCCCAAGAGATTACTCAGCCTGCCGCACCACAGGCAATGGCTGGACAGCTGGCTTGGGCAGGATGCGGTTAGAGTGGGCTGGGGCGGGTCATGTCGATGCTTAAGGCTTCTGGCGGGCGGAGCCCCACGATGCTGCTCTGCCATCCACAGTGCACAGAGAAGCCCCATGACAAAGCAACGCCCAGCAGAGCCGGACAGTCGCGCAGGGAGTGGAAACTCCTGGGTTTTGGTCACGGTTGTCCCATGCATTGTACCATGCTGGTGCTGGTGGCTCTGCTGCTGCTCCACCCTGAGAGCTGATGACCCAAGCCACCTGCTGCTCAGAAGGTGAATCTGCAGATGTGTGGCCTTCTCGGCTTTCCGGAAGAGAGAAGTATGGCCTGAATGCCCGTTACTTTCACGGCCACAAAACGACTGGGGATTGCTTCGTGTTTTATTCCACGAGTGATCAATTGGGTTCTTCAGGAGAGAAACAAATGTGTCCATTTCGTGTATGCTGAAAGCTTCACCTCCCTTCCCCCAACCCCCGCCGCCTCCCACTGCCACTGGCTCTTGGGGAGCTGATGGCTGCAGGAACCGAGGGCTGCAGGCAGGTGCACGCAGCCTGTGTGTCCTGGGTTCGGGGCCTTAACAGCTTCCAGGGCTGCTTGTCCATGAACCAGCGCTCTCGAGAGTGTGTCCGCTGTTTCTTATTTGATTAGTCTCTCCAAGGGCATCTTAATTTGTTCTTCCCAAGCACGTACGGCAGCCAGACGGTCTGAGAAATTACATCTCTGGACCTGCTGTAATAGGACAATTATTCCAGCCGTGTCCCATGGCACAGCAGCACATCCTGAGCCTGGTCACAGCCCTAATTTCCCTCTGGGCTGAGGGAACACGGACATGGCAGGGAGCTGCTGATCTCAGATGTGCAGTGTCCAGAGCTAATGCCAAGCAGGGCCTGTCCTGGGGCCGGGGTGGGAGTGGGGATGCGGAGGCCTTGTGTGGTCCCTTGATTAGGGAGACTCGCCAGTGCAACGATAGAAACTCTGAGGCCCAACGATTGGAGCTGGGACCCTGGTTCTACCCCAGGTAAATGGCTCTGGAACCGTGATTTAACCTTCTGGAACTTAGTTTTCTAATTTATAAAATGGTCATGATGAAAACCAACCCATTCATCTGTTTGGGAGGCACTAGTGGCTCCTGGTCACTGTGCAGCTCTTCCTTTGGCGAGTTTTCTTCCGAGTGCCCTGCCTCACCCATTGGGGGTGGTGTTGTATGATCACAGGGGTCCTGGGGCCGGCTGGTGGTGTCATACCCTTGTGGGGCTCCCAGCAGTCACGCTTGTACAGTCCCTAGGGTCTTCCTAGTTCTGGGTGCTCTCCTGACCCCATTTCTGCAGTGCTGGGCTCACCATCCTCCTTCTCCTTCTAGTTGTCATTGGCTTACATTCAGGGGTGCAAAAAGCCCTATGTCCCGTGCAGGCTTGAGATGGAGACTGCAAGCACCAGACACCTGCCCGGGAGCTGGCATGTTCTCAGCCAGGATCTGCCCGCTTATCTCTGCGGGGCGGGCAGTTTATCCAAGTTTATCACGGGGACAGCGTGAGACACATCGCCAATGCTGCAGCAGGCCAGGGTGGACGCTCCTTGTGCTCTGGTGGGGGGACCTCTCTTTGCCTCTGAGCTCCTTGGCTCACTCCCAGCTGTTGGAGGGAACACCCTGGGGGAGAGGCTGGAGGGGCCGCTGGTCCTGAGAGCCAGGTTCCAGGGGCTGGGAATTGGGGGAACTGTCACTTGCCCCGCACGCAACCACCTGCTCCCTGCTGTCGCTGAGAGGGGCTGTTCTCCTTGCGACTCCCAGCGAGATGAAGCCCCTGCTTGCCTAGTCCTCAGGAGAGGCAGGGCCCCCTGGGAGGCAAACGTAAATGTGTCAGCAGGAGACAGATGCTCGCTGCCGAACCTCATTCAGTGTGAAACACCACTTCAGAATCACTTCTTCCCTGAAGAAACCTGCTTTTCCAGAAACAAAATTGCACAGAAAACTAGAAACAGGATGTAATCAGTACTCACATTGGTTCCACTTAAATGTAGAAGCCGTTAACATTCCCTTTTCTAACACACTTAGAAAAAAATAAATAATAAATTTGGCAACAGAAGCCGAGTCACTGATCTGAGTTGCTCCAAGTTCACTTCGAGAGCAGAGCTAGATGGAGGCTGCCCTGGGTGCTGCCCACCTGTGGAGTGAGGAGGGACAGGGAATCAGATGAGGGCAGATGTTTCCTACAGAGGTGAAGACATCCAAATCTCACATCCAAGTGCCCAAGTTCAATTCCACGCTCTGGCTCCTGACTCCAGTCTTCTGCTAATGCGGCCCCTGAGAGGCAGCGATGATGGCCCAAGTTGTAGTGTTCCTGCTGTGGGAGGCCTGGATTGAGTGCCCGGATCCTGGCTTTGACCTGACCCAGCCTGGCTCTGGTTGTTGCAGGCTTTTGCGTTGCCTCTCTCTCTCTCTCTCTCTGTCTCTCTCTCAGCTTATTTTGGTGCACAAAGATCTTGACATTCGTGCATATGAACCCCTATCAGTCATGGTGTGGACCCCCAAGCCAGAGGTCTCTTTCTGCAGCCTCAGTTCCTGATGGGAGCAGAAGGCACGGTGCCAGTCCTCAAGGGCTGGCTTCTGGTGGTGTGCCGGGCTCTGCTCCCCATTCCTCCCAATGACCATCCCCTCCCTCCCTCTCTGTCTGCGAAACAGAGGCCTTCACCTCCTCTTCTTGCCACTTCTCCCCCAGGGCCGTTCCCCCAGGTTCAAGAACTCAGGGCCACATCCTATCTGACCTTATCCCCGTGCAGACACGGGAAAGCAGGTTGCCTGTGTGCCTGAGGTTTTGAGAGGACAGCATTAGCATAGCGTCTGCTGGCACACATCTATCAGGAGCCCAGCCTTCTGGGGCCTGGGAGCTGACAGCTTGTCACCCTCTCCCCAGACCTCAGCCTCTTCAGCTGAGCTGACAGAAACAGCTGCTTCCCCCTGCAGCAGAGCCAGCCTCACATCTGGGGAGGACTGAACCTTGTAGACAATTCATTGATGTATAAAAGGCTCTCTAGATACTGGGGCAGGGGAGGGGGCTTGAAATCTTTGCCTTAAGGAAGTCAGGCAATGCAGGGACCTGCAAACTTCCTTTTCTTTCTCACTTGGAGAGGTGGAAAGGAGTTCATGAATGAGTTAACCTAGACTTCAGGATAAAGAGCATTGTCAGAGAGACCTTTCATTCGGACTAAAAATAAATCCAAAATCAATCATCGGCAGACAAAACATTTCTCAATGTGCTTGGACCTTGCGACAGAGCTTCAAAATGTCAGTGACGGACAGCACTTGCGGGAGAGAGAGCTGACTATCCAAGAGGGAAATTCTCCCCAATGCTCCAGTGATCGATGGAACAAAGAATCTTCAATGAACAGAGAAGAGCTGGACAATGCATGCACTCCGTGTGACCTAGCTCACATCTATGAAATGTTCTAGAATGTTCCAGCCAACCACAACAGAACACACACCCTTCCATGTACAGGTGTAGCATATGCCACGTGGCTGGGGAGTGGTACCACAAGGCAAATCTCAACAAGAAATATGAACAGGTTAAAATGCAATACAACATCTTCTTCATACCACCCCAACTGTGGAATTATACTTGAAATAAAAAACAAGAGCCAGAACAACAATTCATTGGCCAAAGAAGAAATCACAAGGACAATTAAAAAGTGATTGAAATTGAATGACAATAGGGTGCCCCTCCACTTGTGAAAGTAGAGTGACCCACTGTGTCTGTCTGGGGGGACTGCACCAGTCTTGTCATTCAAAGTCCCTTGGGAGCTGGCATGATGGTGTGGTAAGCTAATCATTGCCTGTAGATCTGGCATGCCATATGGGTGATGGTGTGAATGCTGCTTGCTCCACTTCCTGTGCAGAGCCTGAGAAGGTTGTGGAGGATGACGTAAGCCCTTGGGACTCTGCACCCAAGTGGGACACGCAGAAGTGGCTTCTGGCTTCAGGTTGGCTCAGCTCCAACTGTTGCACCTTATGGAAGACCTCTCTGGGTCTGTTTCCCCTTCTCTCTGTAAATTTGTTAGCACTCTAGATGCCCTGCAGATAAAAGTAGATAAATCTTTTTAAAAAGTCCCTTGGCTGGACACTTGGTCTTGGCGGGACAGCTGGTCACCCTCTAGATGTTTTGGTTTGCACTGTGAGTTAAGTGGAACAGGGCGCCTCTCTTTCTGGGGAGTCGCCTCTGTGACTTAATGAAAGCATGTGCTTTCCATCCAAGCTCACCCCAATGAGCTAGCTGACCTTGGCAAACTATTCCACCTCTCTGGGTCTCCCTGTGTTACCTCCCAAATGGGACAATATATCTACTTTGCAGGGTTTTTGTTGGTTTTTGTTTGTTTGTTTTAACAAGAAATGCTGTGACTACAGTGGGTGGTGCAAGCGTTTGCTCTTACTGTTTCATCAGTGTGCTAGAAATAGGTGATTTGTTTATCCAAGGAAAGAACCTTGGAAATGGGGCCGGCTCACTTAACACTGTTAGCATTCTCTTCCTTAAAATAGTTAATATTCACAGAGCATTTGCTGCGACCGGCTTTTGGGACATCTCAGGAAGAAGTCCAGAGAGGGGCAGTGATTTGCCCACGGTCACACAGCACGTGGATCAGATGTGGCATCAGTTTCCAGGCCTCTTTTTCTCTCTGCTCTTTCCACACTATGGCAGGAGGGTCTCCTAGGCTAGGGGAGCCGTGGGTTCCAGTGACCTTCGCATGGTCCCTGGTCTTGCTTGGGCTTCCTCGTGCTCCGGCTGACTCTCGGACCAGGGTGGCCTGGACAGCCGCTCCCACTGTGTCCTGACAAATCCAGGGGTCAGTATGTGTGTGAGGGCAGGCAGGGGGAGGGGACTCTGATGTCTCTAGCAGGCAGGGAGGTTTCTGAGTCAGAGTGGCTGATTTGTTTGAGCTCCACCTTCAGCTGGGTCTCTTGTGGCCTGCTTCCTCTGCCCCCTCGCCCGTGAGGTTTCCATGCAGCAGACTCGGTGAGTGCTTGACCACATGATGATGGCGGCGTTGTTTCCAGGGAGCCCTCATTATGGTGTGGAGAGCAACCATGTGAGGTCACTGTGACCTGGAAGGGAGCTGGCTCTGCTGCTTGTTCACAGGGGAAGGGTAGCAGCGCAGGGTGTTCAGCTGGTGTCCCTTGCGAAACTCTGGGGCTCACCCTTCTCCCCCTCCTTCCCTTGCTTAGAATGGGCTGAGCCCAACGGCGCCTAGGCTCTCTCTGCCGTCATGGTGCAGCAGCCTGCTTGGTCCATGCCACCTGCGTAGGAGACAATCCGTGCTGCAATCCGTGCTGAGTGCCAGTGACTCTCACATACCTGTCCCAGGGCGCAGCAGCACCACAGCCACTGCACCTTCCCTGGACTCTTCCATCCTTCCTGGCTGTGGCCTGTTTACCTGGCACAATTGAGGATAAGCCATAATGAGGATGTGGGTGAGAGGATGGTGTCTACATGGCTAACGGAAATTCTTTGAAGTTCTGTGTTGAATTCGGGAGAAGCTTGGTGGTCCAGCAAGCCTAGAAGGGGAGAAAGAGTTAGAGGAGGAGATTGAGAAGAAGACATAGCTGGGTATTAGACCTGAGAGAAGTAGTTAAACGTGTGGCATTTGGGTTTCTGGGGTTGCTTGTTGGGGGCCTTTGAGTTAAGACAGTGACAGTGAGCTGCCACTCGTGGAGATGGCCACAACTGAGAACCAGAAGCCAAGTTGGAAACAACAATCCCACTTTGGTTTTCTCACTTGAGTACAAACGAAAGGCCAGTAAGAGAAAGTGACGGCTCTCTACTGGTCCATTTGCCTTACTATGTGATCCTGGCTGAAGGTTAGATGCATGAAGTGGGGCAGGGGATTGCCCTACTGACAAGCATCTTCTTGCCAAAGGCTCCTGCTCTTATTTATTTTTAACATTTATTTGGAAAGCCAGAGAGAAGGAGAGACAAATTTTCCATGTGCTGGTTGACCCCCTCAAATGGCCACAGTGGCTGGTTCTGGACTGGACCCAGTGAAACAAGGAGCATGGAACTGCACCAGCTGGGTCACCCATGTGAATGACAGGGGCTCAAACACTTGGGCCATCTTCCAGCGCTTTCTCGGGTGCAATAGCAGGGAGCTGGATTAGAAGCAGAGCAGCAGGGACTCCTGGCACTCTGATTTGGGATGCTGGTCCCTTCAGCAGCTGGTCCATCGAGTCAGCTACACCCTGGCTCTCTTCTCCTGCGTGTCTGTTTCATCTCTTTCCTGGAACCATTCAAAAACCTCCTGAGGGGTCCACCAGTTCCTGCTATGCTCTGCTCTGTTTACCCTCCAGGCTTCAGCCTTTCTACTCTGCTGGCTGGAAATCCCCCAGAAGGTCTTAGGGAGTAAACTCAGATCCCTTAGTCCTGTGATAGGTTCCTTCCAGCACGGCCCTGTCCCCAGCTGTCCTCCCTGCACACCTGTCCTTCCTCATGGCTGACTTTGTCCAAGCTCTTCTGGAGCAGCTGCTCAGGTTTGTTAGGTCTTTGCATTCCCTGTCTCTTTCATTCCAGGCCTGACCTGCATCAGCACACTGTGGGCTGGACCTGGCCACTTCCTCCTCAGGGCTTCAGGAAGAGTGGGCTGCAGAGTGGCCAGCATTTCCCTGGCTCTCTGCCCCTGTTCTCTGGTGGGCGGTGCAGGTCTCTTCCTGCGGTGGGGGCTGATCTCGCCCAGTGGGGAGCAAAACCCTTGACAAGGCTTCTAACCCCAGGAAGTCTCTCTTTACCAATTTGAAACCTTTGGGGAGAATTCTGGAGCTAGCTTAGGTTAAGGGCAAGGGGCATTATTGTTGGTGATGATGTCTGCATATGAGTTAGCTTCCTGATTATTAACTACCCCTTGCAGTGAATGCCAGCTGGACGGGTAGCCAGCCAATAATCCCCATGCCTTATTTCTCTTCCGTATAACTCAGCACCAGCCTAATTTGGCAAGGGAAGGCAGGGGGTGTGGAGGGCATCCCCAGGGGATGGGAGGGTAGGCTGGGAGGCACAGATGTAGTCATCAGAGAATATTGGTAAAGCAATGGCCTTAGGACAAGAGGTATTGAATAGCATCTGCTCAGAAGTAAACATCTAGCACAGAGAAACCTGGGGTATAAACAATTATTTGGGCTATGCTCTTCTTCATTAGTTCATAAATAATGAACTAATGAAGATGAAGAGTATATTTGTACAAACCTTCATAATCAAGATCATCTTGTCCATCTATTTTCCTGGGCCCTCAAGTCTCCTCTGTTCATCTTTGTTTCTCTAACTGATGCACCGTGCGTGCCTTCAGTTTCCTGCCTGGCTTCTGTGTGATGTTCTCACACTTCACCCCACTGGTCCCAGGTCAGTCTGGGTCCCAGGCTAGGAAATGGAACAAAGCCTGACCCTTCCTTGTCATGTTTTCTAACCGTTACAATCTTCAGGATTGGTATTGCTAAAGTGGCTGTACAGGTGTCTCTGCCTTCCTCGCTGGCACCCCTCCTCCACCCTCTGCATAGCAGGTCCTGCTGGCCTTGCAACCCTCTCCTGCCACACATCCATGCAGTTTGCTGGGAGCCCAGGGACAAGACTCTCTACCTCAGACCTGGAACCCTTGAAAAATAAAAGCAGGATCCCCATCTCTGTATTCTAAGTTGGTTCACACTGCTGAAGCTTTAAGATTGTTTCAGAAGCACTGGGTACTTTTGGATAGTTTGCTGACACTTGCTGTCTTTGTGGTGTGTGCTCGACATCAATTTAAAGACTCATATGGATCAGGAGAGAGATTGCCCTCAGTGGCTAGGGGGTGAAGGTGTGGGGGTGTGGGGCCAAAGCAGGAAGCCAGGGATACAATCCAGGTTCTCCCATGGGTAGCAGGATCAGAATGACTTGAGGCGTTAGCACTGCTTGCCAGGGTCAGCATGAACGGGCAGCTGAAGGAGGAGCTGGGAATGACCCAAGTGTCCTGGTGTGGGATTGGGTGTCTTCATTGTGGCTTTGTCACATGTTTCTCTGGTCAATCCCATGATTCAATCAGAATTTGCCATTGAGCCACCGGAAAGGAAAGCATTTTGTATTTCCAGGCAGTGCTTTTCCTGGGATCCGGAAGCACTCTAGGGCTGGCCTATACTCCTGCCCCCTCCTTCAGCCTGCTCAGTAACTCATTGCTTGTGGCACTTGTCAAAACCAGCCTTGAAGACTGATTCCAATGCTGGCCTGGTTGCACTGCTGCTTGTCTTCAAGGCTTTTAATTTGCTATCCTATGCTAAAAAGCGATGAAACTTCAGGAAACAAACAAAAAATGAGTGGTTTAAGAGGAGCCTGGTGGTGGGAGCAGGAATTACACGTGGATTTGGGTAAGCAGGTGACCCCTGGATGGAGCCCCCACAGAGGCCTGTCTCCCCAGGTGGGCTGGGCTTCCCAAAGAGGACAGGAGACATTACAGAACCCCAGCTCTGAGCCTCTGCTCTGCCACTGTCAGGCCCATCAAACGCAGTCACAAGTCAGCAGTTACTGAGAACTGACCCACTCCAGCTGCTGTTCCAAGCGCTCTGATCTTTTAGGCCAGTATGGCAATTACTGTGCCCATTGTAGAGGAGAGGGAACTGAGGCTGCAACAGTAAAGCTGTAGCCAAGCCTGGACTTGAACCCAGCAACCTGACTCTGTAATCTGTACTCTTACCCGAGATGGGCATGTGGCTCCACTTGTGCTGCCGGGCGCCCTGCTGTGATTTCCTAGAGTGCTGGATGCCCTCACACGAGGCATGCAGGTGCTCTTGGTCCCTGTTTCAGACAGGCTCCCTGCCTCTAGCCTTTGATGACTCATTCAGTCTCGCAAGACCTCAGTTTGCCTATCTGTAAAGTGGGTGTAAAGATCTCTTCTTGGAGCTGTGATGAGGTGGAAACAAGGCAGGCAGATAGCTCTGAGGGCACCCAGAAAAGCTGGTGCTAGGTGCAAACATTTACTGAGCTCTAAGTCCAGGCAGGAACCTGCACGGAGCCCTTTGCGTGGGCTGCTTGTAGATTCACGGCAGCTCTGGCATGCGAGGCCTATTAGAAACCTTGAGCTACAGGCTCAGAGTGGCCGGGATGCCCCCAGCATCACCCAGCAGGAAGGGGTCAGACTGTTAGAGGTCATGTTCCCAGCCCCTGGCTGCTGCTCCCACACACACGCCAAAGCAAGAGGTTTTGAAGAGTATTTCCCAAGTCTCCCTCTCCAGTGCCCACTAGGCCCCACTACCCCTTGCGCCTGCTTTCCAGCCACTAAAACTGTGCCCACACTCAGCACAGTCAGCAGCCCTGCTCCAGGCATTCCTCATGTTCTGTGTCACTGGCTTTGGACAGGGGTGGCAGTGGGGTTAGCTTCCCGCTCCAGCCACTTCTCCGGGCTGGGTCCTGGGACCCTGCGTGGGGTCTGATGTTTGGGGTCTGTGCTGCACAGTCTTGAGCTCCAGGTCTGTCCAGCGTTCTCTTGGCTCAAAGCACGCTTAGCAGCGCAGCCTGCTCCCTGAGCCATGTTAAGCCAGCTGTGCTCACGGGAATGAACTCAGTGGAGGCGCCCTGGGCGGGGCTGAAATAGAGCCAAGCCTGTCGCTCCTTTGATCTCTGGGGTTGGACTCTCCTTGAATACACAACCCAAGCTCGCTGGTCAGAGCCAAACTCCTCCACCCGCGGAGTTGGCCTGGGCGCCAAGGTCATTGAGCGTATCAAGTGGGAAAGCAAACAAACATTACACAGATCTGTTCTGTAGAAGCTGCGCCTGCCGGGTCTCCTTCCCATGGGGTTGGATTGCTCCTCCTGAGCAGCTGCCTGCGGCTGTAAGTCAGCACGTCATTTACATCCAGATTTCATTTCAGTGGCATGAACAGGATGTCCCGGGCAGCAGGGCAAGGACAGAGTGCTGTTCCTGGCGGTCTTATGGGACAAGGAGGCCAAACACGTACACCCCCCAAGGTAAACCTGAAGCCCTAGGCGAGAATGAGAGGAGGCGGCCCGGGGGACAGAGCGAGAGGCTATGCTCAGCTTTTTGCTGCTTTTGTGAGCTAATCTGGGTTGACTGAGCTGACGGTGGGTACCAAACAGCCTTCCTTCTGTGCCTGCACAGCAGCCTGGGACTCTCCTTGAGGGGGCCAAAGAGACATGTCATGGACATCCAATGACCCAGCTGAATGGTGCTGGCCGTCAGTGTCCCAGGGACGCCCTGGGCACAGCTGCAAGGCACCAGGAGAATGGGCCTCTCGCCCGGCTCTGCCATTGAGCAGCGGGGTGACCTTGGCTGGGGTCCAGCCTGGCTTCAGGCTCCTCCTCCGTCAGTAGCCTCTTGCCTTAGCTCCTGTGGTGGTCTTGTCTTTCTCTGCGGGATCTGCCTGAGTGCCAGGGATGCACTCACAGCAGCCGGTGCACCTAGGAGCCCCGTGTTGCCAGCAACTCTCTCCTCGCAACTCCACAAATAGGAGGAATCTCCAACTCCAATCCCTGGGTCTCCAGGACAGCTCTGCCCCTACGCCGCAGTCCCCCTGGGCTCAGTGCCCTGTGTGTGACCCATCTTTCCCTCACCCCTGCTGTCTAAATGGCAACTGTACGTGGCAAAGGCAAGGCTTTCTGGGAGGGCAGGAGGAGGTGGGGGGACAGCCTCCCTCCTTCCCGCTAAGGCTGCTCCCATTGCCCTCTCCATCTCCGTCACGTCTAGAAGAGCTGTTCTCCCAGCCTCCTTCTCTGTCTCTCTCCTTCGAGTAAACAAGCAGTTGTTCTTTAGGAACCCTTCTGCTTAAGATTGTGCATAACACCTGTTCTCCAAGGCACAGAAATTAGATGAGAAAAGCAGAGTGGAGGCAAAGAGAGAAAACCCAGGAAGGCGGAGGGCCAGCTACAAGGGGATTTCAAAAGGCCTGTGGAAAAGTGAAATTAAAAGGTAATTTTTTTGGGCCCGGCACGGTGGCGCAATGGCTAAGGTCCTCGCCTTGCACGCCCGGGATCCCATATGGGCGCCGGTTCTATCCCGGCAGCCCCGCTTCCCTTCCAGCTCCCTGCCTGTGGCCTGGGAAAGCAGACGAGGACGGCCCAAAGCTTTGGGAACCTGCACCCGCGTGGGAGACCCGGAAGAGGCTCCTGGCTTTGAATCGGCATAGCATCGGCCGTTGTGCTCACTTGGGGAGTGAATCATCGAACGGAAGATCTTCCTCTCTGTCTCTCCTCTCTGTATATCTGCCTTTCCAATAAAAAAAATAATAAAAACAAAATCTTTAAAAAAAAAAGTAATTTTACTCGAACATAACAAAAACTTGAAAATTCAGTCCAGGGATTGCCAACAAATCCATAGGAGGGGCTGACATTGCGTTGCTGCAGGTTAAGCCTCCACTTAAAAAAAGTATTTCTCAGGCCCCGGCACGGTAGCCTAGTGGCTAAAGTCCTTGTCTTGCAAGCACCAGAATTCCATATGGGCACCAGTTCTAATCCTGGCTGCCCGCTTCCCATCCAGCTTCCTGCCTGTGGCCTGGGAAAGCAGTCAAGGACAGCCCAAAGCCTTAGGACTCTGTACCTATATGGGAGACCCAGAGGAGGCTCCTGGCTTTAGATTGGCACAGCTTCTGCCATTGAGCCACTTGGGGAGTGAATCAATGGACAGAAGGTCTTCCTTTCTGTCTCTCCTCCTTTCTGTATATCTGACTTTCCAATAAAAAAAAATTAGTCCTCTTTTCTATTGGAAAAATAGATTTACAGAGAGAAGGAAAGACAGAGGGAATTATCTCCCACGTGCTGGTTCACTCCCTGAGTAGCCACAGTGGCCAGAGCTGAGCTGATCAGAAGCCAGGAGCCAAAAGCTTCCCCCCAGTTCTCTCACATGGAGACAGGGTCCCAAAGCTTGGGCCATCCTCCACTGCTTTCCCAGGGCATAAGCAGGAAGCTGGATCGGAAGTGGAGCAGCCGGGACACCTGGCACATGGAGGTGGAGGATTACCTAGTAGAGCTATCATGCCAGTCCCAATTTCAAGAACTTTTTGGACTGTGGAGCTGGCATTGTGGTGCAAAAGATTGAGCTGTTGCCTGCAATACTGGCATCTTATATGAGTCTCATTTCGAATCCTGGCTGTTCTGCTATTGATTCAGCTCCCTGCTAAGGCTCTGGGGAAAGCAGTGGAAGGTGGCCCAAGTACTTGGGTCCCTGCACGCACCTGTGAGACCTGGAAGAAGTTCTAGGCTCCTAATGTCAGTGTAGCCCAGCCCTGGCTGTTGCAACTGCTTGGAAATAGAAGATGTTGATTTTGATCTGTCTGTGTAACTCTGCCTTTCAAATAAATCTTAAGAGAAAAATTTTGCACCCAAATAAGCCTGTCTGTCCATGACCTTGTGCAGTACGCTCCCCTGTGCACTCATATGGCGGCCTCTGACAGGGCTTGGGGGGCCCACGTGGTCAGGGGACAGTATTGTCCATGGCATGGTTCCTGGCCTGTCCACTGGCTTGTGGGAAGGGGTGTGAGGCACAGCCCACCCATGCAGCCTCCTTCCTCCACCTGGATACATTGCAGCTGAGTGGATGGGGCTGTATTCCCAAAGCACCCTGGCCAGGTGGGCCTTGGGCACCCCATTGTCTTCTTTTTTGGATCTTTCTGTGGAAAGTGTTGTGAGTGGGCTGCCTGGGCCCTGTCATCTCTCCTGGTCTCAGGGATATCTGAGAGCAGTGTGAGGATGGCAGGGCCCTCCCTGGTCGAGGCAACCCCTCCAAGCTGTTACATGAAGGTCAAGAAACTACCCTTATGAGGCCACTGAGGGTTTGGGGCTGCCTAGAAAAGCAGCTTATCACAGATTCAACTATAACAACAACTCTTGCCCAAGGACAGAGGGAAGCAGTTTATCCAACTTATCTTTAGTGGTATAATTTGAAGTGCCACGTTCCCCATGGTTTATCCTGTCTTCTCTGGAGTGTAAAGCCTCTGTCACAGACCGTGAGCCAGGAGCACATGTTGCAAAAGTGGATAAGACTTTAAATACACGGAGTTGAATGAGAAAATGATTACTCACAATAAGATTTATAGCACAATAACGTTTATGTAAATTCAGCCTCTTTCCAAGCCTGCATCTCTTTATGTCAAGGATATGCACATCTGTTGAAGGATGTGCATGGAACCATCAGAGTGTACGCCTTCGGGGGAGATACAGGAGGGGAAACAGACATTTGCAGAGAGGACATGAACTGCTGTGTTTGGTTCACTCCCCACCTGACACTTGAAATTATACATGCGTACACACACACACACACACATACACATGAATGCATATGTATGTTCCTGGCACATATGCACACTGCGCACGGGAGAACATGAAATAAAAAGGGACTTGGTTGACCAAGATGCTGTCTGTAACACTGACTTTTCCATGAGAAAAATCAAGATGAGGTCGTGGTCCTGTCTACACAGTCTGGGCTCCCTTCAGCGGAGTTTGTGAATGACACAGACATATCTGCCTAAATGTGCCTGGAAGGACTCCATCTGAGCACCTAGATGCAGGAAAGATGGAGGAGCCGTCAGCACAGCCAGGGACTTGGTACCACCAGGAGCTTGGCCAAGCCTGGGAGTCCCATCTCCACCTGCTCCCATGAAGGGCGGAGGCCGCTGGCAGAGGGCTGCACGCAGCAGAGTGAGCCCCTAAATGGTTACATCTGGGTTTGGCTGTCACAGCAGTAAGTAGGATTAAGAACATGAAAGAAAGAGACAGAAGCTAGAATGCCTTGGGTCCTGGAATGACAGTAGAAAATAGAATTAAAAGGTGACTTTATTTAGATGACAAAAAATATGAAATCCATGTGGAGTTGCTCTAATCGTACATGTCTTCCATGAACTTCTTGGTGACCCCTAGACCTCTCCCAGGATGGCCAGTTATATAAATATGTGACACTGCTCAGAGAGATAGTCGATGCCTTATATATTTTTAAAAATGAAGACACTGGTAGAAGAAACATCTCTGGGAACTCTGTATTTAGTTTTGTGTATTTGATGTAAGAAAAAAGAAATAACCTGAGCTTCATCCATTAATCATGTTCATGAAATGTGTAATAGGAGAGGAAGAGGAGCTGGGAGGCGGCAGGCAATTTTACAATTTCCTTTCAATCTTGCATGCACAAGCGTCACCGTAGGCAGCAGCGCCTTCACCCAGCTGGAAGAACGCCTGTGGAGTGCGCGTTAGTAATTGTTTTGATCGGGTCTGGTGAATCAGAAGAATCGAACCAAACACCATTTACTGAGCTCGGCTGACTGCCGGCGATTACACAGACAGGCTGTCCTGGAGGTGCTGACAGGCTGTGAGCAGAAACCTTACTAGGTGTACATGCAGAAAATGACTTCCCTCTGCCATTGCACGTGTCAGCAGCCCTAGGCTGTTTCCCTGGGGAAAGGAAGGCGCAAGTAAGGCTGAAAGGAATGCCTGGGGGCATCTGCAGGAAAGTGGACCACTTTGTCAAAGGTGGAGCAGGAGGGGCAGGCAGGAGGCATAATCCAGGTGCATGGGCCATGTATGTGGTGGGTGGGGGTGCTGCCCAGCGGTGTGCAGATGACCTGGCTTGCCCAGGTGTGCTCTCAGTAGACAGGACTATCTCAGGACCACAGATTCTGACTTGAGGGATTGTCTACTTCTTGTTCTCCAACCTGATTTACAGATGGGGAAGTGGAGACCCCATGGTGGAGAAGGCCTGCTCTGGGTGACTCTGCATTGGTCAGTGTGGAGACTGGCACCCAGGCATTTAGCATCTCTCAGCTTACTCCCACAGGAGTCTGGCTGGAAGGCACCCTACCATATCCAGGCTTCAGTGACTCAGATTCTGAACTATGACACCTTAGAAGCCGTGGGGTTCTGGGCTTAAATGAAATGTGCTGTGGCATTGGTATTAAAAAAAACTAAACAAGCGGTCCCTGTGCTAAGCACTGAGTCTCGTGACAGAGCGGTGCTCAGACTGCATCGTGCACCTGACTACAAAGATGGTGCTAGGTGAGCTGCATCTCCTCCCAGGAGCATCTGCCCTTCCCAGCAGCCTCCTTGGGACCCGCAGGGTGTCAGTGCCCTGCTGAAGCACAGTGGTGGCTTGCTGTGCCTGCGGAAGCTCCACACCCACATGGGTGGTCCCCAGTAGCAGGGTGGGTATGCAGGAAGACCCAGTTGGGAGCGAGCTGGAGTGGTACCCAACACCCATGAATAATGTTTGCTTGTCTCGGTGGCAGTATTCCTTCTCACATGCCCCTCCCATCATTCCCAGAACATCTGCCATATGGAACACTTTCAGTTCACAGAAACAATGAGGGTGAATTGGGTTTTACCTGGGATTCAGCAAGTTTCCCTGGTTGAATATCCTCAGGAGAGACCTTCCCCAGGAGGCACACAGGAACATGTCTGTAGCAAACTATTACCTGCAGCCTCATGTCCATCAATTGTAGTTGAGAGATACACACAATGTAGATGCACAAGGAATGGTCTAGAAGGACGAATGTACGCCTGGAGCAAAGGACTAGGACTGAATATGAGATCAAAGGGGACTGAAGGTATACCTTCTTTTACTAAACGGGAGGCTGTGTCTGCCTGCCACGGTCAGTAAAAGTAAAAATCAATACATAGAATCCAGGATAGAATACAACGCGAGCTCCCGGTCAGGGCAAGGTAGTGGTCTCTCACATCCGTCCTGTGTGGAGGGAGCCGGAATGACCCCAGCTATCGGGCTCCCCTGGCAGCAGGGTGGCAGGGTGGGGCAGCTGTTGCTGCTCCCTAGCTGGCCTGGGGAATAGCTAGTTCTGCATGGAGTCAGTACCCAACCAGGAGACCATGACGCTCACACCTGGGTGCGGTGGGGTAACCCCTGGTGCTCCTCTGCATTCGCTTGCTCAGGCCTCAACTTGAACAGTTCCTGCTCACACAGGTGCAGAACCTGGGGGCTCATCTGTTTCTACACCGTGTGGGTTCAAGAAAACAGGGAAGGGCCCCCCACCTAGACAACAACACGACACGAACTTCGCTGAGTTTAGATAATAGCTCAGAGGATGGCATAATGAACTATGGTTTGTTTTCCACCCTTTATGTGGCCAGGGCTGTACTAATGGAAACTCAAATGATGGGCCTCTGTTAGGTCAAGGTTGGCATGCACACGTGACTACAAAGAGAGCTTCACTGCCAAATGCCGCCTACGGACGCTGGATGAGGTCTGCTGTCCCTAAAAGCCGCTTCTAGCCGCTAATGAGGGAGGGCTGGGATCTAAATGGGAAAGCAAATTGTCTCGTCACTGCCTGCAGGAAAGAACCGACTGGAAATGGCTTTCAAGTGCTTTGTTTTTATCTCCATGTTTATTTACTTAATTACATGTTTACATGTATTTTCTACTTCTGGAAGACTGAGCTAGCTATGCCAGCTGGGCTGCTGATGTCCAAGTGTCAGAGACCAGCCAAAATGGCAAAACTAGGTGGGCTGAGGCGGTTTGGCAGAGGCGTGGGTACTCCTGGTAGTTGAGGGAGGGTTTGGCACGAGCAGGAGTGCAGCCAGGAGGATGGCTGCTGCAGGGGGCTGTGCAGGCAGTGGCTTCCTGGCATATGTGCAGCACTCAGACCGTCTCAGTAGTCTCATGGCTTGAGCACTCCTGTCTCATTCGTGACTGAGCGCTTCATCCATGGAGGGTTGTAATGGAACAAAGTGTGTATGTTGTGTGCAGACACGGAGGGGAAGACACAGGTTAGCCCCGGATGCAGCGATGCTGATGCCTGAATAAAAAGACAATGTGCTGAATATTTGAAAGGCTGTTATGCATTTAAATTAATATGATCTGTAAAACTGCACACAGGTCCAGTTTACTAAACCAATTAGTGAATTCCCAGTGATGAATACATCTGCCTTCCATAACATCTGGTGCAAGTAGTTATCATGGTTCGTATGCCAAAGGGATCTTTCTTTCTTTCTTTCTTTCTTTCTTTCTTTCTTTCTTTCTTTCTTTCTTTCTTTCTTTCTTTCTTTCTTTCTTCCTTCCTTCCTTCCTTCCTTTCTTTCTTTCTTCCTTTCTTCCTTTCTTCCTTTCTTCCTTTTTTTCTCTCTCTCCAGATCAACAGATTCCAAATATTTACACAACAATGCTTTTGGCTTTGGTGCCTGATTCTCCTGGCAATGTCTGGTGCTGGGCTTTAGATGCCTGGAGAATAATGTCCGAGGGGGCGACTGAGAACTGCACCCCAAAAACCATTACGCAGGGGTCCCAGGGGTCATCACCGTCACCACATAGCTGTGTTCCCACATGCACGAGTCATCATGGTGCCTGTGTAACACCTCCATGGCTAGGTGTGATCATGAATGTCTCACCTTTCTCAAAACTAGGGTCCTTTCAGGATAAGAAATTTGCACTACACCTCCCACTAGTGGGTGGGGCTTGTCCTGAGACCCAAGACTGCTGGTTCCTCCTCGATTTGACAGGGCCTGCTTGATGAGCGGGTCTCTCTTGCTTTTGGCATTTGATTTTGCGGGGAAACATTTGGGATTTCCTTTCTCCTCCTTCTCCCTTCCTCATCCTTTTTCTTCTCCCGCCTCTTCCTTCTATTGCCTGCTTCCATTTTCTCTGGTGATGTCTTGGGATGGCGTCAGAGGACAGCTTGGGAAGCAGAGAGCTTGGGAAATGTGGTGTTGGGTCAAGTTGTGTGACGAGAGTGAGCCATGAAGGCTGGTGGTGCTCCCACTTTCAGGGCAACGACGAGGGGAGTTTTAAATGCACGGCCTTGAGTAAGGCAGAGCTCTCCCCTTCACCTTGGTTGGTCAGCAACACCTGGCCATGTTGTGTGCTGTCACGTGTGGGTGCATGCTCTGGCATCTGCAGGACAGGGACTGACAATGCTGCTGACCATTCCACAGAGCTCCCGTGGCAGGATCCTTCAGGATCAGAAGCCTTGGGATGAAGTGTAGCTCTATTTCTGAGATCTTTGGAAGCCCGTTTTATATCTGGGTTTTTATTTCTCAAAAACTAGAGCACATATATTAGAATAAACAAGAATATAATGCCTTATAAAATACCCATGCATTCCATATCTTTTTAGAAATGAGAACATATTTATTTGCAAGACAGAGTTACAAAGAGAGAAGAAGAGACAGAGAAAGATCTTCCATCTACTGTTTCACTTCCCCGGATGGCTGCTGCAGCCAAGGCTGGGCTAGGCTGAACCCAAGAGCCAAGAGCTTCATCTGAGTCTCCCCTGCGGGTAAAGCTTCTCAAGCTTTCCCCTGCCTATTAGCAGGGACCTGGACTGGAAGTGGAGCGGCCAGGACATGAGCAGCAGATGCTGGCTTTGTAGGTGACGCTTTACCTATACACATCACACTTTTACAGCCATAATTCTCTCAAGTTTTTCTGACATTTTAATTCACAACGATGGAGAGACAGAGCAGCAAATGAAGGGGCCAGATTTTTTTTTTAAATAATTTTCGGTTTTTAAAACTGGCAACACTGCAACTAGAGACTGATAACAGAATATAGCGGGCGTTTGTCGTAACACTTGGTCACCCATCATCCATGTGCACTTGGGGGAAGCCAATCATCATCTTTCCAAAGCACAAGTCACAACCCAATTCCCACACTTTGCAGTTGGAATCAGGTGTGGGATCTGAAACCTGGCAGCAGGTATGCTCGAGTGGGATGCTTCTTCATCAACGAGTGGGCCGAGGAAACAGACACCTGCTGGATGGGATGCCTGGTTTTGGGATGTGAGAGCGTGACATTGGTCCCTGATGCCCAAGTGGCAGTGGTGGAGGCAACAGCATCAGTGAAAGCAAAATTGTGCCGGTGAGTATGGGTGGGCAGTGTCTGCGTCAGGGTCTGGTGTGGGAAGCATGTTCTCCATGTTGATTCCCTGTCCTGCCAGCAATGGGATAGGTACCACACTTGCCAGTCAGCAGTAAGACACTGAAGGCCTCACCCAAGACAAGCTTTCACTGTGTATTTCACTTTGCATTATTTCTGTGCAGGACCATCTTTCTAATGTGTTCAGAGGGAAATGTGTGTTTGTGGGAAGACATCTTTTGTATTTATTTCTCTATGTGTCGATTAGACTATAAGGAACATGTCCAGAGATGGTGTAGGAATAATCGCCCAGCATGGATGCAAGGCTGCCAGAGGGCTTGGGCACTGGCGTGTGTGTTACTGGTAACTAAAGGTTAACCCTGTTAATCCCTGCAAACTCAAACTTTCTGAGTGGGATGAGTAATTGATGTGCAAACCATTCCACTAAGTTAAGAGGTTGTTGAAAGAAGTAACTACAGGGGCCAACACCATGGTTCAGCCTAAGCCTCTGACTCTAGTGCCGACATCCCAAACGGGTCCTGGTTTGAATCTTGGCTGCTCCACTTTTGATCCAGCTGCCTGTTTATGGCCTGGGAAAGCAGCAGAAGATGGCCCAAGTGCTTGGACCTTTGTACCTATGTGGGAAACCCGGAAGAAGCTTCTGATTCTTGGTTTTGGACCAGCCTAGTTCTGGCTGTTGCAGCTGTTTGAGTGAGTGAGCCAGCCGATGGAATCTCTCTCTCTTGTTTTCTGAATTAAAAATAAAGAAATACATCTCTTAAAATAAGAAAGGAAGGAAGGAAAGAAAGGGAGAGAGGAAGGGAGAAAGGGAGGGAGGAGGAAGGGAGAAGGAAGGAAGAAGGGAAGGAAGGACACGCTACAATGAGACAGGCTAACCTGGGAAGCGTTGGTACCAGGATCCCAGGAACTGTTGGTTTACTGAACCCACAAGGCTTTGCAGTTTTTATGCAACAGGGTTTCCCAGGGTTTGGCATCTTGGCGACTTCCATAGCCTCTTCAGCCAGCCGACTCAGCGTCTGGAAACTTCTGAGCTCTTTGAGAACAGGCTCTGTGTCTGACTTATTGGAATTTCTCTCTCAAAGCCCCTTATCTGGGACTTGATGCCTAATGCATATTCCCAGGGATTTCAGCTAGTTATGAGAAATGGTGATTACAAAAAAAAAAAAATTCATGTTGAAAGAAAAAAAGTGCTTCATTTTGAAGCAAAGATTTTTGAGATTCATGCAGTTATTTTATAATACACTTTTCCACAAACTTTCTGAAGACCCCTGTTTTGCATGAATTTCAAAAGTTTTCTGCCAAAACAAACTTCTCTTGTAGTACCATTTTCCGTGACCTTTTAGCAGTCCTCTTGTGTAATGAGCAGCTGCTGGGTTAGCAGACATCGCTGATCCTTTTCCAACATCTGCAAGGGAGGATTTTCTACTGCACTCAACTCCTTTGTCAGGGGTTATGCTTCTCCGGGGAGGTCCCCTACTCTCAGAAGACCCTGCTGGTTAACTCACTGGTTAAAGTTGCCTTATTACAGGGCATCAATACTATATGACACAATGGATTTTTTTTTGAACTCTGAAAAATGCTGGGAGTGGTCACCTTTGTCCACAAGAGACTGTCTGCAATTTACCAGAAGTCTGCCTGGACTAAGTGAAGCCTGAGCAGTGACCAACCAGTGAGAAGAATAAAGTGCTTTATTCTGCCCCTGTAAACCTTGTCTGCAGATGGGACCATCAAGGACTAGATCTTTCTGGAAAAGTTCTGTGCCATCCCATCCCTCTAAAGTTCAAGATAGAGTCCAGAACTTTTCCCACAGGAGTGGCTGGATGAAGCCAGAGGTTGCCTGGACATTCAGCCCAATTGTTTGGGTCCCAAGACAGACCCCCAAATGAAAAATGAGGCAGAAGAAAGATGCCCTGTCCCCATCTGTCACCTCGAAGATGCCTCTGAGAGATAGGACACTGAACTTCAGTTCTGATTTTTGACAGGCTAGGGAGGAATTTTCATTCTGTAGCCAGCGTGGTGAGTCAACAGGCTAATCCTCCACCTGCAAGTGCCAGCATCCCACAGGGGCAGCTAGTTCATGCCCCAGCTGCTTCACTTCTGATCCAATTCTGCCTGTGAGCTGGGAAAGCAGCAGAGGGTGGCCTAACTCCTCTCCAACTGTGGGAGATCTAGGAGAAGCTCCTGGCTTCAAAAAGGCTCAGCTCTGGCCATTGGGGTCATTTGGGGAGTGAACCAGCAGATTGTAGACTTTTCTTTCTTTGTCTTTCCCTCTCTCTGTAGATCTGCCTTTCCAATAAATAAATTAAGACATTTTAAAAAAAGAAACTTCCACCCAAATAAAGGTCGTTTCTGATGCAAGTAGAGTTTTTAAGACTTCACCATGAGTTGGCATGACTGGTTGGAGAATGGAAGCATGGCTGCTGTGTGCATAACAAGCTGGGAGCCGAGATCCATGTGCCTGGAGGTAATCTCCTCTAAGTCACCAGAGGCAAATGAATAAGGTTTCTTCCCCTTGAATAAGGAGTCGCACCAGCCCCTACATGGTCATTGAAGGCTATTCTCTGATCTTGGTGGCCAGCCCTGGCATGCTGCCTGCACAGCTGGGCAGTAAGAAGGGGAAGCTTGTAGATGCGGACATGGCTCAGCCTGAGGACCCCAGGGGGCACGTGTCCCTTGCAGCACTCCTACCCTTTCATAGCCTGGACTCAGCATCACACAAAAGCTCTCTTTGTACAAACAATTACATACGAGGATTTCTAGTTGTTTCCCATCTGTTTGTGCTAACTCTGGAGCTTCAGCATGAACTCACCTGGCATCTAATATTCAGATGCCTTCAAGTAAGCTTTGCAGGCGCCTCACTGAAGTCTTTCCTTCTCGAGTGTCTGTCTTTCATCTGTCATCCATTGTCTTTATCAATGGAGGCCATCTCCTAAGCTCCCTTGGACTGATGATTCATCTTCTACTTGAGTTAGAAGCAAGGGACATTTTGTGTAGGTCACAAAGGTCTGTTACACATGGAAGGCTGGAGTTGTAACTGTGTTTTCCAGAGCTTTAAAAAAGATAAATCATTGAGGAGGAGGAGGAATGGTACTGTGTTTATTTAATCCCAGTTGACCTGCTTCTGTTTTCAGCAGTGAAGTGCACTTGTCATTCATTTCAAGGCAGCAGAGTATGATAGCTGAGTGGGTTGGCTCCAGAGTCAGGCAGAACTAAGCACCATTCCTATTGCTTGCAAGCTGTGTCATTATGACTAGCAATTTAGCCAGTCTTGAGCTACGAAATGAGTCTAATAGTTTTGCAGGAAATCAAATGAGACAATACATATGAAGTAGTTAGTACAAGGCGTGGCATGCATAAAGTCCTCAACAAAGGGTGGCTATTGTCAGTCATTAAATCAGAAGAAACCTGTGTTGTGTATTTGCTGAGTTTATGGAACACTGTAGGGACAAAGGTGCTTCAAGACATTGGTCCTGCCAATACAGGTTTCACAGCCAGAGTTGGTGGAGGCAGGGAAAGTGGAAAGTACTTGAAGATGAAAAAATGTTGGGAGAGAGAAGTCTGGGAACAGGAGGGTCTTTGAGCTTGGCACTGTGGGACATGAAGAGTGTGGACTTGTAGAGTTGGGTGAGGATGAAGTAGTGGATTCTGTGCAGAAAGAAGACAAATCCAAAAGGAGGTTTTAGGGCAGGTGCAGTGGCAGCGGGTCAACATCCAGCAAAGTTCGGCCTGAACATAAGGTGTGAAATGGGCAGGAGGTGGGGAGCCCGACTTCGCTGACCCAATCCAAAATGAAGAAAGGTGAGAGTGCTGGCACATGCTGGCTGGAATAACATGGTAAAGGGCCTGGAGGTGATGTGATGTGATGCGCCATTGAAGACTCTTTGGAAATGGAAAGCCATAAAGATGCTTTCACTTGCTGTGTACTTAGTGAAACACTACCTTTCCTTTGTCCTAAATGTTATTTTTATTTATGATCTCATGTTTATTGTTTAAATTTTGATTTATTTATTCGGAAGGAAGATTGAGAGACACACATACACAGAATCGGCTGTGTTCACTCCCCGGATACTTGCAATAGTTAGGTCCAGACTGCATCAAGCTAAAGCCAGGAGCCAGAGCCAGGAGCCCCAACTGGGGTCTCCTACATGTTTTTCTAGGTGCTTCAGCAGGAAACTGGATTGAAAGTGACACAGTTATGGGCCTGGTGTGACAGCCTAGTGGCTAAAGTTCTCTCGCTTTGCACGCGCTGGGATCTCATATGAGTTATAGTCGGTGTCTCGGCTGCTTCACTTCCCTTCCAGCTCCTTGAGTGTGGCCTGAGAAAGCAGTTGAGGATAGGCCAAAGCCTATGTACAAGACCCGGAAGAAGCTCCTGGCTCCTAGCTTTGGATTGGCTCAGCTCTGGCTTTTGTGGCCACTTGAGGAGTGAACCAGTGGATGGATGATCTTTCTCTCTCTCTCTCCTTTTCTCTGTAAAATCTCACTTTCTGATAAAAAATAAATAAATACTAAGAAAAAAAAAAGTGACCCTGTCAGTACTAGAACCAGCACTCAACCTGTGGGAGTCAAAAGCAGCAACTTGGCCTGCTGGGCCACAGTGCCATCGCCATTGCTCACACTTCTGGAACACCGTTAGCTTGATGAGGTTTAGTCACAGTGTGCTGGCTGGGAGGGCGACTGTCCTTAGGGCCAGAGGATCTAAGGGAATAAAGGTCTCATGGGGTTTTCAGACCACACGCACTCCCTGCCTCCCTGTTGTACAAAGGCTGACGGCACTCTAGCCTCTACCAGGCTTGATCCGGAATGTGGAAGGGCACCCCCAAATTTGCCCTCTGAACCCTAGTATCTGCCTGACTTTTAGCTTTTGACAAGGGTATCTTCTTATTTTTGCTTTCATTCTGGTTTATGAATGACACTCACGGGATAGTGGCTGCGGTAGTGAGGCCTGACTGCATCCAATATCCCTCCAGCCCCCGCGCCATAGTCTCCTCTGCTTCAGCTCCTTTGAAGCAGAACAAGTGTCCCTGCCCTTGGGTGCACATGAGTACAGCCCTGCTGGTGAACATGGTGACACAGTTACTGGGAAAGGGATTAGGCAGGGACAGACTGTATCTCATTTGGAGCATTGCAGTGTTAAAAAAAAAAAAAAGTACATCATACTGGTTTTCCGCTAAATTGGTTCTAACTCAGAGAGTGGGCACAGGTGCGTAAAGATGATTGCTTTTGTTCCAGTGTTAACTTTTCCTTTGTGCTAAGTGAATCTGGAGGGTGGAACGATGTGTTGCTTCTTTCCAGTTGAGCTGGGATCTCTGTCATCACAGCGGACAAAGGACAGGCAGTCAACAGGGAGAGGGCAGTGGAGCTCTGCCCCCTGAAACGAGGGTGGGGGTGGGCGTGGGAGGAGGCTGCAAAGCCCCTCGCCTCCAGCTCCCAGCCCCACTGTTCAGGAGAACTGGACATCACACTACTTAATATTCTTTTTAAAAATGAAATGTTGAAGCTTCACAAAATGCTTGTCATTTTCCTCACCCTAGCTCAAATCCTGAAATCACTAGTATTTAAATGAGGTGAGGAGAGAGAGATGCTAGAGTCCCAAGTCCAGATGCTTACCCTCGATACTGGGAGAGATTGGCAGACACGAAGCGGTCACAGAAGCTGAGAAGAAATGAAGCAGCAAGGTGAGCTGGGGAGTCGGGGGCAGCACGTGTGTCTGTATGGGACCTGTCAGGAAGGCTGCGTTTCCTAGCCCGCTCATCTACCGGGGTGCTAGAAATCACGCCCTCTGTGCTGGGAGTTCCAGCCTCCCAGGGCAGGAAGCAGGTGCTGGGCAGCTCAGACCCGTATAGCAGCAGGCGTCTCTCACGGCGCCCACCTGCCTGGCAGGAGCTGTCCGCGGTGCGGAATCCTCCCTGCAGGGTGCCGGGGCACCCTGCCAGCCTCGCCGCTGGGCTGAGTCTGAGCGAATCCAGACAGTTTCAATTCCTGCACGAACCCCTGATTGACTGTCAGTCACACCAGCGACTCCACATAAGATCCCGAGCACACGGCCCCCCAATCCTGTCTCCCCTGGCGCACCTCAAACTCCACCACCCCTCTGTCCCTTCCCTCGGAGACTGCACCGGGCAGTCCTGCGAGCCCCGCGCTTCCCGCCTCGCGTCTGTCTTTGCTTCTCCATGGGGCGCCAAAAGATCCCTCCCCACCGCCACTCCGACCTAGGCTTGTCGCCCCGCCGCCTTTCTCCTGCTCCCACCTCTCCACCAGTAGCCCCCAAGCTCGCGCGCTCCGCCCCTTTTTCCATGCAGGGCTTGAAGTTGGGGGGCGGGGCGGGATAGGGAGGGAGGGGCTCCGCGCCCCTCTCAAAAGCTGGGGAGCGCTGCAACGCGCAGTTCTCAAGGACGAGCCACCAGCTCCTGAGCCGGGGGCAGCTGGGGGACTGCCGGAACCCTTGCCGCCCCGCCTGGCGCGCCGACTAGCAGGTAGGGTCGCGCTCCTGTCTGGCCTGCGGACACCGGACACCGCGAGGCATTTGGGGGTACTCCGAGCCTGTCAAACTGGACATACGGTTTGGTTACGGAGGCGGGGTCATTCCTCTGATGGCTTTGGTCTTTGTTCGGACAAAAGGGGGTACCTGGCCAATGGGGGCTGGTGGGTTCTATTGATGTAAGAGGGGAAGATGGAGAACAGGGAGTGACCGCCTTTGTCTTTAGACAGGTGGCCATGGCCTCCCTGACTACGCGGGGCCCCGCAGTCCCTGCCTTACTCCCTGGGGCACGGTCCGCGGCCACAACTCTGGCCAACAGGAGTGCAGAGGCGTCGTCGGCTGGCAATGCGTCGGAGGCGGCAGGCGTGGTTGCCCAGGCCATCACGCCCTTCCAGAGCCTGCAGCTGGTACATCAGCTGAAGGGGCTGATCGTGCTGCTCTACAGCGTCGTGGTGGTCGTGGGTCTGGTGGGCAACTGCCTGTTGGTGCTGGTGATCGCACGCGTGCGCCGCCTGCACAACGTAACCAATTTCCTCATCGGCAATCTGGCCCTGTCCGACGTGCTCATGTGCACCGCCTGCGTGCCGCTCACGCTGGCCTATGCCTTCGAGCCCCGCGGCTGGGTGTTCGGCGGCGGCCTGTGCCACCTGGTTTTCTTCCTGCAGCCCGTCACGGTCTACGTATCCGTGTTCACGCTCACCACCATCGCCGTGGACCGCTACGTCGTGCTGGTGCATCCGCTGCGCCGCCGCATCTCGCTGCGCCTGAGCGCATACGCGGTGCTGGCCATCTGGGCACTGTCCGCGGTGCTGGCGCTCCCCGCCGCCGTGCACACCTACCACGTGGAGCTCGAGCCGCACGACGTGCGCCTCTGCGAGGAGTTCTGGGGCGCGCAGGAGCGCCAGCGCCAACTCTACGCCTGGGGACTGCTTCTCGTCACCTACCTGCTCCCCCTGCTAGTCATCCTCCTGTCCTACGTGCGGGTGTCGGTGAAGCTTCGCAACCGCGTGGTGCCAGGCTGCGTGACCCAGAGCCAGGCCGACTGGGACCGCGCGCGCCGCCGCCGCACCTTCTGCCTGCTGGTGATGGTCGTGGTGGTGTTCGCCGTGTGCTGGTTGCCGCTGCACGTCTTCAACCTGCTGCGGGACCTGGACCCGCGCGCCATCGACCCCTACGCCTTCGGGCTGGTGCAGCTGCTCTGCCACTGGCTGGCCATGAGCTCGGCCTGCTACAACCCCTTCATCTACGCCTGGCTGCATGACAGCTTCCGCGAGGAGCTGCGGAAGCTGCTGCTCGCCTGGCCCCGCAGGATCGCGCCGCACGGCCAGAGCACCACGGTCAGCGTGGTCATCTGATGGCATGTGCCGCGCCAGGTCCGGCTGCTGGCCTGGGAGGGTGCCACCCCAGGTCAGACTGCGGAGTGCCCTCCCCGCGCCAGAGCCAAGTTGAGGCAGGCGTAATGTTCAGCCCTTCATCCAACTGCTTGCCTTGTCTTTGTCAAATATCAAGTGCGAGTCTGTGTGATTTGCTTGAAGTAGGTCAGGGAAGGTGAGGTGGGGGTGGGGAGCGCTCCTGACTTCCTCTTGGTGCCCTGGAAAGCCCAACGAAACGCCTCCTCTGCGATACAGGAACAATGTGCGTGGGATTTAGAATCACCCTGTTAAGCTTTTCCTTTTGCCTTGTGAAAAGCACCCTGCTGAGATATAATCCTGACATCCCTGAGTCCACTCGGATGCTTGAATTTCTAGAATTTCAGGTGGATATGTACTGCAGGTGCACATCTTGGGTTTCAGCCTTTCCTCTGTGATCCCTGTGAGCCCACAGGAAAGGGGTTCGTTTCAAGACCAACTGAGTCTATAGGAGGGAAAAACATTGGCCAGCCCCTGTTCAAGAGGTCTTAATTGTGTGATCTCTCCTCTGTCCTCCGTGATTTCCATTTTCAGATGAGAAGATGAATTATTCAATGAAGAGATAAAACGGTAAAGATCAGAGTCACTTAAGGACACACAGAGCTGTACATAGGCTGTGCAAAGCTGTGTGTACACGCATGTGGTTATGTGTGTGTGCGCATGCCACACGGCAGGCACTGGAATCAGAGTTTTCTGAATCCTCAGTGTAAGCCGGCATTCTCTTGCTTTCTGTAATTGCTCACTTACAGCAGAACAGCAGCTGTTATCTGATTGCTCAGCACCTGCCTGTGTTGATACTTGGAACAAGATCAGCCCAGAATACACGGGCTGCGAGCAGTTGACTTAAGGACAACATAGGAAAACAACTGCCATCCAACAGAAGCACAGATCAGACTCTTGCTAGTTCCAGGGTTGGGGAACAGGTGGAGATGGTTGGGCATGAGCCCAGGCTGACAACCATCCCCTTCGCGTCTGAGAGCTCTGTCAGCAAGGACAAGTGCCCTGGCACAAGGGGCTCCTCGATTAATGCTGAAGCATCCACCAGGAGGTGAGAGTCGGCGTGGTGGGGAATGACGCACAAGGTCAAGCTGTCAAATCAGTGCCTGGGGGTACCTGTGGCCCAGATGGACATTTGCAGCAACTCAGCCAGGTCCCAGTACTTCTGCACTGGACAGGAGCATCAGTGATTTCTCCCTTCATGCTTCTCTTGCTTTCAGAAATATGCGCCTTCACTCACTCATTAAAGTGTGTCCTAAAAGGAAACCAAAGAGGGAGGCCACTGGGGGTGACAAGGATGGAATCTTACTACACTGAAGTCCATCATGATGGTAGAGGGAGTGTCCCTGATTGGGCCATGGGCAGTGGGAGTGTTTAGGTTTTACAAAATTGATTAAGTTGAAAGGTAGAGTCACACACACACTCTCTCTCTCTCTCTCTCTCTCTCTCTCTCTCTCTCTCTCTCTCTCTCTCACTCTCTTTCAGAACCTTTATCTGCCACTTCACTCCCAAATGTATGAAACATCTGTGCTGGGCCTGGCCCAAGTTAAGAGCTGAAAACTACATCTGGTCTCCCAAGTGGCAAGAGCTCAAGCACATGGACCATCACCTGTTGCCCACTAGGGTTGCATGAGCAGGAAGCTGGATCGGAAGCAGAAGTGGGGACTCTGTCCCAGGCACTTTGATATGGATGTGGGTGTTCTAGGCAGTGGCCTGACCTGCTGTGCAGCAATGCCTGCCCCAGCAGTGGGAGTCTTCAGTAGTTACAAGGCTGGATGCTTTGCAGAATGGGGAAGAGTGGTAAAGGCAGGCTCAGGAGAAAGAAAAACCAGGTTAGGATGGGTGGGGTAAGTTACCTCTGGTAGGGCACCAGACTGACTTGAACCTCGTCTCGGGCCTGGAGGACAAAGAATTGGCTGTTGTAATGCAGCCCATGTCACAGCAGCGTGTCCCTGTCCCTGTGAGCTCTACTTCCTGTGCATCCCAGAGGTGGCTCCCGTGTCTTCTGCGGCTCTGTTACTTGAGAGGGGAGAGGGGAAGGTTAAAGGTCAGCCTTCTCACATGGCCCCAGGGATTTCTCCTGATGGATATACTTGGAGGGTGGAATAAGATGAGGAAGCCAGAGATCAGCTGGGGACCATCTGATTAACTGTGACCTTTTACTTGGAAGATTTAAATCACTGGCTCTCACACTGGCTGCCCCCAGAATCAGCCGGGGGACCCTGCAGGAAATGAGGAGGCCCTGGCTCCAGAAAGTCTCAGCTATTTGAAATGGGACCTGGGCATCAGCATTCTTTAAATCACTTTGGGTGATTTAAAAAAATAGATTTATTTTTATTGGAAAGGTTTACAGAGAGAAGAGATGAAGATCCTTTGTTGGTTCACTCCCCACGTTGCCACAATGGCTGGAGCTGAGCTGATCCGGAGCCAAGAGCCAGAAGCTTTCTCTGAGTCTCCTACATGGATGCAGGGTCCCGAGGTTTTGGGCCATCCTCGACTACTTTTCCAGGACAGAAGCAGGGATGGGAAGCGGAGCAGTGGGACACAAACTGGTTCCTGTGTGGGATCCAGGGGCATGCAAGGCGAGGACTTTGGCCCTAGGCTACTGTGCTGGTTACCCGGGTGATTCTTAATGTGCAGCTAAAGTTCATGTCTAAGGAATCATTCTCTCCTTTGACACTCAGATAAATCTGAATGCAGCTTGAGTTGTCCCTGTCTAAAGAGTTAAGTTAGGACCTGAACTTGACAGTTACATGGCATGCTTGGAGAACAACCTTTGAGTCTTCGGTTAATGTCAGGTCAGTGGCAGAGAGGCAAATTCTTGTAATTGAATATACAGGTATTCATCCACAGTTTTGTTACACTCATGTATTAGGCACTGAATCCAAATGGTTTAGAAGAAAAGTCGTTTGATTATAGATTAATGGCAATATAGAGTTTATACTATAAATTATTCCAGATACTGATTGTCAGGGTGTTAAAATGTTTAAATGTTGATTAGCTTGATTTGAGGCTGTGTTAACTGTCAGAACAGTTACTAGCTTTCCTAGTCACTAGAAAAGCTGCCTCTGGTTTTTGTCATGCTTACGGCCTCAGAAAGTTATAAACATTCTTATGGACCTTACAGACTCACCTAAGATGTTGGAGAAGACTGCAGTGTTTATAAGCATTTTCATAAATCATGGGATTGGCAACCGCACAGCAACTAATTAATTCTTCTCCCTCTAGAGATCTACTTAGGACTAGTTGGCGAAATGAATTAACAGAAATAAACATCTCCAAGAGGTGAGTCGCAGAGATACCCATGTAGGGTTGTAGGTAGGAAATTGTAGTTAATAGCTCATTTGTGTTAATGTTGGGCACCTGAGGCATGCTCCCAGGCCTCCTCCTGCAAGGACTGAGCCGGGCAGGCAAACCGGGAACGGTGCCAGCCTGGCACTTGGCAGCAGCCCTGTCCCAGCCTTCTGGGAGGCTCTTTGTAATCCTCTTTGTAAGTGTTGTCACCAGATCTCACTTTTGGCAGCCAATCAATAGATTTATCTCACTAAGTCGGCAGAGAAGTGTTTGGACTCTTGTTGGCAACAGTTACCTGAAAGTTGCAGCTGACAGAGACTGCTAGGATAACAACATCCCAGCCCAGGTGAGCTCTCTGGTTTCCTGTTCGGTGGCGTTTTCAGGCTGCTCTTGCCCAAGGTAGCTCCATCGCAGGCTGCTTTCCTCAGGGAAGCTGGCCCAGCTGTGGTCTGCCTTCCTGAAAGGAACTGTCCCTGGGGGAAACGTGGGGGAACCGGGCAAGAGTGAGGCTGCACCCGGCGGTGAGCGCAGGGCCCATCTTCCCAGAGGAGAGCACAGGAGGCAGGTCCTGGTTGGTGTCTGTCCCTGCAGCCATGCTCTGCCACATGTGTGCGTGCGCATGCTGAGATGTGCGTTGCTGGGTCTACACATGCTGTGCCTGACACATTGTGAATGACTGGGATTACTAACCCAAGCCAGCTAGACACGTGGGCTACTACCTGACCTCAGGATGGTCAGGGGCAAAACAAGGAAAAATTGTGCCAAGGAAAATACACAGCTCCATCAGATGCGCCAATTCTAAATGCCAGGGCTGAGCTGTTTGGCCTGAGTTTTATGATTCCCTGACTCAGTAGTGTCAGCATGCCATGCAGAACTTCAAGTTCTTTGTTCCCCAAGACTACAGGAGCCCAAATCTGCAGATCTGTCAGGTAGAGAGAGAGAGAGAGAGAGAGAAAGAGAGAGAGAGAGAGAGGTTGCCATGCCTCATTTCTATACCATCATGGATATGCATAATTATTTCAATGTCCGTATTGTTACTACATTTAGTTTGGAAAATCCTACCATCACCCAAGCACATAGTCTATAAAGAAAACCCAGAAGACAGGATGATAAATTAGGTTTTCTGGTACATCTAAAGTATCACTTAAGATTGATTGGTGTGCACTTTTTCCTGCAGAGTGAGATCGACTGCTTTTCAGATTGGGGGTTTATTTGGAATCTTGCTTTTTGCAGAGACCAGCCACTCACAGCTCGTCTCTGGAAGCAGAAAGCCTTGTTGGAAAAGCTGAGTGGGGTTGTTTGGGAGTCACTTGCTTCTGCTCTCCAACTCTGTCCCTCCCACTCACCACCATTTCTCTAGCTCACCTTCTTTTCAGAACATTTTCCATTGAAATTTGAAACACCCTCTTCAGTCTCAGGAAAGGTGAGTGGGTGGGATTTGAACACCTCCCTGCTGGGCATGAGCAGATGGCAAGTAAGGGGGAGGGACTCAGGCCAGTTCCCACAGCAGACCCAGGCACTGCCAGATGCCAGGCGGGCTGCAGGTGCATCTCTGCCCACTGGGGAGTCTCAGAGCTCCTATAATTAGAGATTTCCCAGACCAGCTTTGGGCCGAGGTGGGTGGCAAGTGTTTGCACAGAACCTCCAGAGGACCTAGAACCTGGTGGGTTAGAGAGGTGAGTCTCTGAGAGCGCTTTTGAGGGGCCTAGGTACAAAAGCTCAAGTGTGCCTCCCTTGCTATGTGGCATGAAACTGGACCTGGACCCCCCAAAGCAAGGACCAAACAACCTCTGCTCTTCAGTATTCCCTCCCTCTCCACTCCCCTGCCATCCTGCCCACCAAAGCCTCTTCTCAACTTGCTGGGATTGAATCCCTGGGTCCCAGAGCCCCGCCTGCCAGGACAGCCAGTGAGGAATGGAAAATGAGTCCACCCCTACTTCCCCCTTTGAGAGCTGGTAAATGAAGACTCTGGGCTTGAGCTCCAGGTCAGGGGTCAGGCACTGGGTGCTTCTCTCCCTTCCTTCAGAGCCTTTGTGTCACCCCTGGGCCAGTGGCCTTGAATCCTGGATAGGAGATTCAGATGCTGCAACACAGCAGCCCCAGGCTGTCACACCCGACAGCCTGGCCCTGACACCGCTGGAGTCAGTGAGCAGTTGGGCCTCCCCAGACCATCGTTCGTGCACAGTTAATGCTAGTGACACACTGACCTCCCCCTTTAGCAGTGGCAGGTGGTCAGACTGAAGCACCAAGCAGCACCTCCAAGGACCACTCCTGCTTCCTGACCCAGGTCTGTCTATTCACACTTCCTCCTGGCCCCTAGCAAGGTGGCTTCCCCTCTCTGCTTGGGGCTCACAGACATCAGGGCTTCCCAGGAGAGGAGGGCTTATACCCTTAAAGATGAGGATGAGACAGATAACGCGCAGCCCCTGGGCTCCCCACCGCACCAAAGGCCGCAAAGGAGGTTTTGGACTCTGAAAGGAGGAGGCTCCCAGGCCTGGAGGCAGCTGCTCAGGATCCGACTGTGCGTAGAGCAGGCATGCACGCACACTCGGCACCACCACTGGAACCTCCCACCCAGGCTGGTTGAGTGTTATTACCAACACGGAATGCCGAGGCATTGGTGGGCAGTAGATTTGGGGTCTGCTGCAGGTAGCGCTCACCGCAGCTCTGAGGGCTGCCTGGGCAGCTCCACTGCTTGCCAGCTCCTCAGCAGTCCCCAACCCCGCACCAGGAGACCCACTTTGGCCTTCTCGCACCTGCTGACCCTTGACCGCTGACTTTGGCCTACGAATCAGAATCTGCGCAGGAGATGCAGATGGAGCAGCCGTCTCCCCAGGAGCACACTCCTGGGGTCTTTCATTCACTCTAGCGAAGGGACGCTAACCTCACCCTCTGCCCGCCACGCTCTGTCTGGGTCCTGGGAGGGCTCTGCTCGGAGCCTGCCAGTCCTCAGCTCTTCCACCGCCAAGCCTAAGGGAGTCCAGGAGCAATCACTCCAGGAATCCTGTGCTCCAGTCCCCCTGTTTGTGCCTTGCCCAGTCCAGCTGGTAGCAATGCGGGGCAGCTGGAGGCACTCAATGAAGGTTCAGCGCTTTGGCGAGTGTCTAACAGGTGTCTGGGCCTAAGGGGCAGACAGGAAGCAGGTGTTTACAGCTCGTGCGGGCTGCAAGGGACTTCTTCTGCCCCGAGCTCCTCCCCTTTCTGCCTGGCCCTGTCGCTCTGGGTCTGCGCGAGCATACAGCCCCCCTCTCCGTGGCAGGTGGTGGCAGCACTGTCCCCAGATAAGGAAACCAAAGCTCAGACCTGGTGCCTGCCCCCACTCTGTGAGTGACCCTGGGACTTGCATCCACACCCCCGGGGGCCCAAGGTCTGTTCCTGTCATGGGGCCTTGCTGCACACAATGGACATGAGCTTAATGACTAATAATAATACGAATAAGAGTTGATCATGTTAAAAGTTTACTGTATGTCAGGCAGCATTTTACAAGAGACAATCTTACAGGTGGAGAAAGTGGGGCCCGGCGGTCATCCTGTGGCCCATCAGCCTCAGGTGAATAACAAAACAACACCAAACCAGGGCTTAAAAAAATTATTCTTTATTTTATTGCAAAGTCAGATATATATTGCTTCTCGGCCTTTTGGCTGAGGTCAAGTGTAGTAAATTCAGATACACAGAGAGGAGGAGAGACAGAGAGGAAGATCTTCCGTCTACTGTTGCACTCCCCAAGCAGCTGCAATGGCAGAAGCTGCACTCAATCCAAAGCCAGGAACCTCTTCCAGGTCTCCCATGCAGGTGCAGGCTCCCAAGGCTTTGGGCTGTCTTTGACTGTTTTCCCAGGTCACAAGCAAGAAGCTGAATGGGAAGCAGGGATGCTGGGATTAGAAGCAGTGCCCATATGGGATCCTTGCACATGCAAGGTGAGGACTTTAGCCACTAGGCTGTCATGTTGGGCCCAGAAAACATATTTTCAATAAACATAATAATCAAGGAATTACTAACCTTATTACTTAAAAATATATTAAGTCCCACCAGATAAACATGAGAGAGAGGGAGAGAGAAAGAGAGAGAGAGAGAGAGAGACAGAGAGAGCACGCGAGCTGCTCAATACAGCCGTGGCCAGGACCCTGTTACTTTGTGCCTGTGAGTGGGCTTGATGCCAAGGTACCTGGCCAGGCTCCCAGTGTCCATGGCGCAAAGCTGGCACTGAGACAACACCAAACCCTACAGAGGTTCTTCCAAACAAAGCTGGGTCTGCCGGGAGCTCTGACCAGGTGAAGCCGAAACGCTGAGCAGCAGATGGATCTCTTCCCTTTCCTCCTCCCTCCCTCCCTCCATTTGTTACCTCTGTTTTCTGCTTTTGCTGCTGGTTATTTTCCACTGTAATGAAGGCTGTGTCATTGTCTGCTTGAAATGAGAGCCCTACAAAAAGCACAAGGGCAGGAGCTGTTTCGCAGGACATCACCACGCGGGGTCTCTTTAGGATAATCAGCAATGACACTGGGGCTGCAGCCAAAGCCTGGGTAGAAATCAGGCTGCCAGACTTCCAAAGGAAAGATGGCCATGGAAATACACTGAGGAGTCAGTTTCCTGCATGTCTTGCCTTGGTGGTTAGGATGTGTGCCCCAGTGAATCCATTCGTTGAGGCTGATTTGGGTTCTGCTCACACCCAACATGGGATGCTCACCACCCTCTGCCGCCATGGTGGCTGCACCTGCTCTGTGAACTGCAGCTTCCTGAGTTCTTTGTCAGCCACAGCCCTGACTCACAGGGTTCAGGCAGGCTCCCTGCTACCCATAGCTGCCGATGGAGCAGATCCCAGGGGGTGCAGACCCGGCTTCAGGTGTCTCAACCATCCTGGCCCCTGTATCACGCCAGGTACCTCTGCTGGGCAGAGTTCCGGCTGCAGCCATGCAAGCTGGGTCCTGGAGGCAGAAGGCTTCTCCCGGTAGTGGGGGGTGTCATTAAGCACCCTCTTTCAGTGGCCCAGAGCCCCTGCCATGCATGTGGAGCCTGGGACTCTCAAGAGGACACAGGGAAAACACCTGCTCCAACTGCCCATGTCACAGGGGAGTCATTGAGATCCCTGGAGGACGCAGGGCTTATCCAGGCCGACAACCTGTGTCAGCGCCACCAGGCCAGATACCCACTCCCTCTTAGTGACTCCTTAGGGATAGCACTCCGGGTTTTATTGGTGTTGTTGTATGTAGCAGGGGAAGCAGGGAAAAGTGTATCTGTCTTCACATATGCAGGGTTTCCAAGATCCTATTTTTAAATGCATGAAATAGACAAAGGAAATCTGTAATGGTGGACTGGATGAAGCTGCTAGCCTCCCATTTTGGGACATCGTTTTGAGTCCCAGCTGCTACACTTCCCAATCCAGTATGCTACTGATTGCATCAGAGAAAGCAGAGGAGGAGGGACCCAGCACCTGGGCCCCTGTGCCCACGTGGGAGACCTGGGAGAAGCTCCTGTCTCCCAGCTTTAGCTTGATCCAACCAAATGCCACTATTTGAGGAGTGAACCAGTGACTGAAAGATCTCTCCCCGTCTTTCTCTCTGTCATTCATAATCAAATTAAATAAACAAGTCATCAGGATATACACAGCCTGTCTTTGGGACTTGCCAAGATTCAAGTGTCTTTGTGTTAAATACTATGTCTAGAGGCAGGGTGGGTGGTCAAGGCAGCGCTGGAGTGGCCGTTTGCCCTGATGGGGTTTTGTAGCTCTGCACATCTGTGTGTGCCACCTGTGATCCAGGATTCTTGCTGATGGCAGAGCCAGTCACTTCTCTGACCCAATTCTGGTTTGTGCCAACGTTTCTAATGGAGAGCAATGCCAACCTGTGGTTACAGGTGGGTAAGCAATAAAGGACAATTTCTGAGGCCAGTTCCCATTCTCTTGGGATTTTTTTTTCCCCCAAGATTTACTTATTTTACTTGAAAGAGTTACACACACACATAGAGAAAGATGGGGAGATCTTCATCTACTGGTTTCTCCCCAGGTGGCTGTGATGACTGGAGCTGAGCTGAGCAGAGACCCACACCAGTGCTTTCCCAGGCATAGCGACAGAGCTGGATCGCAAGTGGAGCAGCCAGGACTCAGACTCAGTCCATACGGAATGCTGGTGCTGCAGGTGGCAGATCGGTACGCTGTGCTGCTGCTTCAACCTCTCGTGAAATTCTTCAGCTGTGGTTTAACAACCTTTAATGAAAAAAAAAAAGCAAAAATCAGATATTTTATTAACTTCAAACTGAAAGTAATGACTACTAGGCAGTGATTTACCAGCAGTGGTAATATAATAATGAAAACAATACACTTGAAGCCCTGAGCGCATGGCGGTCACTATGATGATGAGGTAAGGACCACCATGGGCACAGCGGGACCTGATTCGGAGGTCATGGGAAGGCATGCTCAGGTCTGGCTGAGATGCCAGGTGTCAGGGAAACCTGGGCTTTGCCACCTGAGAACAGGGTTCAGTTGCCCAACTGCAAGCAGCAGTCTGCCCCAGCCCTGCTGCTGGCCTGCCTCTTGTCCTCCCATGCCCGCTCCTGCTGTACTCAAGTGTGTTCCCTTCAGGGACATCATGTTCCCCAACTGTGGCATTCAGTCCAGCTGGTGAACAATGGCATCACCTTGGCAGCCCCTGATTGCATCGGCAAACACGCTGAATTTTCATAAAAGGTAAAACTGGGCCGTGCAGCCTGTGGAGGGCTGGAAACATGGCCAGGAAGTGAAGCCACCACTACCGGATTGACAAGCTGCCCATCAGCAGCTGGCCCTGGGCACTTTGCAGGGCCCTTAGCACTTCCTGTCCCTGGTTTCCTGGCTGTTTTGTCCCCCCTCCATTTCATTTAAGTTATAAATAACTGAGCCTTGCGTGTTCGTGTAAGGGAGTGGTGTGAGCAGTCAGAGATCTGAAATAACAGCGCAGTTGCTAAGGAACAGGACTGCACACGTTAATTTTGTTGGCGTAACATCTTGTCGTTTCATTTCATCCACCTGTCACCATGCCACCAAGCCGGGAGGAGCTGCTCGTTGCCACATCAAGGTTGAGGACGGGCCTGTCTAGACCTTTAGTAAACCTCACCTGTCACAGCAAGGCCCTGATCGTTGACTTGGCCATTGAACAGCCCTCTCCCTTGGCTTCCAGAAGCAAGCTGGCCCTCAGGGTCAGCCAGACCAAGCAATGCCTGCACCCTGGAACGGCTCTGTGGCTCTGTATCCGGGCACTTTGGAGACTAGCCAATGTCTGCCCCACCTGGATTCTTCAGGGATTTTAATTCAATTGGACTGGCTGTGGAGGTCAGGCAGGGGGATTTCAAGAAACTATCTGGATGAGAAGGGCACTCGCACAACACTGCTGCCTTCCCTCTGCTGTGCCTCTTGTCCAAACCCTACAGTCCCTGCCAGCTTTGCCTACTTTTCTTCAATAATAGAAAATGGTAATTACGACTCAAGGTTTCCATTGAGAGTCCACTAAGCTCCAGGCATGGTGTTTGATCTCCCAGAGCTCTGACAGCAATGTGGACAGTAGAAAAAAATTTATTTGAAAGGCAGAGAGAGAGAGGGAGAGCAAGAGAGGGAGAACGAGAGAGGGAGAGCGAGCCAGGGCCTCCACCTGCTGGTTCACTCCTGGCCACACCCCCATAGCCTCAACAGCCAAGGCTGAGCAATGGAATCGGCATGCTAGCTCACAGAAGGCAAGTTGCCACCCTCACGGCTGTCCCCACAAAGGTTGTATACACCCCAGTGTCTAACGCTCAGGTGCATCCGATGCTGGCAAGGTGGCTACACTGCAGCTGCTGGGCAACTCCAAGTCTGTGGGCTGCCTCGACTCCCCAGGTCCACAGGCAAGCCGCTGACCCCAGAGGTCACTCAACCTCTGCCTCTGATTTCACATCAGGGAGAAGACCTCATCCAGAGGTATTCATAGGAACTCTTTAGTTGTAAGAGACTTTAGGAAGTGGATGCTTGCTTTCCCACAGAATCAGCAAACCCACCTAAGGCAGCCACACCCCATCATCTGAAAAGCTCAACAGCCTGGTATCCTACACACCCTGGAAGTCCTCTTTGACGTGGGCCAGGCCATGGTGGGCAGGATAATTAACCTGTCATGGAGGTGGTGGAGGCTGCTTCCTCTTCAGATATTAACAGCAACAGCAACAACAACAACAACAACAAACAAACAAAAAACCCAAACTAAACCCAACCCTTGGTGGGATTTACATCATCAGGGGCACTTAAGAGCTCACCCAAAGTTGTGTGAGCCTTGACTGCCATCTGGTGACCAAGAGTGGAATTTCCTTGGGGTGAAATTTGTGGGAAAGGAAGGAGCTGGGAGGACAGGAAGTGAGGGAAGAGGCCTTGGGGGAAGTAGGGAGGGAGGGAGGCAGGTAGGGTGGAAGGCAGCCTTGGACGTCAATGTTTCTTCCGAAACTGCTTCAGGTCAGGAATTAGGCTGCAGAGAGCTGAGCGGTGCTGAGCTCCTCGCTAGGGACACAGAAATGACACTCCCCAGCCCCCGTGACAGACCCCAGCCCAGATAACGTGATATGGAGCCGTGGACACTGGTTTAGAAATGGAGAATGGTCCTGCAGGGACCCTGACACTCTGACGACCAGCCCGGAGCAGGTGCCCCACAGATCCTGGGTGAGTGAAAGCTGCCGGACCCTCTGCATTCCTGCCGCCTGGTGGGCACACTCCTGGGACTGAGGTCGGTCTGTGGTGTCTTTGATAACTCTTCTCTCACTTGCTCCTACAAGGTGCCTTCATTCCAGGATTCTAGGCTCCCAGCTCCCTTGCCAACAACAGTTTCTTTGCTCTTGCACCTTCTCCTGGGCCAGGCCTGCAGGAATCTCCGCCCCCACCCTCCACCTGCTTCCCACTCTCTAGGTCTGATCCACTTCTGGTGTGTTTCTTTCTCCACAACCCCACGTGATGGCCACCCCCCTAGGCTGCCTTCAGCCAGCACCCTCTCCCCTCAGATCCCCCCTGTGTGATTCCCGTCCACCCCCCTCACCCAGCCCTCGGCTGCCCCACGTGTCTGTGCTGCGTCTGGAACTGAACCCCTTTCTCATCAAGGCCTCTTTCCCCACTGCAGTTGTCCTGAATCAAATCTGTGCTAAGTGCCTCTGTTTCTCTGTGTGTTATACCAGTCACCCCTCATCAGCACAAAAGTGGCTGGTCTGCATAAAAAGTCTGAGGCCCTTGGCCTAAAGAGGGACCCCCCCGCAGCCTAACTCTGTGTCTTGGGACTGAAATTATTCATGGTGCACCGGCTTTTACACGTGCTGGAGCTGGGGGAGCCCGGAGAGGGTAGCAGCTGCCCAAGTGCTTTAAGATGTTTGTGCACCCTACTCATCCCGAGTCCCGCCGAGAGGCCCAAGCTTAGTGACCTAATGGGCTCCGCCAGCATCTCACAGTCCTTCAGCTGGGCGAACCCTGCGCTGGAGGAAGGGTTCCCGGCCATGGACCTCTTCCCTCCCCGGTTTGTGGGAGACACGCTTGCTTTCACCTCCATCCATTGTTTTCACTCACTTTGACGTGTCACCTTGATTAGCTGTTTGTATAAAATGCAGCAGGGACCAGCCTGGGCCAGCAGAAAGGAGTAATAAAAACCTTAGCCCTGGGCCAGTGTCCGACACTGTTTCTGGTCTGGTGTGCGGAGAGCTGTGAGTGGGTGCGCACTTGTCTTTCCCTTGGAGAAAATCTTGCAGAAGGAGTCCGCATGTTCTTTCTCCTGCTGTGGGTCATGCCTGGAGTTCCGAGCAGAGGCCGGCCTTGCCTCATCTCCCTTTACAAAGGATCACAGGGGCAGGAGGGGATGCTGGAGGGGCGTGGCCAGGCTGGGTGCTCCTCCTGTGGACTGTGATGAAGGTTCGACCTGGCACGGGGGCAGAGCTGGGGGAGATGGGCTGCTTCTGAATGCATGCCGATGGGTGAACCGCACAGTCGCGTGTTAGCAGTGCCAGGAGGGTGGTGGCTCAACCCCGTTATCATGTCTGGGAGGGGGGTCCTTGCATTACTGGGGGCATGTCCTCCAGAGGTAGTTGAGTTGGGGGCGCTGCCACTTTTTCTCTCTGCCTCTTAGCCCTCACTGCCATTGCCATCTTGAGGTCAGGCCAGTGTGACCATGAACCCCAAAACTGTTAGCTCAAAGAGGCCTACTTCTTGCACAAGCAGCTTACCTGGGGCCGAAGGTTAGAGCCGGGAGCTCAGTCCAGCATGTGGAAACCCCGTGATCTGAGCTGTCAGTGCTGCTTTCCAGGGCCTGAGTGAGCAGGAACCTGGGCTGGGAGCTGGCACTGGGACACAAGGTCAGGTACTGTGATACGGGACATGGGCATCTTAACCACCAGGCTAGCTGCTTAACTCCCTGTCTCTATTTTTAGTTTGACCAGTGTGTGCCAAGTGCAAAGCTGCCAGTTCCCAACTCCAGTCCTACACCATGGGGTAGCTCTCTTCTCTTCCTATATTTGAAACTCCCTTCTTCACTGGTGGGGGATTTGACTCTCAATATTCTCCAAGTATTGCTTGTTTGCTCAGTTCTAAAACACACAGAGTGTTGATAGGATCGCTGACCCATGGCTCTGTACGTGGGAGGGTGTCGGGGCAGAGTTCAGTGACGGTTTGGAACCGTTCTTGCTTTCTCACCCTTTCTTATTTTCCTTATCTGTTTCTCTATTTCTGTCTTCCTTCCTTCCTTGTTCTTTTTTCTCTTTCTTTCCTTTTTTTTTTCTTTCTCCCTTCCTTCTTTACTTTCTTTCCCCTCCTTATAAGATGATCGCTGAGATGTAACCATAGGGGGAGATACTGGAGCGCTATGGGAAATGAGGCTTAGGACACCCACGGGGCCTAGGGACAGGAGACATTGGCACAGCAGGCCCAGTGGAAAGATGCTATGGTGCATCAGGAGGCAGAAGTCAGAGGTGAGAGGAAGGCTGAGGGCACAGCCTTGGTGGGGCTGGCAGAAGAGTGGATGGTTATTTAGTTTGCACGACTTGGGCAGTTGGGAGCTACAGGAGTGATTCCTCGTCGCTTGGTTCCCAGCCCTGTGTTGATGAAAGCAGAGGAATGCTGCTTTCTGGGCTGTGTGAGTCAGACTGACGGGTGGGGCTGGCCTGGTCCCTTGGCCTTGGAAGGTCTGGTCCTGGATGGGCCCGTTGTGGTTTCTAAGCATTGACAAGCCCGGGGGAGGGACTGTCTCTCCCCAGCCACAAAGGTTCTTTTAAGATATCAAAACATCGTAATACACAAAAACAACTTTTAGAAACGAGAGTAAGCTGGTGAGAAAGAGGTCTGATGGGCTTGATAAAAGCCTTAATGCAAAACCAGCTTCCCAGCCCAGGGTACCTGGCTGACCGTGGCTGTGGACATGTCTGCCCTGTGCAATGCCCTCCTTTCTGCCAGTGTGATAAATGACACCCACAGCTTTGAACCAATCTTCTCCCCATCAGAATCGGTTAGAGTGTTGTCACTTGAAAATATTGCTTGATTTGATTTGCAATTTCAATTTCTATCTTTGTACAGGGTGCTGTATCACGTTCTAACAAGCTTAATGGATCAAATTATAAAACTTACTGCCTCTTACAGAATTAAGGAACTATTTATAGAAAATAGAAATGAGAAAGTTTCTGGACAATTCTAAGAGTCCTTGGAAGTGTTTAAACCCAGCATCCTTCCAAACAGCTTTCCCAATTCTCAGCTGATTCTATAAATCAGGGTCACTGGGCTGTCAGATTTCCCATTAATTTCATGTCAGTTTTGATCATTTATCTTTTTGTTAGAAATCAGACATTTTTATCAAGTGCTTCACATTTGTTATCATGGAATATACATGTTATTTTTCCCATGACCCAGAATGTCTTTCCCATCCTAGTTTATGTTTCTTACCTTATTTCTAAATCTCAGGGCCCATTTTCCCATTATTTCCACGCATTAATCTCATGCGTGGAGATGAGTTTGCTGTGCTGTTGTCAGGGTCTACTTTCTGTGGCTGGGGATGCAGTTTCAGGCTGGGGCCTGGCTCTGTCACAGAGAAGCCTACCTGGGTTCTGGTGTTGAAGGGGCCGGGTATGGGATAGCAGCTGGCAATGGCGAGAGAGAGAGAGAGAGAGAGAGAGAGAGAGAGAGATTTTCCATCTACTGATTCACTCTCCAAATGGCAGCAATGGCTGGAGAGGGGCCAGCCTGGAGCCAGGAGCCTGGACCTTCTTCCAGGTTCCTCACATGGGTGCAGGAGCCCAAGCACTTTGGTTTATCTTCCCTTGCATTCTTAGGCACATTAGCAGGGAGCTGGATCAGAAGTGGAGCAACTGGGACTTGAACTTGTGGTAGGTTCATTCTTGATAGTTTTGTTTTGGCCCATGAGTGATGTTATAAATATTCAAACAGTGCTTAGCAGAAAAATAATGTTTCTCCACCCCTGTTTCCTGATGACCTGAAACAAATTCCAATTGCTTACCAAGGGCCTCAATCTCCAAACCCCATAGTTGCATTAAGTCTCTACCACCTTTTGTTAAGGATTTGTTTATGTAGCTATTTTGAAGGTAAAGGCAGGGGAGAAAGAGAGAGAATCTCTCATCCCCTGACTCATTCTTGAGATGCCCACAGCAGCTACAGCTGGGCCAGCCAGAAGCCAGGAGCCAGGAACTTCATCTGGGTTTCCCAGGAGACTGGCAGAGACCCAAGCACTTGGATCTCAGGCATGTTAGTGGGAACTGGATTGGAAGCTGGGCTGGATTGGAAGCTTAGCTGGATTGGAAGCTGAGCTGGTTTGGAAGTAGGCTGGATTGGAAGCTGAGCTGGTTTGGAAGTGGGCTGGATTGGAAGTGGGCTGGATTGGAAGCGGGTTGGATTGGAAGCGGGCTGGATTGGAAGCGGTGCTGTATTGGAAGTGGAGCTGCCAGGACTCAAGCTGGTGCTCCAGTGAGGGATGCTGGTGTCATGGTGACACCCTAGTCTGCCCTGTCACAGTGTTGGCCCCTTGTCCCATCATCCTAACACCTACCATTGGGCTTTGGGGAGGCAGACTCATCACAGCATTGCTCCTTGGCTGTCTTTCCTTATCTTAGGATGAATGTTTACTTTGTGATGTTATTCTTCTGCTTTTCCTTTGTTTGCCGTTTTGCAAGAAGTATTTCCCCCTTTGTGTGGAGTTGAAATCAGAGACTCTGTCTCGCCCCCACACTCAGAATCTGTTCATGATGTTTTATTGCCAAGGTTAGTAACACACAGTGGTGAAGCCTTCCATGACATTGTCAGTGAATTCACTCACTCCTTCTGAATGATTGTGTTACGTGGGTTTGGAAGCACTCGGGCTGTTAGAGGAAGTCAGCTTGCCGATCACATGAGGAGCTGCGGGCGGCAGCTTCAGTCCCACGCAGCTGATTGCCAGCTGTGCACACCCTAAGGAGCCGTTTGTCTTGCACCTACGAGTCGTAGCTCTGTTGAGCCCCATATTTCTGATGTGATCTGGTGACCTTGTGTCCCTCTGTGCTGCCTCAGAATGATGCTAGCTTGGGATTTAGGGCTGTGGATGCATAGTTTTACATGGAAGTATTTTTAAAATATTTATGTTATTTATTTGAAAGGTATAGTGCAAGGAGAGGGGAAGATAGTGGTGGGGAGAGACAGAGAGAGGGAAGGAGGGAGAGAGAGAGAAGAAGCCAGGCTGAGGGCAGGAGACAGAAGCTTCTTCTGGGTCTTGCACATGGGTGTAGGGTCTCAAGGACTTGGACCATCCCCTGTTGCTTTCCCAGGCACATTAGCAGGGAGCTTGAGTAGAGGTGAAGTTGCCTGGATTGAACCAGCGCTCCAGTATGGGATGCTGGTGTCGCAAATGGTGGCTTAACCACATCATTGCGCCACAACACTGGCCCCAACATGGAAATATGTTTAGTGTTAAAAAAGAAAAAGGTAAGTAAAGCAACAAGCATTTATTCATCAGCCAAATGTGCAGCCTTAGGATAGAAGCGGTGTGAGGTTTGGTAGTGTGTCAGCTTTGCTGGCTACCCGAGAAAGAAAATACCAGCCGAGTACAAACAGGCCTTTAGGATGCAAAGGGAAGTCTGTGCCTCGGCCTTTCGCTGTGCAGCGGACGAGTGAACAGGAGAGGAGAGGACCGCAGTGGGAAAGGCAAGCTGGGTAGTGGAGACAAAGGTTTTATACCCGATCTGACATGGGCACTGGCATTGGCCCAGCTTGGGCCCTGACAGGACAAGGAATGTTGGCATTTGTCCAGCACTGACCTGTACGTGACCTTGGCTGTCTTTAGGGCATGTCAGATCTCTGACTGAAGTCATGTGGTGTCCATCCACTTCCTGTAACCACGGTAACCATCGTGGAGAAAACAGCCTATGCTGAGAAGTATGCTGCCTGCTATGCACGGGGCATATGCAGCCTGCTTTTCACATCCTTAGTGATAAACTGGCCCAGCTTTTCACAAAACAGCGGGTGTATATCACTGGTCCCGTTTTGCAACAAGGACCTCAGCGGAGAGGTGTGGAATCCCGGACCCAGGGACTTACACACCTGTTCACACTCTGCTCACACTCTGTGCCCTAAGCCCATACTCCTGCCTCTTGTTGCTTAGTTGGCAAATGTTGCAGGTCCCAAAGACCTTGACCAACTTGCTTTTCCTTCTCTCGTTCTCTGTACGTTTCCGTGCTCCACTCTAGTAGTTTTTGTCAAAATCACGTGGGAGACAGTAGAAAATGTTGGAGTCAGCTATGGGAGGTAGGAACTGAGCGTAAGGTCCAGCGAGTCAAGCTGTTGTTACGGTAATATGTCACCTACTGGTTTGTGCCTCAATGCCACCCCTTCTGATCCAGCTCCCTGCTAATGGTCTGGGAAAAGCAGCAGAGGCTGGCCCACATGCTTGGGCCCCTGCATCTGTGTGGCCGACCTGGAAATAGCCCCCTTTTAACTCTGGGTGCCACCCTACTTGGTTTCCTCCACTCACCCTTTTTCTGCTGAACCAGTTGGACTGAGCCCTGGCCCCTTGCAGCCGAAGGATTCTGGATGCTGCAGGGACCGCTGACACCCCAGAGGGAGGCCAAGTTGGGCTTCCTGGACGTCATGATGTGTAGAAGATCATTCAGCTTTGTTCTATTCTAGTGGATGGGGAACAGCCGAAAACATAGCCAGACTTCCAGAGTGTTCCATTGGATACACCCCCAGTCTATTTTTCCTTTTATAATTACATGGATTAACAAGTTCATAATGGTGCTACACGAAGAGGCACATTATGTGATCAGACTGTCTTTGATGGTATAGTTAATGCTAACGTGATGATTATGTGTGAACTCTTAAGTAGATGGCCCTCATTATCAAAAATTGATTTACGGACCAGACACCAGGTTTTTTTCCCCCTTTCAGATTCTTTCATGTTCTTTGTCTTTAAGTTCTTACTAATTTGATGGGTGGCACATATCTAACTCATTCTTTAATGAAAGGACCTGGCTGGCATCTGTTGGTGGGTGATTACCACCCTTAGTTCTTTGGAATCCATGGAACAAAAGCTTGCCCCCAGTTCTTTTCCAACGACTGCTGTGCTTCTGCCCATGGGCATTTGGGCTTTGGGACAAAGGGGGTAGATTTTGTGATGTTCAGGCTTGTTATCCATCCTCACCACACGCACATTTTCCATCTTTCCATCTCACTCGGTTGCTATGGCTCTGCAGAGCAAGTGCAATTTTCCCCTTGTGTGGTTCAGGAAGGTCAAGTGTTTCGTCCAAGGTCACGCAGCCAGAAAGCGATGGGTTTGGTGTGCAAAGCTGGGTTTGCTTCCAAAGTGGGAGCTCTGGCCTTTGTGCCATCATTCCCTGAAGAGGGTGACAGGGAATGCCGGTCCTTCAGATTTCCCATTAAGGAGCTCGTGCAAAGCCAACAAACAGGGAAAGTGCTGCGGGCTGTAGTCTTTGGGTAGCAATCTCTAACGCACACTTAAGATATCCTACAGCCAGAGAAGCTGTTTTGCGCTGTTGAACTCTGAATTGCTGCCTTTTAGTTGAACAAAAGATGCTTTTCATTCCTTCTTGTGCAGCCTGCTGGGAAATTGGTCACACACATGGTGAAGCCCCACCCAAACCCAAGGAGGCTAAGGTGCACTGCAGAGAGATCTGCTTGTTTCTCATTGCACAGATTCTGGCTTTGGGCTGGCAAATACTGGCTGGCAGTGCCGATTCCCTCCTGTGACATGGACTGACACTGTGTTTTCCAGTGTTCTAGAATCTCTAGGTCTGTGATAAGAGCACCAGGATGGCTGGAATCTGGCGGTGGCCTCTTCCAGGCCACATGAAATCACGGCATCCTCTCTCAGCAGGAAAGTGCAAGAGGGCTCTGGGGTCCGTATTACCAAGGCATTGAGGGCTCCCCCACTCTAACACCCAGTTATCCCCAAACCCCCACCTTACAAGAGCTGGCAGTTCATGCAAGATGACTTGAATGGAAGTTGGGAGCCATCTGAATATTCACCTAGAGGGCATGAGTAGAGAAATGACAGTGTTGTCGGCACCATGTAGCACAAGAGGAAGGAATGAGGGAGGTTAACAGAGACCAACGTGGCTAGCTGCCCAGGACATCTTGTTACATAAAAGGGATTAGGTGCAGAGTAAACGATTTAACAATACCATGTAGGTGAAACAGAGGTTCTGTACTTTCCACCTCGGGTGCTGTGTGAGCCCTGTAGGGACTCAGGGCATGTGTTGGCCAGAACAGGAACAGCTAATGTGGAAGCTTGGCAGTTCGGCTTCCTCGTCATCATCTTGGAACTTTCCAGACGTGAGCATTTCGGGACCAACTTTAGACCCACCAAATGAAAACTCTGGGTGTGGACCCAATATCTGCATTTAAACAAGCTCTGGGTGATTCCAGGGGTCTGTGTAAGTTTCAAAATTGCTGGGCTGGACCATGCAATGTCCTGGTACAATGGTAATGACAGGCAGGGTGGCCCTCCTCCACCTTGCAGCCTTGCTGTTTAAAACAGGACAAGGGTGGGGAAATTCTGCTTATACTCCACCTGCCACAACTAGTCACATGACTCCAAGGGGTGCTGGGCAGTGTGTGGACCACTAGGATAACCAGTGGGCATCCTGACACAGGATGGTGGTCCAAGGAGACTTGTTTATTTTTTATAAGAAACACATATTGGTTTCTTAGCTTTGTGACGAGAACGACAGACTGGCTAAGGTTAAACACTAGAGCCTGCCTGTGGTATGTGGGCACTGCTGGGGTGGGGCTGTGTGCAGAGAGGAGGAGGTGGGAGGGAAGGCGTGTCCCCAAACCAGTAAGCGCCACAGTCGTGGGCTCTTCTGCTTCTTGTGTCGTCCCACGTAAACCCCACAATAAGCTTTCAGGTGGGTACTGCTCTCACCCCACTGACAAAGATGCATTCTGGGTCTTAAGAAGGTTTCAGTACTCACCACCACAAGCTCTGCTCACCGAAGAGAGGCAGTCCCCTTTTCCCTCTGTGTGGAGATGGAGTGGGCGTAGTCTCTCGGCGGATGCATTGTACCAGCAGGGGGAAATGAGGAATGACCACAGGGAAGCTGGATGCAAGCCCAGAGCGCTTGCCCCTGTTTCCTGCAGGTGGCATCTGTTTGCAATAACCCTTGGTGTTGGCAGAGCCTGCTGCATCCACTGACTTCCTGGTGTAAGCGTGCCACAAAGAGCAGACACAGGGGGTGCCTTCTCTCTGGCTGGCAGGTGCTTTTCACATTGAACTTCTGTGGCCAGAATCTCCCGGCCTCTGATAGCCTCTTATGGGAACAGGAAGACTCAGACATCTGCACCATCATGGCACGGCTGACGAAGTGCTGAAAATCGCTTCCTCCCGTTCTCCGGGCCGGAAGTGGCCCCTTCCCATCTGAAGTCAGGCACGTGGGAAGCCTTCCAAGGCTGTACGGCACGCCTGCACATTCCCCATCCAGAAACCCTGTGCTCCAGGGTATAATGTAGGGGTGTCCCAAACAGGGCTGCTGTAGGGGGAGTCTATTGCTTGGCTTTCCATCTGGTAAGAATTGTGTAGTCTCCCAGGCAATGCATATGTGTTTGCTCTCATTTAAAATGTCTTGAAAGTGGCTACCCTAGTTCTCTCACATGCTCAAGCAACATAGATCCCCCCGAAAATGGGCTACGCCTCTTGCTGGGCACACAGGCACAGGCAGTTCCCAAACTGTTGTCCCATTGTCCAAGGTTTTTCCCATTGGTTTGATCCGTGGTTCTGTTTCTCCTCCGTGGCTCCGTTCCTCCTCCATAGCTCCGTTCCTCCTCCACTGTGCCTCCTGATGCCGCTGAGCAAGGCCTTGGTGGCTTGCAGACCAGGACCGGAGCAGCCTATGCCCCTTGCTGCTTCTCAGCCCTTGGAGCAGGGAGTTCCTCTGATTCAGCCGCCCAGGACCTGGTTGTCTCCTTGACCCGGAAAGCACCTGCTTGTGGCTCTCTCCACACGCCGTGTCGGCTCTTGGTGCATGCCCTGGCTTTCCAGATGACTTGAAAGACAAGAACTTTGCCTTGTCTTTCTTTCATCCACAGAGCCCACCTCGCCTCTGAAGTGGGTGTACCTCTTGCCCCCAACGATTCCAAGAAACGTGTAAGGTCCCAGGGTGCCATACTGAACATGGGCAGCAGATGGCACCAGGGCTTCTGCTGGAGCTGGCTTTTCCAGGTTTCTGAGACAACCTCTCTCCCAAAACCAGGTTGGGGATGTCTCCCCGTGGTTTCTGCCTGTTTGGGACAGAGGCTACAGCTGGCTAATCTGAATTTCCAGAAGATTCTCCCATTACTGCTAGAACCTGCATCTGAAACTGCCATGGGCAAAAGGACGGCTGTCAGCATGTCCAGGAATCATTGATAAAGCTGTCAGATCATTTCTGCCAATGGTGCCCAAAGTCTTTCTTTTTTAGTCACTCCATTAGTTAGCCACTGTTATATCAAAATTCAAAACTGAGCACGACTCTGGACTTCTGAGCAAGGCTCCAACGAGAAGCGCTTGCTTAGCTCACGAGTTCGCACTGTGTTAAGTGAACTCCTTTTGTCTGCGTTTACTCGTGCATCTGAGGTCAGCAGTCCACCTGCTTCTGCTGGGCAGCAGGGAGCAGTCGGCTGGGCGGCTGGCTCTTGCATCCTCTCGCGGAAGTCGGCCTGGGTTTCTTTAGAGCCGTACGAGAATCAGCCTTGCTGGGCAGCGCTTGCAGAGCCCCCTGCGTCCCGTGTCGCGATGTTTCCAAGACAAGTCCCACAACCAGTTCAGACAAAACTGGGTATGTTCAGGGAGCTAAGGGTGCAAACACATGGGCAGTTCAGAGTCTGCAAGACCAGGCAGTCATTGTAGCCATTTGTGAATATAGCTCTATGGCCCAACTGAAATCTTAGCTGGTATCCAATTCTCAGGAACATATATTCTCAGGATAGTGCAGGGGTGGGGTGCTGTGGGCAGCTCAGGACAGCTCTTAGGTCCTGGATAACGGAGTTTGCAATCTCTGAGCCATGTCCCTGACACCTATATGGATGGGATGCTGGCACTGCAAGTGGCAACTTAACCAGCTATGCTATAGTGCCAACCTCAGTGTAAATAAAAAATGGAAAAGATGGCGCAACACTTTGAAGGAATGGTTGATTCCAAATCAATTACAGGAAATATAGAGAAAACCCCGGAAATCTTTGTTATTCTAAACAGCAAGAACACTTTCAGGGCGTGTTGAAGTTGAGTCAAGGAGAGTCCAAAGTCTTTTGTTTGGTCAAAGATGAGACAATTTGACTATAACTTAAAAAACAGTAAGGACCTTGGATTGAAATATATCAGTTTATTGGGGCCCAGTGCCATGGCCTAGCAGCTGGAGTCCTCACCTTGAACATGCTGCATATGGGCACCAGTGTTCCAATGGGTGCCGGTTCTAATCCTGGCAGTCCTGCTTCCCATCCAGCTCCCTGCTTGCGGCCTGAGAAAGCAGTTGAGGACAGCCGAAAGCCTTGGGATCCTGCACCTGCGTGGGAGACCTGGGGGAAATTCCTGGCTCCTGGCTTCGGATCGGTACAACACTGGCCATTGCAGTCACTTGGGGAGTGGATTATCAGATGGAAGATATTTCTCTCTGTCTCTCCTCCTCTCTCTATGTATATCTGACTTTGCAATAAAAAAAAAAAGAAAAATATATCAAATTTGTTTAAATCACGATAAATAAAGAGTATTGTTCATCTGTGTGAGTGCTTGGCTGCCAACTCTTGAAAGAACAAAATCTAACATTTCTTTTTTCTGGCTTTTTTTATCCTCCCACATCCCACACTCAAGCAAGTATTTGACAAAGATGCCTTTTCTTTATGGTTTCTCTTTATTATCTTATAATATATTAGAAATAATAAGGAAATTAGAACCTGTTGTTTGTAATCTCAAGTCAAATAATATATGTAGAAAATGCTTAGCAATGATTGTTAGTGTCACAAAAAGGGATAGGAAGCTAGACCTGATGATTTCCTGGTGGAACAGCACCACGTGTGTCTGATGAAGCTTAAGTATCCAAATATGATTTAGACATTTTAAAAGTTATTGATTTATGTTTTATTGGAGAGGTGGAGAGACAGAGATAGGGATGGAGCTAGAGAATAGAGGGAACATATCTACTTACTGACTCGATTCCTAAATGCCTCCGACAGTGGGTGAGAGGCTGGTGACACAACCCAGTTAAAGTTATAGTCTGATTGTCTCATCTTCGACCAAACAAAAGACTTTAGGCTTCCTTTGACTCAGCTTCATCAAGCCTTGAAAGTGTTCTTGCTGTTTAGTATAGCAAAGATTTCCGGGGGTTTTGGCCTGGTCAGTGCCCAAACCTGACCCACATGTATGCCAGCGGGCACTGTAACCTGGCATGGTTGGGGCTGCTCCTTGCTTTGGTTCTTGTTCTCATCTGCAGGAAATGCATCCCAAGTGAGTTTCCCAAGCTCCTCCAATGGTTGGAGACCAGTGGCAGATCTCACACACAACAGTGGGTCTTTGTCTCAGGTTGACTTTGCCCACCTCTTGTCCTGGCGGGAACAGTGGCCTAGCTCAACTGGTCCACACCCATTCTGGTTCTTAACATTGGGTGTTGCAGCCCAGCCACACCTGGTCCTCGCCCAGACCCAGCTTTTGCATGGTTCGAGATCTAGTCCAGCCTGTGCTATACCTACCCTGGCTCTCGCAAGTACCAGTGGGTGCTGGAGTGTAGCCCAGTTTGTCACTCCCCAGACCCAGTCTTCAACCACGCTGAAGGAGGCTGCAGCCATGTCCAGCCCAGACTCAGCTGGGGCGTCCCCGAGCTCCCCAGCCAGGCCTGTTCCCATCCACAACTCTGGGGGTGCCAGCAGAGGTTGCAGTCCCACAGGGTGAGCCCAAATATCCCCCACAGATTCTACTGCCAGACCCGATTCTTTTACATGCTAGTTACTGTCACGGCCCATCCCAACATCTCCTGCCTCACTGGTGGTGCTGTGATTTTGCTCTGCCAGCTAGGCCCCCGCCTTAGCTTTAGTGTGTGCCAGTGATGGTCAGTGCTAACCACCCCAGCTCAGGTCTGCCACGTGTGCTGGTACTTCGGCCTGACCCTTGAAGGCCCTCCTGTTCTCCCCTCCAAATCATTTGGTCTCAGCCCCTCACTTACTTACACGTGCAATGGCCTTGTTCATGGAAGTGTCTCAACAGTAACTCCTCACCTGGGCAGGAACTGTCACATCATCGCCCCCCCTCCACCTGTGCGATCCCCTAGTCCACCTGCAGATCCATACCCCCACGTCCCCAAAGCACGCCATCGTGTGGCCTGAGGGCTTCACCCAGTGCCACTGGCGGCCGGAGGATGCCTGAGGCAGCCACCTGACATGGGCAGGAAAGATCCCCTGGCTTGGCGTGGTGGCCAGAGGCTGTCTGAGAAAAAGAAATAGATCTTAAAAAAAAAAAAAGGAATCTGTGTGTGTGTGTGCGCACATGTGTGCTTCTGTCATAGGAAAGACCTAAGCAAGGAGAATTTGAAGCCAAGGAGTTGGACACGTTTGAGGTGGTGAAGTTAGTCGAGAGGAGCTGCAGGTGGATCAGGAGGGTCGCATGGTGCTGGAGGGCCTGGAGCAGCCAATAGCGGCCAGTTCATGGTGGGCCTTGTGGCTGGGGTGAGGGATCGGATTTATGTTAAGAGCAAGGGGATGATATCAACACAATCTGGTTTACACAGCTGGCCCCCAGGGAACAATGGTTCAACTTAAGACTTTTTTTTTTGAATATGTGATGGCAAAATTGCCCAAGTGTACCCATATGGCCATTCTGTTTTTTATTTTCTGTACAGTATGCAATAAACTTTATGGGGTATTTGACACTTTAGCATGAAATAGGCTTTCTGTGAGCTGATTCTTCTCCAGTGCAGCTAATGTAAGTGTTCTTAGCCTAGCAAGCTTCCCTGGGCTAAGGTATATTCAGTGCCTTCACTGCCATTTCAACCTATGCTGTTTTTGACTTCTGCTGGGTTTATCTGGATTTAACCTCAGGATAAGCAGGGAACCACTTGTGTCTTCTGTGACAATCCCACGAATCCTCTCATTGAGCACCTGTTGGGTGCAGAGCCATGGTAGGTGTCGTATCCACTGTGTGCTTTCCTCGCACCATCCTAGCCCTCAGGTGGGTGTGGTCACCCTCGTGCACAGGTGAAGATGCTAAGAATACAACCTTGGGCCTCTTTCCCACGGTTGCCCAGCCACTCAGGAGGAGGAGACGGGAACTACTCCCAGGACTGTCGCTCTCAGAGCCCAGGTTTGTCCCAACAAGAATGGGAACAGCAAGACAAAAGAGTGTCAGGGCTGGACCCTCTTTTAGCAGCCTATCCTTCTGACAGCTGAAAACTTTAGTTCAAGGTGAGAGGCATCAAGGCTGCCAGGCTGACGTCTTCCAGGATTCACATGCCACCCGGCAGGCCTCCTCCCGAGAGAGGTGGCCACAGGCACCATTCTTGGTCAAGTGCCCGTGCAAGTCAGCTTGCTCCTGACCCACATTCATCCAACAGTAAAAGTGATCAAACTTTCTACTGAATAATAGTATGCCTTAGCAGAGGGATCTGAGACTGGAGTTAAGAAATGTTAATACGTGGGGGCCTGGTGCAATGGCTCACCTTGTAAGTGCCAGGATCCCCTGTGGGCTCCGGTTTGTGTCCCAGCTGCTCCACTTCCCATCCCTCTCCCTCTCTTTCTGTAACTCTTTCCAGAAAAAAAATCCATAAAATCTTAAACAAATTAAAAACGGCAAGACTTGCATGTGAAACATTATTGAATCCATCACTGACTTTAGCGGTAATACCAGCTTAATCATACCTTTGGCACCAGCACAGTCATATCAACTTGGCTGTTACTGCCATCATTGCCACCATTTTCATCACCACCACCATGTCTACGTCACCACCATCATCTCTGCCACCACTACACCATCATTCCCATGACCCCCACTCCCCTGGGACCCCCACCTTAGCCACTGCTGCACCCTGTGTTTAGAGCTGTGTGGGTGAGGATCTAGCTACACTATCAACTGCTTGCTCATTGCCACAGTCCCTTCTTACAGTTTGGCAACACCCAGGAAACGTGGATGGCATGGTAGGGGAGATGGGTTACCATGGTTTCTGTTGACATAACATCCGTGCCTCTTTTTTAACTCTCCCAGCTTCTTCAGAAGGTCCCCAGCAGACCAAAGAGGTTGTGATACGGCGATGTACCCAAGGTGAACAAGAAGGCCTACTGTGTGCCGAACAGACAAAGCAGAGAGGCTCAATGGAGTTAGGGGGTGCTGCAGCTCCCCTCCTCTGCTGGGGGGATCTTTCTGCGGATCAGACTAGGTGACTTGAGCACTGGGTGACTTGGCACTGTGTGGAAGGCCTTTGAAATGTCCTTGGTGCTCCTCCACTCACATTTAGGGTAGGCTAAAGGGCTACACAGGGACCTCCACCCACAAGCCACTTCTGTGATCATGAGGAGGGCAGAGGTCCCTGAAGCAAAAGTTGCTTCTTCCGGGAGAACAAAGACCTGGAGCAGTCAGGGTCCAGCAGAATCCAGGGCAAGACAGGTTTCAACAGGATGTTAGTTAGCAGTGAATGCCAAGGTCTTGATTGCGGACTCATGGGAGTCACAGTGAAGGCCAAGGCTGCCCTCAGGTCTGTGAGATGGCAGTGAGGGAACGGCTCTGGGCAGAGGGGGAGCTCAGCATGCCCTGCTTGCAAGGACGGGTTTCTCTGGGAAAATTCATGAAAGGTGAAGCTTTTTTTCACCATCTGCTGGCGTGGGTGGGTCCAGGCCTGTCTTGATTTAATGTCATCTATGTATACGTAAGCCCAGCTGGCACAGGCTCTGCGTACGGACGCAGCTCGGCTGTGAATGCACCAGGGCAGAGGCGCAGTGCAAGAAGGGAAAAAAGAAAACAAAGTGTCTATTACTACGATTTTATGCATCTAACATCACGGGCAAATATAAACACCTGGAGACCATCAAACGGAAATTAAAAACTCATTGGCAGGAAAGGACAGTATTTGCACAGATTGCCTATAAATCTTCAATAACTAACTCTCCCTGGGCATAACATCAAATGTCGCCTTCTTCTTGGTGTCTCATTAGGAAGGAAATTTATTGCCTAACTCTTGAACTATGTCAGTTTTTCAAGAACATTCATGAATAGTTCCAGGAATCGCATGTTGGATTTTGTGTTAGCTTGCTGCCATTGAACAGGGAAAGGCTTGGTCCTCCCCATGGTGGAATGACACTGATTGCAAAATCAAAGTGGATAGCATGTACTCAGTTGACTGCAGTCTCTCGTAAAGGTATTAGAGCACCGGTCCCCTTGGATAAGTTAGAATGATGTCATTCCCTCCATCCCAGGCCATAGTACAATCCACTTCCTCTGTTCCCCCACCCCAGGCTCCCTCACCCTTTCTTGAAAAGTAGATCCAAAGGGAAAGCTGTAGAGGAGGCACGGTCTTCCTTTGGGTGTGCTTCCCAGCTGTGCTGGCCTGCCCCAGTGGAGAAAGTTTATGAAGAACCAGGAAGAAGGAAAATGTTATACCAAAATCCATGCATTGCATGTGATGTACATTCAAGACACTAGAAGGTGAAGGACCATGCTTGCACAGGTGAGCTGGGCTCCATGGAGGCCTTTGCAACCAGATGGGGCTGGAGTGGCTTCTGCCTGCTGCTATTGCCCTGCTCAGCCCACACGCTTGAGACCAGGGCCTCACTGGATGCTGAGAAAGAGAGAGAGAGAGAGAGAGAGAGAGAGAGCGAGCGCCAGAGCCAGGAGGAGTGAAGTCGGGGAACTGGAGGGCTGGTAGGCTGTAGCCTCTGTCTGCACAGTGGAACTTTCCAATAGGAGACTGTCCTGGGCATGGGCCTACCCAACAAACAAGAAGAAACTCCTGAGTGACCATGAACTCTGGCAAGCCTGGGGAACATGGTGGGTGGGCTTGACGAACATGGAAGCCAAGCTCCGCCTCCCAGTGGGGATGACATTGGCCAAGCTTCTTTGGTGACCCAAAGGTTTTCCTTCCCAGTGTCTGTCATGTCACATCCTTCATTGGTGGATCTTCATGGGTCAGCTGTAGATTTCCTTTCTTTAGAGATTTTAAAGAACCCAGTAAAGGCAGAAGTATATCATGACTACAGAAAATGAAAGATTCAGAGAAAGACAGTCCAGTCTTTGTGTAGGAACTGGAATGGAGAGCCAGAGAACAGGGGGTCTCTGGGCTGAGGGGCCAGATGTCAGCCTCATGGTCCCTTCTGGCTCTCCAATTGATGAGTTAGTCTTTCATTCAGAATTTCTTGGATGAATGTCTTTTGCCCTACAAAATCACTTGCTTCTGCCAATTGCTGCTATTACTGACTTTGTGCTACTCACAGCTGTGTGTCTGCTTAGCTAGAACCTCTGCGAGTACGAGGAATCATACACAGCTGGTACTGAAAGGAGTCTCACAGGAGTAAGATACTGTTTTAAAGCTACACTACAAAGTCCTGAGCATGTTTTAGTTTGTGGTGCTTAAATACATTTTTATAAAAGTGCTTTCCAATTTTAAAAAGTGTGATACTTTTTTTTTTTTTTTTTTTTTTAGTGTGTTGAGGTCCAAGAACTCAAACTAATGATGGTCCACCTTACCTCAGCATATGCTAGTAGGTGCTGCAGCCTGGCCTAGCCTTGTCTGCCCCCAGTTACAGCTCATGCTGGCAGGTACTGACACCCAACCCAGCCCAGCCAGCTCCCAGTCCTGGTCCTACTGTGAACTGGCAGATTCTGTGGCCCAATCGGGTCCTTCCGGCACCCCGTGCTGGTTCTCAGATCTGTCAGTGGGTGTTACAAAGTAGCCTAGCCTGCTACCTGCAGGCTGCCTGCAGACCTGACCCACATGTATGGCAGTGGGTACTGTAACCTGGCCTGGTCTGGGCTGTTCCTTGCCTTGGTTCTTGTGCTTACTTGCAGGGATTGTGTGCTGGCAAAGGAGTGTCTGAAGCTTCTCTATCAGTTCTCCCAGTGGCAGATCTCATGTGCTGGTGGGTCCTTGGCCCAGGCTGACTTTGACCAACCAGCCCAGCCACACCTGGTCTTGCCCCGGCCCAGCTCTTGCATGGTTCAGTGGGAGCTGAGACCTTGCCCAGCCCATTCTATACCCACCCTGGCTCTCATGAGCACCAGTGGGTGCCAGATTCAAGCCCTATTTGGTATGCCCCAGACCCAGTCCACATCCATGCCAAGGGACACTGCAGCCCTGTCCAATCCAGATCACTGCCCCCATTCCAGCCTTTGCACTCACCAGTGGGAACTATAACCCAGCAGAGGGTCCCCTTTGATCCCCAACTAGTCCTGTTTCCAGCCACTGATCTTGCACATGCCAGTGGTTACTCTGGCCCAGCTTGGCATACTCAGAGCCCAAGCTAGCCCAAGCTCTCCCTCTGTCTTGGCAATTCAGCTTTAGCTCAGACCCCCCAAGTCCCTTCCCATCGCTTTGTGTTAGATACACCACTAGCCTTAAGACACTCTCCCTGCTGTATGTTGGCAGGCAACTGTCTGCCATGCATCCACCAGGGAGTCCCTCCCAGCTTATGTTTGAATAAGCCTGGTCTAACTGTGACTTCTTTGCTTACCCTGTGGTCATCTCTCAAGTCAGCGAGTTCTATCCTGGAGCAAGGGATGGGGTGGGAGCTTCCAGGGGGTGTTGCTTTGTCCTCATGTCTACTGAATAATGATAGCTTTCCGTCTGAGCTAAGATCACACACTTCCTAGTGTCTTCTTTGGCTTTAGAGGTGGCTATACTTTCATGATCTAGATAGAGAAGAGGCATTCGGTGGCATATCTGACAAGCAGCGACCTCAGTCAATGGTCACCATTACACAAACAGTTAAGTTATGTGTTGAATTTTGAACTTGTGCTGGAGCACAGCCTCTGTCTATTGGGATGGAGAGTACTTAAAAAAAAAAAAACCAAAAAACCAGACACAAGGAAAGCGTTGATTAAGAGCATGTTAAAAATAATTAGGGGATGCTACATTTCGTTGTTTCTTTTTTAAATAGCGTGGTGTGAAGCAGAGAAATGAATAAAAAATGTGTTCCCTCTGTGGCAGGCTGGGCAGACAATACGCTCTGTGTCTCTGATTTCCATTTCTGGCTCTGCACTCCACGCCGGTGTATTTGCCCTTGGCGCATGCTGCTGGCGTTTGGAGGCAAGAGCTCTGAGCACACAGGGAAAAGCAGGGAGGTGACCTCAGGGTACTGCTTCTACGAAAGGAGGCCCAGGAAGCTCCAACATACAAACAAATCCAACAGGCTGGATAGCCGCTTCCCCCTCTGCCCTCCCCAGGCACCACCTGGGGGTTACAGTAGTCAGGACCACACTTGGAATGTTAGTCCACGAAGGTCGGCTGTTTTCTCTCCATGCAGTCCTGGAATCCTCCAATGGTCTGATGGAGGTCTCCTGCTGCTATTTAAATGCCAAGGCAGAGACTCAGCATTTATCAAGAATAAATGTTGAGGTCAAGACTTGGCATTTCTTTTCTTTTTTGAAAGATTTATTTATTTTTTATTGCAAAGTCAGATATACAGAGAGGAAGATCTTCTGCCCGATGACTCACTCCCCAGTGACCTCCATGGCCAGTGCTGCGCCGAACCGAAGCAAGGAGCCAGGAACTTCCTCCAGGTCTCCCACATGAGTGCAGGGTCCCAAGGCTTTGGACCATCCTCAACTGCTTTCCCAGGTCACAAGGAGGAAGCTGAATGGGAAGTGAAGCTGCCAGGATTAGAACCGGCGCCCATATGGGATCCTGGCACGTTCCAGGTGAGGACTCCAGCCATTAGGCCACCTTGCCGGGCCCATTGGCATTTATTTTCAAAGTGGGAGGCCATCTTCCCATCCAGCATCCAGTTTGTTAGATATTATTTTTATGAGTACAAATCATTTATGTTGGGGCCCAGCGGCTTCGGATCAGCGTAGCATCGGCCATTGCGCTCACTTGGGGAGTGAATCATTGGATGGAAGATCTGTCTCTCTGTCTCTCCTTCCTCTCTGTATACCTGACTTTCCAATAAATAAATAAATCTTAAAAAAGAAAAAAAGAAATGAGAGGGAAGAACCCTCAACAATTTGGAGGCAAAGTCTACTGCTCCCCCTGATAGGGGTTGTTCCTGTGTATGGCTATCATAGACTGCATCAAAGTGCCAAGTTCTCTGCTGGGTTGTCGCCAGTGGGGAGCCATTCTTCAAAGGCTAATGGCTGCTGGCATGCTACAAGCAGCTGACATTATCCCGCTTTCTGTGTTACATAATCAGACAACACTAATAGGGCTCTGGGACCCATGCAGCACCAAGAGATTGTGCATCATTGCCATGCCCACTTGGTTGAGTTGAATTCCAGGGGAACTTTGCTTCTTAAACAGGAAACCAATAATGGGAGAATCAAAGAAAGTCTAAGCCATAAATTTACATGACATATGTGGCAGCCAAATGATGAAAAACATAGACTTGCAGAAACGGAATTTATTAGCTAAGCCCTAATAAGAATACCAAAAGTCTTCATGTAAAATAAGAAATGATAATTAGATAGCTAGCATAACTGAAGTGACGATGTTTATGAAAGCAAGTAATGACAAAATAGAGTAAAAATTATAGAATCATTTGAAAGCAGAACTGACACATTAAAGAACCGTCTCTAAAGGTAGAGAAAAATGTCAAGGAGATGAAATCAGTCGGAGCAATAGTAATTGCTGTGGAGGTGAGATTGCGCAATCACATGTGGCTGAGTAGAGCTACCAAAGAAAAGAAAAATAAAGATATAGTAGAAGAAAACTTTCCCTAACTGAAGAAATATCTGCATTTGTGGGTTGAAAAGCTACATCATGCATAGGTGAAATTGAGTGAAAATTGTCAAGATCTGAAGAAATATTCCTATCTTCAATTTTCTTCAAGCTTAAGAGACCTCCTGGCTACCTAGAGCAGAAGTAATTGTCCAATTAGCTCCAACTTTCTGCAGTGCTAGGATCTGTAAGACAGGAAACAGGAGACCTCATGCCATTTTGTCAGTCTCTCCTCTGTGCCTTTTAATACTCTGTTACTCTGCCACGATACTCTGTGTAGGATTATCTGCTCTGCTCTGACATTCCCTCGTCCCCCGGCTTCCATGATACCACACTTTCCCGACTGTCCTGTGACTTGCTCCCGTTTCGTCTCCTGGGCTAGCTCGTCTTGCTCTGCTTGTTCCCTTGATGTTGGAGTTACTCGAGGCTCGCTCCTGGTTTCTCTTCTTTGTCCACATCTTCCCCCAGGTTTCTGTAACTTGAATATGATTTGTCTTCCTAAACCTCAAAGTCACAAGGCTGTAAGTGTGGAAATTTAATGCAATGATGGTGTTTCAAGGTGGGGACCTTTTCAAAGTCACTGAACTAGAGGAGAGCACTACCTCCTCTTATCAAAATTGAGTCCTGGTAGCTTTAGTAGGAAAGCGAGAAGGGCTACGTTAAGACATGTGTGGTCCCAACATGCTGTGAGGTGATCCTGGGTGCTTGGACCCCAGGGTGCTTAGACTTTGAGTTCAGAATGGCAGAAGCATTTTCCCCAACCAACATTTATTTATTTATTTTTATTTGAAAGGCAGATTTTACAGGAAGAGAAGGAGAGAGAGAAAGAGCTTTTATCTGATGGTTTACTCCCCAAAAGGCCACAACAGCTGGAGCTGAGCTGGTCCAAAACCTGAAGCCAGGAGCTGCTTTCCAGGTCTCCTAAGTGTGTATAGGAGCACAAAGAGGTGCTCCAACCTCCACTGCCCTCCCAGTCCACAATCAGGGAGCTAGATGAGAAGTGGAGCAATGAGAACACGAACAGGTGTCCATATGGGATGCCGGCACTGCAGATAGGAGAATTAGCCTGATATGTCACTGTTCTGGCCCCGTTTTTGTTTTCTTTTTTCTTTCTTGACTTATTTATTTACTCTGAAAGACAGAGTTACAGAGAAAGAAGCAGAGACACAGAGAGAAAGAGAAAGAGATCTTCCATCTGCTGGCTCACTCTCCAGACAGACACAATGGTGGAGTGCTGAGCCAGGCCCAAGCCAGGAGCCAGGAACTTCATCCTGGTCCCCCACTTGGATGGCTGGGACCCAAACACTTGAACCATCTTTCCCTGCTTTTCTCAGGCTATTAGCAGGTTGGTGGATTGGAAGTGGACATGAACTGGTGCCAATATGAGATGCTGGCATTGCAGGATGTGGCTTAATTGCGGTACCACAATGCAGGCCTGGCCTCTTTTTTTCTTTATAAAGTAACTGTCTCTGTTATTTTGTTGTGGTAACATAAAGCTGTCTCCCACACAGGGCTTCAAAAATATTTGTAGGTTCATGATGACCCAAGTTTTATCTATCTCCAAGCAAATCTCACTTCTGAGTGCCATAATGCCCTTGTCCACTTCTACCCATACTATGATTTTGACACACTCCAAATGGAATTCTTGAGGTTTCCTTCCAACCTGATTCCATTAGTCTTTTCCAGGTTACATGTTGCTCTCCGGAAATAATTCTAGCCCACAAATACATGCACAGCCCTTCCACCTCTTCCCTGTCTCCTCGGCTTCTGCCAGTGTGCCCGCCATCGTCCTCTTTCACGTGGCCATGGCCGTCTCCCGGTTGGGCTCTCTGTTCACACTTGCTTCCTGTGATTTGCTCTCAAGGGACTTTGTGGGAGGGCAGTCCCTCACTCTTTTGTCTCTGTGTCTTGGCAAGTAGCACACTGTGACACAATGGATCTTCTTGACGTCTTCCTGTCATGGACACTGCATTACCTAGGTCTGTAACAGTAAGAATGGAGCTTTGGAATTACAAGGAAGAGTAGATATGGGTCAAGTTCTAAAGGCATATTTTAAGTTACTATAAAAATATGAAGGGTCCCATTTGGGAAAGTGTGTGGTATCTTGACTCACCTCTCCCCTCAAAGCCCTTTCCTCATCTCATCTCATCTGATCTTATTCTTTGTGGCTTTCAGATGACTTGAAAGCCTATTTCTGGGAAAGCAAGCTTCTACACTGCAATCATGCTTCTGAGTCATCGGTAAGATTCCTGCAAATGTTTAGGGAACTCTAACAATAAAATGATAGCCCTAATAGACTCCCAAGATTTCGTGTTATTATTCTATTTGTGAACAGCAAAATCATTATGATCTAGTCATCTTTCTGGGCATTTTAAAGACTGGTTAAGCAACCGAGAATTAATTTATTGGTAATGAACATTTTCAACTTCATTAGATGCTCAGAAACCTACTACATTGTCATTATCTGGATGCTAAATTTTAATTGCATGCAGCCTGGTCCCTCAATAATTAACACATTGTATATCCCACCTAATTCAGAAACTAATTGTCATTTCTTAGATCTTAATATTACTTGCTAATTTTGCCAAGGATGAAAAAAAAACCCCGACTGTCAAAACTCTAGAGTAAATGACATTATACAGGCACAATAGTGACAAAACAAGTTAATTTATTGCAAAGTCACTAAGAGAAGGAGTTTTTAATTGCATATTTGTTACCTTCATAAAAGACATAAATGGCTTTTTAGTTACATATTTGCTTATTTCTTACATATTAAAAAGTGTTAACAAGCCTGATTAAAATTAATTGCAAAGGTCCAAGATCTGAGTGGAGATCCCAGCGTTGGCAAACTCCTAATTGAAGCTGAAAGGAAAGAACCAAATGAGATGTTGGGTGAAATGAGAATCATAGCAGATGTTTGACTGTAAAGGAGGGAAATAATTAAATGACCCACCAAGGAAAAGAGAATCCAAAGAGAAAAACAAACTTGATAACAAATAGGAACTCTTTGTCCTAATAATATTATAACCGTTGAGAATAGTAATTTTTCCCCTACAGAATCAAGATGGAACAATGACCACTGTGATTAAACACCTTCAAAAGACGCACATGGTGTTATGGGATGGCAAGCCATATAGTGAAAATGTCATGCAAATCATGACGCATTGTTTGTTAACCTTCCAAACCAGTGAAGGTCTCATCCACATGGAGCTAGTGCCTTGTAAGCTGCTTTTGGCAATACACAATGTCTTCCATGAACTGGAAGCGTCACATCATTCAGAGGGACTGGCAGGAGGGACATGCATTAGCTTTTTATCTTCATGATTGGCTCCTTCCAGAAGGAAACCTCTTTCCTCATGTGGCATTTCCCCAATCCTGCTTACGTTCAGCGTCTCGGGTCCGGCCATCGTCTGTACAAAAGGAAGGGATCTTGGGGCACAAGTGCATTCAGTGTCTTCCCGGATGAGAAGGAACTCACTTAACTAAAGATAAGAGAGCATGTTCCTTGGATGAGGAAGAGAATGGCTTTGTACAGAGTGAAAAGTCAGAACCCCTTGTTTTTCCTGGTTCAGTTGCACCAAGATGGCTGTTCTTTATTTCCACAATGAACTGCATATGTCTTCAGTCCCATTCATAAAGATTGTCCTCCCACCCAAGACTATCCGCTGACGCTCAGTGCTCTTATGCGAAGCAGTTGGTCATCAGTCAGTGACTCAGGAAAACTGGTTAAAGCAGGGAGTTGTGAAAGATGACAGGAATTCTATATTTGAGTCAGTTTATTTTTAAAAAAGATTGATTTATTTTTATTGGAAAGTCACAGATACAGAAAGGAAGATCTTCTGTCCACTGGTTCACTCCCCAAATGGCCAAAATGGCCAGAGCTGAGCCGATCTGAAGCCAGGAGCTTCTTCCCTGTCTTCCACGTGGGTGCAGGGTCTTAAGGCCTTGGACCATCCTCGACTGCTTTCCCAGGTCACAAGCAGGGAGCTGGATGGGAAGCAGGGCTGCCGCGATTAGAACCAGCATCAATAAGGGATCATGACACATATAAGGCGAGGATTTTAGCTGCTAGGCTATCACACTGGACCTGAGTCAGTTTATTTTTACCCAAGACTTACAATATGTACTTAATTCATCCATATTTTGACTTGGGGTCAAGACATTTTCTGTCAATGTGGGTTTCTTGTTTTGGTTCCATGTTACCTTCTTGCCTTCAGCAAACCCAGAAGGCTTTATCTAACATTGTCAGTTAATTTTCTTAAACTGGAAAATAGAAGTATTTGTGGAGTAATTCAAGTGCAAAATCATCTTACATTTAAGTTTTGTCCCTAGTTCCCTTCCACAACTAATTGAAGAGTTTTTTCAAAAGTGTCTGAGGTATATCCAACTTTTGCAAAGGGTACAGGGTTTAGCTCTCAAACTGATCCATGTGTCGGGACATTGGTCATATTTATGTAAAAACAACTCAGTATAGGGCTCCAACTTCAGTTCATACATTCGTAAGTAACTACTGGGCTGACTTTCTTTTTAAAAAGGTATGTCCTGGGGCCCGGCGCTGGTTCTAATCCCAGTGGCTTTGGATTGGCTCAGCTCCAGCTGTTGCGGTCACCTGGGGAATGAACCATCGGGTAGAAGATTTTCCTCTCTGTCTCTCCTCTCTGTATGTCCATCTTTCCAATAAAATAACTAAAATCTTAAAAAAAAAAAAAAAAAGGTGTGTCCTGGGCCCTGTGCAGTAAAGTCCTTGCCTTGAATGCACCGGGATCCATTATGGGCACCGGTTCTAATTCTGGCTGCCCCGCTTCCCATTCAGCTTCCTACCTGTGGCCTGGGAAAGCAGTCAAAGACAGCCCAAAGCCTTGGGAGCCTGCACCTATGTGGGAGATCTGGAAGAGACTCCTGGCTCCTGGCTTCGGATCAGCGCAGCACTGGCCATTGCAGCTATTTGGGGAGTGAACCTTCGAATGGAAGATCTTCCTCTCTGCCTCTTCTCCTTTCTGTGTATCTGCTTTTCCAATAAAAATAAACCTTAAAAAAAAGGCATGTCCATGTGATGGAATACACTAGAGGCATCAAAGACATTTTGTCACATAGCCAGTGATGAGAAAATGGCTGTTGTGCTAGTAAGGCAAAAAAGCAGGTTATAGCACAAAAAAACATCATGCATAGAAAATCAGAAAATGCATAGGGACAGAAAATTGGATATTGGTTACCCAAAACATATGGAAATATTAACAGAGGTTATCTCTGAGTGGTGGAAGTAAGGCGACGTGGTTTTCTCTGTGCTTTTCTGTAATTTCAAAAATCTGCGTTAAATTAGCCTCTCTTCTGGATTATCATGAAGCCACCCAATATCATTGTGAGCCAAAAAGCAGGTGAAAGTCATTGCCGGTAAGGTTCCCAAGGGCTGAAATTGAAGGCGCTGTGGGTCCTGTGGGGCGAGGGAAGTGACCTCTTCTCATGGGCAGAATGATTATCGGGGCGTTGAATTCCTAGGGTGTGTAGGAATCGCATTCGGGCATTCTGTCTTGGTGTCAAAGACATAGGGCTTGATGCTGGGATCGCAAGCAGCTTGATGCTGCTCGGGGCATCTTGTAGCTCATAAAGCAGTTTCAGCTTCCCAAGCTGAGAACTGATTCTGGAATCTTAACCCTTTGAGAGGGGAGGTCAGAATCCATCCCACTTCAGCGGAGGTCCAAAAGGAAGAATGCATTCTGTAGAATTAACTGTAGCAGCATTGCTATAACAGCTGCATTTTGGGATAAAATGTTTCCAGAAATCCCCGTGGTATTTGGTAATGTCAGTAGACCCAGTATGCACGGGAGGGTCCCCGTCTCCACCCTGCATCGGGAAGGGCACGCCCATGGCCTGGTTGCTGTTCCAGGTACAAGAACATAACCTGACCATCTCTCGAGCAGGAAAGGGCAGCAGCACAGGCAAAGGCTTGTCATCAGAAGCTGGTGGTTTGGACCCCCAACTGCCAGGAAAGGTGATTTAGGGAAGGAGTCGGGGGGCAGAGAGACTCATGGCTGTTCACTTTAGTGTTATTTACACCATGACCAAGGTAAGGTAAGCTAAGTGTCCAGCAACGGATAGAGGATTGCATTAAATAACTGACCTACAAATAAAAATGATTACCTTATTAATAGTCAAACAGCAGAAGAATTCTTGGCAATATAGAAAAAAATTCAGGATGTAATAAATTATGAAAGATATAATGAACCCAAATGTGAAAATGGGGGAAAAAATCTGTTAGTCCATAAAAAAGTGTTGGAAATACATCCCGGGGTTAGCAGTCTAATTTGTGATAATCTCCTAAAGGTACAATTCAATTTAATTTTTAAAACAATGTTCTAACATAATACAAGGTAAAGTGCTTCAAAAGACTTGTGGCAAAATGGCATGAAACATAGCAGTTTACTTTGGTGCAAAGCAGTTTTTGGAATCCCTGAATGCATCGTTTTTTATAATATTTTCCAAGTAGTATGAAAAATGGTTTTTGCACTTCAAATTTTCTTTGAACCAAAATAAACGCATGTTTTTAATTCTTTTTTCCCCCCGGTGTTTTTTAAGTAACTCCCATAGCTAGCGATATCAGCGCTCCTTCCCACCCCACCCTGCCAGCGCTCCCCAGACCAGACCCGACCCTTGGAAGTGCCTCTGTCGCCTTCCCAAATCTTTTGCATGTAGTAGGGTAGGCTTTTATTTCCCTCCTCACACTTTCCAGTATTTTTCCAAATTAAAAAATAATAAGACAAATACTTCAAAAGAATGCTTTGTTTTAATTGTTCTAAATCTCCATGAATAATTTCCACTAGATCTTGAATTACCCTTGTATCATATAAATGAAAAAAATGGGAGAGAAGTTATGCAACACTTCATTTAGTTTCCATTTTATGCTGTGGAATGAAAAACAGCTTCTTGCAGCTTGACGTAAATAACTCACTTTGAGACTGTTCTATTAACCTTCTAATAGCATGAAGGCTCCGAAATTAAATTGTTCCACTTCCTTATCCATCATTATGTGCAATGAAAGTGGTCACAGGCCCCAAAGTTTTCTTCCAAGCTCCAGACCCCTCAGCTGTCATTCTTTATTAGAGTGAAGTCCAACACTTAATAGCCACACATTGTATACGGCGAGTTAAGTGAAAGGGGAAGTATTATATTTAACTGATGTGGGTGTTCTTTAATTAATCTGAATTAGCCTTTTTGATATGGGCACTAATTGTTTTCTTTGAAAAAAAATCACCGTAGATGTGTGATTCTTCTATGCCTGTTGCTCTTCAAGAAAATATGTTAATTGCAGAAAACAGGAACTTTACCTTTTTCAAATGATCAGCTTTGTGTCAGAAGAGTCAGATTTCATCCAACTTTCTGGTGGGCGCTGACAGGAACGTGGTGTTGCGACTTTTGATGTTCTCTTGGCAGTTATTCTTTCGACAGGAGGTGGAATTACTGAGTCGGAGGGACAGGGTTGCATGTGTTTGGCTTTGGCAGCAACTGTCAGTTGCACGTTACCATGCCAAACACTTGGGCATCAAGGTAAAATCTGAGCCGTCCCTGGCACCGGAGAGACAGCCTAGTGGAGTTCTTGTGTTTCCGAGCAGGAAAGAGCTCATGTTATAGAGCTGGGCTGACCTACAGTTACAGCTCTCCACCCTCATTAAGACCCCCTTTCCAAAATGGAAGTGTTTGGAACATTTGCGGAGAAGTCTTACCCTAATAAGAGTCATAATGAATTACGTGCACTTGAGAGCTGAAATGCAGCTCAATCACTGAACTTTAAAGAGATCATTAAGTCAGTGTTCTCCATTTTTAATTTGCTCACAGCATTCTGAGACTACCGTTTAGTGAATATAGGAGCCCATACAGCATCTTACACACATAAAAATCACAACAGCAATGACGACAATGGTTACAGTTTAGGAATCTTTTATACTCTATTTGCTTGATATTTTTTCCCATTGGAGAAAAAGATGCCATCTCTGTCCCCAGTCAGCTGTCGCCTGTGTCCGTGTGGGATGTGTATTTTTCATCCAAGGCAGAGGGTTCTGAGCAGAATAAACAGGCATCTGGGAACCCGGGAGATCTGGCCCCTACTTCCCCTCCAACAGTTCTTGCATTTTACTCATTTGAGCTTGAATTATCTTCTCGTGCCTGACTTCATCCTTTTGGACTCTGGCTGCAGCTCTTCTGCAGACCACGAAGTTGTTCATTCACACATGGCGACCAGAGGTAAAGACTCCGGGGGAAAGCAAATAAAAATCAACACTAGTTTAAGTAATAAAAACATGTCATAAGCCAATTCTACTAGAAACACACACACAAAAAAACAATTTTCCAAACACTCAGGCTCACATGAACTTGGTTTTAGCTCCAAATCTGCTCCGAGCATCACTGGGTTATTTCATCACCCACTGAATCTGATCTGATAGTCTACACGTATTTATTAAGGATTTGCCATATTTACAGCACAGCATTAGCAAGAATAGCAGGTAGGCCTGTGACGGGGCAGCTCTGGCTTCATGCGCTGTTGTGAGCCATGGACGTGGAAAACTGACCTACTGGGCACCGCAGAGGAGGCGGACACTGGGGGACAGCAGTGACTTGAACCAAGCCATGGCGAACGGAAAAGGCCTTCAATGGTGAAAGGGACCACAAACTACCTCCATGGCAAAACCATGGCCCAAGCTCTGGCCTTGTGATGAAGGTCAGGCCACCACCCAGACCCAGAGGGGAGTCTGTGCGCCTTGGGCAGAGAAGCAAGAGCCTTGATTTCTAGCGATTTTCTGCTCTGTTCCCTGGTGTCTTTCTAGAAAGCCTCACACGGTTGGGAGCACCCCGGGGGTCCCTGCGCAGAGCACAGTTGCCTGCTTGGTGAGGCTCAGCCTGGGCACTCTCCTCACCACCCACACAGGACCCTCCAGCCTCTAGCTGTTCAGGAGTGGAAAGGGACCAGATGAGGGGATAACTCCACCCACATTTGTGCCCTTCCTGGAACCCTGTCGCTTGCCTTCTCAAGGACCCTGCTGGGCAGACTGGCCTAGAAGTACTGGGTCTCCTGTGTTTCTTTCCCCAAGTACCATTAAGGACAGGTTCCAAATGTATTGCAAGTTCAGTTTTGTAAATTAGTTTTGTCATTGTGTTTTAATTGAGTCATTTATATTTTTCTTTCTTTAGCTTGCAAAGCCAGTGGGTGGATTTCCAGACCAGTGAAGCCTGGGCTTTGGGAAATTTTGTCCGGCACAGTTTTGATGATGACAATGTTGGTGCACAGTAATTATCACTCCTTTATTAGTCTCTGGCCACATACTGTTAGCAAGTGTACACACATCGTTCATTTAATGGTCATAACAATCCTTGCTATTGTCTCCTTTTTATAGGTGATGAAATGTAGCCCAGAGGAGTTAAGCTACTTGTCCAGGGACACACTGCTACACAGGGTGGATGGCCAATGCACTGGAAGCAGCCTGCTTGGGACTTTGTGCTTTACCACCATGGCAAATGACCTGTGTGTGAACTTGGAGTGCGTTTGCTCAGTTTATCCATTTCCGAGTGCCCTGTTAAGCACTGCGAGGCTGCTGGTGCTTCAGGCTGAGAGGGACAGCCAGGCCACAGTGCTGATGACTGCAACCAGAGGTGAGATGGGCATCGATTTTTACCAGTCTCTGTGCTGTGGGAGCCCAGACATGGGCATCCAACTGGACTGTGGACTGCAGAGGAGAGGGGGTCAGAATCTCCAGGAGCTGGGGATCCGCCTCAAGTGGTTAGCCCAGAGGGAGGAGAAGGGTGTGAGATGCAAACAGAGAAAGGGGTATCCACCTTTCGAACCTCATTTCTGTTTTGTAAAATGAATTGCTGTGAGCATTGGCTGACATGAGTGAGGTGCCTAGAGTGGCATCTGGCACCCAGTAGGCCCTCAGTAGGCGGGAGCCCCAGTTACCAAGGGAGGGAAAGATGAAGCTGTAGGCGAAAGGCCCCAACAACCTCTGTGGGACTTGGCAGAAGTTGAGGAGGGGAATGTATGCTCAGAGAGGCCAGAGATGTGTGGTGACATAGATGCTGGGAAAGCTGCTGCCTGAGCTGTTGGGCCTCAGGTGTATCATCTGAGTGGGCGTCTTGTTCCTTGAAGAGGGAACTGGCAAGTGGAGCTCTACAAGCTCAAAGAAGAACTAGAGAAGACCCCAGAGTGCATTCACTGACAAGGTCCCTTGTTCTGGGTGACATCTGTGAAATAAAGGTGTGATGATGCCAAGTAGCCTCTGGTTTACTCTCCTGCTTACCCCTAGCAACTTCCAGCTTGGCTTTGGCTGTGTGGACTTTGGCTAGGACAAAGCATCTTCCTTTGCTGTTGCAACTGGACATAAGCACCAAGGACCATAATGATAAAGAGGGGGTAGCCTGGGTGGGACCCCAGGACTGACATTGAAGTTAGGTTGATTTCCTTGTGCCTCAGTTTCCTCATGTGTGAAATGCAGGGGGAAGAACACATGCCAGCTCTGTCTTGTGTAGGAGCCACCTGAATGTGCAGGAAGCGTTTGTTCTCCTCCCGCAGCTGAGTGCTGTGCAGTGCCAAGTGCGAGGTGGGTACCAGGCTGGAGTGGACTAGAAGGTCTCCTGGTGACCTTGGGTGGGAAGGCGATGGCAGCTCAGATGGCTGAAGCCCCATGGCCCAGGTCACGCAGTGAGACAGTGCCTGTCCTTGAGGTCCTTTCTCTGTCCATTTCAGCATCTGCAATTTCAGGCCAGGTACGTTTCTGAGGTTTGAGACAGACCCGCGGGAGCAGCTGTGTTAATTTTGCGAACAGGGGACTCAATGGGAGCTTTCAAAAAGTCTGCTTTTTCATTATTTTCTTCTCATTTCAAGCGGCAAGAACCTGGTCCTTTGCCTAAAAGATACTTGGATGGCATTGGTAAAAATGTGCTCATTTGTCATTTGTAGATTGTTTTATTTTTAGATTAATGAAGATCCAAATTAAACCATCGGAGTGCAATCATACTGATAGTCCTTAACACATTTTGCTCATTATCACTTCATTTATATTTATGATGAAGAACAGATGGTACCAATGTCATATTTCAATGTGTATCATATCCAGCTAAGAGGAAATCTCTCATATTAGCTGCACTTATCAAAATATTTGTACTTAACAACAACAGAAATCCAAGCTTATGTACTATCTTGTCACCGATGTCGTAGCTACCATTTAGAAAAGACCATTTAAATTAGATATGCAGGGGAGAGCATGCATCGTTCATTATTGTTGAATGAATGTGCCGGGCTCTGAGCAGTAATTACGGGTGAGTTGCAAGGGAGAGAATCATTAGGCTTGAATGAAAACCAGCAATTACAGTCCGCTGTTTCAGTGGCATGCTCAGATTTCTGGCTTCAAGTCGCCCGCGGACAGGATAAGAGGGAATGGGAGTGATTACCACAGCCGAGCAAGCAGGAGGAGCCCGTGGCAGTGAACATGGCCGCCAAAGCTCCAAGCCCACCCTGGGAATAGGTTCTCAGCCATGAATTCTAAACCCTGCTGGGTCATTCCCCCAATGCTCTCCAAGCCAGGAAGTGGCGGAGCCTGGGCCCCCCCAGCCCCACTCCCAGAGCTGCACCATGTTTATTTGCTATCCCTGTTTTCAGATAAGCGATTGATCAACATGGACTGGACACTGATGATGTGCCCGACACATCTGAGGGATGTGAAGATGTTTCAGAAGGTTTGTGCAAAAATGGAGTAAAAAGGCAAGTTCATTGTGGCATAACGATTCTTGAAATCCATGCACTGTTTTTCTATAATGCGTATTTTCCATGAACTTTTGAGGACCCCGTTGTAGGCAAGACACCCAAGACCTGCTTCCTGTTCTTGAGGAAACCCTAGTCTCATGCCAAAGCCAGATGCACTAACAATTCCAACATGATCATGTGTGCGGATGGCCAACGTGGCCCCAGGGAGGAGATTGGCTCTGCCTGTGGGAGTCAGGAAGAGCTCTCCAGAGGGGGAATTCTGGATCAAGGTTCTAAATGTTGCCTAGAAGTTCAGGGGTTCGAGAGGGGAGTGGGCTGGAGGAACAGTCCGCTAGGAGGCTAGACTAGACCAGAGCTCAGTTTTGGGGTGAGGTCGAGAAACTTTGAACGTTAGTTCTGTTTGCTCCTCAGTGAACTTGGGCAACTGCTTCCTTATTCCAAACCTCAATTTCTCCGTCTACCAAACTGAGCTCACAGGAGTGTCTCTTTCATGAGAGTGTTGTGACGGACTGAACACGGCGTCTGGTACAGAGTATGTGTCAGCTAACGCCAGCTCCGTTAGCACTGGGTTAGCATTGCGGGGAGAGGGCATACCTGAGCGAAGCTCTGTGGCGTGGAGCCGGGTGGCATGTCTGTGTTTCCCTGGTCACAGACCTCCAGCCACGCCTCAGAGCAGGCGAAAATGCTAGAACACATGCAACATATTTGACGTAATTTTCCAGCTGCTTGTTTAAAAAACAAAAATAACAGGAAACATATTTAACCCAATTTAATTTAGTTATATTAAATTGAGGTTGTTGGATCCTTTTGAAGAATGGGTTATGGAGGACAAATGGAGCCAGCCTTCAGCTCCGAGGAACCAGAGGCCAAGGGGCCCTCCCAAGGCCAGGAGACCCTGGATTCCAAGTTGAATGACAAGTAGCCATTTCATTGAACTGATTCCCTCTTTCACAAGCACCTGATGACAGAGGGCAAGTTCCACGTATGAAAAAAAAATCAAGAAGAATTTTGCAAAAATATGATTTGAGAAAAAGAAAACACGTTTCACTTGAAAAACAAATGACATCAAGTGTGGGGTTGATAACTTGCTCTTCAACTGGACACATCGGTAGACACAGGTGTAATCTACATTCGGCTGGATTAGAGAGCCGGCTGCTCTGTGTGCCACCTGCCTGTCACGTTCAGTGATAGTGACAGTAATGTTACAGTGGCACTTTTAGGGTGGGATGGGAGAATGGAGCAGCAGGACGCTCACCCACACATGGACACTCAGTGAAGGGGCTAAGCAGGACCCTTGTGCCCCAGCACTGCTTGGAAATTTTCCTGCACTCTTCCCCGGTCACCAGCTCAGGGCCTGGGGTTCCCTATCCTGTAGGCTGAGTTCTTTACCCACAGCCTCCTCCTGGGTCCCTGTGAGCACAGGTTCTGGTCCTGGTATTCTGCTTCTGATTCGCCTTCCTGCTGATGCACCTGTGAAAGCAGGAGAAGGTAGCCCAAGTGCTCCGGTCCCTGCCACTCAAGTGAGAAGCCTGGATGAGGTCCCAGGCTTCTGGCTTTGGTCTGCTCCAGTCGTGACCATCGCAGCCATTTGGTGAGTGGATCAGCAGATGGAAGACATGTCTCTGTGTGTGTGTGACTCTGCCTTTCAAATAAAATAAAATAAATAAATATTTTTTTAAAAATTAAAATGTAAAAAATGTTCACAGTGCCACAAGCACTATATTAGCCCCTCTTGAGGGCAGCAGCCACCCCCGCTCCATGCTCTAAGGAGTTTCACCTATGTCCTTGCTCTTAAAGGTCCCACAGCATGTGACTCCTCGGGACAGCTAGGACAGATAATAAGGGACAGGCATAACAGTACAGTATAATATAGTATACTATAGTATGGTATAGGCCACTTGCAACATCCACAGTCCATTGAGTCCCAGCCCTTCTGCTTCTGACCTGTTTTCTTCATAATGCTTCGGGAAGGTGGTGGTTGATGGCCCCAGTGGTCAGCTTTCTGCTATACATCTGGATGACCTGGATGGAGTTCTGCTTTTTGGTTTTGACCTGCCCTGGCCCAATCCTAGCTGTTGCAACCATCTGGGGGAGTGAACTAGCAGATGCAAGATCTGCCTTCGTCATGCTTTATGTCTCCTTCTGTGCCTGTAAACACAAAAACAAAACAAAACAAAAAACATTGAGTCCACAGCCAGTGCTGGATCTAGAATACATGAACTCACCCGCATGTGGGGATGACATGCTGATAGATGCTATATTCTTTTTGTGACACATCGCCAGTCGCACTCAAAAGCAATTACAGGCTAAACTTTAACTCCACTTGCATCAGCAAAGATTTGTTGAACAAATCCGTGTTGTGCCTCAGATTACAAGGTTTACACTTAATTCAGCTGTGCTTCAATTTACTCACCCATTAAATCGATTTGGGACTCAATGGCCTCAGAACTCTGTAAGTTTTGGGATTTTTTTTTTCTTCCTATTTCTAAACTAATAGGATGTCCTCCGGGGCTCAGAAGTTTTTCTGGGGGCATCATTTTACTTACACCATGGGGAAATTTATATAAAACAAAGTAAAAGCCAGTGTGTGTGTGGTCCTAGCAGTCAGGCTCATCTAAGTTCCAATGGCTTCAGACGCGGTGAGTCTGATTACAACACGGATGAGGGTAGCTGGCAGGGGGAAGTGTTTGGGCCTTCAGCCACAGGGAGGGCAGTTTAAAGCCGATCCCAGCACACAGAACTCAGAGAGGAGTCTGTGGGGAGAGGACCTGAGGGTGCTCGGGTGTCCAGCCTCTGGCCCAGGGGCAGTCAGCAAAGGCCAGGCTTCGTGCCTCAGGTCTGGCAGCACAGTTTCTCTGGCCAGTGGCTGTGATCACAGATGGATCGAGACCAGGCACTCTCACTCAGCTGCCAAGGAAGAAACACAATTAGAAACTAACAACCAACCCGCTGCACAAAAATTATCACATTGGGTGTGATTCCCATAATAAAAGCGGGAGCGAACACAGGATCCTTTTCAATTTACACAAAGAGCCCTGGGGTCTCTCGGCAGTCACTGCTGATCCACTGTTGCTGAGTTGACTTTATTAGGAAGACAGATGGAAAACTCCTGAGGTCTAGTACAGTCTGAGTTTATCACACACACACACACACACATACACACACACACACACACACACACTCTGAACTCATTGCTTTCACGATAGCACTCCTGAAAGTGCTGTGTAGATGTTAAGTGGGGAGGTGCCATTACCACCACATTCAAAGCAATGTGTCAGGTGTCCAAAGAAGTTTAGCCAAAGTGGATGTTGGGGTTCTAAACTTCCCCTTGGCTGCCTATCTTAGATTGGCCACGCCCCCATATGTCCCAGCTGCATTTAAGAGGCCCTTTATAGCTAATTTATTCCTTGGAAGCAGCTCAGGAGATGGTGATGGACAAAGTGTTTCCATGTCTTGCTTCTAGGGCAGAAAGAAACGTGTCTGGCATCCCTTTGCTTTCAGGTGCTGGAGTGAGCCTTGAAGTTAACGGATCTTGTCTCGTGTCTCATATTCTCGTCTCTCTAGGCATCAGCAAGGCAATACATCCACATCTCCATTTTTTTTAATTCTAAAAATATTTTCACTTACACGTACGCTGTTATTGTTTCCTGATAGGTATCATGTATGTAGCAGAGCGGTACCTGTTGGTTTTTTCAGCGTGTTTTGGGAAACCTTCCTTCACCAATCACTTCTTAATGTTCTTTTTTTCTTTACTTGGTTTGCCAAGTTCCACTTGATTCTCCTGTTACCACCTGTGGATTCTGTTCTTGATCAGCCAATTAGAATACTCAGCACCCCCATGGCCACCTTGGATTGGTTCAGGCAGGAACATGTGACTTTACATGAACCAATTAGCATCTGCCCCAAGACTTTCTGCCAGAACATTTACTTCTGTCCCTGCACCTGTCACAGACCACATTGTCTCCATGAGGAGAGAACGTTTCTGATGGTGGAACTTGGAGAAAGCGAGTGGAGCTTTCAGGCTAAGAACGCAAGGGCCTGATCGGCCTCGATGGGATTTCAGATCTAGTGATGACGCCCTGGACTTGTCAGCCCTCTGAGATGATTTCTAAACTTGGTTTTGATTTGAGAGTTCCGAGACGTTAACAAGACAGATGAGGCTCTTTTGTTGAATACTACTGGGACAGAAAACAAACCAGGATTCAATAAGAGACTGAATTGTACATATGTGCATACATATATGTATATATAATTTCAAACAGATAGGTGTTGTGAAGGTAAAAATAGGAAGAAAAGGTTTGATCTAGGCAAAAAAGCTTTTTGTCAAAACAGGGATTTTTAACCCGGATTCAAGAAGGGTGGGACTCATTTGTTAGAGCAGGTGCCATTTCTGTAGGAGTTACATCTGCATTTTACTGATGAGGAAAAGAACCCAGGAGGAGCCAAGGGGGAGTTTATGTGGCAGCCGTTCTTTGCTATCCTGAAGTTCGCTGTTGATGCCAAGCGTACCTTGGCTCCTGGCACCTGCCTGACACTGGGCTACAGGCGTCCACAGCGCTTAGTTCTTGCCCAGAGAGTCTCACTTGTTCTGCACACACAGGAAGCCCTGGGCTAGTAGAGTTTAGTTTTCCATTGATGCCTTTCTCCTCTTCATCTGCTCCATTTCTCATTTTCTTATATCTTGTTTTATTTTATTTTTGGTGACTGGAGCAAAGTTCATGGAAATTTGAGTGGTGGGCAGTTCAACAGTAAGTCCCTTTTGGCTTCCATGCCACTCAATCCATCACCTGCGATTTTGCTCTCCGTGAGTTACTGCGTGTGAATTACATCTGAGCACGAGGTGAAAATCCAGTCCCATCAAACACAGACACTGCTTCTCTCTCTGGCACCCTTGTGTCCTTGTTCATTACGAGTTCCTGCTCCTCCCCTCTGGGCTGAACAAAAGCAGATTCTTCCCAATTGTCCTCCCGGGACTATTTCGTTTTGAACTTGACACGAAATTACTATTTTTGACAGTTGAACTTTTCAGCATGCTTGATGTAAATATTTTAATATCCTGTTACCTGAGCTGAGGGAAAGATAAAGTTTTACACCAGACGTCCGCTAAAGCCAGGGAATAAGTGTTTCTCGTGACTGATTTAAAGGTACGGTAATAGCAAGACGGTTAATGAGCTAACCATGCTTGGCAGGGCAGAGGTCAATAGAGAGAGTGAGCTTTGCTCCTCAGTCAGTGCAAGGGGACCCACATGGAAGAAGAAATGTGGCCTGGCAGGCAGCATGACAGTTTCACCCCAAGTTCATTCCCAACGGGCAAAACAGGGAAAAATGGGTTGACATCTAGAATGTATCCTGGCCTGATCCTGGGGATGGAGGGGTGCGCAGGAGGGAAGGAGGGAGGGCAGCCTGTGTGGTGATGGGAGCTGGCATGTTGTTGGATGAGACACAATGGTAAGAGTTGGTGCTGAAATGCTGCTGGGTGGTCATCAGGACAGACAGCAAAGTAGTGGCTGGGACCTCAAGCCCCCGTGCTCAGCAAAAGAGCATAAAAGATGGAGCACGAGGGGTGGGAAGGCTCTCAGGAGGTAGCCCCAGGAACATCTATCAGAGGATTACCCCACAGAATTTGCTAGAATAATGCATGTCTTCTCATTTATAGTAATTCTGTATGTTCAGGCATGTGGCAAGTACATCAGAAAAAGTGAGATTTTATTTCATCTTAACTAATTTATCTTGAAACTGAATAGTCACGCGTGGCTATTCATTGCTGTACTACTGGCTTGCACAGCCTTCAATCCTGGGAAGGGAAGGGAAGGGAAGGGAAGGGAAGGAAAAGAACCTAGCATTTCCCTTTGCACCTTCATGAAGCAGCCAGGTGCACAGGGCCATGCTGGGTAGATCGGCTGTAACTGGGCAGGGTCTCATGATGGAGGCTGGCTGAGTCAAGCCATGACTGGGTCCCCTTGTGCACAATGGCAGATGGGGCCAGCCCAGCTGTGCTGGCTGTGGCCAGGTCCTGCCCTGCATGTGTGAGACCATAGGAGATCCTACTCCCCAGCCTTGGGAAGAGTTGTTTTCTGTATTCCTGCCTTTACTCACAGTTTTTTATCTGAAGCCCACAGAGGAGAGCCGGAGGGAAAGGCGCTTTGAAAGGGGATTCAGTTACATTTTAGACAAATGAAAGGAAATGTTACTTAACCCAGTAGAATGTAACCTCAAGGAGAATGCTTCGTTCCAAAAGCAAAGAGGCTGGGGATATAAATGGATTAAAAAGTATAAATGACATAGTCATAAATTATGTCTATGAAAATAATCCAGATGATTAGCAATATGGGAACAGTTAAACAAATTACGGTAAATTAACATCGTTGAATGTAATATAGCACTTAAAGATGATTACATGGGAACCAAAACAATGTGAAAGTATGTTTCTATCCAAAGCTGTAAAGCAAAAAGAAAATCCTAAGCAGAATACAAACATTTAAATATGAAAAGATCACAACAACCTTGCGAAAGTGTAGGCATGGAATGGAGCACAGAAGATGGTGTGAGATTCTCTGAGAGCTCTTGAAGCTTATGATGCAAAAGAAAGTTAAAAATACATGACACAGGATAAAAGCTAATGTTGTTTCAGTGTTGACCTTGACCGTGGCTGACCCTGTGCTAAATGGTTTCCATGCCCCTACCAGGGTGGTCCCCGGCTATCCTTCATTTGCAGATTGCCGGTGAGGAAACCGAAGCTTGTTTAAATCCCTTGCTCAGCCAGTTGGGAAGATTTGAACCCAGGCTGTCGGATTCTTGGATGAGGACCAATTTTATCAATTCAGACAATAAGGGCGAAGCACATGGAGCCTCCAAGCTCCAGCTAACAAAATCCCTAGGATGCATTCAGTCTTCACAGTCAAGCCTGATAAACGTAGGATAAAATTTCCATAGTAAGTGACATTAGACTAACTTTATTGTCAAGTTCAGGGTTCACAGCAATCGGATTTTCTTATCTTGCCAAAATTCCTGATCGCCCCCAGTTTGATTTTCCACCATCACAGCCAGTTATAAATAAATGAACTGTTTTCCCAAACTTCTCACCAGAAAACTAATTCCCAAAGTGTTTGTGCCAAAAATAATTAGCACAGAATGGGAGTGCAATGCAACATTGGATATGTGGCAATGTCTAAGGCTTATCTGTTTATTTGAAAGGCAGATAGAGACAGAGAAGCTCCCATCTGCTGGTCCACTCCCCAGATGGCAGCAGTGAAGCCAGGAGCCAGGCACTTCCTCTAGGTCTTCCCCATGGCTACAGGGACTCAAGCACTGGAACCACCTCTGCTGCTTTCCCAGGTCAGAAGCAGGGAGCTGGCTTGAAGGCGGAGCTGAAAGTGAAACCGGCATCCATATGAGATGCTAGTATTGCAGACAGCTGCTTTACTCGCTATACACAAGGTCAGCCCCATTGCAAGGCAAGTTTTAACTTCAGTCAGGGTCTCTCTGGCAGTCACACTTGGAGAAGTATTTGGGTCCACGTCAGCAGCACTCTCAGTCTGGGGGACACCCCCACCCCCAGGGCAATTGTGCTGTTTCCAGAAGCGAGTGACCCAGAACACGTTGAATGTTGAGTTGCTGGAAATTTCATTAACAGCTTTGCTTCTTTTCCCTCCACCGCTCCCCGCCCCACGAGGTCTCTTCTTTCCCCAGGGATCAATCTCCATTTACAGGTGGCTTTTAAAAGCACCTTTTCCTTGAGTGACTGGAAATGAGTCTGGGAGGCAGCAGGGAGAGGCATTTACAAGGCAGGAGTTCGAGATACCATCTCTGAACTGGGGCCTCTTAGTTTCCAGCCTTGCAAACTCATTTTGGATGACACCCTTTAAGTGACATTCATGGCCGTTTCTTTCCATCCCAACCAAGCACTAGGATCTCATTGTGATAAGTCTAGCTGTATGTTACTTGATCGGGGTATCGTAAAAAACAATTACCAGCCTATTGTGCTTCATTACACCCTGGTAATCGGTGGCAGGTCAACGTTAGCTACAGCTGCTCTGAAAATTGAGCTGACATGGATACCGTGTCCAGGACGACAGCTTGGGCCCCCATGCAAATGGCAGAAATTAGCATCCGGTCAATAGGTTCTGAAATGCAATATGTGACTCAGCCTTGGACACCTGCTTTGGGTCTCTCATTTTCTCGTGGGTGAAATAGGACGGTCGTGGATTAAATGAGCCCTTCAACTTGCATTATGGCTCAGCAAAGGTCATTGAAATGCCAAAGAATGTTAAATACCACAGGCACGTTCACAGAATTACATTCCGCAGCTCCTGCTCTAATTGTTTCCAATGGTCACTTTTGCCAGTGCAGGTGACAATCTGTGTCAGCCCAGATCCAGCCAGTAGATAGTGTTTATAGCCTTTGATAACATTTACACAATACCAAACAGCCACAAGTGGTCCAGGATTATGAGCTTGGCTCTTCTCCCCAACCAGGGCTGGCAAATGCACTCCCCCATCCCTAGGGGTCCAGCCAGGTGAGGAATCGTTGCTGCACACCCGTGCATACGCACACTGTCATGGAGAAGGCTCACCTTAGCAAACTTCAGAGAATCCATGGGCAGAGGGGAAGAGCCTCGGAGCAAGAAAAGGAAGCATCTGGAGGAAGGAGGGAGAACCAAGATCATGCAGCATCCCCGGGGGGAGGGGGTTGGGGATGTGGGCGGGGACAGGAGATGGGGAGGGGAAAAGGATTGGCAGACACTGGGACGTCTGGCTATGGAGGGGTGGCAGTGACCCTCCGCCCCTTGTTGTTCACACCATGCACTGGCCCCTCTGACACAGTAGGTGTGGGCTGGCTGACCAGATACCGGGAATGATGCTATGTGTCCTTTGAAACAAAGGAGCCTGGGCACCCGACAAAACATGCAAGGCTGCTTGGAAGGACTTTTCCTGAGCTCCTGAGGGACCCTCGGGCACCATTCAACACGAGTCCCTGTGGCGGGACTGGTGTCTGCAGGTGCAGGACAACTGAGACTCCCTACTGAGATACCTGGTGGTGGGGAGCAGAGGGAAGTGTTGGGGAGGAATGAGGGTGGCCCGGGGTCTTAGAACAGATTGCAGGGCTGGCATTGTGGCATGGCAGGTTAAACCATTGTCTTTAATGTTGGCATCTCATATGGGCTTCATTTTGAATCCTGGCTGCTTCAGTTCTGTCCCAGATCCCTGCTAATGTGCCTGGGAAAGCAGTGAATGATGGGCCAAGTCCTTGGGCACCGGTACCCATGTGGGAGGTGTGGATGAGCTCCAGGCTCTGGCTTCTGGCTGGACCAGCCTTGGTCATTGCAGCTCTTTGAGGAGTTAGCCAGCTGAAAGATCTCTCTCTCTCTCTCCCTCCCCTTTTCTCTCCTTCTTTCTCTTTTCAGGTAAACAAAAATGATTATTTTTTAAATAACTGTTCCCCCAAGTCCCATGTTCTTCTGCTCCTCAAATATGTCCTTTGGGGGATTCTCATCAAGCTTTTTTCTGTAAGATTTTATTTTATTTTATTTTATTTTATTTTATTTTATTTTATTTTATTTTATTGGAAAGGCAGAGTAACAGAGAGGAGAGACAGAGGGAGAGAGAGGTCTTACATCTGCTGGTTCACTCCCCCAAATGGCTGCAACAGCTGGAGCTGAGCCTATCTGAAGCCAGAAGCCAGGAGCCTCTTCCAGATCTCTCATGTGGTGGAGGGTCCCAAGCCCTCGGGCCATCTTCTTGTAACCCCCTGAGCCAATACCACACATACATGACAAATGCTTGGGGAACTGGCAGAGGATAAATTTACCTTAGTGCAGTAGAATAAAATCCTTGCATTTGACAATCTGTGTCAGCCCAGATCCAAAAGTCATGAAACTACCTAAGATGAGAAACACACGTAGATTTCAAAATGGTTTTGCATCAGAATAAATACTTTTTTTTTCCAAAAAGGTTACTCTAAGAAGTGTCAAGATACAGAATAATGTACATACAGAGAAATCTTTCTGTCTGTACCCATCTGTCGGTTCCTTCCCCAAGTGCCTGACACAGCTAGGGCTGCGTTGAAGCTGAACTCAATCCAGGTCCCCAACATGGGGAGTGGGCACTGGCTTACTTGAACTGTCACCACTGCCTCTCAGGGTCTGCATTAGGAGCAAGCTGGAGCCAGGAGCTGGACATCAAACTGGGCAGTCCAAAGCAGGATGTAGGCACCTGATTTGGTGTCTTAGTGGGTAGAGCAAATGGCAGTCTCCAATATCTCCTTACAAGCCCCGTGTGTGTGTGTGTGTGTGTGTGTGTGTGTGTGTGTGTGTGTGTGTGTGTAGGCGTGTGTACTGCAGTTGTGTTTCTCTGGAGGAGTCTGATTACTACAGAGATCCATGCCCAGAGCCACACGCCATCCTCCCCCATCTCGTGGGGCGAGGAATTCTAACACTGCACTTGCCACAGATGACCAAAGAACTTGCTGAGAAACTGACCCGTGATTACGGGGATTGTTCAGACCTTAGCCATCCTCCTGCACTAGCAAGCACACGCCTGAGGCCTGGGGAGTGTCAGTTGGCCTCTGTGTGCCCTGATCTGCCCAGTTGTAGGAGGGTTAGGAAGATCTCCAGGAACCCCTCAGCTCAGAGCTACCTCAAGTGGACCCATTCATTTATTCTCAATAAATGATCACTATTGAGAATAATGTACAATGGATTTATAACAATTTATAATGGATTGTAAACATTCATGATCTAGAATCAACAAAATTTGTGCTGATTATGTCATTGGTACAATTAGATGTTGCTTCAGTGCCCTGCCCTGCAGGTGCCCTGCCTACTCGGCAGCTGAGCCATGAGCGGTTTGACCGACAGTATCCGGATGAGGTTTGACGTTGGCTGCATCTCACCAAGGAGCTTGGGAGTGTTCAGCGTTTTTTCTCTAACCAGCTTCTGCGAATAGGCAGCACCAGGCTGGGTACCTGGTTTTGCCTTGCTCCCAAGCCCACATCCCGACCCCTGTGTGTTTCATAGGACAGGGCTGCTCCCTCGGCCCCTGCACCATTTCTTGAAGAATTCCAGAAGTGATTATTGTCTTGTACCCCATGATAAAATGGCAAAAATGGATTGTTTTAGCCTGAGATTGTGTTGGCTTCAAATGTTACTAGCTGGGCAAACTTGACTAGCTTTCCCATTTCTTTTCTGAATAGACTAGTAGGGATTTGTTCTTCAAAATGCACAAGAGATTAAAGCTAAATGACTTCTTACTGTACCTTGGTAACCCACACCTGGGTGCCCAACATCTATGCATTGACTTGCCCAAGACAGAAGAGCCCAAATCTGGAAATAAATCAATGTCCATTGGCAACTAGATATTGTGCTTCACTTACACGATGGCATACCACACCGCAGTGAAAACGAACAGCAACATGGACTGGCTCCTATGTATGTTATCACGCACCTGTAAGAACGCAGACAAAGAGTCTGGTGCAATAGCGTAGTGGTTAAGGTCCTCACCTTGCACGCACTGGGATCCCATATGGACGCCGGTTCTAATCCCGGCAGCCCCGCTTCCCTTCCAGCTCCCTGCCTGTGGCCCGGGAAAGCAGTCGAGGACGGCCCAAAGCTTTGGGACACTGCACCCGCGTGGGAGACCCGGAAGAGCTCCTGGCTTCGGATTGACTCAGCTCCAGCCGTGGCGGCCTCTTGGAGAGTGAACCATTGGATGGAGGATCTTCCTCTCTGTCTCTCCTCTCTGTATATCCACCTTCCCAATAAAAATAAATGAATCTTAAAAAAAAAAAGAACGCAGGCACAAAAGACAAGATACCTCTTGATTCTATTTACACAAAGCTCTAAAGGAGCCAAATTGTTGTTTGATAGTGGAATTCAAAGTGACGGTTACTTACTGGGTTGGAGTGAGAGGAGATTTCCAGGAATGCTCTGAGCTTTGGTGTGGATGGTGGATACAGGGCTGTCTGCATCTTATAGAAGCCTATCATTCAAGATGTGTGCACTCTACTGCATGGATGCTATTTTTAAAAGAAGAAAAAGAAAAACAGCATTCAGGGACATGGAAGTGCTAGGAGTTGAGGTTGGCCTCTGCCAGCGGACCCAGGTCTTTGAGGCTGCCCCTTACACAAACCTACCACGACTTTGTTCTAACCCTGAACCATCAGGAATTTAGGCAGTCACAATGCTAAGAATTCAGTCTTTGGGTGTCTGGGACGCCTTCCCACCTTGTAGCTAACGTTGTATTTTCCGGAGGGAGTAGCTTTGTCTCCATCCCAGGACTCCAGCTGGGGACACTGACCAGACCTTGCCAGCATCATCATCGTGAAGTGCCGGAATCCCATTTTGGTTTCAAATATCTCCAGTCAATGGGCCGATGGACTGATCTTCTAGAACCAAGTCAGCAGCACCTTGCAGTGTCAAGTCCTGTGAGTCAGAGCCCTGCCTTGATGGGTGTCTAGATCAGAGATGGGCCTTTCTGAGCTCACAGATTGACATCAGGACCCTGAGAAGCAGCCCCGCAAGGTGGACCAGCCCAGCTCCCCACTGGCCCCAGCTACACAGCATATCCCCAACCTCAGATGAGGACGGGGGACCCCCATGAGCTGCTGGATGCCTGATGCCCGTATCAGACAGAACACTAAAGAGAACTGGCTTTTGCCTTTAAGCAGCATGAAATGCAGAGGGTAGAATATAGCATTTATATGAACACTTTCTAGGGACATTTCTTTGGAGAGGGAAAGCTGCTTTGTGACTGTGCACTAAGCAGGCATGTTTTGAGGCCCAGCGAGAAAAGGAGAAAGGAGAACTGATAAAGGGATAATGTCTGTGAGACAGTCAGCCTGAAAGGTTCACCACGACATGAGTGATTTCAAACATGTCCTGTCTGTTTCTATAATTTTATTATTCATGAGACATAAAGGGAATGGGAGAGCAAAGTAAACATGGCCACTTCCGAGCTGCGTGGAGCACACAAAGAGAATTGGGCCACGGAACACAGCGAAAGAGCAGGGCATTAGAGGCAGAAAAAAAATTACATCTGGATTATTCTACTTAAATAGAAGAAACAGAAATCACACCAAGGGGCTCATAGCAATGTGCATGGGAGTGATAATGAGCAAACCAGCCCGCTCTGTCCTCTCCCTGCCTCACTGAGCCAAATCGGAGGCCTCCCGTGCGGTTCAGCCAAAGTCCCAGGAGCCAGACCTGGTGCTCTTCTCTGTCCAGTCCTGCCCTGGCCTGCTGGATCCAGCCTGGCCCACCGTGGTCTTGCCTTTCTCTGTACTGTCTGAGCACCTGCTAGCTGCATCCTGCCCTTTCCTCCCTGTTCCCTATTCATTTCATTGCCTGGTTTCATCTTATCTTCTCTCTCAGGCTGCAAGCTTCTTAAAGGTCTTTGAGTCTTTGTACTTTTCTGCAGTGCCATAGGCAAAATTCCTTACAAAATTCCAAAAAATTACATAGTATATATTTTTTGTACTCAGATAGACCCATTTCTTTGTTGGTTGATTCAATTTCCTCTGTAATTTGGACTGAGATTAGGAATTTTGCATGCCCAGCACTTTGTGGTGGCAGTGGGCAATCGCCACTCAGCCATCCACTGCAGGATCCTATGTGGATAAACGTGTCTGAACACAATTGGTTAGCTTTAAATATCTCTGATGGGTGGATGAGCCCAAGACAATGAGTCCCCAGTATATCTGGAGTCACTGAGAATTGAGAACTTGCATCCATGCAACACCTAAGGGGACAGCACAAGACTGGTGATCTGTGCTCACTCATCAGCTATCCTTTAGAAATTGAGCGCCTTCCTTTGAAGAAGAAATAGCAGAAAGACGGAACTATATAGATACCAACTTCTCTCTGTATTCTGCAGTCTTGTAAGTCAGAAATGTGCCATTTTTCTTCAAAGGCAAGAAATGTTGGAGTTGTATCTGGCTGCTAGGCAGCTTGAGTCACAGATGTGACTTGGGTGGAAATGTCGCCCAGCACTTGAGTTCTAGATATGAATGGCACAGAGCATACCTCTTCCAGGTAGGAGACAGTGAGCCTAGCACCTGTGTCTCTTCATTCATCAAATGAGGATATTGAACTAACATCAAAGAGTTGTGAGAATTAAGCTGTTTGGGATATTTGTAGCCTTAGATTCATAACTGGCACATAGTAAACACGATATGAGTTGAAGACATAAAAAAATAAATTTAATTTCTACAACAATGCTTTGTGGTAGATGCTTTCAAAAGTTCTTCCAAAGATAGAAAGAAACTCATTTATTTGTTTTCAATCCTTGGGTTTACAAACAGTGAGTACCCCAAGCAATCATCTCTAACCCTTGGCAGCAATTATTTGTACAGCCTAGTAGTCTCAACTCTATTTGTCCTGAATAAATAAATATAATTATATCCATTCGCAAGGCTTTAAGATGCATTTTCCCAGCAATGAAAGTGAACAGTTCTTCCATCATTCTTTTTGTAACATGGCTAAGTCAGTTTCACACTTGGCAAAGGAGAGGCTTAGCTGAATGGGAAAGTATCTTAAAATATTAATTATGTATTACTGAGTTTCATAAATCTTTTAATTTTCTGAAAGGCGCTAATAACAAGAACCAGTAATGACTCAAGGGAGCCAATCACACATTTGCATTTTATTAGTTAAAACAAGCACAGTAACACTCCAGTTGTCTGATTGTCACTAGAACTGACCGTTTGATGTATGTGTTATTTTCAAACAACTGAATCTTGGTCCTTCAATCACAAACACTTTGATCAACTAAATATTTCGTTAATGATGGCAATTCATAAGCTTTGACTATTTTTTTATTCATATCAGACTAGAGATTATTAAAAAAAACCCAAGCATTATTTTGTCAAGGGCCACCACTGATATCCCTGGAGAGTGACACAGCCTCATGTTCAGTGATTTCAAAGCATGGAAGAGCTCGTCACCCCTCACGTGATGACATTGCTGTTGATGACGGATCAAACACCATGTTGGAATCTTGCAGCATTGTTAGCTCATCGAGCACCGTTGGTAGGTTGGGTTTCACAGGGAGTGAGCATACTGGCTTCTGCCATCCATTGGAAGTAGTTTGAGGACTTTAAGAAACAGTAGATGAAGCAGGGGTTGTAAGAGTCTGTATCTATAACTATCTACTCAGCAGTACCAGCAGAGGTGCTTGATGACCGAAATGGAACAGGAGTCAATGGACTAGCACCTCAACTGGAGGGCAATCCAACTTATTTTAATTATTTTAGATCTTATCACCAGTAAGAGCGGTCTTGCTCAGCAAGTCAAAATCTGCCAGCTCCTGCAACACAGTCGCTCCCCAAGCTCCTGATGGATCAGGCTGCACTCAGAAAGTGAAGGGTAGTGATACCTTTGAATTAGAGAGGAAGCAGGAACGGGCCTTTGCTGAGTCCCACTCACAGAACCAACTTGGTAAGGCTTCCCGGGTGCTCTGGAAAGCGTGGACATGCTTGTCTTGTCTCACAAGATTTTCCTCAAGCCTCAGAACAGAACTTGGGAGTCTACACATATTCCTGGTGTCTCAGAAGAGGGGCTTGTTGAGCTGTTGCAGACAGCTTTGGAGGACAAGTGCAGACTCACAGAATTGATGCTATTGTGTATTTTGTTGGTAACGTGACTGTTGATCTTATGGTCTGTCCTTTGTCTGACTTCACACTTATGCATTGCCCTCCCCGAATGCTGAACTCTTGACACGGGGCAGAAGTCTTCCCTCAACCTATTAAGATATTTTCAAAGAGAAGATGTCACCGAATCTGTTCTTGACACCTGTTCTTGTGACCATATCAGAATTCATGCTGAGGAAAAGGTATCAAAAAGTCCAACTAGCTGTTGTAAAAAAGCTAAATTAGTAGCTAGCATGGCTGAATGCCTGTGCGGTTGCCAGCACTGCTCTGGACAGCTGACATACACCCCTGCACCCAGGCATCCAACAGCTCTGTATTCCTGCTGCCATCTGGGCAAGCAGGCAGCTGCCTTGGGGCCACAAGATGAGCAGGTGGCCAGATCCTGGGCTGTCCTCTTCCCAGGGGTTGAGGACACATCTTTATTACAGTCCCAGGAAGGGGTTGTGTGTCAACATTCACCTGGTTTAACATCAAGCTGGATGCCGTATGGGGAATGCAGTTCACACATTCAGTCTCATACTGTGTGCTACAGCAAAGATTACTTCAAACGCTTTGTGGAAAACAGAAGTAAAGGATCTGTTTATTTAGGTATTAAAAAAGTTTGAAAAAGAATGTGAGCCTCAGCATATGGGAACTTCCGGCCATGGGATCCTGCACTCTGCTTCAATGTAGGCAAGAAAGACAAGCGTGTTTGAAATTGTCTGCTAAGAACGAGAATTTTTGCACCCAAATGTGCATGGTGAAGAAAGCCAATCTAGAGGTTTAGGTCTTGTAAGAGTCCCTTGATACAAAATGTCCATGACAAGCAAATCCAGAGAAACAGGAAGTGGGCCAGCGGTGGCCAGCTGGAGGGAGGGAAATGCGAGTGACAGCCAGACAGCCAAGTGTTTCCCGGGTGATGGACCTGTTCTAGAATTGATCGTGGTGGTGGTTGCTCAAGTCCGTGATTCTGCTGAAAGCTGCTGGTGTATACACTTTAAGTGCTGAATGGTATAGGCGTGAATTATATTTCCACACAATTATTAATAATGACAGAAAAACATTGGGATTTTGAGTCTGTCCCAAGTGACTCAGGGCAAGCGCAGAGGTGGCTCAAGAGGTCTTAGGCACACATGGGTTTTGTAAAAGTTGCTCATTGGAGGGAGAAATGGCTGATTAATTAAACTGATATTAATAATTCATATTGATCATAAAAATTTAAAGCACCCGTAATCTTCACATTTAGAAATAACCAGTGCTAATATTCTGGGTTTAACCTTGAGGATTTTTTTTTTCTTTGCATGTATCAGTCACATGGAGAAGCTGGAACATTCTTATCTCTGTTATGATTGCTTTTCTGATGAAAGGATGTTCTCAAGTCTGATTCCTGCACTGCCAGGCTCAGCAGCCCCTGGGTGTGTCTTAGCAAGGCACCGTTTAGGGGCCAGCATGGTGGTGCAGCAGGGCAGCCCTGGCTTGTGACCAGCGTATTTCGTGTCTGAGTGTCGGTTCTGGTCCCAGTTGCTCGATTCCTATCGAGCTGCCTTGCTAAGGCAGTAGCTGATAGCTTAAGTGCCATGACTCGGATGAAGTCCCTGGCTCCTGGCGTCAGCCTGGCCCAGTCTTGCTTTTGAGGGCATTTATGAAGGATCCAGTGAAGAGAAAATCTCTTTCTCTATTTTGCAATTTGTTTCAAATCAATTAATCTTCACAGCATTGTAAATACTCGAGCCCTGAACCAGGTGGACTGGATCAGAAGCGGTGGGGTGGTCCTGAAGGCCTTGTTCAGGAGGTTGTCCTGGTGGTTTGACACCCCCTGAAGGCTGAGGACCACAAGGCTCATTGCATTCCAGCACAGAGGTTTTGCCCACAAGTTTTAATGGCTAATGTTCCGATCTCTAGCTCATGCTGCCAAGTTCATCTTTCTGCAGTTCTTGTCTACCTGGCTATGCCCTCAGCTACATGATCCCAGGAGTGTATTCACTGGGCCTGACTCTAAAGTTTGAGGTGCTTCCCAAATGCCACCCCCACCTGCCACCGTGAAAGAAGTGCTAATTTACACTCCTACCCACAATACCAGTGGCTCTGAAAAGTTAGTGCAAAAGGCACATTCTCTTCCTCATGTCCCACAAAAATTTTGAAGTCTTTTTGCCTGTAGGAATGTGTCACAATTTTGGCCACTCTGCCCATTAAAACATTTGCAACAATGCTTCATGTTCCTTTGGTTAGGATGCACCTCGAATATTTGCAGTGAAGGACTATCTCTCCCTCTGTGGATATCTTGTTCTCTACTCATATCTTTACCAGTTTCTTCTCTCTCTCTCTCTCTCTCTCTCTCTCTCTCTCTCTCTCTCACACACACACACGCACACACACACACACATATGTATATCTGGTGGGACTTAATATATTTTATAATTTTTATTATTTTATTTTTTAATTGATTACATTGCATTATGTGACACAGTTTTATAGGCACTGGGATTCCCCCATCCCCTCCCCAAACCCTCCCCCATGGTGGATTCCTCCACCTTGTTGCATTATCACAGTTCAAATTCAGTTGAGATTCTTTCATTGCAAGCATTTACCAAGCATAAAGTCTAGCATTTTATTGTCCGGGTAAGTTCAACGGTTTCTTGGGGAGACCTTCTCTGGTCTGAAGGTAGAGCAGGCAGAGTATCATCCCAATCAATTAAAAGCCCCAACATAACATCAGTAACAATTTCTAACGTTATGGAATTAATTGACATGGTATTGAGACTTAAAATATTTTTAAGTAATAAGGTTAGTAATTCCTTGATTGTCATATTTATTGAAAATATGTTTTCCGGGCCTAACATGGTAGCCGAGTTGCTAAAGTTCTCGCCTTGCATGTGCCAGGAAGCTGGTTCTGGTCCCAGCGACTCTGTTGCCCATCCAGCTCCCTGCATGTGGTCTGGGAAAGCAGTCGAGGATGGCCCAAAGCCTTGGGACCTTGCACCCGCATGGGAGACCTGAAGAGGCTCCTGGCTCCTGGCTTTGGATCAGCCACTTGGGGAGTGAACCAGTGCATGGAAGAACTTTCTGTATCTTCTTCTCTCTGTATATATCTGTATATATCTTTCCAATAAAAATAAGTAAATCCTTTTTTTTTAAGAAAAAAGGAAATATGTTTTTCTAGAGTGACTTTTAACTGTTTTTTTTCATTTAAAAGGTTTTAAATTCTAATGTCATGAAATTTTGCTTTAGTGTCATTCTGAGAAAGGTAATTTCCATCAAACACTGTATATTGTTAGTATTTTCCATTAATTTTTAATGCATATGAAATTTAACTTGATGTAAGTTGTGTAAGTTTCTCTTTTTCCCAGATGATTCTCTTTAATGAATAGTTTTAAATTTCCTGCTTGATTGAAATTCCAGCCTTGTGATACACCAAAATTTCTTATGTTTTGGGGTCAGTTTCTGAAGTTCATAGTTTATTAAATTAGTTTGTCTTTCGTTTTTGGTTCTAATCACCAGAGCTTTAGTACTTTTTTAAAAAAAATAGTCAAAGGCAACTGATCTCCCATTAGGGTTTTATTTTTTTTTCTCCATCAAACTTTTTTTTGTGATTATCCTTATGTTCACAGTCTTTAGATACATTGCAGCCAAATTGGAACAGATCCATTGGAATTCATCAATTCATAGTGGTTACCAGGCTGAGTGTTCCATCCTGGGTCACTAGTCTTTTTGCATTCCTCCGTTGGGTTTTGTGGTTTCTATTATATTGAGAAGTTTGCTTCCAAGCTGTGCATTTGTGTGGTTGTTGTAATACACATGTTTTATTTTTCTAAAAAATATATAATACTTATTTTGATTTGAAAGGCAGAGTTACGGAGAGAAGGAGAAAGATCTTCCAGCCACTGGGTGAACAGCTGCGATGACTGGAGCTGGGCCACTTTGAAGCCAGGAGCCTGGAGCTTCTTCTAGATCTCTCACTTCGCTGCTGAGGCCCACGGATTGGCTTGTTTCTGGCTGATTTTCCAGGCACATTAGCTGGTTCCACGTTAGCAGTGGAGCAGTTGGGACTGGAACTGGCACCCAAAGAGGATGCTTAGCTGCCTACACCACACTGCTGGCCCTAATATGTGTGTTTTCTAAATGATTATAGACATATTATTGATTTTTGTGATTCATCTTACTGAATCTTCTTAATGTTAATATTTCCCCCTAGTAGAGGGTTGTATCATCTGAAATGATGATGATTTTTTCTGGGCAGTTTTTAATATTCATTCCTGTTGTTTCATGTTCTCTCTCTCTCTCTTTTTTTTTTTTTTCATTGGAAAGGTGGATTAACAGAGAGGAGAGACAGAGAGGGATCTTCCGTCCGATGATTCACTCCCCAAGTGAGCGCAACGGGCCGATACTATGCCGAGCCGAAGCCAGGAGCCTCTTCCGGGTCTCCCACACGGGTGCAGGTTCCCAAAGCTTTGGGCCGTCCTCGACTGCTTTCCCAGGCCACAGGCAGGGAGCTGGAAGGGAAGCGGGGCTGCCAGGATTAGAACCGGCGCCCATATGGGATCCCGGGCGTGCAAGGCGAGGACCTTTAACCACTTGCGCCACCGCGCCGGGCCCCTCTCTTTTTTTTTTAAGGTATAGTTTATACTTCTAAAAAAAGTGTGTTCATAGTAAGTAGGGACTTATATGCTTTATAATGGAAGTATCTTCAATGTTTTAAAAAAGTATTGATTTTCATGAATTTATTTTCCTAATGGGGAGAGAGAGAGAGAGAAAGAGAGAGAATTCTCATCTGCTCCTTCATATTCCAAAAGCCTTGAAAGAGTTAGGGACTCAGAACTCCTCCGTCAGTAGAAGGACCCGCCCACCCGAGAGAGTACCTGCTTCCCTCTGGGCGCGCATGGTCAGGGTGCTGGGATGGGGGCTGAGCTGCGTCTCCCATAAGGGATGCGCACCTTCAGGGCTCGTGAAAACCATATTGGGTTACCCTCTTTATCAGTTCTTTTCAAATCAATATTTGTTGTCAACCTGTTAACATTATCGACCATGTCACTCCACATATAGACACGGAGTAGAAAAGCTAGGTTGTTTGGTTAGCTAGGTTATTTGGTTCCAGCTGTCAATTAGAAACCGCCAAAGGGGAAGCAAGGTTGGACAGGCAGGTGTCATCACCCAGCTGTGGTCGGGACACAGCTGAACGACTACCTGGAACATGTGTCTCAGCAGGTTCCAGAGGGATCACTAGGGAAGGCTGCTGCAAAGAAAGCAAGTGTGTGTGTGTGTGTGTGTGTGTGTGTGTGTGTGTGTTCTGCGCAAAGGGAGGTAGGTAGAACAGTCATCCCGACTGACAGACATGGTAGCTACAATAACTCCGAATTTGAAGTGACCCATCGTCCTTAATTTCTTCTGTAGGTGCTCTTGGTGGGTTATTTTACAAAACTGAGATGGCTAAAGTCAGCTCAGGAATAGTTGCTGCAATTATTATTTGACACTGCTGATAGGTAAACTTTGGCCAAATAATCCAAAATCTATCATTATTATTATTAACAATTACTGTGTGCTATCAGGTACTAGCCATTGTGTTGCTATTTATATGTAGATCATCAAATCTGATTTCCATAGCTCTTCCATGTTGCTGGGTCTGTTTGCATTCCATTCTTTCAGATGAAAAGCTCAGAAAAGTGAAGGAGTCATTTCAAACCACACAGCTGGGAAAGCTTCTGTCCGTCCGACATCTAACCTGCTGCACGACAGCCTCTAATCTCTCCCTGTTGCTTATCACAGATCCATGATGGGTTCTGGCACCCATTCAGTTCTCAGGGCCACAGTGCAGAGACCTTCTAGACATGGGCCACAGACCGTTAGCATCACGCAGGGGAGAGAGAGAGACGTGAGTTCTCTAGCTCCCAAGCCACTGGCTGTAGGTCAGGGGCAGCAGAGCTACCGTGGGGGCACAAGAACACCTGAGACCTGCTGTCCTGGACAGCAGCGACATAAAGTTGCACTGAGCACTCGCTGTACAGCAGAGCCTGGTCATTCCCTGGCGGTCTGCACAATACCTGGGGTGAGCCAGGCACTTTGTGTGTCGAGGGTCTTACGGGGATTACTGTGAGGCAAGAATAATGGTGATATTGTTTGCAGAGCCAAGGTGGAGGATCAGAGCTGGGTGGAGGATTTATTTTTCTGCCACAAAGCTGAGGGGATGGGGTGGGGGGAGTGCTTTTCACCAGTTCCCTGCCGCTGCCCATGGTGTAAAATCCATTGCGCTTGGAAACACTTTTGGATGACCCGGGATGATTCCCAGCTAATACCACACACACCTCTCTATCATCAGGCATCCAATTCCTGGTGAATTTTGCAATATAGTGACAGTAATGGAAAGCAAAGCGATCTCTAAATAATGGTTTAAGATGGCTACTTGATAAAGGGCACTGCAATAATTATGATCAATGGAGCATGGACTCAATATATATTGCCCATTTAGATGCAGCAGATTAGTTTAACAGCTTTCTTTAATGTTTTGGGTATTGTGTGTGTGTGTGTGTGTGTGTGTGTGTGTGTGTGTGTGTGTGTGTGTGCGCATGCTTGTGTAAGGAAAGGAGGAAAGGAGGGAGCTGGGTTGGTGGAAGTGGCTGGGAGCTGATGAAGGAAGGAAGTTGTGCCATGAAAGTGACAATCACCCCGTCCCCAGGGAGAGCCTTTGACGCCCTCTGTGGAGATACCTGATTTGAGTTCCTGTGTTTTTGGAGAAGGCACTTCTGGAAGGTAATTGATATAATGATGAAAATCCAGCAAGCAGACAGCTGGCCAGGGGAGGCCCTGACGTCCCTGAGCCTGGGAACCAGGCACTAAGTGAGCCAGATAACAGTGGCGTGGGGGAAGCATAGGGAACTGGGAGGGGAAATGATTTAGTTGACATCGGTCCTAATCTTCCCCTTGGCGGCACTTCCCAAGGAGGGAAGTGTTCCGACAGCCTTCGAGGAGTCTGGGCCCGTTCCCTGCCTTTCATGTTTCTGGACTGATCCCAGGTAACGCACCGGGTCTGTGATCAGTACGCAATAACGAGGGCAGTGTGCCAGATGGGCTGAAATTCCTGGGGATAATGAGGCTAAGATGATTGCAGTGTCAGCACCGACTTGCTTTGATTTGTCAGTTAACCTAACGGCTCCTTCTCCAGTCTTTCACGCAAGGACATCACCAGGAAGTGTCACTGTTGCACATGACAAGAAGCCAGTCCCCTAAATCTGCTAATCTCCCCTGATGCCCCCGAGGATTGAGAGTACCTAACGGACTGTGTGATTTCCAGGCCTGGAAGGGCTGCTGAGGTTCGGAGGATGACAGAGGCAGTCACGTTCACGGAGCCCTGATGATATGCTTCTCAGACTTCTCAAACATGGACATGTATCCAGATCCTGCAGGATGCTGACGAAGGCAGGATTCCATTCTGATGCAGAAGGGCTGGATGGAGCAAGAGGCTCGGCCTTTGGAGTTGGATTCCAGGTGATGCCAAAGCTGTAGCAAGGATTCAGTGCCGAATCTCACATGAAGCCCTGAGCCGGTCTGTCATTAATCCCATTCTACAGAGGATGAAATGAATGGAAGCTTGATGAGGTTGAGGGACTTGGAGGATGTGTTGCAGCTCTGAAATGACACAGGCGAGTGTCCAAACTAGGCTCTCTCTTCTTCCACACTCCCCTCTTCCTGCCACATCAACCAAGGGCAATGCACACAGCACCACACGTTGCAGCCTGGAATCCCGAGTGACTGCTTACAGGACGCCAGGTCCTCCAACCCAGATGGCATGTGCAGGAGATACACCTGGCCAGGGAAGACCCCAGGGCTCAGGTCTGCTGCTGCAGCAGCTTGCTGCGTTACCCTGACAATCATACCATCTCTCAGCCACCGTCCCTGGGGTATTGAGTATATATTGCATAGTTCCTTTGCCTCTCTGGTCCTCAGGCATCCAGACTTGCTGAGAGCACCCAATTGTGTACTACCTGTCCAATGGGGGCCATGAAAAAAATAAGTGCATGGAATACTCCCATGCACTTCCCACGGGAGAAGCAAGGCTGCGTCTCAGGCTTTGGACAGAGCTCATCAACACCTCCAAGTCGTCGTTGAATGCTCCAGGCTTGATTAAGTCCAAAGGCAGTGTGCCAAGGGCTGCCTCCCCCACCTTAATTGTCGAGATTGGGTAGAATTTGAGTAAAATCTAATCCAGATGTTTCTGATTCGCTTAAGTTTAAATCAGCAGAAAATGCTCTTAAGTTGCTATTTGATGTTGAAGAATTTTCATGAGCGTTTTTCCCTTCTTAATCGTAGAGGTCACATTTGGGTAGGGGCAAACGGCTCCCATGCGGCTCGAGATTTCGTCTGATTTGATCTGAAGACCCATTTTTGTGAAACCGGAGTCAGAACTCAATTTCACTTTGGGTTCATTTTTAAATCCCGGTCTTACCCATCTAAAAGGGGGAGCTCGGGTAATTTGCATGCCGTTGATATCAAGGATTCTGGTCTGAAAATATCATACGTCCAGGCTGCCCCTCTCAGCCTCAAGATCCGATTAGAGCAAGTGAGCACTCCCTTCCCTAGGACAGGAGAGGTAGTTTGGGCCAGGTGAGCTGAGTGTTTGCTTACCTGAAGAACAGGCTGGAAGCAGGTTTCCAAGAACTAATCTGTGAGTTCTAGACAAAGCTATTGAATATAGTCAAATGGCTGTGTAAGTGTGGTCCCCGGCCCAGCAGCTTAACGTCGCCCGGGAACTTACTAGGTGCATGAATCCCAGCTTCCACAGATAGAAGCAGAAACTGCAGAGGTGTGGCCCATTGCCGGGGACTCAGCAGGGACTTCTGACAAACCCTGAAATCTGAGAATCACTCAGGGCTCCAAGTGTCCTACGTTGATTAATGAGATCACTTAGTCACATGCTTGGAGACATTCACATCCAAGCTGTGTACGTGGGGCTGTTAGGGTGAGCTTCTTGACTGAGTTGAAGGGAGCAAACAGCCACGGGCGGCAGCTTTTCCCCTTCTGAGTTGGCATTCTTTCCTTTGCAGGGTTGGCTTGGAGTGGTTCATGAGGAGGCCTGCACTCTTGAGAAACATTTTTCTGAAGTCCCTGTTGCATTCTGGAGCTTGGAAAATATCATTCCCTCCATCTTCAGGCTTTTGTGATGAGCTTCTAGAGAGAATCACTGGGCATGCAAGTTTATGGGATTGGGGTGCCCCTGGCCCGCTGTCCCTGAGTTCATTCATCTAGCCTTATGTTTTTCAAAGGTAAATTGAGCTGTTGCCATGCCCCGGTGCTGTCCTAGGAGGGTGTGGGGGCCCAGAGACTAGGCTGGTGCTCACTGTGCATGCCCACTCATTTCCCAGGAGAGAGGCTGACCCTGGCAGGTGTCCATACGACCAAGTTGTGCATGAGCGTTTTCCAGTGACAGCGGGGGAGGACAGCAGCCTGGGGTTGCTGTGGGGAGGGTGGTGGTAGTCGTGCAACGCTTCACGTGGGGCGTGATATCTGTGTCTCAGGGGATGGGGACGGCTTCCTGGGTGGGCACGGGTGGCGCGTGAAGAGGCATGGAACCAGGCATTTGAGTTCAGGATGTATGGCAGGAGGTGACGCTAGAGACGTGGGTGTGGCCAGATGGCCAAGGGTCAGGTCTGAGTGGCTGCTTTGTTTCCTCTGAATCCTACTGTCATTCATTTCCCTCCAGCTCCCCGGCATTCCTGTCCCTTGGAAAGGCGGTGCTGTGCGGTAGAGCCACGAGGAGGACGGAGGATGGCGCTCTGTGAGATTCATCCACATCCGCGGTGCAGTGCTGGAGCTGTCAATGACGTCATCACAGCAGGTGGCGTGTGATGGGCAGTGCTGTTCCTCCCTTCACCTCTCTCCTGCTCTCACACTTCGCAGGCACAGACCAAGTTGTTCCTCTTCACCCCATATGTCTCCCCCACTTTCCTTTTACAGGAATCATCCACCGACCTCCTTGAGCCACCCCAGTGCACAACAAGTTATCCCACAGACTCCCAGGATGCCCCCTCTGTCCCTTAGTCCTGTGTCTTACCTTTCCTTAGCGGGGTTTTGATTTTTCTCCTGACGGGTCCCAACGCAGATTCCCTTGAAGTCCTGTGCTTGAGTGAGCCAACAGACAGCATGGTAACCTGGGAGGTTGGTACCCTGCTGCGGCTTTGGGAAGAATTGTTCTAATGGCCACATTTCACTTTTTAGTCGGAAAATGCACCATAAACCATGGGGCTGTATTGCCATAGTAACCAAGTTAACCAAGTTGTTAGACTCTTCCTTTCCTCTAAAGTGTAGGAGGGAGGATTTTTTTTTTTTTGAAAGTGGAGTCGTGAGTTTCCTGTGTTGATCTTATCACAGGACTTGCCTCTTTAAAATCCTCTGCAGTGCCATAGTCGCCCCAGGATGGGCCCAGCCCTGAACAGTGCGGGTCTGTCCACCCTGCGGCTTCCTCTTCCAACCCCAGGCCTCGGCGTCCAGGCTCCCTCCCTGCTTAGGGGTTCCTGGGACCACCCGTGGGCGTCCTGAAACTTCTCTCCTGTCCCGTCCTCTCCCTCTTGCCCTTCTCCTCACCCCTCCTTACCGTTACCTCTCCCTTCCTCAATCTCTCCCCTCCCCTCCCCTTCCCTTCTCCCCTCCCTTCCTCCACCTCTCTTCCTTCTCTTTTCCACATAGGAGTGTGGCCATCACTGCACAAAGTGGCTTCTCTGACCCTCTTGGTTGGAGTTCGGCGCCTCTTGCATGTCTTGGGGTGCCTTGGGCTGCTCCTCATGGCGCTGGTCATATTATTTCTGCACCTGCTCTTGTTTTCCTTCTGGGATGCCCTGCTATGTGAGGGCAGGAACCGTTTCTGGTTCACCGTGAGTAGGTTGAGGCTCTGGATTTTGGGTTCCGCAGATAAGCAAATGGGTGAGTTCTCTGCTGAAGGGGTGGGAGCCAGCAGCTCGCAAGTCACAGTGGCAAAGTCATCAGCAGCTTTTGGGCCCCAGAGCCAGGAGCGCATTTGTAGCTCTAATAAAAGCGTCTTTCACTGTGGGTTCCAGCAAATCCTCTTAAGTGACTCCATTTCTATGCCTTTTTGGACATGAATTCTGACTACTGAAAACCCGTCATGACAATTTTGCATTTCAAAGTGCCCAAAGAATCAGCCTCTGTGGAAACTTTCTGTTGGACGGCAGGATGTCAAGTCTTACTCCTGGGTGCCCTTTTTCTTTCTTTCTTTCTTTCTTTCTTTTTTCCACCTAACTGGCTTTTCTCTACCTGATAATGGAAGGCTGTGATGGAAAGGCTGCCAGATCTGTCCATGGCTGTGTGGGGAACTTCACTGCCATAACACAGCCAGCGAAAGGTACCTGAGCCTGTGGAACGACTCTGCCCGCAGTTTCGACAAAGCGTGCCAGGCAGCGGGGGCTCGTTGCCCTGGATTCACGGTCAAGAGCAGGAGCCACTTTCAGGGTGGGTCTGGACAGGCAGAGAATGTGGAATGTGAACTTTTAAAGGACCCTGAAGAAGAAGGATTTCCGTTGCTGTAAATGCTCTTCTGAGCAATCGGAGGTAAAATCTCAAAGAATTTCCTTCGAAATAACCTGCCAGCCAAACATGTGCCAAATACACTAATTAGGTACATTTACAACAACACCGTCAGGGCAGGAAATAGGATGAGGACTTCTGAGACGATAGAATGGGTGATAGACAAATATTTTGGGTGAGACATAATCAGTTAATTGGTTTATTAAATTATAAAACCATTGTTTGCCCAAAAGAGCAATAAAACTAACTAAATGAATAGTCACCCCTTTGAAGACTTCTTACAGTAATTACGTTTATGCATCACTTGCAGCAGGCCTGTTTAGACAAAGGGCTCTTATCTTTACACGCCATAGCTACAATGTATTGTGGCACAGATGATGGCACCGACTTTGTGTCTACATAATTACAGAAATCTTATCCCTTTTGTGTTTGCACATCATTTTCGGTTTTTTGGAATAGTTAAACTCCATTTTACTTTTTAATAACATTTTAGAAATCATTGTGATTCAGGTAAACACAATTTGATTGCTTTGATGGATTGAAAATGGTGAGCTCAGCCCGCGTTTATTTGATTTGTTTCTTCAGGGATTACAAAGAATAGGATTTTATCTGCGGACTGACAAAAGAGACAAAGTGCATTTTTGCCTATGCAGTGGCGGAGCAGCTAAAGCCACCAGGCTCCTTCACAAGGGAAATGTGGCGGCCAGGGGCTGGAGCTCAGTTCATGAGCCACGACGTCATTCCAGTGGACGGTGGGTTGGTGGGGAGGGAGCTATGCTCCTCCTGTTTTACTTAGCAGATTTTTATTGCTATGAATATTCTATTTATTATACATTATATGGAATTATTGATTTTTATTATTTTAGTAAGAGAAAACCTGCATTATTGCATGATACTAAATAGGAGGGGACTCCAAAAAGCCCATGGAAAACAGAATTTAAAAATAAGTTTATGTCCATGCAAAACATGTTTAAATCCATATATATCAGAAATTGCCAAAGAATTTTGGGGGGAAATGTATATTATGAAAAATAACTAGGCATGGATTTTTTTCTTTTTTTGGACCAAAATGAACAATCTTTTAATTCCATCTCCCATGAGCTTTTTGAGTGCTTGAACAACAGATTTGGTGAGATGGTTTGATGCACCTGTGACACCTGTCCTTCTTAGTGGTAGTTAACTTTCTCCAAGGTGCACCTGCTGAGGAGGCGCCATGCTGGGGAGGGTTTAGGGGAGGGGCTGTGGGTTTCCAGGAAGCTCTGCCCCAGCAGCTGGTGTGGTGTCTGTGACCTTGCCCGTCGTCACAGTGACCTGAAGTTGATGAGGCTGAAAGAGGCCTAGAACCTGTTGATGTGCCACAGAGAGACAAGGACACACTGCAGTTGCTCTCACTCAGCTCTCCTGCCTAGGTAAGGATGAGGAGCCCGTACTTCCTGGGTCTTCAGCAGCATGGCCGGGGGGGGGGGCGCGGAGGAGCCGTGCATGATTAGCTGACCTGGAGTTGTTGGGTCACGGTACTAGCCATGTGGTGGGTTAGTAGCAAAGTGCTGAGGGAAAGACTAGGAATTCAGGAAGAAAATCTGGAGGCAGATCCCTGACCCAGCTCATTTCCTGTGTGGCCTTCTATCGTATGTACGCCTTGCTCATCTCAACTTTCCCCCCGGGGTCCCTGGAAGGAGTAAATCAGTCCTCAGAAGACCCTGACTCGATGGCTGGCATCAACCTGGAGTGCCTGGTGATGCCACCACGTGTCTACTGAGGGTGTGGCTGATGCTCTAGGGTTTGAGGCTAAACACAGAGGAGGGACACATCTTGAAACTGACTAGCACCTGTTTGTCTCAGGGTCCCTAGTGAGGTAGTGCCTTAATACAACTATGCAAGCTTACAGGACACCTGGTGACTGTGCCGGAAACCGACCAATCACAGCTTCAGCAAACAATAACCATCAGGTCAGGTCTCATTACGACAAATCCGGTTTGTGAACAGAAAGATCGGTAATCTAAAACTTTCCTAATGGCATGGAGGTATTCTTTGGTCTTATTTGCTGGTTAATAATTTTATAAAGGGACTGATGGGCCCAAACTAAGAATTTGGGCAATCCTTTGTAATTTTATACAATGCCATTTGGTTTTAATATAAACCTAATATGGGAAATGCCCAGAGTGAGCTCAAAATCTGAGCGAGGAGTACTACCCCAAGAAGGTTCTCAGCTTGAAGTGGTTTTTGTTTGGTTATTGGAACAGGCAGGAAAATTGAGGCTGGGAATCTTGTCTACACATGAAGGTGGGAATGATGGGAAGTCAGGGCAGGAAGAAAAGGCAGCAAAATGGTCGGGGAAAGAGAGAAACTGGCACAGGGTCTGAGGGCTCCGGGAGCTGGGCTGAGGGCAGAGCCCGGGGCATGGGGCGGCTCTTGGCGGCTGAGCGAGTCCCTCTGCTGACCATGCAGGTGGGAGGGGCGGGGGGAAGACAGCTGGGACAGTGGAGTTGAGCATCCATGGCCACAAAGGATGCTCAAGAAGTGCTCAGGATGCTGGCATGTGCCTCCCAGGTGCTCCTGTGACTGTGGTAACAGGCTGTGGCCCAGAGACAGAAACAGGTCAGAGTGCAGTGCAGTGACATTGACCGGGTCTGGACCAGTGGAGTTTGAAGGTGATAGGTGTGATCGACATGAAGACCCAGGACCTTGCTTAAGAAGGATCTGCTGCCCCCTGTGGGTGTGGGTTCTGCAGAGAGAGGCCTGCTCATGTCTCCTTTCAGAATCTTCTCCTCCCCTAAGTTGTCCCCCTCCCTTCAAAGGTGTTGATGGCTCACAGACCCAATCCATATCAGCGTCAGCTTCTGGAAAACTCAAGCTGGGTCTAGAAGAAGAGGATGGGAACTTGATGCCCAGAGGCAGCAGGTGCTCAGCCTGCTGGTAGCTGAACCAAGGAACTTCACTGGGCAGCAGAGCAGGCAGAGCCCCTGCACAGGGTTGGGACATTGGGGCCAGATGCTGGATGAGGAGAGCAGGTGCGAGGTCTCAGCCCAAGCGGCAGAGGTCACTGGTGTGTTCTCTGTAGGGTGGTGGTCTTGTGGTGCAGGAGGCTGTTAACGAAAGCCACAGAGTGACTTATAATCAAGGCGTTCGTTTCTCACCATTCTGAACTCCAAGGTTAGAATGCCAGTGGATTCTGTGCCTGGTGAGCGTGTATCTCCTGGTTCACAGATGGCACCTTCTTCCTGTGTCCTCAGTGAGTGGAAAGGGACAGTGTCTGGCTTGGGCTTCTTTTCTGAGGACACACATCCTACTCATGAGAGTGCCAGTCCTTTAACTTAATCACTCCTAAAGACCTGGCTCCAAATGCCACCACCCTGGGGGTGAGAACATAGGAATTTTCAGGGGTCACAAACATTCAGACCATGGCAAGTGAAATGTCAAGTTCACCTACAGCAGGTGAACCATATAGTCTGAGAGAAGCATGTTCAACAGTTTGAGCCTTGACCCCGGGCCTACCTGCCTTCTTATGCCAGAAACTCCCATTAACTTAGCAACAGCCTGATGATGCAGGAAGGAAACATTGAGGCATCTGGTATACCAAGTGATGGCTGACAGGCACAAGTTCAGCCCATTTACATGCATGTAAATTATTTGACTTGGGACTGATTTCCCTGCTCATCAAATGTTTCCCTTTTGCAGTTGGCCTGCCATATACAACTCTACAGTCTTTTTGTCAATCTGCTCATACGATCAACTCCATCAATGTCCCGCAAAGGAGTGTCAGAGACTAACCAGCGGTACACAGTGTGTGTCTGTGCAAAGATGCACCTGAGCGTCCCTCTTCCATGAAGAAGAGCTGGGGTCCTTCTTACTGGAAGGAAGTAAGTGCATGTAGGTTTTTTTTTAAGTGGGTAAGAGCATTGTTTCCACATTATTATTATTTTTTCTAGTTCCGGGGTAAGGGGAGAATAAAGGGAGAAGCCCCACCCAGCCTCCCACCCTTCCCAGGTCCCCGACGTGGGGCATGCTCCGAGGGTCCTGCTCAGGTGGTTTTGATAGTCCATCAGTTCTGAGTTGCTACCAGTCTTGCCATTCCAAGCATGATGAAATCTCTCCAGAATCCACTGGCTGACACAGTCCACCTTAGTGTCTCTGTTCGCCCAGATTTTCTCTGCCAACCCATGGCTGGGGTAGATATCGATTTGTTGTGTCCTCCGTCCTGTTGTGGTGCCAGGTGTCCTCTGCAGGTTCCAGTGGACTGCCCTATCCTCCATGTGTGCACGTAGATTTTAAAGAAGAAAAAATGGCTCAAGAACGTCAAGCACTAAGTTCTGGAATTTATGAGTTTTCACACCTCAGGAAATCACAGCTGATGATTAAATCCTAATGAATTATGAATTATTATGAATACTAAATCCTAATGAAAGTTAAACTTTCATTTTAATGAAGTTTTTATTTATTTACTTACTTATTTGAAAGAGTTACAGGGCAGGGGAGAGAGAGAGAGAGAGAAGAGAGATTTCCCTCCCCACGTGACCACAGTGGCAGAGTCTGGGATAGACCAGAGCCAGAGCCAGGAGCTTCTTCTGGGTCTCCCGCGTGGGTGGCAGGGGCCCAGGGTCTTGCACCATCTTCTGCTGCTTTTCTGAGGTGCATTAGCAGGGAGCTGGATTGGAAGTAGAGCAGCTAGGACATGAGCTAGTACTGCTATAGGATGCCGTCTCCACAGGCTGTGGCTTTACCCAACATACCATAAGTTTTCACTTTTAACCCGTCTTAACCATCCCTTCGGAGAGGCCAGGGAGCTTTGGGAGACCTGGATAAAGCAGGTCATGTGAAATACTTTGGGGTTCAGTTTGTGCCATAGAAGTGAAAGGGAATTTGACATTTTGTTTCCCATACATATGCATTTGTCCCACCTGCAGGAAAAATTATCTACAGGTGGCAAAGTACAGTTCATAAAGCGACTGTTATGTGGCTTTCCCACACCGAATGGGCCATGGCTTACGAGCGTGGCCAAAGGTGGACAGAAGTACAGGTGATTGAATAAGAGTATTTCCTTTGTTTTTGAAGTCAGTTTAGCAATTTGATCCTATAGAAAACTCTAGGAAACCATGCAAGACCACTGAAGTTCATGTCCCTGCCTTCTCCTGGCCTACTTTTGGTCGGGAGAGGCACCACCCTCCATTTTGTCCATGCTCTGCCATGGGTCTGGCCTACCTTCTTTCATATCTCCATATGTCGCTTCAGCTGGTGCATTTGGTTTTTTGGTTCCCCCTCAGCCAGGTTAGGGACTGTACGCAATGTGGGACGGGTGCAGTGAATAAAGGGGCACCTTGCATGCACACTAAGTTATTGAGTAAGCAGGGTGGTGAGTGTCAAGTTCCTCCGTCTGTCTCCACTGCCAGTGAAGGGGGCTGGGGAGAGGGGCAAGCACGGTGGTCCTGACGGATGATGGACTGGAGCCCTCTTGGACTGGAATCTAGCCATGACACACTGGGTCATGATTCTACTATCCCACCCCCATTGGAACACTCCGATTGCCTTTCTTAGCATCCTGAGAATTCCAGACTGTTCTTGCTGTTTGTATTCCTAGTCTGACTGGGTAATCCCTCCGAGCTGTACTTGATCAGTCATAGCGGGGCAGGTGATCGCAATGACAGTGAAAACCACAGTGGTTTGCTGAGATGTGTCCTGTGTCAGACACTTGGGGACCCTCCTTTCACCCCTCTCAACGAGCTGAAGTCAGACACATGACAGTCCCCGCAACAAAGGAGCAGACAGGGTCAGGGGGTGCAGACACCAGCAACCGCCACAGGTCAACACAGCTCTGAAGGCGAGACCCCCAAACCGTGCTTGAAACCACCACGTTGAGCTCCACTGAAAGCCCGGCCAGCTTTCTAGAGTGCAGTGGCTGGAGGGGCCGCAGTGTCCCCCCACACTCAGCTCCAGCCCCTGGACTGCCTGGGGACACAGGTGTCCCAGATTCTGTAGCCTCAAAGGAGCTCCTGTAATGCTGCGTGAGTTGTACAGCCATGCCTTATATGTTCACTCTGTCTCGGTTACATATGTATGAAACATTTGTAACGGATGAACTTTCAATGAGAAATTTGTTGGTTATTAGGAAGTATTTGTTGAATGTTAAGTTGTGATCATGCCGATATAAACTTCTGCCAGTGGTGTAGATGATTTCTACCCTACCTTCCTCCTTGGCTTCATCTGGATCTTGTGTCGTCAGGTGTTTTTCTGTAGTGGTTAACAGATGGGAGCTTGTCCTCGCATTCATCTTCGGGTCTGAAAAAAAGAAAACTGAAACAGATATCTCACTCACTTTCTGCCGCCCTCGACCCTCGCCACCCTCATCAGAGGAGGCGAGGGTCATGGCCATGCTTCCTTCTCAACTATATAATCCATGTTAAGAATAAAATAAAAATTATTGTGGGTCCATATTTTCTTCATTTCTGATAGTTTATTGGCCAGCAGAGTTGCTTCTCTAGCAAACTGTCTCCTTGTGTATTTTTTTTCTCTTATTCCTACTGGGCTATTTGCATTTAACACATTAACTTGTAGGAACTGTTTGCACGAGCCGCTTGTGATGGCTCAATGGCTAAATTCTCACTTTGCAAGTACAGGCATTCCATGTGGGCACCAGTTCATGTCCCAGCTGCTCCTTTTCCCAATACAACTCCCTGTTTATGGGCTGGGAAAGCAGTCAAGGATGGCCCAAAGCCTTGGGGTCCTTAAACCCATGAGGGAGACCTGGAAGAAGCTCCTGGCTCCTGGCTTTGAATTGGCTCAGATCCAGTCACTGAAGCTACTTGGGAGGTGAACCAGCAGATGGAAGATCTTTCTCTCTGTCTCTCCTTTTCTCTGTAAATCTGATGTACCTTTCCAGAAAAAAAAATCTTAAAAAAAGGAATAGCCGGGCCCGGAGCGGTGGCGCAAGTGGTTAAGTCCTCGCCTAGCACGCCCGGGATCCCATATGGGCGCCGGTTCTAATCCCGGCAGCCCCGCTTCCCTTCCAGCTCCCTGCCTGTGGCCTGGGAAAGCAGTCGAGGACGGCCCAAACCTTTGGGAACCTGCACCCGTGTGGGAGACCCGGAAGAGGCTCCTGGCTTCGGATCGGCATAGTATCGGCCCGTTGCGCTCACTTGGGGAGTGAATCATCGGATGGAAGATCTTCCTCTCTGTCTCTCCTCTCTGTATATCCGCCTTTCCAATGAAAAAAAAAAAAAAGGAATAGCCTATATGAGAGAACTTCAAAATGTTTGTGAAAGAATGTAATGAAAACGTGAGCTTAAAAAAAATAGAGCAACAGTGTATCTGAAACACACCATTATTGCTTCTGTAGCTTGAAGCAAAATTATTTTGCATAGAAAAAATAATCAGTTCCCCAAGCAGCATTGATTATGAGTGCATCATTTACCTCTGATGTATAATAGTCCTTTCTTGAATCAACTTTTCAGGAATATGTGGATTTGCTTTTGACCTATGTCAATTCTTGTATGTCTTGCTGGCTCAGTTTGTCTTTTTGTAATAAACAAGTTGTGCATCTTAATTCTTCAGAAGACGTTTGCCATTCCTATTCAGTTTTTAGTCAGTGTGCCAATAATCTACTAAAAACCAAACTTGTCTGATAGTGTGATATTAAATTCACTGTTCTTGCAGCATTCAGGGTTTCAGACCAAGCTGTGCTGGGTTCCATTCACCAGGCGGGTAGCCTTCGGATGCATTTGAGACAACCAGCCAGCAGAGGGCGGAATGAGCACGAGAGTGGCGCTGGCGTGCAGGAAGCAGGCTGCGTTAGCTCAGACTGGGGTGTTGAGTATGCTGAGCTGGTGCGGATGGTCCAAAGTCTCTAAGCTAGTCTCCCGGCCCGTCTTCCCCACACCCCGCACACGAGAGAGAAACTCACTTCTTAATTTTTGAGATCGGGTCCTTGACTCTTGTCACAAGGAAATGATGCTTAATGAAATCAGAAGGACAAGGAGGAGGACCAAGTGCCAGTGAGACAGGCTGCTATTTCCAGCTCTCCCATTTTCTAGATGGGCATGCCTCTTTGCTTCCGTTGATGCCATTGTAGGGATAGCTGGAGCCCACTGATGGCATTGTAGGAATGGCAGGAGTCAGTGCCTGCCTCTGGCTGCTGCCTGCAGCTTCCTGGGAGATGGGGACAGGAGAGCAGGTGACAGCTCACAGCACTGCTTGCGTTCTGGTCTCCAGGCCTGACCTGTTGGGGGAGGAAACCCGTGGGCACGTGGAATCTTTATTCCTCCTACCTCTCAAATATGTGGTTAACTAATTAATTTTAGAAAATATCCTATTTCTGTAATTAAAAGTTGATGGTTGTTTATTTCATGGCCTGTGCACTGCCAACACAAGAGGTTGATTTTCTAGAGTAATGATTTTTCATACACAAGAAAAAAAAAACCACATACTTTATAATAATTCTCTTTGGCAAAGGAAACAGGCTTAGATGTTCCAGGCGGTATAGAGCAAACCGGGAGCAGGTGCTTCGGGGGGTTAACCCTCTGGGCGGCAGGCTCCACGCCATGCAGGCTTGGCACTCTTCATTGGTGAAGGAACCTTGAGGATGCGCTGATGTGTTTAATTAACTGAGCTTCATGGGGAAAGCCACTGCGAACCACTAACACGTAAGTGCTTTCCGATGGAAATGGAGCCTATTTCATATGGAGTTCACGTGAGACTAAATCCATGATTGATGGTATTATTATATATTCTATAACGATATAATATCTAGTGGTTTTAGCATCCAGCATATAAGTTCTTCTTACAGGCCTTCTTTGGCTTCTCATGAAAGGTGTCATATTGGTCCTCCTGGCAAACACCAGCTGGAACACGGGCCCAGGGATCTCTTCCTCTGGGACCCCCTGGAGACCACCAAGGGCATGTGAACCACTTCTGTTCCATCACCCTTGCTTGCGTCACAGCTATGATCAGTGCCAGTTCGAGGATTCACAGCCCTGTTGGAGTCCCTTCCCTAGGACAGCAGCAGGAGCTGCTGAACTAACTGGAACACGGATCCTCCCTGCCCGCCCTGTGCATAGTCCTTGGAAGGCGCCGCGAAGCTCTCGCTGAGCCCATGTGATGCACCCAACTGCTGCTTTGATGTGAGACGCTGCAGCCACTGGGCTCAGCTCCGGCCTGCTGTCTGGCGTGTGTGTCCTTGCGGGCTCTGTGTGAGCCGGATGCTGATTTACACTATTTTAAATCCAAGGCTCTTGACACTTCAAAAGCTGAGTTTTCTTCATCCCGCGTAATAAATGGCTTTCGTACGCCCTGGAGTTTCAGGTGGATGTCCCAGGAGGGCAAAGCGGGATAATGGAAAGAACATGGCCTTCCAGGTCGGCCAACAGGGCCTGAGCTCTTTGCTCATGAATGAATGAATGAATGGCTCGCAGGGTTGGAAGCGTTGAATCCAACTACAAATAATGCAAGACATTCGGGGCCTTGCTGAGTGATGGTGAACTCTACGGAATACTTGCTTTCCGGTTGCAGCTGGTTTCAGCTCTTGTTGACCCCATTTTACAGATACGCCTACTCAAGGTCAGAGGTTAAAAGGATCTTGGAGGCTGCTACGTGTCTGGGCTGTGACTCGAGCCCAGGCTGTGACTGCAGCACAAATGTCCTGACCGCTGCATGCAGCTGAGCTTCTGGCACGTGACATGCGTCAGACAGATGGCTGCTTCTTTCCTAATCATGCCACGTGGGCTTCTTTTATTTTTTAGTTTTGTTTTGTTTGAGTAGCGTTTGTAGTGAATATGTAGGTGTAAAATTATCACAGACATTTCTGTTCAATTTCGGAGTTTTCTCTAGTAAGGGAGCGCCTGGAAGCTGCTCTATTAGCTGAGATGTTCAGATGTTTGAGGCCTCAGGCCCCTGGCGTCTGCCAGGAGGCATCAGCAGAAGCTGGTGTTTCAAGGAGACACAGCTGGCTGGTCACAACGACTTTCCTCTCATCTCCCAGCCGCGCGGGCATCGGGCTTGCCTCTCAGAGTCCCAGCCGGGAGAGACTTCAGCTTGGGGGGCCGCGCTGGGGGAGGGGAGGGGAGCTAGACAGTGCCCTCCTAAATCTGGCCAGAGCGATAGAAAGCATCTTTGGCCTGAAGAAGTGTAATACAAAGAAAATCCTAATTGCTACAGCTAAGTAATTAGAAGATCCAACCTATAAACCATGGAGCAGCCACCCCTTTAATTATGTGCACAATTAAGTAGGTGCCTCGTGCGTACTCCTCCCCGGATGGGCATATTTAATATCCTGTAATGGCAACAAGTTTCAAGCTGATTTATCATTATTTTGTTTGGTCAGATGATTTTTCTGCATTTTAATGTGTTTTGCGGTTACATATTTGCTGTGAACAAACAACGCTTTTCCCAGGTAGCGTGCTGGAGGGGCCCGGGTGCGTGGCGTGTTGACTATTCCTGCAAGCCTTTCAGAAATCAAACAACATTATGTACTTATTTTTAAGTAGCTGCACTAAAATCTTAAACAGTCTCATCCGGGCCCTTCTTTCTCTGCCATCCTGTACACACAGCAAAAGATTAAAAAAATAAATAAATAAAACAGGCTGTTTTCTCATGTCTCATTCTGATCCCCGGTTGTGAAGTCTCCGAGCTCTGAGGACTGAATAAGCAGGAGTGTCTCCCGACCTCGGGGAGGGTGTCTTAGTCCACGGAAGTCAAACACACTGGTCACGCCAGGGTGTGGCCATGGCATTGCCGTAGGCACGCTGCAGAGCCTGTACCAGGTCAGAACGTCTGAAGCTCGCCTTCTTAAAGCTCGTGGCCCACTCAGCAGAGTGGTGCATTGACTCCAGGTAGATGTGGGTTTGAATCACAGCTCTACTTAAAAAAAAAAAAATTATTGGAAAGGCAGATTTACAGAGAGGGAGGGAGGGATAGACAGAAAAATCTTCCAATTGCTACTTCACTCTCCAAATGGCTGCGATGGCCAGAGCTGAGCCAAACCAAGGCCAGGAAGCAGACGCCTCCCCTGGGTCTCCTGTGTGAATGCAGGGTTCCAAGGCTCTTGGCCGTCCTCTACTGCTTGCCCAGGGCATAAGCAGGAAGCTGGATGGGAAGTGGAGCAGCCGGGATATGAACTGACACCCATAAGGGATGCTGGTGTTGGAGGTGAAGGATTAGTTGACTGAGCCATGGTGCCAGGCCCTCAGATCTGCTTCTTGTAGCTGTGTGGCAAGGTCAGCTGTTTAACTTCACAGGAAGTGATTTTCAGTTAAAAAAAAAAAGGGGGGGGGGAGCAATCCCATTACTTTGAGTTGTGGTGAGGGCCGGAGGTGTGGCCTGAAAGGCCCCGCCTGGCGCCTGGATACACTTAGTGCCCGCTGCTGTTGCAGTCACTGCATGAACAGTCTGGCCTTCTTGATTATTGAATTCAAGTGGGACATTCATCTGATCCTGGCCTTCCCTTACTAGGGCTTCAGCAGGCCAGCCACTGGGGCCCCAGGCTGGTCATCTGCACGCCTCTTTGCTCTTCTTTCTTTTCATGCAGTTTGAAGCAAATTCCAGACATCTTGATTTTAAAAGATAAGAAGGTTGAAAAATATGTAAGTACTAAATCATCCATGAGCAATAATTCCTGGATATAAACAAACATCAAATATCAGAATGTCCACTTACAAATGCTATAAATGAAATCCTTTATTCTGTTTCTGTTTGTGTGTTGTTTTGCATTTGAGGTGGGATTCAAAGCAAGGCATGCATTGTTTATCTGTAGGTTCCCATTCGCCTTGTTCTTTGATTCTTATTTTTGCTATTACTTCAGAGAGTCAAGTAAACATTTTTCTCAATTCGTCATAGTCACGATGCTTCTGAACACTCACACGGCCCAGTGTTTGGACAGTGGGAACTTAGGATTCTGATGAGCTTCGGAGAGCCGTTGATGGCCCCTTACTTCTGATTCAGCCAGATGGGTCAGGTTCGTCTTGTACATTTGCTGTTTGCAGCTGGAATCAGCTGCTCCAAGACGCCCAGCTTTCCTGTACTAAGCCGTGGTGGTTAGAGACCTCGGTGTGGACACCAGAGGCGCTCATTTCTAGGAGCAGGCAAAGTCCAAGAAAAAGCGTATCATGCACTTATCCTAACGCTTTCAATGCAAGTTCAGGTTACAAGCTTTTTTTACTTAGAACTTTCACATAGCTGTGCGTCTCTGCTCACGCCGGGAGTCCAGCATCCCCACTTGTTGGAGCTGTGATCGCTGCCGCTCTGACGGAGGGAAGCGTGTCCTCTCCTAGGCTCCTTGGCCCGGGAGATGAACATTTGGAGGGATTTTTTTTTTTCATGTTCATCACAATTTACCATAGGATTTAGGGAATTTATGCTATATTTATTCTTGGTAATTATACTTCAGTAGTAATTTGGCTGGATAAAAATATAAAATCACCTTTTCATTTTAAAGCTGTTGCTTCGTTTTCTTTGGCATAATGCGTTGTCACTAAATAACTTTTGGATAATCCCATTTTCTCTCTAAGTGACTTGGTGCGTCTGTCGCACTTTGCTTTTGTGCTGTTTTCCATGCTATGTCCTTTCAATATATAATTGCAAGTGGCTTTTTATTTCAAAAAAAGTTCATTCTCAGTATCCAATAGTTCCACTTTGGCTTGCTTCTCCTTCTAGAAGAGGAATTCCTGTTTCACACACTGTCTTATTACTTGGCCCGTCACTTGTATCTTTTTCTTTTGAATCCTTTTTTATCTTTTGTTTTTTTTAACTTGTAAAACCTTTTGCTGTTTTACCATTTTGTCCTTTTTATATTATTACGTGTTGTGTCTACTCACTTATTTCCTATACTTTGGCTTTCATTTATGAGGTGACTATTTAAATTTTTTTCCCCTGCATTCTATTAACTTTATTTCTGAAGTTTTAGCATTTTGACCTACAATGTTCATTATGTATTCGACAATTTTGTGTCATTTTATTTTTGTCTTTTAGCTCATTTTGTTACTGGTTGAATTTGTTTTGAAGATTAAAAAAAATTTTGAAATGCAGAATTAGAGAGAGAAAAGGAAAGACAGAAAGAGGCCTTCCGTTAGCTGGCTCACTCCCCCAGTGGATGCAATGGCCGCCGCTGGGCCAGTCTGGAGTTGGAAACAAGGAGCTTCCTTCTGGTCTGCTCCGAGGGTGCGAGGGCCCGAGGACTTGGCCCATCCTCTGTTGCTTTCCCAGGCCATGAGCAGGGGGCTGGATCAGAACTGGAGCAGCTGAGACTCAAACCGGTGTCCGTATGGGATGCCAGCACCTTAGAGGCTTAGCCTGAAATACCGTGGCACTATCCCCTATCAGCTGATTTCTTGCAAGCTTATTGGCATATTTTTCTGATATGCTATTTATTTTGTTCTTTACTATCTTTTTTTGTTTTTTTTTTTAAAAAAACTTTGCATATAAGACAACCATAATTGCCTCTTGTTTGTCCAGTAACATGCCACATCTACCCTGCTTTGTGTTTAGGCGGGGATGGGGAGCCAGAGCCTGTTCTCTGGGGTCCTGGCTCCCGAGCTTCCTCTTCGGGTTTTTCCAGAATGACAGATGTGCTGGGAAAGGGCCCCAGAGGCAGGGGGAGCGAGCCCAGAGACCCCAGGTGGGAGCTGTGTGATGGGGAGCTGGCTGCAGCAGAGTGCCAGGGGGTGCCGGGTTCGATGGGTGCCAGCGAGGGAGGGCTCAGCTAACTGTTCCCCTAGGCTACCAAGGAGACTTGGGCTTCTAACCCGCCTTGGGGGTGGGGAGGATTGGAGAGCTGGGAGTCTGGGGTGCTGGGATCCCCCTGGCTGCTGGGCTGGCGGGGTGGGGATCTGGCAGGGGGACCATGTGTGCAGCGTCCTCCTTGAAGCCTCATCGGCCAGATCCTTCCTGGGAATTTTAATGGTGTGCTACTTTTATGATAATTACGTGCTGCAGGTTTATAGGCGTCCCCTGTTTGATGCAGCAATTTATGAAACAAATGCCACCGGTTTGCACTTTTCATCTCAAGGTTTTGAAGGAGGATGACGCATTTTCTTTGCTGAGGAAGCCAATTCATTCATTCACTTCACCCTTCCCGCAGGAGAGGGCGTTCCTGTGCCCATTTCAGAGCTGGTTACATCGAGGCCATCTTGGTATTCAATTCTTTCCCCCGGGGCCACCATGAGTAGAATTTTGATGATCAGAATCTCTTCATCTGAACTTAAATGTATGTGGAAACGGGACCTATTTAGTCTGGACTCTTCGCGGTGGAGGAAGGCATAAGCTAGGAATTCCAGATAGGAAGTTGAACGTCTCTTCTGAGCTCTATTCGGCGGAGGGGGTGAAGATTCTGGAAACTGTGGTTGAGCTGTTTCTCATGCTCATGTAATAGGGGCAGCTCCCACGGCTGTGTGCAAAGCTGGAAGGAGGAGGCCAAGCCAGGGGCGGGGGTTCCGCAGCAGGTGGAACACGCATGCGATGATCGTCAATTATGCGATGATATGTGAATTATCGTGTGTGCCGCCCAATCATGGGTCTCTGCCGGAGTGACACAGCATGTATCATTTGCTTCTTGCTCCTTGTAGCAGGAGTCTTAGGTTAGCAGAGAGGCATTTGGGATTTGCAAGTACAAGTCAGTGACTCCTACAGGTTCCCCCAGAATCAGCGACGGAAACCTGCCTGTGCTGAGGGGTGTGGAGGGCCATGTCCCCCACCAGGGCCTGGGGCAGCTCTGGACGTGACAGGTGACTTCAGGCACTTTCAGGGGGTAACATGAAGTTTTTAGCGTGCCCCTCTCCTTCCTACATCTCTCCTCTAGGGTCTCTGGCTGAGGGTGGGGGCGGAGGACTCCCAGGTGAACAGCAGCAGTGGGTCCTCTGGAGGAGTGTGGCCCCGGGAAAGCAGGGTGCCCTTGTCTGCCAAGAGGCAGTGAAGTTGACAGTGGCATTTTTCTTCCACAGTCCCAGTCATGTGTGCCCCTGTGTCCTGATGGATCTCCAGGGTTTTGGGAATGTGGGACCATCCGGAGTACCCTGGATGGAGGGCAGGTTTGCCATCTCTCCTCACTGGGAGTTGCAGCTGCTTCCACCAGCCTGGCTCCTGGGTGCTGCTGCCTTGGAGACATCAGGGCAGTACTGGCCACGGAGACGTGGCTGTCATTTCTGATCGGCCTTGGTTTCAGCAACAGGCCAGCTGACTGGGAGAAAAGAAAGAGCTCCCTGCACGTCTCCTGTGTTGGTCTGAATCCTGCCCCTCTGCCAGGGACTTAGAAGGGGCAGCATCTGCAGCCGTGGCTGTCATGGGCATTCAGCCTCTTGGGGAACATGATAAAGGTAAGAGCTGAATCTGCACGTGCCAAGAAGAGGAAAAGCCTTGGAGCCAAGAAGATCAAACCAAGACTGCGGAGAATGGTTAATGGTGCCCATTAGCCTCTGGCAGCTGGAGTCCGGGAGTGGGAATTCGGCCAGAAATCCACCCTGAATGGAGGACAAGGCATGGCTGGCTCAGAAGAGTGGGATGGGAGCCTAGGAGTTCTGAGTCAAGGAAGCTAAACTCTTCTACTCCCAGCCCGCAGGGATGAGCCCCAGGCTTGGCATGGAGTGTTCAGTGAGCTGCTGGGTTGCAGGTCCCTGCCTCACCCAGTGCTGAAAGCGGCCATGCTTTTGCTTTGGGCTCACCGCCCTTCCAGGTGGGGAGAGTGCATTTCCTTCCAGGCGGGAGTTGGCTGGCACTGAGTGCCAGTCTTCTGAGCGCTGCTTCCATGCTTCCTGTACCTGGGCCACTCAGAGTCTTGGGTCGCTCCTGTGCCTTCGTGGTTCCATCCTTTGCTCTGGTGTGGCACCTGTTGGGTGGCAGGTAGAGCAAGGCCAGGGTCTCTGGGCTTTGCCAGTCGGGTCGGCGGGAGCCCTCATCACCTGAGGAGTTCACTGGCAAGATTGCCAGCGAACACCCAAAACCCACTCCAGGGCAATTTCTCCCTCCCTATTCTTTGATGGATTAGCAAGCTAGCCGAAACCACCTTTCCCCTGTGCTAGGAAAACCAGACTAATGAATGTGGGTATTTGCGACAGCCAGCCAAACAAACCAAAACACTGCATGGGCTTGTATCGCTCAGCAACAAAAACATTTAGTCCAAAGCATAGAGACCTATCCCTCGGCCACGAGCCTGTGCACGCAGGCACCTTGACCAAGTAGCGCATTCCTGCTGCCTAAAGCTCCTCTGGGGAGAGTTCTTCTGGCTTGCTGTGGGTCTCAGATTCTTTGGGTTAGCCTTTCCCAATTATTTTGAGCTATTCTGGTCATTTAAAGTTAAGGAAGACTCTTTTTTTTTTCAACTTGTCCAGTTTTCTCGTATCAAATATAGCAGGTCTTTGGAAGTCTGGACTTGGGTGAGGTCTTGTCCCTACTCACCTGGGAAGGATACCAAAAAGGACATCCAGTAGGAAATTGTTTCACAAAGGGCTCTGTGAAGGTTAATTTAATAGGCAACTTTTGAGCAAATGTACTTTAGAATAGCATTTCAAAATGGTGGCTGGGGCCCAGTGCAGTAGCCTAGTGGCTAGGGTCCTCACTTTGCATGCATCGGGATTCCATGAGGGCACAGGCTTGTGTCCTGGCTGCTCCACTTCCCATCCAGCTCCCTGTTTGTGGCCTGGAAAGGCAGTCAAGGATAGAAGGTAAGTCACACCATTGGTTAGTCTCAGCATATTTGCTGGGCATCGGCTTCCAAAGTCATAGCTGCCTAAGCTCAGACAGGGACACGATGGAGTCTACGGGCAAAGCCAGGAGAACTTGGCTGTGTTCTTGTACTTCAGATGTGTAACTTTAGGAATGGGCCATGCTACAGAGCCGCTGGAGGGGTTCCAAGAGTGAAAATAAATGGGTTCAGGTGCCTCTACCTCAAGGCCTTGGGGAGGGGGGCGGTATAGTGATGAAGGGACCCACATGCAATACCATAGAGCCTGGTTTTGAATCCTGGCTTGCCCACTTCCAATCCAACGTCCTGCCATCATGCATCCCAGGAGGCAGCAAAGGGTGGCTCGAGTGCTTGGGTCCCTGAAGCCCAGGTGTGAAACCCAGGTTGGACTCCAGGCTCCTGGCCTCAGTCTGGCAGCTGTGGTGTTTGGGGGAGTGAATCAGTGGTTGCAGAATCTCTCTGTCTCTTTACCTTTCAAATATATTGAAATAAATGAACGATAAAATTAAAAATCTCGGGTCTAAATCTAAACTTGAGGTGTGTAACCAAGGAACAACACACGCTAAGTGTTGTCATCTGTGCTAGCTCTCCTTTAATTCCAACAGTGAATTTTGGAGCTATCAAACCTCACAACGAGACGGACACCTGCAAACTGTCTCCTTCGAGATGCTATTTTGAGCAGAATAAATCACTCTCTTCTAGCCACCTTTCACATCAAGTGCGCACACTGACCCAGGAGATGTTGTTTTGCTCTTGGAGGTTGATGGTCACTGACTGACTGCCTAATTGTGAATGGTGCTTTGTTTCCGGGCACAGACCGCATCAGAAGGAGGCCTGGCAGACTCTCTTCCAGTATTGGTATCACAGTGCTTGCCAGTGCCATGCAGAAATCTGACTTTTCTGTCTGTGACCCAGCCCCCCTCAGGACACCATGCTTGAGATGCCTTGACATGGCCAAGAAGAGTTGGGGAGGCCTTGATTGGCTTTGATTTTGACCCCATTCTCATAAGTCATGCAAGATGTGTCATTCATATGAATGGCCTAGAAGAGCAGTTGCCAGTTATAATATTAAAAAATGATACCATGGAAACTGAGACCAGGTTGTGGCAGATACCCTGTCGAAGGAATGATTTATAATCTGGAAACACAAGCAGCAAGAGAGGCCCACCAGTTAGGGCTGTATCATCTACAGCAATCAAATCCCGCAAATATAAAGCAATTTTGCATTACCGTTTCCAAGTGCTCCCCACAATAAGGACTCTTGTATGTCCAAGTTTAATATTCAGAGCAGAAACCACAAACTCTAACAGCCGCTCCTGGTCAAGATAGCTAATAATAGTTCCCAGGCAAAAGCGGGCTGTAATAGCATTGCTCGCAGCAGCTGGGGATTTGTCGCCATGTTAGTCTCTCTGAGAACCAGAAGGCGATGGTGGGTCAGACATCCATTTGCTTTATATATTGATATAATTTCATCAGAATTTATGATGTGGGAATTATTGCACAGGCAAGAAATGTAATCTAACCTTCATCTCGCACAAAGCAGAAAAAATATTATGCTTTATGCTTTGGAGAAAAATGTCCTGACTTGTTGAATCGGATGACGCACGTGCAGTCCTAATGGATATCCATATTTCCTTGGACAAGTCATTGCTATTTGCCTGGGTTTGATTGACTTGTATCTAATGCCATTTCATTCTCTCATTTTCTCAAGTTCTGGCATGTGAGTTCATTCTTGCAAATTTTAAACATCTGTGTGTTGGTAATAGCTTATCATAATTTCTCTGGCCCATACTTAGATATGATGTCCAAATATTATAATAACGTATACAGTTTCCTTTCATCCTTATATGAAGAGTTCATGAAGCTTCCACTGTCAAGTGGAGTGCATTCTGATAGCCGTTAAGGACTGTTGCCTAGTGGTCATTACACTGATTCCAGTAAGTTCTTCTGTTGTCTGACCCTTGACCTTGTTCTTACCTTGAGTTCTATTGTCTTCTTCCAGTGAGAATCTGAATGCAAAAGTTTTTTTTTTTTTTTTAAAGATTTATGTCTCTTTGAAGGATTTTATGGAGATAGAAGGAAAGAAGCAGAGAGGTCTTCCATCTGCTGGTTCACTCCCCACATGGCTGCCTGGGTCAGAGCTGAGCTGATCCAAAGCCAGAAGACAGCAGTTTCTTCTGGGTCTGTCATGAAGATGCAGGGTCCTGAGGGCTTGGGCCTGCCTCTACTGCTTTGCCAGGCCACTGTCAGGGAGCTGGTTAGGAAGTGGAGCGCCAGGGATTGAACTGGCACTCATATGGGATTTCGGTTCCACAGGCAGGGGATCAGCCTGGCATGCCACTGTGCATGGCCTAAAATGAGTTTAAAATTAAGAGCTTTGAAGATGTTACCTAGTGATTTCCCTGTGGATCAAACATTCATAGAATCAAAAATCATTTTAATGCACTTAAAAAAGAAATGACAGCTTACAGTTTTGCAACAATGTAGCCAAACTTTGGATCTACAGGCATGCTTTTCTGGAACACTGTTTGGTTTCTGTTAATGACATGACTGTGTGCCATGATTAATCCAGGCAACAGTAAGCCACCATTATAATCATTCAATGATGGTTCTGTTGAATTGCAAATTCACCGTAGAGGTGAAATGTACATAATTTGGAACTTAGTTTCTGAACGGGTTGAACAGAAGGTATATTTCATATACATAGGGGAAAAAAACCCAAATGTCTCATCGACTGGAGTATCCAAGCAGCCACGACAAATCTACATCTTCCTGTTGCTGCTGATGCTGGCTTCCCCAGACCATGAGGTCATTGCCCTCATCTATGCAAATGAAGAAATCAGAGCTCAGGAGGGTGGAGTACCCTGCTCAGGAGCACTGTGAGGAGTCGGGCACAGCCCTATGTCAGGAGGAAGTCTGGTCAATTCCAAAACTTGGGTTCCTTCCAGTATTTCCTGCAGCTGTTCCTTCCAGAAGTTGGCCAAGTCATGGGGCTCCTTTCAGCTATTTTTAAATTATCCAGTAGCTACGCTCACCTCCCCCTTTCCACTGTGGAAATTTTAAAGGCTTTTATTAGATACAGTCAAAAAGTCTGTAGATGTGGGCAGAGTTCAGGGAGCCATTTTTCCCCTTCAGGAGCGCAGAGTAGAAGTGTCGGCTGCTGACTGATGTTCTCTTCTTCTTTTCTTGAAAAGGAATACGGTGGCTTGTGCTACTGCAGCTATCTTGTCATCATGAGATACAAACAGGCTTATGGCCTTGAGGTCATTAATCAGCTAAACCACTGCCCACAGATTCCTACTCCCAAATGTCTTCTTCTAGAAGAAAAACAATCTTTTAGAAGATGCTTTCAGCATGCCTTTTATAGAGAGATGTTCCCTGAGGTATGGCTACCATGCACATGTGGAAAATGTATTCAGCCCCTCGTTTTCTTGCAGGACAGGCAGGAATATTTTTCTTAGCCTGAGCCTCTGGTTGGATGTACTGAGAGTTGGTGGCTGAGCAGCTCCTGCACAGAAGTGGCCTGTGGGATGTTTCTAAGTGCAGGTGGCCCCAGTACAGGCAGGAGACCCGACTGCATTTGCTGTCATGAAATCATCTCAGCCTCTTACTCTATCCCTTCTGGTTCTTTCGGAGCTTCTTGACCATTGCATAATAGTGTATTTGAGTAATATTGCCAAGTTGCAAAGCCTCATGGGATTTGGCGTTTCATAATTTCATTGCACTGGTCTTGTCTGCCCTAGTTTCTACCCTGGCTTTTTTGTTAAGATAGAGTTGCTTGATTTACACAACTGCAATGAAATAGTTTTAATACAAGTCCATTTCCGGGAGAACTCAGAACATAGTCTACTGGGTACCTCTACTTTAAGACCCTGTCATCAACCAAATAAAATTCAGAGCAGACCACTCCAAAAAGCCCTAAAAAGTCATGGACTCATTGCCTCATGCCACTGGCTTGCTCTATTCTCCCATATTCATCAGCTTCGACAGTTGTTATTCTCTATTTCCACTCCTCTGCCCCTCCACTTCTGAAGGTTTCTACTCTGAGCTCTTTCCAAAGGGCTGTTTTGAGAAGATCTCTCTCTCTCTCTCTCTCTACACACACACACACACCCCTCCAGAACCTTTCTCCAGCAGGCACTGCCATCATGGCCAGTGATCACGGGCAAGGGAGCAGGAAGCTAACCTCATGTACATGGCAGCTTTAGTCCCAGTCTGAGGATAAACTATTGTTCATCCATTTATTATGGGACAAACATTGCTTGATCTCATCCTGTATACTATATAGGCAGGCACTGTGGGCAAAAACCAGATGAGCCTGACTTTGAGGAGCTCACTATGAGCTGCAGAGATGTTTCAAAACCAGATGTTCATAATGTGAGAGATGCTAACAGTACAAGGAGCCATGCAACCCTCGACCAGAAAAGAACACCCCATCCCAACATTTACAGGAGCACAAACTTATCCAGGCTTGCTGCTTCTTCCACTCCTTCAGTCAGTTTCAGTTTTTCCCATACAGTTCCCCATTGCCTTATTGATGTACCTGCTCTGGGAATCTCCAGAAGGCTGGCCTGGGACAGGTCATGTCCGACCACCCCAACACTGATAGCACAACTGAAGTCCTCAAAAATATTCATAGAGTGAGACATTCATGCACTTTTGTTTAAAACATGGAGGAAGTGAGAGGTCTGTGTAGCTCCTTAAAGGAAATAAGTCAGTTGCTGAGCAATAATTAGAGGTCACAGTTTCGGAGTTTATGGTCACTTGGTGCATTGGTAGAGTGAGGTGAGCATAGTGTATGTGTGATTATCAACTCCAGTTAACTAGAATAACTTTGGGTCGTTCCCTGCTCTAAGAGTAGACCTGAGATATTGCTCTTAAGCATCCCCAAACTGGCCCGTGTTTCTATACTGTTTCTATACTGTTTCTTAGGCAACACGGACAGCTGCCTCCTCCCCTGCAATGTGTCATCAATGCTTTCAGAGGTCCCTCTCGGGAGCACTCTCCCTGCCGGGGTCTCTGAACGCTCTATTTCCAGAATCGCGCCGGCTTCTTTCACTGCTCTGTAGGTCTGTTTTCACTTAAGAGCACACAGAGAAGGAAACGTAGTTGTTAAATTAATCTGCCTTGGTGAAATATGTCCACTTCACTAGGAACATTGACCAAAATTTACATTTTCGTCACTCTTTAATACGGGCAGACCTTTCATTTCTCTTTGGAAGATCTTTCCAGAACACATCTCAAGAGATCCAACAACTCCAATAATGATGTCAGTAACATTGGGGCAATGTGAAAGCAAAACTTCACTCTCTTGCTGGAGTTTACTTTTAACACTCATGCGAAGATGAGGGGGAGCTTGGACAGAGAAAGTTGATGAAAAGGCAACTTACACAGACTTTCTTTGGAGAGATTTGCTCACTTTCTTTCAAAGACATTCAAAGACAATCCTGATCGTTGCTGCCCAAGGAAAGTGACTGCTGTTAGCATTCTGAATTTGTGCGATGCCGGATGGGTTCAGTGACAGAACAATGTGCTGGTTTAGTTCCCATTGTGGCATGGCTTATCTGGATGGAGCCCATTAAACCCATACCATGGGCTGCTTTTGCTAGTGGGAGTTGTCTCCCATTCCCACCATATTCTTAATTTAAGCTCACATTGCTAGGACCTGGCACGTTGACTACATAGCTTCCTAAGTGTTCTGTCTCCAGGCACCCCGCCTGTTCCATCCTGACCACGCCTGTCTTCACAGGGAGACACAGGGAATGATTTAAACGGGAACCTCCTTTCAATTCCATCAGCAACTCTTCGCCTTGTCCAAAGCAGAGGTCCTTTCAGAAGTTTCAGCAAAGACTGCAAGGTGACATGTAAGAGTTCATGAACACATGTAATTAAAGTATTCTTGAAATACGACAAAATGACTGAAATGTGTATTTGTCAAGAGACACTAAATAATTCTGAGACTAGCTGGCATTTAGACTCAACGAGAGGAGTGTGATGTTGACTGTATCTGCGTCTTTTGCTGGACTAGAGAATTCGGAAGAAGAGCAAATTCAGGAAACTTTGGGGACTTCCAAGGAAATATTCTGTAGACAGGTGATAGAGTTCGAGGATTTGAGTTGAAGATATCATGACCCTGGTATGAAGGCAGTTCTATTTTAGGAGTCCATGCCATTGACCATGAGTACATAAAGGGCAATGAAATGAAAAGACACTTTGGGATGTAGCTGTCTTCAAACACTTGTACCCCACGGAACTTTTGTCGTCAAAGAATGCTGGAGATGAAGCACCCGTGGATTATCAGATGGCAAAAGCAAATAAAAAGCACAGATTGAAGGAGATTGCTGATAACCCTTACTTGGAATTTCTATTTAATTGGAAATTTTAAGTCGAGAAGATAGTTCAGAATTTGAGGTGAAATAAATGAGAGAAAGAGAAGGAATTCCAAAATGACAACAGTCGTTGTCTGCTACAAACCATTGTCCAGGGGACTGGCTTTGTGGCTCAGGGAATGCGATTGCTGAACTGCTGCTTAGGATGCCAGCGTCCTGTGTTGGGACGCCAGCTCAAATCCCTGCTGTTCTACTCCTGAGTCAGCTGTCTGTTAGTGTGTATTGAAAGGCAGTCCTTGCCACACACAGGTGACCTGGATGATGTTAGCAGCTGTTGGCTGCTGGCTTCGGTCTGGCCCAGCTCTGGTTGTTGTGGCCATTTCACAAAGGGAAAATAGGTCCAGGAAGGCTAAGAGACTGGATTACATTCTTGGTTTCAAATTCAGTGATCCTTTCCTTCATGAAATTCCCAAGAACCACACAATATGGTAGCAAAAGAAAACTCAGGTGTAACAGCAATTACACCGGGGTGATTTTGACTATCCAAAGTGCTTTAGAATACTGCCTGGCACGTGGTAGGCCCTCACATGAATATGTTTCAAATGAACACATTAATTGATTAAATAGCTAACCAATAAAAACAATAAATGTAAATGCTCAAAATTACTCTTGCTGAAAGACAAGCTGCCTAAATCAACTACAGATGTCTCCTACTCGGTGGTTCAACTTGGAAATTTTGACTTGCCAATGGCACGCAAATGATAGCATTCCGGAGAAATCTCTTCGAGGTTTGGATTTGGATCTGTTGTTAGTAAATTGTGGTACCACACTGTCTTGGGACGCTGGGGGCACAGCTCCCACTCAGCCCGGTGCTCATGAGGGGAAGCGGCTGACACTCTCCTGGTGCTGTGCTGCTGAGCTAGGATGTCTGACAGGTGAGGTGCATGCATTTCAATTTACGATGTGTGTGTTGGCACGTAATCCTGCGCTAAGTCCAGGAGTATCTGTGTAAAAGCCTGTGAAATAACATAATAAAAATATCAGTTACTTACATAAAGACATCTTTATTGGGAACTAGAAAAAGGTAGAATAAATGGCCTAGAAAAAAATGAAAATAAATGAGGCATAAAACAGTTAGCCCTAAAATCATATGCAGGCTAAATCAATCTCACTTAAAATTACAGAAGTTTATTTTGGAAAAAACCAGAAATAATTCATGACTATATTTGGAAAAGGAAGTGAATGCCACGTTGAAAAAAAAATTTTTTAAAGGCAAGTCATAGCACAATATAACAGCAGTTAAAAAAAGATAAGACTACAATAATTGTAAATAAAATAGGCCAAAGAACAGGATAGAAGCAGAAGAAATTAATATTGTAATAAAGCATCACAAACAAGAAGGAAAGGAAAATAATGAATTTAGGTAATAAATACTGAGAGTGGAAAAATTACTTAATTTCTTCCTTCATTTATACCAATAATAATCTCCATATGGAAAAAATATTAAGCCAAAAAATCAAATCCAACACAATCAGTCTGAAATAAAATCTGGGGTACATAGAACAATGCAGCTTGGCCTAGACTGAAATCGTTAAAGGGATCACAACATCGTGAATTGTGAAGAGGTGAAAATGCTCCACAGTGAGAATTAAAAATGAGCGAAAACCTGTTAGAAAAGATTGATTTTGAAAATGATAGAGTACTATTTATAGCACACAGAAATCCTAATCAACTTTGTAAATAAAATACTAACCTGCCACTGAATAAGTAGGCTGGAGATTTGACCAATGTGAGTATGAAGAAATATGTGGCATTTGTTTTTTTAAAAATTTTAAGTAAGCTAGTAATAAACATTCTAATGAAAAGTGCCAACTACTTAAATTAAATGAAAATTATGGGCCCGACATGGTAGCCTAGTGGCTAAAGTCCTCACCTTACACACATTGGGCTCCCATATGGGCACCAGTTCGTGTTCCAGCTGCCCTCCTTCCCATCCAGCTCCCTGCTTGTGGCCTGGGAAAGCAGTTGAGGATGGCCCAGAGCCTTGGAACCTTGCATGTGTATGGGAGACCCGGAAGAAACTCCTAGCTCCTGGCTTCAGATCAGCTCAGCTCTGGCCACTGTGACCACTTGGGGAATGAATCAGTGGACAGAAGATCTTCCTCTCTGTCTCTCCTCCTCTTTGTATATCTGACTTTCCAATAAAAATAAAATCTTTAAAAAAAAAAAAAGGGGAAATTATACCATCTAAAAGCTTGTGATCATGAAATCGCTAGTGAAATTGGCAAAGAGTGATCACCAGAATTAGAAATGAATGCAACCGTGTTGGAAAACGGTTTGGTGTCAAAACTTAGGAACTCTGAGATGTTCACACTCAGGGACGAGCACGGCCACTCTTGGGAATTAGTTGGAAAGAAATAATTAGGAAATGAAACATGGGGTATAGAGGAAAGTGTTTACTGAGCCAACATTTGTAACAGCAAAGAAAGAAAAGAGAATCAGAACTAACTAGCAATAACCACAAAGTGTAATTACAAATATTAAGCAACCATAGAGGTTTCACTTGACAAATTAAGTTAAAATTAGTATTCTACAAAATTATATAGCAGCTGTAGTACAACTATATAAATATGAGGAACAGCCTGAAAGAAAGTATGAAGGAATTATGAGTGGCATCATGCTGAAGTTATGAGTAATTTTTCTTGTTAAAATGTTATGAAATTTTGTCAGGAGAACCATCTGGATCAGTGTGTGTGTGTGCAAATAGCCTAGTGCCTACTAATTATGCGGCCTTGCTCGTATTACTGAAGATCTCAAAGCTTTAGTTTGCCTATTTGTAAAAAGAAGATAATGACAGGACCTGGTTTATAGAGTCATGAGCACTGAATGAGGTAACGTGCATAAAAGCTGGGGTACTGCTGCCTGGCACGAGGAAATGTTTGTCGAAGTTGTGAACGTGACATCGACTTTGGCAATGGTGAAGACCATCTCACGGCTGCTGTGTCCTTCTGTGTATATTTCTATTGCCTTTCCATGGTTCACAGAAAATTGCTCAAATTTCTAATCTGTACGATGAAGGGCTGTCATCATTTTGCCCACCCTTTTACCTAATTTCACTTTTAACTTCCTCAGATGTGTTTTTCACTGCGGTCAGGCAGTTGCAGATTTTCATGAGTAGTTTTATAAACATTCGAGCCCTGAGCAAATACTGAGAAATGCCCATGTGCTCAGGTGCAGCTGTGTCCCTGGGGTGGCGGACAGACTTCAGAATGAGGAGAGACAGAGAGGAAGATCTGTCCACTGGTTCACTCCCCAAGTGGTCTCAGTGGCCAGAGCTGAGCTGATCTGAGGCCAGGATTCAGGAACTTCCTCCAGGTCTCCCACGTGGGTCCAGGGTCCCCAGGCTTTGAACCATCTTTGACTGCTTTCCCGGACCTCATGCAGGGAGCTGGATGTGAAGTAGGGCAGCTGGGACACGAACCAGCATCCATATGGGATCCCAGTGCGTGTAAGGTGAGGACTTTAGCCACTAGGCTACCATGTCGGGCCCTGTTGTTAATTTTGTAAAAAGATGTTACAGATTTCTGTTGGAAAGACAGAGTCACAGAGAGAGAGAGGGGAAAAAAAATGACACACAGAGAGCTCTTCCAGCTGTGGTTTCACTCTCCAAAATGGCTGCAAGCGTCAGCTTTGGGTCAGTCAGGGCAAGGAGTCCAGTCTCCGTCCAGGTCTCACACACCAGTGGCAGGGGCCCAAACACTTGTTGCTTTCCCAGGCGGATGGACAGGAAGCTGGATCAGCAACAGAGCAGCCAGCTCTCACACCGCACTCTTACAGTGGCTGTTAGTGTCACAAGTGGTAGATTAACTTGTCCCCTGTTAGATATTTAATAGTATGTCTGTGGTTAAGTATTTTAAATACAACACAGGAAAATTAGGGTCATGTCCATTCTCGCTTAGTTTTAATGGTTTTCAAGGATAAAATACAAGTAGGTATCTTTGCGTAGTGATTAGGGCATAGGCTTCCCACACGTGAGCGTGCAGCCAGGGCTCCCTATTTGTTTCGAGCTTCCTGTAGACCTGGGGAGGCACCGTGTGATGATGGTGCAAGCCCCCTTGTCAGGGGCTCAGGATGAGTGCCTGGTTCTGGGTTTCGGCCTGCCCAGTCTTGGCTGTGGCAGGCATTTGGGAAGAGAAGCAGGAGGATATGGGAGTTTGTTCTGTCTCTCAAGATACATATCAACAAGCATTAAAGATGAAACAAGTCCTCTTCAACAGTCCAGATGCTCTCCATTTTCCAAAGCTCAACCCAAACTCCCAAGAACCCTCCTCCCAAAATTCCACTGCACCTGCTTCTCCTCAGAACGTTGTTACCTATTATCCTTGTTTTTCTGTAACTGGACAGAAACATTCCTACGACATAAAGAAGTATAGTACTGGCTGATGGATTTTCTTTCATTTTCTCTTTCTTTCTTTCTTTCTTTCTCTTTCTTTCTTTCTTTCTTTCTTTCTTTCTTTCTTTCTTTCTTCCTTCCTTCCTTCCTTCCTTCCTTCCTTCTTCCTTCCTTCCTTCCTTCCTTCCTTCCTTCCTTCCTTCCTTCCTTCCTTTCTTTCTTTCTTTCTTTCTTTCTTTCTTTCTTTCTTTCTTTATTTCTTCCTTCCTTTCTTTCTTTCTATTTATTTACTTATCTTTTTGTTGAAAAGGAAGGTCCCAAGGCTTTGGACCATCCTCCATTGCTTTCCCAGGCCACAAACAGGGAGATGGATGGGAAGTGGAGCAGCCGGGACACTAATCAGCACCCATATGAAATGCCTGCACTTGGAGGTGGAAGATTAAGGAGTTGAGCCAACGTGCTGCCCACCCCCCCCCTCATTTTTTTTAACCATTAAGAATTTCTCTTGGATTTGATACAATAGCTTACTGACTAAATCCTTACCTTGCAACCTTGCCAAGTGGCAGGATCCCTTATGAGTACCAGTTCATGTCCCAGCTGCTCTACTTCCCATCCATCTCCCTGCTTATGACTTGGGAAAGTGGTATAGGATGGCCCAAAGCCTGGGGACCCTGCACCTACAAGGGAGGCCCAGAAAAAGCTCCTCGCTTCAGATACGCTAAGCTCTGGATGTTGTGGGCACTTGGGAAGTGGGTCAGCGGATGGAGGAACTTTCTGTCTCTCCTTCTCTCTGTAAATATGCCTTGCCAATAAAAATTAATCTCAAAAAGGAAAGAATTTTTTTCTCACAAATGCTCAACATCAGCTATGCACCCTGTAAATAAAAATTTTAATCAACAAACATTTTAACTGGGTAACTATAATTTATTCATCGTAATTCTGGATTAGCTTAAGAGAATGTAACTGAAGTAACCTCTCAGTAACTCCTAAAGGTGATTCTTTGAAATGAGTCTCCTTTTAACTAGCTTGCTAAGAGACTGGTTCTGCAATCAAACAGGGGCTTCATTCACGCTGAGGACAGCAACAGTTACATATTTACAGTTAGGGCACACTGGATTACTTTCTTGAAGCTAGAGTGTTTAAAATGGACCAACATAAGAGCAGTAGTAAAATGTTGGGGTGTCTCGCTTGGCTGAAATGCCTCATTTCTGGGATGGCATCTTGCTGCCAGAACAAAGACATGCAACTCAGAGGAAGAAAACCAAGACATGAAGACAATAGCTCAGTGCTCAGTTTAGATGGAGAGTCTAATGTTGAGAAAGATTTGATCCTCGCCTTGAAAGTGCCCTATTATAAAGAAATCAGTCAGCTTTATGCTGGCAACGCCCCAGCTCTGTATTAACTATCTGGATTAATGTCAGCTCATACCCCAGGAATTATTCATGAAGGCCCCGTGGACAATGTCATTGCAGATTTTGGCATCCAGAGTGAAGTCTCATTGTTTTATAGATTAGCTTCCCTTCCTGTGCTGCGGAAGCGACAGTGATCTGAAACAACTTCGTCCAGGGAGCAAAGTGCTTCATGTATTTCACTTGAAAAAGCATTTGTTGAGGGAGAGATGCCAGTCTCACTTACACGGCACCTTGAGCGTGGGGACCTGCAGCCACACGGAGACGGACGTGGCTCCAGACCCATGAATGGCCACTTTCATTGTGCCGCTTTCCCAAGTGAAAGGCACGGCTGTTTATCTGCATTGAAGAACTCCTTTTACCCAAGGGTGGCTCTGCCAAGCTCTACTCCATCTTTGGCAAATACAATTTATGTATGTGGAAGAAGAAACCTACCTGTTTCCCGGGAAGGGCAGCAATCAGCAATTTATTCACTCCAGGGAGGGGCCCATGTGATCCAAATATTCACACACCTTGCAAGGGAGACAGCAATTCTCTGCTCACGTCCAGTTAGCTTCCCCGGGAGGGTTTAGGTCAGCTGACCCAGGAAAGGCAGCTCGCGTCATGTGGAAGTGGAATTTGCTTGTTTTACTGTTCACGACAGAGCTAAGTCTTGAGCTGTTTTCCATGTGTCTGTTTGATGTGCGTGTTTGTGAATGTCTAAGGATGCACAGAACAAACATTTTTGTACTAAAATAAACAATTCTCATTCTATTTTTGATGAACTTTGAAACGTGCTCTCATGTGTATGTACACACATATGAATATGTATGCATACTGATCTGTAACTTTTATGTGAAATAAGTATCTATCTGGCTCTAATTGAAACCTCTTCTGGGGAAATTTAATGGGATATTTAGCAAAATGGATGAAGTACTAAGCTAATACAAGCTAATGCTTTTCTCCTCATTAAATTGCCTTAAAGCTGTCAACTAACCATATATCCTAGGTTCTCTGGCAGTTTTAACAAGTCAACAGGTTTGCCCAACTGTAAGATCTTTCAGATCTGTGAATTCTTTCTGAAAAAAAAAAGCATGTGATTTGCATTCTGTTTAATTTGAATCAACTTTCTCTCGTCTCTACACTAGCATGGTTGGGTCAACCATTTTGGGTTTTTTTCTCACTTAGCTATCTGAGTGAGTGTGTGTGTGTGTGTGTGTGTAAGGGCAAATCGCCTGATCACTTCATCCAATCAGTTGGGGACAAGGACATTCTCACCTGCTAATCTCTTTCCTACGTGACTGTATGTTGATAGCTCTGACCCGAAAATGATTAGTTACTGAGAAATTAGATTAAGGGAGTGAGAAAAATCAGTATGAGAAGAAGGTGGGTTGCCAAAAATAGAGGAGCTTCACACCGGCTGATGAAAACTCAGGCGTCATCATGGACTTGTTCAGTGACCCAAGGATGCTAATGTCAAGTTGTTTCCTTTTGTGGGAGTTCATTAAATAAAGAAAAGCATCGTGTACTAGATGGGAGATTCTAATAATAATTTAACTGGCAGTTTCATGCAGATATGATTGACTTTGGCCCGATGAACCCAATGCAATTACTTCTTTCTTAGAGCGCTGTAGCTATTTGGAAAATTTGACTTGAGGGGGATTCATCACAAGCAGTAAACACTGTGTGTTCTGTATATGACACCTATAGTCGCTGATGTTCTCAGCAGAGAAAAAGGATCCCTGGCTGAACTCCAGCATCCTCCAGCGCTCTCCCGGAATCCTGCGGAGCACCTGTGCTCACACCTGCACCTGTCTACCAGGCCACTGTAACTCCGAGAACCCTTCGAGAACACATCGCACCACAGGGGCACGGGGTTCGAATGAGCACAGAAAATGTGATCCTCTTTCAATCTGATGAAACCCTGAGCAGAGGAATGCCATGCTTTGCTCTGGAGTCTTAATTGGTGTTGCAAATCTCATTATTTGTGTGTTGGGGGGTGGTGGAGATGGGGCCACATGAGGTCTTTCCAACTGTCGGTTTTCTTGCGCAGAGTCTTCCCTCTCTGGGTAATGAGGAAGTTAAAGCTCTCCTGTTACTGAGCATGGAAGCACTGCATTCGAAGGACTCCTGTAATTTTACAAAGTAGAACCTTGGACTGGGTGCCATGGCTCAGTGGCCACATCCTCACCTTGCAAACACCAGGATCCCATATGGGCACTGGTTCATGTCCTGCTGTTCCACTTCCCATCCAACTTTCTGCTTATGGGCTGGGAGAACGGTAGAGAATGGCCCAAAGCTTTGGGACCCTTACATGCACGTGGGAGATGCAGAAGAGGCTCCTGGCTTCAGATCAGCTCAGCTTTGGCTATTGCAGCCATTTGGGGAGTGAACCAGCAGATGGAAGACCTTTCTCTCCAAATATCTGGTCTGTCTTCTCAATAAAAACAAAATACATCTTTAAAAATGAAAGAAAGAAAAAAAGACAGAGGAAGAGGGACCTTTGGACCAGATCTTAGATTCCATGCCCCCTGGCCATTCCTCACTGTTAATTATTTGATTTTAAAAATGGAACTTCAAATTTCCTATTTAAGGACTGTGCCTGTTTTATTAAATTCCCACCTTCTCCAATCAGCCTAGGCACAAGGGGGAAGGGTGCATACTAAATGTTTGTTGAATAAGCCAAAAGATAGCCTACTTTCTAACAGGTGCCTAAAACACAGGAACCATTTCATTGATTAATCTGTCTTAACACAGTTCTGCAAAGAAGACACGGACAATTTCTGCCAAGCGAGCCCCTCTTTTAATAAATGATAATACCAAGAATACTGTTGGCTGTGTCTCTCCAAATTTTGAGCCAGAGAAGACATAAAAGAAAAAAAAAATAGGTCATTCTTGGAACAAGTTTCTCTGAAAGTTCTGGAAATGTGACTACTCCCAACTGCAAGCCATACCACTTACTCCTTTTTAGTAAATAACAGGGGTCCGTAAAGCTTAGGTGGGGGAAACCAGAGGCAGGGTCCTAGATACAGATACGTTGCAGAGAAGGGAATGTAGGTTTTGGGGAGGCATCTGCCCTTGCTACGTCCCACATTAGAACCAGAGGAGGGCTGGCACGCCAGTCGTCTGATTTCATGGTCTTAAACCTTGATGGCACCCCATTCCGTAACAACGCAAGCACAGGAGGCGGGCAGGACTGTTGTGCTGTGGCTTTGAGGATGTTGGCGTTGGTGCTTGTGTTTTACTTGTCGCTGGAACATAGAGAAGACACACTAGACCTCTCGGAATTTCTCTTTGAGATTCCCTCCATACCAAAAAATCAAGGTGGCCAGGCTCCAGGACCTAAGAATCAGAATAAATTGGAGTCCTAGTGCACTTGGAGAGAGAAATGAGGATTTCTGAGCAGCTCTGGTAGAAAGGGCAGGGGGGAACCCCTGTCTTTGCAACACCAGGCTTCTTGGCTGTGGCTGAGTGGGAAACACCGCCTGTCTCGGGGTGACTTCTCGCCCCGTCCGGGCGCCCGGCAAGCAGCTGCGGCTCCATCCGGCAGAGGGCGTCCGAGGTAGCAACATTCTCCTCGGTGCCAAAGGCGCGGCCTGGGCGCTCCGGGCTTCAAAGCCACCGACGTGCCGCCAGGCTGCCAGTACCGGAATAAAACTTCCTGTTTGCACCGGAGGCGAGAGCCACAAGGAAAAGCGCTGGCGAGAAGACGTGGCCTGGAGGCCGAGAGGACACTGAGACCAGGACCCTGAGGCCTCGGGGGTGAGCAGGGGCTAACAGGAAACTGCGGGTGTAGGTCGCCTGTCCCCTGTCCTGCTCCTGGTGGGCCCTGATGGGAAGGCAGGCCGACATCTCCACAGGAAGTGGCCTCTTAGTCCCTGACCTCAGCAGCGGGGTGAGGTCTTGCCATCCCCTGGGAACTTTCTGGAACTCAGTGAGTGTCGGAATTGCCGAGTCTGCCCGTGCCCTCCTCAAGGTCCATATGGGAGGCCCGCCTGTTATTCTAGAATGTTCCTTGGAGTTATGTGAATCATGCTGACCACCAGGCGCCCAGAACAGAGTGACCGCGCCAGCAGTCCACTACAGCCCCCTTACTCTGTTTTTTGTGTTACGGCGGGGCGCAATGAAACAGGAGCAGCGAGAACAGTAGACAGATAAACCCAACACATTCAATTAGAAATCTGGGCCTCATTTCAGAACATGGCCCAAGTCTAGGCCGGGTTAGCAGCGCTGCAAATTCAAGAAGGAATCCCGGTGGCTTCCTCCCGGCTGTGGGTGAAGGGGCTGCTCCTAACAACACCCGAGGCAGCCAAGCATCCCTTGGGCCCCTGGCACCCACGCCTGTGTGGTCACTGGGCTTGTGGGAAGTTGTGCCCGGCAGAACGGGAACAGCCGGTCTGTCCTTCAAAGGATGCAAGTCCTTTCTGTGCAGAAAAATAGAGGCGGCTGCCAGAACTTTCAATCAGCGCTGGAGATTCCAAAACTATGACACTGTCACACTGGTGTCATTAAAGCTAACTAACCATATTAAACGAATATTAAAATATGGACTCCTTTGCATACCATAATGAGCAAAACCGCTTTCAAGTTTCTCCCTGTGCTTTGAGGTGAGGCGGCATTGACGTCCCCAAACTTTGAAGTCGGAACAAAATGTACAGGTAGAAGGTACTAGATCAAATAATAATCAACTTCAAAAAGCATTTTGGCTGTTGGATGTCCCAGGGCTAATTTCCTCTAGACATTTTAAATGTAAATGTCTAAACTCATTTAAAAATTGTAAATTGGTCTGGGTTCAATCAAAAAGCATCGTGACGCAGAACAGGGAGCCCGGGCTAATTGTCATTTGTTTGTCAAATGAATTCCATTTGGAAAGCAATGAAACCTCCAAGCTAATTCTTTTAAGGTGAGCTGGTAGTTGTATTATCAGTTAAATGCAGTAAAATGCATAATCATACGACGATAATGAAAACTGAACCTGTGTTAGCGCTGGGCCTCTGCCTGCCACGGGGCATGGAGTGATGGGACTTAAGTACTGTAATGTCGCCTCGGCCACAATGGCACCAAGTCTGGTCTTTAGCCTTACAGACACTTTCTTTGCATTTTAAAAAACTTTATCAAAGCGCCATGGCAATATAGAAAATGTCAAAGTGAAATGCACTGTAGGCAAATTGAGATTTCATTAAGTTTAAATTTATTGCTTTTGACTGATGTATTACCATGCTTGTTAAGAGCCAGTAATTTGGAATATCTGTGTGCCTGGTAAAATAGCTTTGTCTCCTTGCATATTACTTTGTATAGACTTTGAAAGAGCCCATGTGGGCTCTCTCTGCGTCGTGTTTTGGAAATGGAAGGTGCCTATCTGGCCTGGTGTTCTCATCAGCTTCCTGGCGCTTCCTGGATGGTTCACCACAGTGTGGAAGGGTCCTGGTACGACAGGAGCCCCATGGAGAGGACCTCCGTGAGCCTTGCGAAGTGACAGCATGTGTCCCGCAGGAGAGGCCCGGAAGTTTCCCTCCTGTGGGGTCTATTTCCTCTTCATGCTCACGAAGTGTGTCGAGGTGAACAATGGAAGCTGGAACGCTGAGGGACGCACGGGTGCAGGGTTGCTCACGTTGAAGAGAGAGAGCAGCAGTGGTTTATGGTTTATAAACAGGCAGGGAAGGCAGGGGGAGCGAGCCCCAGATGAAAGTGACGCAGCCCTGGCAGAAATAGGTGGAGATCTAGGACTGACTATTGAGTAGGATGGTCGGCCTCCAGCAGAGCTGTCAGCACCTCCTTCATGGGACTGGGTACAAGGGAGGCCAAGGTAACCCTGACGATGTTCTGTGGCTTCTTAGACGGCAGCAGAGAAAACAAATTTACACAATTGAACCGTGTGTGTGTGAAACCCAAGCGGGCAGTCTGGGAGAGCGAGCCCGTAGCTGGGGGAATCCCTTTGTGCCCCAAGTCTCCATCTCTCTGCCTTTCCAACAAATAAAAATAAACATATCTTAAGGAAGCTAGATGGGAAAAAATGAGTGCAATATTTTGTAATGTAGGTCTATCAGTCAGAAGAAAGGTCTGTTCCTGTGTGTGTGAACCACATTCGACTGGGTTGGAGTTCCCGGGGAAGCCGGATGAACACAGGCCGCGGGCTGGAGGTGGCCACAGGTCATGCGCAGACCCCTGCTCTAGCAAGTGACATGACTTGGTGCCTGACCTTCTCTGCCGTTTCCTGCTGATGGCTCACTGAGTTTCAGTCTGTCCACAGTAGAGACAGAGGCCTCATCGGCTGGGTTTGTCTCCGCATCTCCAGCCCCGGAGAGTCGGTGCTGTAGCTGGAGGGATGGGGCACGTGGATCACTCGGCTGACACACGAGATGACCACAACATAGATCCAAACTAAATCCTGTGTAACCCACAGGAAGGACAGGAAGTGCTCATGGCTTCCTTTGCTGTGTTTCCCTTCGGTGATGGCATTACTGGAATCAGTGACTCCAGCTTCAGGTTAGCTTTCACGTCTGCATTCGAGTCCCTAGATTCCATTTGGTTTCACCACTACAAGGAAGTGATAATTAACCAGAGCATGGCATGTGTCAATATCCACCCCAGTAATATTGGACTATTTGTAAATACCCCATTGGTCGTGATCATACATGGGTGGGTGTCTGTTTCCAGCCACTCTGCCCATGTCCACCGGCTGGCCCAGGCTTTCTGCAGCTGCTTCAGGAACTCAGTGCAGTGCCCTTCTGGGTACCTTTCCTGGGGACTCTGACCCTCATGGCCCCTCCTCTGAACATCTTCATACCCTGAGTCAGACACGGAGTGTGTACTGTTTCATTTCAGAGCATTCACGTCCCTTCATGAGTATCCATGTCATCAGCTCACACAGGCTGCATGGTACCTACTCCCGACCTCAATACATATCTCTTAAATTTTTGTATTATTCTATGAGGAGTAAGATGAAAATTTTAAGAAGTCCAATTAAGACTATAAGATTGTTATTTTTTCAAATAAAAAGGCACAAAGATAGACAGACATAGATATTCCATCTGCTGGTTCACTTCCTTAATGCCTGTAACAAGTGGAGCTGGGCCAGGCCAAAGTCAGTAATGCAAAACTCAGTCTGGGTCTCACATATGCATGGCAGGGACCCCAGTACTTGAGGTATTATTTGCTGCCTCCCAAAGTGTGCCTTTGCAGGAAGCTGGAGTTACAAGTGGAACCTGGAAGGTGTGGCATCACAAACAGCAACTTGATTGCTTCACCAATGCTCACCCCAAGAATTTGTTTCAAAATGCACACACACACACACACACACTCACACACACACACACACACACACAGAGAGAGAGAGAGAGAGAGAGAGAGAGAGAGAGAGAGAGAGAGAGAGAATGAAGGTTTGGGGGCAGGTGTTTAGCCTAACAGTTAAGGGCTGGTGTTGGGTGATAAGGGGCTGAGCTGCTGCTGGCAATGTTGGCATCAAATATTGGCACCAGTTCAAGTCCTGGCTGCTCCAATTCCCATCCATCTCCCTGCCAACGTACCCGGGAAAGCAGCAGAAAATGACCCAGGTCCTTGGGCCCCAGTATCTACTTGGGAGACCCGGGGTGAAGCTCCTGGCTCCCGGGTTTGACCTGGGTCAGCCGTGACCACAGAGTACCTGGCTCCTGACTCCGATTCTGCTGATGCAAACGCTGGAAGGCAGTGATGATGGATAACAATCATACATCTGGGTTGCTGCCCCTCACAAGGGAGATACACATTGAGTTTCCACTGCCCATCCATGGCCCTGGTCCTGGCCTAGTTGTCTTTGTCCGTCACTCTCTCTACATTTCTGGCTGTGAAATAAATATTTCTCTTTTTTTAGGAGAGATTTTCAAGGTAGTCAGAGCCAGTTCTATTTTTTTGTACTATTGCATAACAATTAAAATTTTAAACCCATAATTATAATTGAGACCTCGTGTGTCTATTTTTTCTATTATTCTCAATGTAAGTAGTATTTTATAAAGATGCTTCATACCCAGATCTTTGGTAAGGCTTTCTTGTTGACTTTCAGTTAGTTGAAGGAATCATTAGAACCATTCTCTGAATGTGTAGTTAGGTAAGCTTTGCTTAGACTGCACATGGCAGCAGTGAGAAAGCTTGTGAACTCTGTTGCCCAGCAACAATGACAGCCTCAGTGATTGGCTCCAAAAGCTTTACCACGAACATGGTTATATCCAACTTCAACAGTGTGTTCTCTAAGAATCTGTTGGAATGGACTTTGTCTAGTCAGAAGAATTGGGAAAAGGAGAGAAAGGGCTGGAATCCCAGGGGAAGCGTGGGTCATCACCACACTGACGGGCATCAGTGGGAAGAGCAGGGAGAAAGTGACTCATGGATGTTCTCACCCAGGGCTGGCCTTTAGCGCATTGGTTCCCAACTACAGTGTGGAGAGGTGCATCAGGAGGGGGTCAATATTGGATGCCTACCAGTTCCGTGAGCTAGAGGAAGAGCTGCACCCAACTGCCATTTCCAAGGGCGAGCCTGTGCTGTCTGGTCGCCCGTGTATCCTGGCTGACTTGGGTGCTCCTCCTAGGCTCAGTGAACTCATCACAGTGTCTCCTGGGCTCCAGCTGACTAAGTGACTTTCTCACCAGATTTGTTTTTTTGTGCTCTAGTTTGTGTGTGTGCACGTGCGCTTAGTGAAGACCACTCAACAAAAAACCTGATACACAATGGGAATTATTTATATATGCATATATATAGTATACATATGTATATATACACAACCTATTGCGTCAGTCATGTAAATAGTGACTCTGAAGCAATGTGTGGCCCTCTTCCGGTTTATTTGGATATGTATACTACTTCATAAGTCGGAGGAGTTAAAAGGAATTTCAGCCAGGGTTCAAAAAAGAAGAGTTTCTTAAAACTTCTGCTAGTTGGAAAGTTAAATCAGCCTTTATGTTCTAATTAATCAATATTTTCTGGAATGCCAGCCATCATAGTATGTATTGAAAATTCTGCGGCTTTCTCTGATTTACCCACAGTTCTTTGAGTTATCTATATTTCTCTAGAGTTGTTAGGATTTTACTGGGTTAACTCTTTTGAAATAAGTAGGAACTATTATACTCCAACAATGCTAGAAACAGTTAATAGGCGACTCAAATTTATGATCTGCACAACAGTTTTGATTGTAACAGTTTGGATGAAAAGTGCCATTTCACAGGTTAGGGGAATGCGGTTTAGAACTACTAAGCAACTTGTCCAAGGCCGGAGAGCTGAAAAGAACATCGATATACATGAACTCAGGTCCACCGCCATGGGTACTGGGTGGATAGCTTGAGGTGCTTCAACGTTGTTTGTGATCACAAGGAAAAGCATTGATGACTGCATATCAAGGGAGTTCACAATAATGTAAAAAGCTGTGAAATGCTTGATTAATCTGATCAGTATTTATGAGGGTCCAAAGGGGAATTTTACAGACAGAATTATTTAAACTCACCTTAGCCTGATCAAATTAACTGGGGAACAAACCCAGCTTTCCTGTGACTCCTAAGCAATGGTTCCAGAAATCCGGTCTCCAGATGAACAGCCATGCAACCTCACTGGGAAATCTGTCACAAATTCCCAACTCCACCCTCAGCCACTGGCATCGTAACCCCGGGAAGTGTAGCCATGCTGTGTCTGCCAAGTTATGTCGTGGCACAGGTGTGCTGAGCACCCCACTAGGATATAACCTTCAGAAACGCTGGTTTCTACCTGTGCTCAGAATCTCCGTTCTTTCGTTTCCTGTAGTTCAATTGGCTCTTTTCCCACATTCTCTTTTGGCAAGAAATAGTTGACAATAATAAGCTAAAAAATCTCAGACTTGCTTAAAAGGCCAACTTCCCCAGGTGTACTCTAATAAATTCAACACATGGTCAGCACAGCTCATATATTGTTTTGTACAATTGCAGGACTGCCAGATGCTCGCTCATGGACCTTGGCAGTGCTGCCAATTCTTGAATTGAGGGAATTTTTATCCAGGGTAGTTCTAGAACTTGATGTGGCTTCATTGAATAAATTTATTTTTAAAATCAGTAATCCACATTTGATGCTAATAGGAAGTTGAGTACTCTTAAATCTTTCAGAGTTGGTGGAAACCTGCTATTTATTGTTTTATTTTATTTTATTTTTCACCCTGGAGCTAGGCTCATTTTTAAGCAAAGTGACATCTTTGGAGGGTTGTTACAAAATAAAGGAGCAGACAGGAAGCTAGGCTCAGCAGCAGAGCTGACTCCCATCACAGAGATAGTGGCCAACGCTGTGCCAAGAGCCCCTTCTTGGAGTGGCTGTTTCCGAAGGCGTGGTCTCGTTTTTGACCCTCCTCCTCCTTAGTGGCCCCCAATCGCTATCCTGGACGGGTTGGGAAAGTGGTGTCTCACTCAGTAGTTTTTTGCGACTCTTCCTGCAGCGACCTGCAACTTGCTTGAGAGCAGACTCCTTGATCTAAGTTTAACCTGCACACTCACGTTTGTCAAATGACTCAGAGACGTGTGTCCGCCCTGGCGAGAACCCATCAAGATTGTCAAGAAAAGTGGCAGCCCCTTTCCAAGTTAGCTACCTCTCCTCCCACCCACCAATCCCCGCTAAGAGGCCTACTTGAGGCCTAGATTCTGATTTAAAAACTGCTGTTGAAGAAGGAAAAGTCTGTGTCTCCCAATCAGAGCACGGAAAACTGGGCAGTAGACAATTCGACCTACAAGCATGCTGCATATAACATCACAGGGAGGCAGGACAGAGCACCGCCCTGCCCCGGGCTTACCTTGCTCTCCTTATCTCCTGGTGCATTCGTCCCTGGGTACTGAGCTGGGACTAAGGTCTGCCACTCAGGGCAGCGGGGGAAAAAATGTGGAAGGGCGGGTGGGAATTCAACAAACCCTCTTTAAGAGCATCGAAACACTCAACAAGAGCGAATTTGTGCTGAGGGGAATGACTGCCACCACCCATGTGCGCACACACACACACACACACACACACACACACACACACGGTCAGCCGAAAGTAGAGACCCCCTTGGGCTCAGGGTCTCTAAGTCCTATCACACAGAAGTTAGGCAGCTGTGGAAGTCTGACCTGCAGGACCCATCCCGTGCATCCTGGAGTCATTTGCATAGCGCCCCGGGAGAGCGAAATCACTCCTCGTGGAGGCAGACATGGGGGAACAGATAAAGCCCACGAAGAAAGCTTCTTTTGGACTTGAGAGATTAGGGTAGACGTGAGCCCATTACCGCTGTTTTAGGGCAGACTCCTCTCTGTTACAGATAACCGGGATCGGCACCGATTGGATTACTTAATAATGGGTCGCTGTAGTTCTGCCGTCATCGCTTATCGGGTACATTAGTTTAGAACCTGCAATTTTGAACTTAGCATGATTGAGCTTTCCAAAGATTGAATTACCAGACTTTTGTTGGTGAGTGTCTCTGTGAAATTTCCTGAAAAGGATAGTCCTGGTCCTTTGTGTGAAAGTGAAGCTGAGTCCCATACTTCACTGATATTTACAGACACCCAAATGATAGTACTAATGTACTTTAATGTGTGTCTGCCCGATGGGAAGGCTGTGTCTGCACTTCGGGGCTTTTGTTTTTCTTAAGATAATGCAGAGGACTGTGGGCCCTTTGTGAGCCTAATCGGAACAGGCAGGGATTTTTTTTTTCCTTCCTTCTTGTTTTCCTCAAAGTCTTATTTACAAGAAGCCTTATGCCAAATGCTTTTTTTTTTTTTTTGTAAACGATTCCATGTTTGCCCTTAATAAGTGTTACAGCACCAAAAATTTATCCTAATATCTGTCTCCTTAATGGCTTAGGTAGAGAATGGAGGAACAAAGGCAAGTTGATTTTTAACATGCTGTACCAGAAAATACCTACGCTGGGAAAGAGTGTCTTAATCTCCAAGCCATGAAGATTGAATGTTTTCAGAGTAATTTTACAGACATTGTGCCTGTCAATGCCGGCAGGGTTTAGAGTTCTTGAGTCACTGTAGGCTTAACAAGCATCCAGGCATGAACCAACTTCGTCATTCTGAGCAAGAGTAATAAATGTTGATCCGTGGTGACTGAGCAGAATGAAGCAATAATTTACCCGTGCTCTCTTTGCACAGCTTGTGTACAACTTCTGCTCATCAGAGACGGCTCCCGAGTCAATTTACAGCAAAGACAAATAAAGGACCAGAACATCCCAGCCCAGAAAGATCCTGAAGTTTTGGGTTTCTCTGAGCAAGGAATAAATATGCAAGGATGGTGGTGAGTGGCCCGCTGCCTATCGCTAAGGTATTGCAAAAAATGGAGGGATTTGCTACGACAAAAATAAAAATCCAGTGTAGACTAAAGACCTCTCAGTTTCACTTGAAATAAAGCTTGCATTTCAGATAGGCACAGGAAAATGGGTTTTTGGTTCCTAGTGTGTCTGTGAAGGTCATGGTTAAAATGTATTGACCTCGGCCATTTCTAGGGCTTGGTAATACGTTGATTTAAAAATGGACTTAGTGAAGAGTTTGTGCGAAATGCAAACAGCAAGCCAAGATGAGTAAGGTGTTCTATATCTAAATGTTTATATTGCAGAAATCATAAAGCTCAAGCAAGCCCGTAGACACGTAGTAAGCACAGAGATGCTGGGGCACTCAAGGACAAAGAAATCTGTCCGTGCTCCAGAGGCTGCAATCTAGTCCCGGGTCACTTCCAAAGGCCTGGTGTGGGGCGACACTTCCATTTCTGTTCTAAGGCATTTTTAGCAGTGAGTTGCTTTAAATGGGGAATCTAATCTTAGTATCCCACTGGCATTAAACAGAAAATTCTGAAATACTTCTCTCCACCGAGTTGGTTCTGAATCCTAAATTGGGACATAAAAGGAATCTTTCCAGGGGACTGTTTTCTTGGCCTGAATTACAATTTCAAGTGGGTGAAGGTTTCTCCCCGCTCTGCTTCTAGACAGCTCCTCCTTTATGACTTACTGGGACACATGCAGGTGCTTATTGCATGAATTCACTACAGGTGTGAAAATGCTTGAGGGTGTTTCAAAATGTCGGTGGACAAATGGAATTAAAAGTCATGTATTTGGGGTGGCACTGTGGCACAGCAGGGTGTGGCACTGCCTAGGATGCCAGTAACTCATATCAGGGCACCAGTGCCCTGCTCAATCCAGCTCCCTGCTGATGTGCACACTTGGTTGTGCCCCTGCCACCCAGCAAAAGGCCGATGCAGTTCCTGGTTCCTGGCTTTGGAGTGACTGAGTCCTGACAGTTAAGGCCATTCGGAGAGTGAACAAGAAGATGGATAGGTTCTGCTCTGTCCCCCTCTCTGTATCAACTTGCTTTTAGCACACAAAATAACTCCCTTTAAAAAAAAAAGAGATTTATTTTTATGCAAACTATTTTTGAGATTCCTGCATAGCTTTTTTTGTAGTCCGTATTTCCCACAAACTTTCTAAAGATTTTGCTTGTGTAGGTGCAATGACCTCCAATCTATTTTGGGTCCAGTTAAAGTTTCCAAAGGAATTCTGATTTCCAAAGAAGCTTTAAGTCAATAGCTTTAAATATAAACATACATGTGGATATATGTGTATATATGAATATGTTATTTGAGGTCTTAGGAGACCATCTGCTTAGTTTTTCCATCACCATTGAAGTGCTATGACTTCAGACGGAGAGAAGAATCTAGTGTTTCCCTCTAAACAAGATAGACTGTTGTCAACTGCAGGATAAAACCAGGGGTTAGGTTTTGCCTGGGATGCTGAATTCTCCCAGGAGGACAGAGAACAAATGGGTGCGGGCTACCCTGATGGGAGACTTGGGTTCCACAATTCCGTCTCAGAGACAGGGCCCTGGAGAGGCGAAGGAAAGAAAAGCCTCAAGTGAGAGAGGTCACCCCGATAAGCACAAAGAGGTGGCCCCTGGTGACTCCTCCCTTTGTGGCGGCTACACTTATTGGTGTGAATAATGTTGTTTTGTTTTCAGAAAGACAGTCACGAGGGGGAAAAAGAACTGCAAGTGATAAGCCCGACTCAGGAAATTTGAGAATGACGCATTTGTGATAATATATGCTAATTTCGCCAGGGAGATGTGAATATTTTCATAAAGAACAAAGCGAGAGACGGACTATAGCTTAGATCCATTTGTTTAGGCTTTCATATAGGCATTGCCCATGTTCAAAATGCACAAATCTCTTGAATTTCTAAAAAAAAGAAATACAGCTTGTTATGGTGGCTTATTTGTTTAGGATTACCATATTTTTCCTTGCTCTGGAGATAAAAACTCTAGTGGAGCCAGACTTCAAATAAATGATGTTCTGAGCAGACCAAAACAAAGACAGTGTTTCTGAGCCCAAATGAAAGTATTTTTTTTTTTTTTTTTGAATGACTCCCTCGCCCATTCACTGCTCCTTTGGGCTCTGGCTGAGATAAAGCCCAGAACACCTCCCAACCTATTCAAAGGTATCGGATTCTACCGAAGGTGAAGCAAGTGGGGCTATCTGCAATATTCATGAGTTGGGAACTTCTATTGTCTGCGTGACTGTACAACTGCTTGTGGTTGGCATTACATAACTGATCTTCAGAGGCACCCAGGGCTCCTATCAAGCCAAACCTTGTAAACCAGCCCAGAGGCCCCTCCTCTAGCACCCTGACACAGCCCCATTCTTATTCAGATCCCAAGAAAAACACGGTCCAGGCTTTGAAGTGTGCTGTCCCACTCCTTGGTTTACCAGACTGAACTAAAGGCCTTGATAACACATCTTCAAGTTCATGTTTTCTTTTCATAGCATTTGGGGTAGTTTTTTTTTTCCCCTCTCTCTAATGGAAGCAAAGTATGGCACACCAAAACTTTCTGCAATGGAGAGACAGGTTCAATTATTGGCAAGAAAGTATTAAACAGTCTAAATAATCCAAGGGCCTGTTTTGCTCAATCAGAGAGGAATTTCCAAGACCCTGCCTTTGAATAAGGAGTTGCAAAAGGCAAGAGATGCTAAACTTTTGATAGATGTTCTTCAAAGTCACTGCCATCTGCTTGGTAGTCAACTTCAAATGGAGGCCAAACCCAAGAGTCTAGAATCTTCCGCCCCATAGTGAGGGCTGTGCAGAGAGCCCCTGGATCTCAATCCTACCCCTCAGTTGTTACCTTGAACAAGCAACCTGATATTTCTGACTACTGTTTTTGTTTGTGTTTTTTGGTTTGTTTCTAAGTGGAAAACCAGATTTACAGAAAAAAAAAAAAAAGACAGATCTTCCATTCACTGGTTCACTCCCCAAATGGCTACAACAGTCAAAACTGAGCCACTCCAAAACCAGGAACAAGAAGCTTCTTCTGGGTCTCCCATGGATACAGGGCCCCAGGCTTTGGGTCATCTTCTACTGCTTTCCCAGTTAGCAAACGGGGAGCTGGATGGGAAATGGAGCTGCTGGGACATTCAGCAGTGCCCATATGCGATCCTGGCACGTGCAGGCAGAGGATTACGTAGTTGAGCCCCAATTCTCTGGCTCACCAGTCTCTCTGGTTAGTTTTTCAACCACATGGCCAGGGTATAGAGCCTCATTTCTAAAGCCCTATTATTTTATTTCTGCTGGTTTTCTTCTACTCTATGCATCATCCAGTGAAATCACAAGCCAAGTGTGAAGCCTACGATGGGTCTGAGCCTGGTGGAGAGACTTGAGAACCAAGCTTTGGTCGGTATCTCTAAAAGGTTGAATAATGTTCCCCAAAAGATACAACCACATCCTAACCCCAGGCACCTGGAGTGTGATTGTTATAAAAGGGTTCTTTGTAGATGTGACTAAGTGTCTCAAGGCAAAATCAACTTGGATGACCTGGTGGTGGGGGGTGGGAACTTAGGACAGAAGGTGACAGAGGCACAGAGAAGAAGGCAAAGTGCTGGCAGAGTCGAGATGGCATTGTCGCAGCCACAAGCCAAGGATTCCGAGAGTCATGAGCAGCTGAAGGCCCAAGCGCTCTCCCTTAGGCTGGGATGGGAGTGGGTCCTCCCAAAGCCTAGGTTGCTGATTTCTGGAGTCTGGAACTGTAGAACTAAATTTTTGTTATTTGAAGCCTCCCTGTTTGTGGCACTTGGGTAGGGTGACTTTCAGAAATGATGTAATATCTGTGTGGCTGCCTGCAAGTGGTAAAGGGCTGGGCCAACCTCAGAGCTCTACATCCCTTCTCCTCGATGCCAGTGGGCATTTAGCCAAGACCGGATACACGAAGTACCTGAAAGCAGGCCACCGCTGGTCACTCTCCTCCTCCTCCCACTTTAATGCATTGTGGGAAGACCATGCACTTGAGTACAGGGTTACTTAGAGGGGTGGCTGGTTCATGGGGAAATGTTGAGAGATATTCGGAGGTGAATCTTCAGGGCAGGGATTGGCAGTTGTTGGCCACTTGCAGAGTGGCTGTGTACCCGATCAGGTGGGGAGAAAAGCAGGAGGATGCCATGAGGGTGCCAACAGACCAGACCATGAATTCTCACTGGTGAGCCACCCCCTTGAGAAGCCATTGTGATCCCCGCGATACAATCTGGCCATTTTCTTAGCTCCCAGAGTCAGGCTGGAGAAATGCAACTGTGAGGGGTGTATCAGTTGGAGGTGCTGCTCCACCTTCCACCTGCCAGTTCCCATCAGCAGATTTGGAGCTTGACACAGCCCCTTCCCAAGGGAGAGGCCTTGGAAGGAAGTGAGATGCCTGGACCCAGCTTCCAAGCACCTTCCTTGGCCTTCGGGTCCCTTCTGGGCTCTCTGTAGGGCCCAGATGCGCACTTCCAACAGTGCACCTCAGCTTGATTCACCACCCTCCTGTTGCTCATTCTGTGGTTTCCTATCCTTCTGCTCAGGGCCTGGTGTTGTCATCACTGCTTTGGAAAAGCCATTTGTGATGTAGAATGGGCTATGCACACTTTTGGGAGTGCTAAGCCACTTTGGTGTTCTTCTGGCAATGCATCTATTCTCGGAATTGTCAACGACAGGTTTCCCACCTGCTGTGATCTTTCCCATAAACTCCTTGGGCGGAGCACAGGTCTACTTCCTCCTGTTTGTTCCTTTTTTTTGCCTTGCATGTCTGTAACCACATACATGGCACACTGACATAGCCTTCATGAAAATTTCAGGCATTACATAAGCACAATAGTAAAAGCAAATGTCCCCTTCACCTTGTTTATACCCTCACTCACTGCTCAAAAAGTAAAGGCTAATAACTACTTTGCAAGTTTCCTTCTAGACTTGTATCCTTGCATTCAAACTATTTGTGTGTAAGCTCTATCCTTTCCTCCATCCACCCATCACCTGCCCATATCTATCTAGACGTTTAATCTTTTACTTCACTCTATTTTTCCACAGCTTGTTTTTTCCCTTTCACATCATGTCTTTATAATCTTTTCATGTCAATTTTTAGTGTTCAATGTAATACATTGTAGTTGACTCAATGACAGATGAGCAATCATATTGTTTGACCATTCATAGACACTCACAGATGCTAACACACAAATTTAAACAAACAAAAAAAAACTTGCTGAGTTAAAACTTGCACTTCTCTGACAGTCTCTGCAGGGCCCTTGCTGCTTGATCTTTGTACGAATTCTCAGGTAATTTCCCCTCCTTATTGAGAGCTTTCATTTCTGCTGGAGTCTAGATTTGTTTTTCCATAGGAAGGACTTTAACTCTTCCGTCCTTTAGAAATTCCTTGAATCTCTTGTGAGCATCTTACACTTTCCAATACTATTATGAGGGCACCCTTTCCCCCTCACAGCCTTCACACAGTCACACATCCACTCACTCACAACCACACTTACACACACACACATTCACATCCACACACAGACTCATACACTCACTCACACAGTCACACATACACACCCACACACACACACACTCATATCCCACTTCTAACGATTTGTAGAACTTGGAGAGCCAGGAGACCTGCAGGTGCAGCCTGCTCCCTTGAGCCAGGCTGGGAGAAACAGTCTAGTTTAGGTCTTGTGCTCAGCATCAGCGCTTGGAAACCACGATGAATAAGAAAAGTATTTGTTGAGACGACAAATGAATTTTGCGTTAGGCAGTTACTGACATTAGCTCAAGGATAAATGTTCTCTTAAAGGAACTGACTTGGTACTGATTTTAGTATTTCTAAATTATCCTACAATTTACCACTCACAACTTGCAGTAAGATATTGTGCAGATGAATTCCTATGTGGGGAAAATGAAGGATTTCTTGAAGTCGTTGTGTATGTATCTTTAACTGTGATGCAAATTTAGTACAAAAGGCCACTTTTCTTTGTTCATGGAGGCTTCACAACCTGCTCTCAGACAGCAACAGGTGAATTTAATGGATTCAATTTGATGACTTGTGTCCCATAAAAAGATGTGTTGATATACATGTGGGGCACTCAGCTGCTTTTAAAATTTCATTTAGAGATTTAACATCACCTAGATATAAAGGGACTACTAATGGGACGACACCGGAGGATGCTTGAAAACAAGCACCTGCCCAGAGTACTTGGCTTAAATTTGCCAACTTCCTCTTGAGATTCACGGAGATACTCATGCAACCCAAATGTAGCCTCCTTTGCAGTCTTGGCCCTCTGCTCGCTCCTGCTGACAGGTGCTGTAGCCGTGAGGCCTGCTGGGCCTTGCTCCTTCCTTGGCAGCCATCTGTCAGCGAGGCCTTCGCTCCTCCAGGCAACCGGCGCGTTGATAAGAATATACACTTTCTGCAGTTGACAGACTTTTTGCTATTCAAAACACTGTTAAAAAAATGGCTATAGGAATTTAATTAGCAACTTCCATTAAGAGATTAGATGAGAAGAACAAAGAGAAAGCAAAGGAAAGCCTTCTTAATAAAACTGGAGAAGCTGCAGAATTATTCATAGCATAACAAAGGAAGTAGAAGATCTGCTTGGTGAATTGTTAGAGGTGCTGGGGAGATTCTCCCAGGCTGCTTAGGCTAGGCGTAATGAGGCGCTGTGTGAGGGGTGGAATTTTGAGCAAACCCCTGCTCTTGGCATGAGCAGGTAGCAATGGCCTTGAGACACAACTCTGTGGGCCCCAGAGTTTGTGGTCAATGGATTTAGTGCTGTTTCGTTAGGGCCTCATCCTGAATGGGTCAACAGATGACTTATTACGGAGCCTTGAGCCTGGGCCTCCGGTTACCTCCATCGGTTGGCCAGCCGGCTCAAAGGTGCGTGCTAGGAGAGCATAGAAGTAGACCAGGACAAGCCCGTCTCTTCTGTTGAGAACATAGGATTTGATTAAACATTCAACAGCAGGGTAGAGATGCCTGTGTCTTGGTCTGCTCTGTGTGGCTGTAGCATACACTGGACCATATGTAAAGAGAAAAGATGTGTTTCCTATGGTTCTGGAGGTTGCCAAGTTCAAGATGCAGGAGCCGGCACCTAACAAGGGCCTTGTGGCATCGTCCATCACAGCATTGCACAAGGTGAGCGAGGAAAGAGTGAGGGCAGGAGGAAGGAGGCGAAAGCACTGTTTCCTCAGGAACCTGTTGCCCTGAACACAGCATGCTTTTCTTCGTGCTGGCCGTTCTCAGGACCTGACCCCTCTCCTTCCCAACACTACAGCCTCAGAGATCAAGTTTCTGGGACAATCACTCTGTGAGACACGTTCAGACCATAGCCATGGGTGTGGTAGGTGGAGGGCAGATACTTGGATGTTATGTCAGGTCGCCCATGGTGGGTGCAGCGCAGACACATGGTTCTTCAGTCAGGAAGACACATGTGTGGCAAATACTTGATGCTTAGGCCATCAGGTCATGGACCTGCAAAGCTCATCTGTTCACACGCTTTAGGTTGGTAATCAACTGGGCAAGTGGTTGGTTCACAATCAGTGATGGAGCCCCTGGCCATGAATTCCTATGATTCCCAAATGCTGACCCTGTTTCTATAGAATACCCAAGAAAGGCATCAAAATGGGCAAAGCAGAACCGTGCTCTGCAAAACCAGTTTCAATCCACCATTCCTCCTTTGCAGCCTGTTCTGTAAAATGCACTCATTTCCCTGGCCCAGGGAGAGAAGAATGGAATTCTGTATTTCAATGCATCTTGGGATTTTGATCATTTAAAAAGGTTGATAAATAGATTCAGGTGAGAATCTCATCATAAAGCATCAATGGAAGCAGTTTGCTCATTCTTCCTGTTTCCTTGTTTGTTTAGACTTATTTATTTTCATTGGAAAAGCAGATCCATAGAAAGATCTCCTATCCATCGATTTACTCCCCAAAAGACTTCAACAGCTGGAGCTGAGCCAAGTTGAAGTAAGGAGCCTCGTTAGGGTCTCCCACATAGGTACAGGGTCCTGAGACTTTGGGCCCTCTTCCACTGCTTTTCCAAGCAGGGAGCTGGATGGGAAGTGGAGCAGCTGGGACATGAACTGGCACCCATGTGGGATCCCAGCACTTGCAGGCAGAGGACTAGCCAGCTGAGCCACTGTGCTGGCTTCATTCTTCTTGATTTTTAATTGGCATAAATTCAGATGTGGTAACATTGTCTTCATACTTTCCAGTGGATGTCCTGACAGCCACAGGAAACCTGACAATAGGGGATTTGTATAAATTGTGTGCTGTGTGTGTGTCTGTGCGTGTACATGTTCACAGAGATCTGTCGGGGGAGTTAACTGAACTTCTCGGATTAACCATCCTTAGCTCCAAAGTCACAATCGGGTAAAAAAAAATTACATTAATTAATAATTGAGTCGTAACCTACATACTCTGAATACAAGATATGTCTGTAAAGGATTCTAGTTACTAAAAGGTTAATTAATTTCTCTGTTTCCAAGAAAAAATAAAACGAATTTAAGATTATGAGATAGATGGGTGAATTTCCGAGGGACAAAAGAGCTAGGAAATTGCTGATGGTGTGTCAGAGGAGCCAAAGGAAATTCTGCTCGTGGCCTTGTGCTCTTGGGAACTCAGCCGTTCTTGCCGTCGTTAGTATAAAACGAATGGTGTTCATGCGTACCTTTCGGTGCTTGCTAGATGCAGCCGAGCCTACTTCCTGTGCGGGCAGCAGTGCTGCTCTAGAGTCTTTGCAGCCTGACCCCTTGACGGCCTTGTCCCCGCTGGGACAGGACTTCCTGGTGGGCTTTCTTCTTGAGCACTCCTTTCTTTTTCTTGCCTGGAGGTCACGCGTGACACATGGCTCCTGGTTGCATGGATGTTACATATGGCATCCTAGAATGTTCCCACTGAGCTTGGGATTTCTCTGGCCACCAGTCAATTTAGCCTTTTGAGCTTTACGCCACAAGTGTCTCTGCCTGGCAGGGATTACTCACTCCTCAAACATTTCCTTAACACCAACCATGTTCCAGGCACTAGAGAGAAAGAAGAAAGACGGGAAGAAAAGGAAGGAAGAATAAAAACAAACAAAGTGAGAAGGGATGGATAGAAAGAAAGGGAAGGAAGGAAGGAGGGAAGAGAATACAGCTGTCCCTCACAAAGCTTTTAAACATAAGTTTAAAAGAGAGAGAAGGCATTATGCAAGAAATGCTGGTGAGCACAGTGGAGTTGCCATCAGTAGAGAGAGGAGAGATTGAAACTTCCCTTAGAGGCGAGCTAAAGTATGGAGAGAGGTCTGACGTGCAGGTCACTGGGTGGAGCTATTAGAAGGGTAATGGTCGCCATGGTGGGGAGCTCCCATATGCTTTGGAAGTCCAGGGAGAAGACTGAATAGCAAACATTCCAGTTGCTTCCTGGTAGAAGAGTCGTGAGAATTTTCTTTTTGGTTACCAACAAACTGAAGCTCACAGAATTGGCTTAAACCTATCCTTGATTCAAGGAAGAGTGAACACATGGAAATTAAACTCCTCCTTAGATTTTTTTTTTTCTTTAATACACACGGAAGAGGAAGTCTTGGGAAAAGGAAACATCCTTGGCTCTTGATCTTGAGAAGTCAGGGGTGACTGAAGCTATTTGGGGATGGAGAGGCTATGTGACCTTCAGGGAGCAGGCAGATGGCTGTTCCCAGGATTACCCTGACAAGAACAGGGCTGTCCCTCCCTCCCGCAGTATCTCTTTTAAACTTATGTTTAAATAGCCATACTTAAATGATAAGGCACTAGCCTTTCACCTCCAGGATCCTAACTGGATTCAAACTCCGTTCTTCTGGGAAATGAGTTTGGTTGTCAAAGCTGAGCCTCGTAGACACAGTCCTTATCTCCAACCTCCAAGCATGATTCAGCCCGTGGTCGCGGGCTTGGAAGGCAATGAGTTGGGGTGAAGAATAAATTATTGAAGCAGTTAAATCAATCCTGGATTCAAATCCCAACTCTTTGAACGATGGCACCTTTCTGTACAGACCACAAAACTGCTTTTTCAACGCTCCACTCTCTAGCTGGGCAGTAGAAAGCCACTCAGAGCAGCTAAGCCTCCCAAAATGAGGCCAAAGCTGCAAGGAGGCATCAGCTGCAGCACCTTAATACATTTAAATGTCCTTTGAATAGTTCCCTTATCGACTGCGGGAGATACTGCATGTCTTTGTCCCAAACCCACTGTAAGCGATGACTGTTACTTTTATCTCTACTGTACTTGAAGATGTCTAAACATGTCAAGGCAATATCATGAGCAAAGACGATGTGTTCGCAAGCAAATTGGGTTCGTTTAGAATAACACATCCAGTGTTGTCCCCAAACACTGTAAAAATAAAAATAGCATAGAGCCAAAGGACTATGGAAGACCCAGTCTCCAGTTTCTTCTGCTTGGCTCAGAAAGGAATAATTAGCAGCAAGGAGCTGGGACGACTCAGCCGATAGATGAGAAATACGCTTCGCTGGGATCCTTTGATGGTGGTGAATGGCTTGCTTTGCAGGTCCTGAGAGTCAGACGTTTATTTCTGCCGTGTTGGGCGTGCCCCCCTCCCTACTCGGCGGCTCCTTGTTCCATTTATCAAGTTGGCATTTTGCACACAATAAAATGGATGACAGTTTCATTACAGAATGGCATCACTTGTCAAACTTTGAATTACTGATCATAAAAATATCTGTTGTGCTTTGAAGGATTGTTGGAGAACTTCCATTTATATACATATATTTATATATATGTATTTTTTTTTTTTTTTATCAGTAACACTGTTTAGTGCAACACGTGCGGGGAGAGAGCGCAGGGGGAGGGAAAGGGAAATGAAACCCGGCTGCAGAGCCCGGGTGTGCTGTATCCTGCCCATACAAACATGCTTCCATCACAGCTCTAGACAGCAGAAAGAAAAGGGAGCTTTTTGGCTCACAGCTATAAAAAAAATTATCATAGTGATGAAGTTCCTCAGCCATCAACAGAGCTGTGATAACGCTGTTTGATGATGATTTTCCCATGAATGTTAAACAGGCGCCACTGCCCAGGCAAAGGAGCTTATCGGCACCTAATACTGATCTCTAATTCCTGCCCTTCTTGAACCATCCATTTTCTAACAGCATTAACTGGCAAATTTACATCCCATCTTAATGCTGCTAAAGAGGACAGGAGATGAAGAGTAAATGACAGCAGTGTAATGAGGGTGGCTTTTTTCTCCTTTCTCTTTAATGGCTGAAGATTTACACAATTGTCTGTAAGCTTATATAGAGAGCTTACCTGAACCTTTTCCCAGCATGGATTCAACTTACAGGAGCTTTTGTTAACTAAACACACATAAATATTTTTAAGGAGGTTTAATAGTGTGACTTCAAAAGGAAGCCAATGGATGGAAAAAGGGAGGGGGGGGAAGGAAGAAAACAAATTTAAATGCCAGAAATAATATGGATGTGTTCAAGGTGTTAATGATTTCTGAACAAACAAGGTTGTAAAAGAATGTTCTGCATAACTGAAAAGATTTCAAATATGAAGCAATGATTAATTAAAACAAGGATTAAAACAGAGCTGTGTTCTGTGCGCCACGGAGACCCAGGGTTTCTCTGATCGCGTCCCATCTATCAAAATCCTACCTGTTCACTAACAGGGTGTGAAGAGATAGAAGGCAATTTCAATGGCAAGTCTGAATGTAGGGAGCTACAATTGCTAGAGGTGGGACAATCCCATTTGTGCATCCAGATGATAAAAGTAAACCAAATGAAAAATCACCATGGATGAGCCATTTCACATCACAGGCTGGGAACCTTGAAGTTGTCTTTGAGTCTTCCCCCTCTTTCATCCTCTTTATCCAATCCATTGCCAATCCTGCTTTTCATTCCTTTGAAATGTTTTCCTCTTCTTTTCTTTCTTTTTTTTTTTTTGAATCCACTCCCCTTTCTTCTCCCGCTACCGTAACCCCTGTCTCCAGCACCTCTCGATTTAAATATTGCAAGTCGCTTCCTCCCCAGCCCCATTTCCCCTGCTCCTAGGCTCTGTGTGTTGTCCTCCCGCCTTGCTAAAATAATACGTGAGCATTTTCATGATGCAATCAGACTCCATTAAAAAACAAAAACAAGTCAGAAACATTGGTGTCTCCTGCCCACACTGTTTTCCACATAATGAATACTCGGGCATCAGTTTCATAAAAGAAGTGCAAGACTCACTCTTGAAAACAATACATTGCAATGGAAGTTTAAGTGTTAAAATAAATGGCAGGAGCGGAGGTTGGCAAACTTTGTCTGTGAAGGGCTGTCTAGTAAACTGTCGGCTTTCTGGACCACACAGGTCTCTGTGGAATATTCATTGCTTTCTTTTCATCACTCTTTCAAAAATGCGAAAACCCCTCTCAGCTCAGGGGCTTACAAAAGCAGGCTAGTCACCACTTGGAAGTTTAATCCCATCTCAGAGTGTCTAGGATTCAGCCCCGACTCCACTTCTTACTCAGTTTCCTGCTAATGTGCACCCTGGGGAACAGTTGTAAAGGCACAAATACTGAGGTTCCTGCTATTCCTGTGGGGGACACACTTGGAAGTTTTGTAAATTTTTATTATGCTGGGCATTGAAAACTATTTTGCATATAGATAACACCTTAACAAAGCAGAAATAAACTATAATGATTAGATTAAGAAAACAAAAGGACTATGAAAGTTTTCAAGACAAACAGCTAACATATCACTTCTGTCCAGAATATCTAAGTGACACTTTCAAGTTAAACAGCCCAATTGAAACAAACAGATAGACTGGTGTGTGGTCTAGTGAGTTAGACAAATGCCTGCACTCAAGAGTCAAACAGATGGGCCTGGCGTGGTAGCCTAGTGGCAAAAGTCTTTGCCTTGCAAGTACCAGGATCCCACATGGGTGCCAGTTCGTAAACCTGGCTGCTCCACCTCCCTTCCAGCTCTCTGTTTGTGGCCTGGGGAAAGCAGAAGAGGATGGCTCAAGGTCTTGTGGCCTTGCACTTATGTGGGAGACCTGGAAGAAGCTCCTGGCTCCTGGCTTCAGATCAGCTCAGTTCTGGCTGTTGCGTCCTCTTGGGAAGTGAATCAGCAGGTGGAAAATCTTTCTCTTTTTCTCTCCTTCTCTGTATAAATCTGTCCTTTCAGTGAAAATAAATAAATCTTTAAAAAAAAAAAAAAGAATAAAACAGACATGTCACCAAAGACAGCCACTAAGCACACGAAGACATGTTTGACATTACTAGTCATGCATGATGTACCAATTAAAGCTACAGTGGGAAACCACTACATACCTTCCGGAGGAAGTAACCGACGCCGCGGATGGAGCCGCGGGAGTTCTCGTGCTTTAAAGACTGGCGTGCTAGGATGAGGTCATTGGAAAGCAGTACCAATAACTTAGAAAATGAAACATGCATTTACAGTATGATCCAGCAACCATCCTCACAGCTGTTTCCCTAGAAGAGGTGAAAATAATCTTCACTTTAAAATCTGCGTCAGAAGGTGGAGAGGGACATTATTGCTTATAGTCAAGATACAGAAACAGCCCTAAAACCCACGAGCGGGCAAGTGCTTAAATGCACTGCAGAATAGCCACCCGGTGGAATATTACTTGGCAATAAAAAGGAAGAAAAATCTCTAAGTATACTAAATGAAATTATAGAAAGGGCAAAAGGACAGTGACAGAGAGCGAGTGTTGGCTGCTCAGAGCAAAGACTTTTTCCCCTCAGCGCTTTGATATTACTTCTTTTCATTTTATTTGAAAGATGGAGAGATAGTAAGACCTCCTCTGTCCACTGGTTCATTCCCTAAACATCTACAAGTGCCAGGGCTGGGCCAGGCTGGAGCCAGGAGCCAGCAACTCCATCTGGGTAGCCCATGTGGGTGGCAGTGTCCCAAGGTCACAGACCTTACAGTCGCCTCCCGGGATGCACATTAGCAGGGAGCGAGACTGGACGTGGAGTAGCTGAGCTTGAACGCAGGTACTCTGACAGAGGAGGTGGGTATCCAAAGGGGGCATCCCCAACTGCCTACCTCCAAAGGTGTCTTTAAGACAAGAAAGCTGTTGCACATTTTAAGGCCAGTACTAAAATTTTTTTTTTTTCATTTTGTGCACTGAAAACTATTTTGCATATAGATAATATCTTAATAGAGCAGAAAGAAACAATAATTTTTCAGATTTCAATCTAAAAAGGCTGCTAAAATAGTTCCCCTTTCTCAGCATACTCTGCGTAGAAGGCTTCATTCATATACTTCAAAGGAAACAATGTGTCGAAGTGTGTTCAGGCGAGATCTCTAGGGGCTGGCACTGTGGGATAGTAGGATAAGCTGCTGCCTGTGACACATCCCATCTTGGAGTGCCTTTGGATTCCCCATTGCTCCAGCTTCCTGATAATGTGCTTGGACCCTCCCAACCCAGTGAGGAACCAGGACTGAGTTCCTGGATTCTGGTTTTAGTCTAGTTGAGACTTGGCTATTTTGTTCTTTCGAGGAGTGAACCAGTGGATGAAGATCTCTCTTTCTCTCTGTATAACTCTGCCTTCCCAGTCAATCTTTTTTAAAAGTAGCTCCTTCCATTAAGCTAAATGTGAAAGAGGTTTGCAAATCTGTAAAACAATATCATCCTTCATTTTTTTTCCTTTGGAGGTTATTTTTCATAAAAATGCTATTCATGTTAGTATGTAAAAATGCATCTATCACTGGCATTTTGTATTTTAATGTAAACATTTTAATGTCCCAACATATTTTCATTTCTACTTGGTGAGTGTGGGTAGATGAAGCTCTCTGAGGCTCTCAGTGATTGTGGAGAGCTGTCGGGAGTTTCCCAAGTCAAACCTTTGTGGAGTTTCTGGCTGCTGTGTCTGTGCACTGGGAGGCCAGGGCCCCAGGCCCTTCCCTTTGGGTCTTTCTGGACTGCTGCTGTGATTTCCAGGCCAGTTTCCTCACTGGCTTGTGTCATTCTCTACTTCTAGGCTCTCTTGAACCCTGCTGTCCCCCCTGACCCGCCGGATTTTCTGCTATGCAGCTCCTGCCTCGGTGGGGAATCTAACAAGATCGGCTTCCTATAGTCGCTGTGAGGGTTAAATGAGAATATGCAGAGTACTCTAAATAGTATCTGGCCATAACAGGCATTTAGTTTACCAAGCCATGGAGCAGACAACCATCATTGTCATGGTGGTTTTTACTGCTTTCCTCTTTTCTTAAATCTTATTTATTCATTTTCATCTACTTGAAAGGATGAGCAAAAGCAAGTGAATCACACACACACACATCAGAGAGTAAAAGAGAGAGAGAGAGAGAGAGAGAGAGAGAGAGAGAAGAAATTGAGTTTCCTTTCATGGGCATCACTCCCAAAATGCCCACAACAGCCAGGGCTGGACCAGCGTAAAGCCAAGAGCTAGGAATCCAGGAGTCCCAGGTCTCCCATGTGGGTGGCAGGGGCCCAAGGACTTGGACCATCGTTCACTTACTTCCCAGGCACACAAACAGGAAGCTGGATCGGAAGTGAAGCTGCTGGGACTTGAACTGGTGCTCTGATATGAGATGCGGGCTTTCCAAGCAGTCGCTTCATCCTCCGAGCTCTCTGCTCTTTTCTTTTTTTAATTGCTTGAAATAATTTTCCTTTGGCCTCCCAAACTCCTGTAAACCAGATGCTTTTTTTTTTTATTTTTTATTTTTTTTTTGGCATGCTTTACTTAGCACAGAACTGAGCAAGCAATAGATACCTAACAAATCCTAAGCTGTTAGTTTTCAATCTTGTAGTATGGGAACAGTAAGTGTCTTTATTATGTGCTTCTTTGGATGTGCTGTGATAATATATGCAAAGATATGTGATTTCTTTCCCTGAAAAAGAAATTCCCTGAGCCCAATCAGGCCCCCTTCTTTGTGTTTCAGTATACCCTAGGGTCATGACACCAGTAATTGCTAAACCCAAACTCCTAATTGTGGTTTTCCCTTAGTACTCTGCATTCCTTCAGCGTACCTAATTTCTAATACATAATAATAGTGTGCTGGCAAAGGAGTGTTTCAAGGGAATAACCACATTTTTGGCGTAGGGAGATGATTTTGTTTTCACTGACCTTGTTCAAGGTGTTCTCGCTGAAAATTTGCAATGTCAAGTTTCTGCCCATGATCTTCTCATGGGGGAAAAGGTTTTACCCATTCGCTTCCAAAATGAACACGACCTCCCTGCTATTTTGAAACAGTATTACAGCTAAAATCTGTAGAGACGTTTTTAGAATGTGGTAGCCATGAAATGTTAGCTAAAATTACAAACTCTTTCAATATGGCGTCTAAGAGATTTGGGGTACAGAGACGGTGCTGATGCCGGAGACGTGGTGTGGTAAGATGTCACGCTGAACAGACCACAGCGACCCTAGCACGAAGTCAGAGGATGAATGCACTTAAGAGAACTGTTTGTTGAGCATCGGCACTGGGGACAAAACGTGAACTGATTGTGGAAGCAAGAGACAGAACAAATGAAAACGAAAGAGGAAATAGTTTGAGATCATGGTTACAGGAAGAGAGGGTGATGGGTGGAGAACATGGCCCTGTGGTTGCATTCAAAGCAAGCAGAAATTGCAGCCTGTTCTTTCACAGCTATTCAGCATATGCATCAAATGAAAAATGCTAATAGAAGTTACAGCTGCGAAAGCTGATTTTATCGTGTTCTTTGTAGTTTTCTGTATTTTCCCTCATTTTTTACTTTCATGATCAAAGAAAAAATATATATATATACATAACTTCATTCTGACAGCAAACCAAACTCAAATTGTGTTGGCTCTATGAAGAAAATTCTAGAGAGAGACAGGTGTTGTGGCACACAGGGTTGTTGGTACACCCACATCTTATTTTGTAGAGTGTGGCTGGATTCCCACATGTGCTTCTAACCCAGCTTCCTGCTGATGTGCCTGAGAGGCACCAGGTGGTGGCTCAAGCCCCCGGCCTCCTGCAACCTTTGTGGGAGAACCACATGGAGTTTGGGGTTCCTGGTTTCAGACTGACTTAGCCCTGGCTGTGGTAGGCGTTGGGGGAGTGAACCAGCAAATAGAAAATCCATCTCCCTCTGTCTCTCATTCTCTCTTTGTCATTCTATCTTTCAAATAAATAAACAGAGCTCCTAAAAAGTTCTGGATATCATTTTACTAAAAAATGAAGGTTTAAAATTCTAAGCAGCAGCTGTAGTCCGTGATTTTTGTATATTCACGATTCAGCTGCCTGTTAGATAAGTTGCAATCTGCAAAAGCATGTAGGAGAGACTGTTTCACACCTAGTTAGTGCTATGTGTTGGGCAAATTAATAAATTGATAATATGTCGAAATGTTGTCTAATTTATTTTAGCAAACAGCTTCAGGAAAAAGCTACCAAGTACAAATATATTTTGAAGTGTTCTGGAGCAAAATAAGGAGTATAATATGATCTGAAATTTGGATTGAACTGGGAATGTTGTAATTATTCCATCACATACACATTGTCTTGTTTTGTGAAATTGAGCAGTCTTACCTACAATAAATTTAAAAGTGGTTTGGGGTAGCAAAACATGTGCCCAACTTTCTGTCTCTGCTACAGATAATGTTTTTATTTTGCAGCTAAAATTTAGTCTTTTTCAGTTAGTTCTGGTCAAGAAAGGAAGAAGTGATCCCAAGTGGGACTTGCCTTCCTTCCTCTTTATGACTGTCTGACTTCCTGCCAGGGGTGAGCTTCTTCAGGGTGTGTCCTAGCTGTTTAGGACAGCCCACTCACAGGCCTCACCCACAGCCCTGCAGATGAAGGGTGGCAGCTTACTGAAACATCTCCAGAGAGAGATGCTCTACACCCAGGCATGCTTGCACCCAGCCCCGTTCCTGGTGTGTGTGGAAAGAAGCATCAGACACACACACCTGCTTCCTTTTGTCCTGCAGATACCGCAGGCTCTTCCCGAAGTGTGACATGCACTGAAATGCATCCATGTGGCTCCTTCTTTCTCAGGAATGAGCCTGGCATGAGTGGACTTCTGTCTAGGATGCTGTTGTTTTGCACAGCTGTGAGTCAGAGAGAAAGGCATTCTGAGGATGATTTCAGAACTCCTGCATGGAGGCCCCTAATCAATGGACAGACGGGGAATTTTGGTGATATAAAGTGTTTCTGTTTTTCATTTCTAGTCTACCCTTAGCTCCAAAATGACGGCTGAAAAATGAATCTTGAGGGTACTTTTGGAAGAAAAGAACCTCGCAGAAAACTTGAGTCTGGCACATAGAGGCATTTTTCATTTTTCACCCCTCACCATCTCTCTGTGCCGCTTAACAGGAAATCTGCAGCTGAGGGGTCTGCTTGGTGCTTATGCGACTCTGCGGTCACCATTTCCCTAGAGAAGAAAGTGTTGTCAGTGGCTGTTCAGGCCCCGGTTGGCATCCTAGAGGACTTTGGAACGTTGAACCATTGGAATGTGATCTAGCTCAAAATTTAAAACTAAAAGCATCAAAGTCTATTTACAAATAGCAACGATCATCAGCATCCAAGGCTCTGATGTGAGGTGCAGGAAATGAAGCGAGGAGAGGAAGGCAAAGAATTCCAAGAGCAACAACAGAAAGGAGCTTTGTTCTTTATGCCTCCCTCTACCTCCTGGCGCCTCTGAACCCTGGGCTCAGGTGTTCTCCTGGCATCTCTAACCTCTCCTCTAAAGCCCCCTCAGCTGTATTACCTATTTTACTTCTTCCCTTTCCCCATCAAATTCATATTCACCCTCTTACAACTTACTGGAAGGAAAGCAACTGTATTAAATTACTTGAAAGTGAAACTGAATGATTGCAAATTTCCCAACTTGGAATGAATTCTTTTCCTACTTCAGAAGCACAGCTCTTAACATCTTAAATGCGCGTATGGTAGGCAATGAGCAAATGCTGGGTTGACACCGCCTCTAGACTTGCCATGTCCTGCTACACCTGACCACAGCTCCTAGAAGCTTTGGGCTTCCTCTTGGAAGCTCTCATTGCTATGGCTGGAGGGACCCCTGTGGTAAGGCCTGGGTGTGACAGTGTTTACATGGATCCCTGGGGTAGCTGGTTGGGCTGAGTGTCCTGAGCACTTGGCCTGGGATGTCCAGGATGGGATGCAACCCAATGTTGAGGCGGCTAGCATTCTTGGAGCGCACCAAGCTGGGAAAGCTGCAATCAGTTTTCCATGCTGCTGGAGGTGAAAGATCAGACACTGTAATCAATTGAGTCCCAAGTATCCAGGTACATCTAGGGAGGGGAGAAGAGGGTGAGAAGGAGGCCTTGAGGAATAGCCATAGACTGCGCTTCACTTCCCCTGGCCTTTCGCACTGACCAGCAGCTGAGTGATCATCACAGGTGGAATGACTTACAATCCGGCTGGGGATGGGAGTGGGATGACAAACGTAAGCGATGAGGTTCTCAGTTACAGCTGTGGTCGTGGCTGCCTGATGGGTTTTGTTCTGAATAAACCACAGGGAATTGTGAGTCTGCATTCAGGAGTTTGTCTTGTGATAAGTTCCAAACTTTAAGATGTCATGAGGTAGCCCCGGGATTTGTCTGTGACGGTTGTTTATAGACCCGTAGGGCAAAGGGGTACTTTTCTTACTATTAGCATGCTACGAAGCATCAGAAAACTGAGGCCTCTACATCTGAGCTCCAGGAATGTTTGACCACCAGTTAGGGTTGCTGGTACTCAGGAATTGCTCCCAACATCCAGTAGGACTTGAGATCCCAACCTCTAATACTGGCAGGGCAAGGCTCTAGAACTCCCATGATTCCTAGACTGTGGTCTCCTTCTCCACCACAGTGTCAGACAAGCCTTCCACTCCAGCCTCTACAAACTGGTGTTTCCCTGGCACCCGACAGAACCCCAGTTTCAGCATTTAGCCTCGTAAGATGCCTGCATCCTGCTTCGAAGATGCTGAGTTCTACTCCCAGCTCTGCTGCTGATGCAGGCTATCAAGGCAGACCCTGCGAGGCAATGATGACGGCTCCTGTAAGTGGGTTGCCACAGCCATGGGGGAAGATCTGGATTGATTCTGTCTTGTTCTAGTGACTGGAGGACTTTGGAATATGATTCAGTGGGTGGAGGTTCTCTGTCTCTCAGATAAAGAAACCAAAAAGCCAAAACCAAAAAGCCTTGTAGTTGGGTACTCCTTTGCACTAACTGCTGCTGCCAGCCCTGGTGGTGAAGGCAAGTCCATGCCTCACTGGCTTTGGATCTTGATGAAGAAGCCTTGTGTTTCATTCATCCATTCTATCAGGTTCTGCTCTGAGTCAAGCATGCTTTCCTAATCACCACTTAGGATCTGTGAGGCAACAAAAAACACACAAACCCTTGGCCTCGTACACGTGTCTTGAATGGTCCATTCCTCAATGGTGCAAAACTTCTGGGAAAGAATCAAATATGACTGTCCTCGGGTTCAACGCTACCAATGGAGGCTGTCATACCAGTGACCCCAGGCTTTGTCAAAATCTGGATTTGTGCTTCTGTGTTATGCCGTTGGGACCTCTCCCCTTCAGGAGCTGAAAGTCTTTCTGCCAGTCCCTGATTGGTTCACTACCCGTTGGTGACCAAACAGCTGCAGCAAATCTGGACAACACTGTTGAATATCATCTCAGAGAAGCAGGGATAACTGAAGACTCTTAGTCTAAGAGCAGCTGATGAGAAGTGCTGGTGATGCACTAGGTAGGGCAATGCTCAAGGTTAGTATTTTGAGTGAGGCTGGGTAGTAGCCTTCAACAACAACAAAAAAAGCAACTCTACTACCAGGCTTGATTCAGCAGGTTTTACCAAAAACAATTGTTTTAGAGGAAAGACATAAAACCTAAATCTGGACTAAAAATACAGCATTTTTGTATTGCATGTTGAGCTTTGGCATAGCAAGTAATACAGTTGATTTGATTCACAAAAATACATCCAAAATATCTGTTGCACAGTGTAATTATCTCAGGCTTTTTTGTGCAATGGGAACATGAAAAGCTGACTCTCTGTACTGCCAGAAATCTTCTCTCTCATTCCTTTTTGCTCTTTTTCTAATCTTCTTTAAAATATTGGTGTGAATTAAACTCACCGAGGAAGAAAGCACTGAGCATTTTCTATAATGCACTTATGAAAATAAGAGTGGCGTTGTTATTGCTCCCATCTGGGATGCCAGATGTTTGCACATTTCTGACCCCAAACTCAAGCTCTGCTTAAATGTGTTTAAAATATCCTCTTTCCTGCTCCAAATGTGTAAATGCAATTGAGTAAGACCAAACTCCAAAAATATCACCACCGATAGCTCGCTGGGAAGGCACGGAACAGCATCTCTGGCAAAACCAAATGGCTTAATTGGAATCTGGATATACACATTGTCTATCAGGAGAAAGAGGTTGGATTGGACGCGGCTGGCCTTCGTTATTTTCAGAAAACCACACCCTGTCTGGCTACTGAAAGCAGGAAGTCCAGCACAGGAAGTTTCCTCAGAACTCGTATCTTGAGATGTCAGAGATAATATACGTTTTCCTTTATTCATGCATGGAAGGTCAAAGTGGACACACGCAGCAAACCCCAACATACTTTATAATCTGTTGTCATATTTCTTTGTTGTTTGTTTGAGCCCAAATGGTCTCCTCATTTATCATCTGAACACGAGTCTGAAGGAAATGTGCTCATCTGGGACCAGCCCAGGCGCCCACCGCTTTGTCCCTCTTATCTTTGGACACTAGGGGTTCCGGGGAGCTCCTTTTACAGGCTTTAATAAAAGGAAATAGAGAACTGAAGATATCTTACAGAATTCTGATCTTTTATTAACAGCCTCTGGACTTCTGGCAGTTTCTTTTAAGTATGAAACACTCAAGAAGTGTCTCTGAAAAAGTACGCACAATATGATAGGTGCATATGAGCTGCATGGTTGGTGCTGCTGAGTCAGATGGAACACAGCAACTACCTCAACCCACAGCGCATGTGCAGCTCCTGTGACAGTTGGAAGGCAAGGATAGGAGGAAAGAGTGTGTGGAGTACAGATCATATTCCTTCCGAACTCTGTTGGTGATAAAATACGAGCTTCAGCTGGGCTGGCGGCTCAGGAATGCAGTTTCCTGAAGCAGTGATTTCAGCCTTTGGCTTCTGAGACCACGTGAGAGTACAGGTCTATTTCACTAAACACAGGCCTCAAGGGTTAAAAAAAACAATGGAACATTGATAAAATGTAATTGGAAGATAAGAATCTGCAAAATGCTGAAATGAATGAATGCTATGTATTGATATGTTTGGTCATTTGAAAAGCAGAGTTATATATATTATAATATTCAATAAATATTCAATAAATATCCATGTTATCTATTTATATTGTATATTCATATATTTTATGTTATATATTCAACATATCCAAATATTTTAAATCTAATTTAATTTAGACATTTAAATATAAACATTGATATATTTAAATATGTCGTATATATTATCTAATGAATATAATATATAATAAATATATATTTATATGATATATACATATACGCACACACACACATATATGAGAGAGAGAGAGAATGAGCCTCCATTCACTGGTTCAGTACCCAAATGGTTACACCAACCAGAAATGAAGCAAGCTGAATCTAATGGTCAGGAACTTCCACATCTCCCACATGGGTGACAGGGGTCCAAGGACCTGGGCCATCTTCCATATTTTTTCCCGAGGTTGTTAGCAGGAAGCTGGATTGGGAGTGATTATATGGGGGTTCCAGTATAATGTCCACATGGGCTGCTGGTGCCACAGACATGGCTTTGCCTACTGTGCCACAGCATTGGCGCTGATAAATTTCCCAATGTTTACATCTGCTGATTCACTCTCCAAATGCCCACCATAGTTGGCCTAACCAATTTTTCCACTACAGAAGTAAATTCTCTGTCGGGAACAAGACAACAATAGCCACTTTTACCTCTGTTACTCAACAATCTACTAGAAAAGAAAAACAGAAGACTCCAAACTGGAAAAGGAAGAATTGCTTTTAAACAGGTGCTATGATTCTACACACGAAAAATCTGTAAGAGGGCCTAGCACGATGACCCAACTGACTAATCCAAAGTGGATGACAAACATAAACAACAACAAAAACACAACGCATTGAAAAAGCATGTTTCTTTTTTAAGAAAGGCACTGATACCTTTAGGAGGGTCATCTTGGTCTCCCAGTACTGCCACATGTGAGTTTTAGGGAAAATACAATTCAGTAGCACTGTAAGAGTCAACCATTCCAGTCTTGAGGATTCATGCAAAAGAACTTAGGAGAGAAATTCAGCCAGGTGCTTGCACATCAGTATTCACTGCTCCATCATCTACGAAAGCCAAAGGATGGGAAACGAGAGGCTCACTCATCCACAGACGAATGGAGAGACAAAATGCAGTCTTCTATATATATACATACAATGCAGTGTTATTCAGGCATACAAATTCTGATACAAAGTTGAACAGAAATTAATCTTGAAAACATTGTGCTTAATACAAAAGTGAAATACAACTTTTGTAGAATTTTACATACATCAAGAATAAAACGGGCCAATTCATAGAGAGCGAAAGTAGATGAGAGGCTAGCGAGGGCTGGCAGAGGAACATGCCAATGCATAATGAGAACAGCTTTTCTACTCAAACTAATGACAAATTCTGGGAAAAAAAAATGATGATGGTTGCACAACACTCAAAGTAAGTTAAAAATGATTAAAATGGCAAATTTATGTCATGTACTTTCCATCACAATAAAACATTAAAAATGGTATAGAGAAAGAGGAAAGAAAAATTAACTTTCAGGCATAAACTTCTCCCCAACTAATTCAAAACCCAAACCATCCTTAAGTTAGCTATGTAACTTACACGTGCACACAGGGAGTTCAATTGGCAACTTCTTTGTTGTGTATATATTACCACAATAAAAATAAAAAGTCAAAACTGAAAGCCTAAAGCTGAGAGAACTTGCAAATAAGTTCCTGGTAAGATGGCATTCAACTCAGATCCTTCTGATTCCACGGTCCACACATTCTTAGGCACCCAAGAACTAAATGGAACGACAAAGAACATTCACTTGTCATTTTTGAACCAAGAAAATCATAGAGAAAAAGAATCTTTATGCCAGAGCACCTAGTGGGGCAGACAGGTGTGAAGAGTGGACCCAAGGGGTGAATGAGTACAGCAACCCAAGGAAGACAGAACCGGAAGCTGGTCCAGGCATCGGTGCTGTGAGAGAGAGGAGAGCATATCCAGGGTTAGCTCCGGAACAATGGCAGTGCTGAATGCTGCATGGAAAATGACAACAAAGGTTGCGAGAAGTCAACCCTGCAAAGACAATGCTGATGGTGCAGCTCCACGCAGAAAAGAGGTACAACAGTCCCCCCTTCAGCTGTGGTTTTGCCTGCCACAATTTGAGTCACTGAGGTTGGAAAACATTAACATTGCCCTGACTCCTTCAAGAAAGAACATAAGGTTTATAGCAGCATATTGTTATAACTGTTTTATTACTGTCGCTGTTAATTCTTATAGTACCTGATTTGTTTAAGGTCTGATGCTTGTGGCTTCAGGGGTCTTGGACTGCATTGTCTCCACCCATCCCCTTCCCGTGGAAGCCCCCTCATTATCCATGCATACTCAGGAATGTGGCCTCATCATTCTACCAGATGGATGCTAGTATCACCAACGAAATTGCTGGTTGGAACTGGCTCCTGGGCACTAGATGCGTGAGAATGCCAACCCTTCTCCAGACAATCTCCCTTCCTTGCAGACTGTGGTTCAGCTATGGTATACTCAGTGCAGATGGAAGAAACGGACAGAAAGGTAAGACGCCCAGAATGCATTTTTCTGCCTTCTCACTAGATGAAGTCAGTGATAGTTAGCACTAATATATGATTGTATTGTTTATCTCCCTAAGTGCAAAATCTGAAGTTCCTCCTGCTTTGTGCCAAGGCATAGCTAGGTACAGAGACGTCCTCAGCTGTGTGGCTACTGATGGAGCAGGAATGCATGGCCCTGACAGGAAGGGAATGAGGCTGGAGTCAGGGTCAGTGGGACTGCAGGAACAGTACTCAGTTCCTGCCCACTGGCCTTCAGTGCTCTTGTTGCATATCTGAGGCTAGAAGAGGAGCCATACTTGCCCACTGCGGCTGCAGCTGACACTAAGCTGACAAATCAGCAGCCAGGAGAGACCCAGCAGGACCATCTAGAGACACAAAGACAGCTGTTGCAGAGCTGTGCCCCTCCATTCTCACATTCTCCCCCAAGAGACCTAAGCAACAGTTCTAGAGAACTTGATAGATTTTTATATTCTAACAAGCCAAGAAAAAAAAATAAGACACAAAGCAAGTCAATTAATTCGATGAGAGTTTTGCATATTTATGTGCTGGATTGCCATCCCTTCAGACTCTTGGGGCTTTTCACTACAGGGAGGCATAGATTGAAGTTGCAAGAAAACAGTCCTAAAAATACAGCACAGGTTTCTGATGCACTTGTCGTGTTGCTCTGTAAGCAGAACCACCACAGATGTGCCGAGGGGAGCTTTCTTGGCCTACTGGCATATAGCAGTACAAAATTGCTCCAGACTTTACATGTTAATAGCAAACACTTTGGAAAGTGACTAGATGTGATGATTGTATTAAACCTCATGAGACTGCAGCACTTGGAAAGCAGTGAGCATACCAAGTGAACAGCTACGTTTACTGTTGCAGCTCCAGCGCCTACTCCAAGCCCACAGTAGGTGCTCAATATGTATTCATTGGATGGATGGATGGATGGTAATACCACTGAAATTGACTTCAGTGAGATCATCTTGTCATTCTAATTGCAACAAGGAGACACTGAAGAAGTAATGTAAGAGGATTTTAAGGCATCGTTGCAGAAAAGGCATCACTTCAAGCTCAACGTTGCTGTAGTTGTGAGTTCCAAATTAAAACAATTATAAACCTCATAAGATTCTAAATTGAGTGAGAAGTTGACGTCCATCGGCTACTCATTTAAACTGATGGAAGTGGGAGGAAGTCAGAAATTGCAACTTTAAATAAGATTTATTCATTTATTCGAAAGGCAGCGTTACAGAGAGGAGAGGAAGAGAAGGAGGGAGAGGCAGAGCAATACATTCCATTCCACTGGTTCATTCTCCAAATGGCCACAGCAGCTGGTGCTGAGCCAGACTGAAGCCAGAAGCCAGGAGCTTCTTCTGAGTTTCTCACATGGGTGCCAGTGGCCCAGGTACTTGGGCTGCCTTATGCTGCTTCTCCAGGCACATCAGCAGAGAAACGGACTGGAAGTGGAACAGCCGTAGACTTGAACCCATACCAGTGCCCATAGGGGATGCCAGCACAGCAGGCCACAGCTTAACCCATGGCACCAAAATGCCAGCCCTGAAATTACACTATTTACTGCTTCTCAAAGTTGGAGCCTATGTGTGATTGAAACTCTTCTTCATAGGTTTTTCCCTTGGTGGCTGGAATATTTTTTTAAAAGAATTTTTATTTTCATTACAAAGTCAGACATAGAGAGGAGGAGAGACAGAGAGGAAGATCTTCTGTCCGATGATTCACTCCCCAAGTCCTTCTGGTGGGATCCTTGGCTCCTTCCCAAGTTTTCTTGCCAGTTGCAACCCCATACATGAGCCAAAAGCTACCTCCTACCTCGTCCAGGGCTCTTTCTCTGCCATTCTCTTTCCCCCTGTGCGAGTAGCCAGAATCCTTCTCCCTGGGGAAGTGCAAGGTTGGATTCTGCTCCTGACTGCATTTTCCTGCCTGGACTCCTTGAATTCTGATAGCATTTTAGGGCCGGTGTGGTTCCAGTCTCTGGAGTCTTCATCCTTGCCCTTGATTCATCTCATTTTACACAAACACTCCATAAACTTCTTACTAAGCTCCCTTATTCACTTAGGGTGACAATTTTGGACCTGCAGTTGTGACACTTCCCTTGCAGAAGGGCACCACTCTTGCTGCCTTAGTCAAAGCCACAGAAAGTCTTACCTGGGACCTGGTGTGGTAACCTAGTGGCTAAGGCCCTCACTTTGAATACTTCAGGATCCCATATGGGTGCCGGTTCCAATCCCAGCTGCCCTGCTTCCCATCCAGCTCCCTGCTTGTGGCCTGGGAAAGCAGTCGAGGACGGCCCAAAGCCCTGGGACCCTGCACCCATGTGGGAGACCCAGAAGAGGATCCGGGATCCTGGCTTCTGAAGCAGCTCTGGCCATTGTGGCTGCTTGGGGAGTGAATCAACAGACAGAGGATCTTCCTCTCTGTCTCTCCTCCTCTCTGTATATCTGATTTTCCAATAAAAATAAATCTTTTAAAAAAAGAAGAAGGTCTTACCTGGACGGTAAATCTCTTCTGCACACCCGTACCATCTTTGCTGTCCTCCACTCACTTCTAGAATGATAATCTGTGAAGTAGGAAGTGAGTCTCTGTTCCTCTACCTCCCTGGCTGCCCTGTGCCGGCCAGTGAGTTTTCCTGACTACCATTCTGTGTCTCGGCTTTGTGGAAGGAGCTCTTCCTGCAGCCAGAGCCTCCTCCGGTCTCAGCCACGCCAGTCCTGGGCTTCCTTAGCTGTGCATCTCCCCTGAGCACAGCCGGGCAGAGCCCACTGCTTCCTTCAGTTCCATTCTTCAGTCCTGCTGTGTAGGAGGCTCTTTTCTCCTAGCTCCGTGTTCCTGGGTGATGGGGAGGCTGTTGAGTTTACTCTCTCTGCTGTGGCGCCAGACTCCCCCTCCCAGGCCTCAATGCTCTGGGTACCTCTCAGTTCCCGGAGCCCATAATACCCGCTGGGGACTCGGTGCTTCTCTCTGTGCTGGCAAGGCTCTCCTAATCCAACTTGTGGGTCAAGTTCCTCTTTCTCATCTATTTTCAAAGTTCCCTGTTCTTCTCACGCAGTACTATTATCGCCCCAATTACAATTGCCCCTATTTCTATCTTTTCCTGCTTAAAAGCTAAATTCCTTGCTGGAGGGTCAGGGGCCACAGCTATCTTATGCCACGCTGCGGGGAATAATACAAAATAAGGAAGTAATGAAAGCTGGCATCGGTCGAACACTCCATGTCAACTCCATTATGCATGCCAATTGCATTTGTACCCCTTAGTCATAAATCGGTAAACTGAGGAATTAAGATCACAAAGTGAGGCTGGCTGCAGAGGCGTCTCCTTTGCCTCTGTGTTAACACCAGGCAGTGGCTCAGTCAGTTTGTGTCCTCTGGGAATGCATTTCCAGCTGGGCATTCTTTAGCTTCCAGCTCATTTGTGGGCTTGGCCACATCCATGGTCTGCCTTCTTCTCCAGGCTCTCTATCGGTACTCACTCAAATGGCACAGACAAGGGACCTTCCAGAATGTTCCAGATGCTAGCTGAGGCAGATTCTGACTCAGCAAAATGAGCTAAGGCCCACCTTTCTTGCACTGCATCTCAGGAGATGCAAGGAAGCAATGAAGTTGTGGACACATTTGAGGGGGTCAAGAGCTAGAAAAACTTATTACTCTGATCAGCCCTTTTCTTAGTTTGTATTGGAGCCAATACCACGTACCTTGCAATATTAAACTGCGGGTAAAATAACGTCTGTTAAGTACTACTGCTGTGGCTGAGACGTATTAGGGACTCACGGCACGGTTCATATGCCTTTCCCATTTGACTTTTCTCAATATCACGTCTGAAGATACTATCATCTGCTATCACAATGTTTCCACCAGAAAATGAAAACACCTCCTCACCCAACGTGACTCTAGGATTATTGCTCTTAAAAAGGAATCCAATCAGCGCATTTAAAATATCCTCCCAACGATATGTAGCGACAGAAGAGTAGTCATCCTCATGCCTTTGAAACTGAAATTCCCTCTGTAGCCGTCTCACCTCCGGATATTCTCTGCCTGACTATTAAAAGCTGATGATGAATCACGCTAACAAGAAACTCGTCTTGCTTCTGGGTTCTCACCATTCCTGCAAATCCGCAAATTGCCCAGAACCGCAGCTTTGAAGGCTGCCGGCTGCTCTGATTTCTATTAGGAATTTGCACTTCATCTTCCATCCCGCCATATCTTTCAGGCTTCCCCTTTAATTATTTACCAGGTACACCTTGAAAAGCCCCTGGGAGTGGGCCCTCTCAGGAGCTGCCATCCTCGGCTGTCCCCTCTCCAGGAGTGTGTTGGGTGTCACCGGGTTCCTGGGACCAGTGTGGCTCCTGCCGGTCGCCATTGCAGGGGACTCTCCTAATTTGTTGAAGGAACTTCTCATGGCCTGGAACTGAGTCACTGACATTTTGACTGACACCAAGCATGAAAATCACATTACCCTGGTTTTATAAAACCTTCACTGGCTACCTGTAAAGTACAGGATTATGTGTAAAGTCCTAGTTATTAACTTACAAGTCCTTAAATTGACTAGGGTTTGAATACCTCAGAGACATTCGGGAGCCATACATCCCCAGTCGTTTTCTTTGGTCTCACTCAATTGGATTAGTTCTTTTTGGCTGAAGACATTGAGCTACGGGGCATTTTTAATGTTTGCTCTCTACTTATGGAATTTATTAACCATGGAGGTCAGGCTGTCTTCCTCTCTGTGGGGCTCTCAGTCTCCAAATTTAAGAGGTACCTTTTCCAGGTTGCTGATTTGGTTAAAGAAGCCATAAATCGAACCACTGTGTTTCATGTTTGAATGAGTATGCTTCTCGGGCATTTTTATGAATCTGCTCTAAGAGTTTGTTTGACACACTGCAATTACATTTTGTATTATTCCACTTAATATCATTTTTGTTTTCGCATGCTGGCTCAAGACACTGTTAAGGCGAATTCATTAATTAAAGGCTTCTCATGACATACCACCTCTCTCCATCTGCTCCACAGGGCTATCACGAGGACATGGGATGCTCTATGCGCAATCGCGCAGATTCTGAAATATTAGGCATTAAATTCAATTATGTACATACGTTTTTCCTTCTTCTGGCTATTCGTCAATCACTACTGTTTCCGTGCTCGCAAATTAACATCTGAAAGGATGAGTAAGTGTCAGACACAAAGGAAAGCACAGAGATCATGGGGTTCTTGGGCAAATTTGGATTCAGCATCGCTTGATAAGGCACAAATAATGTCTGAAGTTAACAATAAAATACTGAAAAGAGGGAAAAAAAATTTAAAGAATATTGAAATAACAATCTGAGGAAAATCCCGGAAAAGACAGCTTGGAATATGACACGATTCGTGGCCACATGTAATCTGAATATAATTACAGCAGCATGCCGGTGTGGGGGCAGGGACTTGCACTGGACCCACAGATGTGGGTAGGAGTGGAGTAGGCAGGGGCAGTTCGTGGGTGTGGTAGGAGGTGGGATGACAGCAGGAAAGGACAAATCACCATGGCGCGGATAAGTTGGAGGAAGGGATTACAAATTAAATCCATTCATCTGACAGATTATTCAGAAAATAAAAAGCTAGTAAGTAGGACTTTATCACACATTTATCAGATTAAGTGATTCCTCCTCTGGAAAAAAAAAGCCCAAGGAAAACATATCTTTGACGTGTTTTTTTTTTTTTTTTTTAGGGGTTGCAGAGATAAGGCAGGCAAAGTTGGGGACATAAGGAGTTCTCGAGGGGCGTAAAAATAGACACTGTTATAGATTGTATTTTCCTTCTGTTTGGGCTTGTTCATTATTTGAAGACAAGCCACAGTCGGCCACCACAAAGGCTGCGACTTGATGGCGGATTTGAAAAGCACCTGCTGCAAACGTTTACGCGTATGAAATGGCCCTTCAAGCTCTCCTGGTAGTCACTGACTCCTATTTAGAAACAAAGGCATTCCCAATACAGCATAAGCGGTAAGAGACCAACTCAGCTCCACCCAACGTGCAAGCGCCGCCCAGGGCTCCTGTGCTGTGTTGTCTTTGGGTGTTGCTGTAAGGAGGCGCATGGAGACGGCGCATGGAGACGGCGGAGCTTCGGCTCTCTGCAAAGGCGCCATAGCACGCACAGGAAGTGTTGACCCATCCGACACAGCAGGGGCAGAGCCAGTACCAGGAACAATAGCAAGGGTTGGTGATGTGTGCTCCCATAATTCACAGGACCTCGGACAGGAAGAGAAAGCGTGTCTTTGGGATCGGAAGCCTCGAAGTAGGAGGCTCACTTTTTTAGTATATGTGCTGCCGAAGCGAGCACGAAGTAGGAGGCTCACTACTCAGAGTTTCTGGATAGCTTTGTGGCACCAGCATCACGTGGAAGCTGGGAAAAACGCAAAAGCTGATCTCTCAAACAGGAACAAGACCTTGGCTGATTCGTGGGCACTTTGCCTTGGAAGATGCCCTGGGAGTTCAGGGACTCCCCTGAACCTGGGCGTGCTTGAAAACAACAGCCGGAGAGCCCTGGGAGTCGCAGCCCAGGCTTTCGGGGTCTCTGCTGCAGCCGTGAGCTCTCCCTCAGGCTCTTGCTCGGACAGGCCTCCTAGACAGCGTGTCCAAGGGCAGGGTTGGCTTCAACTGCAAGCAAAGTGCCGCTCCTGGCTGATATGCTGCCGAGTTCTGATAGAAACATTTGAAAGGTGGGAAAGGACTGGAAAGCACCTTCTCTAGAATGGCCATATCTAGCATCCCTTGCACAGATGGATTTGAGCTATTTGATTAAAAAAAAAAAAACTATTGACATGCCAACAAACAAACAAACTTGCCTCCTTGCTTCTGCTGGGTAAGCTCATGCTTGTACAGTTTGAATTAAAAGAGATCCTCACAGGGTACAGCGAGAAGACAAGATTCCAGCATAGCATCCAAGCACAGCATCCGACAGCGCGGGCTGGAAGCACACAGCTCGGTCGCTCGGTCGTGACCCAGGATTCCTGGTGACTCAACCAGTGTAGATAACTTCTTGCCATGATCACAGTTCTTTTCATTATTCCCCCCGACCCCTTTTTCTTCCTCCTTTCCTTACTCTATCCTTTCTTTGCTTCCTTCCTTGTTTTATTTCTTTCTGCTTTAAAACAACAGTGTCGAGCCCGGCATGATGGCTCAGTGGCTAAATATTAGCCTTGCACGTGCTGGGATTCCATATGGGCACCGGTGTGCACCCCAGATATTCCACTTCCCATCCAGCTCCCTACTTATGGTCTGGGAAAGCAGTTGAGGACGGCCCAAAGCCTTCGGACCCGGCACCACGCGGGAGACCCGGAAGAAGCTCTGGGCTCCAGGATTCAGATTAGTTCAACTCCAGCCGTTGTGGCCACTTGGGTTGTGACCCAGCAAATGGAAGAGCTTTCTCTCTCTCTCTCCTTCTCTCTGTAAATCTGACTTTCCAATAAAAATAAAAATTTAAAAAATAACAATGTCTAATGGATCAGGCTAGAAGTAAACAGCTATGCTCTGACTTCCTTAATACAAAGAAGACTCACATGCCTGGGATTAACAGTGATTGAATGGTTATCAAGAATTTCCCTCCCTCCCTCCCTCCCTTCCTTCCTTCCTTCCTTCCTTCCTTCCTTCCTTCCTTCCTTCCTTCCTTCCTTTCTTCCTTCCTTCCTTCCTTCCTTCCTTCCTTCCTTCCTTCCTTCCTTCCTTCCTTCCTTTTTCTTTGTTTCTGCTTTAAATAACCACTCATTCTCATGCTAATCATAGTGAACTAAAAGCTTGCCAAAGCCAAGATGTAATTCTTCCTTCTTTCCTTCCTTCTCTCTTTCCTTCTTTCCTTTTTGTTTCTGCCTTTAAAAAAATCGTTCTTATGCAAATCCCAGTGAGCTGAAAGCCTGCCAAGGCCAGGCAGTGACTGAAGATGACACTGAAGCCTCCGCATCTCCTTTGTCTCCAGAGACAGCGTCACAAAATAAAAGACTTCATCAGGTGATGTTTTCTTCATTATTCAACATCACAATTCTGGAGTGAAAAAAAGATAATTAGACATACGGTGCTGTCGACACATAGTTTATGAGGAGCTTGTAGTTAATTAGTTATGGTAAAAGGTTTTTATATAGTCATAATTACTTTATATTTTAGAGGAAAGAAGCAAACACACATGTGTTTTCTTTTACTTGGTGACAAGTTTATGGAAGTGATGTTGATGTTTTGCTGATCCCTCGGCACCTTCTCCAGGCTCCCCAGGATACAATGCAAAGTGTCAGGAGGGGGTTTTAACAGCGCAACTCTTGTTAACTTTAATAGGAGCTGCACACCTGAAATCTTTACACATCATCTTGCTTGGCTTGGTAAGAAATTACCGTCTCCTGGGTCTCCTGAATTTTCTTTGTCTTCAGTAGAATGCTTACCCATCCACTAATTCAGAAAAAAAAAACGTGATTTTAAAATAAGAGGTGAGCTGCCACCTTGTAGCAATATGTATATTGCTACAAGGTATGTATATACACACAAATATATGTATATTTGTATGAATATATATGACTGTATATATTCATTTAAATTCCTGGAACCAGCCGCTGAAGCAGGAATGATGGCCTAAGTAAGTTTCTAGGACATACAGCTTGCTAGGATTTGCTTGGCTAGACCAGTTCCCACTTATAAAAGCTATTGCTTTTATTCACCAGGTGTATCCGCTGTTGGTTGAGATCCCAATTTTATTAAGAAATGAGAACTTCCAAGTCAGATGCATATTCTTGGTCTTGTCCTTTGTGTGTGTCCCTCTTCCTGTTGCTGAGGGGACAATCGGGTGGCCTCTGTCCTGTGCTCACCTGGGGATCCTGGAGCACAGGTTCTCTAATCACTAGTGATGTCATCCCCAAGAGAAAGTCAGGTACCAACATGCCCTTGACTGCTGAGCTTCCAGTATGCCACAAGGTTAATGTCACTGGCCAGTGTACCATCAAGGTGCAGTCTACCATGGGGCAGGACATAATTGTTTTGGTTTTAGGCGAGGACTTCATTAGAACAGAAGACAGAAACGTGTGTTGAGAAAGGTAAGTGGACTGATTTCCCACAGCTCTATGTATTAATGTCCATTGTGGACACAGCAAGTTGTCATCTGGTCAACCCCAGGTGGCACGCATGATCGTACTTTTGATTGTAGTTGATGGCATAACACTTTTCCATAGGTGTGTGGGAGCAAACACAGCATTTCTTGAGCTTTCAGTGCTGTGTGCAATATATTGTGTGGGGTGTGGATGTTTCCACTTAGTGAAGCTCTTGGCATCTCTTATTTTGGGTGCCTTGGGACAAAGTGTTCAGTGTCTCAAAGCCTTGGTTTCCTCATCTCTAAAAATGAGACCCATAAAAGGATCGAGGCAGATAGCCAATACAAGGAGATTAGTACCAATGCCACATTCCTTCCTGGTAAATGCTAACTGAATAGCTGTTGTTACCTTTAGTCTGAGAATAGGAGTTAAGTGTATACTATTAACCTCATTTGATGAATGATGAAATTCAACCTCAAGGAAGTTACAACACCTGGTGCAGATTCCAGTTCTGCTGTCAGCCTTGTCAGAAACAAGTGTGGCAAGTCCCAGCCATTCTCTTCTCCCTGGCTCTCGCCCTTGACCCTCCATCCTGACAGGTGCCTAGAATCTGGGATGTAAAGCTCTGGATCCTGGGAGGTGGTCTCCCTGCTGGCTTCTGTGTGGATCTGTAGAAACTTGGAGCCTGATCAGGGTGTCTCTGTCCTGATGGCTTCAACTCACCCAGGTCCACGTGCTTCCCCACTACACTATTACCTTCCATTGAAGGATGAGTCGGGGAGGAGAACCCTACTAGAATGTCCCCCCAGGGATTTCTCTTAGCCCACCTGACCATCTTTTGTGGTGAAAGGCTCCTGCTGTCCTGGTTTCTTTATTGATTCTCCCAATCTAGTTTCTAGTTTCAATATTGTTCTCCAAGATGCTGATATACTTATATTGGATAATCATGAAAAAACTTCCCCATTTCCCTAGTCAAAGGAAAATCTGTCAGAGTGGTCAATTTTCAATATCTCATCCATTTTTAAAAACGAACCCAAACAGGGATTGGACCCTAAGCCTCGGTTTCCAGGTTGCTAACTGCAGTTCTAGCAAATGCTTATATATGAGGGTACTCTAAAAGTTCATGGAAAAGATGTTTACTTTGTTGCCAAAAATTGAAATTGCATTTTTCATAATGCACCTCTTCCATGAAGATCTCTACATAAGACAAATGTTTACCCTGTAATCTAGAAAAGAAAATTCCTGTTCTGTGGAAACATGTTAATAAATTAGGGTTTTTTATAGTCAAACTGAAGGGACCAAGTAAATTACATTTGATTTGGAGCATGCAGAAAGTCTGAGCAAGTGAGATCAAATAGCATATTATGTTGTCTTTAATGTGATTTCTATCTTGCACCTTAATTTACATCAAGAATCTAAATGTGTGAGTTGGATGTGAAATTCCAGTCGCAAGAGTTATGACACAGTTCATGACACAAGGGTTATGCTTTAGCAAAGAGGAGGCATTTTAAATGTCCTTGAGATAATGGAGACAGTATCTACTATTTCTGTGTATTTTTAGTTGAAATATTTTTAGCTGTGATTCTAATCACCAGCAGTCATCCTGTAATCCAGGAAGCAAATACAAAATAATGCTTAGCAATAACCTGTTAGTATCTCTTCTTAAAGAAATAAAAGTTCTTGCAGATCCGAGATAACTGGCTTCAAACGTTTGTGAGCCTTCGGATCTAATCAGCCTCTTCAGCTTGTTTTCATAAAACATCCCAATATTGACCATTTCTGTTTATGTGTTCTAATTAATTCTCAATTAATTATGCTAATTTACTCTAATGGCTAATTACAAAACCACAGATTAACCTGGCTGTTTGGGAGAGCAATGTTTCTGTTAAGTAAGCAGGGACAAATTGAGTAAGTCAGAGCAGCGGCAGGGTTCGCTCAATTTTGTTGGTGGTTCAGGAACAGTGAAACCTACAAACTGTCTAATGCAGCTGGAAAACTGTGCGGTCATGCCTCCCCTTCATTCCCATCTGCTTTGTATCCTTGCTCTTCAATATCCTGAAGTTTTCAAAAGCGATTTAAACCATGGTGAGATCATCTGTAGCCATAAGACTACGTCTTACTGAGACATGTTGCCTGTATCTGCTAAGGCCATGGGGAAGCCACAGAATTGCTAGACCTGTTGACTGGGAGGGTATTTTAAAAAGTTTGCAGAAAGAATTTAAAGATAAATTTGTTTTAGAATAAAAAAAGTGGAATTCATGCCTAATGCTGTCATAGTATTAATTTTTCAAGAGCTTTTTAAAATACCCTCCATATGCCTAGATTTTAAAATATTCGCATGAAAATAGATTTATCCTTCAACTCAACTTTCATTGGCTTTTTGAAGTCACTGATATTGAAGGGCACTAAGAAGGGATCGATGACCTTTGCTGAATCCCAACTAAAGACGGAAAGAACGTACACACACCGAGGCTGTGGCTTGAACAGGATGGAGCAGTGTCTGGCAGAGGCTTGAAGACACGTACGAGAAAAGGAGGGGCAGCTAGTGGAGTCTGTGAGGACTGCCATTCTTTGCCATGGTCAGCAGGAGCATCCCACTCCAATCTTGAAGATGCTGTTTCTCTATGGTCTTACCTCATATTCATTCAGTCAACCAGCTGGTACCCACTCTGTGTGTGTGTGTGTGTCCATTCCCACCCGGTCGGATGTGTCAGCGCTCAAAAAGGTCTCACTCACCCAAGCAGAGGTGACGGAGCTCACAAGATTTTTCAGCAGAAAATTGCTACTTGGAAGATGTGACTTATCAGCAGGAAAACCAGATGGAACAGAAATGCCAGGAAGGAGGTCTGGAGGATTGAAAAGGGCTTAGTTCTCTGAGTACTGAGTACTCAGTCCTCTGAGGATATGACTTACTCAGCCACACTGCTGACTCCTGCTCCATAGGCTCACTAATCCTAGACTCACGCGTGAAAATAGTTCAGGAGCTGGATATGGTGGAATAGTTTATGCCGACCTGTGGCAGCGAGAAAAGGGCCACTTTACCTCCTTGTAGATCAAGGAGAAGTGTTTCCATTAAGCGACTAGAGGGGAAGCCATCGGGATTTGAGGTGGTCTGTATTTCCCCTCAAAAGGCTTGCTGACTTTGTTTAAGTTGCCTAACCTACTTTAAAAATTTTTATTTTTATTGGAAAGGCAAAGAAGATTTACAGAGAAGAGAAACAGAGAGAAAGACTTTGGGTCATCCTCTACTGCTTTTCCCAGGCCACAGGCAGGGAGCTGAATGGGAAGTGGAACATCTGGAATACGAACTGGTTTCCATATGGGATCCCAGCGCTTGCAAGGTGAAGATTACCAATTGGGCTATCACACCTGGCCCCCTTACTTACTTTTGCCTCTAAAGGAAATGAATTCTCTTCTTCAGAAGTAGAGCCTCCACAGACCTGGGACACTGTGAAGAACAGCAAACAAACATTTCAAAAGTGCTTCAAATATTCAAAAGGGAATTTACCACATTACAGGCAACAACAGTACTGGCAATGGGAATCGCTGCCAGGCAAGAGTGAAGCAAAGCAACAAGCACCCATCATCCCTCTTCTACAGTTAAAGCCATCGTGCAGTTGTTCGATGGTAAAACTGATCTTGTAAAGTTTTAGTCATAAACTCTACAATCTTATGGCTATCCATTTGCGCAAATCATGAGGTATATCTCTGCCGTAATTTAAAGCTACAAAATGAGCCATAACTCATTTAGTGTTGACTTCCAAATAAGAGCAATAAAGTCAAAGAAGAAATGAATCATGGCTACGTTGAAAGCATTAACTCCAAAAAAATTCTTAAGAATGAAATATTAGTTTTTTAGTATATTGGGATGAATTCTTATTTGCAAGCCTACCATCTGAAGCATCTATTTCGCGACAGAAAGTGCAGCAACATGCTTAATCCTGCTTGGTAATCTATTAGCACTAATCAACATTACTGTTTTCCAACCCTAGCTTGTTTCACTCCGGGGCATTTCAAACGACCTAAAAGGACTCTACAAAATTCTCCTCAAGTCATCAAACTAAATCAATTTTAATTCCCATTAATGTTAAAAATATGTACGCTGCATGAAGATTAGCAATAGAAGATATTAAAACATCAAACGAACAACTTAGAGAAAGATTTTAACTCATGAGCCAACTTAAGTGAGGCTTTAGGTAATACTTTTTAAGCCACAAACTGTCAGAAAATAGGAAATTAGGCCTGAAAATCCTGGACAATTTTCGAGTTTTAAGTCCTCAAATTGTATACTGAGGCCTCCTGACGGCACACTTTTCTTTACATGTACAGACTTGCTCTGAACGCGCTTACAAACGCCCTGGTTCTCTCACAATTCGGCAAGGGCGAAGCCTTGCTGCTACGTACTGCTCCATGCTTTACACTGGATTTTCACCTGCAGCATCTTACCTGATAAATATTTCTGGTGACACAGCTGGCAGGCAAGAAGGACCCACAAGTCAGTCTCAGGAAAAGAGCTCTCACTAAACTTCAACTCAACAGAGAAGGGTGATCCAATAACACTGACTTTAACGCCAAGATGCTTCACAAATTTTGTGAAAACATAGAAGTGAGAGATAAGTTTGTTTTGGTGCAAGCATTCCTTGAAATCCATGCAATTGAATGAACTTGAGAGTATCATAAGAAACACAATGCTAAAGGAAAAAATAACGGGTGAGTTCTGGTTCAGGTGGAAAATGCTAGTTCTACCTCCTGAAGAACCACAGAGGATCTGCATTTAATTTACAGACCTTATTGTCAGTAAACTTCACAACAGGGTGGGTATGATGACTCAAGCTATTGAGTTGGCCTCAAGCTCTTCCTGCAGGTGGAAGACACAAAGAATCATGAACAGGCTTTGAAGGAATTTCTGGTTTCCTGTATGAGGGTCAAACATCACAGAACCAATTCTCCTTAGTTATTCAACCAACAACTTTTTTAAATGTCTTCAACTGCCTTTGATCCTGGCCTTAAAGAAGTCATGGTTTGGCCTGGTATGGTAGCCTAGCAGCTGAAGTCCTCACCTTGTATGCCCCAGGATCCCATATGGGCACTGGTTTGTGTCCCAGTTGCTCTACTTCCCTTCTATCTCCTTGCTTGTGGCCTGGGAAAGCTGTAGAGGATGCACCAAAGCCTTGGGACCCTACACCCATGTGGAAGACCTGGAAGAGGCTCCTGACTCCTGGCTTTGGATTGGCTCAGGTCCAGCCATTGAAGCTACTTGGGGAGTGAACCAGCAGATGGAAGATGTTTCTCTCTGTCTCTCCTTCTCTCTGTAAATCTGACTTTCCAATAAAATAATTAAATAAATGTTTTTAAAAAATAATCTACTTGACAACATCTTTAAAACTAAAGCAGAACAAATCTGATTTAAAAAATAGAATGATGATGATTCCATACACACAAAGGGCTTTGTCAGGGAAAATGCCTCTAGGGATTTTTGCTTTGTGTAAGACAGATTTTATATCAACTGCAAGAACGTTTCTGCAGCTCATTTATTTTCCTTATCAAATACTTCCTCAGCACCGACCACATGCCGATGACTAAGTGCTTGACAAAGAGGAACTCCTTCTGTAGGACAGGATCCTGGCAGGAAGTTGATGGGAAGCTCACAGAGGAGCATTTGAAGGGAAGTGGAGCAGCCGGGACATGAACCAGTGCCCATATGGGATCCTGGGGCATGCAAGGTGAGGACTTCAGCCACTAGGCTACCATACCAGGTTCAAGTAGATGAGTTTTAAAGTTACCTTTCCCTCCTATGATCCCATAGGATTTTTTTTATGGCTTTATGCATTATGATCATTAAATGGGATTATTTTTCCCTTTTGAACATTTCTTTATTATCCTTCTCCCCTCCACCCTTTACCACCATGTATTTCTTTGGTTTCTAAAACTACTGGGAATGTAACCAGCTACTCTTTTCCCTCATCACTAGCCTATATAGCAGCATATCAGAGATCTCTCTATACCTTTAAATGTATCTGATAGAAGTAGTAGATTTGTTGATTTTTTTTTGTTTGCTTGTTTGCATGCAAAACAAGGGGTCTTGCATGTTGACTAACATCCTTCTTATCCCTCATTTCCTGAGTCTGAGCTTCTGGGGTTTTGGTGATAAAATCATCAGACAAAAATCAATTATGCTGGGCCTGGCATGGCATGATAGCCCAGAGGCTAAATCTTCACCTTGCTTGTCTGGAATCCCAGAGGCCCTGCTTCCCATCCAGCTCCCTGCGTGTGGCCTGGGAAAGCTGTAGAGCATGGCCCAAAGCTTTGGGACCCTGCACCCGCGTGGGAGACCTGGAAAGAGTTGCTGGCTCCTGGCTTTGGATCGGCTCAGTCCCAGCTGTTGCAGCCACTTGGGGAGTGAATCAGCAGATGGAAGATGTTTCTCTCTGTCTCTCTTTCTCTCTGTAAATCTGACTTTCCAGTAAAAAGTAAATAGATCCTCTTTAAAAAATTATATGTTTCTATTTCAACAATAAATATTTAAAAAACACTTATTTGAAAGAGGCAAAATATATGATATTTAAAATAAATTCACAAATTTTAGAAAGTATTTTATTTTTATTTGGAAGCAGAATTACAGAAAGAGAAGGAGATTTTCTATCTGCTGGTTCACTCCCTAAGTGACCACAAAGGTCAGAGGTGGAGTGGTCTCAAGATGGGAGCCAGGAGCTTCTTCCACGTCTTCCATGTGGGTGTGGAAGCCCAAGAACCTGAGCTATTTTCCAATGCTTTTCCAGGCCATAAGCAGGTAGCTGGATTGGAAGTGAAGCAGCTGGGAAATGAACTGGTGCCCACATCGGATGCCAGCACTGAAGGGGAAGGATGAACTGTTACACCATCCTGCCACCCCAAGAAGTAACTGACAGGAATGAGAATAGAATTCAATGAAAGAAAAGACACACCCTTCAGTAAGAAAATGGAGCAATGTCAGGAACAGATACATTAAAGGCTGTCTAGCAAATGAACAGAAAATCAGTCTTGGTAGAATCAAGGAAAACTAACGTAAGATCATAGCAGAGATCATTCTAGATCCTGGAATTGGCGCCCAAATGAAAAGTTCCGAGAATCTCAAGTGCTGCTGGGGATGAGAGAGAGTGGGAGTCAGCGTAATGAGGAGCGAGGTGTGTACTGACGCGATCACGTGGGACAGACCAGCTGGCACCATCCAACCGAAGTGCACACACCCTGCTGCCACCAGAGAATCCACGCGCACAACAGCCATCCCCCGCCTGACCGGCAGAGTCTCCTGAGGCTGGCAGAAGCGCAGCACTCTAGGGTGGGCGTTGGGCTCAGTGGTCTGCATGCTGCTGTTATGTAGCATAAATGTTTCTAAGATGAAGCTGACCTCCCCCCTGTAGTCACTTTATTGATTTCTGCTCTTTTTCTCCTTTTCATTAATTTGGATTGGCTTTGCTCTTAGCACAGGACAAGTCCAAAGCTTTTAGTTTTAGTCCATGCTTTTTTTTTTTTTAATGTAAGATTTTCAGGTATAAGTTCCTTCTTGTAGTGCTTTAGCTGCAACCCACACATTTTGCTACGCTCTTTTCACTGTCATTCAGTGAGCAGATGTTGTACAGCAGGTAACCGGCTTGGGAGGGTTAGGTTCTGTACCGGATGGAGTTCCTGGCTCCTGGCTTCCGCCTGGCCCGGCCCCAGCTCCAGCTGTTGCAGCTATTAAAGGAGTGAACTAGCAGATGGGAGAGTTTTTTCTTTCTCTCTTTCTCTTTCTGCTGCTCTGCCTTTCAAATAAATGAAGAAATAAATATGTAATATACATTCTAATTCCACTTTTGCTTTCTTCTTTATATAGCATTGTATAAGCATTATATAGAACATGCCATTTAATTTTTACTTTTTTAATGGGCATCCAGACCCACTTCCCCCGCCCGCCCCATGGATTTCATTGTGCTAAGGGACACACACTGCCTTGCATTCTTGCACGTATCTTCCCAAACGCTGTCTGCCCTACTGAGTTCTCTGGGTGCACTTGAGCAGCGTGTGTACACAACTGATGTGGAGTACGGAACTCTGACTGTCGCTGGGATTGAGGCCTTCGATAGAGTCCTTCGAATCTCCAGCACACCTGGTGGACTTATTGTTTAGCTTTTAAAATCAGTTCTTCAGAAAGCAGGCTTAAAATCTCCAGCTACAATGGTGGATTTTCTTGTTTCCTTCCTTTTGTCAGGTTTTTATTTTATAAGCATCAAGGGAATGATCAGATTTGTATCTTCAAGTTGCTTGTTCACAAATAGACATACAGGTAAAGGGTACTCACCTTCTGCTTGTTCCCCAGATGCCTGGAGCTCACTGCAGGTGTTTCTTGCGGCTGGCAGGTCCAAGTACCAGAGCCGTGAGATGCTGCCTCCAGGATGCACAGTGGTAGGGAGCTGAAATTGGAAATGGAACCAGAACTCAAACCCAACACTGTGATGTGGGATGCAGGTGTCCCACTTTTAACCGATGTGCCAAGTAAATGACACACTTGTCAATTTAAAAAATTGATACGTGTAGTCTAATAGTATTGCTTACAATGCAATATTTAAAATGTAACCTGAAACTGTATTTTAAGTAGCCTGTCTCGCCTGTGACATTTATCATATACATTACATTTTCATGTGCTAAATCCCCTTATTTTTCTATTTGATTTTCTCTTCTCCTTCTTAATGATATGCATGTTTGATCTTTTGATATTTCCCACACATTCCCTGAAGCTTTATTCATTTTTCTCAGTATCTTTTTCCCATCTGTTTTTCAGACTGCGTTATTTCTAATGACCTGTATTCAAGGTCTCTGATTTATTCTTCATCATGGCTGTTTGCTGTTAGGTTCATTAAGCAAGATTCATTCCAAATAGTGTGACTTTTGGTGGTAGACTTCGATTATTTTCTGCATAGTTTCTAACTCTTTTAAAAAATATTTATCTATTTTTTATTGGAAAGGCATATTTACAGAGAGAAGGAGAGACAGAGAGAAAGACCTTTCTTTTGCTGGTTTACTCCCAAAGTGGCTGCAATGGCCAAAGCTGAGCCATTCCTACGACTTCCTCTGGGTGTCCTAATTTGGTGCAGGATCCCAGGACTTTAAGCCATCCTCCATTGCTTTCCCAGCCTATAAGCAGGAAGCTGGATGGGAAGTGGAGCAGTCAAGGACATGAACTGGTGCCTATATGGGACCCTGATGTTTGCAAGGAGAGGATTAGCCAAATAAGCTAACACACTGGACTCCATAGTGTCTAATTCTTTACTGACATTTTGCATTTGCTAATTCTTTACAAATATCTTTTCCTGTATGTTCATAAGCATGGTCATCGTAGCACCAGGCTCCATTGATTGCCCTTGAATCACAATTTCTTTTCTTCATCTTATATCTGAATAGTAACTAGGACTTCGTGAATGACATGTTTTTGGGCTTCTGGATTCTGTTATGTTCCTGTGGAGAACACTGATTTCAGCTTTACGCAAGCAGCCAACTTAACTGGCTTCAAGCCCTGAACTGACTTCGTTGCAGTAAGTGGCAACAGTAGCAACAAGCTCTGCTCAGTTCTTTAAGGCAAAGCTGAGCTACTTGGACGCACAGCTCAGGAGGCGGCCAGTGAACGGAGCAGAGCTTACAGAGGAAGCCTCTCTCTTTCCAAGATGCTTCATCCCTTGCCAGTCACTGTGATCGCCTTGGATTCCAGCTCCTGGCACTTCATGCTAGTAAGGTGTTCTAAGTCCCCTTCTTTTGGGATGGGATTGAGTCCTGCTCTCTAGGAAACAGCTGTAACCATGGGAAACATACCATTGCCATTGCTTTCTTTGACATGCAGGTTCCCCTCCGCTGTCTGCCTGGTTGGATGCGCTCCAGGACCTTAGGATAAGTGCTTTTCATGCTGTGCCCAAAACTGTAGTTTTACGTGCAGGCGCACTGTGGATGCCAGAAGCCCATTCCATTTCCTTTTGGAATTTGTTCACACTCCATGATTTCTCCAGTATTTATCACTTTCCTCCTCTAAGTTCCCAGAATCTCACAGCCACTCCTGAAAACGGTTCCAACAGGCCTCCTGTTTCTCATTCCAGAAGCACAAAGCAAGGCTAGACAGGGTAGGAGGATAATCTATCAACAACCTTGGGTTAGGCCATACTTAACTGCTTTCTTCAAAAGCAGCATAAGGGAGCCTCACATGGTAGCCAAGTGGCTAAAGCACTTGCCTTGTACACACTGGGATCACATATGGGCGCCGGTTCGTGTCCCAGCTGTCCTGCTTCCCATCCAGCTCCTTGCTTGTGGCCTGGGAAAGCAGTAGAGAACTTCCCAAAGCCTTGGGACCCTGCACCCATGAGTGGGAGACCCGGAAGAAGCTCCTGGCTTTGGATCGGCATAGCATCGGCCATTGCGCTCACTTGCGGAGTGAATCATCGGACGGAAGGTCTTCTTCTCTGTCTCTCCTCTCTGTATATCCGCCTTTCCAATAAAAAAAATAATAATAATAATAAAAATAAATCTTTAAAAAAAAAAGCTGCCTAGGCTATCTAGCTGCAGTCTTTATCAAATTAGCAAACATTTACTGAGTGTCTCCTGGACACTAGGTTCGGCTTTAGGCCTTAGGACATGCTGGTAAATGAAGCAGTCAGGAATTCTAACTGGGCTGCTAATATCATAAAGGACACGGAAAATTCACAACAGACAGGAAAATATGGGGTATTGTGAGTTACAAAGTGGTGACTGGTCGCCTTGATTTTCACCCGCACAACAAATTCTAACATCTTTATTTCCTTTCTCTGACTTGCTTATGTTTTTACCCAGAAATAAGAAATAAGCAAGGAGTCTTGCGGGAACAGCACTTGGCGTCAGCTGCTGTAGTGACTCCATCTCACCACTGGGTGGGAAAACAATGAGAGGCACCAGAGAGGAACTGCCCAGGGATGAGAGGCAGAGCAGAAGCCATCCAACAGCTGCTGCTAAACTCAGCCTCACCTCCACTCTGCAGGTGACCTCACGTCTGCCTTTAGTGCCCAAGCACACAAGCAGGAGGCCCATCTCCACACGGGCAGTTTGTACAAGGGGTCTCAAAGAGAATGTGAAAAAAAAAGGAGGAGGAAATAGGCGTATTTCAGTGCAAAAACATGTTGAAATCCACGCTTTTTTTCATGTTACACATTTTCCATGAAGTTTTTGAAGACCCCTCTTATTGTGCCCAGAAACTGAGAAAGTTCCTTTGTGGCAAAGGAGTGTGTGGGTGTGTTCTACTTGTACTGATATCCATATGTTTCATATGTTATACATATGAACATGTGTGCATTCTACTCAAATTAACAGATATGTGTCTGATATCATATGTTTGCACAGTTGCAGAGGTATATGTATTATATCGTATTATACCTCATGGTATTTACTGTGTTCCTTATTTTCTGCATTTCCTGACGTTTTGATATCTTGGGGTTGATCCTGCAGAGGCTGATCTCTAGTAAGAACCTCCCAGAAGTGGATCTTGCATATGCAAACCCTGTTCATTCTAGAGCCAAGTACCAGACAACCCTGGTTCCTCCAAAGCCTGTTGGAAATTCTAGGCATCCATTCCCAAGGGTATTGGCCCTCTTGTCTTTCCAGAGGAACTTCAGCCAAGGCCTCCTGCCACCTTGTCCCCTTGCTCCGCCTCCTGATGACTCTGGTGATTCTGTATGGTCCTACACCATGCACCCTGCTTCCTGTTTCCAGCAATGTGTGAGTATAACAACTTCCTTGTACATAACACTCGTCTCTGGGTCCATGTATCTTAGCATAGTTGATTGAAATAAAAATCTCAGACCCAGTTTAAAAGGGACTTCTAAAGCTTTTTGAGAGATGATGGTCTCTGCACAGGTGCATCATCATCCTCATCATCACTGCTCACGTGTTGTAAGCTTTCTATGGTCCAGGTAGTGTGCTAAATACTTTGGAGTATTCAATTCTCAGTAGAGTTACTGCTCCATTTAACAGATGATAAAGCTAAGGTGAACTCATGTAAGTTGGAACTAGGATTTAAGTTTAGTTCCAGCTGATGAAGTGATTAGTTTTCAGCCAAAGGTCAGCCGAAAGTTTCTGTAAGAGGTCAGAGATAAATAGTTTAGGCTTTTCTGGACATTCGGTCTCCATTGCCACTGCAGAGTGAAAGCTGCCACTGACAACATGTGGATGGATGGCAGGATTTTGTTCCAATGAAACTTGACTTAGAAAAGTGGGGAATGAGCTGAGTCTGGCCCACAACCTTTGCTTACTGGGTGGCAAAGGTTGTCATGAATGCTGAGAACCCTGTGCCCTCCTACTTAATAACAGTGCTCAGCGGCATGACTCCGAAGACCTTGCACCTCAACTCCTCCCTCAGGGCTCGACTGCTGCGGACTTCAGTCCTGGTGGAATCACACAGCAGCTCGGAACTCTGTAATTCTGGCATTTCAGGAGTTGAACTTGGCCACCAGTAGTGGTAGACAAGTCACAGAAAAGGAATATGTGTGTTCATGTCCAGTGACAGGCCAAATCTGCCTGAAGAAGACATTTGGATGAACACTATGAAAGGGGTTTCTTTGGTTTTCCTCCAAAATGGTTTACTCAGTAGTTTACCTGGCCAAAGGGTGCATAAGTCAAAACTCGAGCCAGAAGGAGGAGCACATGCAGCAAATGTTGGCACTCATCAGGGATGATGCTAGGTGCTCAACAGTGCTAATTTCACTCATAATACCCCGATGCAGGATAAGTCTGGTAGTTTGGGACAGAAGGAAGAGAACTGAGAGCATTATCAGCATGCAGAGGGTCATGGGCTCATGTCCCAGGACAGTAGCTCACTTGGGGAGCCAGCAGCTCCAGAAACGAGCATGCCTAAGGATGGCAAAACTGATTAATGCACTGATAATCCACAGACTCTGAAGCGCAGGCTGCCTAGGTGATCAGTTTAGTCATTCACCCAAGATCATTCACATCTAACGATTCAACAAGCATTTCTTGAATACCTAGCGTGGTTCTAAGGCCTTGGAAACAAAGCTACAGGAGAAGTTGTGATATTTACAATGAAGGGACTTTCGGGTTATTTATTCCATGACTCGTTTCCATCCAGTCGAGGACAATCTAAAGTGGACTGCAACCTTTACAACTGGCACTGATGAGGCTACTTGGGCCAGGGTGGACGGTGGGAGCATGAGCTCTGAGATGTGGAGCAATAATGGTGATGGCTCCCACACACTGAGTCTGAGTCACACCCAGCACATCCATGACCACCTGCTGAAGTGAACCTTAACTCCTGAGTAGGAGGGTGGAGGTCTCCACCTGGATATTGTGTTTCTCTCTGCTGCACAGGCACCCTCACCTGCACTGCCTCCTGGTACATCCACTTCCCAATATTGGCTCCTAGGACTTCTCCCCTGCGGATTGCCTTCTGTAGCTCAGAACATCCATCGAAATGATGATGTCAGATCTAGTCCAATTCGCATGCTAAGTGTGCGTTTTGGCTTCTAAGAATCTATACAACAATAAACCTTAATGGTTCTTAACTATCTTAAGAAAACCATCTTAATGCTCTCAGGATTATAGAAATAAAACATGGCTTAGTAAATAGCTCAAACAATAATACCAAGTTTTTGCAAACATGTCACACCCCTCTCAAGATTCCAAGTACTTCAAGGATAGGATTGCTTTTATTCATCATCCTGTCCCCCCAGATCTGCTTACTTTGGCTCCAGCATGTCTACCTGCGGCTTGGCTCACAGTGAGAACTGAATAAGTATTTATCTGGATGAATGAATTATGCTGAGGACTTTTATAGCTAAACCTAGAGCAGATTTAAACATTCTATGTGAGACTTCTGGCCAACGATGTTATTATCATGTCTTTACTGCTGATTTCAAAATACCTCTCATCTTAAGAAATTACTGAAAAATTATTTTGTTGCCAGATTAATGAAATGTCTGTACCTTCTTGGAATGTCAGGCCAAATTCACCTCGGATCATCTGTTCTTGCTGGAAATTCTATCGCCGGTACCTTCAGATTGGAGCACTTCGGAGATGAATTATTTAATTCATGCTGAGAACATTTCAGTACTCCAGGTTGCTCACCTTTCAAAGTTCCTCAGGTATTTTGCAAGAATTGGTGAGTTAAAATATTCCTGGGTTAGAGGTCTTAACTTCATTGAAAATTGAGTGCACGTTTTTATCATTAAATCATGAGCATCAGGGGACTCACGTTTCTGCTGGAGGCGTGTTTCTTATTAGGCCGAAGCTTTTCAGTCTGTACAATTAATGGTTCATCGCACACCAGGGAACATTTATTAATTTTCATTTTACTTGTTTTTTTGAAGGTTGTACAGGTTACAGGTTCTAAGTTGGAGTTACTGAAATTTTAAAAGGTGTAAATAGGTAAATATTATGGCTCTTGGAAAAGTGAGACATTGTCCCCTTTAAGCATGTGATTAATATACTAATAAAAATGTCATCAGCCTTCCCTGATAAGGTGATACGGCCAGGAAGACACTTCAAATGTGTGCGTGTGTGTGTGTGTGTGTGTGTGTGTGTGTGTGTGTGTGAGTGTGAGTGTTTGGCTTCCATATCAAATAGGACATTTGGAGATACTTCATACAAGAAAATTACTTTTACAAATAGATCATCGATGCTTTGTTGTTTCTATATAATAATTATAAATAAGACACAGTACTTTTCTATGCATTAGCTATAGATTTTGGCTGCTGCATTTGTTAGCTTATCTCAGTATTGGGGACACAGACATTTTTTTTCTCTTATCAGGTCATGCATCATGAGTACTAATAAAGCTTTAATTGTTAAAAAGTGGACCTCCTAATTATTCTGTTGTGGACATGAAACTCACTTATATTTTAATTTAGTAGTCAAGCAGTTAGCTCCTTATACTACTCTATAAAAAATACCTGATGTTGGCACTTACACATTTTAATATATATTTACTTTAGAAATAGTGGTATTTCTTAAATAGTTTTGAGAAACAATCACATACTGTCTGGCTCATACATTTTTCTGAAATATCTATTGTATCTATTGTATTTACTGAAAAGCAGAGTGATAGATGGAGGATGGTATCCATTGGCTTACTCCTCAAATGCCACAGTGGCCATGACTGGTCCATGTCAAAGCCAGGAAGCAAGAATTCCATCTTGGTTTTCTGCAAGAATGGCAGGGACTTGAGCATTTGCCGCTTCCCCAGGCATGCTAGCAGGGAGCTGGACTGTAAGTGCAGCAGCCGGCATGCCAACAAATGCTCATATTGGATGCCAGCATCTCAGGTGGCAGCTTAGCTTGCCACACCATAACACCAGCTCCAGGTCACCTATTTCAAAGTGCACCATTCAATGATTTTTAAAAATTTGGTACTTACTTGCTTTATCTGAAAGGCAGAGAAAAGAGAGAGAGAGAGAGAGAGAGAGAGAGAGAGAGAGAGAGAGAGAGAAATCTTCCATCTGCTGATTCACTCTCCAAATGCCTGAAGCAGCCAGGCTGCGTCAAGTCTAACTAGCAGCTGGGACCTCATTCCAGGTCTGCCATGGGAGTGATGGTAAGCCCAGTGCGTGAGCACCTGCTGTTCTCCAGGGTGCACAGCCTCAGGCAGCAGAGCCAAGTCTCTCTCTATCCAGGCACAACAGCTCCGGGTAGTAATGGCCCAAACAGTATGTCAACCATTGTGCCAAATACTGGTTTCCATTGAACACTTACAAATTTATTCACAAGTTGTGCAACTGTCATCATTATTTTAAAACATTTTCTATCAAGCCAAAACCAGATCCTGTACCCGTTAAAAATCACTTCACATTCATTCCATGAGATGAGCCCCAGTCGACCACTGATCTATATTCTGGACCCATTCATTAAGCAGAATTGAGAAAGAAACATCAATGATCTCAGTTTTAGTAATTTTTTATTGCATTATCATGATTACATTCCATATGACATTCAGTTAATGACATTCCTCATCTTAAAATTGTTATTGTTTAAAATAATGAGAGTGATGCATGATCATTTCAACTCCACTGGTAAACTGCAGTCACATTTTGTTGGCCTGCATTACTTTCTACTTGGCTTATATTTTATATCTAATGCCTACACCAATCAGAAATGACAAGTCAGAAGGATGAATACTGAAGCTACATACTCAGCAGTATCAAACTCCCTTCCTATATTTCAGTTTTCTTCCCTCATTAAAACACACACACAGAGTAGTCATGGTCACATTTAGTGAGCAGATTTTATCCTGTAACAAGAAGCAGTGGGCCCCTCCTTTCTTTTTTTGTTTATTTTTATTGGAAAGGCAGATTTATAGAGAGGAGGAGAGGAGAGACAGAAAGATCTTCCATCTGCTGGTTCATTTCCCAAGTGGCTACAATGGCCAGAGCTGAGCCAATCCAAAGCCAAGAGCCAGGAACTTCTTCCAGGTCTCCCACATGGGTGCAGGGTCCCAAGGCTTTGGGCTGTCCTTTAACCTCATTCCCAGGCGACAAGCAGGGAGCTGGATGGGAAGTGGAGCAGTCGGGACATGAATTGGTACTGATATAGGATCCCGGCGCATGCAAAGCAAGGATTTAGCCACTGAAAAACCCTGCAGGGCTCAATAAGTATTGATACATTTTTATGCATGTTGTAAAAATAACATTTGTTTTGTGTTTTGCCTGTGCATGTGGTTTATTTCTAATCCACAGAAATAGAACACTACATAAAATAGTGTTCTGTGTAGACATTGGATTTCACTGATTTTCTTCATGGCACTATTAAAAAACCCAAATTCACTTCTTCAGTCACTCATTTGTCCAATACGCATGGATCAATGAATGATGATGTACGTGACACAGGGCAAGGCCCGTGGAACAATGGACAGCACAAACTTGCCCAGCGTCAGCCCATAAAAGTGTGACTACCTTCTCAGAAGGAAGGAGCTCAAAGAATCACACATCTTTTCCTTTCTCTTATAGCCTGTATTTTGCAGGAAAAGTCAGCATCATTGGCATATAACCACCTTTTTAGGTGAATTAGGCCTTCACTGACAGCCCGTTTTGTTCTAAAATTCAACAAACTCTGGGAAAATCTTATTCCACACCATCTTTTGAATATGTCATTTGCCATTTATATTTGATGGCCTTAAGCAAAAAAATAAAAAAGTTATAAAAAGGTATTAATGCAAGTAGATAATAAAGCTGCATTCTATAAACCTATAGCGGCTTACAGTAATCAGTAAAGCATGCAAAAGTCTTTCATCTATTCAAAAATATGCAGTGCACAGAATGTCTGCTAAGGTGCATGACAAGTCAGAGTTAAATATATATTAATAAATGAATTAGCTTCATAAATAATAGCCATAATGACATTTTAGGAGACAATAAGTCTGAGGATTGTCAGAAAACGGTTGCTGTATGAGTTTCACGTCTCAGTGATTCTTCAAAATGAATAGGCTTTGCGCGATGGTTCAGACCTGCGACCAGCCTATTTCCTTGAATAATTTACTTGTTGTCAATTTGTACAGCCACATTACACATGCAAATTGTGCTGCCTGTGCAAACACCACTTGGAGATGATAAAAACAAATTTACGAAGGCTATAGAAGAAGGATTTATTTCACTTTCTCACCCAGGTCAAGCAATACATGTATCTGACGATTGTGTGTACCCAATTTTGTTGTAATTATATCAGCAAATTATTCCTTATAATCTTATTATTTTTAGCAGTCTCCTTGTGCTTGGGATAATTAGCTTTCTTCACTCAGTGTAAAAACAATTCAACTTGCCAGCCAGGCAGGGCATAGCTCCATTATCTGTTTTGGGTTTAAATTTATTCCCTATATTCTTGGACACTTTGTGTAAATTAAAAATTTCATAGTCCCTAATACTGTACACGCTGTTCATTCAGTGATGAATTAAGGCCCCTAAACCTCTCCGTTTGCTATTAGATATCTCACCCACTTTATATGTTAATCTGTGCTAATGAATTCCACAACCCCTAGCCACAGCGAGATGACTAAAATTATTACCACTTACGGAGATATGCCTTTTTCATTTAAAGTTCAATTCAAATTGGTCCCATAAACAGTCTGCCACACAAAGATACCTCCTCTAAAGGGGAGTTACTTACCTCTAAGTAGACTTCTCTAAGGCTGCATTATCTAGGGCTGCACATTCCTAGGTCATGTGCCCCCAGGTCCGTGGCATGCGGGAGAGAACCCGTTGCTGACGGGCAGGTCTTTCTCCCTTCCGGGCTCTTCAGTTTCTCAGTGGCTAGATTCCTGGGGGTTCCTTGGGCCACACCCCTCTGCATAGCCCGTCCCACTCCACAGGCCTCAGGTGAAGAAGGAGGGTTGTGGAACTACCAAGTGAGCGTGCAAAGGCTGATTGTCACAAGCCGTTCCTACAGAGTGCCCATCAGGATGAAGTCATAATGTGCTGGGTTCTTTTTGTAAAATGTAATGTAAAATGTAAAGTCTGTATGTGTTCATGTTTTGAATTGATCACATCGTTTTTAGGAAGTAAATAATACTTCTCCTTATGGAAAGACTAGAAGATGTAAACAAAAAGCAGGAAAAGAAAAAAAAAAGTCACACAGATTCCCACCAATGGCCTCACCACCCAGTGGTGTTTAATCGTTTTACAGACTCGTTTCCTGCTTACCCTTGTAAGATGGCAGGCCCATCACTAGCCCTCTCATATGCCTTTTCCATTGCAACCAGAGGTCCTGCAAAAAGATGCCTGTCCTGTCTTCCTCTGTCTCCTACGTAACCCATTTGAAGAACGCTGCTGCTTTGGGTGTTTGGCACAGCAATTGAAACGCTGCTTGGGACACCTGCCTTCTGTAGTGGAGTGTCTCGTTTGAGTCCTGTGTCGTTTGCCACAGGCCTGCTGCTAGCACCCACCCTGGGAGACGCTGACAGCTCAAGTGCTTGAGTCCCTCTCCTTCACGTGGGAGACCCAGGTGTAGTTCTTAGCTCCTGGTGTCTGCCTGGCTCGGCCCTGCGTGGGGAAGGCATTTGGAAAGTGAGCCAGTGGATGGAAGAAGCATCTCTCGCTCTCTGGATTTTTCTCTCATTTTCAAATAAAATACATTTTAAAAAAAAATGTCAAAGCCTTTATTCGCTGTCTTCCTCTAAAGTTGAGTGATTTTCAGAGCCTCAGGTGCTGAGTCTCCGGGCTGCATTCGAACAGTTCAGTTAGTTCTCTCACTGTATCTCTAACGTGTTCTCTGTAATTCCTATCTTGTAATGTCAGCTTCCACTGATGCTATGGCAAACGTGGATGTCCTCAATCTCCTGGCACATGGAGAGATTCGCTGGCGTGGGCGGTGCCTCACCTGCTCGGCGGGCTCTGCAGTTGATCTCTATTCCTGGTTTTGCAGAAGGCGACATGGCAGGTCCGCCAGGTTCCGTGCCCTGACTGTGACAACAGGGTTGGTGCCCAGGCCTGTGTGACTTCTGAACGCGGTACTCCCCAACTTAATTCTCTTCTATAATTGTCAGTTAGGACTTGGGCATGGGGGCACTGGGGCCTTTTCAGTATTTCTCTTGAAAGACATACCATTCCCAAAGGTAAATCTTAGAAAAGCTTTTCGGTTAGAAATTCAAAGCTTCATACACTAGTTTGTTTTGAGCTTCCTTAATGAGTCACTGTCTGGAGAGGGCTATTTACATATAGCAACTGTTTTGCTTCGGGGGAGTTTCAAACAGTCTACCTTTTAGAGTGCCTTCTGCTTGTAAATCAAAACGAGGGACTGATGCAGGACTGAAGGCCACGCAGTGCTTGCTAACACTGGCGTCCCATGCTGGACAACGACTTGAGACCGGGCTGCTCTGTTCCGGATCCAGTTCCCTGCTAACCGACCTAGGAAAGCAATGGAAGATGCTCCAAGTGCTTGGGCCCCTGCACCTCTGGCGGAGACGCGGAGAGTGCCCCTGACTTCAGGCTGACCTAGTCCTGGCCTCTGTGGGCTCTTGGGGACCGAGTCATTACAATGACTCCTCTCCCCTCCTCACCTGGCACTCTGTCAAATAAATAAAAAATAAATATATAAATCAGTTTTAAGTCAAAGCAAGCTCTTGATAATGAGATGTTTTTAATTCCATGGTTAAGAAAATGCCCACCCACCAGTCAGTTCCACAGCACACCTGGCTGCAGCACAGTCAGGACCCAGCCTGAGACCGTCCCACCTTCTGCTCCTGCGTTCTGGCCACTGACACTACCAGGGTCACAGGCCAACACAGCCGGGATGGCAGCACACATGAACTTAGAGGACAACTGAATGTCATTTTACAATAGGAAGGCGTCGAGTGCAGCCTAGAATTCCCCTGAGATGACCTTGGCAGGACCATCTGGGCAGCTCCCAACAGGTTGTCTTCTTGCAAGGGAGGGCTGTACCTCAGGGAAGCAAACCCACATGGACTGTGACTCAGCACGTGCCCTGGGACGTGTGTTTCCCTGTAGGAATCTCCCGGGGAAGTCTGGTTCTAGCAGTAGCACCCCAGGGAAGTGTGGTGTGGACAAGGCCCGTTGTCTGAGCTTCTCCACTGCTGACCCAGCCCTTGTTGGCGCACCTGGTCTTCTTTCTCCCCATTAAAAACACCTCTCTGGAAACCAGCCAGGCAGATGGTCACATCGCCACACACTGGCTCAGCAGAGTGTACTGAATGTTGACTCTCAGGATTAATTTCTTGCGATGGAAGAAATTCTGGGAAAAGATAATTGGTGCCAGGAAAATGTTCCCAGGAAGCAGGAAATGATGGAATTTGAAGATTTTCTGTGTTGTAGACATGTTAGTTGGAGAACAGTGGGATGCCATGTGGAGGGGCTGGAGACTGACCCTGGTCCGGGTGACAGTTCACTCTCCTGGGAGTAGAGTTCATTTACCTGCAAAGCAGATGCATGGAAGCCTCCCCTGCAGAATCTGTGTGGGGTTGAGTGGCTAGCATGTGTACAAACACTTGGAAGCACTGAGTTCATTTTATAAGCATCTTCCTCCTCCTCTTCTTCTTCTGATTGTTCTAGGGAAGGTTGTGTGGTGCAGAAGAAGGGAGATGGGCCTGGGGGTTGCGCCTTTCTGGCCTCAACTACAGACTTTGGTGTAGTCAGCTTTGTGACTGCGAGCCTCTGATGTTTCTGAACTTTGAGCTCCCTTTGCAGAGAGCAGGAATCACTCAGGGTATCTCTTACTGTTGTAAACATAAAGTGCATGTGTCCTGTTTGTCAGGATGCTTGTTCCTGGCAGACACACATTAGTGCGTTGTTATTATTAATACATAAAAGACAGGAAAACATTAAAATTCTACAACATAATTTTCTAAATATTAAATTGCCGCTTACTGTTACTTAACTAAATATGGACATTCGCTTGTTTGAATCTAAATAGAGTTTCCAGGCTTATGAACCATAAATGCTATTTCCTTTATGTAAACATTTTCCTACCATCTAAAACAAACAAATAAGAAACACAACAGTGCCATTCAGAGGAGCATCCCAGGGATGTTCCATGCAGAGGGAAGCGAGTGGATTGTTGTTGTAAAGACAGATTTACTATCTGGAAAATGTGCAGTCTATCTTAGTAGCATTTAATGAATTTCAGAGCTAAGAAACAGAGAAATACAGGCTTACGGAGAATTATGGAGAAAAGTCTTCGAGTTTCTAATTAACTGAAAAATAGTAAACTAAATATTTTTTCTTCTCAGAATATTTTAAGTCCTATTTCTAGTGTTAAAAACTTTGTGATAGGGCCTGGTGCAATAGCGTAGTGGTTAAAGTCCTCACCTTGAACGTGCTGGGATCCCACATGGGCACAGGTTACAATCCCGGCGGCCCTGCTTCCCATCCAGCTCCCTGCTTGTCGCCTGGGAAAGCAGTTGAGGACGGCTCGAAGCTTTGGGCCCCTGTACCCTTGTGGGAGACTCAGAAGAGCTCCTGGTCCTAGCTTCAGATTGGCTCAGCTCCAGCCATTGTGGCCGCTTGGGAAGTGAACCATGGGATGAAAGATCTTCCTCTCTATCTCTCCTCCTCTCTGGATATCTGCCTTTCCAATAAAAATAAATAAATCTTTTTGAAAAAGGAAAAGTACCCTGAATTATTATTGCAAAATAGATTATATGCTATTATTTAGTGTATAATATTCATAGGATTCATTTTTACTGATATAAAGGCAACTATATAATATTTTACATCTTACCGCTATCACACATTTTTTTGAAGATTTATTTATTTTTATTGGAAAGTCAGATATACAGAGAGCAGGAGAGACAGAGAGGAAGATCTTCTGTCTGCTGATTCACTCCCCAATGGCTGGAGCTGAGCCACTCTGAAGCCACGAGTCAGAAGCGTCTTGTGGGTTTTCCGTGCAGATAAAGGGTCCCAAGGCTCTGGGTCATCCTTAACTGCTTTCCTAGGCCATAAGCAGGGAGTTGGATGAGAAGCAGGGTTGGGATTAGAACTGGTGCCCATATGGGATCCTGACATGTGCAAGGCAAGGATTTTAGCCACTAGGCTATTATGCCGGGCCCACGGTACTTTTCTTTTAAAACTGTTTTAACTTTGTAAAATTGTTCTAGATCTTCCCTGAGTTTTACTTTTTTTCCTCCCCCATAGAATCAGTTGCAAATGTTTTATGTTAGTGCCTTTCTAAAAATTCTTTTGCGGGATCAGTGTTTGAAAGCACAATCTTTCAGTATTGCCTTTAGTTCTATTCCTATTACTTTTCACCTCGTGTACTGCTACAATCAACTAGCAGGGTTCCCCAACGCCCACCTACATGGATTTGTTAAGCTGCCATTTAAGGAACTTCACAAATGGGCATCTCCTCAAACCTTCCTACTTTTCTATGGTTCAATTCAGGTTCGGGGAACTTTGAATGGCTGAGCGCGGTCATTCATGTGTTTGTGACAGCAAAGTCAAGGGCCTGTCACAGAGCCGTGCTATTTTTCCCAATAAACCACCTATAATTTCTCTGGTTTTGCTAAAATGAATTTCCCAGTTGCACACACATATCAGAAGTTCCTCAGATCCTCTTAGGATGAGTACATACCTTACTTTTATCAAGAAATTCTTCTGGAATCCCAGTCAGATTCCATTGCTTCCAACTTAGCATGCTCGTGGGCCTGCATGGTCTGCTTTGTGTTAGGGTTGTTTATGTCTGTCCGTCTCCCCAGCCTGGTCGTGGATTCTTGGATGCCAGGAACCATCTGTCTCGTCTAATCGTCCTTCCCTTTCATCCCCATCACTCAGTGTTTCCCATGATGCTTTGAATCCAATTGCTAGTAAATCAATGCTAGAAAAATTTCATTCAAATTGCATTTTAAACAGAATGCAGTGGGATATGTGATTTCTGTAAGAAATTAAAGGCGTTTTTCCAGTTTTAATAGCAATTTTTTTTTAAAAAGCAATGATTAACTAGGCGCTATCGTGCAGAATGAGTTTTCTCCATAGGAATGTGTTACGGGCGTCAGGAAAATTGATGCCAAATGCACTCACTATGTATCATTTACATACTCGCCCCAATCCCAGTGTCAGTCACAGCAGATAAACGCAAGTGTCAAGGTGGTACTACACGTAAAACAGGTCAGACTTTGAAGTTAGAGAAAATCAGCTAAAATGAATAAACTCTAGCAACAACAGGATTCTGTGGAAAACAAGATTTTGAGGAAGCGCGCAGCTGACTCACGATCAGCACCCGCACTTCGGGTCGTGCGGAAACACGCTTCTGTCTCGTGGTTCTTCCACAGACTCCATAGACTGTCACGGCGACAGACTGGGGAGGATGCAGAAGGACACGCAGGCATCGCGAAGAAACCAAAGGAGGACTTCCGGGCTCGAGTTCACCTTTGTTTTTCACCTTGTGCCCCAGGAGCGGGTCACGGCTGTGAACAAAGCCTGGGAGTTGAACAGAAATCTGCTCTTAGATGGGAACTGCTAGAAGAAGAACTCAGATAGGAGTATCCTCCTGTTGCCAGGGAGACAGACTTGCACTTTGTGCCTAGTTAACTGCCTGCTTTTGTTGTAAATCAATGTTCTTTAACGAACGTAATAGACTTCAGAGTTTAACATCCTGGTGACAATGGCCAGGATAAAATCCATGATTACCTGTGATATAAAGAAACATGAAAACATGAACCATTTTTTTAAAAAAAGATTTGTTTATTTTTATTGGAAAGTTAGATACACAGAGAGCAGGAGAGACAGAGAGGAAGATCTTTCATCTGATGGTTCACTCCCCAAGTGGCCACAACAGGTGGAGTTGAATCACTCCAAAGCCAAGAGCCAGAGCTTCTTCTGGGTCTCCCATGTGGATACAGGGTCCCTAGGCTTTGGTCTGTCCTTAACTGCTTTCGCAGGCCCTAAGCAGGGAGCTGGATGGGAAGCAGGCTTCCGGGATCAGAACTGGTGCCCATATAGGATCCTGGTGCATGCAAGGAGAGGACTTTAGCCACTAGGCTACCATGTAGAGCCCACCATGAACCATTTTTAAGAAACACTACTGAATAGAACATAATCCTGAAATGACTCCAGAGTTGTAATTAAAAGATAAGAATTTTGAAGACTTATCTATTTATTTAAAAGAATAACAGTGTGAAAGAGAGGTAGAGACTGAAAGAGGTGATCCACTGGTTTCTCAGCTGGCTACAATGGCCAGGGTCGGGCCAACTCAAATCTTAGAAGCCAGCAACTGTGGTGGAAGGGGCCAAACACTCGGACCATTTTATGTGGCTTTCCCAAGCATATTGGCAAGGAGCTGGATGGGAAGTTGAGCAGATCAGACATGAATTAGTGCCCACATGAGATGCTGGCATTGCAGATAGTAGCTGAACCCTCTGTGCCACAGTGCCAGACCCAAGAATTTTTTTTAAAGTTACGTGTAAGTAGGAAATGAAAATACAATAGTTAGAAGAAACATCAGTCAAGAGGTATATAAGCTAGAAAAAATAAACAAAATCATAAACAAAATGAATAAAACAAAAAATTTCACTGGATGAATTATGAAGTAGAGATGTAGCTGGCAGCAAAAAGAATCCTAGAACTCGAAGACAGACCAATAGAAATGATATAATTCAAAGAACAGAAGGAATATTATCTTGTAAAAATGACCTCAGGATCTTAAAAATAAATGTCAAAGTATCTAACGTAAGAGAATGAACTAGAAAAATATTTGAAGAAACAGTGGCTGGAAAATCTCCTAAACGTTATGGTTTAAGAAATACAGTGAATTTCAAGCAAATTATTAAAAACATAACTAACCCATGAAGGGGCAGTACAGTCAAACGACTGAAAAACAAGAGGAAAGAGAGAACGTCACAGAGCCCAGAGGAAAACAAGCCATTTCCTCCTGGAGATGAGCGATTTGAAGGACCTGCAGCATCTGAACGAAAACGAGGTGCTAAGAGATAGTGGGAAACAGCTTGAACACAACAAAAGAAAAATCGCACAAACCCAGAATGCTGTATCCAGAAAAAGATCCTTCAAAAAGGAAGATGGCTCCCTTGCTACCTAGGAGACAACCAGCTCTCAAGAGGGTCCTACGTTGTGGTGTTGTGGGTTAAACCACTGTTGTGGCCTTGGCATCCAATACTAAAGTTCTATTTCAAGTCCTGATTGTTCCACTTCTGATCCAGCTTCCTGCTGATGCACCTTTGAAGGCAAAGGAAGATAACTCAAGTACTTGGACCCTGCTCCCCATGTTGGAGTCATGGATACAATTCCTGGCGCCTGACTTTTGCTTGGTCCACACCTGGCCATCGTGGCCATTGGGCAGTGAAGCAGCTAATGGAAGATTTCCCCTGCCCCCTCCCATTCTTTTCAGTAAATAAATCTCTACAAATAAGAATTCTGTAAAGAGCATTGTTTATATCCTAAAAAAAAAAAAAAGAAAATTCTGTGTAGATGGTAAAATTATAAGTCTCATTGAACATGTAGAAGAGTAGGCTCATATGAAAAATAAGAAACTGCGGGTCCAGGGAGGGCAGGTTGCATCGGGAGGAGATGGGTGGACGCTGGCTTCCCTGAAGGAATCGAGGCACTGGGAAGAGATGAGGACACTGGAAATATTTGGAAAGATGGTAGCTTTAACAGCGCTCATGCCCATAATTAAATTTATTATAAATATAACAGCTGAAAGAGATTGACAGGATAAAAAAGCAAGGTCAATGGATGCACTGTCTAAAAGAAACACACTTAAAATGCAAATGCATGGATACGTTATGAATTTAATCATGGAAAAGATGTGTCACACAAATACTTATTTTAATAAAAGCATGACTTTATCAAACAAAATAGACTTCTAATAATCACTGATAAAAATTACGTAATGGCAAGGACCCAGCACAGTAGCCTGGAAGCTAGGTTCCTTGCCTTGCATGCACCGGGATCCCATATGGGCACTGGTTCTAATCCCAGAGGTCCCACTTCCCATCCGGCTCCCTGCTTGTGGCCTGGGAAGGCAATTGAGAATGGCCCAAAGGCTTGAGAACCCTGGATCCACGTGGGAGACCTGGAAGAGGTTCCTGGCTCCTGGCTTCGGATCGGCTCAGCTCCGGCTGTTGTTCAGCAAATAAATCTTGGCCACTTGGGGAGTGAACCATCTGACAGAAGATCTTCTCTGTCTCTCCTCCTCTGTGTGTATCTGACCTCCTGATATAAATAAAATATTACTCCCCCAAAAAAGATTATATAATAACAAAAAGATCAATTCACAAATAATATAAACCCTAAATATTATGTCCCTAGAAGTCATAGCTCCCAATGGTAAAGCAAAACGGATGTAAACAGAGCTAGATGTTCATGTGAACAATTGGAAGCCTGGACATTGCTGGCAGGAATCTCTCGAACAAAGAGACATAAATCAGTAAGGAGGCTGAAAACCTCAGCAACACTCTCCACCCATCTGATCTTGCTGATGTGAAAACAATCCACAGGAAACGGTAAAAGCCAAGTTCTTTGTAAGTGCATGAGCAAAATCTTAAAAGTTCATTTTTATGCAACAGTTAGAAATGAGAATAGAAAGCTCTATTTACCGCACAGTATGAAAACCATGATATACCGATATTTCAAAATCCAAACAAAGGTGCATAATCTATACTTCGAAAACCAAAGTATTGATGAGAGAAATTTTAAAAATCAAAATAAATCTAGAGCTAAACTGTTTATCAGAAGACTGAATAGTAATAGTTACATTATATTTCCTCAGAAATGACCTATTGATTAATACATTCCCAATCAAAATCTCAACAGTGGGCTTTGTTTTTTGGATAGAAGTTGAAAAAGCACTTTTATAATTTGAAAACAGTATCAGAATAATTTGAGGGGGGGAAGAGTACAGTTAGAAGGCTCACACTATCTAACCTTAAGATCTCTCATAGAGGTACTTTGATGAAGACGGAATGAAGCTTACGCACATAGACCGACGGAACAGAACTGACGGTCAAGAGTGTAACACGGTCACGAATTCAACGTGGCTTCCAGTAAAGAAACAGGGGCAACTGGACATCCAGGCACCAAGAAAGGAGAAACTCTGACACATACGCTTTCTACTGTATATAGTACATAACGAACTCAAGATGGACCAGACCTTAAACACGTCTAGAACAAAACAAATAGCTGTGAGTTTAAGCATAAGGCAAAACTTTTTTAGATTTAAGAGATAAAGCACAAACCACAACAGAAAAAAAAAATAGAAATTCATTAAACTATAAAACTTTGCTTTTTAAAACATACTGTGAAGAAAACAAAAGGTAAGTCAGACACCAGAACTCATTAGAGGAATTAAAACCGACACTACAATGAGATAACACTACCCATCTTTTTGAACAGCTGATTTTTTTCTACGTCCATACCAAGGATACAGGACAAGACTTCTCATAAATGCTGATGGGAATGCCCAATGGCATGGCCATATGGCAGAAAGTTTGACAGTTTCTTTTAGAGTTAAACATAAATCTGTCAATCTACCATTATTTACCTAACATATTTACCGAAGATAAAAGAAAACCTTTTCTCCACACAAAAGCCTCTATGTGGATGCTTTTAGTGTCTTTATTCATAATTATTAAAGCTAGAACTATCCAATTGCCATTTGACTGATGAATAGAGAAAACGTAGTGACTACATAGGAGAATACCACTTAGCAACAAAAGGAATAGATGCTGACGCATCCAACAGGAGTGGTCCTCACATGGGTTCTGCTATGTGAAACAGGCTAGGTTCCAAGGACTGCTTAAGGGAACCCGTGCTGCACATGGCCAAGCTACGAGGACAGAGGAACATCTCCACGGCTTCCAGGAGCTAGGGCTGGGAGCAGGAGGGAGCCTGTGCTGACGGACGGCAATATTGTGGATACTGAGGTTGGCAGTGTTTATGTCACTACTTGTCAGGTCTCATAGTGAACACATTATAATGGTGAATTTGTGTTTCAGATACGTTATGTTCCATGTAAATTATATCTCAATAACTCTGACTTGAAAAAAAGAATCAAGTTAAAATTATTTTCAGATAAAAGAAAACTAAGCAAATATGTTGGTAGCAAAACTACAAAACATGCCAAAGAAAATTCTTTAGAATGACAGTAAATGAAAGCAGATGTACACTCAGATCTATGGGATGGAATGAAGACCATCAGAAATGGTAAATGTGAATAGACGTAAAAGTCCATTTTCCTTTATTACTCCTTTAAAAGCATTTGAATTAAGGTAAAAAAATATGATTCGATGTGAGACTTACAATGTGTGCAGATTAAGATACATGAAAACATCAGGCCTTGAGTGTTGTACAGTTCGAGGGTCTCTAGTTTTACATGAACCATTGAAATACTAATTTTACCTGCTCTGTGAAAACACAAGGATGGATACTATAATCCATAGTTACCATTAATAGTAACACAAAGAGATACAAATAAAAAGACAATATAGAAAGCAGTGTGAGACTCTAGCAAGGCCCTACAGTGAGCTGGGGCAGGAGTAACGGGTTGCTTTTGGTGTGGGCACAGCCGCACAGCTGGGTGGGCAGTGCGGCTGGTTTGGCGGGAGGGCAAAGAACATGTCGGGCATTCCTGGACAGTGGAGTAGATCCTGCTCTTCTCAGCTGGAATGACAGCACAAGGAAGCTCCACAAAGTGTAACGCTAGAAAGCCACGTGAGCTGTTTCAGAGAACGCCTAGTGAGCGTGTGGGTGGTGGATCATGGAGGATGTTCTCAATTTAGTAAATAGCAACTGCTTGCTTCTAACTGGCTACAGAAATCTTTAAAAACAGTTATCCACCAGTGACGATGTTCTAAGAGGGGATTAGATTCCCACGCTATGGAAGATTACGCTCTTTCACACATTCGGACACAATAAATAACCACACCAAAACCAAAATGAATCTCCCTATTTTGAAGAGTGGGAACTTCACAGAAGATTCGGAAGGGTTCTTCTGGCCACATCCAAGGTGAGAGGTCAATTCATTAGGGTTTCTCATTTTCAGCTTTGTTTTTGACAGTTACAGTTAGTGTGTGGGCAGCACCGTTCACATGGAAGTGTTTGGGTACAAAGGGAGGTTTCCAGGTGACAGGTCTGTGGTTACACCTGGGTCTCTGTGAGCGACTGGCTGACATGGGAACACCACACTCCAGGCGAGAACTGAAGGGGAGGCAGAGAGCCTTCTTGGGCTCTCTCCATCGCTAAACCAAAGTGCACTGCATCAACCGGCCAGAGTCCTAGCAGGAGGCCACCTACAGGAGCACCACCCACAGGGACAGCTGTTGGACACAGTAGAGATGGAAAGGGGGAAAGATTTGATGCACAACAAGTTATTTGTCACACAGACTTAATTAAGATGTTTTGTGGGGTTCATGGCAAAGATACCCCAGAAAGCTAGGTGGAACTCTTAACGCTAAACCAAGAACACGAATGGGTAGAAAGCAGGTGGCAAGAAGAACAAACACAGGCTAGCCAAAATGGAAAGCACTGGATAAATGGATGGAGAAACCATCCGACTTGACACTCAATACTGTGCCTTATCCTTCACTCAGACTTTCTGCAGATGCAACATCGACCTCATCACAAGCTTTCAAGTTGATTCCATAATCTCCAAGTCATCTTTCACATACTGCTTCTTTCTTTCATCTGCCTCACGGTGTCAGAATCAGAATCCTACGATTTAAGTTACTCCATCAAGGCAGCAGTTACTGTCTCTCTTAAGCAGGTCTCCATCAGTCTGGCTCAGGCTGGTTTCTTGTGTCTTTCCTGATCTTCTGAATTCTACCATTCACATGCGTTCATAGGCTGCAGCTAAGCCACCTTCCCCATCCTCTGCAGCCTGTACATGGACATCCCATCTCTACATCCACTGGGTTGGCGTCTGCCAAGCAACCAGCTCTGTTACAAACAGCTTACAATCCTGAAGGAGATCAACCTACGGAAGCTGTGTTTCTCTTAAAACCCTACATGTGCTACATCTCAATGCTATGAGAACACCGAGGAGAAACGCATGAATTGCATGAGCGAGGGAGTGCTGACCTCAGGCAGTAATCTATGACTTCAGTTTTGAAAGATGAAAATAGTGCAACAGGTGCGGGAGGAAGGGTGATGTACTGCAGTGTGTGGACTCAAATCAGGTGGAGTGCTGGTTTCAGTCCTGGCTATTTTGTTTCCAGTCCAGCTTTCTGCCTATGTGCCTGGGAAGGCAGTAAGTGATGGCCAAGTGTGTGGTCCCTGTGACCTGCAAGGAGGACTCAGCTGGAGCTCTTGCCTTTATCCAGCCATGGTTGTTGTGAGTGTTTGGAGGGAGTGGACCAATGCCTAGAAGATAGTCATTTTGCCTTTCAAATAAATACACAAATCATTTTAAAAAAAATCATTCAACAGGTATAAAAGAGAAAGATGGTTCAGGCAAAGGAAAGAGCAAATGCTAAATTCCATCTAGCTTATAATTTGACTTAGATCAGAATCTTGTAGGTTTACTAATTATGATGCAAGATATTTTGTTAGATTTTCTGTAGTTCGTTAGACACATTGTGAGATATGTCTCAGACTAAAAAGCCCTTGACAGGCCTGTTAATGTCTTTCTGTGTCTCTTCAGTCCTTAGCACTGTGTTGAGCGCTGTGTTCACAGCAGAAGGGCCATGGAGATATTGACAGATTAATCTGATGATTTATAACCATTCACATGCTCCTTGGTTTTCACAAGTGAGGGAAGAAAACACGTATTTATTAACCACTGACTACATGCCTGGTTCTGTGTTAAGGCTCTACATGCGTTCCTTCATGTAGAGATGAATCTGGCAGCGGGGTGTTTTAGAAGATGAAGGTTTTAGGAAAAGGGAGACTCACGTAGACTTCAATGTAGCCAGCAAAGCTGGAAGATTGAGGAGGATACCGCTGGTGATCGCTTGCTCTACATACGGGAGGAAGGCGGGAGAGGAGACTTGGTGCCGAAGCCTCTCTTCATCCGCTCCCACTGGATGCCCAAGCCCACAGGGCAGGGAGGATGCTCTCCTGCAGTCTGCTCTGTGCTGGGATTGATCAGCATGGGCGCCAGGGCTCCACCTGCCATCAAGGCCTTGCTGATGCACTGGGAAAGTGGTGGGGAATGGCTCAAGTTCTTAGGCCCATGTACCTGCTGGAAAGTTCCTGGCTCCTGGTTCCCAGCTTTGGACCCGCTCAGCTCCAGCATTGCGGCCATCAGGGAAGTGAACTAGTGAATGGCGTGTCCCTCTCTCCCCGCTCTCCTTATCACTCTCTAGAATTCTTTCAAATAAATAAATCTTTTTTTTTTTTTTTTTGAGCTTCCCTACCTTGAAGCTGCATCTTCCCAGCTGGTGACAACAGGCCCATTTAACTCTCGAGGTCTTCATTTCCTTGTCTGTAAAATGGATGCAATGATAGCTACTACTTAGGATTACAGAAGATATTATATACAAAAGAACTATCAGACAGAAATGTTCCAGGAGCTTTCCTGTTCTGTTTGTCCTCTCATCTTTCCCCAGGCAACCTGTTATAAAAATTACTAATAAAGAAAAAGTAGCTTTTTCTGCTGGCAATATCCTTTATTACAGAAATTTTGGTTTCACAAATCCAATTCTTGTTGATGTCTGTTAGTTGTCCAGTACATTCTTGGAAGGCTAACGTTGTTTGTAGGTGTGACAGTCTTCAAACTTGAGAAAGTAAATCCCAGTTAGGGAAAACTGTCATTCCTTTGTCACGTCAGATATCAAACACAATCTCTAGGAATTCAGAAATCCCTGCTTTTGATTTTTCTTCCTAAGTCACTAGGCCACTTCAGTACCAAAAAAGAGGGATTTTGTACAGAAGGAAATTAATTAGTTTTTCTCAGTTTCAGCAAGCAGCACATTTATCATGTGTTCAACAAAGTTATATTCACTTTCCTCAACAGAGAAATATGTATTTAAGGGATTTCATTATATTTGGAGAAATTTTTCATCAGTCAGAGATTTAACAGCCATCGAAAAGATCTCCACAATTAATCTTTTATAGTGTGGGTGGGACTTATAATCTCTACACTAAAAAAAATTTCTTTTAAATATAAGAAGAAACTATTCATCAGCCATTATGTCTCATGGCAAAGAAAAACTGCTTTGTGTTTTTAAAAATATGGTTGAGAATTTAAATGAAATGTACATGCCTGAAATTAGTGCCAGATGCAATACAATTCAGGCACAATCCACTAGCTGCACCAGGCATTTCACTATGATTTACTAAAAGCTATTCAACAATTCTATGTTTCATAGAACTCTTACAAATACAAGTATTTCATTCACAAAAAATGCATGGCTTGGCACCTTTCCAGGCCAGGCATTTGCTGGAGGGAAGGTAAATTTATTGATTAAAATAAATCAAATGACTGACATTCCTTCCAGAGAACTGGCAGAACAGAAATATTCAGAAACTGAAAGTCTTACAACTGAAACCAAAAGAAAACTCTGCTTTATTCTTTACATTTGTTATAGAAAGTCAGTAATATAAACAGATATTTGAGAAATCTTAATATAACCTCAAAGCATTCATTTAAAATGCCCATTTGAAAATACTAATGTTTAAAGTAGGATTTCCCAAAATCTCTGATGGAATTGGTGTTTTGAAGTCCTGAGAGTATGTACGCCCTCTGCCTTAGGGCTGGCAGGGTCGCACAGCAAGCTCATTGCCTGCCCTTCGGCACTGGCACCTCATATGGATGCCAGCTTGTGTCTCGGCTGCTCCACTTCCCATCTTCCACTTACGGCCTAGGAAGGCAGGGGAGGATGGCCCGAGTCCTCCGGACCCTACGCCCGTGTGGGAGCCTGGGACGAAGCTCCTGTTACAGCTTTGCATCAGTTCAGCTCTGCCGTGGCGCTCATCTGCGGAGTGAACCGGTAGATGGAACACCTCTCTACCTTTCCTTCTCTCTCTCTCTCTGCGAAATCTGCCTTTCAAACAAAAATTTTAAAAAATCTTTAAAAGTGTTGTTCTATCGCTTTCACATATATTCACTAAAAATGAACATTCTTTAATGGAATAGAAAAAGAAATAATTGAGAGAGATCTCAAAAATGCCAGCGTGACCTCTTTCCTGTTCACACCTCCGTTCTTCAACCTCTGCCCTTCCTGTCTCCATTCTGTCACATGTCCGCCATTAGTAATTGTTAAGGCCTGAAGGCGGTGGGCCTCCACATTTTACTTGGTGAAACTAGACCCTTAGAGCTGAGGCTTCTAAGGAAGTAACTCAGGTTAAATGAAGCCAAAATGCTGGGACCCTATCCAAAAAATTAGTGCTTGAAGAAGGGATGTTAGGGGCTGGTGCTGTGGTATAGTATACCAAACCTCCACCTGCAGTGCCAGCATCCCATATAGGTGAAAGTTCTAGTCCCAGTGGTTCCATTTCTGATCCAGCCTCCTGCTTATCGCCTGGGAAAGCAGCGGAGGAGGGCCCAGGTTTTGAGTCCCTGACCCCAGGTGCGAACAATGTCCTTCTACACCGTGTGAAGATGCATGCTGTTTGGGCTGGGAGGGTCCTTCTCAGCCTTCTGACAGCCTGGCTACCCCCGTAACTGTTGGTATAAAAGTTCTGGCTAACTGTTTCTCAACGAGGGGCCATGTCATTACAAGTAAATGACACTTTCCTGTGGGCGGCTCTCACTTGATGCTGATTACCTAGGGACACCCCAAGCAAGGTGACCCCTACGCCCACTGCCAGATCTCCAGAATCAGAGACTGACCTTGAGAAGGCTCCTTAGCTCCTCAAGCTGCCCCACATAGGCTTTCCTATTATTCTGGTGCTTCAAAACAAAACAAAACAAAAAAACTACTTGCTAAAGTTGGTACATCTTTTCCTACAAGATGCTGGAAGTGGGAATAGGATAATGGATAGTTTTAAAAGAAGCTTAAGGGCCCAGTATGATAACCTAGTGGCTAAATCCTTGCCTTGCACACTCCAGGATCTTACATGGACGCTGCTCCACTTCCCATCCAGCTCCCTGCTTGTAGCCTGGGAAAGCAGCAGGGGATGGCCAAAAGCCTTGGGAGACCTGGAAGAAGCCCCTGCCTCCTGGCTTAGCTCCAGATGTTGTGGCCACTTGGGGAGTGAACCAGTAGATGGAGGATCTTTCTGTCTTTCCTTCTCTCTGTAAATCTGCCATTCCAATTAAAAAACAAATCTTTTTAAAAGAAGCAGCATGTTTGTGTTTACTGAAAGTATAAAATTGAGTGCAATGTAAGATTTTATGCATTTCAAAAGTCCTTTGAAAAGTGCATTATAATGTTAACCTCAAATAGTTAAGACTGATAATTACGATGGACCAACTTATAGATCTTTTAAATTAAATCTGGTCCAAAACTGCCTGTGTTCTTAAGATTCTCAGTAAGAAACCGCAGCCAAACTCAGGATGCACACCAAGTGTAACCCAAGCGGATCTTTGTTCACAGTGGAGTCGTGTAAAGTGACCACTTACAGGGTTGCCAACTGGTCGGGTCACACCCAGGTTAGGTAAGCATGTAGCTATAACGAATCTGTTTCTTTATGTCATTTCCTTAAAAAAAAAAAAAGAATTCTGTAAATGCAGGCTGATCATAGGTGCTGGTCCCTGACTCGGCCTTTTCTGGTCCTAGGTTCTCTTCTACTTATGAGTCCTTTTCTCAAACTGCAACATTTTATTTCTTTTTTTCTTAAACGTTTAACCTGTTAAAAGCTTTAGCTGTACTTTCTCACCTAATCCGTCCAGAACTGGAAAGCACGGAGTTACTGAGGGGAACTGAAGCATTTCTCTGACGGCGCTCTTCTCTGCTTTTCCTGGGCGGTGTCAGATGCTCCCCAGGCCCTCAGAGCAGGTCACCTCGGGGCCTGGACTCATCACTGGACGGACACGCCCAGGAGTCGGGGTGGGCCCGGCTTGCCCCTCACCAGAGTGTCACGGTGCCTCCCAGAGCCCGGGAGCTTATTAAATTCGTGTAGAAACAAAACACAGAGGGAAGGGAGCCGGCAGATGAGGGAGAAGGATCCTAGAAGGCCCGTCCCTCCTGCCCCACGACCAACAGCACTTTCTTCATTCAGACCTACCGGCCTACGGCAAGGAAGGGAGAAAAAACAAAACCTTCAAACGCTCCGAAACACAAAATAACCGGCGCCGGGGGTGGGGGGGAGGTGTGGAGAGAGACAAGAAACAAACCATTTTGTTTCATTCCCCCGCCCCCCCAGCAAAAAACCATCAGCCGAGGGAAGCTGGTTGCCATAGCAACCTCAAGGCCAGAGCGGCCGCAACCTATTGGCTGAAACGCCGGAGCCAATGAAAAAGCGCAATGTTGGCGGGTGTTAAGATGGCTGCCTGCCGGCAGTTTGTTGACCGGTGAGTATGGCATATTGCAAGACTGCATCTCGGTGGGCTCGGGCTCCGACGGGACGGGTCAGGGAGACCCCGGGAGGGCCGCTGAGGAAGCCAGCGTGCGCGGTGCCAGCCCCTCAGCCGCTCCGCACGGCTCGGGCTCGGGCAGCCGCGGTCTGAGCCCCGAGCAGCGACGGCGGAGCTGTGCTCCCCTTGCTGGGAGCGTCGCGGGCGAAGGCTTGCCCGTCCCACCGCCGCCGCAGGAGAGGGATGAGGAGGTCTTGGCGCGCCTGTTTACAGTTGCTGTGTCCCCGAAGCCAGCTCCAGCTCCCGGGAACGCCAACCGGCAGGACTCGGCGCGTCGCCGTCGGGGGCCCTTAGCTGTTTTGTGAGGTTCGGATACTGGAGTGGGACCCCGCTGCGATCTTGACCCTGGTAAGCGTGCTCCGCGGCATCCACTTGAAACGAGCCTGGAAGCGTTACCGGTTAATTGTAAATCTTTCTGTGCCGGAGGAGTCCAGGCCCCCTCGGGACACACACTCTGTTTATACTTAAAATGTGTTGCCTACGTGCAAAATGCCACTACACAGTGTATCAGAAGGAGATTGGCAGCTTAAATCTGAACTTTCCCTGGCTTTTAAACCAAGATGCTAGGGAATTCCAGAAACGGATTTTTTTAATGTGTCAATTATTTAATGAGATGTGGTGACTTACGATTCGTATACAGTTGAGCTTAAAGATAGATCTGAGCACATTCAGATTTCTGGCTATTTCTAATTCCACACAAAATGTGGGAAGTAAGGCAATTGGATGGAAGTGGAATTTAAGTTCGGGAATATCTTAGTTGGGAAACATTTACTCTTTGGGTTGGTTGGCTTAGAACTTTTGGGTCTTGCGTGGTATTGTAGACTGTGTGGCATTCTGCCCAACTCCCTGAGACTTTGATGTGTGCAGTTTGGCACAGTGTCTTCTCTAAGTGCAGACAAGGCCATTCTTAACCAGATTTTAACGGAGCAGTCCTGATGACAGGCTTTGTTTCCAGAAATAAGGTTAGCACTCACACAACTCTTCCTGGTGCAAGTTGGTGATCTGAAGTGGCTGGCCATGCACCAGGCAGGCCAGTGAGCCTGTCTGCTGGGGTGGCAGGGTTCTTGTGAGGAGTCAGGGTGGACATTGCCACAGTGCATGGGTGCCTGCCGAGAGGCTGGTGACTCTGCTATTCTCTGGGTGCCCTCCCTTCTCTGGGATTGTGGGCCAGATGCTGCCTGGAGGACAGAAAGCTCAGTCTGCTGGAGTCCTGCCTGCCTCCCACCGGGAGGGCGTGGGCATTGGGGCCCTGACGGTGCTAAGGTCCCCAGCGAGTGGCGCAGAGCTGCAAGGCCCTCACAGAGGATTTGGGCCTTTGTTTGGCAGCTTCTGAAGGGAGACCCAGAAGAAAGCCATGGCTTGTCTAATGGTCGTCCCCAGGACTGGCTTTCAGATCTGCTTTTCCGCATCCCAAAGCTCCCCAGTCCTTGCCCAACCCAGAATCCTTTTGGTCATGATTTGATGTCTCAGTGGATTCCTTGCTTGGACAGGCAGTGTTGACTCAACTGTGTGCCTTAGTGCCTTTGCCTGTGAAAATCAGGCCCAGAGCTGTTCAAGGTCCTGGTGGACAGGTGAAGAAGAATGCTTCCCCGCTTGTAAGTCTCCTTCGCTCAAGGCAGATGACATTATTTCACTGGAAGGAAAAGTAAAATATGTTGGGCGTTTTTCTTATTTCAAAGTAGAGACCTCTGTTATTGACTTTGTAGGCCTGGTAGGCACCTTGGGTTAGGAGCCCCTGAACTGTGCCCCATTCTCTGCATTGTTTTCTGCCCAACTATGCTAAATCATGGCGTGGTTGGCTTTTAAGTGCCTAAAAGAACCTGGCCTTTCAGACCCGGGTATCATGTAATGTTTTCAGTGCAAGAAAAACTGCACCCAGGATTCACGGGGCGAGCTGCCTAGTGCACAGAGCAGGTTTTTACAGAACAGTTGAGGGTGGAGTAATTTACCTGGAGGTGCAGGGGCTATGAAATGAAGGTGATATTCACAACAAGAGAGAAAAGCAGAATTCTGAATCATTCACACGTTCCTCAGAGCTAAAGTGACTAAATTAACGATCATGTGAGTTGCAGGCTGAAAAATGAAAATTTGCGAATTAAGATACCGGCTATTCCATGCACCTAAGAACATGTATGCATACATGTTAAGTTTCTGTTTCCCTGGTATTGTGCATGCAGTGAAAATGGCTGAGCGGATTTTCACAGTTAAAGGATAATTTGGGATTATCTGACTTAAAATAAAGAGATTAAAAAAAAAAACTTTAAGAGATAGTCTGAAAGCCACAAGTGGAACAGCTGAAGCAGGAATGACAGGCGCCTGCATGATAGAGGGGAGAAACGCAGAGTGGCTTGTGTATACTGCCAGCAGAAAGACCCTGTTCTCACACGTGAGCCTAAAACGCAGTCAGCAGGCAGCCCCTCGACACCGGCTGGCTGCGGGGCTGCTTGCTGCACCGTGGCTGTGTCACTGACTCCTCAGCGAGTCGCAGCAGGTGCACGTGTGCATCCTTGTCTGCAGAATCGTCTGTGTTTTTTGTTTTATTATTGTTGTTATTCTTAAGCTGCTCATAGGAAAGTGGCCAAGCACTTGAGAGACTTTCAGGAACTGAGTTCAGAAACTGTCATGTTTGAATTGTGCCATATTCATGGGAACTGTATGGCAGAGGCTCTGCCCGGGCTGCGTCCATGCCCCAGAGTATCTTAAGACTCTCTCTGTGCCAACCTCTAAAACGCACAGGCCTCCTTTATGGATAGGTGAAGGTGTTTGGGGTGCTGGAGTGCACAGAATTTGGGCCTCCTCTTTAAAGAAAAAGAAAAAAAGAAATACAAATTCTGAATAGATAATGAGGTGCAGTGCTGGGGAAGCAACTGCTTTGGGGAGCCGAGAACCCGACCTGCCATTGTTTTTCTGGTAGTTTATCTCTCATTTTCTTACTCTACTCAGAAAACCAACACTGAAATTTCACTAGAAGCATCATGTCATACTGTGGAAATCAAGAAAGTAAATGCCTTGCATCAGTTGCTAGGTGAACGCCATCACAAATAATAGAAACTTATAAACTACCCTCAGAACCCTGCTACCCATAATAGAGATGATGGCCAGAGAAATACAGTGACAAGAGCCCGATATTGATGGAACCCCTGGAACCTCCGGAACCCTTCCTTATCTCAGTTTTTTCCTCAGCTCACTCTGCAATCAATGGTCCCTGACTTACAAAGATACTCAAGATAGAGATGCTAAGTGGCTCCCTTGTACTGGCAAGGAATTCCAGTTGGAGTGGTTGAATGCCACACACTTGAAAAAGCCTAGAGAATATTCTGGGGTTGTGTCAGAGAGCCAATAACTGATAAGGCTGAGCCAAAAACATTTTTTAAAAAGTGCCATCTGATTCTTTGGTGCTAGAGGGAGGATTTAGAGAGATCAGGGCTGTCTCAGGGCAGTGCAGGTCCTCTTTGTCTCAGAGAACCGTGCTCTGGGTCACTCTGGGGAAAGCTGTGTCACTCTGAAAGCTGTGGCAGCCTGCTTGATCGCTGGACAGGAAAATGTGATTTAAAATAAAACCAACTTTCCTATTGTATACATCTTTTGAAGGAAGTTGTTCAGTATGATTGTATCATGGATTTCGATGTAATAAAAATACCCAATTTTCATAATTTTAACTCATGGTTAACAACTCTCATTTCTTTAATCCTGTTTATTAACAATGATTAATTGTTCTAACAGTGGGCCTTGAACTTTTAATATTGGTTTCTCAAGTTTAGTATTGCCTTTCCAAAAAAAGCTGTATGTTTTAGTTAACTTGCAAGTAATATATTTCATGTATTATAGTTATAGTATTTAGTGTAAAATTTAGAACTGAGATATCCTTCTTACCACTGGGTCTTCCTTAAACTATTTATGAGCTTAACATTTTTAAAATAATTGTTTAGTAGCTCCTTAGAAGATAAGCTCCCCTGCTAAAACCGTATATTCATACGCAGGTAAAACTGTCAGCTTTGTCTGCTCTCTGCATGCTACGACTCCAAGTATAGCATTGTCATTCTTCAGTTGCCTGGCAGAATGTATTGTTAGACTGTTAAAATTATTTAGAATGTTTTGCTAATTTCACTTTTTTAGTCTAAGTTGTTAGATGATCAAATTCTAGTTTCTTATTAACATGTAGGTTTGCTCTAAAAGGCTTGTTAAAGCTATTTTTAAACTTTTTTACTTGTGCAAGACTTAAGCTAGCTTAATATGTAAGGCTCACCCCATTTCAGATGTTTTTAAAAAGAATTTTAGATAGCTATTCCCGAATCACTGGTATAGTGACTAGGCTTCTGGGCTGCAGTTTAATGATTTTAAACTCATTTCCATGGCAATTCCTGTAATATGCTTGTCTAAGCTCATCCTCTTCCTGCAGAAGAGAAGATGTGGAGTGGGCTGCTGCCTCCTGGCCTCAATGAAAGTGATGTGGAGTCAGATTCTGGGGATGAAGCCACCTCGGCAGCGACCTCCCAGGAGGGTGATGCGGACGGGACTGCTAGGAACCCGGACATCTCAGCTGTCCCCGCAGAGCAGCCCGAGACTGAACCAGAGACGATCGTGGATGCCTATGAGGCGTGTCCTGCTGGAGTCTCCCTGAACATGTGGACCGTACGTCTCCCCTGTGCTGCCCTTATTAAAGCTTGTGTGTATGTTTATGTCTGTGGAGGGGACTTACCAGGTAAGGGAAATAGACTCAGAACGCTGTTACTGCTCTCTGCGTCGTTTGCCACTTAGGTTCCTGCTTTCATGATTACGTTTCATAGGAAGAGAAAGGGGGCACATCGCTCCGGAGGAGAGCAGTTCTGCCTGCCGTGGTACAGAGGAGTTCTGTCTTTATTCTTTTTTTGTTATCTGTCTGAGTCAACAGGTTTCATTCAGATGATCAAACAGCTCGTTTCAAAACAAATGAATAACAGATCTTAGGTATGAGGGTTTGAGGAATGGAATGTCAGCAACTCTACTACTTTAATTAAGGTGGTGCTTTTATAAATACCAGGCTGTAATTGCTTTTATTACTTAATGTATCTGTTATTTGTAGGTTTTGTTTGTTTGAATGACAGAGTGACAGAGAGGGAGAGACAGACATCTGCCAGGTCACTTGTCAGGGCCCAGCCACCCCAGCTGCAGCCAGGCTGTGTGGCAGGGCCCAAGCAGAACAGCCAGGACTGAATGTAGTGCCTTTTGCAAGTAGCAGCTTAACCTGCTGACCCCATTTATTATTTTTACATGTGTCTTTTTCTTTAATTGTGTTTTTGTTTTGAATTTTATGGTACAATTCCATAGGGTCTGGGCTGATTTTCCCCATATTATTACTACAGCACAGTCCTTCCTAACAAGTCATGAATCCATCAATCTGTTATTTAAGTGTGTCCCAACATTGCTGGTACAGACAATGTCAGACAGTCCAGCATCCCGTTGTCTAGATGTGTCCAACAGTTTCAGTGGGAGTCCATCTTTGATTTGGAAGTCGGGATACATACTGCATTGCATCTTCACATCTGGACATGATAGTCTCTACTGTGCCATCACTATACATTCCCTTAAATGAGAAGTCATCCCTTAAATGAGAAGCCACTTGTGAACAAAGTCAACAACAGGTATAAAGTTAAAACAACAGCAACAAACATTACAGCACCGTGGAGTTGAAAAAGCACGCCACTGAATAACCAGTGCATGGGTGATGAAAAGAAAACACAAAAGCTTCTTGGATAAAATGGTGCCACTGAGCAATTCATGAGTCAATGATGAATTCATCAAGGGAAAAGAAACCATTTGGAAGAAATGAAAATGGAATAAAAAACATCAAAGCACATGGGATACAGCAAAAATAGTATGGAAAGGGTTACTGAACTTAATTTGCATGATGGTTTCCTTATAATAGAACATATGGCATTTGTCCTTTTGGGATTGACTTATTTTGCTGAGCACAATGCTCTCTGGTTAGGACCATCTAGTTGCAAATGGCATGCTTCATTCTTTTTAATGGCTCAGTAGTATTCCATGGAGTAGATGCACCACAGTTTCTTTAACCACTCCTGTTTGGATGGGCACCTGGATTATTTCCATGTCTTTGCTATTGTAGATTGTGCTGCTGTAAACATAGGATTATAGATCCCCTTTGTTTCTTTTTAATAGATATATTTAAGGAATATACTTACTCCTAGGAGCAGGATAACTGGGTCATATGGCAGAATTCTCTAAGCACTCTCTATACTGACTTCCACAGTGGCCGTCCTGGCCTGCAGTCCCACCAGCAGTGAGGGAGGGTGCCTTTCTCCCCACATCCACGCCAGCAGGTGTTATTAGTTGAGTTCTGAATGTAGGCCAAACTCACTGAAGGTAGGTGATACCTCAGTGTGGTTTTCATTTGTATCTCCCTGACGGCTAGGGAGCCCGAGCATCTTTTTATATGTCTGTTAGCCATTTGATTCTGTTATTTTGAAAAATGCCTGTTCATTTCTTTCATCTATGTGCATCTTTTTCTTTAACGTATATTTGCTGCTTAACTCTGTTTTTTTAACTTTGACATAGAAATTTCAAGAGTTGCATAAAAAACATTCTGAACAGAAAGTCTCAACCTCAAGATTCAGAAAGAAAAAAAGAAAACGCTCCAGAAAAGGTAGTTTGTTTTAATCCAGTTTATCAGCAGTGGTAATACTCATCTGTGATTAATTCAATACATTTTTAAAACATTTTAAAGTAACAATCGAGTACTTGAATGTTGACACTTTGTGAATTCTTTTCAGATAAATTGAAGAATGGAAATGAATCTCATGGGTAGGTAGAATTTAAAATAGTTGTCTGTTCCAGACTTACATAATTTGTCCAAATTGTTGAACTGCTTGTGTCTGAGCTGATTAAATAGGAGAACTAATAATTGTGGTGTAATTGTAGTAATCAATTAAAATTACAGAAATTAAAATGGGCTGATTTTGTATAAAACAAAGCAATTTATTTTGTCTTCCTGCAGTGAACCAAGTGAGCAGTCATCAAACGAAGCTCAGTGGAAGGAACTTACTCAGTATTTTGGAGTCAATGATCGATTTGAACCTCCTGTTAAAAAGAAAAAGGTTGAAAAAGTAAGGTTTTTTTTTGTATTGTATCTTCTGTTTTTAAAGATTTATTTATTTGAGAGGCATAGTTAGAAAAGAAGAAATACACACACACACACACACACACACCTTCCAGCTGTTGATTTATTCCCTGAATGACTGTGGTGTGTCTAGGGCAGGACTAGGCCAAAGCAAGGGCAGGACTAGGCCAAAGCAAGGGGACAGGAGCGTCATCTGGGTCTCCCATGTGGGTAACAGGAGCTCAACCACTTGGCCTATCTTCTACTACCTTCTCATGCCATTAGCAGGGAACTGGGTGGGAAGTGGAACGCCTGGGACTCGAACTGGCATCCATAAGGGATGCTGGTGCTTTAGGCAGTGGTCTTCCCCCACTGTACCATGACATTGACTACCCAGGGCAGACCTTTCTTAGAATGTGCCATCTCCCTGAGGTTGAAGGGTGGGCAGAGAGCCACGATGTAAAGAATGTGAATACAGTGTCAGTAGCATGGGGCAGCATTCTCAAGTGGATTCATTCTGGAACACTGGAGTAAAAAGCCGGCCTGGCTGGGATGGAGTTGCCCAAGAGAATGCTGGGAGGCAGGCAGCAAACTCTGGAGAGCCACATGGCGTCTGAGGGAAATGGGCTTCGCTCAGTGTAGTTGAACAGGGTTAAAGGTTTCTGGGTGAGGGAATAGTTTGATTTATGAAAAGATCACCCCAAAAGCTATGCGGGAAATGATAGGGGCAATGAAGGGCAGCAGAAGTCGATAAGAGAACAGATAGGGGACTCGTCCAGGCATGAGATGGGGGCAGACTGAGCAAGTGTGATGTTGCTGAAAACAGAAATTGTGATGGACTTGAGGTACAGCATGGAGATAGAATGAACAGTATTTGCTCTTGGGTTGTTTGGGGTCGGCTTGGAGCATAAGGAAGGAGAAAGAACATTCTGAGTTTTGCCATGGGCAATAGTGAGCAGTGATACCTGTTATGGAGGTGAGCATGAAAGAATGAAGGGGAACAGATGTAAAGGCGTAGCCACATTTGATTGTGGTGCATGTGTGTGCTAACTGGAAAACAGGGACAGTAGGTTAGTAAAATGAGGTGGGGGTGCAGGGGAGCCCATGTTGTATAGCAAGTGGAGCCTCCCCCTGTGAGGCCAGCATCCCACGTGGGCGCTGGTCTGACACCCGCTGCTTCACTTCCAAGGTCTAACTCCTTACCAGTGTTCCTGGGAAAGCAGTGGAGGATGGCCCACGTGATGGCCACCTGCACCCATGGGGGAGACCCAAAAGGAGCTCTGGGCTTTTGGCTTCAGACATACTCAGATCTGGCTATTACAGCCATTTTGGGGAGTGAACCAATGATGGAAGATTCTCTGTCTTTGCTCTGTAACCTTCACTCTACCTTTCAAATAAATAAAAAGTAAATCTTAAAAACAAAAAGAGGTTGGGCTCTGAGAAGAGAGTTTTACATATGCAGACATGAGCGGTTCTCAGTCTGGGACTCGGAGAGAGCTTCAGGGGATGGGCGCGGTGACACTGAGGCAGGACAGGGGGCAAGGGCTGCTTGGAGTGTGAGAGTGTGAGTGGTGTGAACGTGACAGATGCCCCTTTGGCTCACGCGGCCTGAGTTCAGTGTGTTTAGAAACCGCCATGTTCTGGTCAGTTGGCGTACCTTTCCTTTTAAATCCATTGTAGGACGATGCTTTGCTGTTTAGAGGAACTATGCTAAGGAACGCTCAACAGAATTCTGTGTGTAAACTTTTTATTCTGTTATGCAAAGAATTAATGGAAATTAGTCCCTAGTGCCCTAGGGGATTGGAGCCAGGATGGCTTCCGGAGGCAGCTGGTTATTGCTCTGAGCAGTATCCTTTTTTTTATATAAAGATTTATTTATTTTATTGAAAAGGCAAATGTATAGAGGGGAGGAGAGACAGAGAGGAAGATCTTCTGTCCAATGATTCACTCCCCAAGTGACTGCAATGGCCGGTGCTGTGCCAATCCAAAGCCAGGAACCAGGAACTTCTTTCTGGATCTCCCATGTGGGTGCAGGGTCCCAAGGCTTTGGGCTGTCCTTTACTGCTTTCCCAGGTCACAAGCAGGGAGCTGGATGGGAAGTGGAGCTGCCGGGATTAGAACCGGCACCCATATGGGATCCTGGCATGTTCGAGGTGAGGGCTTTAACCACTACGCTATTGTGCCGGGCCCGAGCAGTCTCCTTTTTGCAAATGTCCAGGGGGATGCAAAATTTGTCTAGCATTGTTTAGAATTTGTAATTTGTATGATGTTAGTTTAAACAGGATACTAGAACTAGAACTCTGTGCCAAACCTTTTTAGGCAATTGAAGTTTTGGACAGAGTTCTGATTCACATTATTACATTTGATGTATTCTAGGAGACAATTTTTAAGTTGTAATTAGCATTTTAAAAATGAGATCTCTGTATAGTTTTTGCTTTTGTTTTTTTTGCAATCACTCCCACCCTGTGTTGGGAGTTTGAGTTTTCCTGACGGGAGATGTTCCTGTTTTTAAACAGCACCCCACAGAAAAAGTTAGGACTCTGGGCACAGAAACCATGCTGGCCAGCCCTGTGTCTGGTCATAATTTTGCCTTAATGGTCAACAGATAAATTTACACAAAAATGAAAGAAAAGACTTAATGAAGTCCAGTTCTTTGCTCTTAAGGAGTTGGTTGTAATTGCATGCTCGTTACAGCGTTGTTCTGTCTGGGATCACCTCTTCTGGTGTTGTGCTGAAATCTGTACCCTGAATGCCCTTAAGGAATGCCCATAGGAGGGGCACGAGGCAGAAGCTAGAGTAGGAGTGAGGCCAGCAGGTAGTTCCTGCCTGCCCTGCGTTGAGACACTGTTGAAACCCTGGACCTTCGGTCCCTGTTCTCCGCTGGAGCCAGCCGGGGGTCTCCTGCCGTGGCTCAGCCTTCTTACTTTGCATTCCTGCAGCCCTTGGGAAGGTAACATGGTGTAGGCTTCTTCTTCTTGTCTGATGTGATCAGGTGTTTGAGAAGCTGTGGAGGATGGATGTTTAGCACGCTGCCCTCACCCTCTTCCAAGCCACGCCAAGAAGCTTGTTTGTTTTGCTTGATCGTTGTCGTATCCAATGGTACTTTAGTGTTCTTTGTATTAAGTACAGCTATACCTGAGTTTCGGGCGGCAGTTCTGGGACTTACTAGTCGTTCTAAAATCATAACAATTATTTTGGATCTGTAGGAATTTCTTTAGAATAAATTTTACTCATTAATTTCACTATCACAGGTATTCTTCATTTGAGTCAGTTTGAATAGTCCGCAGCCATTAGTGAAGTAGTTTCATGTTTACTTACTGGATGCCTTTTGACATGAAAAGCCAGCTGTACTTTCATTGATTTTTTAAAGTAATTGTACATTATCTGGTGGTTTTAAAATTTGTTGTTGGGAGGAAAACTGCCCATGCTGGGCATAGCTTTTGCAGCCCTGTTTCTCTACCAGTGTTTTCTCCAGCCATTCTTGCGTCAAACTCCAGTACCTCCATGGCATGAAACGCTGGCTGCTTGCACGCAGGAGGCGTGGGCATGTGGAGGGCAGTGCTGTGGGCAGGAGGCATTGCAACAGGAAGTGCCGTTGGCACTGTGGGGTGTCCCTGGGATCAGTTACAGAGTGCTCCCTCTTGATTCTGCTGTCCTCCCCGTATGAGGCAGGGCTGTAGTATTCACAGGAGGAGCTGAAGCTGAGCAGACAGCAGCTCAGAGGTGAAATGAGACCCTAAACACAGGTCGTTTGCTCCCAAAGGTGGATTTTTCTGAATAACTGAACTTAGATCTTTTTTTTTTTAAGATTTATTTATTTTTATTTGAAAGGCTAATTTTGCAGAGAGAGGTCTGGCTCATTCCCTAAACAGCTGGAATAGTCAGAACTGAGCTGAGCCGGAGCTGGGAGGCAGGACCTTCTTCCCAGTCTTCCAGGCAGGTGCGCTGCCCCAAGGACCTGAGCCACCCTCCGCTGCTTTCCTAGGCCCTGAGCAGGGAGCTGGATGGGGAGTGGAGCAGCCAGGGCAGGAACCATCCTTATGGATGCTATGGATGCTGGCACTGGCACACGGAGGGCTGCTTGCTGTACCACCACACCAGCCCCTGAACTTGGATTCTTACAAACTAGACTTGCATGATTTAAGTTGCTGTGTCTTACCAAGGTATAGAGGTGATAGAGTAGATATGTGAGTTACATGTAAGAGTAGTTCTTTTCTTTATGGAGAAATTGCATTCTTTTTCCCTATTTAGGTCCTGTCACAGTAAAGCAAGCTTCAGTGGATAATTCGTTTCTGTTGAGCTTTAAACATTGAATATATTATCCAGCTAAATGATTATGTGGCAGAACTTCTGTCAAAACGTGTTGCTGTGGAATTTGACTTCAAGTCCTTTATTCAGTGTATTACTACAAAATATTCCCCATGTGTATGCTTGGGTGACTAATGTATAATAGTAAACCTGGTAGCACAGTTGTCTTAGCTGTTTGTGATCTTGACCTCTTGACGTGTGTAGCAGAGCTGTTCATTAGAGGGCAGCTGTTGCCTGATGGGACCCTTAAGATACTGTGCGTGGAGGAGTTCCCATGTGGCTGCATTGCATCCCTAAGTTGGTTTGTCTGTGTTGGGATCATCTTGGGCTCAATTTTGCTTCTAGCCACAAGCAACGTAGAAACCCACCAAGGCGTTGCAGCCCATGCACATGTGCTGTACTGGCTCTCCTGAGGTCTGGGAGACATACTAGACATTAGAAAAGTAGATACGGCTAATCTTGGGTTCAACCTCAGACTTTTCAGGAAAGCATCAGTGAAATGATTTATAGGACCATACTCATTCAAACTCAAGTTCTTGTATTTGTTCTTGAGTTTGAGCCTTGCAGAGTTGTGCTGTAGCCTGGCTGTATAGAGATGAGCCCTCGCATTGCATTTAATGCTGTTGTGAATTCGAGGCAGAATCATGCCAACAGCTATCAAACGACAGCTGAATTCTGAAAACATGGGTAAGGGGTTTAGGTGTGTCTCTGACTCTTAATGTAACTTTGCAGAGAACATTTTACTGCGCATGCGCAGTTGTGATCATGGAGGTTTAGGGACTCAGCAGGGTTGCTTAGCTCCTCAATGGGGCCCTGAGGTTTGAGCGCGGGTCTGCCCCCTCACCATGCTGCTGTAAGCTGTTAGGGACTTAGGGTTTTGTGGAGGTGGAAATGTTGTATGGAAGAATTTTTTTAAAACTAATATAACCATTTTAGATGCACTTGAAATGTTAGTGTGATCTTATAGGAAGTTTAGGTGTATGTATGGATTCTATTTTGCTTGAATTGCCAAGAAGAAGGGAGGGAAAAATGAAATATATCTAATTTATATTGCAAAATATAAATATTATAGTTAATTATATCTCACTAATGCTGTTGAAATTTTTAAAAACTTAAAGAAGCACCGCAAACCAAGTTGAAAATGAAGGAGGGTATTTTGGTCACCAAAGCAGTGTGCGCACTGTCTGTGGGAGAGGAGACTTCCAAGGCCAGCGGCTCTGCCCGGGGCAGTGCCCACACTTCCTGACTGCTGGTCCAGCCAGTCTTCTTTTAGCTTGAACTTGCTCATCCTGTTAGGTGCTACTCAGAAAGGCTGGGGCCATGGGAGTTGCTTGATGGTGAAAGGATGGATTTATAGTTTTAACTAATTTATTTTTACATGACAGTTACACCTAGGAGCTTAGCCAGTCATATTTCTCAAAGGAGTGTCTTTCTCCCCTTCATTCCATTGACCCTTATTTAGTCTGTGGCTTCATGGTAATCTAAGGGAGGTTAGCAAGTTGGTGGAGCAAAGTGATCAGCTGATATGAAGGTTGTTCATGGACATTGCTGACAAAAGCCAAGTGTGTCTTCCTCCCCCATCACTGCTCTGTGACACTTGGGGGTCTGACGTGAAGGAGTAGCCATGCTCGGGTCTTCTGTCATTGGGAAGCCTGTGGAGTTAGAAGGCTGCAGAGCTGCTGTATGGACTGAGCAGGGTTGGGTCAGCAACAGAGACCCGTAGTGACCAGGTGACCGAGGTGAAGGGTGGGAGCGGGGCTCAGCTACTGCCTTCCTGCTGCTAAGAATGGGAAAGGTCAGACAGACCACTGTTGCAATGGCATTGGCCCAAAGTGTGGACTGCTGAGGGGGTAGTGGGGTGTTCCTTGAGGGCGAAGAATGTTGGGGGAAGTGAGTCTGAGGTGTTTAGATCAGGGGGATTCTGCAGAAACACAAAGAAGGGAAATTCCTAAAGATGACCACAGGATAAGAATGGAAAAAAATACCAGAGCCCTGTAATTGTGGCCAAGGACTTGAAGCAAGGGTTCCAGCTGCAGGAAGGAGCAAGCATAACAGCTGCTTCTCCTGCCAGGTCCTGAGGAGGCATTGGGGAACAGACATCAGAGACCACCCTGTGGTCTTGTTCCATAATCTTTTTACGCAAATTAATGTTGTGGAAGTGTTTCAGGAAAAAAATTCTGTTGATTGGCATAATGACTTAATATATTGATGGGCAAGACATTCTTAGGACTTCCGTTATTAGGGCAGGAGAAGTCTGGAAGAAAAATCTGTGTGAACTGAAAATGTTGTTAGAGTAACATTTTCTTAGAAAAAGCATGTATTAGGCCAGTTTAAAAATTTCTTATTGTCTTTATTTTCATGAACTAGAACCGTTGAAGTACTTTCTGTAAGTATATAACAGATCTTCCCTACACAAGTTTTAGGTGTGATTTCTTAAATAAGTTTAGCAGTTAAAAGCATTTCCAGGAACAGGCATTGTGGAGTAGTGAGTTAAGCTGCCACTTGAAGCCACACATGTCCTGTTGGAGTGCCAGTTTGAGTCCTGGCTATTCTGTTTCCTGTTGTATCTTGGGAAGCTGCAAATGGTGAGTCAGGTACTTAGGCCACTACCTTGATATGGGAAACCCAAATGCAGTTCCTGCTTCCTGGCGTCTGCCTGGTCCAGTCCTGGCTGCTTAGGGCAAGAACCTGTGGTTGGATGATGTGCCCCCCCCAACCCCATCCCTCTGCCTTTTAGGTAGTTGGAAATTAACTTAAAAAAAAATTCTGTGGGAAAGCAAAATCATTGTTAGGCAGTTTTTCCCACAGTCATTGACTCGGAATGAGCAGTCGAGACAAGAGGTGGAAGTGGTGATTGAGGACACAGACTGAGCAAGCCTGGATTCAAGCGATGGCCTTGGATGACTTGGGCCAAGTTTGGCAGTATGATAGAAGGCTCTGTTTCCTTATCTTTCAAACAGGGTAGTGTTATTCCATGACATATTATGAGAGCTGAATTAACTTTCTTACAGTGCTGGGTCCTGGGGCTACTGCATCGTCAGTCTTACATAGTTTTTAAACTATTACAATTGTGTGTCACGTAGCAACAGACGACATGTTTCTTCTTTGGGTGTCACCCAAACTAAGATGGCTGTATCACTAGGTGATAGGATTTCTCTTCTTTTAGAGATTTATTTTATTCTTATTTTGAAGATCGAGTTACTGGGCCCGGCGGTGTGGCCTAGCGGTTAAAGTCCTCGCCTTGAACACCCCAGGATCCCAAAAAGGCGCCAGTTCTAATCCCAGCAGCTCCACTTCCCATCCAGCTCCCTGCTTGTGGCCTGGGAAAGCAGTCGAGGACGGCCCAAAGCTTTGGGACCCTGCACCCATGTGGGATATCTGGGAGAAGTTCCTGGCTCCTGGCTTTGGATCGACATAGCATCGGCCATTGCGCTCACTTGGGGAGTGAATCATTGGAAGGAAGATCTTCCTCTCTGTCTCTCCTCCTCTCTGTATATCTGACTTTCCAATAAATAAATAAATCTTAAAAAAAAAAAAGAAAGAAATAGCCTTTTAAAAAATTAAAAAAAAAAATAAAGATCGAGTTACCAACAGAAGGAGAGACAGAGAGCGAGCTTCCATCCTCTGGTTCATTCCTCAAAATGGCAGCAGTGGTTGGAGCTGAATCAATCCAAAGCCAGATCCACAGCTTCCTCGGGGTCTCCCATGTGGGTGCAGAGTCCCAAAGACTTGCACCATCCTCCACTGCTTCCCCAGGAGCATTAACAGGGAGCTGGATGAAATGGAGCAATTGGGACTTGAACCAGTGTCTGTATGGGATGCCATCATCTGAGGTGGTAGCTTGAACCTCTGTGGCATGTTATTGCCCTGGTAACTTCTCAGTAGCCTTGTTGTTAATAAGGGAAAACATAGGCTTTGGGTTCACAAAGGCCTGGATTTGCATCCCCTTTTTATTAGTTCAAGAAGTTATTTGACCTTGAGAAAGCATGTAGCAGATACGAGACTTCTCATCGGTTCCTGGAAACAGTGCCAGCCCCCTTACAGGGTGGTGTGGGGGTTCAGTGGTCTGCATGAGTGACGCACTGGGTGAAGTCGTGTGTTGGCTTGGCTTGCAAATGTTTGCCTTCCTTTTCTGCCCTTGATTTTTAACTGTCTTTCCTTTCTAGTCAGGCCTTGAAAAGAGGATTGACCAGGCTGTGGAGGAGTGGGACATCGAGAAGGCCGAGGAGCTCAGTAACCAGCTGGCTGTGCGCGAGGTAGGTGGGGCTGCCGGCACGCTGGTTGGGTCTGCAGCTTCTCCAAGCTGGGGGTGTGTTCTTGCATTGTCACTGATAAGTTCATAAGATCGTGGGGAAATACATGACCTGAGGTATTGCTTTTTGTTTGTTCCCTCTTGTCCTGCCATTTACTATTAAAATGATACGATTTTTGTCTTTAGTATTTTTTGATTGTTTTGATCTAAAACTTAACACTGGGAATAATCCTTAGATTTGACTGGTTCTGGTGAGTTTTGCCAGGTGTGAGTGAGGGCAGTGCTCCATCTGGTCCTCCTGCTTGGAGCAGCAGGTGTGAGTGAGGGCAGTGTTTCTTCTGGTCCTCCTGCTTGGAGCAGCAGGTGTGAGTGAGGGCAGTGTTTCTTCTGGTCCTCCTGCTTGGAGCAGCAGGTGTGAGTGAGGGCAGTGTTTCTTCTGGTCCTCCTGCTTGGAGCAGCAGGTGTGAGTACAGTGTTTCTTCTGGTCCTCCTGCTTGGAGCAGCAGGTGTGAGTGAGGGCAGTGTTTCTTCTGGTCCTCCAACTTGGAGCAGCTTGTGTTCTCCATCACACCCCTCCACTTCTCCTGGCTCTGCACATCCTCTGTTCTCGACAGTTTCCGGCCTTCCCTTCCTTTCGTCTGCAGTGTGAAAGTGACAGACACTTTGCACGATCTTTCCAGCTCCAGAAGGCCACAGGAAGCTCCTCACCTTCCTGGGGCAGGAGGTCTGGGACACTCTCCAGCTGAGGACGTCCCGGGTAGACCCAAGCGCTCACGCTGGTACATAGGGGCCAAGTTTAGTGTTTTGTAATTTCTTTGGGTCCTTTTTGGAACAAAGTCTCTTGGCTGTGGCATCTGTTTTTACTGCCTGAGTACTGCTTTGCCTCATCCTAAGCTGTAGTGTGTCCTGGGTTATTTGTGTGAGCTGCTACTCAGTATTCTTACTCACCTGCACGGGAAGTTCTTTTCTAAACAAAACTGGAAATGGACTTGCTCTTCAGTAGACTGGTCTGTGGACACACTGCCATACCCTTTCATCATCAGGTGCCACAAATCCTGCTGTTGCTGACTTGTGGTTTTTGCATTTCCCCTTTCCTCCGTCGTTTTGCCTCCGAGGCTGAAGTATTATCTGAATTTGTTATTTTTGTATAGTGAAAAACAAATTCAAAAGAAAGGCTATTTGAGATTATCCTGTTTTCTAAGCCTTTCAAAATCATTTGTGACATTAAACACTTCTGTGTATAATATGTGAGGAAGAGAAAGTGTGTGTGTGCCAAGTAAAGTAACTTTTCTCTTACTTTTTTAGCATACACCCTGTTTAACATAAGATTTGCAGTTCGGCAGGTCGCCTTGCAGGTGCCCCTGCTGTCTCCAGAGCTCGTTTTATCTTGTGATTCCTCTTCCCTGGCGTCCTGGGCCTACCCTTGACAACCACTTGTGTCTGTGTGGACCTGACGCCTGTAGATTTAAGTGGAATCCTGCAGCATTCCATTTTTATTAATGTTAAGTGCATTTCACTTAGAGGAAGGTTTTCAGGATTCATCCATGTTGTGATATGTATCAGGATTCACTGTGGAGGACAGTGGCTTAGTTTCTTGGCTAGCTAGGAAGTGTAAGCAGGCAGTGTTGGAGTTGGAAGCAGACACCACAGCAAGTAGACCCGTGCACAGCTCTGGATGGGAGTCCATTGAAACGCTAGTGAGGACGGGGGCTTGCTTTGTGGTCTAGGGGGCTTCAGGAGCCTGACCAGCGCTCAGAGTGGCAGTGACCTGTCCCTGGTGTGTGTGTCACTGAAGGAAGGCCGGTGGAAGTCGGTGGCCGCGTGGGCTGCATAGCCACCTCGTTCGGCTCAGGCGCAAACCTTTCTAAAGAACTGGTGGTGAAATGCCCCTCTAGGGCTGTGTGAACAATCTGCTGGATAGTTGGAGTAAAGACAGGCACCGGAGAAAAACCAGCAGACTTGTAGAATATGGCTGCCCTGCTGATTTTAGGGTTGCTGTGGATTTCTGCATCTTCCCTTGGTTCTTCGTGCCTCTCTGGGCTTCCTTTGGGGCACCCGGGAGTCGTGTGTCAACCACAGTGCCCGTGACCAGCAGAGCCCCGGGCAGCCAGTGTCGCCAGCTTTTCTTTGCTCCAGGAAGAGAGGCTAAGGCAGAGAGCCTGGTAGTCCACACTCAAGTGAGGGCTCCATGTAGTCTGTTGCTGGATGTGCATTAGCTGTTTATTTGGGAAGTCAGGAGACCAGAGAGAGCTCCTGTTTATCTGCCAGTTGACTCTGCGCATGCCGGTGAGATGTGGCTGGAGCCAGGAGCGGGAACTCAGGCCTCCCAGGGGGGACAGGAGCCAGTGACTGGAGCCATCCCTGCCGCCTCTCTGGACTGGGTGGGAAACTGGGGTGAGGTTCTGGAGCTGGGGCCACATCCTGATAAGGCTGAACAGCAGCTCTGAAATGTCCGCTTGAACGCATTTACTGCTGTGTTCCTTTTCAACTTTTATTTTGAAATTATTTCAGGCATTCACGGTTGTAACATTTGTAAAAGGGTTTCCTATTTTTCCAGATAAGTGAAATGTTAACACTTTGTAACACCTGCTTTCATTTTTTTGAATCTGTGCACTTTTATTTAAAATTTCCAGTTGTGTGTCTAGTTTGTAGCAGAAGCAGTGTTTGTTTTCCCAGCGCAGTTTGTCACAGCCTTCCTTGGTCCGCTTGCACCTGCAGTGGCTCCTCGGCCCATCCTTGCCCAGGCCCTTCACTTGCTTGAAGATCTTTAGCATGGGCCTCAAGTCTGGCTTGCCTGGGATTTCTTCATGATTAATTTTAGGTTATGCTTTTTTGTCAGAAATCATGTAGAATTAATGGTACTTTTCAAGTCGGGCTACCCAGAGCCACACGCTAGCTGTTCCTTCTATTGATGGGTTATTTGAGTGTTGATAGCGCTGGATTTCCCTATTGTGATATTACTATGTTTCACTCTGTAACAAGTGAGTGTTTTATGGAGAGACAGAATAAGCTGAGACTGCATAAATATTCTTTCTCACACTTTGAAATAACTAGCTTTAGCAACCATTGCTGTATTTCTTTTAATTTTTTTTTTTCTTTTTTGGTCTGTGTTGCTGGGGACAATTAATATTATTGTGACTGTTAAATGACTCTCAAATGTTGCGCTGGGCTAGGGTCCCAGTGTCCCAATCAGCCCAGCCATGCTGTCATTCTGCCTGCCTGGGTGCTCCCGGGTGTGCTTCGCTTCCCGCGTGCTGCAGGCAGGGGCCTGGCAGGAGCAGAGGGCCTGGGACGCGGCAGCACTGTTGTGACCTCAGAGGGCGCCAGGCGTGTGCTTTGGGTTTGTTTTGTCCTGTCGCTGTCTTAGAGGTGGGATTGTGTAACGCTTAGTCGCTGTTCCCTGTCCCGGTGGACTCTGACGGCTTCTCAAATGTTTGACAAATGAGGTTACTTTAGAAACACGTCACATTTTCAGCAGTGCAAAGCTAATAGATATTTTTCCCAAGTAGTCTTTTTAGTTCCAGATAAATGCTTTGTCCTGATAAAATATTTAGTGTAGGATCAGAGAATTCTGATTATACAAAAAACGCCGGATCCCATTCTTTTCTGTGTGTTAAGTGGAAAAACTGCTAGATGGTTGCTATGTGGAAACAGGTGCTGGAAAAATACTGATGCCACAATTACTGAAGCATTGGGAAGAAGGTACTGCTTAGGATGGAATTTTTGAATGAGTGGTTGAGTTTGAGATTTCATTTTTGTATGTTTCCCCCCGGGGTGCCAGTGGCTATAGATGCAAGAGATGGAATCTCGAGGGGCTTGTGTGAGTGGGCCAGAGCCCTCTGGGTTAAGTGTGTGCTTGCCTGGCAGTGTTCTTTTGAAAATCAGGTATATGGGTTTTCAATCAGTCCCATTTTCTTTTTGCAAGAAGCAGTGACTGGGACCTGCTGATAAAGCCCACGCTCCGAGGCACTGATCCTAGCGTTCTGAAAGCCTTCTCCAGCCGTAATCAGTGAAACTAATTTTTGATGTTTAACATTTATAAGCCCGTGAAACCAATAGGGCAGCAGCGGTAGAGAGAAGAAAGAAGCCAGAAGTAGAACAGTGTCAGCTCAGGCCTTGAGAGCAGCTCCTCCAGTCAGCGGCGTGCCAGACTAGAGGCTGCTGGCACGCTGTCCCGTGGTACTGCAGGCCCACGGTCTCCCAGAACCCCATTGCCATGAATGAATGAAGACGGTAGATGGCCAGCCAGGCTGGAGGGCATGGCTGCGTGTCACGTGTGCAGCCCAGGGTGTGTGGGCTCTGCTGGAGACTACCCCCCGTTGGTCCCGGATTGTTCGATCCAGGAGGAGAACTGACATGGATTTTTTCTATTATATTGATGAGGTTGTTCTTACTGGAAGAAATAATGGTTTACAGTATATTACAAACACTCGGAGATACTTGTGATTTGCTAGCCTCAGGTTTGGCCCTTGCGAATGCCATCCTCCGGACACTCTTCCTGACACCTTGTCTTCGTTACTGTCTAGGTCCTGCTAATATAGAGGAACCAGTGGAAACAGGTGTTTTGACATTCTAAAGCCTGGGTTTAACCACAGGCAGCAGTTAGCCTGACTGAGCGCACGGAGCAGGGTCTCGGTGTAGGCATCTGTGTGTTAGTTGCTGGCAGGTGAACAGCAGCTTTTGGACAGCAGTGCGGTGTGCTCCTGCCATTGGTGCGTCAACTCCGTGGGCGATGGAGGACCTGAGTCGGCTGAGCTTCTCAGTGCAGCATCAGGGAGAATTGAGTGGGGAAGGGGAGCTGCCTAGAAATTGTATTTGGGCTTTGTATAGCTTATGGCCTCCAAGATGAGCTTTTCTGATAAGTGACTGAAAGCATTGCCTGCACTTGACTCCTTGACACCACCAGTCCTTCAACTTGAAACATTTTAACATTTATGGCAACCTGGAGTAAGGAGTCCTACTGTTCCTTGAGTATTTGCAAGATATTCACTATGAGACGCTTTGGTTATAACCCCTATCCTCTTTTTCTAAGGCCAAAAACCCTTCAGTTTAGACTAATGATACCATAAAATGTTTTGATATTTTAAAGCTTCTTCTCTTGAATTGATGAATAAAGACCTCAAGCAGTGACTTGCTATTAAGCATATTTAGATATCTTCCCAAGGTATCACAGGTAGAAATGATAAAAAATATATATCAGAGTGTACATATCTTTCATTTTAAATACTGCGTTGGTAGAATGGATCAAGCGAGGAATTTAATTTTATTGTAAGATAGACTATTTAAATTGTTAGTTTTCCAGTTGTACATTAATAATGTCAAAAGCATGAATAGCTTGTTAATCTTTAACCAAAGAAGGCCAGAATGGCATTTTTCAAAAATCAGAGTTTGAACAAAGTGGATTTCTTTCGTATCCATATGGATTAAATGCACTCTGAATTTGGGCAGGTTATTAACAATTTATGTTTTTTAGAGTAGCTTCCTAGAAAATGCAAAGTCCTTCTCATTAAAAAGGAGAGTGTAGGGAGAATTCCGGAGAGCAGTTGTGCAGTTAGTGTACCTCCTGGAAATCGTTATTTCTCTGGGAGCCCCGGGACCTGGGCCCCTTGTTCCAGCATTTCGATTTTCCAGGTGGCCTGATGGTGAGGCTGTGGTTTCACTGGATTGTTAATTTCAGGAGCTGTCAGTACTGTGTTATCCCAGCACAATAGCAGTCTGAAGCCAGGAATTGCACTCCCTAAGAGCACTGTTTTGACTGATTTTCCTATTAGACTACCTGGGATATTAACATCGCTATAGCTCAAAATGGAAACATTTATTTAAATATCTTAATTTATAGACATACTGTCATACTTAAAATGACTTCTAGTCAGTGCTGTTATGTCTATCAACAAATAAAAGCAAATATGGCTGAATTGAAGGACCTGTTACGTTGAAGCACATATTTTAGTTCTGAACCCTTTATTCTGTAATCCAGACAGGAAAATTGTTTTCTTCCTGTTTTCATGGATACTTTCTTTAGGTAGAAGTATCTTGACAACCATGTTACCAAGGCAAAACAATTTGCTCAGATATACAGCTGAACAGTATATTGCAGTTAGCTGTTGGAGACACACGTCCCTGGGACCCTGCTGCAGGGTGGCAGGTTCTGCTCTTAATTGCTGTGAACGCCAGCCACTGAAGACCCGGGAAACAGTCAAGATGCAGTGAGTGTTGTTTATGTGTATATATGAAGGATTCAGATCCAAAGTCTCCAGCATTTTATTTTTTGAAAGGAAATGATTTTGCCGCTAGTACCAGGGTAGAATCCAAGCAATGGTCTTGCTCTGAAAACTGGTGTTTTTACTTTCATTGTATCCAGAGTCACCTGATGTAGGCAGTCTGTAGCAGACGCATCGGATAGCCCTTTCCTGTCTCACTACTCCTTCATTCCTTCCTTGCTCTTGTATTTATTCATTTTTGCCTCTTTCTGATCAGGCAGTGGCGGATAGGACAGCTCTCTTTCGCCCTAGTTCACCCGTTAGCCGTGAGAAGGGGCGTTGGCTAGTCCACAGCTCCATCAGCTGGGGGCACGTGGGAGACTCTTGCTTTGGGAGGAGTGCGTGTATCTGTTAAGGACCTTTCTAGAATGTACTGCCTTTCATTGACTTTGGTCATCTCTCAGGGCTTTGTGATGCTGAAGTGCTCGATGCATCATTCGTTTTACAGTGTGCGTGCCTGTAGTCTGGGGGAACCTTTAAATGCTTATTTTAATTCTTGGAAGCCTTGTTGTCAAAGCATTGCGTGATCATGTGACTCATTCTGTTGTTACGTGTAGATGAGCACAGCAGCGTGTGTGGGAAACGGGCTCTGTGTTCCAGGAAGGAGAAATCTGGGTGAATTCCTTCACATCTGAAGACAGGTTCCTCTGCACAGAGATTGCGTCCATCCTTGAAGTTGGAGCGTCTGATGGGAGAGGTGATCTCGGTGCACTGGGCTGCTGTGTCTGTGCGTGTGCCCCTGCACATCCCACTGGAGGGGGTGCTTTCTTTTAACCTTTGGGGCCTGACTGGGTGATCACCTCAAATAGCATTCCTTATGCTCTCTTTTAATTATGTTTATCTGTGCTTTTAACTAACCTTTAAAAAAGATTTCAGATGTTACAAGTCTAATTAAAGAGACAGACAAAGCACAGTTTATACTGTAGATTTTTTCTGCAGTTCAATTAATCAGCATGTTTTCTCTTTTAATTAAAACCATTTTAGTAAATTAAAGCCCACAGCAAAACACATATATAATTTGTTTGTAATTAGCTCTTAATTGGTGGTAGTTGAAGCTTAGCACCCTTGGTTTCTTTCTTCATGATTGCCATTTTATTAGCAGCCAGTCATTAATTAATCTTTTTCTAATTAGCTTATAAAACTGTTGATGGCACATTATTGTAAATGTGATTTTAAGTTCAAAGCTTGTTAATAGGCTTTCTTACTTAGAAGAACAGAGATAAAGAAATTGCTGAAAACAGTACTACAGTTCTTTTAAAAAACTGTCTCTTATGGGGGCTGTGTAAAGCATCTAACAGCTTCTGGTTCATTTTTTAAATGCTTTTTGCCCTTATGAATGAGATAAGTTACTTGAATATGAATGTCTGTATCCAGGAGTAATTTCAACAGTGTAGCATCTTTTCTCCCTCTTTTGGAGTACTGTAATCTACAAATAATTTGAAGCCTTAATAGTCATCATTAAAACAGGTGTTAAGTAAACTATTTCACTATGGAATCATATAGCTGCATATGTTATTGTGAGGACATTTACATATATATATATGTTAAGAAGGCTTGTGTATAAGCATTTTAAAGACAAGTTGCTAGATTTTGGTTTGAAGTTGTAGGTATGAGGCTCAGTAGATGTGGATACAGCCATGTGCCCATGCAGGTGTAGGTAGTATACCAACGTGTGCAAATCTGTACTTGACACATTTCAAGATGACAATGAAATTAGGCTATTTCCTGTAGCAGAAGCAAATGATTTAAAGTCTGGCATAGCTTGGTTGCTGTCCTCCGAGCTTTGGCATCTCAGGTGTGACTGTGGAGAGAAAGGCCCAGTCCAGATGTGGCTGTCCTGAATTTATCATTGCATGGACCCTGCGTGAGACGCATTAGCCACATTATATTCCTTATTGAAACACATCACTGACTTCCCAAGACCCCGAGCCTTACGCATCCTAACCTATTTTTGTTGATATTCATGGAAAGTTTGGGGAGTTACCCAAAAAACCCACAGCGTTTACCAGTCAGGGGAACTGCTTTTTCTTATTTGCTTGTTGAACTTTGCATGTTATTGAAACTTTGGCTATTTCTTTCTTGTTTTTTACAAGGTATTTTATGATGCCATGCAAGAGATACTGGAAGGGGATAGCTGACAAGGGAAAAATTAAAAATTGGATAAAAAGTAAATGAATAATGTCATATTACTGAAGAGATGAGAGGCTAATTTGTGCCGACTTTTTGCTAATTTTGTTCAAGCCTCAGAATGAGGAGCTGTCACCCGTTCTGTGTTGCACTGATGGCAGTGCCAGCGATCCATGAAATGAGCTGCCGCTGGCTTTGTTCTGATAAGAATGAACAAATCTGCACGATGTTCGGCTCCCAGAATCTCATTTTCATACTTGCATGCAGGCTAAAAGAAATAAGCTGTTTGCAGGCTTGATTAATCAGACATTGGAGGGGTTTTTGTCTCTTTGATCTCTTTCGTCTCCTAGGTAACTTGCTTGACATTAATGTTGAGCTTGAGTAAAGACAATCAGGAATTGTCGACCAAACTGATATAAAAATTAAAGACCTTAACGCTTTAAGTACTCCAGTAATGGTTCCGCTTTACTTCAGAAAACATCTGTTTTCATTTAATTAAAGAACAAAAGGGAATGGCATAAATATTTTTCATAGAGGCCTATTATTCCATAAAAAGTTAAAGTATGATAATTGCTATTTTTAAGTAAGTGCCTTGAAAGTGTTCAAACGGGGGGGAAAACTTCATAAATCTGTTACAAGCTAGTAATTTGGAGATGAGTAAAATATTTTATGAAATGGATAAGAAGTTTACAGTCACGCTGGATTAAGCTGTTTGAGCCAGATGCTGCAAATGATTATCAGCAAACTTTATAATGACAAGGTTTGATGAGAAGCTCAACTTGATTTTGAAGTTTGTCTTTTAAAAAAATCTCTACTCTTGAGGATGTGCCATTATATCTATTTTACAACCCGATATGATTTACACATGCTAAACCTGTAAAATTGAAAGGAATTAAAAAAATGTCGCATGCATTGGCTTGAGGTTATGCAGACGCCTTTACAAATCTTCCAAGTGGCTGTAAAGATGAATGCCTCCAGGGTCCAGCCCGGCCCTGCTTTTCCAACCAGCTAAAGCCCTTATCTTAAATCCAAGCAAAGTACCATTAATCTTTTTGAAAGACCTTTTATGGCTTTTAATATATCCCAAATTAGAACATTTTACACCCTTGGTTCCTGAAATATGGCGATAAAAAGCCTTTAGAGCTTAATTTTCCTTACCGCATGCTCCGACCAATTTGCAGTTCTTTGTGATAATGTTTAGACACCTTAATTAAAATGCAGCAAAATATTGGATGTTCTATATGGAAAACTCTGATTCTTTGGCTTCCCATACAAGAAATTCTGTGTATATTTTTATTCATTAAGAAAACAAAAATGGCTCCCACATTATGTGGCTGTTGTTATCTGATGACCCGGAACAGTTTTTTAATATAGAAGCCATTGACCAAGCCTTTGTGGTGTTTACATTGGGTGTGAAGATGCGTTTTTCTTTCTGTGGAAGCAAAACGGGGATTCTCGTCAGCCTGTTTGTTTGTAATACTGCAACACAGCGTGCTGTTCTTTCCTGTTCTGGAACACAGGTCAGTCATCTTGGCTGGACCCCGGCTCCGCCATAGAAGGGTCTCAGCCTTTTCTGCTTCCAGGTAAGTGAAGCACAATCAGTTCAAGCGTGCGAAGGATACAGAAAGGCTGTGACTTCTCTCGGTCACTATGACCTAGAAAATGTTTCTCTGTAAAATATACACGGACCAGGTCTGCTTAATGTTTATCCATTGAGGAGCATTCCATTGAAACTAACCGCAAGTAAAATGCAGTTAGAAAAATATCCTTGACAGGAAGGAGTGGTGTTCAAAGTGCTGGCCGTTTGGTACATTTCCTGAGTTCACAAGGTCGTGGGGCTCTTCCTGGGGATACTTACTTCACACACTTTTCTGAATGACTTTGAGCAAGTCTTCGCAGGGAGCGTTTGCGCTGAGTCTGCGGCGATGCTGTGAGTGCTTGACTTGGCCGAGCACGGCAGGGATGTTCCAGGCTTTTCCATCTGTAGAGTCAAGGTGAGGGGTCAGTGAAGTCAGGTGACGCATGGCCAGACACATTGTGGTGCTCTTTGGTTTGTCTGTTCTTAATCCAAAAAATTCCTATTGGGAAATTTCAGTAAGTTTGATATATATATTTTAAAAAGTTATATCTTAATTTTATAGCGCTAACAGAATTTTCTTATTATTGTTAATACTACAATCCAGATCTTTTTTGGTTTTTTAATATAGGCTCCATTTAAATACAAAGTAAATTAATTTTGAGGGGAGTGGATTTGACAAAACTACATCAAAATTACATTGATGTATGTAAGAATGGAGTTAATTGAAAAATGTAAATATTTTTGTGTGTTTTGCCTTTTGCCTACGGGGTACAGAAAAGAGATTAAATTGTCCACGTGGACTGGTAGAGCCCTGTTCTGCATCTTAAGCCCAGGTAGCAAGCTGCATTTCACGGCGTGTACCACGCCCCTGGTATCCTGTTGTACCGTCAGAGCTCTCAGCTCCCTCGCATTTAGGTGGAGCCCAAGAGTGACTGGCCTGTGGATCGTGAGCAGAAGTGAGGAGTGCCACTTCAGACCAGAGGCGGGGACCTTGCAGCCCTTCTGCCATGGTAACCCTGAAAGCCCCATGTTGAGAGGCTGGCACCTCTGGGTGAGCTCCCTGCTCCTCCCCAGGAACCGAAAGGAAATCGCAGTACAGCCAGTGTAGTTTGGGGTTTTGACCCTGCAGTGTTGACAGCCTAACCCGAAGATGGGAGCTTGATTTTTACATCCGTGACAGGTAGACTTTGGGGGTCGGGGTGGCTGTGAATGGCATCTTAACAGCAGGTATACCCCAGCATCCTTCCAGAATTTTCTTTTCCTGAGATGATGATGCTACAGCCCCTTGGTTCTCAGCTTTTGGTTTGCTTTACTTAGGTGGACTTTCCTATGGTAAAGAACTAGAAAAGACAATCTGGAGGACTAATGAGCCAGTATTGAAACAGTCAAAAATGATTGACAGTCTCATCTGTCCAGCCCCGCAGTTTACAAACAAACCCTGTTTGTTGAATACTTTGTCTCCAGCGCCTAGCTCAGTGCCTGGCAGAGTCCTGCATTTGTACCCTCATCAGGTTGTTGACTGAATGCTGTCCTTGGGAAAGATGCTGGTGGCGGTAGTGCTGCCAGTGGTGGGTGGAGTTTCGAGAAAACCCAGGAGGCAGGTCTGCTTTCTCAAGTGGCTTCTGGAGTCAGGCTTATTTATCTTTTTCATCTCATCCATGGCTTTCCTATTGACATTGACCAATTGCCGCAGAAATCAGATCATAAGTTGCTTTCCATCTGCTTCTGTTCTTTATAGTATTCTTTCCTGGACTGCAAAATCAGATCCAGTTTTGATCCTATTTATCAACTCTATCGCATGCTTCGTGACTGCTTGCCTGGTTCACCCTAAAGGAAATTGTTTGTCAAGATAAGATGAAAGATGGCTCAGACCTGGCACACCTTGCCTCCTAATTGGGCACCTTTCCTGACCCATGGACTCTCAACCGCCTAGCATGTCTTACTGTTGGCAAGCAGATCCTTGGAATGTAGGCTTGACTGTGTTGACTGTAGAGAGCTTTGCCAGTCATCTCTTCTCTATCCAAGTTTTGGCTGTTTACTCACATGCTTTAGGTTGAATGATGGAATAGAAAAAGCAAGAAACACTAAAAAGAAATTCAGTAAATGAGGTTTGCTTTTGTTGTGTAACTTGCATAACAGATCCTCTTAAACAATTTATATTGGCAAGACACTTTTAAAAGTAAGAGCAGGTGTTTGGCCAAGTGGTTCAGATGCCTGTGTTCCGTGTTGGACTGCCCTCTAGGGCTGTGCCCCTAATCGTGAGGATGCTGGGAGGCGGTGGTGATGGCTCCAAGAAACTGGGTCCCTGCCAGCGTGGAAGAGACCTGGGTGGAGTTCCCAGCTCCGGGAATGGGCCCTGCAGTTTGTGGGCATTTGGGGAGCAAGTCATTCAGTAGATGAGAGAGCACTCCTCTTGTGTGCCACTCAGGTAAATGTAAATAAACAAGGAATACAGGAGAGCTCGTCCCTGTGCTGGAGGTCACTGACGGTGAATGGCTCTGCAGCTTGAGAAGGGCCGGAGAAAGGCAGGGAAAGCTGGGCAGGGCGTGAGTAGTGTAGGAACAAGGGCTGCTTTGGGATACAGTTGGAGAAGACTTCAGGGCGGAGGTGGGGCAAATTGGGATGGACGTAGAGGACTAGCAGATGGGTAAGGGCTGTGAACAGAGGCCCTGCTTTGGAAATGTTTGGGTTCCGGGGTCCTGGTGCCTAGACTCCCCTCCCCCTCCACTCTTTTCTTTCTCTCTCTGAATTGAAAGCTGTGGCCCATCATGCAAACTGTATTTATGAAGTAGTAATTAGCTTTCCCATGTTTTATTAATCACATCTATGACTGCCAATCAGAACTTCTGATCAACCAGAGATAACTGGTGTGACCATACTGAGCTGCTGTAATTCTAGCCCAGAGCAAAGAAACTTGATGTCTCTGTCAGTGTGCAGCCTTATCAGGGGTAGATTCCTGCTCAGCCTACTGAAATGCTGAAATAGCTTTCAGATCCTCATTACTACCTTTGTGGGCCCTCGAGGGCCTCCGTTTGGGAAGACTTTCCGTACAGGAGACTGTGCAGCTCGGATGAAGGGGCTGCTGGGAGGTCCAGAGCAAGGGGGATATGGCCCATGTCTGTACATTCATTATGCTTGGCTCAGGGAGACCTGGTGGAGCCATTCTCCTTTCTAGGCATGGCTGTCTTACTCAGAAGTTCTCCATTATTCGTTACACTTGTATTAGCAGACATATTTATTTTTGGTTTTCTCTCTCTTTTTTTCTTTGTAATTGTTAGCTTGGTGTAAAAGTTGCCAAAGCAATTGCCTGCCGCAAGTATGTGAAAGCCAAAAAGGAGGCCGAAAATTCACAGGCTGCACGAAAAAAGAAGAAGCTTGCGTGGGGGTAAGCGGGGCTTTGTGTGGGCACTCAGGCGTACCCCGTGCCTGCAGCGGGCGTGGGCTTGCCGTGCCCCATGGTTGGCTTCTGAGTGTGGGTATGTTTCTTCATCCTGTTGTTTTTATCAATGGAGTATGTTAAAAAGGTTTTTAAAGTTTATTTTGCTTCGGTCACTTAGTCAACACATTACTCTCGCGAAGTATTTATTTTATTTTAGAAATAAATTGAGATTTTTATCTTCTTCATTTCAGATTTGAAGCAAAGAAGAGATGGGAAACGAAAAGCAACATGGGATACATGTAACTTGGAAGACTTCTGCGAGATCCTTGTAGATTCACGGGCTCAATTATTGAAAATGTTTTCCTGCTTATGTTAAACACATCAAGAAATTGATAGAAGAATAAGCATAAAATTTGGGAGTTGGTTATCAGCTCTTTTCTATCTTTTTTTCTAAGGAGTTCATGTTATTGAAGTCAATGAAATGAAACATTTGGTATAAGAAATGCTATTTGTACAGGAAATCTGAGCACACATATAGAAAAAAGGATAGGATTGATTATTTATTTATATGGGTCTGCAGGAGAAAATCAATTTTGCTTTTCATCTGTTTGGTATAGCATAGTCAGTGACCTTGGACTTTCTTACCGGTACTCGGTGTAACTGCACTTACTTTGGAATAGTGTTTTTTTGATTTATAGTGGATTGATTGTAAGTTCAAAAAAGTCTCAACTGATACTGTTGTTAAAATTACTTTAGTTACCTTAATGTTGTAATCATAATTACTGATTCTTTACTGGTGCAGTAGAGTTGATAACTTCCTATTCACCTAGTAAAAGCAATTGACTAATTTTGTGTACTTTCAGATCAATTATTACGAAAAAACCCAGACAGAATGTCATGGTTCAAGGGTGATTTAAATTCAGCTCTGCCTGCAGATCTCTTCCTACGTATCTCACAGTCATGTCATTCTTTTAGAGTTGGTTCTTGGAAGACAAAATGGTGTCATTGCAGCTCAAGATAATACAACTTGGAACCATTCAGTGACTGATTTACTTGTTTTTACTCCTTTTTCCTGTTACTCCTTGAGAGATTGAAGGCATTAATTGGGGTAAAAAAGGGAATGGTGCCGTGGTCTGTAGGTGGCCTTAGAGGTGGGGTTCACCATCCTGGTGGGTTGGGGAAGCTTTGGAGCTGGGATGAGCAGCAACTGAGCTGAGCGTGGCAGCCGTCTCCGCTGTGATCTGGGGCAGGCCGTGGTGGTCCGCTGCCCCTTCCCCACTCGGCTTGGTGGAGGTGAGGAAACGACAGCTTGCTCTTGGCTTTTGAGTCTGCCTCCTTTCCTCCATCCTCATTGGAGCTTTAACAAAACCCTAACTCATCTGCGGTGACATTTATCACCAGCACCCCATCTCAGAATGGTAGGTGAACGCACACTAGAGTGGAGGAACCTTTCTTGTAAAAACCTGTGGTGGGCGAAGTACCCGCTGCACGTGTGCTCCAGGACTTTCGCCTAGATCATTCAAAATGTTACGGCTGAGCAGGCCAGTGGTTGGGTGTTGTCAGTCCGAGAGCCCCAGCACACACCCATCCTCCGGTTTGGGCTTCTTTCTCTTTTCCCTGTGTTTTTGGAGCCTTTTGTAGCACTGTAGGCCTGGCTCACTGCTTCTCTTGCGTCTGACTTGGGGGCCTCGGGCCCAGCGTCCCACCACCTAACCTCTTCAGCCCACGGTAGTGTCGGCTGTCGCCTCTTGGTTCCCTACTCAGGATTCTGTGTATGTGGAAACATTTTAACTGGGCGGAAGGCAGTGTGATGGGTCCACACGTAGCAGGCGATTCATTCGGTGAGGGAAGCCACATGTCTAAGCCGCCCTCTGGGGAACATGAGTTGTGGAGAGCCCCAGCACTTTATGGTGCAGCAGCAGAGTGACGGAGGCGCAGGGTTGTCTTGTTTGGGTCCTGCTGGCATGTCTTGTGGGACTTGTTTTATTTGTTCAGCCTCCAAGTGGATCAGATGTTTTTCTCATAGAAACAAAGTGGGAACATTGGAGTGTCTGTGTCCAGGAGGGGGCATTTTGTCCTCTATTCTGCGAAATAAAGGTGCAGTTCCTGAAAGCTCCCCACGTGCTGACTGCCGGCAGAATGCTTGGATTAGATTAGCGATGTAAATGTCGGTTGTTGTTGACTGAGATTAATATGTTTTGGGCCATCGTTATGGCATTAATGTGACTATGATTTACTGTTGGAGCACTTGAGGCTAAAGCAACTTACTGCAGAACAGTAATTTTGAGCTTTACAGGGAAGGATCTGAGAAGTAAATTTGGTGGCGCATTCTTGTTGGGGAGCCCTCGGGGTGTTTCTGATTTTCAGAGAACATTCTAGTTCTTTCACCAAAAAGAGAACTTGAATGTATAATCTCAGGCTTGCCATAATCAGTTCTGATGACAGAGTTAAATACTTGGCCAAGAGTGTAAATCGGCAGTTAAACAGGTTTCCGTAACCGATTGTAAATCTGTTACTCCGTGTTTTAAACACTTCTTTAGGTAGACAGATAAGAGAGGGTAGGCCGGGGCAGGAACGAGATGTTACCTGCTCTTCAGCTAACAGAGCAGAAACTTACATTGCAATCTCCCGACTGCTCTGTGCCGTCTGTTTAAATTGTTATTTTATTATTAAAATCGATATTTTAATAGCAGGAAAAGTTTCGATTTAACTCATGAAATAGGAAGATACTGCCTGCCAGATGCATAAATGTTCATTTGTTCGGCTAAACCAATAGCTTTTTGAAAATGTCTGAGGGCACTTCAGAAAATTCATGGAAAATGTGTGTTATAAAGAAACTATATGAATTTCAAAATATTGTACCAAAATAAATTTACCTTTCAATTCTGATTTTTTTTCCCATGAACTTTCTGAACTACCGTCATGTATCTTCATATTTAATGACATATATGAGGCTGATCTGTGAAGTGTACACGTGTCTTTTTTTTTGAGAGCAAAAATAAAGTTCAGGAAACATACCATGTCGGTTCTCATTTCGACCAGTTAAGTTGGTGAAAGCTAGTCGGCGTATTCAGAACAAGTGAATCGGCTCGAGTTTTTCTACATTGGCAGAACTCACTTGTATTTTTAGTTTCTGGCAGAGCTACAAATGCTTTGCATGTCAATTTAATGTTTTTTTTTTTTTCAAGCCAACTGTTTATTCATTGGCTTAAAATTTACACTCTACCGAAGTCTTAGCTCTGACTTTCCTGAAACAAATAGTAATATTTGTACATGAAAATCTTTCCCAAACCAAATGTGGATTGGAATTTGTGGCGGCAGTGCCGGTGGATCCTGCGGTGGATGTGGAAGTGGGCTGAAGGCAGCGCAGGCATTGAGGAGGGAACAGCCCCCGCGTAGGTTCTCTGGCAGAAATTCATGCGCGACGTTAGCGGAGAGGTAGAAGGCCTGTTAAAGCTGCAGTGAGTCATGAAGACGTTGTATTAAGGTACACAAGGCAACTTTAAAATTTCGTGGAAATTTGATTAAATCTATTTTGGTGTTAAAACAATTGAAATTCATGCAGTTTTTTTCCTGTAATTTATATTTCCCGTGAAGTTTGTAAAGAACTTTGTGTGCGTGGATTTCAAAATGTTTTGCACTGAACTGAAATTTATCTTTTAAAATATATATTTATGTATATATGTGTATATACTTTTTTTTTTTACAAGAACTCCCACCCATTGGCTCACTGCCGCCATGCCTGTGGTGCTGGGCTGGGCTCCAGGAAGCCAGGAGCAGGGAAGTTCACATGGGCCTGCCCCCTGGCTGGCAGGGACCCCGTTTGTACCGTCGTTTGCTTCCTCCCCAAATATGCGTCCAGGGGAAGCTGGAGTTGGGTGTGGAGGTGGGATTCTACCTCAGGCACATCAGCGGAGTGTGTGTGTGTGTGTGTGTGTGTGTGTGTGTGTGTGTGTGTGTGTGTGTGTGTGTGTGTGTGTGTGTGACGCAGCCACTCAGCTCGCCCGCAGGCCGCACACCTGCCCCTGAAGTTGTTTGAGTTCAGTTTCCCGTGAATTTTTGCAAGTACCTTTGTGTCTCCTTCTGGACCTCAGGAGCATACTGAAGTGAGGAAATCCACTTTCCACTTTGGAGATTGGAGTGCTGGGCACATCTTGATTATAGAAGCACAAGTGTCTGGGATTTTGCTATCCCTCCACACTACTCCTCCAGGAAAAGCCCCTGCTTCCAGGCCTTGGTGGCAAGCAGTAAAAAGCTGTGAGACTCACTGGGGAAGGGGCTCTAGTGTCAGTGAAGACCATGGCGGTGTGTGATATGGCAAGGTCACCAACAAGAAACGCAGACAGACCATTCTGCTCACGCATTAGAACCAAGCGTTGCTGCCTCAGTAGCACCTCCTGCTCACGTGGTCCCATCCTAAAGATGAGTGTTCACTATGCCACAGTTGTCTTTTCAAGTATAGTACACCTTCCAAGTAGTTTCCTGCTTGCTGGCTTGCTTCTCTTTTCTTTTTTAAAGATTTATTAATTTTTTATTGGAAACATTTAGAGAGAGAAGGAAAGACAGGAAGATATTCGATCTACTGGTTCACTCCCCAAGTGGCTGCAACAGCCGCTGCTGAGCCAATCCAAAGCCAGAAGCCGGGAGCTTCTTCCTGGTCTTCCAGGCAGGTGCATGGTCCCAAGGATTTTTGCCCATCCTCCACAGCTTTCCAAGGCTTCAAACAGGAAGCAGGAAGGAAGTGGAGCAGCTGGAATACAAACTGATGCCCATAGGGAACTCTGGCACATGCAAGGCGAGGACTTTTAGACACTAGGCTACCTTACTAGGCCTACAGAGGCCTTCGTGGTACAGTCCCAGGCCCCCCTGCCACAGGCCACAGGCTTCAGAGGCACAGCTTACTAATGCCACATAAGACATTGCCTTTTCAGATGTGCTCGCAATGTTGGGAATCAACCAGGGGCCTGTCACCTTTTCATAGTGATTATTAGTAACCCCCTTCCTGGGCTGCTTGCAAGTGAGATGGCGTTTTGAAGAGATTTGATCCAGGTGTTGCCCATGTCTTCAGGAAAGCCTGAATACCCAGGACACCAAGGGGAAGGAGGGTGGAGTGGCCTGGGCTCCCGTGGGCTCCCACGGGCTCCCTGGCCAGGTTGCCTCCCATGCTTTCTGGGCGCTGCCCCAGCAGCTGCAGCCCACACCTCCCTCCTTGGCTCTGGGCTGCCTCTTACACAACAGCTGCAGGGGGTCTGCTGGGTGTCAGCCTTGGAATGAGGTAATCTTTTCCCACCTCTCATTTCTGAAGGGTGTGCCTGTCCAGTTATTACTTGTTCGTCGAACTTAAACCAACAGCTCCGGTACAAGCTGTAATTATTGATGTCTGTTTCATATCCATCTCTCAGCTCTGGCATTTGATCAAGAAGTGCATATATCACTTTATGTTTGGGCTGCAAGTGCCTGAGCAATCCCAGTTTTATTGCCTGATGGATAGCATTCAATTATAATTGCCCGGAATAAAAAGTTGTGTGCGTCTGTAAGATGAGTGATACTGGAAGAAGTAATTATGACTGTCACAGAGATCAGGAAACAAGCCTTGCGTTTCTTTGAATTCCTCCCTGCATAAAATTGAAGAAATGTTTACTGAACACCCATGTGGCAGATACTAAACTAACTGGCAGATGCGAAGATGAATAAACAGTCTGGTGGGAAGTTATGGAAACCATATTTTGGAGAAATTGAATGTCAGGTGAATCCTTAATATATTGTGACTTAATACAAAGAAATAACCTGAGTGTAACAAGTAATCCAGGCATACACAATCTAGTTTCCTGCGTTTATGCTGTGTAGGATGCTGAGTTTCCTGGCTGGCTGTCGCTTACCAGCTGGTGACTGGTGGCCGAGCCCCTGTTATTTGGGCTCACTCTACTGGTGGAAGTCATTGCTGAGTTGAGGCTTAATGCCATTTCTTTTCTGCACATTCTTTGGTGAATATTTAAGAAAATGTGTATATATAGATTTATTACATATTTATCTAAAAATTTATATGTTTATGTAAATAAATTGTACATACACACACACACATCAAAATATATGTATTTTGAGAGAGAATTCCCATTCACTGTTCACTTCCCCCAAATGCCTGCTGTGGTCACTACTGGGCCAGGTCAGAACTGGCATTTGTCCAGGAACTCAATCCAGGTTTCTCATGTGAGAAACCTAAAGCATCACTTCTGCCTTCAGGGTCTGCACCGACAGGAGGCTGGAGTTGGTGTGGAGCTGGTACTGGAACCCAGGCATTCTAGTGTGGAATTTGGGTACGAACCAGTAGGTCAAGCACCCACCCCAAGGGGCAATTTTAAGCTTGGAAGTTTTTCTTAAACTGTATCAGTATATCCTTACTGTTAGAATGGCTATCACAGTGCTTGGCCGTGCTAGGGTGTTGCTGGTAACTGCCGACACAGATGTGTGCCCACAAACGAGTCAGGCACCAGTAGTTTATTTTCTGCTCATGGAACAAAGGAGGGTGTGTCTTTGAGCGGATGACTGCTGTACATGGTCATCCGAAGAGCCAGGCTGCCTATGACTGTGCGTCCTTTCGCTCCCAGACCTGGGTGGCACCATCTCAGGCAGCTGGCAGGGGACAGAGCAGTTCCAGGAAGATAGAGGCCTGGTACTGGGGCATGTTGTGTCTGCTCACCTGGCATTGGCTAAGACTTTGTCCCTTCACCACACCTGCCTGCGAGGGAGGCTGGGAAATGCTGACCGGCTGTTTCTCAGGAAGAGGTGGAAATAAATAGGCGGCCGTATCTGCCACGTTGCCTCCACCACTCTGACCTTGAAATCAGTGGAGGTTTTGCTGATGTTAGATAACACACTGCACTATTTGGGATTTGATGGAGTCATTTTTACTTGGACGTGTTGACACAGCACACTTAGAATTGCCACCCCCGAGGCTGCAAACTGCCTGGGATCAGGCAGGCAGTGCCTGGCCAGAATTCGCCAGGGAGGGGCAGCTCATGCAGGTAGACAGGGCAGCGAGAGCCTCCATGCAGAATGAGTGGTTTGATAGGTCCGAGGCCTGGCTGGGGATTCTCGGTGGGAGCTGTGAGAGTAGGGAAGGGCCAGTGGAGAGCTCGCTGGAGCTGACACATCCAGCTCTCTTAGCCAGGGCACTTTGGGTTTCTGTCAGAAAGTAGGATGTCAGTGGTGGCAATGTGGGGAGAGAAAGACAATTGCAGTTAAAGTGTCATGCTTTGTTGGCGTTTCGTCAGGAGAGACATTAGTAATATAGGCTCTACGTTGACTAGCTGTGCCAAGTCATCAGACTTGACAGTGGAATGTCCAAGAAATACCAGCTGGAGAGTCATGTGCTGGGGTCTGGAGGTGAGCAGACTAGCAGAAGGCAGGCTGAGAGATGGTAGAAGGAACAAGCGGTGTTGAGATGTCCAGCTCAGGCAAGGGGAAGAAGTGGCCTTAGACCATGAAGGTGAGCACGGGCAGACCACTCGAGCCAGTGTTGCAATAGATGTCTTGAGCCGAGCTTCCTGTAAGCAGTGCCTCGGATCTCCCGAGAAGGTGATTTATAAGGATGTGCACTTTGGGGAAGGCCTGTGAGAAGGAAGTAAAGCCAACAGGCAGTGGAAAGCTTGGCCAGATGCCCAGGGGAAGGCTGTTCGAGTACAGCCTGCAGCGACAGAGTTCGCCTTTAGACCCTGCACCAGCCTGCAGTGTGAAGGGCACCACTGCCGTGGGCAGGGCAGCCTCTGCCTGGGGGCCTCTCCCTGTAGAAGGCAAATCATCCGGCAGGGGGGCAGATGTGAGCTGCTGACCACTGAGCGAGCTGTGAGGGTGTAGCGTGCCTATGTATGACGCTCCCTGCAGTTACTAGTTCAGGGTCTATCCCGGCTCATCTCTTCAGGCCAGTAGCAGACAGTGGTGGTTCAAGTCTGAGGGTTTATGCAATGCACCTTCTACTTGGTTGCCAAGACTAAATGGAGCAAGGATAGAACAGGTCATCCTAGAAAGAGGCCCACTGGCTCTGAGATCATACCTGTTGTCAGTGACTCCAGGAACAAACAGAACTATTTGAGGCTCATTTTAGATCACCTTACCCCTGAGTTTTCCTTGACATTCAGTTCCATTGCACTCCACCCATGGAATTCACATCTTCAAAATGTGCACTATGGAGATACCCTGAGTCAACACTGACAGGTATCCTGGATCTCCGAGGATGTGATCTGGATCTGTTCTTTGTGACTGTCCCGTAGCTCCTGGCATGTGCGTGCAGGCCGGATGGAGAACCAGGTAGGCAGCTAGCTGGATATGCACACCTATTCCTTCCAGTTTAACTATTTGAAGTTTTCTGTGGATGCCCATAATAATAAATACTCCTGATTCCTGGAGAAAAGAAGAATTAGAAATACTGTTAATTTTCTCCCAAGTGTTGTTTTTCCCAACACTGGGAATTGTTTTATGTGCATGCTTCTACCTTAAATGGATACTGAAGTTTTATACACATGCCATGAATGTCTAGGGATCAGAAAATGAGTTCTCATTATTTCCCTACAGTACTGTCACACAGTCTGTCTCAGGTGGCCGAACTTCTTGTACTAGACTAGATTTGTAGGTGGGGAAGTTGGGGCCACAAATCCAGAATAAAAGGGCTTAGCGCCCAGTGAGGAAGACACTGCTGGGAAGGGTGCTCCCTTCTCGGGGAACCTGGAGTGGGAGAGAACTTGCATGTGTCTAACCACGAGCCAAAGGTGGGGTGGGGTGTGCTGTGTCGCAGAACTGTGGAAACTCCCTCCATTCACATAAGTGCTCCTATCCCCACAGAGTCTGGCTGCACTCAGTAAACCACTTTCATTAAAAAAAAAAAAAAAAGGTGGAATAGGGTACGGACACGTTTAAACAGACAGAGAAACATTAGCCAGTGTGAAGTAGAGAGGGAACATTCTAGGAAATAGCAGAGGGACACCTGAAGACTGACAGACACAGGAAAGCAGCAGACACAATGGTGTAGTGTTGCAGTGAGCGATACCCTAGCAGCATTCAGACCTACACCAGCAGTTGAACTCCACCAGCAACAAGGTTCCGCCCAAGATAGGTCCAGGTAGCCCTCAGATCTGACAGCCAGCAGATCAAGAACTCTAGTAGTGGCACATCAGGTGCCATTTTGTACAGTGTAGTAAAGGCTTTAAGACTGCAGGGACAACAGTGAACTGTGCATGCACTGAACTGGGAGCAAACTTGTTGAGCTTAGTGCATTGCACTGGTCCCACAGGGAAAATAATACTGACTTTGACATTGTAGGGGTAAAAATAGGTCCATGTGGCCCTCAAACCTAGCAGTCAACAGATTCTGGCTAGATCAGTACCAACAACCTAGCTATATGGGACACCTGATATCTCCCTAATCCTGGGAACTGCTCTAATAGGAAGTGGGAGAAAGGATGCACAGACAACAGTGCAGCATCAGCATGGTATCACAGGAGGTGGGGAGTGGTGAGCCAGGAGCTGGGGCTATGGAGACCATGGTGGAAATCTAACAGAAGAACACAGACGTGGAACTCGCTGGAGGGAGTGGCACAAGTGACTGCAAACAAAGAGGCGTGTACCAACCACAATAAGTAAAATCAAATTGTAGACCTGTGGGTGACACAGAAACTTGCCCCAAGGAGAAGAATTCTAATCAAAATTATGATGACCAAGAGCAAGAGACAAAGGCACAATGAACCTGAGAGTTAACTGAGGAAGACATCAGGAAAATAGGGGCTACAAAATTCCAAACACTTGTTATAAAGCTACTGATCAACAACACATAGCATGTCATACAGGAGCTCGAGGAATTTAAGTATTATGTCACAGGAAATGAATCAAATGAAAGCTGATATATCAGAAACGAAAAATACAATGGAGCAAATTAAAAGGATAGTGGAGAATCTCCAAAACAGAATGAATGAAGCAGAAGAAAGAATCTCAAAATTGTAAGAGATTTCCTGTCACCAGGGGAAACAGCTGTAAACAGAACTGGGTCAGGCTAAAAAGAGCATTTAAGAACTGAAAGACACTATTAAAAGGCCAAATATAAGAGTTATGGGAGTCCCAGAAGGTGCAGAAAGAGAAGCTGGGATTAAATGTGTATTCGATGAAATAATAAGGGAAGACTTCTGTAATCTAGAGAAGGAATTGGGAAATAAATCCAGGAGGGGCACAGAGCTCCCAACAGGGTTGACCAAAAGCGATCTTCACCAAGACACAATGACACAGTGCTAATCAAGCTCTCTTCAATTGAACATAAAGAAAAGATTCTTAAATGTGCTTGTGAAAAACATCAATTGACATTTAGGATGTGAATCAAATTCACAGGTCTCGCAGGAAACTCTACAAGCCGGAAGAGAATGGAGCAACATAGTCCAGATTCTAGAAGCAAAAAATTGTCAGCCCAGGATAACGTTCCCAGCAAAGCTTTCCTTTGTGTTTGAAAATGAAATAAAATTCTTCCACAGTAAAGAAAAGTTAAAAGAATTTGCCTCTTCTAAATGTGCTCTACAGATGATACTTCAAGATGTTCTCTTGACAAAGAGGAATAGCACCCAACAAAACCAAAGGTAAATGTGAAGAACATCCTCATAAAATAACAGAAGACTAAATCAATGAACAACCCATTGCTAACATGACAGGAACAAATTACTACCCATTCATATTAACCCTAAATGTAAATGGCTTAAACTCATCAATTAAACATCGTAGATAAGGAGACTGGATTTAAAAAAACAAAACCCATCTATTTGTTGCCTACAGGAGATATATCTCATCAACAAAGATCAGTGGAAACTATATCTCATGGATTTTGATTTTTTTTTTTACTTTGATCTCTTCAAAACACTTTTTCATTAAATCCTTCACTGGTTCATAGTAGCATCATGTTCTTCAACAAGGTCCTTGATTTTCCTTTTCATTTCTTTAGTGACACATTAGTCATTCAGTAGCATGTTATTTAATTTCATGGCATTTTTAATTTCATTTTTTCTTTCTGTTGATTTTGTATTGTGTCTTTTCATTTAAGGAGAAGTACAGTGACTGTGTAATAGAATGTCATATCCAGATGTGAGGATACAGTGCAGTGTGCATCTCGACTTCCAGATCAAAGACGGACTCCCAGTGAAAATTTTAACTATATCTTGACAATAGGATGCTGGACTCTGCCATTGTCCATGCCCACAATGATAGACATGTGACTGTGTATGAAGAACTATACCACAGTAATAATATAAGGGAACTCAGGAGGGGGGAAGGTGACTTTGGGAGGGGGTCGGGGAAGTCCCAGGGCCTATGGACCTGTATCCTAAAGTGATAATAATAATTTAGAAAAGCAAAAAAGTTCTGTGTCAAAGAGCTTGGTTGCAATCCTGGCCTGGTACTTACCTCTTTGCCAACAGTGCTCAAAAATAGGAAAGAAAAATTCCAAAGTACATGGACATTGAGGTTCTATTGCCAGTGGAGGAAGGCTTAATTAAAACCCTCAGATGTTTCTACACCTTGGAAGGCATTTTTATGGATGTTGTATTTTTACCAGAAGTAGTTCCAACTTTCCTAGAGTTAAAAAAAAAAAAAGAAAGAAAGAAAGAAAGAAAATTCATAAATGCACAGTGCCATTGAGTGTCAGCTGCCTCCTTTGCACCTTGGTGTCCTGTACCTGTCACAGGCAGTGAGCACTGCGGCAGGGCCTTTCGTTGCTGCGACGGCAGCAGCTTTCTGAAGCTAAGGTCGGGTAACAGGATCTGAGAGGCATGAATTTTCCTTCTGCTAGCGGTCCCTGTAGATTCTTCATTTGGAGTGTGGTCCTCAGGATGCTGACTTTAAGAGGTGGTCGAACCTTTAAAAGGTGGAACCTAGTGGGAGGTCACAGGCTTGGCTCCTCCCAGTCTGAGCCAATCTCCTGCTGTGAGCTCCTCCTCCAGTGTGCTCTCCCACCTGGCTGCTGTGCATCACGCGGTACCGCAGATGGCAGACCATCCCTGTGCCTTTTGGACAGTCCATCTCCAGAGCTGTGAGCTCAATCTCTCTTCTTCGTACCCCAACCCCCAGTCTCAGATATTTCATTATAGCAATGGAAAACTAATTAATGTGCCCTTGTTTTCTTCCCTCACTTAGTAAATGTGAATTGAAACCTGGGGATATGCCTGGCACATAGCAAGCACTTAGAACACAGTGCTGAAGAAATTAAGTGCTGCACTGCCTGGAGCTCCTCCGCCAGAGGGGCAGCCCGACAGCTCGCATCGTGGGCCCCACAGTGAGGTACCGAGCGGCAACGCCAGCGCCACTTGCTGCATCCCCTTTTTGTCCAGCATATGGCCACAGTTTTCCCATCTTCAACCTGAACATCCCAATACTGTACCACATTCCAAGCAGAAGCCACTTTTTCCAGAACCCCTTGTACCCCAACTCTAGATCTGATTCTGCCTACAGAACTCCCCGAAGCTAAGCTCCTCTCGGTGGGGTGGGTCAAGGGCTGGGTTGGGGGTTAGACACGTCTGCCTTCGCCTACAGCCTAGGTTCAGTGCCATGACACGCAACTCGCAGGTCACGTGTTTGCTTGTGAGGGTTGGACTAAAGGCTGCGAGATGTGCAGCTGGTGCTGCAAATGATGTCCTTGGCTACAATCCCGGCACTTCCTGGGCTGCTTGCTTCTCATGCCTGCATCCCCAGGAGCTTTCTCAATGACTCATTTGGTGGATGTTCCATAAACTGTGCTCCTTGCTTTGAGTGGAAAAAAGAACTAACTAACCAGTTCTTTCATCTTGACTTTGGAGATACTTCTGCACCATCGGGAGGTGCAGCTTTCCTATCAGACACTTGCTCATGTTTTCCCAAAAGCAGAGATCACAAAACTCACTTCCTCCTTCCCCTCTGTGCCACGACTTGTAAACTGCTGCGGGTCACAGGGCTTTCTCAGGGAAGATGCGCCCGTGCCGGTGAGCACCAACACTGCCTTGTGCACACCGTTTCAGTGTGTCCCAGACATCCTCTGACTTCCTCATCAACAGGGTGCTGCTTCCACACACCCATTGAGATGGCCGAGAAGTCACACCCCACCCATCTATCTGGAATCAGCAATGCACACGGGCAGTCTACAACACACGCACTGTTTCGTTGCTTCAGTCAAGGCCACACAAGATTCACTTCCAATCTACTTGTTTAGGGTTAGCAAAGTGTTAATGTCATTCACAGGTTTGGGGATCCTCATGGTAAAACCATAGCTTTCAGGATAATCTAATGGAAATTTTATAACACAGATTCATTCGGTCTTACTGCCGATGCTTCCAATCCTGAAAATGCAAGATGCATTTCTGTTTCTCCACCCCTCCCGCCATTGTCTAATGTGAGAAAACCCAATTTCCAAGAATTACCAAGCCTCCTGTGCCTTCAGTGTCAAAGCTGAGGGGCATCCACTACCTTCCTTGCCCTAAAAAGGAAAATAAAAAATAAGATATAGCCTGGGCATTTGATTGATAGGCGTACAGGCAGTAGAAGAACTGAAGATTCACCCCCACATTTTCTTAGAAGATACAAGTGCAGCCATTGGCATTGTCAACAAGTAGGCGGTGAGTTTTTCCCCATCTAGAAGCCGAGAAGTGCAGGATCAACTGCCCAGGACAAAGAAAGAAACAATCGGGGCTCAGAGGGAGCCGTCACTCCCACGTACACTGTCCAGGGAACTGCGGAAGGATTACAGCCGCCATTTTTGGCTTCTCTAAAGTGAAGCAGCAAAGAACAACGTCTCGTGGTTGCTAGGCAACCGTTAGCCCATTGCTGCCCTTTTCCATTAAACATTATCTGCCTTCTTAGATTGTTTTAATTTATTTTTTTTTTAAGCAGGAAAGGTAACGCAACAGTGAATTACCAGCATGACCTAACGAGGAAAATGCATCTGGGGTTCCCAGATGGGGGAAGGCGAGGTGAAGATCACCCTTGGGTGGGACAGGGAAGATAGGGACATTTCCTTACTGGTCCTGGTTCCGGAGGCCACGCATAACACGGGCGACACAGCGATGGTCTCTGAGCTTGTAAGACTCGAAACGTGTGATCTTCACATGGCTTTAGGCTGAGACGTTTGCACCCTTATGGTGGGTGAACTTCCCTGAGCCAAACCTGGTCCTAAAGGCATTTTCTGGCACAATAAATGGAGTCCCAGCTTCGGCCAACTTTACAGGGAGCTCACGCGTGTTATCCATGAAAACTGATCTTAAAAGTTACAGAATCATAGTAAATGGAAAAAATCCAGGCTCAAAGCATTATTTGAACGCAATGACCCTGGCCTTGATGAGATGGGCCACCTGCTGGTTAGGGGAGAGAAGGCCTCTTCTTCTGATAGGTCAACAAAGTGCGGGGCTGTTGCCGGGGCACATGCTGTCAGCCAGTACCAGAGACGAAGATCTGGTGTGATTCCCCACAGCTAGTTCAGGTTGTTAGCTCACCAGGTGATCAGGAGCAGGCAGTATTTCCATCTGATGTTTGTTTAAACTGTGGCTGGCTGGAGGCAGAGTGTAAGTAGATGAATGAAGAGTGATTGTGAGAAGTGGCACCTGTCCTCTGTCCACACCAAGATCTACCCTCTTCTGGCTGCTGCTTCTACGTGTTTTTGCCCCCAGACCTCCCCCTGTTCTGCCAGGAAATCTTCCCCTCTTTGTGTGCATCAGATGCTCTGTGTCCAGTGTGGTCATGCAAGGAAGGCCAGTTCCTCCTTGGAATTCAAGTCTGCTGCTGCTGACCCCTCCTCTAATTCCCATCGCCATCTTTGTACTTTTCATGAACTCCCATGCCTTGCACTTAGGGAGAGTCATGTGTGCCTGATGTATTTGTAATTCTGTGTGTAGGACACATTTCCTGTTTATTGGTCAGCTTCTCATCACTTTAACTAAAACACCCAGGGAGCCATTTAGGAGGGGAGGAGGTTTGTTTTGGCTTACATTTTGGGGGTCCCCAGTCTAAGATGGAGTAGCCCCATTAGGCGGACATCAGATGGAGGCCGGCAATGGCAGAGTGTGCAGAGGGAGGATAATGTGACAGACACAAAAAGCATGCTCAGCTTACGCAACCGACCCTTATTCGAGAACTGTCTTCAGAGGGCAAGTCCCCATTGGCCCAAGACCTCCCACCAGGCTCACCTCTCGGATGCCATAATTGGATCCATGTCTTCAGCATTCATCCACCAATTATTAACACAACACTCTGGTGTTTGAGTATTTTATGAGCCAAGTCCTTTTTGATTATAACATTCTGTGTTGCCAAAACATAAAATATGGCAATGAGTATCAGATGAACTCAAATGTAATAGCAATTGAAATATTAACCAGTTTTATAGAAACATTTCTAAAATGAGTTGCAAATGCCTGTGCCTCCTAACCAAATAAACTGAACACAATTTCTAACTTCAAGAAAATTTTTTTTTTATTTGAAATATGAAGAGAGAGGGAAACCTGCCATCTGTGGGTTTACTTTTCAGATGCAGGGAACAGCCAGGGCTGGGCCAGACCTAAGCCAGAGGGCAGGGATTGTGCCCAGTCTTCACACATGGGTGCTATGGAGTCAGTTACTGCAACCGTCATCTGGTACCTCCCATGCACTCTAGCAGGAACTGAATCAGGAGCGGAGAAGCTAGCCGGGATGCCGGCCAGGCGTTCCAAGAGGCGTCTCAACTCTGCACTACAATGCTCTCCCAAAGGTCTGCCTTTGAATGGATCTGGATAATCACTGTAATCAACAACCACAGACTTCCACTGCAGCACAAGGAATCCACAGCTGTGTGTCCCCAGCTTTTAGCTGTTCACCAAGTGATCTCGCAACTTTAGGTTGTCCTTAATTACCAGAGAAAGCTTTTGTTCAGCTGCAGACACCATCTTAAAGGAAGGTTTGTGCAGTTTTCATGAAATTGCATGATGTTCACATCTGCTCACCCAAAAGAGCTACACTAGGCCAAAAAGCCGAGAACCGACCCCAGGAGAGCTGTTTGCTCGTTCGTGTAGCTCATGTCCTGAATGAAGAAAAGAAGGCCCAGACGTGAGTGAGTTGACACCAGTTAGCGGCAGAACTGAGAATGGGAACCCAAGTTCCCCAAATCTTGCTCTCCAGTTTATTGTACAGACACAGTTGCAGTTGGACAGATGGTTGTGTTCTGAGTGGCTGAATACTGATACTCAGGTAAGTGTATCTTACTATATAAACACTCAGTGTAGCAGACGCTCTAGGAACTATCTGACAATGTCACTAAGAACTGCACCAACAGGGGAAGTGGGTGTTCCTTCATTGGTGTGGTCCCTGGAGCGATTAGCTAGTAAAGAGCCACAGGCAGGGCCGGGGCAGAGTTCTGGGCAGAGTTCTGTGGTAGCCCTCTTGTCACAGAGGGCCTGGGGAGCAGGAAGTCAGAGGACGAATGCCCTGAATATGTTCTTGGAAGTCACAGAGCCTTGCACTGGGCAAATCCTCCTTCCTGTGCTAGAGATGGGGCTGGCTGCCATTGCCAGCTGAGGCAACTGAACGTTCTAGAAAAAAAGTGCCTGTGGGAAAATTTGAAAGATAGGGTATGCGGTGGAGGGGGATGGTCCCAAACTTCTATTCTCTCCCAGGTACTTGAATGTTTCCTCTGTTGTCTGGTTGAGCCTCGTTCTCGCGAGACAGACTTGGAAAGCAGTGGCCCTATTTCCAGGAGTGTTGCTGCGCTCCTGAATGGATGTTGGCAGCAACTGGCAGCCAATGTGGGGGCTCCTGACTCCTCACGTTGATGAAGCAGCCTCCTCCAGGCAGCCTGGGTGTCCTCACTCTGGATGAGGCCATCCATGTGGGCCAAGCTGATGCAGGAGCTGGGGCCCGGGCCACAGCAGGCAATCGCGAGGCTGTGATGTTCAGGCAAGGACAGACCCCGGGAGTCTGGATCTCCTGGGCAAGAATGACTTAGTGCTCTTGATGATCCACAATCGCCATCACAACCTCATGTCCAATTCTAGAAAGGGAAGTTATCAGAAGATCTAACAGCAGAACTCCAATTGCTTGGGTTAAAACACAGATAACGTCAAGCATCCGTGTCGCTCAAAGACTGATTATCGTATTTATTAGGTTTCTGATCCAATTTCTAGAACAGGTTCAACAAAGTGTGTACTCTCTTCTTCCCCTGCCATGTCAGTTCGGCCCAGCTGTCCTCAATTTTTTTAAAAAAATATTTATTTGTTTTTATTGGAAAGTCAAATATACACAGAGGAGAGAGAGAGAAGACGATCTTCCATCCGCTTATTCACTCCCCAAGTGGCCACAATGGCTGGAGCTGAGCCAATCTGAAGCCAGATGCCAGGAATTTCTTCTGGGTCTCCCATGTGGGTGCAGGGTCCCAAGGCCATCCTCGACTGTTTTCCCAGGCCACAAGCAGGGAGCTGGATGGGAAGCAAGGCTGCCAGGATTAGAACTGGTGTTTATATGGGATCCCGGCGTATTCAAGGCCAGGACTTTAAACGCTAGGCTACTGCGCCTGGCCCCAGCTGTCCTCATTTTAGTTCTGAAGCCACGGTCACCCTAAGGAGATTACTGTCACAGGCTTTTCATTATCCACACATGGCCATGGCAGGGCTGCTGGCAGAGGATGGTCCCTTCTTGGTGTGTTGGGAGCAGAGCTGAGCTCTGTACCTCCACTGCTGATCTTCCCATGCCAGATGAAAGCCCCCCTCAATGAGTAAGATCATGAGGACCACCACGGTTGGTGGCTCTGTGTTTGTCATTTGAGGCCCCACAGGCCCCTGGAACCTGATGTCCCTCAAGCATCACTGACTCGTGTGCAACCCAGAAGACAGTATCACACCAGAGCCCCAGAGGCTTGGGACACACAGTGATGACTCTGCAGGGGTCAGAGGCTGAGACGGAGGCTCCTTGGAGCTCCGTGGGTGACGCTCAGGCCTCCAGAGGGACTGAAGCATTGGCTGGGTTCCGTGTGGATTCCTTATTAGGGTTCTGCCCCCGACCCTGACACTCTCAGATATAATTCCAGATTACAAAATGGACGACTCAAAGTCTGCAACCACAAGGAGCTCCAAGAGTTACAGGAAGCCTTCACAATCAATAAGCAAGCAAGCAAGGATGACACTGAAAACATTTAGCAAGCAGGAGGTGTGGGCAACAAGCACTCATAATGGAACACGCCAGCTGCGAAGAGCCCTACAAAGAAACAAAATACCACAAGTTCATTGTCACTGTCGAGGCAGGTGTGTGCAAGATTCCATGATGGCGAGAGAAGGCGTCCCAGAGGTCTCAGTTCCCACATCTGTAAAATAGGAGTCAGCAGTGGATCGAGTCTGGCCTGCCATGAATTTTTGTAAACAAAGATTTATTAAAGCAAGTCTCACTCATTTGTTTACAGATTGACCACACCTGCTTTCAAGCTATGCTGGCAGAACTGAGTCTTTGCAAGGGACTAGAAGGCCCAGAAAGCTGAACATTGTTTGTTTTCAGATAAGTTTACCACATCCCAGCAGATAAATTCTTATTTTTCCTTTTGTCATAACAACTTTGTGTCCCAAGCAGACAACAAATGCTATTCCCTAAGGCAGTTGGAACTGGAGACCAAGCCCAGAATGTAGGCTTGGCTCTGTCCTTTGGGGAAACTATTTTTATTTTGTACCCAAAGTTCTGTTCATTGCTTTAATGAAACCCGTTAGGGAGTAGCTTGTGCGTAGTGGTTGGTAAACTTGTAATTAAACCGATGAAGCTTCGGGGAAGTCACAGCTGACAAAGGGGTTCAGTTGTGTGAGAGCCGATCCACAGGCAGACCGGGAGACCTCCTTGTCGCAGAGGGAAGTTTAGAAATCACCAACCCTGCATGGGCTTGAGGAGAAAGCAAGTGTCAGTAGCTTGGAACCAAATTGCTTCATGGGCAACTCTGACATAGAAGGGCCAGGGCTGATCCTAGAAGGGAGCTGGGGACCAATAGAATGGAGCCGGGAGAAGGGAGCAGGTCAAAGGGCTGGCAATACTGGGCTGGGATGCCCTTCACCTGCCTCTTGTCACTGTCCTGTTCTCAGAACCTCTCTCCTTTCTCTTTCTTGAGATGCCTTCATAGCAGACTTTAAGTCACTTGACCTTAGTAACCTTCCGGCCACTGCGGGATATTGCATTATTTAACTCTCCTGCATATCCCTCCAGCCCCACTGGCTTGGTAGTTAGGGAGGTTCATGCTCCTTGAGTCTGGACATGCCGGTAACTTGGTGATACCTGGGGGAAAGTGAAAGTGCACCTGTCTGGAAAGGCCACGCCCCTCAGGGCACATCACAAGGGCTTTCAGTGGCAGCTCTATCTTTGCTGTGCCCTCTAGATGCCTTTCCACACTGGGTACCCAAGGAGCGGAGGCAGGAAACTATAGGAAGAATAAGGGGCAAAGCAGAGTGTTCAGGGTGGATTTCCCTTGAACTTCATCCTGTCTCCCATTGCAGAACTCCACGGGGGTTCTGAACACATCAGCACATCTCCGGGTGGCAGAGATCTCACAACTACTGGCTTCTTTGCAAAGCAATCCCAGCTGACCCTGGCCCCAGCCCTGCCCCTCTCCCCTCAAATGTATAAAGCCTATAGTAGTTATTAGTACAGGCTTGGTGTTCTGATTCAGGGGCTCCCATGCAATTACTGCAAGAGTGCTGGCTGGGGCTGCAGTTGCCTGATGGCCTGACCCACACAGGCAGATCTACTTTCCAGGTGGCACCGTCCCACATCTGCCAGGTGAATGCTGGCTGTTTGTCGGTGCCAGTTCATCCCCACTTGTACCTCTTTGTGAGGTTACTTCGAGCTTCCCCGCACAGTGGCAGCAGGTGAACTGAGCAAAGTCAGTCATCCAAAACAGAAGCAGCAGGTGGAACCTGCAGGGGCTGTGACCCAGTCTTGGGAGCTACTTCACCATCATGTCTTCAATGTCCTTTTGCTTGCACGCTTAAGTCTGCTTGCTGTGGAGGGAACTGCACACCCGTGTCAGTGACAGGAGACCAGAACCATGGGAGCCATCTCGGAGGATGGAGACTCTGCCCAGAGAACAAGACACCTGCTGTGTGGGAGAATTTCTCCAGGCAACAACACTTGCTAACATTTATCTTGCACCTGTTGTGTTGTAGGCATTGTTGAAAGTACTTACATATATTCAGTCACATTTTCCAGCAACTTTATGATGTAGATCATGTTACCCTCACTTTATACATGTGGAGACAGAAGCAGGAAGAGTTCAAATAATTTTCCCAATGTTATTCACTTTTTCAGATAAATCTTTTTTTTAAAGATTTATTTATTTTTATTGGAAAGGCAGATATACAGAGAGGAGGAGAGACAGAGAGGAAGATCTTCTGTCCAATGGTTCACTCCCCAAGAGGCTGCAATGGCTGGAGCTGAGCCAATCTGAAGCCAGGAGCCAGAAGCCTCTTCTGGGTCTCCCACACGGGTGCAGGGTCCCAAAGCTTTGGGCCATCCTCTACTGCATTCCCAGGCTGCAAGCAGGGAGCTGGATGGGAGCAAGGCTTCTGGGATTAGAACCACTGCCTGTATGGGATTCTGCTGCATTCAAGGCGAGGACTTCAGCTGCTAGGCTACTGGGCCAGACCCAATGTCATTCACGTTGTGTGTGGAAAATGCAAACTTAGGGGCGGGCCCTGGGTACCGTGGTAAAGACGCCAGTTGGGTCACCTGAATTCCATCTCAGAGTCTTGGATTTGAAGTCCTGGCTTTGGTTGTGCTTGCTGCTAACACGCAGTCTGGAAGGCGATGCATGTACCCTAACTTCTCGGGCCCCGGCATATCCGTGTAGGAGACCCAGCCTGAGTTCTGGGCTCCTGGCTTCCGCTTTGACCAGCATCAGACATGGAGGGCATTTAGGGGCTGAACCCACAAGTGGAAAGGGATCTGTCTATTTGCATGACTGTCTATCCTCTCTCTCTGGATTTCAAATAAAACATAACTTAAAAATCAGATATGTGAATACCCAGGGCTGAAACTGAGGTTTCCAATCTTCTGAAGCTATACTCGTGAACATTGGATTATCTTGCAGTCTTAAATTCTGCCACCATGGCTGGGATGGCAGTTATTTTGTAGGGATAGGAAAGGAAATATCCAAAAACACAGAGAGCCAAGAGAGGAGGTGGCTTGTATGCCACTGTGCCAGCAACAGCACATTTGAGATTCCTCAACCTGCTGCTCCATTGCAATGACCACGACCTCCACCATGACCTTTTGCACTTCACATACGTATCAGCGGCCCCAGTTGCCCAGCGCTGCACAAGAACAGCTTCAGATCGGCTTAGGATGGTGTGGATGTGTCTCAACTAGGCTCCTGCAGCACCTTACACCTCCCTGGCAAAGAATCCAACTGAATTTTCTGAGCTGGTCTGCTAACCATATCTGCCATCTGCTGCCATGAGTGCAGGAGGGGTTGATCCCAGGAGGATGTCACCTTGCACCAGAAGGAAGCATCTAGATGTCCCAGGAGCACGCCAAGTTTACCTCTAAGCCCCCAAAGCAGAGCTGGGCTGGGGGAAGACTCGTTACAGATGAACACACAGTGCAAGTTCTATGTCGGGCCACCTGCAAGAGGGGACCACTTCTTCCCAGGGCCTTGCTCAGGGTTGGGTGTCGCAGAAGATACTGCATAGACGGCTGTTCAGAGGGAAACCATCAGGGTTGGTCACAAAGAAATATAAGGTAGCACCCAGCAGAGGGCGCTGTAAGGAGGAGGCTCAGGGCTGGGGTCTGGTGGGCGGGCGGTGGGCCAGCCATCCTTCGTGCCGCTGGCTTCACTATCTTTCTTTCTTTTTGGCCTGGGAAGTGTTTTCACATGTGGCTCACAGCTGACCCTTGTAGGAGCTCAGACAAATGATGTGAAGACAGAGGACACTTGGGCACCTTTTTGTCCTTCATGGGTAGGGGATGGGCCAAATGGCTTCTCCCAGTCCCCCACCCTCATTTATGGAAGGCTTCCTTTCATGTGCTTTCCTGTAAAAAGCGTGCAGAGAGTGAGGGATGCTTGGATTCTGTGTTCATGGGCAATCACGGAGGGGCAGTGCAGAGCAATCTTTGGAGGACGATGCAATATTATCCCATCTTACAGATGAGAAGACCTGGGCACAGAGAGAAGAAATCCCTGCCTTAGTCTTCCCAGCTCAGTAAGGGGCAGGGGGATTACACTTCCGGGAAGGAATGGAAATGGCCTTGGATAGACAAAGCTGGTTTCCCCAAGTCAACTCCCATATTTGTGGGGACATGTGCCACGTGCTACAGGCAGCTGGGTATTAATTAAGGCTCACCTTAATTGGGCTTCCAATCCACCTGCAGAGAGGCTTGGTGGCAAAGCCCCACAGTGTGGCATTTGTGCTGTGTCACGGCACACGCCCTGGCCAGAGCCAATCTCACTGCTCTGCGCCTCTGCCTTCTCAAGTAACCCAGGAGGCAGGAGGTCATTCCTGGGGCCAGTCAGCATCTTCAAGATGAGATGCTGACCTGGAGGAAAGAGAAGGAGTCTGCACTGAGCTTGGGTCATTTAGCTGACTGGCAAGGAACATTGCACAAAAGCCCGGCCCTACCTCAGCCCCTGTGCTGCCCAAGGCCTGCCCATGGTGGCAGCTGATATTCTTTGAACACAGAGGCTCGAGAACACGTTTCATCTTCTTCGCACTGTGTCACATCTGTGTGCTCGTCATCTGAGGTGGGGGAAGTGCACCTGCTCCTCTACCTGTCTGCCCCCATCCAGGATGGCGTACGGGGAGCCACACCCTGAGCAGCCTGCCTGCTTCTGCTGCGCCATCCAAAGCTACCTGTTCCAAAAGTGTGTCTTCAGAGAAGCCTGGTTTCTTAGTAGTGTGCTGGTGTGCGCCCAGTGGTGTTGGACAATTTTTTTGTCTTTCAGCAGGTTTGGGGTGACAGCAAGAAAACAGCTAATTCTTCCAACACCCAGAACATTCATGTAAATGTGCTTAAAAAACAAAACAAAACAAAAACTGGAAAGGCAAAAAAATAAATAACATAAAATTAGCAGCCCCAAATGTCTCCCTGCTTAACTTTAGTACTTTTAGGACTCCTGTCACCCTGGCAGCGTGCGGCTGTGTGGTCATGCCATGCCTGGTTTTCTGTGGGAGCCGAGAACCTCCTCCTGCTGCGCGCCCAGCCTAGAGCGTGAAGGCAGAATTTCAGAAAATGGAAACTTTCTGAGTTTGTGCAATTACCTTCACTAGAGCAAAAGGAACCTCTCAAATCTAAGTGTTTTTCTTCTTTTAAAAAAAAAACAGAAAGCATAATTTGTTGGACATTAAAATAACAAAAGGGCTTTGAGAAAGGATTATGGGTTTCTGCTGTCTGCCCTGCTAGAGTACACTTACTTCCCCTCTGCTGATGCTGTAATCTTGCATTCTGAGGTCATGTTTTAGCTCTTTCTCCCCACGTAAATAAAGATCTCAATGATAGCACTTCATGCCTTCGCTGGAGAATTCCTTGAGATTGTCCCTTCCTTGGACTGTCCGGCTTATGAACCATTTCAGCGGGGGCAGGTCTGTTGTGCAAATTGGACGTGGCTCTCGGACCCGGGGCAGGGAGCCTATTATCAGAGATTTTCATGGCCACAAGCTTAAAGTAGAAAACACTGCACGCCAGGGCCCTCTAAATGGGGCTGTAAGGAGGCTGAAGCTTGCCCTAACCCGGAGCAGGAATTCTGTCATCTTTTTGTTGTTGTTGTCATTGGAAGAGTCCAAAGTTCTCTCCTTAAACCCAAAGGTGCCTGGCCCTGGGATTCCTCTGTGCCTGGGGCCGCGGATGCCTGCTTGCCTGCTGGTCACCAGTGCCCATTTCCGTTGGAGGCTGTGGCCAGGTTGGCTGCAACACTCAGCGGGCTGCGCCGACTTAATTAGGGCGAAGGCTGTTTAAAAATTCACATGTATATTCCTTGCCACGTGAAGCTACCGTGGAAACTACCCGGCCTTTGACTATCTTTTGAAACGTGAACAACTGTATGTAAACAAAAGGGCTGTTATTTACCAACAGGGGAACAAAAAGTGCCGGGCACTCCCCCAGCACCCAGCGACTTCATACTTATTAGCTTGATTGCCACCTTGGGTTTGTTATTCCCAAACTCGCCCTGAGCCTGGCCTTTGAATGCAAAGGACAAAATAAAAGCTGGTGTTTATGTTCCAGACTTCTTTTTTCTTAATCTTTTCTTTCTTTCTTCTTATGCTTCCTTCTCATGACTGGAACACAGGGTGAAGTATTGCTTGACTCAACAGAAGCCACAGGGAGAGAGTACTTGGGGCAATGATCTTAAACTGGCAGGCAAGGGGGACCAGTGGTTAGCCCCGCCATCCCCACCCCCCCCCCCCCCCGCCAGAAAGATCTGGAAACCCATTAACTACCTCCAGTCCACTTTATCTCTGCTCCTTAGGGCCTTGAAGGAGGGACTCGCCCACCGTGCAGAGGTGGACTGTACCCGACTTTAAGTGACAACACTGCTCTCTCCAGCCAGTAAAACATGGCCTACTAATTGGGCGATCCTTAGATTTGTGTGTGTGTGTGTGTGTGTGTGTGTGGCAAGAGTAAATGATATAAAGACACTTCAGTGTTTTAAAGGACAATCACTCATATCTGGATAACACAAAGGTACAAAGGCAACTATACATTCAAAAGCAATCCACGAAAAATCTGAAACAAAGATAGTTTCTGGTAAAGATTTTGTTTGGGAAAGATGAGCCAGGCGGTTGAAGTGCATTCAATGTTTGACCTCAACAAGAATGGTAGATTCTACTAACTCCTTGGGAATTTGTTTCACACACAGTCAGCTTCATTCAGCTTCCTGCAGAATCTCTACAAAACAATGGACCAACCAGGGCTCCATCTTCCTCTTAGAAGCTTGGCCCCTGGGGCTTGGGCTTTAAAAAAAAAAAAGTTTTTGCTGCACACAATCTGTGGAGCTTGTCCTGCAGAGGAGGGCTCCTGGGTGTCCCTGGAGAGGTGGGACAGGGCCCACTGGAGGGGCCTGCAGGATGGGCTCCCTGCAGCTGCATGCTGGATTCTGGCACACACCTCCTCAACTCCCCCCAGGACTGGCTGATCTGCTTCCTCTGCTTTCTGTACCAAGTGTGTGCCTGCAGCTCCTGTCACTGCTAATTAAAGTGAGAATAGAGACTCAAAGAGGGGAGCCCTCCAAAGAGTTGTTTTCTGAGAGTGACAAATTAATCCTCTCGGATCTGCTTGCAAGTGGGCAGGAGACCTTCTGGGTTGTTGGGGGAAAAAATTCTGCAATTAGATGTGCAAAAAGTCCATTTTTAGTAAAAATCTTGTTGGCAAGTTTCATCCACTTTAGAAAACATACACACACATCACAAAGCATTTTTGGGCAAACAATTATGCTAAGAATGATTTTTCTTTTAAATTGAAAATGTCTTGTACTGCCCAATTCTACTCGATGCACCCCTAAACTCCTGTACCACTCCTTCTCAGCTCCAGCTGAGAGATGGGCTCGGGGATCCCTCAACGGACCCTGCTGTCAACCCACAGCTTGGACCTTTTGGCTTCTTTTTGCACCCTAAGAGAATCTTACTGTGTGGATGAGGAGCAGTTAAGGGATGTATCTGAGCTACGCAAGTGTGAACAGGTGCTGGAGCCAACATTCAAACAACAGATGGTCTTCATCCAACCCGGTTTCTTCTCCCCAGGCTCTCCTGACTTCCTGCAGATTCTCAAGAGAAGGAGAACCCAAGTTGGGATCTACAACTCAGAATCAGCCCCTGATGTGGTAGAAAATTCCAGGTCATGCGTCAAGGTGAAACGTTAGTTTCTTTGAATGCCTATAGAATTAGGAGCCGAGTTACCCACAGATCAATGGCCTTCAATCAGTTACTTTCTTAGATATCAACCCTGGAGAGAAGGCAGTCCTAACATGCCCTCCACTGGTGTCTTTTTTTTCCACCTAAAAAAAAAAAAGCCAATGTAAGTTAATGAAATGTGACAAAACAAGAGCATCTTTCTCTCATTCTTCAGGTGCTGGCTGGGAGCGATGCTCGCTCTCTCCTGCAAGGCCAGCACTAAGCAGCTGAGCTTCAGAGAAGGCTCTGTGTGTGGTGCTTAGTACTCACTGGTGAAAGCCACAGGTCTGTCCTCAACCAGCGCCCTCATGAGGACTGACGGGGGAGCCTTACTGCTGTGCGGGTGTTGTACCGTTCCTCAAATCACACTCTCTTCCATCCCTTCTTTTTGTACAACATACAAAGGGGAGTGGACAGGATATTTAGGCAAAGGCAGAACACGTTTTCCAGGACAAAGATACTGCCATCTCAGCAGAGAGTCTCTGCAAACTGGGGAGAAGCCACTCTCCAGCACACCTCGGTCGATGAGGGGATGGGGAATCACCAGGGGCCCTGCTGGGTGTCCAGTGCAGTTGGTGCTAGCTGGGCCAGAGCTTGTAACCCTTGGAGAGGATCCAGGTTCTCGCTGATACTGTGTTTGCCAGAGCTCACTGAGGCCACAGTGCTAGCTCACCAAACCACAACGTCAGCTAGCTCTTCTGGGGCTGTGCACGTTTCAAACATGTCCAATAGAAGCAAGACCTTTGGAATCTGACAAGCCAGGGTGTCAATCCTAGCCACTGGGCTGCCGTGTGAGCCTGGACACACATCCTCTTTGTGCATGTTAGCTTTTGCACCTGCAGCATGGGGAAGGATCGTAGAAGATCACATACGTGAAGTACTCAGTGCTGGGTACCTCGTAGGTGCTCAGCAATGGCAGATGGTACTGACTGTAGCTATGCATTGTGAAGAGGCAGCTTAAAGACTGTTGGGCTCACAGCTGTGTCCAGTGTTCTAGCACATGCTATGACATGAGGATGTTATGCTCAGTGACAGATGTGACACACCAGAAATCGGACTTGCATGGTGGGATTGAATTAATAGGAACTGTCCAGAATAGGCAAACTCTTGGAGATGGAAAGCAGACTTGGCCAGGGAACGGGAGGAAGGAGAATTGAGAGTGAGTGCTTACTTAATTCAGGCTTTCGCTTAGGGATGATGGGAAGTTCTGAAATGAGTTAGAAATGATGGTTATGCAACACTGTGAATACACCAAATGCCTGTGAATGAAATTCTTCAGTCATTTTTACATTGTGCCTACCTGACCATGGTTTTAAGAGATTGTGAAAAGCGCATTCTTTTTACACAGGCTTTTGTCCAATTTCCTCCTGTCTTTCGAGGCCCCGCATCTCCCTCGATGTCTCTACGCCTAGGAGCAATCCCTGTAGCCACTGACCGGACAGACCAATCAAAACAAACGCCTTCCTATCCTGTGAGGTAGGCAGCAAATACCTGTGCTCCCATTTCACAGACTGCTAGCTTGAGACTCAGAGAAGACAGCGGCTTGTCTGTGGTGGCTTCCTGTGCTGTCCCACGGCATTGGAAGCCTTTTCTGAGCTCACAGGGCTGGTGGGGGTTGCAGACTGGACTCAGAGCTTCCACTCTGTGCTTTGAGCTTGTCTGCCGTCTGTGATGGGCTGTGTGAGGCACATCATACATCACACAGAGTAGCGGACTGTTGTGTAGCTTCTAAGTGGCGCTGGATGAACATTTGTTGCTCCTCCCAGGGAAGGGTGGGCTGTGGCTGCTGGAGTCCACTTTTGGACTCGGGGCTTGCTTTGTTTAAACAGAAAATGACTGTCTTCACCAGGGGCCATTAACACATCCAAATGGTGTTTGTTGAGCCAGGAAAAGTGATATATTATGCTTGCATTTATTCTTTGCTCCCCAAAGACTAATTGTTGGTCTGTGTTTTTAAACACCCTTTCAAGCGCTAAGAGCCTTTAATGAGTTAAATGAACAAAGCAGTAGGGTTAAGGACGGGGATGTCCATAAGGACACAGGGTTCCGATTACCCACACTGGACACTGGGATGGGATGATGCCCAAGGGACAGCCCCAACCCCCTTTCCCTCCTCCCTCCCTCACTCTCTCCTCTCTCTCTCTCCCTTTCTTCCTCCTTTTCTTTCTCCCTCCCTCCTCTCTCTTCCTCTCTCTCTCTCTTCCTCTCTTTCTTTCTTTTTTTCTTTCTTTCTCCTTATTTCTTTCTTTCTCTCTCTCTCTCTTCCTTCCTTCCATTTATTTTTTTATTGGAAAGGCCAATCAGATTCATAGAGAGAAGGAGAGGCAGAGAGGAAGATCTTACATCTGTTGGATCATTCCCCAAATAGTTGGAACAGTCAGAGCTGAGCTAATCCAAAGCCAAGAACCAGGAGCTTTTCCTGGGGTCTCCCATGTGGGTGTAGGGTCCTGAGGCTTTGGGCATCCTTTATTGTTTTTCCAGGCCATAATCAGAGAGCTGTATAGGAAGTAGAATAGCTAGGGCATGAAGCAGTGCCCATATGGGAACCCAGTGCTTACAAGATGAGGGTTTAGCCTATTGAACCATCACGCCAGGCCCAACCCGTTTGTTTCTAGTGCTGTTGGACACTTGGCCAACATTGCCGTGGCCTACCCTTTGAGGTGGGAACCGAAACTTCCATATTGCAGATGGGAATGCTAATACTTGGAGAGCAAGGGACAAGTCAACTCTGAGCTAGGAAGGAACATTTGCAGGTGGATTTGGGGACCCCGCAACCCAGCATCACCCCAGAGAATACACACTTGGTTTGGGTTGAGGCATCCACAGCTCTTATCCACAACTTTCTGAAGTGACCTGCTTTAGAAATCTCCACACGACTGCCTCAAAGGTGATGTTCCATGATGCTTTTCAGGTCTGACTTGGCTGCAGGGTGTTCGGAGAGGTCCTTGGGGGCTGTGCCTTGAATCTGCTGAGGTGCTCAGCATCTGTTCTGCATGGACACGAGCCCAAGCTGATTCCCAGACATAAGCAGCGGCCATCTTAGGAACATCTGGTGATGTCCCCTGAGCACACGTACTTCCGTGGGCCTGGCACGCCGCTGCTGCTGCTGGCTGAGAGTGGAAGGATCACCATCATTTTTTTGCTGGCTTGACATCGGACACTAAGCCCTTCAGAGCAATTTGATATTGAAGTGTCTCATTGGCCTCGTAGGCAACACTTATTGCTTTCCCATCTTGCATAAGAAGATCTTGCAGCTAGGGGCAGTTGAGTGTCTGTCCCAGAAATCCTAGTGGCTGTCACCTCTCCCTTGTGGTGGTGTTGTGGTTCCCTGCACGACTTCTGCATGGGTTTGTTGCAGCATTGACTTTGTTGCCTGTCTTTAGGACCAGGCTGTTCTCCTTTGTTCCAGCCAGGACCTTGGCCTGAGATGGCCAGTGAGAATGAGACAAAAGCAGCTTCACATGAGAATGCCTTGAACCATCACAGGTACTCCTTGTACGGCTGGCTTGGGACTAGAACCAGCAACCACCCAGGCTCCAGGGCCTCTGCTCTCCAGGAGGGTGCTTCCAGTACATTTAGCAACCTAGACTGGCCCTGTCTGAAGTCTTCTGTCTTCATTCCAGCCACCACCCCACTCTGGCCCCATTCAGCCTCCATACTGCCCAGATGCTGTTCTGAGCAGGTGCACCCCTAACAGGGCTGCCTGATGCTCTGGGGGGTTGGGCTTCTTCCTAATACATAATAATCACCATTACAGCTCAATTACTCAACAAATAGAGACGCACAGGGCCATGCTATTTCCAAAGAACCCTCGGGGAATGGGGCTGAAGATCTCCACATGTTACCCAGAATTAGCCGGATGAGAAGAAGCAATTGGATCTTCTATAGCTGGGGGAAAAGGCACATAACATGATGTCCCTTTATTATCAATCCATGGTCTTCTCACTTTGAGTTCGTGTTTGGGAAGCCGGTGGCTCTTCTCTTCCTTCTAAGGGCAGCTGGACCAATGCAAGAAGCTTCAGCCCTGTCCCCTCTCTTAAGTGCTAGGGAGAAACACAGCATCTTCCTTCAGGCTTTCACAGTCTGGACTCTTGGTTAGGGATCACAGAGCAGCTTGGCAAACATGGATAGAAAAGAAAAACAATCAGTAAACGAAGTCATATGGGGAAAATGATGTTGAGTTGTTTGGCATTGTTTAGACCAAACAGAAAAAACAAATTGTCAAAATCTGTTTGGGGCTTGCGCGCAAGTGAACGTGGTGACACAATTCTGTGACAACAATGCTTTGGGAAACTGAAACATTGCCCATCTTCCTGAGAAACATGCTCTTTCCCAAAGCAATAATGGAGCATCTTAAAGTGCTGTTGTTTACTACATGCAAGTAGCAGCCCCACAAGACCTTCAGTTTTAGTTCCAAGAGCTGATGTTGATTTAATATAGACTTGCAACTTAGAAAGGAGCTTGTGTTTTTTTTGTTGTTGTTGTTATTGTTTTGCTTTTCGTGGTTTTTTTTTTTTTTTAATGTGCCATGAGAACCACAGTTAAATTTGGGTCAAGCTAAAAGTCCTCAACATATAATGAGGATTACATGCTAGGGATCTGCCTGTTCAAGAAGCTTCGGCCTCCATTTGGATTGGCCTCTGTGATCGGTGGGAGCAGAAGGCACACTTTGATTTTCAGGAGCATGGAGGCGCAGGGCATTCTGCTCGTTGGCTTTGAATAGTCGCACGTTTGTTGTAGAATCAAGAGCGAAAGAAGGGGAAGAGAAGAGATTACCCTTTCAGAACCCCGATTCCCACTAAACCAGAGGTAAGCTCTTTGTGACTATTGATCAGGAAATAAATCCTCTTTTATTATTCCACAGATGCAGGAAAACCTCTTCTTCCCTGATTTTCTGCAAGCCCTCCCCTGCCCCCACAAACGCGTGCTGTATACTGGCCTTGCGTTTCTTCTGACACCTCCTGGCTCCGTCCAAACTTTTCTTGCCTTGGTTGTTGGTTTGTGTTTTCTCCTCCAAATGGGTAGTGAAAACATCCCAGCTGATGCGTTAGACATTCCCATCAACAAGTATTCCAACACACTGGCCACTCAGTTTTCCCCCTAGGAAAATCTTGGTCTAGTTCCGTTGGCCTCCCATAACTCTTGTGGGATTAACATGCTTTTAATTATATTCAGAGTAGTGATGCAAGTACTTTGGATTGTTTTCCCGTTAGAAATGAAAAATGATGACTCTGGGTGAATTCTAAACATCCTTTTGTGTAGTAAGATTTTTCTTATCCTTGCTCCCGTTGGCAATACTCAACTTTTACTCAACTTACATCAAGTCGCCCATTGCGGAAGAGGGTGTGATGATTAGCTCACACATGCTTATGTTATTTTAGCAGAAAATCCATGTGCTATTGGCAATGAATTGAAGGTTAAGTGACATTTTTTTTCTTTATATACCATTCCTGTCGTATAGTCTGTGAACCCAAAATTGGATTAACCTTTAATTACCCTCAACGATCTCTCAACCCCAGGACAACATTCCTACTTCTGCCAGTAGTATTTGAATATACAGTTTAATGAGAGAAACATCTGTTTGCATATTTGGTATCGCTAATGTATGCAGATGAAGAGACATTCATAGTGCCATAGGCATTCGTATGAACAACCGTCTCATTTTCTTTCTTCATTTTTAGTCTTTCTTCCTTCACCCTCTGATTCTGCTGGACTTGTATTAATTAGAATTAAGGGCTGGTGAGAGCCAACAGCCTTGTGCAGAAATTTACAAATGTGGTGTGAGCTGCATGCTTGCAAAGCCGTAGTATTCAACTGGAGAAAGACATGAGTGCCAGCTCTTAACCAAAATGTACATCCTTTAAGCCTGTGTGTGTGTGTGTGTGTGTGTGTGTACTGGCATGTGTGTATGTGTGCATGTTTGTGTGTGTGTTTCAAATAAAACTGTGTTTTTCCTTTTTCAATCCAAGTTTAAAAAAACAATCCTCAGTAGGTCTATTTTTGGAAGCACTTGTTTTCACACGCAGCTTTCCTCTGATGGCTCTATCCAGTGCTTCCTGAGTGCAGTTGGAAGATTTTAATGCTTGGCAGGGTCAAGCCAATCCAACATTTACTTTGAGGCTCACTCAAAGCAGATGTGTTAAATGACTTGCCTGCTCTAACCTTAGTGGCTCCTAGTGGAGCCGAGCCTGTGGTCCAAATCTCTAGGTTTCACATCTAGGGCTTAGTTTACCAAACTAGGCTCTCTATGCAAATGAAATTTTAAGGACATATATAGCAGCCAGTAGACCCATTTCAAACAGTTTGATAAACAACCTGTGAGGTTACCAATTGAGATCACCATGGCAAAGACGTGCCTAGGTGCACTGCACATATAAAATGCACGGAGCAGGAGCAACCATTTGTGTGTTTGTGTTTTGAGTTCTGCGTATGCAAAATTTTAATTTATTAATTTATTTATTTTTGCATCGGCCCAAAGATAATGAAAGATTCCTGAAGATTTTCAGGACTTTAATTTCACGGTACATTTTGCTACACTTCTTTCAGCATGAAAAAGCCTTACTTCCTGATGCTTTTGAATATTAAAAAAAAAAAAAAGAAACCCCTCACAGTTCCTACTTAATTTCACCATCTTGCACCAGGCACCATCACCTTTAGCACGTCCAGCATCTGCCATGGAAATTATTTGGTAGAGCTACTCCCCAGGACTGTATTGTCTCATCCGAATGAAGAAAATTCTTGGCTTTCGCTAGTGAATCTGTCCTCATTAATTCAAACGAAGTGGTGGTGCTGGTGGGGAAGGGGCAGCCAGATTAACTAGTGAATACTTTGAACCATAGAATTTTTTTTTTATGGGAATCTACTAGTCTTACATCTGTGGATGTTCTGTAATTAAAGCTGGTTTGTGACTCTACACATCTTAGAATTCATGATTAAATCAACGGGTTTGTGATTCCAGACTTATTATTCACAGGCAAAGTTGTATTCCAAGACTACTGGGAGCAGTTTTTTAGTTTCAACTTCATCATATTTCCTAATTTGTACACTATGTATTTACTCTATCTATAAAATTAAAAAAAAAAAAAGCATTTAGAAGAAAACAGAAGTTCAGTTTGCCTCTGGATTATTGCCATGTCCAAATAAGTAAGATTTTTACCATATGCTTTGAAAAGAAATGGACATAATATGACAGCTTGATTCAAAATGACATTTTGAATACCTGGTGTGAAAATTAGGTGTCTGAATGAAACACAGTTTGTTTGTCTGAGCCTTTATCGCCTCCACTGACTGATAAGCAGCATTTACTACCATGTGACGACGTAGCCCTCCCAACATACAGGAGGTATTTGGTAACAATAAGACGGATCAATAGGTGGGTGAATGGATGTATAAATTGTGGCAGCATGAGGCATCTTAACTCTATTTGCCACTGTCTAGATTCGGAAGAAATGTGCTGTTTTCAACAACCTAAGGGCTAGGTTTTACAAAAAGAGGTATTGCTATATCTCATAACTTCCAGTAATAGTTATCTGCCATGTATATTGTGAGCAACCAATATGTATTCGTAATCATTGTAAAATTGCCAGGGTAGTAATTACAGTTAAGGTTTTTGTGCTTGGCCGTGCCTTGGACAGCCTAATAAAGTCTTTATTTAGTAGCCAATTAGAAAGTACCAATTCGTTTCTGGCCCAGTTGTGATCTCCGGATACCCTTGGGTTTCTGGAATGACTCACTGTTGATAAAGTAAACAACACTAACTCGTTACTGCTTCCCGCTAACTGCATGTGGTCACCTGACCTGCAAGCGCTGCACCGTAGCTCTGGCTGCGTCCTCGGCTCTAGGATCTGTTGATTGTGTGGGGAGTGTGTTGGCTTAGGGGATATGACTGCTTTTGCTCCAAGATGGGAAGGATAAGACGCTATGAGACCCCGGTCTGGGGGTCCTGCGTGGGCAGAGGCCAAGTGGGATGTTGGGGGTCATTTCAACCGGCCCACAGATTGAGACTGATTTGGCTTCTGTTAGGATTGTGCTTGAGTTGTTTCTGGCCCAATTAGGTGAGAACTCTTGGGAAATGATCAGGCTTCCTGTGCACGAGGGCATGCAAGCACACATGGCTTATTGAGATGGACAGGGGACTCCCCGGGGGCAGATAGGGGCTTTCTGGGGTCCCTTGCCGGAAGGGGAGACGAGCATAAAATGGAGGCCCCATCTGGGAGAAGATGCACAGTTCCTGCGGGTGGGGCTGGGCCGCCCCTCCCATGCTGTCTTCCTCTTGTCCCGTTCCTTTTCGTGGGGCTCCCGGGGTCTCTGGGCTGTGTCTCAGGGCCTTGACCCCTTTGCCTGGTGTTTTCTCCTTCTGCCTAATGAATCTTCATTTTACTTTTGGAAACAGTTTTCCTGTATGTGTTAGGGAATAGCTGATCTCTCTCCATGGGCCCCACCCTCTCTGCTTACGTTTGTAGCACTGCTTTGCAACATCCTGTCTTCTGATGAGCTGACAGGGAGGCCTCGTTTCTTACGCATTTTGTGTATAAATGCTCGGAGAATGAATGCAGGGAATAGTGAAATCAAAGTCGTTTCCATCTACAACCCCGTGTAGGGTTTGCACCCTGTAACTCGCATAGGTCACCAGGAGGGGCCGCTGTTGGCACTTCCTGAAACCGTGAGAACTTTTGGAGCAGTAGGTTTTTCTCCCAACATGGCAGAATCTAAGTCCAGTTACCACCTACCGACTCCCAACGCTCACCCACTCACTCACCTGGGGAAGGGAGAGAGGCTGAGCCTCAAAAGCAACCAGGGCCTCTGGCTTCATCAAGGAAAACTTTTGGAAATCGTAGGCAGGGGAGTCCCCAGCACGGGCACCTGGCTGCACGACCGCACGGATAGTACATATTGCTGGAAAAGCGGCTGATGCGGCCCTGCTGCTTCTGGCCCAGACATAGTGCTGTTCTGGAACCAGCAGAAGTGTCTGAAAGAGGCTTTTTAAAATGTCAGCAACCACCAACCTCGACCAACACCTAGGCGCAGATTTTTTGAGGCATAGCAAAACCCCATCCCATTTCTTCTTAATGCAGTTGGGGTATTTGTTAGGCGTCCCTGAGCCAGCCACATAGACAAATGCAGCAAACTGGGTGAGAGCTTTTAAGTGACCATGTCGGAGTCCACGCCGCCGTTTTCCCTACAACTTATTGTTATTATTTTTTTTAAAAAAATCAAGAAACCCCCGAAGACCCTGGAGCAGCTCAAATAAAAAGTACGGGATGTCTAGTCCCATCCTTTGAAATCACCCATCTTTGAAAACTTCATTTTTGAATTCAAAGACTTTGTAAATACCTTCGTCATAAATTAACATTTCAAAAGTAGTTTTACCTGCTGAGCTGGTTCATTCTGCTAATATGGGTAGCGCCGTGGACTCGAATAATTAGTGTAAATTGCCTTTGAATAACGGGGAGCTGGGAACAACTTTAACTTGCCAGGGCTTAAAGCTCCTTGCAAGTCCTGGATGAAGAGTCCTTAATGGGGCCTGGAAAAACAACTAATACCTACAAATCAAAGGAGAAAAGCCGTTTTTGATGCATTTGTCTGAGAGTGTGAGTTTTAAACTAAATTGTGAACACTTCCTCCCTGCTGAGGGTCGTGGATTAGCTGGGCTGCCAGTTTCTTTGAGAACCTTTCACACTGACCAAGGGAGGCAGGGGTTGCAAATACAAGTGTTTTCTTAACCTTAATCCGCACCTCCCTGACCAGGACAGCTCGGCGTTTCTCTCTAATTAGGAGTGGCTGAATGTGTTCAGGGTTGAAGATAAAGTGATTAGCTTACTCCAGGCCATGATAGTGAGTTCTAGGCCCTTCTTAGCTCCTTTCGAGATAATAACTTCTCTCTTTTCTACGAAACCACATTCAAGCAGACCTCAAACATGGATTTGTATGCAACTGTCATTATCTTTGGGCAGGTTTGGGGCAGGAGCAAATCATTTCTGCTCTCCGCCTTGCGCGCCTGGTTTTCATAAGATTTTATCCCGTGGAAGGCCACCTCCAGCAGTTTCTCATCGGAAACAAGTAGTGTCATGATGTAGGCAATCTGAACAAAATCGAATAACCTCGCCAAAGAAGAAACAAATGCATTCGTGTTCAAATGATCTCCTACGTGAAGAGAGAGACGGGACTTGTTGCTCTCAAGCTGAGATAAGACCATTTTGACACAATTTCAGAATAGGAATAGAGCCTGCCTTTTTTCTCCTTGGGTTGAAGTATCTTACAGATATTCTTTACCGAAGTGTAATTTTACATTTCAACTTGGTTAAAAAGCAGTTCCCAAAGCGTTCCAACCTTTTCGGCAAGTGTTGCCCCGGGGGCTACACTCCCTGAGCCCCTTTCCTCCGGGAGAATGAAGATGGGCACCAAAGATGGCACAGTGGCCTTGGAACACGTAGAAACTTCCAGAGCTCCACTCCCGGCTTCCTCTTCTCCCCGCTGTGGCGTACTGTCGGTTGGTCTTCCTTAGTCCAGGGCCTCGACCAGTGACCAAGCTTCCCATTCTTGGTCTCCGAGCTGAAGGCGCCTGAAGACTCGTGGTCGCATGCCCCCACATCCCCTGGGAAGGCCGGGATGAGCGAGCAGCTGGCCAGACAGGGATCCAGTTGCGAGCTCTGAGCACAGGTGCGCCCCTGCGTCACCCTTCTTGAACATTCGTCCCTGAGCATGCTAACTTAGCCAGAGAGAAGCAGAGGCAGAGAAGGCACCTGTGGGTGCCTGCTGGGCTCTAGGCACGGTTTCCGAGTCGAGCCCAGCCTGGCACGGCGCTCTCTCCCTTCCGGAAGGCACGTCCTATTATCACCCTCACCATCTCCGCAGCGGAACCTCTTTGAAGCTGAAGTAAGCTTTCCTTTCCACGCCTACAAACGCCGAAGCGGGTTGAAGGCCCATGTCTGAATACTGCCCAATTACACCATACAAGACAGATCACACCACATTAGCCGGGATTATGTTGCCTCTTGATCTTATCAGCTTTGTTTCCTAAACTACAAAAAGATCTAACACAGCGCTGGTTAGCGGGTTGGCTTAGACAATCTGCGTAGTCATCCGTCACTGTCACCAGTTTGCAGGAGTTAGGCACACAGCTAGGAGACAGGGTGCTGAGCTGGCACCTCCCAGCCGGGCGCTCTCATTTCACATTCAAACCAGCTCTGCTGGGGCTGGGCCGTCCTTACGGCTCAAGCGCTTCATCTCCTTGTTTCCATTTTCTTTTTGTTATAAAAGGAAGCCTATACTCGGTGCCTTCTGAAATTGTACACTACGTGTCCCAGCTCTCAGCGGCTGGATTGCTTGCTTTTTAAGGTCTTTGTCATGCTAGATAAGAGAGGAAGTACATGTGTGAGGTTCAATGCCTGTTCCTGAGCCAAAGCAAGAGCAGTGAATCCGCGGTGGAAGGGAGCAAGGACTCACGGGGAGATGGAACCCGGCCGTGCCCCCGGGTTTGGGTCAGACCAGGGAAACTCCTCGGAGGCGACAGACAGGAGTTCTATGTAGATAGGGAGCAGCTGGCGGGCAGCTTGGCATCCGTGCCGCCTTCTGCAGCAACAGTGACCTCCTTCAGGGTCGGCATCCCATGGCTGAGCACCGGTTTGTGTCTCAGCTACTTTGTTTCTGCACCAGCTCACGGCTGCTGAGTCAGAGACGGCGACCAAGGGTGGCAAAGGGTGGCCCATGTGAGAAACCAGGATGGAGTTCTTGGCCCCTGGTTTCTGTGGCCATCTGAGGGGTGACCCAGTCGATGGAAGCTATGTGTATGTGTGTGTGTGTGTGTGTGTGTTGCCCTGCCTTCCAAATAAACAACTGTATCTTTAAAAATGTGGAAATTTGTCAGACAGGCTCCTTTTGGCTTTCAAGCCTGGCTTTTCTCGAGGTCATCGGGAGCTGATGAGGTCATTGGATTGAGGATGGCCATGAATGCAGGGCAGAGGGCCCTGGTCTCCGGTCACTGCCCAGCATAGGGAGCCTCACCCGGAGGTGAGAGCAGACTCCAACACCCGGTGCGGTCAGAATAAAACGTGATGGAGCAGCGGGTCTCCCAGTAGGAATTTATGCGTGTCAAGTCGTAAACCTGATAATCGTCAGGACACTTTTCCTGCATCAGGAGAGAATGGCAAACCAGCAGAGGAACATTTCTGCTATAATTATGAATTCAAGGAGTTCAGCTTCTCGTGACTTTACAGGGAGTATAGAAAGTAGGAGTGGCCCTCCTGAATTTGTAAGGATCTGACCGCGATGCGAGGTCCTCCTTCTCAGTCTTCTACGCTGGAGGACATTGGTATGCAGAGTCCATGGGAGAAGTCACGGCGACTGGGAGAAAGGGACATGTTTGATTGTCCTTTAAAACCAACTAAGAGAAGTTAATCTCATTGAACTTCTTTTTATTCAACAAAAGAGTTGGATGTTTCCAAGTCTAATGTGACTATAATGTTCATTAAATGGACCTCTTTGCACCTTTAAATGGATTATAGTCTAATTATTGGACATGTCATTCACCAAAAAAATCACAGATCTCATTCCGAGGCTGATAAGGCCTTTCTTTGTCCACTGCGGAAGAGACACTGCAGTAAATGGATGTGATTTTTATCAGAGTCCCCCCACCCCCCTTTTAACAAAGGGCACATGTTGCTACAAGGAGGTGGGAGGGAAGGACGGCACCGAGTGTGCCGAGTCTTTCTGCTCTCGTAATTTTCATTTTAGACATTTAGGATCTGACCATGTGGGCGCTTGCCCCTGCTGGCCTCCCTGTGCCAGGCACCTGAGCGGTTCCTCCCGCCTAAGCTTGCCCGGCTAATGACTTCAATCTGTCCAGGACAGGCCTGAGTCAGATAAGGCATAAATTATGGACAGCCCCCGTCCAGGCCCAGGCCTCCGGGCCTTCTCTGAGTTCTCTTCCCAGACCGTGAAGCATTAGCGCAAGCACACTTCTGCCCTCCCATGGCTCTGTGAGTCTGTCCTCGCCTCCTTGGCAATAAACTTGGCAGATCCCTGGTGTACTGAGGATGGTACAGGCCCTGTAGGTCCAGGGTACTCTCAGGACTTAGGGACAAGAAGTCTGGAAGGGAAGAAGGGTACCCACACGTTGCCAGGGAGCGATTCTGGCTGTTTCTGCTGAAAGCAGAAGGAAGCCCAGATTTGTGTCACGAATATTTATCTGGAGATGATTCCAGGTTGGGCTCTGGTGGGCATGGCCCATCGGACACAGCCCAGTGCTGAACAGACACAACTCCCTCGTACACGGGACATCCCGTAGAAGGGGTTTGAAGTAGCATTGTGCAAATTGAGGGAGGGACAAGAGCTGGCAGGGCAATGAGAAGGTGGAGTGAGAGGTCCCGCGGGGAGGGTGGTGCTGGCTGAACAAGCTCACTCTACTTTTGCTTTTGTCACACCCACGTGGATTTAATTGTTTAGGGGAGGTGAGTGGGAGCCTGGGGAGGGAGGGAGGTGCCCAGCATTTTTCTGAGTTCCCCTGTTTGGTGCCAGTCAACAGCTCCATCACCGCCAGGCCATGGGGAGACTTGAGAGCTAAGAGGAGGGCTCCAAGGTAGAACCCGGGTGCAAGTGTGAGGCATGTCTCATGAGTGCCCTGTGCCATGCTGGAGGAAGCACAAGAGGGTATCAGGTTATCAGGTAGTGCCAGGAGGACATGCCAGCTCTACCAGCCTGTAGCCAAGTGATCAACAAGTTTTCCAACCCTTTCCACCCATTTTCTCATCTATAACCAGGGATTCGACACTCATCCTTGTGTGTTGTTTCAAGAATTTAAAAACAACTGGTACAGTGTTTTTCGGAAGATTCACGAAAAATTCCATTTTGGTTAGCTTATTCTGGGGCAAAAATAATGAAATCCTTGCATAGTTATTTCACAAAATGCATCCTCCATAAGCTTTTCCAAGACCAAGATAAATGTATCTTTTAGTGCCATTCTCACAAACTTTCTGATGTATTGTCCCATACGAAGGAACTGACACAGTACTTAGCACATAGCCTGTGCTCAGCAAAATTCCCTTGGTGCCCATATCAACACTTTCTAGCTTGTCTGCTGCATGTTCCATTCTTAATCCTCTGCAGTGTTCAACAAACTCAGAGCGGAGTCTTAACTTTATAAACAAAGCAGAACACTTCAAACCCTTCCTGGACTGGGGACGTTTACAACTCCTGTGACACTCAAAGCCCTAAAGGAGAGGGAAGTGATGGTCATGAGGGTTAGTGTTTGGGGCAGGTGGACACTCTTCTGGCCTATTTGTCACCAGACCCACAAGCCCATAGGTTGTCATAACCCCCTCAGGTTCTGAAGTTTCTGCCTTTGTCTGGCATCTGAACCTCCATCTCAAACCTCCCCCGTGTTTGTTTGTAGCTCTGTCCTGAGCTTGGCTGGGGTGGCCGAGGGACAGCCCTGTGACCCCAGGCCTGCGCTGTCCACTCGCTACCTTTGCTGGTCCTTCTGTAAGGTGCATGGAATTCCCCAAGGTATAGCAGTGATGGGTGAAGCTTCTCCCGGGGACGCCCGTTCTTGAGGCAGAACACTTGTTCATAAATCATTGAAGATCCTTGTTGTGCCAACATCAATTATTAGAATTAATTACCCCTTAAAACGTAAAGAATTGTGCTACAAAGAGTCAACATCAGCCCCTGGAACTTGTCCTCCAGTCTTCTGCAGCAGGCCGAGGCAGGTGCCAGGAAAAGCAAACATCGGCTCATTGTCTACTAGGTTCTGTGTCCCCATTTCCAAACTAATAAATACTGAATGAGTAAATAATTTTGTTTTCTCTCTGCGTTACAAAGATTCAGTCATATTTGGCCAAGTAACTTCAGGGAATATCATTAAATACTTCTCAAATAGTGGTTTCGTAAGACATTCTACTGTAAGGAAACGTCTACAGATTCACTCGACAAGTTAAGGTGGGCAGAAGTGGACTTAGGGTCTGGGCTCCTCTTGCTGCAGAAGGTTCCTCCAAACAGAGATTGTCACTCCCAAGGTGAACCAGCGGTGAGAAACTCAGGGTTCAGGCCTTCCCTTCCTCCCTCCCTCACTAATCCCAAGTGGGGTTAGGAATTCAATGGACGGGAGATAAATGACAGGAGTTAAAATTTTACCCAAACAAATGCATTTTGTAAATCATAAACCAGAAAAAAAAAATGACTTAGCTATAAAGATATGGCCTAAGGATATTTCAGAATTGAATAGTGGTCTATTTATAGATAGATTGATTATGATATAAATGTATGAATTATACACACATAAAATTCATATTATGGATAAACCGATAGCTTTAAGGATCTTAACTATGGAGATCACTTATGATCTGATTTCAGGGTTTTCCTCTCCCTGTGCATTCTGCAACGGCCCTATGTCCATCACAGACGCGTTGGGCCTAATGGACAGGAAGAGCTGAACAAATCCAGTCTAGTTTATGTTCTCATCCGAGGCCTATCAAGCAATGGATAACAAATGTGAAAAATTTAGACGAGTGACGTCAGCTTGAGTGCTCGAGAAGCAAAAAGACAACGAGCAGGTGGAAACTGCACCCAGTGCTACATGTTCAGAGAGGATTTCCAGAGGGCGGAGGCTGCTTCTTCCCACAACTGGATCATGACAGTTCTTGCTGATGGCATAAATGGGATCATTATAATTCTGTCTCCAAGTAATTATCAGAAAGAGAGCTCAGGGATTTCTGTCCTAATGGAGCCACCTGTCACCCTTCAGTGTTTGTCTATTGTGGCATCTTGTTTCTGGAGACCTGGACCGCAGTTTAGCTCTTCCCAATGTGAAGGACCCTGTCCTGATTCCCCCTCGGCCTTGCCATGATGAACAGATACATTTTCAGCAGCTTTTCCATTATCCACCCAACGTGTGTTTGTGTGAGTTGTCCAAAGTGCCTGTGGCAGGAATGCACAGCCATAGTGAAACCAGGTGTTCCACCATAAAAATTGTTTGCTCCTTGGCAGACTTCGTTGCTGAGACATCCGCTGGGGGGTGGGGCGTTGGACAGTAATTGGTTCCCCACAACCTGCTCTCCCTGCCTGCCCTCTGCCATCAGCTGCTGTGGGCTTGTGGCAACTGCTGCTGAGACCTGGGGCTTCCGAGATCTTTCTCTGGGTTTAATCCTGCAGGCCAGCTTCACGCTTCTAATGCTGGCAGCCTGACTGTGCCCAAGTCTGCTCCCCTAAGACTGGATGGAGCAGGAAATGGCTTGTGCCCTCACAGATTGTTGAATAGACACCTGTCTCCTTCATCTCTGGTCATTCTTCAAAGTTTTTCTTTACCAAGGTATCGTGTGATAATTTTACTGTTTGATTTGTGAGCTAGAAAGAGTTAAATGACCTCATTACACTGTATGGCAAGTTTGTCCTTATACATCATTAACATTTGGGTTTGCTCATACAGAAGGCACCAGGAGGTTTGGGTGTTTGGGCAGGAAGTTCCTCACTGGACAATGTGGAAGCTGTGCCACACAATGTGCAAGGCAGAGGCCCGTCTCTTCCTCTTCTCGCACAGGTACAGATGGCGGTGTTTAGTTCAAAAGGCAGGTGCTCTTCCAGGGCCAGCGGTGACACTGCGCCAGGCTGCAGGATGACTGACCAGTAACGATCAACTCAAGATTTCCTTTGGGAGTTGAAGGGGTATGGCCAGAGTACCAGGCCCACAGCACAATGGAACTTGATAAAGAACTTTGTCCAGCACTGCCTGGTGTTCAGTTCTCAAAAACAAACCCGATGGGTAGAAGACCTTGGGAATTTTTCTCAGTTGAACAATGGTGTGAGTGGGATTTACAGGGTTTGGGAGTGAGGTGGGGAATTGATCGCCAAGTCCAAGTGTATGCAGTCACATGCACTGGGATCTTCCTGGGGACTTGCGGCCCTGTAGGTTGGCTCTGACTGATCAGGGCCAGGTCATCCCTACTCAGGGCTTCGCTTGACCTACTTCCTGGAAAGTTCAGGTTTGCATTAGCGGTGCAAAGTTTAATCAGTTGTCAAAAGTGTATCCTCCTAATGCAAGGAGAATCCTCAACAGTCACTTAGATGAGCAGATGACTTTCTGCTCCAAGCTGGACTCAGGGAAGATGAATGCCAAGTTGGTATATGAGTTTATTTAGCTCTTAAGTCCTTTGGCAAAGTGGTGTTCTTGAGAAACATCCCCAAACTTCCCTTCCCTGTTCCCATCCTCCGCCCCAAACTTAACAAGACATTGTCCCATTGGCACCCAAGGGGCCAAACCAAGCTGCTCCCACCCTCACTGAACAGGTTGTGTAATCCTGACCACAGCCCCCACGTTGACACCTGTTGAAATAATATTGGAACCACATTTGTAGCTAATCACAACCAAGATGTCAACTCAATTAATCTGACAATAGAAAGACCCATGGGGCAGCATTCAGGCCCAGCTGGTGCTCCAGTCAAGTTCAGGCTTGTGGCCCATTACCTGGCAAGCCCAGGACAAAATTAGTACTAAATATAGGGTAATTTAATTAATGCCTCCCTTCCCAGCAGGCAAGTCCCAGCACCCTGGGTGCCCTGGTTGGCAGAGTATGGTACGCGCAGCGGGGAAGTGCCTGGGTTGTATTCTCATTCTTTGAAGTGCGTGTCTTCCAACCAAAGATCTGCACAGAACTTTTCCAGTCGTGAAAACAAACAGCCTCCTTTACTTCCCTTGCCTTTCCTCCATGGTGAAAGCACGTGTGAAATTGGTTCGCAGGAAAGCATGCCAAGTGAGATGAAGAGTCGGGAATCCTCCAAGAAACTTACATGTGCATATCAACGTGCAGACTGGGAAGATAGAGCCATGAGTCCCTGGGGCTGCTCAGAGATGCGTCTCTGTGGCTCCTGTGCTTGTCTGCCCAGGCAAGGGCCCTAAGCCACCTGCTGGATGAGTGAGACAACAAATGATGAGTGAATTTCAGCAGGGAGGTGATTGCCAAGGGGAACAGAGACACAGAGGCCCCTAGCACCCCCTCCCCGGGATCATGTTGGAGCCCCAGTCTGCGTGGCAGAGTGACAGGAAGTGATTTTCTCAGACTCCTGCAGGCCTGTCCCGACCCTTTCTCCTCTGCCTCGGATGGCTGCCTTCTCTGTGCCCGCGCACTGTCTGCTCACCCCTTTGTTGCTGGTGTCCCCTTCTCTGCTTTCAGGACCCCGTGTGTCCTGGGATCCTCCCACAGGACCCCATGATAACTTAGGTGTGTCTTTAAAGGCCCTGCCTTCAATCACAGTTGCCCTCTGAGGGGTTTGGACTCTCACACTTAACCTTGAATCTGTCTGGTGTGGAGGAGGCATTCAAGACACCCAAGTCAGCTAATGAACGCACTGAACCAGGGCAGTGAGCTCCACAGGAAGGCAGTGGTCCCACCACTTGAGGGCTTCGGGGTAGCCTCTAGCCAGCTGCAGGAGGGACTTGAGACATATAATTTCCCCCATGTTGGGCTGCATGGTCACTCCATGCCCAGTGCCTTCACTGTCATTTCTCTCTTTTTTCTTTTTAAAAAGATCTATTTATTTTACTTGGAAAGTCAGAGTTAAAGAGAGAGGGAGAGTCGGAAAGATCTTGTAATCACTGGCTAACTCCCCCGATGGCTGCAACAGCCAGAGCTGGGTTGAAGCGAAACTGAAAGCCGGGAACTTCTTCTTCCAGGTCTCCTATGTGGGGGCAAGGGCCCAAGACCTCGGGCCATCCTCAGTGCTTTTCCAGGCCACAGGTAGAGAGCCAGATTGTAAGCAGAGCAGCCAGGACACAAATACATCCCACAAGGGATGCCAGCACCCCAGGGTGGAGGATTAGCCTGTTCTGCCACTGTGCTGGCCCCATCACTGACCCTTCACCACTGGCTTCCATTTGTCTCCTGCCCTTGCCAAGGAGTTGAGCTGTGCAAATCAGCCCCTCCAAGCCACCGTAGGTGGAAGGCACCCACCCGGTCGGCAAAGCCAGGTTGTGCTCCACAGACCCTCCTGTGGGTGTTTGCTGTGATAAGGAGAACAAGCCAAAACAGGAAACAGGCTTCTAGGGGATGGAGGTCTAACAATGACTTGAAAAAAATAAGAAGGGGAAGAAGGGCAAGGGGGTGTAGAGACACCACAGTGGAGAGCGGTACCAGCTAGATCCACTAAAACCAGACGACCTTTCTCCCCTGCCAGGAGGCCCTGGAAAGCAGCTCATGGCAAAGAGCTGCCACGAGGTGCCCACTTTTGCAAAAGGGAGAAATGCAATTTTGTAAACAATTCACACCCTAGCAAGCTACTTGAGCAGGCCCAACTTCCAGCAGACTTGCTCGGACGCTGAGGGGAGTACACTTCGCAATGCTTTTCCAAGCCCACTTTGTTAATTTGCTGCCTGGTATTCATTAGGATGACAAATCCCTGGGGACCATCTTGCGCTTGGCTTCTGACGAAACCATGCCGGGGGGTTGGGGTCGGAGCCCTTCTCTGACGTGGGTGCAGTTTGATGGCGTGATTTTCTTTGCTTCCTCACCGAGGTACCGGCTGGCCCTGCAACGCCTGGGATAGGAGATGTTTGTTTTGCATTAAAATGTGAGCCCTTCCAAAACCACCCATCATTTATAACTCCTCGGAGATGAGCGGTGGTGCGTTGGTGCCGGCTTTGGATGCCTCCTCTCTCCGCCTCTCTCCAGCTTCCCCTGCCTCCCACCCCGGGGGAAATCAAGAGAAACAAGACACTGCTTGTCCAGGCCTTCGGAGACTCCTAGGAATTGTTGGAATCGTCACAATAAGGGGTAGTAATAGAACTATACACAGGATTGTAAATACAAACTGCTCCGTGGAGTATCAAAAAATAATGAAGTAATTAGGTGAACTCGTCTCAGCACCTGTGACTGATTGGCAGCGGCGCGGCCCTGGCTGGCCATATTGTTGTTTGTCAGCACGATATATGGATTCCGAAATTGTGTCACTTTTTGCGTGATGGCAGCCCAGCTTCTTTCTCTCGTTCAACCCCAGGGTCAAGGCTTGGGTCCTCAGTTGAGGATACTGGTTCGGAAATGGGGCAAGGTGGCGCATGAACGGCAGGGCTGAGCCTTGGGAAAGCCACAGTAGGGAAGCAGAAGTCCTGCTTTCTGTCCCATTAGGGCTAATGCAGCCGTAATTAGCAATTGATGGACAGCTAAGAGGGGCCATTACCGCGTCTAGGCTCAATGCGACCTGCATAGACAGAGAGCCGGGGGAGGGAATGGAGATTTGTAAAACAGCTCATGGTTGCCTCTAAATGGCAATGGGCACTTGAATGCTCACGCTGTCTTTTGAACCTGCCTGGTTGCCCTTCCTCCTAGCTGTGGTTCTGCACAGAAGCGTGAAATTGCTGGTAATAATAATAATTTGATGATGATGTTTAACCCAGTGTTCCTGTGCACCAGCTACCACTGTTACCCTCGGGTAGATATTTACTCATTTATTCCTCATGACAACCCGGTGAAATGGATATGGTTATGACCCCCTCTCCCCCCCCACTTTTCAGACGGGGAAATGGAGACACAGAGCTGTGTAAGGACTTGTCCAAAGTCGGTGAGCCAGACAGCATGCGCACCCTTCCTTGTCTGCTCACTGCCTTGCTTTGTGGATGCTGTACGGGGCTGTGGCCCCAGGGGGTATGGCCTGTGTGTCCAGCACAGGCTCTGCCCCCAGGGGGGAAGTGGCCAAGTGGGACAGGGTAGTGGTCAAGCCCAAGGGAACAATGTTGGGACAGCCCAGCACCTCCGCTTAGCAGGGAAAGAAGATGTGCCGGTGGCACGCATACAAAGGGGTGCCTCAGAGCTCGAATTCTCTGGAGAAATGTCCCCTGTGGACTTGGTCCATCCTCTGCTGAGGGCCCCACACTCACCAGGCTGCTTCTGAGCCTCCTTCTGGGGTCCAGCTTCCTGGGGTCCTCCACAAGGGTTTCTCACCTAGGGGAGGACCTGGAAACCATGGCGAGTGCTGGCCAGGCACATTCAGTCACTGTCCCTGGGGCATCAGAAGCTGAACCAAGCACCTTGCTGGATGACTGCGGGCAAGCTACTCAAGCTCTTTGGACTTCAACATCCTCATCAGCAAAATGGAAATAACAACCCTACCTGCTCTTAGGCTGCCGGGAAAGACTCAGCGAGTGAACAGGTGCTAGCTGTCACCACTTCCCATTTCTGACAGAGGAGCATTGGCGTCCGTGGAGAGATGGAGTCTGGGTCCAGGTTCCATCTATCTTGCAGATGCTCTGGTTCCATGCAGGCTCTGTATTCTGTCCTGATGACTGCATCTTCTGTTGCTCCAGCTATGAAGGCTTCAGGCCCACCACCCTGGATCTACCCCGTCATGACCAAGAAAAGGCATCTCATGGGTGGGCCCTGCCGTGTTTGGTGGAGGGGTGCTCACCAGGACACAGAGCTAGGGGGCCATGGGACACAGCATGCGCTAGACTCATCATAGCTTATCCTCAAATGTCTGCATCTGTACTCACACAGAAGCTAAAAACACCGCATCCTAGGAACCCCGAGTGGCTCCGGGCAAAGCCAGCCTGTGGACAGAGACATGCCACGTTCACTACCACAGGGCTCCTTGCCAGTTGGCCGCTTGGCATCAGCTGGGTGCATGGGAAATATTCGTTGAATGCATGGAGTGAGTGCAAGCCAGCCACTTGTCCCCTATAAGTAAAGAGCAGGGAGGGCACTCAGGGAGCCCATGTGGGCAACTAGATGTCATGGAAACCCAGGGGGAAAAATAACCTTGCCATGGAGAAGTTGGCACAGAAGACGGCCCTCGCGAGCGGAGGACATCGTGGAAGGTGACGAGTGGAACCCCCAAATGCAGGAGGCATGCCCATACTTCAGGATAGCTTGTGCTTACTTCCGTGCACCTGATCCCAAACAGGACATCCTCCACTGAGGATCTCTATGTCATTGTGCGCTCAGCTTGGAGACAAGGCTTGTGTCCGGGACTCAGCGGAATCTGGCTGGAAAAAAATGGTGCCCCAGGCAGCTTGGCAGTGGGCTCTGGCCAGGTGGATGAGTTGCTTGGGCCCCCATTCCACATGCTGTGTAGACTCCAATTATCGGAGGACTTAGAGATCAAAGAGGCCGCCTATGCTGCTCGATGTAGGAGGAGGTGTTAATTTTACTTTGTGCTACACCCTCCCGGCCAGCCTGTGTCTTGGCAGAGCCCAACCCTTCCCAACACCGTCTCGGGTTATCCCAGCCACATCTCCATGAAGGGGGCTGGGAAGAGAGTGAGGGGTTTGATAATTGTGTGGTTCCTGCTGACGTGGCAGGCTATCACCGCAGCCACGATGGCTGTAACCTCATCGCATAGTCCGACTTCGCCGCGGACACAGGGTTTTAAAGATGTTGCTTGTTTTTTTATTTCTAGGTGTATTCTGAAAGGGGTCGTGAGGGCTGGTGGGGGAAAGGGCTTGAATTAGCCTGTGGCTGAGCTGGAGACACAGCGGCTTCAATCCATAGAAAACAGAAAAGCGGAAGACCGAAGGCTAGAGACTGGAACTCTGCAGATTTTGTCTTTCTCCCTCCTCATAGCACAAGGAGCTAAGATCTGTGGTGAGGGCGCGAGGCTTCCAAAAGTCAGTCCCAAGTCCTTTTCAGCTGTACCAACACTTAGAGCTCTGCTCCCACTGTGACACTTAAGGAGCGCAGAGACCAAAGCTTGTCAAGCTTCTTTATTAACAGCACGACTTACAAAATAACATCCCAGCATTTTCTTTTTTATCCTTCTAGATTCCAGACAATGGAGCTTTCAAAACGGAGACGAATGCAATCAAGGAATGAAAAATATCGGGCGTCTTTGACCACGGCTTCCCCCGGATCGCCATCAGACGGCTCGTGTTGCTGCTTGCTTGCAGTCGGGGCTCAAATTGTAGTTTCTGCAACATAAACAGGTCTTTGGTGGAGGAAGGGGGAAGTGAACGTTTGCAGTGTTGCACCCACTGTCTGTCTCTCTCTCACCATGTGCACAACCTGACTGCAGTTTACAAGTCCCTTTGCAGGTAGCAGAGCAGTTTGTACTGATGGCTTATGGTCATCATGAAAATGAACAGTCCCTGGACAGGGATATGATGTTACAGGATTTTTCTCTTTTGGAGCTAAGATGGTAAATCATTTCTTATTTGACGGTTTTTAAAAGCAGTGAGTTTGAAAGCAGTGTTTCTTTTTACCTTTGGTTATTTGTTTTTTTCAGCAGTGTAAGCCTCCAAGTGCAGAAAACTGAAGTGAGGAGCTACGTACCCAAGTCTGTGGGTTTCTAACCACTTTGCCTTATCAGATGCTCTCAGCATCTTTCCCTGATAGGCGTGTTTCTGCGAAAGAAACAGCAGAATGCCTCCTGGGCTTGTTGGAGCCTCAAGGATGCCTCGTACTGACCCTAAGGCAGGAAAAACTCTTCTAAGTCCTGGCTGTTTTGCCGACTAAGCAATTTGTGGATACTCATATTCCATCATTACTTTAAGACAAACATTCTTCCAAATCAGGAAGTTAAAAATCAAAAGGATGGCTGTTGGGAAACACGAGATGAAGATTTCTTTGCAAAATCAGCCCACGATACCCAGCAGTAGGAAGGGCTAACAAATGCCAGGTAAGCTGAGGCACCTGCGGCAGCGCCCTGCCAGCCCTCGGGGCGCCGAAGTCACGCCCAGGACCTGGATTTCTGTACGCAGGGCCCTGGCTGCGCGGGTAGTGCTACTCACCTCGCTTTAAACCTCAGCTGGGGCAGGCAAGGGCCTCTCCCGCCGCTTCCTGGTTTCTTTCCAGGATGGATCGCAAGAGCCGGGGAAAACACGGCGTCACGCTGTCCCCAGCGGTTTCTCTCCGGCTGAAGCCGGCACTCTGGCTGCCGGTCGAGTGGGCAGTGGAGCCGATGAGCTCCGGAGGACAACCGGCTGTACAAAATGCGCGCAGTGTCACGGGCAGACACTAGATGGCGCGTGACAACCATTTGTGTCTGTGGCGTGCACCAGCTTAGCGTGGCCGGGGCTGTGTACCCTGCGCTATCTAAAACGATGCAACCTGGACAACTTGGCCGTTAGGTTACAGTTGTCATTTTGGTCTTGATAAGGACATTTCAGTAGCTTTGGCTTCCTTTTGGGGAAGAGGGAGAAATTTACTCTGGAAGCATCTGCATCACGCGCAGCACTTGCAGGTACTTAAAGCTGAATTAAAAATGGCAAATGTTAAATGTCTCTATCTGTTCATCAGCCACAAGTCACTTGCGAAGCTGCTATGGGGTCGGGTCACAATGTTACTTGTGCTTACAAAGTATTGCGAGAATACTTTCTTTCCAGAAACAAACACAAGTAGCTGAAAACAAAGACATCAGTTCTTGGTTACATCCTTGGGTGATGGGTGTCAAGTCAAGTCTAAATTTACCTCTGGAGTTACAGTGGGTTCATTTCTTTGTGTACAACAAATCTGAGTGTTAAAGAAAAAAAATCATATGAAACACCTTGGCAATTCTCTTCCAGCTTAGAGCAAAATATGATTCTCCTTAGCTTCATAAAGGTACAAGCCTTGTCAAGATGCTAAAGTAATAAAACACAAGAGTGTTCTCATGGAGCTAGCTACCTCTGTGTGTGTGTGTTGTTACCCTGTGTAGAAATGAGGTATTTCATGGCACATGTTTTTTAAACCTCTCTGCTAATAAACCGTAATAATAACAGCTTCTCACAGAATGCTCAGAAAGTCATGAGAAAAACCTCAAAAGTTCTCTGTGCACCTGCGGGGAGAGTTAATAACCCGCTAAGACCCCTTTCCCGTTTGGGAGTCAATGGCTTCTGAAGCTCAGGGGCGTTGGAATTCTCACTCTTCCCCAAATAGGTGTGGTATTTCTGCTAAGCCAGGCTCCAACTCAGGTCAAAGAACGGTCTCATTTTTAGGATTAGCTGGCTGTTTGTTTGAAGTGAAGAATTAATCGCATTTCAAAACAAGGGCGGGCCTAATGAAATGACTAGAGCACACAGAGCGTTAGATCACAAGCAGGTGGGGTGACGTGGGTGTGGAGGGAGCTGGGATTTCAGGGACCCACATCCAGGGCAGCTGGCGGCGGGGGGTCTCCCTCAGTCACACGGACTTTGATTGTTTGAGCAACAGCAGAGAGTGGGTCCACTGCCCTGGAACATCAATCTCTCCTTGATTGACAGCTAGAACCAGAGATCATGTGTCTCATAACAGATAACTTAAGAAGGTGGACATCCACAGGGCGCTTGGGCAGGAGCCAGGGTCACCCGGCCAAATCACAGTAGCAGAGGAGAGGGCTGGAGGGCAGTGGTCAGGCCCAGAGCGATGCGGGGATCAGCATCCGGGTCTCCATCTTCCTAGGACAGACAGACCACGTCCTCCTGGCTCTTGTCTGCTCTCGCTCACGACTCCTCCAATGCCCTCTTCTTCTTGTCCTCCCCGAAATCTGTCATGGTTAGCATCATTCTGTCAGTGAAGACACCGGAGACTGACGGGACATGGATGACAACAGTGGGAGGAGAAGGTTAGGAACAGGAAGGGTCCCCAGGCACTGCGTACCACCTAAGGAGTGGCTGTCCAAAGCATGCAATGCACGATTGTTCTCACATCTGGCAGAATTCAACAGCAACACAGAATCTTTGGAAATCAACTGCCGCCCTTCCCTCAAGATTTATTTATTAACTTGAAAGGCAGAGTTACACAGAAACAAGGAGAGACAAAGATCTTCCATCTGCTGGTCCAGTCCCTGATTGGTCCAGCATTTGGCTGGGGCTAATGCCTGGAGTTGGGTTGGTTCCAGGTCTCTCGTGTGGGTGCCAGGATCCAAGCACTGGGGCCACCTCATGGTGCTTTCTTAAGCACATTAGCAGGGAGCTGGACCGGAAGTGGAGCAGGTAGGATTTGAACAGATGTCACGGGCAAGTTGCTTGGCCACAGCGCCGACCCCTGAGTGTGTCTTTATAATTTGCCTCTTTCAGTCTGTGGAGGGGAGCTGGGCCATAAATGTTTAAGTCGAAATTTGTGCACGCATTCTGCAAATAACCTCTACAGTGACTCCACCTGAGACCACCTGCTTTGCAGCCTGGGCAATGTGCCTGCCGAAAGCACATGAGGAGGAGGCAAACAGTGCCCCAAGTTGTCCCCCATGGGCACCAGGGCAGCCAGAAGCTTGCAGGGTGAGGAATGAGTAGGCAGCCGATCAAAAGCAAAACTTACCAGAATCCAGAGAGGAAATGAGACATAACTGACCAATGGGGGAGCAGGAGCAAGGAGATTCGCGCTCCTATTGGAAACAGAAAGAAGCTTCAGGCACTTGGGAGTCATCGCCTCTCTTTCCATGCCAAGTGCTTGAGATGCACCTGCTGTTGCCCAGGGAGCACCTGGGTGGGAAGCTGGAACGCAGGCGGTCGGACGTGGGGTGCAAGCATCCCAATGCCTATCTCTCAATGCCTAATGGGAGTTTCTGGCTCTGCCTCATCAGGCACACCTACTGGGAGACACTGAGTTGTGCTCTGCGACATTAGTGAGTGTCATGGTTGTCATTGTCTTGGTCATAGAATAGACAAGAGTGTGTTGAGAACCTATGACCTTTGAGTCACTCTGGTGGCCCACACCCCCACTGGCTAAAGGCGCACCTGGGAGATGTGGTTGAAACTGTAGGTTCCTGAGCCCCATCCAAGGAGGGGCTGGTTTGCTGAGCGTGAAGCAGGCCAGAGAACTGTCATTTAAAAAAAAAAGATACATTTATTTTTACTGGAAAGTCAGATATACAGTTAGGAGGAAAGACAGGAAGATCTTCCGTCCGATGATTCACTCCCCGAGTGGCCACATGGCTGGTTCTGCGCTGATCCGAAGCCAGGAGCCTCTTCCTGGTCTCCCACATTGGTGCAGGGCCCCAAGGCTTTGGGCCGTCCTCAACTGCTTTCCCAGGTCACAAGCAGGGAGCAGGATGGGAAGCAGGGCTGCAGGGATTAGAACCGGAGGCCATATGGGATCTTGATGTGTTCAAGGCGAGGACTTTAGCTGCTAGGCTACTGTGCCAGGTCCGAGAACTGGCATTTTTTACCAGGCTTTCTAGGTGGGCCTGATGCAGGTAGCCCATAAGCCTCCTGCTGGGAAAGCATAACCTAGATAAGACAGGGAAAGGCAGTGTGGTATGGGGGTCAGCAAGGGCCACGAGACCCCACACTGCACAGGCAGACCACAGTTCTTCAGGACTGGTATCCCAGAGGAGAGAAGTGGAGACAGTATGATGTTTGTCACACACCCTGCTTCCAGGCCAGTGCCTGGGAAGGCACCGCGAGGCTCGTCTTGGTGCTGAGGCTCCCAGCTTGATGGGCCTGCTCAGTCGGGAGGAAGCCACGGGGGCCTCACTCAGCTTTGGTGCAGCTGCCTGCCTGGAAACAACTCAACTTCAAAAGCAGCCAGGGTTTCGCTGGGGTAGCGGTGATTGTGTGGGTGGGGCACCAAGGCGAGCTGAGGAAAGGGCTGGAGAGGTCCCAGAGGAGACGGGAGGAAACGAACAACTTGGGGCCAGGGCTTTATTTGCTAGATAGGGGAAGTACGCATGCTTGGAATCGTCTTTCACACTTGACTTTAACTGACACTGGATGCTAGAATGGGTTTACTCATCCCCGGACTATCCTCGCAGCGAAATCCTTTCATGGTAATTCCATCCAAAAACCTTCCTTGCACTCACATCGGCCTCAAAAGTTCCTACGTGAATATGGGATGTCCGAGTCACTTGTAGCAGATGCTTTTGTTTGTTTTTTTCTTGAATGCAGAGATTTCAGAGAGTTTGACTAAGGGTGGAGACAGCAAGCTCTCCAAGGCAAGCAGCTCAGGCCTCGGGAGGGAGGCTGTGTCCTGTCTTCCGGAGACCACAGAACACAGACCCTCGCAGCTTCACAATAGGTGAGAAGATGTTATCCAAGGAATTGCTTTCAGTGGCTTAAGTTACAAGAGGGAAAACATCAGCTCAGAGCTTGGAGAAGTTAAGACACATACATGCATACACACACACACAATCATTACCGCCAGCAACAAAAAGAACCTAGGGATCGCACAGAAAAAGAAAACTAGCAAAACAAGGGAATGAGCTGCCAAAGAAAGTGGAATTTCCATCCCTGGAGCTATTCAGGGTTGGGAGGGGGACCTCTTCATTACAGGTTGTTTGGAGTCATGAGCTGGATCCCGCAGCAAGGCCTGGGAATGGACTCGGTGACCCAGGCAGCGCTCCCTCCAGTCCAAACAACTCCGTTCTTATTGACCCAGGTGGCTATGGGTTGTCTCCGAGGATAAGGAGCCCGTTTTTAATGGACTTGCACAGACTCTGTTGCCAACAGTGCTTTGTCATTGCCTGGATTATGTTCAAGTCATTTTGTTCAGCAGAGATTCCAAGGGGAGCTCCACACAGCAACCCACGCCACATTTTCTTGGGATCGAGAGCAACCAGTAATTCCTGGCCAAACTGAATTCCCAATTGCATTGTGCAAGCTCAGGAGAGCTCCCCTGGGTCCCCAGAAGAATTTTGCAGCTCCCCAGAGGAAGGGAAGTTGCAAATAGCCTCCATGTTTTCTCTTGCTAGAAAGTTCCATCAATGGTCACTCATGCTGCATGGTACCGTTTCCCGCCAAGGTTTGGGAGCCCCATCTTGCTTACGGTCACATGCATGGGCGATTGCTGCGGACTCCTCCTCTGCATTTTTGCTCTGTTTACTCATCTCAGTTGCTTTTCAACAGATGTTCTACCCAACCAGTTCTAAATTTCAAATTTTCCCTTAGTCTTCCCGTTTCTAGGAGAGGAATTTCCAAAAAAACTCTAGAAAATGGATTTCAGTATTTAGCAACCATATACAATTTTTTTTCTTTCTTAACCATATACTTATATTTGGTGATAATAATCACATAAAATTTTTAAAAAATGAGCTCTAATTTTCTTAGGCTTTCCTGGCTTGAGGGAGTCCATGGCCCCGTGTTAATGAGCAAATCATGCACCCAGAATTCTGCCCCAAGCCACATAACAGAGAGGACCCCAAGAGCAGCTTCCCTCTGGCCACCCTGGGAGATATTGTGGATGGGCTCTCACAGTCAGGGACCCCCAGTGACCAGCTGCATTGCCTGATTACAGTGCTGGTTCTAGACTGCTGGAGCAAGGCTGTCATGCTAGACTCCTCCACTGTCCAGAAGCAGGGCTTAAGTCCTGCTGCAATGAGTCCCTCAGCACTCCCATTGGTATATGTCATGGAGCTCAGACAGGGTAGCAACATGTGCCAGACCAAACTCTGCCCCTGTCCTTCCATATGGACTCAGGAAAAGAGAAAAATTAAACTTTCTTGCATTGGGCTGCCAGTGGCCTATTCACCAGGTAATTGGGTATGCCTGGTCAAGTGTGAGTGCAGCCATGTTCTCATGGACATTTTCCAACTCCAAAGAGCCTCACACTTTTTCTTATATTATGTCCACAGACTCTCCGATTCTATCTGAATCATATTTTCCCTAGGAAAATAATTATGGATAAAGCAAACAAAAATGCTCATTGAAGCACAATTTATAATAATGAGGCACTGAGAATCACCAGGATGTCTAACCAATAAAATTATGGTTAGATAAATTATGGGATAATTAAGGAAGGGTGCACAGACACCAAAAAATAGGTGAGGCAGTTCGGTTGCCAGTTCGGATGCCTACATCTGGTGTTGGTGTGACTGGTTCAAGTACTGGCCCTGCTTCTGACGCAGCTGCCTGCTGGTGCACATCCTTGGGGGCAGCAGCCATAGCCCTGCTGCCATTGTGCTTGGCAGAGCTCACAAAGCTGCTGGAACCTGTCACTTCCCTGGCTCTCCTCTTCTACCAAGCTTTGTTTCCTGGATGCCCTTAAAACCTTTTGTCCACTGCCATAGCTACTGCTGCTACTGCTGGAACTGCCGCTGCCACCTCAATTTCATGGCTTGGCAAAATATTGGCTGCTACCACCAGAAGGGCTAGAGCTTTTGCCTCCAAACGTTCCTTTCTTCATGAGTCCAAAACTTGAAGATCTGTTGTCAGATTTGCCAAAATCAATGGAACTTTCACCACCACCAAGATTGCTTCTGTCATGACCAAATCCATTATAACCATCCCCACTGCTACCATAATCACCACCACCTTGGCTACTATCAAAACTGCCATGACCACTGATGTTTCCTCCATGACCAGGGTTGTCATTCCCCCAGAAACACACCCTCCAATCCCAAACACCACCGAAGTTTCTAGAACCGTTTTGACCTTGTGGTGTAGCCAAAATGTTGGCCATCTCCTGCTTGCATAGGACCTTCCTTATCTCACAGTTATGACCATTCAAGGTGTGCTATTTCTGAGTGACAGTTTTATCTATAGAATCATGGTCACCAAAGGTCACACACGCACAGCCCCTCTTCTTGCCATTGACTTTATCAGTCATGGACTCAATCACTTGATTTTCCCATACTGTTCACAATCATCTTGGAGGTGACGCTCTTCGGGTCCTCTTTAATGCCACACATAATGTCTCACAGTTAGATGGGCGCCTGGTCTTCAAGAACCTTCTCTTGAGACAGCACTCTTTGTTTCCGCACAACTGGCTGTGTACCTTGTGTGGACTCTGCATTCGTAGCTGCATCCAACTACTCCACAGTGGCATGGGTGACAAGCCCAAGGCTCCTGGAGCACCTGGTGCCCAGAGCACGAACTTGGAGATGATTCTTCAGTGGCTTCCATGAGTGGAAAAGAGTAAGCCAGTGCATGTACCCTCGTTTATGAATTTTTAAAAATGCAACCATTTCCCCCTGATTTTATCATTATAAATCCAAATGGAATTTGATAAAAATAGACCTCTTACACCCTTTATTCAGTTTCCCTGGTGATGACACCTTGCAAAACTTGGTCAAACATCACACACAGAATATTGACTCTTGATCATCAAGGTGCCCCTGTGCTCTACTATAGCCACACCCTCCTCCTTCCAACATCCACCCCTGCGACATCCATGGCAACCACTAATTTGATCTCCAGCTCTATAATTTTGTCATTCAAGAACATTACACAAATGGAATCATACAGTGCGTAAGCTTTGGGGGACTGGCTCTTTTTCCCCACTTAGCGTAATTCTCTGGAGATTCATCCAGACTGTTATGGATAACAAGAGTTCATTTCCTTCTGTTACCAAGTAATATTCCACGGTATGGACGTGCCACAGTTAATTACTTTCTTGTTGCAGAGTATCTGGGCTGTTTCCAGTTTGAGGCTCTTACAAATGTAGTTGCTATAAACATTTCTATCAAGTTACATGCTTTTGTGTGAATGTAAGCCTGCGTTTCTCTGTCATAAATCTCCAGGAATGCAATTACTGGGTTATATGGCATTTCCATGTTTGGATTTTTAAGACACTGCAAGACTTTTCCAGAGTGACTCCATTTTCCCACCAGGAATGTGTGAGTGATCTAGTTACCCACATCTTCTCTGGCATTTGTTGCTTTTCCTGCTTGAACTTGAACTGTTCCAAACGTGCGTAGGAAGTTCGTGTTGTGGTTGTCACGCGTACTTCCTTAGTGGTCAGTGATACTGAGCATCTTACCTGGCGCTCGTTTGCCTTTCCAAGTGGAGTGCTTGGTTTCCCACCATTCAGTTCAGAGTACTTCATGCATCACGGTTCTTTGTGGAACATATGATGTTCAGCTTTTCTCCTATCCTGTAGCCTGGCATTGCAATCTCTTAACGGGTTCTGTTACAAAGCAAACTTTTTGTTAGTTTGGGGAAGTATAACTTAATACTATCTGATGTTGGTGTCAAACTGCCAACCCCTGAATTTTGAAGATTTTTCTCTATTTTTACCCTTAAAATTGTATTTAATTTTACTGTCTTCATTTCAGTTAGTGATCCATTTGGAGTTAACTTTTGGATAAGGTGGTAAGTCAGAATTAATCCTCTCCCTCCCCAACCCAGATGTCCAATTGCTCCAACACCGTTTGTTGAAAATCTTTCATCCACTCAATTGCTTTTGCACCTTTATCAAAAAAAAAAATCAGCTGAGTGGACTGTATTTATGTGGGTCTATTTCTAGATTTACTGCTCTGTTCTATTGACTTATCACTTAATCCTCCGCCAATACCTGCAATCTTGATGTCTGTAGCTAAATAATGTGTCTTGATATTAGGTGGACTAATTTCTCCACCATGTTATTCTCTTTTCTAAAAATGTATTCATTCAGAATGTAGAGTGACTGAAAGAGAAAGAGGAGAAGGAAAGAGAGAAAGAGAAAGAGAGGTCTTCCTTCCACTGGTTCACTCCCCAAATGCCCAAAACATCCATGGTGAAGGTCAAATCAAAGCCAGGAGCCCTGAACTCCAACCAAGACTTGGACATGGGGTGCCAAGGTTGCAAACAGCAGCCAAACTTCCTACCACAGCACTGACCCCGTCTTTTTGGTTTATCACCCTTGCTTTGGCGGCTGTACCCCTTTGCCTTTCTAGTTAAAGTTTCATAATAGTTTTCCTTATATCTACAAAATACCTGGCTGAGGGTTTTTGGTTATGTTTTATGTGTTTTTTGTACATCAGTTTGGGTAGAATTGGCATCTTTGATGAGGATGCAAAAAGCATGTTATCCACACGCAGAGTATAACTATTTATGAAGCTTTGAAGTGCTCATGGAAAAGTAAAAAGGCAAATTTGTTTTGTTGCCAAAAGTTTGAAATACCGCAAGGAGTAATTTTTGGAGATTTCTTGTGTTTAAAGTGATTTGATTTCTTTCAAAAATACAGTGGAATTTTCAGGATATAAGCCCTAGATATGTCTTGTTAGACTTAGAATTATACGTTTTATTTGTTGAAATGAAAATAAGTATTTCATCTAATTTCAATGCATTTATTGCTAGTATATAGAAATAAAGTTATTTCTTGCTATATTTTATATTTATTTATCCTGTAGCCTCGATGAATTAGCTTATTAATTTCAGAAGCTTTTTATTTTAGTTTTGTGGCTTTTGACAATTATCAGTAAATTGGAATGGTTTTAATTTTTCCTTTCCAATCTGTATGGCTTTTATTTTCTTTCCTTGCCTTATTATGCTTGCTGGAAATCTAGCGCTACACTGAATGAGAGTCATGTGAGCAGACATCCTTGACTTGTTTCTAAACTTCAAAAAAAGTTTTCAGTCTTTCACTCTTGAATACATTAGCTTCAGGTATCTGACAGTTGTTGTTTATTAAATTGAGAATATTCTTTTGATTTCTAGTTTTAAGGGAGCTTATACAATTTTTTTTAAAAAAATTAATTTTGCTTTTATTTGAAAGGCAGATTTTACAAAGAGGAGAGACCCAGAGAGCGAGGTCCTCCGTCCACTGGTTCACTCCCCAGTAGCCACAAGGACCAGAGTTGAGCTGATCTGAAACCAGGAGCCAGGAGCTACTTCCGGGACTCCCACGTAGATGCAGGGTCCCAAGGAGTTGAGCCATCCTCCATTGCTTTCCCAGGCCACAAGCAGGGAGCTGGATGGGCAATAGAGCAACTGTGGCACTAATTGGCACCCATATTGGATGCAGGTGCCACAGAGTGAAGGATTAGCCTGCTGTCCTATTGTGCCAGCCCTGGGAGAGTTTAAATTTTAATCACTTGCTGCAGTAACTGATGTGACCATGTGACTTCTCTGTCATGGTAGCTTCATGTACTGATTTGTGAACAGTTCTCGTTTCCTGAAGTCAGCTCCATTTCATCATGGAATACAGTTATTTTTATCTATTGCTGAATTCTGCCTGCCAATAGTTTTAAGGTTTTCAGTACTTCTGCTCATGACGAATGTTTGTGACGTTTTCTTTTTGTGTATTTTCCTTTTGCTATCAGAGCAATACTAGATTTATGAAATAAACAGGGAAGCATTTCCTCTTCTTATTTGAATGAGAAATTATGTTAATTCTTCTTAAAACAGTTGACAGAATTCTCCAGTAAAGTGCTCTGGGTCTCAAGATTTCTTTTTTGGGAATTTAAAAATTATGCATTAAATTTTCTCAATAATTACAGAGCTATTCAAATGATCTCTTTTTCTCTCTTTCTTTGCGGTGGGTGAATTGTTTATCCAAGTAATTTGTCCTTTTTCTCTGAGTTGTGAAATTTATGTGTATAGATTTGCCCATACTATTCCCTCAATCATTCAGTATTTTTAGTGCCAATAGCTATATTCTGTGTTTCAATTGTGATATTGGTGATTTGCATCCTTGTCAACTTTATGATTTCCAAAAACCATCTCTTTGTCTAATTCATGTGTCTGCTGTTTTGTGTTTCATTTTTCAACGACTTGTGCCCTTGTTTCTGCTTGCTTTAGGTTTACTGTTTTTTTAAATTATCATTATTATTTATTTTTTCTTTTCCTATATCCTTGATATGGAAGCCAAGATCATTCGTTTGAGAGTTTCGTTTCTTTTAATAAAGACATTTAGTGCTCCAAATTTTGCTTTCAACCCTACTTCCCTTAAGATTTACAAATTTTATTGTAATGTATGTACATTACAAATTACATTTAAAATTATTTATATTAGGTCTTAAAATCAGCCATTGCATTGTATATTTTTCTCATTGTTCTGTTTTTCATCTCCCCATTTTCTTTCTCCTAACTTTGTTTGATTTACTTGAATATTTTCCAGAATTCCATCAGACAAGTTCCTTCTGGCGTCCATTGTTTCCGAGGAGAAACCCATGCGAGCAGAGTGGTTTCCTCTGATAGCTAAGCTATCTTTTCTCTCGCATTGACTGCCCAATTTTTTCCCTTATTTTAGGAAGGCTGACAAAGTTGTGTCTCTGAGTTTTTTTGAGCTTCACTTATCTTGAGTCTGAATCGTTATGTGTTTGTCAAATTTGGAGTATTTCTTTTTTGTCATTATCTCTTCCAATACTTCTTTAGCTCCAACCTCCATTTTTATCCTTCTAGAAATTCAACTGAACAAATATTAGATCTCTCATTAAAGTCCCATGGGTTTATTCCATGTCTTTGCCATTGTGAATTGGGCTGCTGTAACCATGAGGGTGCAAGTATGCCTTTCATATGCTGATTTCACTTCCTTTGGATAGATTCCCAGGACTGGGGTGGCTGGAATCACAGAGTAGATCCAGTGTCTGGGGAATCACCATGCTACTTGCACTAGGATCCCGCCAACCTGCACTCCCACAGAGAGTACACTGACGTATCCTTGTCTTCACAAGCTCACTAGCATTTGTTATTTTTTGATTTGGTGATGTCTCATGATGACTTTTATTTACATTTCCCTGAAAGCTTATTTCTTCCTTTGAAAAACATAGGTTTGAACAGCAGAGCAGGTACCTTACTACCCAGACCACGTGGCTGTGTCTGGGAGAACCTGTGCTATGTCAAGCTGCCTACTGGGGGTCCTAGCTCCCCATCTACTGCTGCTGGGTGAGGGGTGGATTCTGGGCTGGTGGGCAGCCAGAATGCCAAATGGCACCGGGCTCCACTCACTGGCTGCCTGGTGGATAGCTCTGGGATCTTGGGGGTGTTAATTACTGCTTAGGGTCAACCATGGATAAGGCCACTATATATGTTGGTGAGGAATGAATCCTGAGGGACACCCAACAACAAAGCCACTGTACTAGCAGGTACTAGGGGACTGAGACCTGGTGGTTTGTAGGGGAGATACCTGATGATCTTTATGGCTCAGACTGATACAGCCCACATGGGAGTCCTGGGTTGGGTTGGCATGAAACATAGCCAACCACCACACTCCAACACACACGCAAGCTATGGCTGGGAGCCTGTGTGGCGGGGCTGGATCCTAGTTCCTGACAGTGAGTGATGGATCGAGAATGGGTAACATCAGACTGGGTCGTGACACCAACTAGCAAACAAGAGAACTAGGTCCAGGAGTGCATTCTGTGGGGGCAGAAGTGAGACCAACCCTATGGAACTACAAGTCTCCCTGGTTAGCTTGAGAGTTGGGATGGTGATGTGCTGCTGAGCTAGGTGTGACAATGTAGCTCACTGATGTTCGCTGGGGCTGGGAACATGTGGGGCAGGTCCAGGCTGCAGCACCCACATGAGCACCCTAAAACAGGGTGTGGGGTGGCTGGGCCACACCAACTTATACAAAAGCTGGGATGGATGGAGCAGGCCATGCCATGTAAGGGCCAAGCACCTGATGGTATGCATGAGACTGGGTCTGGGACAGGCTGGACCAGTTCATATCACTTGTTGGCAAATCTGATATCCAGAATGGCATGTGGGTCACGCCAGGTTGGGACACAATACCAGCCAATTCACATTAGGGCCAGGACTGGGAGCTGGCTGGGCTGGCTTGGCTGCAGTTCCCACAGAGTGAGCTGGAACTGGGGACAGGCTGGTCTGGGCCAGGCTACAGCACCAACTGGCAAATTATGAGGTGAGGCAAGCTGTGCCAGACTGAGCCACAGTGCTCATCTGACACAAGTGAAACAGGTGGGAGAATAAGCAAATCCGGGAGGGGGTTGCAGGGTGCTCTCTTGCTGGGCCACTAATTCCACTGGTGAGCATGAGAGCTGGGATGGGGGCAGAGCATGCCGGGCAGGACTACAACACCTATTGGCTTTATGCAGGCTGGATCAGGGACAAGTCAGGCTAAACAGCATGTATCTACTGGTACATGCATAAGCCAGAATGGGTGTGGGCTGATTGAGCTTTGCCACAGCATTGGCTGGCAGATGCTGGCACGAGGCACACTCTGTTGAGTTAAACTGCAGTACCACCTGAAGAGTGCAAGATCCAGGAGCGGGAGTGAGCCCAGTAAACAGTGGGCGCCTCTCTCTTGGGTTGCCACTCTGACTGGTGAGCATGAAAACCAGGACTGGGACGGGCATGGCTAGATAGCGAGTGGCACCTGCAGGCACGTGTGTGGCCTGGATAATGGGGCTGGTTGGGTTGAACTAGGCTTCAACTAGGCAAGCAAGGGAACCAGGGCAGGGGGCGGGCCTGGTGGGGGTTATTCTAGGTCGCTCCAACTAAGCTGCGGTTTTTACTAGTTTGTGTGAGGGCTGAGTGTGTGGTGGGCAGAATCATTGTCTTGTATAGAAGACAGGGCTGGAGACAACTGTCCCAGCAATTGCAACTGACAGTGTGTGCAAAGGCTTAGTCAGGCGATGGACAGTGTCAGATCCTGTGTTGGCATGCACACACAAGAATCAGGTCAGGGACACCTCAGGTGAAATTTCTTTGGGAATTCCCCCAACTGAACGATTGGACTCAGAACTCCAACTACAGAGAAAATTGCAGGTTCCATGGACTGACCATGGAATGCATATGTCAGAGCTGAGCCTCCTCAGTGGACTAGATGGAGCAGTGTCCAGCATATTCATACTCTGGTACCATAACAGAGGATGGAGAACAGAACAAATCAACCAACTGTCCCAGCCAAGTGTTGGCAGTGAATACCTGGGCAAGTGGAGTCTCTAAGGTGGACTATGTCAGCCAGTGGAGTCTGGAGAGATTTCATCGTGATTGGAGTGGCAAGACTGGCAACAATACAGAATGGTTGCACTATCAAAACCACTTGAGCAGGACCCATGGAGTATGCTCACACTGGGGAACCTGGGATGGTGGAGAGGCCGGGTGTGGCTTTTCCCCTTGTCTCTCCCCTTCCCTCAGACACAGGAAGATAAATCAAATTTGTACAACAAACAATGAAGAAAAGTATATGTTCATATTCTTTTCTCATTTTTTAAACTGGATTTGTTGTTGTTGTTGCTGAGTTTCTTGAGCTCCTTATGTAATATGGACACCAATCGCTTATCAGATGCATAGTTTGCGAATATTTCCTCCAGTCAGTCAGTTGTCTCTTTGCTTTATTCATCGTTTCCCTTTCTACGTAGAAGCTTCTTAGCTTGATATAATCCCATTTGTCTGCTTCTGCTTTTATTGTCTATGCTCTTGGGACCTTACCTGAAAAGTCTTATTGACTGGATAAAGAAAATGCAGAATATGTACATAATGGACTATTACTCAACTATAGAAATAAATGGAATCCTGATATTTACAACAAAATGGATGGAAATTGTGATTATTATGCTAAGTGAAATACTCCAGACTCAGAAAAACAAATATCTCCTACATGTGGAAGTTAATAGACTATAACAATGGTGTGGATGTCAAATCATTTGATATATCATTTCTAATATTGTTGCATTGGATTATAGCATGAACATAACAACTGACTCTTCTTTCCCCATGTTAAAACAACAACAACAACAGTTAACCCTTAAAGTGCTGCTCACTGACTTTCAGTCTAATTTTCTCCTATTATCCAGGTCAGATAATTTCTATTATTCTATCTTCAAATTCAATGTTTCTTTCCTTTTTCTCCTTCATTTTACATTGAGATCATCTGAAGATTTTTTTTTTTATTTTAGGCTCTTGTATTTTTTCGGCTATAAAGCGTCACTTGGTTCCTTGTCTTTTCTGTGGAGCCGACTTTGTATTTCAAATGGTTCATAATTTCCCATTGAAGTGCTTTCTATTGACTGCTTAAAAATCTTCATGGGAGAGTTCAAGTATCTCCTTGGTCCTAGCGTAGGCGTCTCTTAATCACTCTTGCTCTGTTTAGTTTGACGTCATCCTGATTCCTGGTCCGGTGAGTGGGTTTGGCTGTGATTGGAGCATGTTGGATCTTAATGAAGTCTTGTGTTAGTGTGTTATGTTCTGGATACCCTGTGGCATAAGAAGCATACCACTTCATTATGGCCAGTTCATTATGGTACTAGATCCCTCTTGGGTACCGTTGACACTCAGTTTGGAGAGGGGGCAGTTCTTGTTAATGTTGGGTGGTATGACATTCCTGGTCCCTTGCCACTATCAGACGGGAGTTGGAGTTCAGGTTTCCTAAGGTCTCCACTGACACCAGGGTGGGGCTGGAGGTGAGGGAGCTCATCACCATTTGGTGGGGAACCAGGGCCTGGGGACCTGGACATCTCTCCTACCACGACAGTTAGATGGAGAGTGGCAGTCCAGCTTCTCCTCTTCGCCCTTGCCATGATGGGTGGGGGTGACCCCTTGGCATTTTCTGTGAGGTTTGGCTGTAGCAGAGGGGTTATTTTCCAAAAGCTGCTTTGTTAGAATGTCCCTTTCCTAGTCTTCTGGCAGGAGACAGCAAGTGGGGTGTGTGTGTGTGTGTGTGTGTGTGTGTGTGTTTTGTTTGTTTTTTTGTGAGCATCCTTTGCTGTTTCCAGACTGCTTCTCCATCATTCAGTATTCAATGTTTGAGGAAACTTCCAGAAGTCATCACTGTGCTGTTCTTGAGGTTCTGTGCCCCTAGCCTACTGGCCGTCTCCTTTCCCTCTTGGATTCACTTTATATGCAGGTTCAAGGTGTTTGGTTCAAAGAGGGAGAGGAAAAAATGTGCTTTCCTCATCTTCCCACAAGCCAAACTCCTTTAAAGAGAATTGTGAAAATAGAATGAAAACAAATAGAGCCAAAAAAATCAAGCACTTTGTTTTAAATAAAAGATTTCTTTTTTTAAATTGGAAAGTCAGATTTACAAAGAGGAGAGACAGAAAGATCTTCCATCTGCTGCTTCACTCCCCAAATGGCCACAATAGCTGGAGCTGAGCCAATCTGAAGCCAGGAGCCAAAAGTTTCTTGCGGGTCTCCCACACAGGTGCAGGGTGCCAAGGCTGTGGGCCATTTTCTACTGCTTTTCCACACCACAAGCAGGGAGCTGAATTGGAAGTGGAATATCTGGGACATGAACTAGTGCCCATTATGGGATCCTGGCAGATGCAAAGTGAAGATTTAGCTGCTAAGGCATCACACTGGGCCCTTAAGTACATTTTGATGTGAAATATGCAGAGAAGTATCCAAGCAATTCTTGAAAGGAACTCTACAGTCATTAGGTCTTTAAAATCTTCATTAAGTAAAACCAATGTTTTCCTGTCTTTAGATTTAGTGTTTTTCATTCTTTATCATACTTGCTCTTGCTAGGAATCATCACAGAATGTGAGCCAAGTAACGCTAGTTCAGGCTTATAGACGGGAGGTGGCACTCTCAAAATCAAAACAAAGTAAAGGATCTACTGAAAATCTACCCTAAACAAACAGTATATTTGTTTTCCTACTGTGAAAGAAGCAATTTATTTTTATGGAAAATGATGAAAAAGAATGCTTTCCAAATACTTTCCCCCCCTACTATCTGAAAAGAGAACAATTCAGCTGCTCGTTCCAGCTATGAGAAGGCTTGTTTGGAATCAATGAGAGGATGAGAATTTACTACTTCTCTAGCCCCTTCAAAAACACCGCACCATAACTCTCCAACTCATGAATCATCTTTTGAAAGACCGGAGTTATATTCTGAGTCCTCATCTGGACCCAAGCTGGAGAAATGGCATCTTCTTTGAATTTCAGATTCCTTCTGTGCAGTGGAGGCCAAGCCCTGTGTGTTTCCTCTCTCTACCTGCCTTTGTATGCACCGCACAGAAACATGGGAGACTTTTGGGGGGAACGCATCATGATGAAATGAGATGGTGCTTATCCTGACCTTGAATTACAAAGTACAGTGTGGTTGAATTTTTTGCGAGAACAAAAGAACCTCACACAGTGGAAAAAAATTCCTTGGGTCGAATCGCTGCTATCTGCCTGCACGGCTCTGCAAAAACCAGAAAGCAGAGAGAATTGTGGGCGACTCACTGTCTAGCAGGGTTGCTGTAGGTAGATTTAGGGGATTTAATTATAGAACCTTCCGAATAGAAGAGAAGAGAAAAGCAAAGTATGTTAAAATAGGAAGACTCTTGTAAAATCATAACAAGAAACGAAGCGTTTGAGAGTACGGACACTGAAAACTGGCAGAGTGTAATAGCAAGCTAATTGAGGTACTCAGTGATGCCTCTTCGACGGACCTCCAAGGCACCGTGATGCAGAAATGTTGCACGGGGTCCAGCTCTCCTGCTGGACATCTTCTTCAGGGCGATGACTAGGGGCAGGAAGTCTCAGTCTCTTCCTTCCAATCCAGTTGAGGAGGCCAAACCGAATGTAAGACGGGTTGCCTGCATGAAAGGATGAAGGGCCATTCATTCAGAAAGAAATGTATCCTTTCAGCCTAAACAACAAACCTCCGTGAGGGAATAATTAATTTGAAATTTCTTGATGTGTTTACAATTACTGTGGCCAAGTAAATGTCCAAAATCCAAATTCAGCCAAGTTCAAGGTTAGTCAACCCTAGGGATTTTCATAGCATATTGCAAAGCCATTAGCATCTTCCAAACACCTTCTGAGGCTCAGGGATGGGTTACGCTCCGCTACCCAATGCTTGATGCACGGCGAAACTAGCATCTTTTTGGCTCACAGAAAATCTCCAACAATTCTGAAGTGTGACATTCACTCAGAATTACAAGGTTTTTGCTTCTTACTTGCGTAAACACATCCAAATTGTTTGTTGCATTGGCTGCCTATCCTTGAGGGGAATAGTAAAGAATTTCAATGGTAAAAACAAAGTAAAAACACATGTCACAAAGTTTTCATAAGATTGGGAAAAGGTTGGTTGACTTTGTCTCAGCATTCAGAGCCAGGAATGTTCTTTGAGATCACATTTTACAGATATTCGATTTCACGGCTGGGCGGCTTTGGCTGGTACAAGGCAGGACCTCGGAGGGTCTACTCGACGACTCTGTATGTTTCCTGGGACATTCACGTCCCTGGTGCTCATGCCAGCAGGGTCCTTTATACCAGAGCTTAAAAACATCTGTTCCTGGGACTGCTGGGTGGGGGCACGTGGCGAGCTAATTCTCCACCTGCAGAACCAGCATCCCATAAGGGCACTGGTGCATGTTCTAGCTACTTTACTTCTGATCCAGCTCTCTGCCTATGGCCTGGGAAGGCAATGGAGGATGGTCCACAGCCTTGGGCTCCTGTACCTACATGAGAGATCTGGAAGAAGCTCCTGGTCCTTGGCTTCAGAGAAGCTCAGCTATGGCTACTGTAGCCATTTGGGGAGTGAACTAGCAGATGGGAGATCTCTTACTGTGTCTCTCCTTCTGTCTCTGAAAAATCTGTCTTTCAAATAAAAAGAAATGAGTTCCATCATCTGGGCTTGAAGTGGGCGGTCCCTAAGGTATTGATTTATTTTTTATTTATTTGAAGGGGGGGGGGAGAGAGAAAGAGAGAGAGAGAGAGAGACAGAACGGGAAAAGTAGACCTTCCCTTCACTAGTTCAGTGCAACATGGGCTAGTCAGGCCAATGCCAGAATCCAGGAGCTTCTTCTAGACCTCCCAAGGCTATTCTCTGATGCCATTCCAGGCGCATTAGCAGGGAACTGGATAGAAATTGGAGACATCGCATCTCAAAATAACGCCCATCTGATGTGATGTGAGACAATTTAACTTTATTGGACCTCAATTTCTTCATCTGTAAGATGGGAGTAATGGCTGTTAGGGGAAATCAAATTAAATTATCGGCACAAAGCACTTGGTGTAAGGTAAGTTTCTAGGGAAGACTGCAGAAATGTTGGCAAGGCAGACCTAGAAGGCAAGCTACAGAATTATGAGACTCAAAGGAATGGAACGGTCTTCCCGGGAAGCTTGGGGAAGGCTGCTTGGAGGGGACGTCCATCAGCACCATCATATGCTTGGAGGTGGCTGGAAAGATGCTGTGTTCAGCCAGTTTAGCTTTAGGGGCACAGGGACCAGTTAGTTTTAGCAGGGGTACAGAAAGCAGGAAGGGAGGAGTGTGGGGCTGACTGGAGAGGCAGGCCGGGCCCACCTGTGGATGACAGGTGACAAGGCCAACCTCACTCATGAGTGATGGCATCCAGACACTCATGTCGGAAAACATTCCTTGGTCTCAGACTGGCCCCTGTCCTGTATCTCCACATCGCTCTAAGGCGGTTCCTCCTTGTGTCTGTTGGTTTTCAACTGGGTTGTAAATTTTGGGGCTTTGCTTTGATGTATCTCAAACATTTCCTCATCGCTCCTCCTGGGCAGAACCAGAAGTGGCCCCTGTTAAGATTTTACACTTCTCTCCGCTGGTCTATTCTGAACTCCGAGTTTTACAGCCTCAAGTCTTACATCTCTCTGCCCCCTCACTGCTTTATCTCTAAGCAGGGTTATATATGTGACTGTGTCTGGGCCAGTGTGACCCCTGGAGTGTTGCCAGTCCATCTTTGGGCTCCTCAGGCATTCCAAATCCTAACCTGGCCTCATTTGCTTCTTCCTTCTCCACGGGGCACTATGCTATGCTCGCCCGCCTCTGGTCTGTATCACGTAGCGGGCAGACCGCTCTCCTCCACGCCTCGCCACAAACCATAAAATTAAGAACGGCCCAACTCTCTTGATTAATTTCATTCGCCTGTCTTTAAACCCATTAACCAAAATGCCTGTTTAAATCATTCTTTTGCAAGCATATTTGTAAATAACACTTAAGAAACACTTCATCTAATTATTCTTCCCACAGCTGACTGTTAACAGATTGAAGATGAAATTTATGTTTAGACAGCATTAAGGTACTAATTTTTTCCTCAACAATAGGCGCTGCAATTGACAAAATTAAAACAGAAAATGTAGACCAACAAAAATTAATTTGCACCAGGCTTAATAGTTTCTCTAAGTAAATCCAGTCTCTTCCTCAGCTGCCCTAAGAAAGCCATAAAAATCTCGGAGAAGAATCTGGAGTTTGGGATTCCACACTAATTGCTTTCCCTCCCCCTTTGCCTCCTCTCCTGCTCTGGTTCGTCTTGACTGCAAAGGGACACGCAGCAGTTTCCGGCTTCAACATGCCTTTGGCTCTGCTGGGGTGAGCGAGTCCCTGGAAGGAGGGGGCAGGCCAGGGAACCACATAAATAAATGGGAATTTCTGCATGGACACAAGGATTTTCTTTCTCATTTTTGCAAAATGAGAATAAGGCACGAGTATACATTCCAAAAAGAGCAATTTATTTAAGTCTATCATTTTTGGCAACACAATAGAACGCACGTCGGGCTGAACAGTCACAAATCACCGCCTTCCCACTGTCTGTTTTCTCCACCATATGTTGTGGAGAATACAATTCGCAGGCTGAAGTTTCAGTTCCTTCCCATGTGAGAGCATATTGTGATAGCAGCCGCAGGGCCACTGAGCCAGCATGTTTGGGAGGGATGAGGGTGAGAGCTGAGCTGGGAGGAAATACCACCAAGACCTTGGGGCAGGCTGTTTTTAAAAGACCAGAGGGCATTAAAAAAAAAAAAGTTTATTCACTAGCCATGGGCACTGGGCTGAACTGGCCCAGGAACCTCCCACACTAACTTTGATTGGCTTTCATAAGTGGGAAGAAGACACTTAAGGGGCTGTCAGTGCCAACAGGTGATGTTGTTCTCCCATCAGCGTGTTCCTGTGGCGACTCACCTTGCTTGTGTCTGGAGATCATGAGACTGAGGAATCTACAGGGTAGAAAGGTGACGCCATTTTCCCCATGTAACTCACAGACTCATCTGACCCGTGTTAAGTTGAACATGGTGAGATGCAGGGTAACTTGGGGACACGTGCCCCGTGCCCACCTCCTGAGCACCTATGGTGGCCCAGACGGCTACCAGACCCGCAGCGTATGCACACTGTCAGAGACGGACTAGGGTTGTGTGTGATCTTGCAGTGTTTGTCACAAAAACAACTGTTGGATGTGTTGGGGTTCTGATGTTCTTCGCCTGGGGTCCACATCTACGTCCCCGATGGCCCGGATGAAGGGAGGCTTCCTAGATGCATCCTGGTCTCTCTCAGAATGCCATCCAACACCTCATTAGGCACTGCTCCTTCAGCTGCTCAAGGAGAAAAATGTACAAATCTTCACTGACAGCATGATGACATTGGAAAGGATCTTTCCGAAGTATTCTAACCGACTACAAAATCTGACTTAACCTCCACGAAACTTCACACAGAACCAAAAGGCTTCCCCGCTGGGCTTTGCAAGACTAGCAGGTGAAAAGTGAATCTGAGTCCCTGAATTGTGAATCAAAACTCCTTGTCTAGATTAAATTGAACAGATGTGGCGAGAGGGAGGCGGCTCCCGCTAATGCCTCAGGAGCTTTCAGATTCGGCTTTCTCTGGTCAATCTGAGGCAAGCTGCCTTATTGCCTCGGAACAGCAACTCGATCCTAAAAGCTCGTCAACATGAAGGGCATGCTTTGTAAGTTTACATTTTTACAATCTAACTATTTTTCTTTGATATTTGACAAGGACACGGGTTCCCATGTCATCTGGCCTTGAAGTACTTTTAGAACTTTCTCCTGGACCAATTTAAGGGAGCTCAAGGTTGCCGTGAGTTATGGGGCCTTTAAGCTGCCTGCCCAGCAGCCGGCCCTTGGCCCGTACTTGAGGGCTAACACCTGTCGGCTGGACAGAGCAATTAATTTTTTTAAAAATGCGAAATGCCGCCAGAAATCAAAGCTAAAGGATAAAAATATAATTTTACCTCTTTAGCTTCCAGGGGTGGCCTTTGATCTCTCCCAGTGCCTGTGTGGCAGGAGGCACAGACCTTAAATTTTCTGGACAAAGACGTGCCTTTCAAAGACGGACACTGAGAGCTGGCGGAAGGCTTTAGTCCGCTCACGTCACTGACGCCGAGACCTGGCTGAGACAGTCACGTTAACAAAGAGGCACATCGGCCAGAGAACCCCTCTTCAAGAAAATTATAACGAGAAGCTTGTAAATTGTATTACACCCCAAGACGTGATGGTTGGGCTTTCCTGTTGATGGTTACAATGTGGCATTTGTTTCAGAATGTCTGCACATTAAATAGATAACTGTGAACTTGAAAGAGCTAAATACAAACTGTGGACTGGGGACCCAGCCACACACACGGCCTCCCTCCCTCTCTGAACTCTTTGGTAGCCAGGACAAGGTCACTGATCAGGGTAATTTGCAGGAAAAGTCAATTTCTCAAGTACCAAAGCAGGTGTTGTGGCACTCTATGACAATTTACTGAATCTAAATTGAGGAAGTTGAAAAAAGCAAAGGTCGTGATCCACAGGAAGAAAGGAGGAAAGAAAACCCCTTGGACTGTGGTTTTAACTCCTCTCCAACCAAGGCACACTCACCAACCGAGACGATTAACGCCAAATATAAACAAATGAAAATCAGAAGATCTCACTTCAATCAGCCACTTATCTGATTTCTTTAACTCAAAGGAGATGACTTCATGCTTCATGAGGAAATAAGCTCGATTTTTAAGACCGAAACAGCAGCTCTTCCACTTATCGGTGTTCAGAAGGAAAAAAAAATTCAAAGCAAGATGCCAGGCTTTTCTGCCTTTCAAAAATCAAATATATAGTAGAAATTCTATGTTAGCACAGAGTCTATAGTTTGTCGGAGAGTGTGTGATAAATATAGAAAGCCATGTAAACTTGGTTTTTAGAATAACATTAAATAAAATGACAAAACCAGATAAATATGTGGCTTTTAGGATAACATAGGATAAACATACAAACCATACAAACACAGAGCTTCTAGAATAGCACATCAGAAGCATAATTTCACACACTCTGCTTCTCTCGAGCAGTAAGAATAGAGAAAGCAGCCAAGTTGGGAAGGACTTTCAGGAAAGGAACGTGTCCTTAGAATGTATGATATTGGTATGGGATGGTAGGGGGTGTGTGGGGAATGGAATTAGAACATGTGAACTTGAATTCTGGTTAGCTACCAATAACTGTGATGATAGAAAGCCATTAGTCTCTTGGTGCCTCTGACTTCTTGTAAAATCGGGGATTGGAAGGACTCAGCAGACGGATACATTTGGCAAAGTGTAAGTATTAATTATTGTTACTAGCCCTCAGGGCGTCCTGTGCTCAGGATCATATGTACAACGCGTGCATGCAAGAGGCGAGGAGAGACATACAACGTGCTTTTCTTCTGTTTTAAATGAGTCAATTTGTTGTTGTGGCATGACAGGTAAAGCCGCCCCCTGCTTTGCCGGTATCCCATTTGGGTGCTGGTTTGAGTTCTAACTGCTTCATTTCTCATTCAGCTCCCTGCGGATGATCTGGGGAAAGTGGAACAAGACAGCCCGACTACCTGAGGCCCTTTCACTCACACGGGAAACCCAGATGAAGCTCCTGGTCCCTAGCTTCAGCATGGCTTTGCCCTGGCCTTGTGGCCGTTCGGGGAGTGAACCAGGGGTTAGAAGATCTCTATCACTCTTCTTTAACTCTGTCTTTCAAAGAAAAATAAATCTTTTCGAAAAAGGAGTTGATCTGAAGCACAATGTTAAGTGAAGAATCACACGGGTGGAACATGACCGATGGTGGCATGCCAAAGACTGACATGTGGCTGACTTTTTCAGACTTAGCCAGGTTCTTCTTGGAAGGACAGGAAAGGAGACAGGGTCACCAAATTCTCCAGTACTATATCCAATACAAGAAACTTACTTTTAAAAGTGACTGAACATTAAAAGTAGATAAATGAGTTGCTTTCTTTTAGTTAATCCAAACACTGAACTCAAGAAGAAAATATATCTAACATTTGCTTGCATGTCAATTTCTCAGAACAACACTATCCATGCAACCCAGAGTTTCCTCTGTTCTGGTTGTCAACTCCATGTTTCCAGGCAACATGGAATGCAGTGACAATTCTTCCCAGGATGATCTGTGTGTGTCCCTGGAAATCCATGTCCTCCATCTACCAAGGCAAGCTTTCGCAGTGTTTTAGTTTTTACAAGGAGATAGCCAGCACTTGCCACAGGAGGAAAAGTCATGGGGACATCTGACATTTAAATTCCCTCTATTCACTTGTCTATTTATTGGTGCTGATGAAAATCCTCTATCAAACACAAAGGGAAATCTTTTTTTTTTTAAGATTTATTTATTCTTATTGCAAAGTCAGATATATAGATAGGAGAAGTGACAGAGAGGAAGATCTTCTGTCCGATGATTCACTCTCTAAGTGACCACAACAGCAGAGCTGCGCTGATCTGAAGCCAGGAGCCAAGAACTTCTTCTGGGTCTCCTACATGGATGCAGGGTCCCAAGGCTTTGGGCCGTCCTCGACTGCTTTCCCAGTCCACAAGCAGAGAGCTGGATGGGAAGCAGGGCTGCCGGGATTAGAACCAGCGCCCATGTGGGATCCCTGTGTATTCAAGGCGAGGACTTTAGCTGCTAGGTTAGCGTGCCAGGCCCATGGGGGAAATCTTTAAGAGGCAATATACACTGAATACAACAGGAATGGAAATGCAGGTTGAGTATTTCCTTTTCAGAGACTCATATTCTCATTTGCTCTAAAAACTTAAGGTGCTGGAGGCAAAACCTGTTAAACCATCAACTGCAGTGCTGGCATCCCATCTGGGCACCCACCTGTTCAAGCCCCGATGGCTCCACTTCAGTCCAGCATCCTGCTGATGCTCCTGAGAGAGAAGCAGAGCGTGGTCCAGGCTCATGGGCCTCTACACTCCCAAGGGAGACCTGGGTGAAGCTCCTGGCTCCTGACCTTCAGCTAGCCCATCCTTGACCATTGTGGCCATCTGGGCAGTAAACCAGCAGATGGGAAACATGGTTAGTGCCGCGTGTCACACCTGAGAGCAGGCTGCCTTCCTTGATTACTCCTTGTTTAGTGATGTAGATATTTTCCATTAAGTCTAATATTATTGCTTGGAAATAAATCATTTGTTTAACTACCAGGAGTCCGTGATCATTTTGGATTTCAGAAACCAAGACCCAAACATGAGAGAAATAGAGCCTGCTCTGCAAGTCTCAAAACATCGTGGCATTTTATTGGCACATCTGCCGAAAGCTTCCAGAATTGGAAGTTCGGCCCGGAAGTTCACTTACGTTAAAGTGTCCGACTGATGAGTACACTTTACATTTTGAAATCTTTTCTATATGGTGTTTTGCCCTGTAAAACAGAAGCAAATAATCATAAACAAAGAATGAGTTTAATTACTGTAAACAAATCAGTAGCGATAACTCGTTTCCAGTGACAGCACACTCCTTGTGAATCTGCACCCTAGGGACTCGGCGTGTCTCCCACCATCACTTCTCCAGACTGTGCTTGCACGCTGAAGCTGTGAACTCACCTGAGCATTTGTGGCTTCCCTACTTGTGGGACATTAACCCTGAAGAAAACACCCTGCCGAACCCGGGGGATGCAGCCCCGATTTCCTCCTCTGGGCGACAGGAAGTGGAAGATCTCCAGCAGCTCCATTATGGGAGCTATGTTCGGATTGGGGCTGCTCGCCAGGCACTCAATCCCTCGTAGACATTGTTGATTTTGTTCTTAGAAAGACACAACAGGCACATATACTTTGTTGTGCATGAGAAAGGATACAAGTTAATTCGAATCTGACTTAAAGTAATTAGTGCACTCCTATCCCACAGCTTTCCTAATCAAGCTGAACACTAAGCTTCCTCATGGAAAGAAAAATGATCACAATGACATCTTGAAACTTCCTGAGAAGTTCAGTCCAGAGCACAGGACAGGGCGCTTATGTGTTTACTCTTGTAATGGACACTTTGTGTACAATGCAATAGAAAATAGACTCATAGACTTTGTACCTGATCACCAATCATTCCTAATCCTGTCCAAGAAAATGGAGAAACTGAAGCAAGTGCTAAGGCTGGCCTGCCTGCCTGCCTTCTTTCCTTCCTTCTCCCTCCCTCCCTCCCTTCCTTCTTTCCGTCTACACTCCCTCCCCACCTCCCCTTCCTCTACCCCCTTTCTTTCTCCCCCTCTTCCTCACTCAAGAAGAGACACATTAGCTTGGGAACATGACCCTGGGCTGATTCCTGGGCGAGTAAATAAATACAGTAGAAAGCGCAAACCCAGGTGGCTGCACCTGCAGTGGTCGCCTGGCTGGGGTGAGAGCGGTGGGTCTCTAACTGGCTACACTTGTCCGCTTTCCAACACCACTGACCTTTTGCAAGCACAGCTGACACCACTTCGCCTGCGGCGGGGTCAGCGCAGCGCCGCTGTGAACACAGGCCGCATTGTCTCAAACGTGTTCACACGGTGCCCTTGCCAGGGTGCAGGGACCTGCAGCTGGACGTAACCTCCTCGTGGCCACAGCACCAGACACCCCGCAGAAAGCAGATTGGCACCCTCTTTCTGCTAGGAACCTGCCTTCCACAAAATGTTTTATCTTAGACTTGTTTTTTTTAAAGCTCTTCCTTCCTTCGGTCAGCGCGAGAATCCGAAACTTCTCTATTTGTACAAAGTGCCTTTAAACGAGAAGTTATTTGGCCTGTGGTGGGCAGTATGATTTGGAGCCAAAAGCTCAGGGAGTGCTATGATTAATGGATTGTAAAGCCAACTCAGTCAGCCACGACAGTGCTACAGGAACTAACTATAGCGATGCCCATTCATCCTGAGAAACACATCTCCTGCCAGGTGAACAAGCCAGCAAGGAGATACAGCCTTTCTGTCCTATTGGCCAAAAGGGAAGGTTACTCTGGTCCCTGAACTGAATTTGGGGAGAAACCTACAGCTGAATTTTGGCATCATGCTAGATTTTGTTCCTTCAGTGAAAGTGTTACTTGATGACTAGATTATAAGCAATTTAGTGCATGAATAATTCGTGAAAGAAATGTCTATCTGTAAGTTAGAGTTCTCCATTGGTGCTTCGCTCTCAATAGATTCCATAAGGGGAAAAATGGTTCAAGACTGGAGCACAAGTTTCGAGAAAGATTTTGGTCATTATTCTTCATTTATTTTCCTTCTCCATTTAATTTAATTATCATAGAGACACAAACATTAGCTCCAGAACTGGGCTTCTCACATCTGTTAGTAAAGATTTGATTAGGGCTACACAAATGTGCTAGATTAAACTATCTAGTTGGTGAAATTCAAGCCACCTGGATATTTTAGCAACATCAATAAGAATAATTCTCTTTTTCAAAATCAGTAAATCCAAGCTATATTAAAAAGAATTAATTAATGAGTGCCAGATAGGCAAAACAAACATTTGACAATGAATCATATTATCAAAGGTTTTGAGGGAGATCCCTCTCAGCTTATGCTTAGATGTCAAATTATATTACTCAAATGGAACAATCTGTTAAAATGATGTCTTAATGCACTAAGTCTCCAGTGCCATGCCTTTAAAAAAAAAAACTTAAACATTCTTAGTAGGAAAAAAAGATATGCTCTATTTACCAATGATAATCAAATCATAAGCCATTACCTTGGATATTTCCAAGAGCCGCTAATATCACTTAAATCCTAACCGAAGAGCAAAAGGAAGGATTCCAGTATTACCAAGTTTGGAGTAAGGATCATACATCTCTCTTGAAGAATGCTTCCGAAGAGGAGCTCAGCGAGGCTCCAGAAATTAAAAAGGTTAATATATAAAAATTAGGGGCCCTAGAGAACACGTTAGAAATTCTAGAATGGGAAAGGACTCAAGGCATCATGTAGTTAGCACATGTTTGCTATCTGAGCCTGCACATTAGGGGTGGAGTGGAAGGCTTAGGCCAGCTTGGAGAGGTCTCTGTCACTACCGCTCACCTCTGCACTTGCAGCCACAGAGGCCGTAAGCTAAAAGACATAATTGTCTCTCAATAAAACCTTATTTACAAAGCTGGGGAGTAAACTGGATTTGCCCCGCTAGTAGTATTTTGATGATGTCTCGTGGAGTCTGAATTTCCTGTTTTAAAAGATCAGACACTGAGGATCTTAGATGGCTGAAAGAACTTGCCCATGATTAAACAGCCAGTAGAACAATAAGTGATGGGACTGGAGCCGAGTGTGGGCCTGGAAGCTCCTGGGCGAGGGTGATCCCTGGGCTGGGAATTAGAATGACATGCATGGGCGGATGGATGGATGGTCGGATGGTCTTGTCCAACTGGAAGGTCCACCTTACAGCACGTCTCAAATGTCCTCTGTGTTTGCTGTCTGTCTGTGGGGTTCTGATGTGTAGATATTGTCTCAGAGACAGAAGAATCACAGGGATTTTTTTTTTTTCGGGAAAACAACATGAATATCCTGACAGTTAACCACGCGTGAAAATGCTCAACTGAAAAGCCACACGTGGCTTGCTTCATAAGAAACCATTTCAGTCCAGGGGAACGGTATTCCTATTGCATATTTATAGCAAATATGATTAAATAAGAAGAATTTAAAGTGGAGAAAGCCCTGTGTGTTGTAATTTCAAATTAAATCTCATTTTCATGGTTGACAGTGTTTTGTATTCCCTAGGCTTGCATTCTATGTCTCCATCTTATTGCAATTGCTGTTTCTAACGCCAAATAATATGACTTTCTAGAATAATACTGGAGTCACCAGCACCCATTTTCAAATGGGATTTTCCCCTTTCCTGACAACCCATAACTTTCATTTGAGAGGAAGTGGAAGGAAGAGTTTTCCTAGGGAATCGAGTGGAGCAATGGGTCTGGAGTTTTCTGCCTGGGAAAGGCGTTGGTAATCATTGCACTCAGAGTGACAGTCCAGAAAGACATGATTGATGAAAGGGAATTGGATGGTTGAGTCAAAATGGACCGTCATTAACGAACTGAACCGAGTAAATGAAAGGAAGCTTCCACAGGGCACTGGGGCACATTCTTGGTCCAGTGTTCAGGATGTGTTTTACCAAAGGGGATGGGGGCAGTGGAGGGGGCCGTTCCTTAATGGCTCCCAGCTTGCAAAGGTGAAATAACCCACACCGCATACATGTATGTTTCCAGCAGTTCTGTGTTGATATTGATTTGCACATTTTTTTTTTAACTAAACAGTTGAGCGTGCCTTTTCTCATCTGGCCTTCATTTTCTGATCCTGAAATCACAAAATGGTTTTGTTTTTATTTATTTATTTATTTCACAAAGAAATGCACATCAAATTCTGCTACTGGAATTGTTTTCTGGTGTAGGCATTTAAAACCAGGTTAGTGGGAAATCAAGCTGCACCATTTGCCACTTAGTTTATGAAAACAAATGAGATTATTTACAAACACAGTATAGGATAATGCATTATATGATGTCATACTTTTTTATGTGGCTTCTTTTTTGATTAAAGTAACAGAAAATTTTTCAAAGAACTTATTCATTTTTTGACAGTGCGTGTTTGAACTTAGCTGGTGTGTAATAGATGAAATAGTGCCTTAAAATATAATACAAAATTCACACATAATTGAAATACTGAAACATACCATTTTAAAAATTTGAAATAAAAGCTTGACCTCCCCTCCCCATCAGACGTCCCCAAATCCACCAGATTGCTTTAGGTCAAGGATAACAAAAAGCATGAATGATTCAGATGAACACCTTTTGAACTTACTTCAAGATGACTTGAGCAGTAGGAGAATGGAAAGTCTGAACTGGAATGATGCAGGTGGCCACTTCTCAGCTTGCCACATCTTGAAACAGTTTCCGTGCCAAGCAAGGAGGCTCTCGTGTCAGAGCGAGGCTTGCTCGAGAGGGGGCTGGGGGGAAGCGAGTGCGCCAATGAGCGCATATGTATTAGTTCAAGAGCAAGACTGACCACCTTCAAGGTTAGCAGGACAGAATCTCATTACTTTGCTCTCAGAAGCCAGTCTGGGTGCCTAACGTAACCCAGAATACATTTTTCATTATGTTTCATCCACTGAAGGGATTTCTACTTTGAATACTGCAATAGACAATAAAGAATACAAAACATCACTTAATACACTATTGGATAAGAATAACAATGAGCGAAAGAATAAGGAATCTATTATTGTGGATATTTTATTGCAAGATTAATAATTGTTCATGAGTGCAGATCTTGGCTGAATTATCTGAACTATGCTTTTGGATCCTGAAGTTAGAGTAGAATAATGAAGCTTGAAGCAAGTGTTTAAGACTTTGCTGTGTAAACAGACTCATTCCTTTCTCTATGTTATATTCTTATTTTTGTTTTCCTTCTAATTTACATCATCTTGAAGTGTTTTAATACATTCTTAGAATATTTTATGTCCTTTTTTTTTTAGACCTAGAAAGAATAACATCTACGGTGTGAATTTTACAATTAGAGAAATGCGAAGGTGTTGTCATTCACCAATAGACACAAAATTATTATAAGAGAAGCAGAAGTCATTAGCCCAAATAAAGGATTAGAGCTAACAATAGAAGTGAACCTAGAGTATAATTAATGAATTCTCTAATTGCTCTTCCTGTGTTAGTTCATTAAGCCTGACTATCGAGTGGATATTCGAACACCTGTCTCCAACATCTGTCATCTCATTGATTCCCCGGGAGGAATCCACTGGAGCCTGGGAAGGAGAGGAGGCCTTTCCTTGTTCATTCTTCTTTGCATTTCCCTCCAAAATCTGCGCAAGCTGCCCAGACAAAAATCCTCCTGCAGTGCGAGAGACTGCCAAGGGGAAGAGCCCCCATGAGAGAGGGCCAACCTAGAGCTTCCCTGCAGAGACTGTGGAGCATGGCTCATTCCGCCCTTGCTGAGGTTGGTGTCCGGGCCCACAGGGCAGCAGCTCCTGGCTTGAGCTTCCTGGTGGTGAGATAGATGGGTAGACATCTGTTCAGAGAGATGAGCAACCCCAACACTGTGGATTTGTTGAGCACGACCCAGTGTGCCGTCTCACCACACGACCCACACGACTTGTTACCAAGTCTCTGCTTGTTAACAGCATAGAGAAGAACCAGGCTGAGCTGCTTCTGGTCTTGTGATGGCCGCTGCTGCTCTGGATAACACACCTGCTACAAAGTGGAGGAGCAGGAAGATCTAGAAGACAGGCACGGAGATGAATGGAAGGTATCACCTAAGTAGCTTGCTAAGTTCCAAGTCTTTATGTTAGAAAAGGGTAGCTGCTTAGGCGGTTACTAAGAGGACACAATCTCCTTTAGCTGAAGAGCGAGTTGTCTAACCAAAAACAATCTCTGGACAAATTCAAAGCTGGAAATTATGTTACTGCAGATACCATACTGGGGAAATGCCGTATTAATTAAGATACGGGTGGTAATTTCTTTATTCCTTGACCAATATTGGTGCATACTGTTTGGGAAGTTTCAGAATTTCAGTAGCGTGATCTTATTAGGAAACGCTGTCCCTTATAGAAGATGTGACTTGCTATCGTTTGTTTCTTTGGCAGATGAGGCTCACAAACTAGTGACACAATTACAGCCAGCAGTGGTCTGTGGCCTCTACTTGTCCAGGCATCCAACTCAAATTCTACAAATACAACTTTCCACTGTTCATATTTCACGTTGGTGTAGAGACTGATGGCTGTGTGGAAGCTGAGGGATGCAAAGAGCATGGGATGCAGAATGAGGAGATCTCGTTTCTAGTCTGGGTGCTACCACCAAATAGCCTGGAATCTCCACAGGTGTCCACCTAACTCCAGCCTGGTCTGTTGGAGAGAGGGGTGAGGCACTGACAGCTAACGTTCCCCTTGAACTCTGGTTTGTTTGGATCCTGTGTTCTTTCTCCCTCTGGAGAAGCAAGTTTCTTCTGGTTTTGGTAAATCATCCTCAACAAGCGACACGCCCTCCTGTCCTTGCTGTGTAAATCAGTGTCACTTCTTAATTGAAGCTGGTAGTGCTTTTGCATTTGGAAACCGCCAAGACTAAAAGGTGACTTCCCAAGAGCCATCAAAGTGAACAATCAATCACTTTAGGAAATCTCATTTCCTCATCTGATCAGGAAAGTGCATTTCTGGATTCATCCACTGCTTAACTCTTTCATCCAACAAATATTTGCTTAGTATTTGCTGTGGGATTCCCAGTATCGATTTGGTAAAGTGAAGAATGGTACATGACATTTCCTGGTCTCTAGGAGCTTACAACTGAATGGTGGATACAGATTTTTTTTAAAAAAATAAGAATTATGGTTAAAAGGAAGAAGTAGGGCCCGGCGCGGTGGCGCAGTGGTTAAGGTCCTCACCTTGCACGCCCAGGATCCCATATAGGCGCCGATTCTATCCCGGCAGCCCCGCTTCCCATCCAGCTCCCTGCCTGTGGCCTGGGAAAGCAGTCGAGGACAGCCCAAAGCTTTGGGACCCTGCACCGGAGTGGGAGACCTGGAAGAGGCTCCTGGCTTCGGATTGGCATAGCATCGGCCGTTGTGCTCACTTGGGGAGTGAATCATCGGACAGAAGATCTTCCTCTCTGTCTCTCCTCTCTGTATATTCACCTTTCCAATAAAAAAAAAATAATAATAAGGAAGAAGTAAACTTCATAAAGAAGCAGAGGGAGCAATGGGGGTGGTAAGCAGAGGACACTCAGTTGGGCCTAGGAATGGGGAAACCCCCAGGTTGCTGACCTTACCCGGTACTGAAGGATGATGATGGTGAGCCTGCAGCAAGATGCAGCGTGAAGGTGGAGAATGAAGATCATCTCTCCGCACTCTGCTAATCACCTGGGTGGTGGAAGCAGCTGCCACTTAGCGGATGGCTCAGAAGGGCAGAAGGGGAGCATTTAAAACTGAGGAGATGGGAAGACTGATTCTGTTCATCGGACAGGCTGATGGATTCAGACAGGATGTAGCAGACCTTGACTCTATACAGCCAGTGAGGATATCGAAGCCTTTCTCCTGCTGTCAAGTTGGAGTAAGAGCAAACCAATTGGGGCCCGTGCTGTGGCATAGCACGCTAATCTTCATCCTATGTGGATGCTGGGTTGAGTCCTGGCTGCTCCACATCCTATCCAACTCTCTGCCAATACACCTAGGAAAGCAGTGGAGGATGGGTGAAGTGCTTGGGCCCCTCCACCCATGTTGGAGACCTGGAAGACCCTCTAGGCTCCTGCCTTCAGACCAGCCCTGTTCCAGCAGTTGTGGCCATTAGGTGAATGGAAGGTTCCATTAGCGAATGGAAGATCTCTATTTCTGTCTCTCCTTCGCCCTGTACTCTGCCTTTTCATAAACAATGAACATACTCTTTTGACGCAATTTTAAAAATCAACAGAATAAACAGCTGTGACTGATACTCTAAATGTCAGACTGGGGGAGAACATTGGTCTTAATGAGTTGAGCTCTCTGGCTACCTGAGCTTACTGCCTGGGCAGCTTGCATATTGTGGTACAGGGCAACTGGAGGAGTCTATTGGAATCCCTGAGCTGACAATGCATGGAGACCAAAGGATTCAGAGTTCACAGGGCAGTGCCAGGGACGAAAGATCAGCAAACAAGAAGGATTCCAGAAAATACTGGAACACTGCAAGTGTTTGGTACTGGCATGTGTATAATGGGACTAGATCCAGAAAGACTGGCCTTCAACCCAATCTGGTTCTTACTGTTGGATGTTTCAACCCAGCCACGGCTCGTCCATACCGACATACAGCTCACACATGGCTCAGTAGGGGCTGAGACCTAGCCTAGTCTGTCCCACATCTAACCTGGTTCTCCAGAGCACCAGAGGTGTTGGAGTCTGGCCCAGCTTGGTGCATCCAGTCCTAGTACACACTTGTGCCAAGGGAGACTACAACCTTATTCTGATCAGAATGAAGCCCCCATTCCAGCCCACATGCTCCTTGGTGGGAACCTCATCCCAGCTAGGCTGTACCCTTAGCTCCAGGCCTGTTCCCAGCCACTGATCGCGCGTATGCCAATGGTTACTCTGACTCAGCTTGGCACAGCCTCTCACCTGTCCTGGTCCCTGCCTTAGATACTCTAACCTACCAGGTCTCATTACCCTTTCTTACCTTCAAAGGAAAAGTTACTCTGTTGCTGGGAATCTTTAGGATTGAGTCACATCCCAGAAGCACAGTAGGCTCAACATGGAGCAACCTAAGCAGGAACTCTGAGAACCAAAACCCCAGAGCTCACTGTTGGGTGGCCAGCAGGCAGAGCCTGGTGCCAAATCCTGAGACAGCGCCAGCCTGGCACCCACCAGCAGCCTGCAGGCTGCTGGAAGTGACCCCAAGGTCACCCCTCCCCAATCCCATCCACTACGCATTGAAGGCGGTGGGTCGATCCCAGCCCACCTAACTCTCCAGACTTCGCCCTTCGGTGTACTCACCATGGAGGGAGCAGCCTCTGGAACTCGGGCAGGCCCAGGGACAGCTCACCACGTGTACGTGGAGGCTGGAATCAGGGCTCCAAGCATGGAGACGACCCCGGCTTGGCACCCACCAGCCAAAAATCTCAAAATTTCTTCAGATGGAAAAAAAAAATGATACCAGATGGAGAAAAAGCAGATTTTTTTTTCTCCGTAAGTGAAGAGCATAAGGGATGATAATTATGTAGTTCAGCAAGTTCTTCCCCCTGGTTTTAAAACTAAAACAATTGACTAAGCAACAATCATAAAAGTACAGCATTGGTAACATATGCTAAAGTGAAATGTACATGAGAACGGCCAAAGTTTAGCCACAGAGAGTTGGAAACATGCTGCAGAGAGCATCTGATAACACGTGTGAAAGTGTGTGAAGCTGTATAAAGGAAACTTCCTGAAGACCCATGGATGAACTATTATAGCTAATAAGACAACAAGGGAGATAAAATGGAGCCAAAGAAGGTTTAATTAATCTGAAACAAGGAGAAAGAGAGGAAAAGGAAGCAAAGGACAGAGGAATAAATAGAAAGCAAATAGCAAGATGACAGACTATCGCATTAAACTCTTCACATAGGCATGGCTAAAATCACAAGTGAAAGTAGAAATCGAAGGACTAGGTATGTTACTGTCAGGAGATGAACTTTCTGTTGTACAGGTGCACAGAGGTTCTAGGTAAAAGGACAGAAATACATACGCCAGGTTAGTACTAATTGAAATTTAATAGTGGATCAAAGAACCAATCACCGAGAATCCAGAATGCCCAGGCAGCAGTACCAACCAACAGGATCTGATTGCCATTCTTGGGGCTGTGCTCAGTGACCTCAAGATGTGCTGCTTTGAGGACGCATCTTATGTTCACCAAGGACCTATATCCCAGTGCTCAGAAGATTTAAGATCTAATCACCAGAGAATGTTCTCTGACCACAGTGGAGTTAACTTAGAAAATAATGACCAAAAGATACCTGGCAAATTACTGAATAGTTAAAAACAACATGTGTCTAAACAAGCCACCAGTCAACAGGAAACTACTAGATTGAGCAGCATGGAGAATCCAAAAATGATAATGCAGAGACAAAGCCAACGGAACAAGAGTACTTGCTGTGTGGTCACATGCCAAGAAAGTCTTGAAAATATAAACTCTGAGTGTCAGAAAATAGTCACCTGCAATGGAGGATGAAGAAATTGGAGGTGGGCAGGTTAATTATCTTCATTGTGTTGAGGGTGTAAGTAAATTTTTATCTAATCTAATCTAATCTGCAGTTTGAATACGTGCCATTTATTGTTTGTAAATAATGCTTTTTGAAAAATCAGCAAAAACTGTATATTTGCAGAAACTATGAGAATAATATCTATAGGAAATAAAAAGTTCTTGTCAATGGATATGACAATGCCAGTAATCTAATAGGTAAATGGGCTAGATCACATAAACTTTTTTAAAATTAAAGATTTATTTATTTTTATTAGAAAGGCAGATCAGATTTACAGAGAGAAGGAGAGACAGTGAACCCAGACCATATGGATTCACTCCCCAGATGGTTGCAACAGCTGGAGCTGAGCACCTCCAAAGCCAGGAGCCAGGCGATTTTCCCAGATCTCCCACGTGGGTGCAGGGACTCAAGGCTGTGGGCCGTCCTCTACTGCTTTCCCAGGCCACAAGCAGGGAGCTGGAATGGGAAGTGGAGCAGCCAGGATACTAACTGGCACCCATTTGGTATCCTGGAGCTTGCAGGATGAGAATTTAGCCATTGAGTCATTGTGCTGGGCCCACACAAATTTAAAAAAGTAATAAAAATATGACAAATGCTTCAAGCAAGAAAATGTTCTTCTTCACTGAGAAATGAATCAACAGAAGCAAAAGCCTCTCATATATTTCAAGTGACCGTAAAATTTGTATTATTCTTTTGACAGCAATTTGATCATGAGGATTAAAGATATTATACAATCTGTTTCTTGAACATTATTTGAGAATTACTCATATTGATCCAGTTATTCTGCTACTGGGAATATATCTTATGGGAAAAATTCCAAACATGGAAATTCCTCCCTTCCTCATGAAGACATTTATGGTAATAATGCTTATAAGAAGAAAATCTTGGAAACAATCTAAAATTGAACCATCAGGAATTTTTCAGTTGTTACATCAATTTCCTGAAAAATTATAAAGCCATATAAATTCTATTTACAACAATTTTATAATGACTAGAGGGTAGAAGATAATGTTATAATATTAAAAATAAAAAACAAAACAAAGCACATGCAATCTTAGTAGGATTATAACTGTGGTTTTAAGAAATATTTTTTACAAGAAAAAGTATTAAAGATTGTATTTGAATGCATCAAGATGTCGGCAATGATTATCTTTAGTATTATAAATTTATAATTAATTTTCTTTTCTTTTTCTGATCTTTGGATATTTTATTTCCAATGTTTTCAGTGACTTTTTGTGCTTTTGTAGTAAGGGGAGGAACATCCTTTTGAGTGTACAAGAAGCAGAAAATCTGGCTGGTTATTTACAGATTTTCATTTGAGAATAAAGGCTTGAGTTACATTTTCTCCCTTATTTGAAGACCATTAACAATAGGCTATTTCTACCCAGAAAAATCGTATATCTATGTATACTCACTGAATTCTTTTTTATACATTTTTGTATTAGTTAAAATATTTTTAAAGAAACAATCAGAAATAATAACTAGAGAGAAGGCTGCCTAATTCTCATCTTTTCCACCAGTGTTTTCTGTAGCAAGATTTTTGTTGGTTTGATTCTCAGTTTCTTTGTGTTTTCAATGAGAAAATTGAATTATAATAGTTTTATGTGATGATACTTAAAAATATTGCAGAAACATAGAACTAAAAGATAAGGTATTTTGGTGCAAAAAAAAATGGAGCCTATGCATCTTTTTAAAATATCACATGTTTTCCATCAATTTTTTGAAGATTTCTTTTTGAGGCCTTCATCTTGTATTTCTCTGGATAGAGAGTTGAACTGGGAAGCCTGAGTCTACAGGCCCTATGAAAGCTCCCTTGGAAAGCAGATCCGGGGAGAAAGGGAGAGAGATGGGGAGAGAGAGGAGAGAGAATGCTTTTGATGGTGTACTCTCCGAAAGTCTTCAATGGCCAAGGCTTGTCCAGCCCAAAGCCAGGAGCCCAGCATTAAACCCAGGTCTCCCCCTGACTGCTCCCTTCCAGGATCTGCAATGGCCAGAAGTTGGAGTCAGCAATTAGAGCCACAAATCTAGCACATCTTCATCTGTGTCTTAAAACATCCATCTTTGTGGCCCCTGCCTTTCTCTTATAAACTTTTTTTTTTTTTTAATGAGAGAGTGAGTGCGAGCAAGTGAATGAGTGCTTCCTTCTACTGATTTACTCCCGTGGTTGTGGGTCGAGAGCCCACTCCAGACAGGTGGAGTGAGTGGCAAGGGCCCAGTGCTTGCACCATCATCAGTGCTTCCCAGCATCTGCATTAGCAGGAACCTGGAACTAGAAGCAAATGTGGACTTGCACCCAGGCCCTCTGACATGGGATGAGGGCTTCTCAGCTAGGGTGGACCTGCTAGATGCAAGCCCGCCCTGCCAGTGGTCTTCCTTGATGAGGAGTAAGGAGCCCACATAACCAAAACCCAGACTGGGAGGAGGTCCAACTTTCAGCCAAAAGGACAAGTGAGTGCAGAGGAAACTTTTTTTTTAACTTAGGTGAAATAGAGTCTTGCGTTTCTTTGAGCTTGCATGGTAAATCGGAAAGATGCACAAACACAGGGCACTTCTCTGGAGCAGGAACTGAAATGAACTGGGAGGAGATGAAGGCCAAGTGAGAGTGATGTTGGCTGGGGTGTGGATGTGTTTGGGCAAGGGGCGTTCTCATGACTGCAACTGGTGCTGTGATTCTAACTGAGCGTTCTCGGTCCTGAAATAGGGCCGGGGTAAGGTGTTAGACTGATTTGGGGAGGTGGTTCTTTTATGGGATGGCAGCACTGCCTCAGCAGACCCTTACCTGCCCTCGGCACAAGTGTTCCTGCAGCTCACCATCCTGCCAGTTCCCTCTAGACTTCCGGACACTGCTGATTCCAGAGGAAGCTGACTGCCCCTGAACGGTCATCAGGAAAAAGGCCTCAGGCGCCTTTCGTCCAGGCACACGATGCTTCTGTTGCAAGCTGAACAAATGAGCATGCTCCATTCTGGGAGTACAAAGAGATCATTTGCTGATGATTCCATGTGCAATTCAAAAAGAAAATTATTAGGCTACATAGACAAGTGCCGGCTTGCGGTGGCAGCTTCTGCGAAGATGTTGAATGTCTCAAAAATATATTGCTAGGAATTTTCTGTTTGTTTTCATTATCTAATGTGCACCCTGTTTGGGGGAGGTGAGTATGTGTTTCCATATAGGGAGAAGGTGCCAAGCTATTAACATCTCATATGCAGAAACTGATTGAAATTGAGCTCATTGAGTCACAACTGAGATCCGTGGTAGGACACGGGTAGCTGCTGACTCCAGACAGGTGCATTGGGATGGAAAAATTGTTTTGCCTGTAGCCGCTGAGCTGCCACTCCAGCTCACAGGTCAGCAGTGGTGGCTTGGCAGGTGCTGGGTTCACAGGAGAGGACCTCTCAGGCTCCCCAGAAGGATTTATTAGCAGTTCACAGGTCACACTCAGGCTTGTCACCCCTCTGGGAAAAGCCGATCCAATTATTGTGTGAGTGCTTCCAAAGTGCTTCCATCTTGACTGCTTGTCTGAAGTGGCTTGCAGAGGCTTTGCCAAGAAGAAGTAAGAAGAAAAATTGAAACACACTCTGCACTCCTGTTCCAGGCTTCTTGTGCACAGGAGACTGGGGCTGGGAGCCAAGGAAGATTGCAAGGTTGGAGTTTGCCAAGGTTGGAGTTGTTGTTTGTAGTGATTTTCCACTCTGGGAAGAGATTACAAATGAAGTTTGCTACCATGCTGCCTTTTTTTGCGAGAGGCCTGGGCAGCCACAGTGGTCCCCTTTCCAGCCTAACATGCTTGAGGGTCTCCCTAGTCTGCTGTCTGGACTCTGCAGCCCATGGTCTGCCCCACACACTGGGCCCCAGAGAACTACGTCTTATTGTGACCAGCCTCCTGTTGCTATTCTCATTTCGCTTGGACATTCCTCTTCAATGTTTGATGTAATCTTTATTGGAGCCTGGAGTGGGAGAATACAGCTAGAGGGAATGAGGTGCCCAGGGCCTGCTGAGAGCCACGTGTGTCCTGGATCCTCTGCTGCCTGGGCTGAAGCAGGTTACCCAGAGCCCTTTCTTTGCGCTCCTCTGCCCTGCAAAACACGTATCCCAGGCTACAGCCTTGTGGGGCCCTCTTGGGAACTGTTCTCACTGCATGGGCAGTTGGGGCTGCCCACCCACCCAGAGCCACAAGGCCATTCTCTCCCTCCAGGCTCAGTCCCTGGGAATTTGAGCAGCTGGTCAAACGACTGGAGTCTGTAAGGGTTCTGAACATGCAGCATCAGTGTAATGGTGACCACACTGCTCGTGCGGTTAGCCTCCTACCCACCTTAGTTACTGCTCATTGAGGTGATATTTCCAAGTCCTTCCAGCAAGTTCTCTGCTAAATTACACACTGTTGGTGTGGTCTTTGGTAATCGCCAAAGATACTCTGATACCCCTTCCTGCGTTCAAGACCCCGTGCAAATGCTCCTTTGTGAAGCCTCAGAATCCTCCTCTTTCTATCTCCTACCGTCAGCTTCATTGCCTTGGGTCTCCCTACAGCCCCACCTACACTTCCCTCATGTGTTGGAGCAGCTGGATTACATTTCCAGATTGTTTTCAGCATGAAGAGATCTAGGTGGGTCTGCAGGTCCCGAAGGGTCCTGCCCGGTTTCTTCCATGAAACAGTGACTTCTCAGCAATAAATATCGATTGAGCCAGCTGGGCTGCTGGGGAAAGTGCCTCCCTGGCCAACTTTGCATGTACGATTGTTTGTGCATGTTGCCTCTGTTGTCAGTATTTGCTGGTTATACTGAGTATTATACAGGCATCGTCTGAACTTTTAAACAGCTGGAAGCATGTTGGTGCTCAGGGATAAAAATGGACTGATAGTATAGAAACATCATGTGATGTACTTGCATCATTAAGAAGACAGACATTCGAGTTTTTATATTTGATGCCAATCTAGTAGCCATCTTGCTTGTCAATGAGACCCACACAAACATGGTAATGCCACTCCACTCTGCAGATCTGGGCAAAGGTGGGGAGCTGGTGTCGTAGACTTGGAAGAAGACAGCTGAACGATGTTCTTCATGTTTTGGATTCAGATGATATATATTTTTAAAGATTTATTTATTTTTATTGCAAAGGCAGGTATACAGAGAGGAGGAGAGATAGAGAGGAAGATCTTCTGTCTGATGGTTCACTCCCCAAGCGGCCGCAATGGCTGGAGCTGAGTCAATCCGAAGCCAGCAACCAGGAGCTTCTTCCGGGTCTCTCACTCAGGTACAGGGTGCCAAAGCTTTGAGCTGTCCTTGACTGCGTTACCAGGCCACAGGCAGGAAGCTGGATGGGAAGTGGGGCCATCGGGATTAGAACTGGCACCTATATGGGATCCCAGCTATTTCAAGGTAAGAACTTTAGCTGCTAGGCTACTGTGGTGGGCCCCAGATGATATGTTGGTGTAAGCAGAGCAGTCAACAGAATATATCTTCTGTCAGTCTCTACATTCTTACAGGAACTTTCTAGGTGATGTAGAAAGTTCCAAGTGTGAGATGTGTCAGTGAAAGAAACTGTAATAGAAAATGTATAGATAATTGTATTCCTTCCTGCCTGTGAGGTTACCCGCCACAGAATATAGTCCTGTTGAACTGGATTGGAGTCTACGGCCATACCACCCTGAACGTGCCCCATCTCGTCTGAACTGAAATGAGTGCTGGAGTTATTTCGGGATGACTGGCTAGAAAACCACTGTGACTTGGAATGCGTTGCCTGGTCTCCTAAGTGTCCTGTACGATTCCTTACGTCCAGCACGTTGGATTTGGAAGGCAATCTGAGAAATTTCTCATGTGTCAGAGACTATTTTAGTGAGCAAAGAACTACTTTTTTTTTTTAATGCAACCTTATTTCCTTTCAAGGGCATTTTAACTTGAAGTTAGCTTTGTACATCCATAGTGCAGTGCGACAAGAACACCTTGGTGTGGTAGACTATAAATGGAATGTCTGACTGTCCAATTTTCCATGACATATTGGAAAACACTGACCCAGCCCAAAGATATTTAAATGAGCTTTATTCCGTATCCTAGGCGATTGTCTGGAAGAGGATCGCAGAGCCCGACAAAAGCTTCGGGAACTGATTGTCCTGGATTTTCTGCCTTGTGATGCTTGATTGTGGTGGTAACCTGACCTTCAGGGAGAGCTCTTCTCATTAATGGGCTTGATGAGAAGCTCGAAAAGGATGATGGAACTTAAAAGCAGGAAGGACCTCCTGACCATCTTCTTCACATCTTCTCGTTGCTCACCCTCCACGACCTGCCTTCGTCCAGTTGGCCTCACGGCTCCATCAATTCCCGTAAGCAAACACTGTGTTCAATGGCGTCTTGTGTCCATCTCTCCCTTTTATTCTCACGATCATTGTTCAAAAGCACTATCATATCCATTCTAGACAGAAGCCATTGCCTCCAGATTGCTTTCCCTGCCTCTCTCTCTCTCTCTCCCTCTTTCTCTTTGTGTCTGTCTCCCTCTTTCTTTTCCCATCCATTCTCCACATAGCAGCTAAGGTGCTGCTTTCACAAACACCAGTCTGATGCATCTATTCCCTGCCTCCTACTTCTCAGTGGATGATACTGCAAGTCTGCAGCTCAGCTCTCTCCCCCTGCAGCGGCTGGTCCCTCCTCCACTCTGATTCTATTACTTGCCATGCAGCCTAACTTTGTCAATTTCAGCCATGTCAACCTATTGCCCAAATGTGCTAAGACACTGCTGATTCAGGGCCTTCACTCATGCTGTTCTTTCTGCCTTGGATGGCATAGGTCCTCCAACTTGGTCCCCGTTTTACCTCAACTATCCAGCCCTCCACAAACTTGCCTAGCCAACTTCTTTTCTATCTTTGGTCTTACTCACAAATACCCCTTGATCCCTGAAGTTTGATTTCTTCTGTTCAATGTGCTTAGTTTTGAGGCAGTACTTTTTTTTTTTAAAGAGAATAAATCGTTTTGGTTTTGCATTTCTTATGGTCTTTATAAAGTCCAAACAGCTCTGTGACTGTAGCAGAAAGCAACTACAGATGATATGTAAATGAGTAACATTTTATTTACAGGAATTAGTGTTTTGGCATAGTGAGTAAAGCCACCACTTGTGCTTCTGGTTTCTTATATGGCTGTTAGTTCACTTCCTGGCTGTTCCACTTTTGATTCAGCTTCTTGTTTGTGGCCTGGGAAAAGCAGCAGAAAATGGCTCAACTGTTGGGTCCTTGATACCCATGTGGGAGACTCAGATGAAGATGCTGGCTCCTGTCTTTAGTCTGTCCAGTTCTGGCTGTGGGAGTGAACCTACAGATGGAAGGCCTCTGTCTGTAATGCTTTCAAATAAATAAATTAGTCTTTATAAAAAAAAAAACCTTATTTCCAAACAACTAATAAGACACATTGAATTCACTAAGTCATGCCTTAGAACTGCCTACCTTTTTGCTTGATATGATGCATAACAATAAGCAACTCACCAACTGTATCTGTGATTGTGGGTAATGCCTGACTTTTCTTCCTGGTATGAATACAGAGACCAAATCCTCCCAGAGGCATATGGCAGAGACAATGGCCACCCAAACAGACCAGTGACCCAGCTGAGCAGCTGTCTCAATAGGCCTTTATCTGAAGTCTTTAGCTTGACCAATGGGGAAGGGACATTTACATGTTACTTGTCCAACACCAAGGATGAATCTCAGAGTGTGTTCTAGACTCTGGGTGAAAAGGTTGTGCCAATGTGCATTCATCAGTTGCCACAAATATGCCATCTAATGCAGAGTATCCGTCATGCGGGAGGGTGTTATCTGTGCAAAACTAAAACTATTCTAAAACAGGAAGTGTGTTCATCTAAAAACAACAGTCTATGAAAAAAAAGCTGAACCACATCATGGTTCAAATGAAATTTCATTACAGTCAACATTCTCATTGGCTTCACGCTTAGGAAGAATTCCTCCAAGATGGAATAGCTGAGGAATAAGAAATAGAAAGAAAACAAAAAACAAAACAAAACAAAAAAGAAGAAGAAGGAAAGAAAAGAAAAGAAAAGAAAGGAAAAGAAAAGAAAAGAAAAGAAAAGAAAGGAAAAGAAAAGAAAAGAAAAGAAAAGAAAAGAAAGGAAAAGAAAAGAAAGGAAAAGAAAAGAAAGGAAAAGAAAGGAAAAGAAAGCCTGCCAGTCACATCTCCAACACACCTGAAATTTTCAGTCTTAATCCAGGGGGAAATTCGTGTTGTTTTGTCTTACAACTCAGGATCACAGTCACTGATGGATGCTTGCCAGGACATGAAAATAGACGGAATGGAGAAGGATACAAAACCGAGATTGGAAGATGAGAAGACCAGAGGAAAAAAGACACCATGCGCCACGTAAGGTGGAGCTGATTGCTTCTGAAGCTGAGGCAATACCCTGGCCCCTTACACCACTGCGTGTCAACTCTCAAGTCCTTGCCAGGACCCAGAAGGCCCTGTGTGAGCTGCTCCCAGACTCGGTCCCTGCCCCTTTGGCTTCCTTGTCTGTTCTGCCTCAGGATTTCTGTGCTTACCATTCTTTCTTCCTAGGATATTCTCCTCTTGTGTGGCTGCCTGTCTTATTACTCCCTGCTCTGATCAGAGAGGCCCCTTGGCCATCAGACAACATCAGCCTTACACCTCCCTCATTCTTCTTTCTGCGTGATACATCACAGGATTCCCCACTGCCTGATCCTGTTACCAAGCTCTTTGTGCATCTGTTCCGTGCCTGTCTTCTTCCACTTGGGTCTAAGCTCTAGAGGGCAGTTTTCTGTCACTGGACTCCCGTATCCTCACCTCTGTATCTGCAACGGTGACTGTCACATGGTGGGAACTCCATAAATATTTATGGGCTGAATCCGTAGCAACCAATTTCTATATGTCAACTCGGCAAGTGGCATTAAATTCATTGTTTGATTTTCTAACACTAAAAAGAAATCTCTGTCGCTACAAAGCTCTCTGGAGCAGCTCACGTGGCTCCCATGGCACAGCCCAGGTGACCAAGTGCAACCCGCCTCATTTATTCCACATCAAACTCAAACACTTGTAACGTAAAGAATATCACCTGCTTCCTCCAGCAACGGAGACATACTTTTTGAAGAGGATTAGCTTAGAAGAGTCAGATAATCCTCCTGTGGGTTGGATAAATAGATCTTATAGAAATTCCTGCGGCACGTTTGACATCACGCCTTTCGCTACAATTAAATTAGCAACAAAATGATCCTTTCTTGGCGGGAGGGCTGCAATGAAGTTGGTTTTCTTTTGCAAGCTTTTTTTTTTTTAAATAGCACAGTCTGATGGTCGGGGTCCTCTCCCAGATACACAGGAGTTTGCCAATGCTTCACTTGGAACCATGAGCCCTCACCTAGGAGACAAGACAGGAAGCGAGGTAAAGCTCTGTTTAGCAAAACCAATGACTAGCTGATGCCTACAGCCGTATCCAAGGCAGAGATGATGTTTAAGGAATGAAAAAGTCCTCTGGGCACTTGCCTTCCCACCATCCAACAAACAGACGTGGAGATTTTGACTGTCCCTGCCAGCAACGATCTCCCATGCCTGCTACAGGAGCAGTGACCTAACCCACAGAACAGGCAGCGCTAACATGAGCTCATCTCCTACATAAATGTTGGTCTGGCGAGGTCAGCCCCATGCACCCTTCTCTCCTTCCGATGCGGTCCCACCTCTGCTCCAGACTGCATTACACGACTGTGCAAATATTGTACTTTCCTATATCATCTGTAGCAAGTCTGAGGCTGAGATTTAAAGGTAAATAGCTGGAGAAATTGCAGTTGCTTTATCAGACTGACATTCCTATCGTGGCAAATCAAATGTTGCTGTGTGCAGCTGAAAGCAAATAGTGGGTTTAATTCCAACCTTTTTTTGTGTGTGTGTGTGTGGATCCTTTCAGACCCTATAAACAAGGCTGTGATTTTGGTTGGCAATCAGATAAAAACATATTTCATAAGGATGGTTCTCAGCTAAGAGGTTGAATTGTTTGATAGAGATGCTTTTCTCTTGCTTTAGATTGAATCAGAACAACATGGGAAGTTATTAATATTCTTGATGTTGTGCCTGATATTGTAGCCTAGTGGCTAAAGTCCTCCCCTTGCATGCACTGGGATCCCATATAGGTACCAATTAGTGTTCCAGCTGTTCCACTTTCCATCCAGCTCCCTGCTTGTGACCTGGGAGAGCAGTTGAGGATGGCCTAAGTCCTTGGGACCTTGTACCCACTTGGGAGACCCAGAAGAAGTTCTTGGCTTTGGATCAGTTCAGCTCTGGCCATTGTGGCCATTTGGGGAGTGAACCAGGAGCCAGAAGGTCTTTCTCTCTGTCTCCTTCTCTCTGTAAATCTGACTTTCCAAAACAAATTTCTAAAAATATATATTCAATGTGATAGAAATAGAAGAGTGGACTTGAACATCAGAGCCTACTTAGCCTCTGAAAGAAGTGGCATCACTTCTGCTACAGGTGTCTCTGGTGAAGGGCTGGGTCTGGAAACTGTCTCTCCAGGAGGGTGAGCAGTCAGGAGGCTCTCTGCACAGCCTGGAAGGCACAGACAGGATGAAGAGACATTCCAGCAATCTATCATGGGTGGGTTACTTGTGCTAGGCTTCATGGTAGGAGCTGGGGATAAAAAGCAGCTCCCATACACAGCTCCTTCTCTAAGAATCAGGATGAATGATCCATAGACCGACAGGCATGACCTAGATGTTAATCATGCAGAGCCAGGAGAAGGAGTCTTCAAAGGAAAAAGCCTCAGGTTCAGTCTAGAGGAACACAAGGACAAAGCCATGCGGGCATTGGGAGGGAACAGCGAGGTATGGGTGGTGCTCAGCACCATGCCGAGCTTGTGCTGTTCTCATGGGGACACACAGGCGACCATGCACGGGCACAGTCTCACTCACTGGGCAGAAGCAGGGAGAGGCCGCGGGAACATTCTCAGTGACCAACTCCATTGATGGAGTTGGAGTCTTTATTAAACTTGTCCAGACCCCAGCAGTCACCTGTCCAGAGAAGTGTGACGTGTTGGATGGTTCAGGTCTAAGCCGTGTGCTTTCCTACTGAGGAAAGGACACAGATGCTAGAAGCTGAGAGTAAGGGTAAGCTGGTTACCCAGAAGGGCGTGGTCACCAGAAGAATGCAGCATGGGAACTGGGAGGCAGGAAGAATCGATCTCCACTTGGCATGAGCTAACTTGTTTGAGGTCATGCAGATGACAGGGATGGAGTGGGACTTGATACATGGCCGAATGTCTCCATAATCCCCTTTTCTCTATGGCTCTTGTTCTTGCTAATTCAGTTTATCATTTCAATTGGTTCCATTCATCCAAGAAGAGCTAGATGTATTGTGTATTGAGTTTCTTATGCTCTGGCAACTTTGCAAACTTGGAAAGTTTGTAAGTAGGAGGGCTTTCAATGTTCCTTGAATCCCTTTTTGTAGCCCAGCATAGAGAAGATTTGGTCTTTATCCAACTCAAGCATGGGAGTCAGGAGGCAGACAGGGGATTTAAAAGGCTCTTAGACACCTGAAGGAAATGGAGAAGGGGAGGATCCAGTTAACTCTAACTCCATCCTGTCCCATCTGTATTCCATAAGGAAAGACTAAGCACCTATGAGCAAAAACAGCTTCTGCCATCAGGAGTGTTGGAAAGACACCGATAAGGCATAGCTAAGCAACTTTGGCTGAAGACAGCTTGGTTCCCATAGAATATGTGAAAACTGTCACTCATTTTCCTCTCTGGAAAGTAGCACAAGGCATGCTGACCTAGGTTCCATCTCCCAGATTGAATCACCTTAGGCTTTTGAACCAGTGGTTCATCCAAGCAGGGACCACAGATCATTCTTTGCAGCAAAGGACGAGGTAGAGGTACCAGCAGACACTCACCATAGTGGTTACAGTGATGCCAATAAGTAGTAGCCTGTGCTGGAGCTCAGGTCGGTGTTACTAGTGAAAGTCTCCTCAAAGGAGCCGTTCTGGCCAGTAATGGTTCTGATTGACAGACAATCACAAATCATTCCTTCTTGTTTCAACTTGAAATTTGTCTTCCTTATTCTCAGCTTTATTGGGGAGTATAATTGGCATGAAATGCCCTGCACTCATTCAGAGTGTGCAGTATGTTAGTGTGACATCTGTGTACACCTGTGAAATGATCACCACAGCCAAGATGAAGACAGATCAATAAGCTTCTTCAGGTATTTTATAATCCCCTGCACTGACCCCAAACCCTCCTACCCCTGTTTAAATGCTTTACACCAGATCCATCGCATCTTTAAAAAAAAATAATTTTATCCTAATTATCACACAGTGTATGGACTAAGTGTTTGTATCTCACCCCTCAATTCCTGTGTTGACAGCCTAACCTCTAAAGTGCTGAGCGAAATGATTAGGTCACGAGGGTGGGGACAAGAGCCATTGCAAAGGGACCTCAGCAAGTTCTTACACTCTCTCTACCATGGGAGAATGAGCCGACAGAGGACTGACTTTCAGATGAAAAATATTCATTTTCTAATAATCCCAGCTATTGGAAATAGGTGGATATTTGGGAAATGAATCAGTGGATATAAGACCGCGCTCTCTCTGTACATCTCTCCTTTCTATATAAATTCACCATTGAAATAACAAAGTAGTAACTGTTACCCTGCATATTGGAGCCATTTTGATTGGCACATTGAATCCTAAGCCTTTAGCAGTTACTAAGGCAGAAGGGACATCACGAAAGTCAACCTTAACCACGTGGGCAGATCTCAAGTGGCCTTCTGTCCATGGTTCCAGATCTTTTTCATCTCAAAGTAGTGTGAAGAATACAGCCACAGTGGTGACTCTTCAGAGGAGTGTGTCATTGAAGTGCAGGTTTCTTATCCCTTCTGTCCTTCAACTTCAACTTGGGAGGATCAATCAAGGCAAGAGGCCTCCTGGAGAGCAAATGTTGCACCCTCAACATGGCTTTCATTTTTTTTTTTTATTATATTAGAAACTATAACAGTTTAGGTTGAAACAACTGTGTTTTTCCTTTTACAGAGAGCAGCAGAATTTCACCCAATGTTTGGAAAACCAGAGCCTGCGAAAGTAGTGTGAAGAGTAATTTTTTTCATCCTTGTTCAAGGAGTTTGGGATAGGGTCATATTTTGAACATATGTATAGAACAGCATTCCGTAATTGATTTATTAACATATGAGGTCATGTTTGTGATTTCTTTCTGAAATATTTAAAAGCAAACTGTAACTGCATAATCCTATAAAATCTATTCATCACAAACCTGCTTCAAAAGTTCATAAGAAGCACCAAAAGAGCCAGCATATTGTATTTAGTTACGGTTCAAGTTTGTGCTGCAAAGGAGAAATGAATACGATTTGTGTTCGCTATGGGCCGGGCTGTGTTTTATTCACATTGTATTACATCTCAGGAGAGAGCTTGCTAAATAAGTCCAAATGGCAGAGGGTCAGAAATCCAGAAAACTGCAAACATCACATTTTTGTTTTCATGGTGGACAAGACAGGAATGATTAAGAAATCCTTTACAAAATATTACAGTTTCAAATGTTCCAAAAGGCCCCAGAGTCCCTAAAAGCTTCATCTTCTGCCATCCCACTCATCTTGGACTATCCTTCAGGAACATCGTGTGCATGTTTTGTTCAATGAAGCCCTTTTCGTTTCAGTTTCCTGGATCCTTTGTATTCAGACATGATTCCCTGCTGATCACAACAAGATCCCACGTTGGCTCAAAGATAGGTTAGCCAAGTTCTTTGTGGTGCAATAGCTGAGTTACCAGGAAACTCCTTCTTCCTGTCCAATTACTATCCCCGTGGCGTATGCTAAGGTCTCCCTTCTTTTATTGTGTGTCCCTGGAAGAGCTGACGTCCTGGCTTACTTTACCCTCAGTTGCAATGATGTATCGGAACCTTTCTGGGGGTAGTTTTTGCTGGAGGGAAAGGCAAGGACCTACAGTTCTGAGTCACTAGAAGAAATTTTGTGGGGAAAGTCAAGGATCAAGCAAGGAAACATTTGGGGTATCAAAAAGTAGTCTGTTTCATGATTTTCCTGCAAAGACTTAATAAAGGAATGTAAAGGAAGTTGCATTGTCCTCAGGGACAATGCTCTCACAGCCTGGTTCTGTCTAACCCAACTGTAATACCCAAAGTATTATATATGTATCACATTTTTATTGATATATGAGCTGAAGCTTAATTTTATTTTACTATTATTTTTTAAGATCCATTTGTCTCCATTGGAAACTCAGATCTACAGACTTACAGAGAGTAGCAGAGATAGAGAGAAAAATCTGCCTACCAGCCCACTCCCCAAGTGGCATGATGGCCAGAGCTGAGCAGATTCAAAGTCAGAAGCCAAGAGCCTTCCACTGGTCCCCACAAGTGTGCAGGGCCCCAAGGCCCTGTGCTGTCCTCCACTGCTTTCCAGGGCCACAAGCAGGGAGCTGGACTGGAAGTGAAGCAACTGGGAAACGAACTGGTGCCTGGATGGGATTTTGGTGTAGGCAAGGTGACAAGTTAGCTACTATGCTACTGTACCAAGCCGGTAAAGCTTAATTTTTAAAGTGGATTAAAATCATGATTCACAAATCAAAGGTTTTTACTTTCTCATCATCTCATGAGTGAACTAGTAAGATGTAATGCGTACAAAGACAATATGTTTTTAAAGATTTATTTTTTATTGCAAAGGCAGATATACAGAGAGGAGGAGAGACAGATGGGAAGATCTGTCTGTTGATTTGCTCCTTAAGTGGCTGCAACGGCTGGAGCTGCTCCGACCTGAAGCCAGAAGCCAGGAGCCAGGAGCCAGGAGCTTCTTTTGGGTCTCCCATGCAGGGGTGCAGGGGCCCAAGACCCTGGGTTGTCTTTGACTGCTTTCCCAGGCCACAAGCAGGGAGCTGGATGGGAAGTGGGGCCACCAGTATTAGAACTGGCACCCATATGGGATCCCAGCGTGCAAGGCGAGGACTTTAGCTGCTAAGCTACCATGCTGGGCCCAAAAGACGATATTTTAATAGACATATAAAAGCAATCAAGAGTGCAGAAATGAATTTGCTCTGGTCTTGTGGGTCTCTGTATACAACAGGGAGCTCAATAACAGTTAAGTATCCTTGCCAAGATTCCCCACTGCCAGGTAGTAGCCTGTGTTTTAAAATGACCTCTGACTCCAGCATGGTTCTTACCATTTCATCACTCTGAGAATAGGGATTGGTGAATTTTAACTTCTTACATGAAATGTTCTCTGAAAAATTATAATCCAGGGGCTAGCACAGTGGCTCAACAGGCTAATCCTCTGCCTGCCAGAGCTTACATCCCATATGGGCACTGGTTCTGGTACCAGTTGCTCCACTTCTGATCCAGGTTCCTACCTGTGGCCTGGGAAAACAGGAAAGGGTGGCCCACGTTCTTGAGCCCCTTCACTCATGTGGGAGGCCCAGAGGAGTCTCCTGGCTCCCAGATTCAAATCAGCTGAGCTCCAGCTGTTGCGGCCTTTTGGGAAGTGAACCAGCAGATGGAAGATCCCTCTCTTTTTCTCTGTAATTCCTCCTTCCCTATAAAAAAAAAAAAGAAATTTTCAAAAAATCTAAAAATAAGTAGATAAATCTTTAAAAAATTATAATGCAAATAATTCTCAACTTCTACCACTTTGTCTTAAGACCCATTTTGCTTGGTGTCACCCGGAAGAGGGGAAAACATTTGACCCCCAAATGCTAGAAAAGTGTCTTCTTTGAAATATTGGTAAGAAGCAGTGGCAGCTAGAACCTCATCATACAAGAAGCAGCCAGCCTTCTCACAGCCCCTGGTAGCAGGGACGCTGTGAAGGCAGCCCCACCTTTCCTTGTAGCAGTTTCTGCAACCTCTGCGGAACTTCCACTTGAAATGGCAACTTGCTTCTCTCACTAGACAATTTCCTGTTCAAGAGAGAAGCACGATGGCCTTCGTCTATTCTGTTTCTCTACGTTTTCAGTCCATGTCTCTGCTCCTTACGCCAGGCAGCACAACGAAGGAGAGCTCCCCTAGATGGAGGAAAGGCAAGGCCCTAAATCTCCACCTGCTGGTGTGTGGGACCCTGACATGAAGAACTCAGAGAAGAGCACATGCGAGGGACTCCCTACTGAAACATTCCAGAAGCCCCAGGAACTATGAGCATCCCCAGCTCCCAAACGTTGGTTTTTAATTATGGAGATCTTCACCAAAGGAAAGCAGGGCTCCTATAGAGAAAGATACTAGGTTGAGAGAGAGAGAGAGAGAGAGAGAGAGAGAGAGGGGAAATGCTTTAGCACAGATGGGAACATGCCAGCAAGGACAGCAAGTTTGAGATGGATTTTTCAGAAAAGCTGCACACAAGCATCTGCTTTCGGCTATGCTCTCTGTGACTTTGTGACTCAGCCGTGGTGACCACCCATTCTATCTCTTCGACACCTAGTTGGGATCCCATTTCTCAGGAAACTTGCTGAGCACAGCCTGCCATGGGTGTGTGTGTTTGTGATGTGGACACACACACATCCTTCAGATAACTCCATACTTTATCTAAAAATCACATGATTCTTTTCCCCGATCATATACTCATTATTTCCCTTTATCTACGTCAGGGACCCCAGTTCTTGAAAACATTAGTGTACTTACTGATTTTCTGATTCCTGCAATAAAACATTGCAGAATCACTATACCCATACCACTACCAAACAACAAAACGACTGAGTCAAGTTGAGTTGCTTGCATGTCCCACAGTCAAAGGAATATGCTCAAAGGCGCTTAGATGAATTCTTCCTTCTGTGTGGGTATGTGATCAATTTCATACACACGCTGTTACTTTCAGTTCAAATTTAGTGTCTTATTTAACTTTATGTTTGAACACACAGGATACAAACAGGATTAAAAAGTAAAAACAGAAATCTCATTTCCTGTCTACCACCACATTCTCACTCACCTCCTACAGACAACTGGGTGCCTTTCTGGGTAATGCTTCCTGACTTTGTTCTAAGGGATAAAGTCTCATATCCCTGTTTTACCCACAACCAATGCATGACACATGCTATGCAGTATGTCAAGCTATGACAGCATGACTGTAAGTTGAAAACGCACTGAACACATGTGACCTGTTGACTATCCTGGCTGAGCAATGCAGCACACTCCGGATAAAGTCTCACCCTGTGTTCACTGGGCTCACCGGGAGCTGCAACTCCCTGTTGGTCCCAGTGTCAAGGGAGAGGTTTGAATTGCATCTCGTTAAACAGGGAAAAATCAAAATTCAAAACTCAAAACTGTTGATTGCTTATCACTTTCATGCTGTTGTAAAGTTGAAAGATCTGAATTGAGGACCCAGCGTTGTGGTACAGTTAGCGGTGACACTGACATTCACAATGAATGCTGGTTCAAGTGCATTTCTGGTTTAGATCCCGCTCCCTGCTAAGGACCCTGGAAAGCAGCAGACGATGGCTGAGAGCTTGGGCCCCAGCGCCCCCTGGGGAGACCAGGTGGAGTTCTGGGCTCATGACTTCAGCCTAGCCCAGCCCCAGCGGGAGTGACCATTTAGGAAGTTACAGGGAATGGAAGATGTGTCTCTCTCTCTCTCTTTCTCCTTCCCTCTCTCTCACTGTCTTCTGCTGCTTTTCCTTTCAAAGAAATAAAACGTTTTTTAAAAATTACAAGTGGAATCATTAAAAAGTTCATTTTATCTTGTTTTTTTTATAACATATGCCTGAGAATTAATATAGAAGAGTTCATAAAAACTTTCCTTTTTATATTTTGAAGCATCTACATACTGCTCTTCTCTGTGGCTGATCATCATTACTTAAATATTCTCCTGTCTTGGCATTTTTATTACTTCCAGTAATTTGCTGTTATAGATTGCAACTTTACGGAATGTAAGTTTTCCATATCCCTGAGTAAATCTCCAGGGTGAATTCCTGTGTGTTGGATTTATAGGGCGGCACATACGTTCACAGGCATGACCCGCTAGCAATGTTTGCATGTAGCGGTGTCTGGGTTCTCACTTCTTCAGTAAGAGAATATTGTCAAGTTTGTAACTTCTTTGCCTGTTAGATTCATGATAAATTGTGTCTCTGTGCAGTTGTAACTGATTGTAAGCGAAGTTAATCATGTATGTATATACCTACTTAGGAAGGAATTTTCTGATTCCGTCTTTTGCCCATTTTTCTTCAATATTTCCATTATTTTTAAAGTTGTATGTGTGTATGTTTCTGGCATATTAACATTTTGTTTCTGATACATGTTATAATTATAGCTATTCTATTCTAACAATCATGCTTTTACTTTACTTTTGGTGCTTTAATTCACAACAGTTTTTGTAACTTAGTATTTTCTTTGTTGGATCTGGGTTTTGCATCATAGCTGGAGAATCCCATACCCAAGTTATGCAATGAAATCCCCCTGTGTTTTATTCTAGTTCAGGTATTGTTTCATGTTTTAGATTTAAATTGCGCACTGATTGGGATTCCATTTTTTTACATGTGATGGGAGGAAAAAGGAGACTGTGAATTAATTTTGAGGCTGATAAGCATGTCTTTTAGGAACCTTGCTACGATATGAAAGACAGAACACAAGTGCTGGCGAGTGCATTTGGCACAGCAGTTAGGACTCCACTTTTCATGCTCGCGCCCCATATCAGTTGGTTGAACTGGAATCCCAGCTCCTTCTCTGATTCCACTTCCTGCTAAAGCATACCTTGGGAGGCAGCAGGTACCTGGGTCAGGTGCATGGGCCCGCCACTTGGGAGACCTGGAGTGGGTCCTAGTGGCTCCTGGCTTAAGCCTGGCCCAGCCCTGAGTTTTGTGGGTCTTCAAGGAATACACAGTAGACAGAGGACTTTTCTCTTCCTCTCTCAAATAAATAACATAAATAAATTTAAAGCATTTCAATGTTTAAAAAAATGCAAATGCTATGAGGGGAGCAGACATTGGAATGGTGACACTGGAATAAAATTCTAGCAGTATTCTAAGGGGCTGACCGATCCAACTTTCATTGGCACTGGCAAGCAAGGCAAGAGTCTGTACCAGTTGAATCCCCAGTGGCCAGGTAAAGCATTGAGAGCCATTCCCAGGGCTGAACTGTGAAGGCTGGCCAGAAGATGCGACCTCAGAGCAGTCTGCTTCCTTGTAAGACAGTCACACTAAAGGGAAGAGGCAGGAGATAAGGAATGCCATGGAGGCTCCCGAAGTCAGCCATGAAGGAGGTGGAACCAGGGCCCATGCTGCGCACTGTCAAATTCCTCCTGTCTAGATCCCATGCTCTGCATCTAGAGATTGGATTTAACCCAGAATTGAAAGTGATCGGTGTTCTCCCATTGTGGGAGTGGAAAAAGAGCAGACTCATTTATCTGAGGAAGTTGTGTGGCTAAGCCTGGTGAGCATTCAAATATGCATCCTACGGAACGAACCGCAGCTTAGGAGGACTTAGAGAGATTTTAGACACAGACCATGAAATCTGGCTCAAGGAAGCACCCGAGTCAGGGGGTTGCTCTAAGCAAGGGGAAAAAAGAATCAATGAAACTAAGTAAATTCTTGCTGGACATGAGACCAAAGAAAAGTTAATATTGACTTGTCATTGATATAACTGCTACCCCTCCACCCATCCTGTACTGCCCTCCTTGGCCTGATTACTCTAAGGCCAGGACACAGAGCTAGTTCCTGGGACAAAAGTTGGCTTGTGGCCCAGCCAGGATTAAGATGGGGCCCTGAGTCGTGTTTGCAGCTTAAAAGATGCCAAATACAACACTTTGCACCTTAATATGATCTCACCTGTCAACCAAAGCCAGGAGGATCTTGCAACTGTCGAGTTCAAATTGCCATCCTAGATAGTAAGCAGTGCTTGCCTTGGGCTCAGGGGACCCCTGTAGTGTAGAACCCCATGAGGTATCACAGGAGGCTGGGTCAAGGGCATGTTGCTTGCTCTCCTGAGTGAGCAGTTGGGCAGTGGGTTTTAAGACTCAGATAAATGAGTTCAAATTCCAACACACTGCTCTTTCTGGCTTCAGACAGCTATGTGCCTTTCAACTTGATGTGCCTTGTTTGTGTGGGAGAAGATGATGGGGCGGTCCAGGTCTCTGAGAGGACATAAATAGATGTTCATCAACTTCGTATGAGTCAATCGCAGAATCATGCAAGCTCGCACCTGGAAGGAGGGAAGGGCACAAAACTCCGTACCTCCTCCGCCGTTCTGAAATTGTTTCTGTCCTTGAATCAGCCATTCCACTTCTTGGCATTGATTTGGAGGTGCTCTTTAGGACATGCGCAGAGGGTAGAGCAGGAAGATCCTCAATTCACCATAATAAATAAAGGCTTTTAAAGTTAATAGTTGCATCTTTCAAACCCATACACAACTCCACAAGGGCATAAAAAGAAGTTATTCAAAGATGGTTTTCAAATGTCTTGAGCAGGACAACTCGAAACTTCTGTGATACGCAAATATACACAGACCCATGCACAGACACACACAGAGATGAAAAGCTGTGTTTCTCTAACCATCCAGCTGTACATCCTTATTTGGGTAAGTAGAAAAAAGTCTCAGAGACAAACGGCACATGAATTCATCCTGATGTTTGATAGTCACATGAGATACGGCAATAGTGTCTTACTGTGTCTTTCCTTTGGAAATATTCATTAAGACCTAATTAACATTGTTCTCTGCTTAGATAAAAATATTGAGCTTCTTAATACACATAGCACAAATCAGTCTTGCTATCTAATTCCAAACTGGCTGACATAAAACATCGCTGGGTTGTCAATCAGATAGAGCTGTCTCCAGTGAGCCCTGGGTATACAGCTCAGCTGTGAGTGGACTTCTCTGCCCTGTGGGGCATGGGTGTGACTGGCACCACAGAGGCTCAATAGCAATGCTTAATGATGCTTAACCCACTTCACAGGCTGTCATGTGAGCCTGCCTTCACTAAAGGCTTCCTGATCAACAGTGGGTCTCCTGTTGTAATCACAGGTTGCAGCTATAAATATCAATTCAAGAACATACAACATGCATTCCTAGAATGGCTCTTGGATTAAAATTGGTACACTATCAATTAGTATTGGTGAATGTGTGTTTTCTTTTTAAAAAGAATCAGCATCACAAGTTTGCCCTTCTGGATGAATCGATAAATTATTTTTCCCTGGACAGAGAGAAGTATGCATCCAGCTAGATTTTTCTTTTCATCTTGGCCTATCAGGAAAACAAATATTTGATTATTGTTCTGGGATAATTCTTTCATCTTTATATAATTTCTATTCTGCTCAGGTGTGCGGGAAATGCGAAACACACAAAAGTGGTGTGGGAAACCCATTCACAAGTTGCGACCCCAAAGGTAACCAATGAGTGAGGACGGACACAGAGCTGTCTGCCACCCCAGCAGCCCTGCTCACCCTGCCTAAGCCTCTTCCCCCTTCCCAGGCCTGGTCTGTGAAGTGCTCGGCAGCTGCTTTTGTCCCTTCCGTACAACCACAGATCCCCCACCCCCAATGAACTGGGTCATTCACACTTGGAGGATTCAGGGTTGTTTTGCAGCATAGCCTTCCTCCTGCCCAGGAAAGAGGTGTAGGCATGTTGGCAACATAATTTTTCTCTGATTACATTCACAGAAAGATTACTGTTGTATCTCTTCAATCACGATGTAAGTTTTGAAAGGGCGATTCTAAGAAATCTTTTGGTTATATTCCTGTTATGTTAGTACCCAAATTCTTCTTCCGCAGGTTCCTTGCTACTTTAGTCCTGTGCTCTGTCTACTTGGTTTGAATACTTGGCCTTCTCAAACTCAAATGTTTGGTTCTCAAAGTCTCGCATTAGTGATATAAAGAAGATTGGGAACTTAATTCAGTGCTGGTGTTTGGAGGCAGGGCTTTTGGGAGGGGGTTGTATTTGGCTCGTTAGGGAGGACCCCTTATGTGTAAATCTTAGTGGCTTCATGCGAGATTAGACGGACATAAACAGCATGCCTCTTGTCTCTTGTCCTGGACTCTGGGGTTAGAATGCCTTCCTAAGAAGACAAACAAGTAGGGACTACTCGGTTTTGGCTTATGGATCTGCAGAACCACAAATCAAAAAAGACCTCTTGCCTTATTAAATGAGGCTGCCCCAGATCTTTTGTTAATGAAAAGCTGTTCGAACAGTTGTGTGTGTGTGTGTGAGTGTGTGTTGCTTTGTTTACTGTAAGTTGCAAATTTTCTCTTTTTATCTTTGGAAATGGGAAGGTGTTTTCAAAATCACAATCAGTGGTATTTGTAAACTTACATTCCAAAAGCTTTTAAAGAACTAGTGCATAGGTCAGGCAGAAGTAATGAAGTCCACTCACGTTATGACTGCATACATACTTGACCACAGGGCAAGTAGAGTAGCTAGTCTAAAAATAGCAATGACATCAACAGCATTAACATGTGATTTTTCATTGCAAATCCAAGAGGAAGAGCCAGAGTCCGAGAAACTGGAGCTATCTGCCTAGGTACAGACACAAGTCATAGATTATGAGTATTTCTATTCTTCCCTTCACTAATATGCTATTGAAAATGAATATGAATCTTGTGGGAATTTAAGCATTGCATACTGTCTAGTTGACAGGGTCATTTATAAAAGTTGGGATATTTTATACCCCATCAGGGCTTAATTAGGCTTTGCAAAGATCACTGACAGTCGAAATGGAAATACTGTATTCTTGCTTCCCTCGTGACATTCTCTCGTTCTTTTATGAGGGCCTTTAAAACTCATTTAAGTCTCGCTCAAGTTAATCATGAAGATAGATACCAACCACTCTGTGGGGAATTGGATTCTCTGAACTTCCTCTCTTTCCCCCCATGTTTCTTGAGTAGTCATAAGCAGGGTTAGTTCCAAATTCTGTGCCTTTTTTTTTTTTTTTTTTTTTGGAAGGAAGTGGCTACAAAGACAAACCAGCCTCATGACACCTGCTCACAGTTTTACAGTTGACTGAGGCCAAAGCATAACAATGAACTGTCTGGAAACCCACTGGCTGGAAGTGCTGACCAATGGCTGCCTTCACATTGAGAATCTAACGCTCAGCTTTGGGAAAGGTGACAAATTGGGCACATGGTACCCGTATATAGAAGGCCCCTGTGATCCATCTCCCACTTGTGTTCTTCGTAAACCTTTATTTTAAATTTTGTGCTAAGAACAACAACAAAAAGCGTGTTGATGTCACCATCCGTGATAAACGTGCACCAGCGTTTCTGTAAGGACTTGGCTGTGTGTTTTTCCTTCAGCCTGTGGGTTCTCATCCTCTTTTCGTGTTTCTTTCTGTGAACCAGTGGATGTGACTTCAAGGGAGCTGGGCTATGGGTCTGATAGCAATTGTGTGGGAAGGTTTGTATCGGAGCAAGAGCTCGGGGACAATTAACAGAAGGATGGAGTTGCACAGTGACTTCCTCCGGCCTGTCTGTGTTGACCTATGGGCAAGGTCCCATGCAAACATCTTACAAATAGACAAAGGTGAGCCCTACGTGCAATAGCTTTGGGCAGCGTCTTGAACAGTAGGCTCCGGGATCTCCTCCTTTGGGTGTTTTGGGTGGCAGTAACTGGAAGAGCTATCACTTATTCAGAATAACTGGGTGGTCCCATGAGAGTTCAGACTCTCTCAGCAGCCTTGCTCTCCTCTGCTCTGTGCTGGCCACAGACATCACTGCTCCAGGTGGATCCTTGGGTGTCAGGCATTTAAGCTGCAAATGGGATTGGGCAAATCCCAGTGTCTCAGGGAAGCCCAAGAAATGCAGCTGCCAAGAGCAAGGCTCAGGTGAGGCTACAGAACCTCAACAGTGGACATTACTGTTGTGTTACTATGTCATCATGGCCAGTGCTGGCTGCTCTGTGCTACCAAAACTCACTGCCGTGGCCACCGGAAGCAGACACAGTTGTGACTATGCGGCCACCTCCTGACTCCTGGGTGGAAACTGTCTCTTTGTTGTACCAGCTCAAGTACTGAGGATCTTCTTGATCGGTGGAGATTAAGCCATGTGTTCTATCCGAAGTGCCCCATTTGGCATTTGGGGCAACTGAGTAACAAGTGAAATGGATACCTGTATGGAGGGGCGGGGTCATTTCCAAGGGTAGAAAGAAGCTTGGAGGCTGGGCAGATAAAAAAGATGACGCATCTCTGTTTCATTAGCCTGTGCAGGGTTTGCTGGCTCCACAAGCCATCCCTCCTGACCCTTGATCTGCTATGACTGTTCTGCTTCACAGGTGCAGCCGCCTAGGCCTGAGCTCCCAGGGGGCAGTGGGCAAGTCCCTTCACCATTGTGTCCTCAAGGCACAGTCCTTGGGTCAGACACCAAAAATACCTGGCGGGGAGTGAGACAGAGAGCAGAGTTTTGTGCCATGTGTGAGCCAGTGGAATAAACTCAGGAAAACAACTCATCTCTCTTGGTTTATGAAAGAAAGCAATCTTTCTTATTAATTTAAAACTTATTTTTATTTTCTTTGAAAGGTGCAAGGAGAGAGACAAGGAGAGGAAAATTTCCATCTACTAGTTCACTCCCCAAATGTCTGCAACGCCAGGGCTGGGCAAAGGTGAGGCCAGGGGCCCCAAAACTTCACTCCGGTTTCCTCCATGGCTGATGGGAAGGGACCCAAGTACTGGAGTATCGCTGCTCCCTCCCAGGGTGCACATTAACAGGAAGCTGGGACAGAACTGGAGCAGGACTGAAATCTAGACATTTTGATGTGTATTCCAATCAATGCCCAAGACCTGTCTCTCGTTACTTCTTATTTTAAAAAAATGAAGGCAGCATAATTTATATTAGGTTATTTAAATTGTTCATATAATGGTTCTTAGCAGTGATCCAAAGTATAGACATGTATGCTGTGGTAAAAATGATACGATCTATCAAAAGATTTTAGTTTTTATCTTTTCTTCAAAGGACAGATGGCGTTTCACAACACCTTTGAAGAGGATTCTGAGGATCTTCAGGGTTGATAAGTCTCTTAGAACTTACCAATCCCTCCACACTCGGGTGTCTTTCCAGCTTCTTATAATGCCCGAGTGCTCACCACATGTTTGTTGGCTACTCAAACTGGTCAAAACACAATGGCTTCATCGCCACTTGAGAATGTATTAGAAATGTGGGATTATTTATTCAAACAAACGACAACAAAAAAAGATTTACTTATTTGGACCTGGAATCCGTGCTCCCATTGGGATGCTGACGTCGCAGGTGGTGGTATGACCTGCTGTGTCACATTGTTGTCCCCAGAAGTGCAGAATCTTGGTCTTCAGCCCAGCCCTGCTGATGGAGTATCTGCATTCAACCGGATCCCCATCTGTACATGGAGAGGTCGCACGGGAGTTACGGCAGCACCCATGTGGGCCGCCAGATTTTGTTCTTAGTCACACCTTTGTGTGATCACCTGGGGAGCACTGACAACATTCAGACCCTTTGGTTGAGGTATGGGGTGCACCCTAAACACTAGGAGTTCTAAATGTCCCCCAACCTGATCCTCATACACAACCAAAGTTGAGAGTCCTACCTGTACCTTTTCCTGAATATATTCAGGGACCATCAGAATGGCTCGTTTTATTGTTGTTACAAATCAGAACTTGATGCTGCACTGGAAATTGCTCTCCTGACCTAGTTTCAGTCTCTGGAGGCTTTGAGACATTGCCAAACCTCCCCAGGAGTGAGCATTTGGCCTGACTGAAGCATCCTGCCCGGACGCTCAGATTGTATTGCAGCAACTGGCTTGGTATCCAGCTCCAGTAATTGGGTCCTTGGGAGACTTGAAGTGAGACTCCCAACTCCCGGCTTCAGCCCGGCCCAGCCCCTGTTGTTACAGGTATCTGGGAGTAAACTAGTAGATGAAAGGTCTTTCTCAGTCTCTCTGTTTTCCAAATAAACAAGTACATCTGAAAAATGATCCACTGTGTAACTGTGAGCTGACATCACTTCCTCTCACCCAGGAAGCTCCTCTTGGAAATTGTAAAGTTACAGAAAGCTGGTAAATGCAGGAGGAGGAGCACCGAATCTCGCCAACTCTCCATCTCCTCACTTGAAGACTGGGGATAAACCATACCAGGTCACACTTTAGGTGTATCAAAAATGAGTTGATGTGCAAAGTCCAATTCAGAGGAGATACCAGCATATTCTTTTGTGATTAGATAACATTTCTAAGTACACCCCATGATTAGATCAACTAACACCCACCATTACATTAACTAGACAAAGCAAAAAGCATAGCTGATTCACAGGCTTCGTCCCAAGGAAACGAAGAACAGTAGCACCAACTAGGTGTTTACCATGTGTTTAGAGCGTTGCATGAATAGCGTCTGCTAACTCCCAAAACGATTGTGCAGGTAAAATGTTATTTCTATTTCACAGGTGAGGAAAATTCGTTTTGGAAAAATTAAGTGATGTAGACATAATAAACAATTTATGTGAGAAGCAAAGCTAGTTCATAAGCGTAAAAACGTAACTAAACCCACTAATAACCTAGTAGAAGCATATAAAATACCAACGAGACAATGCTTTTTTACATCAATATCTTTCCTTTTTTCCAAGCTAGGCTTACACAGTTGAGGAAGCGTGAGAATTTCGTATGCTGCTAATGGCAACAAAGCCTGGTGTGATTCAATGGGGAGCAGTTTGGCAAAGCAATTCCTGAGGTTCAGACTTCCTCAGCTCCTTTGTCACAGCATTTGAATATGTTGAAATTTATTTGAAGGAAATAATCCAAACTGCAAAAGGAAATCAATGCAAAAAAAGATGCTCACCATAGTGTTATTTATAATTACACACATGCAGAAAAAGAATAAAAGCAGTGTTAAATGACCAGTAATATCCCAATGGTTAAATACATCGCATGTAATGGACTATTATACAATTGTTAAATATAATGTTTATCATGGCATGAGGAAATGCTATTATAATGATATTAAGTAGAAAGCAAGCTGCAAAATTACAAATGCAGTATTATCTGAATCATATATTTGAATCAGGAAAAATAGAAGGGGGACATACCCACACACTGTAATTATTAATTAGGATAATTCCTCTCTCTGCTTTACATGCCTTTTAAGACCTTCAGTCATTCTAACAGTAGACTATATTCATTTAGAATTCATCAAGTTGTAGTCATTTTACTGCATCAATGGTCAGGTGTTAGAAACTGAGGTAAGAGCCAGGAAGCGAGAGGAGGGGGTGTCAGCGAGGGAAAAAGAGGACTTGGAGCCACATGGTCCCCTCAGCTGTGACAGTCACCCAGCTCTAGCTCTTTGGAGCAGCCAGACTCTGTTTTGCCACATCGATACATATTTCCACAGACGCCAGACATCTAGGCCCTAAGCATTGAATCCCTCCGTATTTCAATGTTGATAGCTCATGCAAAAACAATCTTTACAAGCCCCCAGACTGATCTGGGATGCCCGTTCTTGACCTTCAGCAGATGTGTCCCCTGCATGGGTCCAGCATTTGTCCCAACCCTGTTCCACTTGACCTCAGCAGTGCCAAGACGCCTCCAACATCAACTCTCCGGAAAGTTACGAGGGGCTTTGATCAACTCATTTGTATTTGGCACACCATAATAATGAATTTGAGTAAGAACAATTTTACTGATGACATTTATCTGTCTTCCCCGAGACAAAGTTGAGTCAGAAGTTTAAATTTTATCAGAAATAGAAAGTAAAGTCACAACCCAGGCAACAATAGCTTGGTCTCTCACTGCAGCGGCGAACAGCTCACTGAACGGGGAGTTTGGATGTCAATGTCATTTCTCAGTGTAACACCTTATGGTTTATAGCATGTCACCTATGAGTACAGAAGGGACAAGCAGGTGTTCCTTAGATCTGTAAAGACAGATGCGTGATGGAGTTCAGGGAGAAAAAAAATAAACATTCTTACAGACCTGTTCACAAAGCTGCAATTCCAGTGCCTAGTCAAGCAGAAAAATGTTATTCTTTCGGGAAAACCTGTACTTACGACACCTGCTGTCTCCGTTTTTGCTCTGAGTTTTAATTAAGGAGTTAGAATTGGTTCCTTTCCCCCACCATGTGACAATGATAACCCACTGCAGTCAACAGCTTTGTCTACAACACAGGAGCCCGTCTTTGTCTCGTTTCACATAGGAAATCTCAACCCTCTGGCAGGGCACTCTGCAAATATTTAACATGCTGCAGTGTTTAGGTGTTTTCCAAGATTAATTGTTTGCTAATATTGCAAATTACCCTCTGTAGGTACAGGCGGTTGTTTTTCTTTCCCTTTGGCATAGTGCTTTTATTTTGACAAGAATGTGACAAAGAATTAATTGGACCCATTTATTCTTCAAATGTCGGACAGAGGGAATTCACCGGTTCCACATCTAATCAAGAGCTCAACTGGCAAGTGGGTCGTTTCCAACGTTGGCTACACATCTGCAAATACCAACTGTCTGAGAGCGAGACTAACTGCTCTCTCCCTCCCTCCTGCTCAGATGGTTTCATTTAAGATCCAAGGGGTCAAGGGTCACAGCATGACCTCATCAAATTAGACCCAACTGAGAGAGGTGTTTAGCACAACAGAAAGGAAATAATCTGAAGGACATTAAATGCAAATGAAATTGCCATCTGCAAACTTCAAAAAAACACCTGACCTAAAAAAATAAATCTCCCACTTAAAGCTGAAACCTTGCCTCCCTCCCTTTCTCCTCCAGAGTGGACACAGAAGTTTGCTCTTGTAGCTGCCTGACAATCACTCGGCCTGCCAAGTCCCATTTGTGTTTCATATTCCCCTCCTGGCTCTTTCTAGCTGAAAAATTTGACAATGATTTCTGAGGAACAAGAAAAGGAAAGTTCAAGCATGGATATTACTCCATGGCCCTCTTGTGCCTGCATGGCCAAATTGGTCACAGGAAGCTGGGATTTCTAGAAGTCAAACACGTGAGCATCGCTGGGAAATTGTGAACATTTTCTGGAGAAGAATACAGGACAGAGGTCCAGAGGGTGGCAAGAATTCTAATTTGTTTTTAATTTATGCATATTATGTGTTCAAATGCCTGGCACTGGGCCAGTCCTGAGATACACCGGTAGGTTGGCCAGACATGGCCTCTGTCCTTGAAGAACAGCTATTTAAGCAATTACTTCAAAGTGGAACAAATGCTTAGGAAGTGTGGCCCACACAGAGGTACCCGAGCACCTCCTATGTGGTCTTGCCCTGCCAAGATCCAACTGAGGCAAGGAGAACAAGCAGCAGCATCAGAACCCTCATTTTTGGGGAGCCGGAATCAGAAAGCCCCTCACTGCTGCCTGTCCACGCGGGATACTTCCCTGTGCTGCCCCTCACTTCCACATCTGGCTGAAAGTAAGGTTATTAGGTAGAAGAGGTGTGATCATGTTGGTAAAAAAAAAAAATCAGTCTACCAGACTCTTGGCAAAATTCCATGAGCTGCCTCGTGTAAAGGTGAACCTCTCCCCAACTGACTTCATTCCAAAAGTGGAGCACCACCAGCAAGGGCTATAGGGAGCAACTGGCTTGATGGGAGCAGGTGACACCTAAGACTAATTCCAGTGCCAGCATCACAGAAGACTTCAGAGATCCCCTCATTGGAAAACTATATAATTCCATTCATTTCTATAAAAATAGATTACACTATATCACATTTCAGAAAAAAATCCTATTTGTGCAAAAAAGGCATCTGAATGATGCTTCCTGCAATCATTCTAGGATACAATTCCAAGTAACTTGCAACAGGTGTCCCTTTGATTACACTGAAATCTCCTTTGAAGATCAGGCCTAATGACTTCTCTGAGGAGCTTCCCAGGTCTCATGTAGAACTTAGGTGGCCACTGAATACTTGTGATCCTTATGGGAAATGTAAAGAGTTTATCTCTGTGGTGTTGTGGTGGTAGCATGTGAGTACCAGACTGTGTCTTACATAGCAGTGGGGACTTGGAGATGCTGACACTTGTCAGCTGTTTGAACTTAGGCAAGTTTCTCAAGGTTCATGTGACATAGTTGTATTATTCATAAGTTGGCATTGATGAAGAAAAATTAACCTACAGGACATTTATGAATTATAAGAAATTATAGAAATAGGAGAATGAAGGGGCTAAATCCTTGCCTTGCACATGTCAGAATCTAATCTGGGCACCAGTTTGTGTCCCAGCTGCTCAACTTCCCATTTAGCTCTATGCTTGTGGACTGGGAAAGCACTTGAGGACAGCCCAAAGCTTTGGGACTCCACACCCACATAGGAAACCCAGAAGAAGCTCCTGGCTCCTGGCTTCGGATTAGCTCAGCTCCAGCCATTGTAGCTACTTGGAGAATGAACCAGCAGATGGAAGATCTTTTTCTCTGTCTCTCCTTCTGTCTGTAAATCTGCCTTTCCAATAAAAATAAATATATTTTTAAAACAAATAGTGAATGGGAAGTGGGTAGATAGGATTGCTGTTTATCAAGAGATTCCATGAATTGTGATGAATCCACAGGCAGACCTTCCCTCAGAGACAACGAAAATCTCATAATTATGCCTCCAGTTTCCCAGGATGCAAGTAGAACTCATGCTTCATGAGGAATATCATTATTCTGAGCAGTGTTCTGTTTGTCTGAATAGGAGCCACATCCACTACACCCAATAACTCCTTGCTCAGAGCTTGCTCATACATCTTGAGGAAGCATCTTGGTGTGAGCAAAGGGGAAGCCAATAACTGCAGAGGAGCTGAGGGAGGGTGGAGTTTCATCTGGTGATGCAGTGACAGGTGCATGGGACCCTGGCTCAGCACAGCAACTTTGTTCAAGACTAGTGGTGGCAAAAGCAATCCTACAAGGGTGGAGGCAGACAGAGGGCAGGTCGGAGGAGCATGGGGATGTAGAAAGAGGTGTGGACCAAGGGCAAAATGGAAGGACCACTGCCAGGGCTGTCTGGACATTCTGCTGGGGCCATTTCCCTTGTCAGCATATCTAGATCAAATGCTCTCCCAAGGATTGAGAATGGTGCAGCAAAATTCCATAGGATTTGGCCATGAAAGGTCTGGGTTGGCCTCATCCACCACTTGGAGCATTGCTTTTCTCTTCTGCGAAATACATTAGGCCAACCCGTTGCACAGGGCTGTAGGGTGGATTAAACATGAGAACCAAACCGGGAACCCTTAGCAAAGATTTACACTGACGTCAACTCATACATGGCCCCAGAAATAAAGGGGGAAAGAATAAAGCTAGAGAAAACATGAACTGAATGCTATAAATGGCTTCCCTCTAGAAAAGACAAATCTAAAATATTAATAGGTAATGTTGCCACCCTACAGCTAATGCATTCTATTCAAGGATTTTTCGCTACAAAGCATTTTTTAAAGCTTCAATGGATAAAAGAAGCCAGACAGAGAACTGGAGACTGACTGAAGTGTTCTGAGACTGGGTGTTCATAATGGTGTTTTGGCTGCCATGAACAGGATTTGGAAACGCAGAGTTGCTGGGATGCAGGAACTTCTGGGACTCAGTGGTGATATAGGATAACTTCATCAGCCTAGTGCTTGCTAGCAAAGAAGGAGGATTTGGGCATGGGCCTGTCATCCTCTTGGGGTTAGGGATGACGACACCTCATCGATCTTGTGTCATTTTCAGAAAAGGCCAATCGCCTCCCTGCCTTGGAATTGGGTCAGGGAGCAGTGATCCAAAGAGGTATTTGTGAGCGATGGAGAAGCAGTCAGCACAGGTAGCAAGGGATGTATGACTCTGAGCGTAGGAACACTGGGTGTGGGAGCACACATCTGGCCACAACATGCGCTCTAGCCGCCTTTTGGAGGCAAAGGCTTGGTCAGTGAAGGTCATGGCAGGTTCAGGGGCTTGCTAAGGGTGGGGGCTGCTTGAAAGTCACCAAGCTGTCCTTGCGGCTTTGGGCTTTCCTTAACATGGGTAAGAAAAAGAGACAAGCTCAAATTTACTTTCAAGATCATGAAACTACACCCAAGCTCTTAGAAACCTCAAGCTGACACATCATCGTCATTGTTCCATGTCAAAAGCTTTGTGGGAGAACAGAGACCATCAAAAGCTGCCCACCTCAGAACACTGTCCTGAAATCACAGCAAAACCCATAGTCAAGTCCAAAAAACTTGTATGCAGTCATGTTTGCTGTTTTCCTAGAGTCATTTTCAAAAATTTATTTTTTGCTCCTAAAGAATGTAATATTAGAAAGAATTCACTCATTCTGCAGGGCTTTCAGTAGGAGAAAGATCTTCCCCAGAGGATGAGTAACTTGACCTGGGGTTGGGCTCCCCAGGAAAATTATTTATTTGATGAAGCTGCTGCAGCAGGCACCATCCTTAACGCCGTATCAAGAAGAACCCAAGTCTCTTCTAATGTGTTGAGTCTCAAAGACACCACAACAGGGCCAAGTAGGGCTTGGCAGATGGCATCCATTTTTACACGTATTTCCTGGTGTGGACCATCCATGCCACAAGAGCCACATGTCCCCATGTGACATCTTTTGGATTTCTCACAAAAGGCTTCCCCCGATGCCATCAGAGCTCTAGATGAGTCACTTCTGAGATCCAACTCCTTCCCACTTAAATGCCCTTTAAAAGGTTTCAGTTTCTAGCTCCTGACCCTGCACAGGCCATAGAACCCAAAGGGTCCACATGCCACAGCAGCCCCCAGCACTGGTAAGCCATCTGAACTTACTGGGCATTTCCTCTTGACTTCCCACATGCAAGCATTCTTCTCTTTCTTCCAAGCTGAACTCTGTGTTTTCTGGTTATTAGCTTGTGTTGATTTGTTTGCATTTATTCTGAATTTCTAGAGGATGCTAGCAGAAGGAGAGCTCTACATGGGCTGAGCCCCCTACATTGTTGGAAGTGGACCATCAGTGAGGTTGATAATATGAATTCCCCCCATAGTTTCCTGAGACAGGTTTCTCATGGGACTGATATTTATAACATCACCCAACACCATGCCCCTTTCTGTCGTGAGCAACAGCATTACTTTGACATTGGCCAGGCCCCATGGTGGCTTAGGAAGAAGGTGAAGGAGGAAAATGGAGTGAGGTTATAGTACCACCACTTACTGGCACGTGACCTGGGAAAAGTCACTTGCCTTCATCTAGCCAATGCAGACAGCAATGGCAGCTTCTCCTGGATGGAATTGGTTGTTAGAAAACTGGAGGAGCAACTGTTAGTCCTCAATTACTTTTCACCAGTTGGCAGTGTTTCCTGGTTAGGAAGGCAGGATGGGCTCAGAAGTGTCATGCATGAGTTTCTGAAACCTGTAAGAATTAGAAGGGACCATTTATCAGGACAGAAGAAAGTAGAATGCCCTGGTATTTTTTGTGCTATGGCAGTAATGGGTATGGCTTCATGTTAGTCATTGTGAGTCTGTGGAGATCACGGCACTCCTGCCAGTTACTCTGGGTTGCATCAGCATGTAGAAGTTCAGTTCTCATTCCACCTGGACATGTGTGTGAGACACCACATCTGTCATTTCCACCAGGTGCATTTGCCCATCAAGATGGCCCCTCTGCTCACTCATGGAACTGGGAGCATCTTTTCAGTGCAGTATTGTTGTCTTGGAGATGAAAACAATTTCAGGGTAGGGAATACATCATTAGAAAAGACTAAAATGTGTGAGTTGGGCAGGAAATGCTTGAAAGAGCCATCTCCTCCACAGCGAAGAGAGAATTCACACCATCCCTGTGTTTTCTGGACAGAGTGTCTTGTTTATCATGGATGCAGGTCCAAAGATATGATTCACTGGTACAAATGGTAAACATTCTGACCATGAGATGCCTGACCCAGTGGCTGACCCCTTCTAGGTAGACCTCAGATAAAGAAGGTTTCATGACTGTTACAAATGCTTCATGTAAAGCCAAGCTGTTAGGGAGATACGTTTAGAAAAAGCAAAAAAAATAAGGTAAAGCTTCAGTACTCTCCAGAATTTTTGAATCAGATGCAACTACAGAGTCTGATCTCCCAAGATCAGAACAGTCATGGTTGGAGTTCAAGTTGGTGCCATCTCTCAGTCTGGATTACATAACTGGATGCTTTGTTTTTCCATGCACAAAAAAAAGTTAATGCCTTCAAATCTACTTGTAAAATTTCTTGAAAAATCGACTTCCTATTAATTACTCTGCTAAAATAGAAATAAAGTATTTTCACAAATGGTACTAATGTCTTCTTGAGCAGCATTAAATTGACATGAAACTTACACTAAGGACAACACAGGAATGTATGCAGTAATAGATATTTTGAGGACAAACATTTTCCTTGATCCTTGTAGTTTTCTAACAGATGCAAATTTTTGTAGTAAACATGTATTGCTTTTAGAAAAATAGAAGTTGTTCTTAACAAATGAGGAGCAAATAATCCAATGTATGTTAATAATAATTAGTATTAGATACTGGAAATATAGATGTTTGTCATTTTCTTTTCTGTGCTAGTGTATGTCTTCTAAATTTCCCAAAGTTAAACGAGTATTAAGAAAAATACTGAAGTGGAGATAATGTAATAACAATATAATTACTGTTGTATATAATTTTAAGCAGGCTTTTAAAGAGACATTTTATTGAATCTCATCAATTAACTAAGCATACAAATATGTAAGCCTTCAAAAGTTATCTTATTAGGTCCTAAGTGATAGATTTTCATCACAAAGATATATGAAATTTTTTAGACCCCAATAATTTATGTGTTTTAATTTAAGACATCTGCTTTTCATTTGAGCAGCTAAAATTCCCTCTGTACAATGTTTAGATTTTTTTTTTCACTCAGCATCATTTTAGGTTGACCATCCTTTGAGTTTCAGAAATTTTTAAAGTTGCAATACACTGAATATATAAATCATTGTTTAAAACCACACAAATTGACAATTCTGTTCTATCACACATCATTTCCCGAGCTGCAGGGACACGTTCTCACGAGAGGTCATTCCTCACAGCCATAAAACCGTTCTCTTGCTTGACAACAGAAGGAGAGAAGGAGACCAGCTTGGGTTTCCACAAAGTCACCTTCCCTCCTTTTTGGCCTCCGAGTGTCTGCTTTATGTCTATAGATTTTGTTACATGCACTACCTTCTAACCAACACAAGCGGGGACTCCCAGCATAGAAGACATCATTCTACAGACCCTGTGGGGGAGACTGACTGGTGACAACAGTGAAGTCATCGAGAGCCTGAGGATTTACTAAGGGAGACAGAGATGGGAATAACTCACCTAATAAAGGCAATGTATAGTAAGTGCCTTGACAAGCCTACAAAGGCAAATGGGAGTGCAGGTTCGAGAAGACATTAATTCTAAGTGAGGGAGGAGGAGGAAAGGAGGGGAAGCCATTTGAGTGAGGGTTTGAAGGATGTCAAGGCAAGGTACATTCCAAAATGAAAGACCATCACAAAGGACTAAATGGAGAGAAACAGGAAAATTTACAGCGTGGACAAGGCGTGATGGGGAGGCTACTGAGACTGAGCTTTGGAAATGGCTTTGGAGAGGTGCAGAGGAAGATGAAGTTTGAAAGAGGCTTTGAGTCAGCTCATGAGGAAACATGGTGCGTCCATGGAGAGATTTGATGTTTTAGATTATAGGGGAGCTTGGGCAGGGGAGATTTGGGAGGCATTAAAATGGCATGATCAGATCTGCAATTTAGGACCATTACTTGCCAATGTGCATTTAGTAGTCAGCTTTTGGCTACTATAATGAAATACTTGAGGCAGCTAGCTTACAGAGAGGACATTTCTTTAGTTCATTTGGGGCGTTTGAAGCTTAAGATCAGGCAGCTGCACTGGTTTGGACCCTGGTGAGAGCAGTGGATGGTGAGACGCCAAACAGGAAGCAAGAAAGACCGGGAGTGAGGGGAGAGAAAGGGGAGGGGACTTGAAGACTGAGCCAACAGAAATTTAAAACACACTCAAGTGATATACCAAAGCTCAAATCCAGAAAAGGGATAGCAAAAAGTCAGTCATCTTTTTATGAAGCAATTAAGTCATAAGTCAAGTTTTAAAATGTTACAAAAAGTGGAAAGGAAAAAAGGAATCCCAAATCACTCATCAATTTATAGAAGAAGTTACAATAAAGTGGAGCTCATAGCAAAATTGTCTATATCAACTCGCATGAAATTCAGCTTAGAGGGGTATGTTTTTACTTTTTAAGTTTTAAAATTTTTGTTTTTCACGTTACATTCTATAGTCTGAGGTGTTTTTCCTTTCACACTTCCCATTACTGCCCTCCCAGTTTTCCCCGTATTATTACAACCTACGGTCAAATCCGCCATGCCTTCAAAGTTTTAATTATTGTACGTTTCAATGAGATTTAACATCCTGTAAATCAAATCCTTTCTCCATGTCCTTCATACTCTTCCTCCTTTTCCCAGTTCCAGAAAGCTCTTGGTTATTCTTATACCTTTGTTCTTGATTAGAAGTTGGAGTGATTGCTCTAGGGACTGAGATATCTTACTGGAATTTTGTTTGGAACAGCCTTAAGTTTATTAAGTTTCATTTGGCAACATTGGTGTCTTTATAGTCTTTATAATATCGTGTCTAATAATCCTCTCGCTTGCATTTCATTAGATCTCAGTGTTTCTAGATTTTTCAGTCTTGCTTCTTGTTTTCTACAGGAACCCACCATATATCTTTGCATTTATTCCTTGTGCATTTCCCCCAAATTGTGAATGACACATTGTTATTCTTTGACATATTATAGTTGGTTATTTGTGATCTATAAAAATACTACTAAATTTGTGTATTGATTTCATTAACCAGCAATCCCAGTAAGCTCTTTTGTTTGTCAATAGAATTTTCTGGATTTTTCTCCATAAAGTCTGAGATTATTTTCAAATACTTTACATTCTTTTTTCCTTTTTAATTTCTATTTTGAAATAATAAATCTATTTTATTTTATTTTGACTATATTTATTTAGACTTTGCCTGGTCAGCCCCCAGAACCAATCCACACACCTGCTGACAAGTGAAGCAGCCCTGCCTGGCCTGGTCAACACCCAGCCAACTCACATACTCACCAGTAGGAGCGATGGATTACCACGGGGGTTCCCCAAGTTTCCCCCTCAAGCCCACTCCAGACCCCGATCTCACATGTGCCAGTCGATGTTAGGGCCTTACCCAGTACATTCTGCCGCTAGGCTACCATGCTGGGCCCACGCACAGGTTCTTTCTAATGACCGTATCTCAGTGCCAGGACCAGGAAGGTAGAACTGACAGACTCCCAGTTTCAGGTGTAATGTGCTTTTTCCTACACACCCGCATCTACACACTTACAGAAATCAAACACACCGAATCGTGTTCTTGACATCAGCTTCCTTACATTTCCACTTTCTGCAGTCAAATGCTCTACCACCGAGCTCTACCCCTCCTGCTCATTTCCACTTTCTAATTGCAACATTAAAGTGAAGAAAATGGGGGACAGATACAATGACTCAATGGCTGAATTCTCACCTTGTATGTGCTGGGATCCTAGATGGGCACCAGTTCATGTCCCACCTGCTCTACTTCCCATCCAGCTCCCTGTTTGTGGCCTGGGAAAGCAGCAGAGGATGGCTTAAGGTCTTGGGATACTGTACCTGTATGAGAGACCTGGAAGAAGCTCCTGGCTCCAGATTGGCTCAGCTTCGACCATTGTGGCCATGTGGGGAGTGAACCAGCTAATGGAAGATCTTTTCCTCTGTCTCTCCTTCTCTCTGTAAATCTGACTTTCCATTAAAAAAGTTTAAAATTCTTAAAAAACAGTGAAGAAAAGTGAATGCTAATGTTTTCAGTGCATTCACGAAATTTAAAAAAATTAAAAATATACTGGCAATTATATTGCTATACTAGCAATATATTTCTAATATAATTACTTGTTCATAAAATTGGTCTGTTTTCTACTTGATCAGTTTTTGTTTACTCATTGATAGTAAATATTTTCCCAGTTTAGATTCCTTAAGAGTTATTAGTGTGGGACTTTTTGAATTCTAAGATCTTTTAGGGGTTTAAGTGCTTGCCATTAACATTGTTTTAGTACATCATGGACAGACTGTGTAACCTAAGCCATTTCCAATTTTAGTAACTGGAAATGATCAATATTAATAAATAGTTTATGAGTGTTGGGGAAGGACTGCATTGCCTTAGGTTCTATATATAGACCTTAAGTCAACCATGTGTCATAGTGCGTAGATCCCTAAATTACTGACTTTTATCTGTTGAGACTCACATGAAGCACTGAGAAAAATCTGTATAAATATTCCCTCTACTAACACATTTATGATGACTATTCTGTAAATGAGCTTTCCCTGAGGGTGAGCTGACTCTGCCCACATGTGCCTCCAGGCTCCTGGTAAAGGAAGAGCTGACTCTGCCCACATGTGCCTCCAGGATCCTGGTAAACGAAGCTCCCAGAGCTTCTCGGGCATCGGCACCTCACTGTAGGACTTGCCCTCAGATTATGGGGTAGCCAGGAAAAGTCAAGTTTTATAAAGTTTCCTGATAATATTGCTGCTGGTGCAAAACAACACTTGAGGACCACTGCTCCATAAGAGATAACGAAGAACCTACACCTTCACTAGGTGGGTGAGTGTTGCCATGGCCGCATCTGATGCTGGTTGAAGGTCCTCATGCCACCTTTAACCTATGGGACAGCTCCCCTTCTTTATCTTTGAAGTGAAACAGTTCCCCTAAGCTGACAAGGGTTCTCATTGACCCTCAGAAAGGTCCTGTCTGGGAATACTGCTCCAGGTTACAGGGTCTCTCTGTTCCCCTAAGCCTTTCGAGTCTGCCTAGCTTCTCTCCAATCAGAAGTTGGCAGGGACAACACAGAGAGAAGGGAGGCTGTGCTCACTGCCCCTCGTCTATCTGCCCAGAGCAACTCTGTGTTGTTTGCCACGCATCCCATACGCCTCTGTCCTCACTGCCTACTAGGTTCCGCCCATTATGGTTTCCCTGACCATTTTCTATTAGCTATGTTTGCTACAAGTGTCCACTCCCACGGAGTTGTTCCAGCAATGCCCATTCCTGTGTTGAGAGATTTTTCTCCATTTCTATTTATTCATCATATTTTGGCCATTCCCAGTCCCACATCAAAGTGAAAAAAAATTATGAAATTGAAATTAACTTGTTATAAGAGAATTTTCACTCATTCACCTTTTCTTTCATCCTGGATTCAGTTGGGAGCCAAGTATTGTGCTTAAACCATGGGGACAAAAACAAAACAAAACAAAACAAAACCTCTAACACTTAAGACATTCACATACAAGTTTACTATGCCACCTTTAAAAAATACCATGACTTCGTTTAAAAATGATGAATTTTTATGTCATTACACATCCAGTCAGCATTCACTTTCTCTGAAACAAAACAAGACAAATAAACCATTGGTGTTGCTATGCATGAAGCCAAAAACTTAGCCAAGGGAAAAAAGGAATATGCATAGAATTAAAATGCAGCCTATTCAATTCTGTAAGAGAGATGCAGAGAGAGCAGTGGAAGGAGACGTTCATTCTGTCAGGGGCTAGCAGAGAAAAGTCACAGAGAGAGAGCTGAGAAGAAAGGGACTTTATTGGGTACTTGCAGTGTTCTCAGATATTAATTTTGTCGTCACTGTTACTCCTCAGATAGACTCATGAGACAAAAAATGAGACCCTTTCTCTCAGCCAAGGAAGCCAAGGCTTAGGGGAGGTAAATTACTTCACACTGTTGGTTCATTGCAGAAGAGGCTGCACTCCAGATTTGCTTGACGTCAAAGCCTGCGACCTTCCATCTACACACACTGATTCCTCCTTGAAGACCAGTTTCCCAGGAGAGCTCTGTGTGTGCCCACGTGAACTTGTGTGTAAGAAAAAAGATGCTAGAATTCTGAATTCCAGATCTTCTCCATTAGGAATATTTAGACTGTCCTGCATTACGCTGCCTCCACATTTTACAGGGGTTGATGACTCAAGTGATGGATGGCCAAAGCAATGGACACATGTAGCCACAATCCTGAGCTCTGCATGGCCCATTCCTTCCTTTAATGAACTTCAAATTAATTTTTATGAAAAGATTAACAACTCAAATTTAATTAAATGTTATATTTTAAGTCTGTGAATAATATTGTTTAAGAAATACTTAATCATTTTATTTTGTTATTTTGGATTAGCTCTTTAAAGACAAAAAGACTCCAAGCTCCAAATAGCTGCTGCCAAAAATTAATTTAAGTAACCTAATTGACTACTTGCTCTAAGCTACATACAGTCTTGGTGCTTAAGTCATCTAATTCCTTGTGAAAACGTGTGTGAATTTTACACGCTCTTCTAAAACACCACTAGACCCATCGAGTACCAGATACTTAGCATGAACCCTAACGTTTTGCCTTCACACTTGCGGGGGCCACAGCAAACAGCGTCAGTGCTCATGGGTAATAGGTGGTCGGGAAATACTTGCTTTTGGCTTCTGAGGAATACAAGCAAAATCAAGACCCAATCTTGCCCTTGAGAAGATAATATTCGTGAATATATTATTAACCAAACTCAAGGGGAAAGTGAAAGGCAACATACAATTAAAAACCAAAAGAATGACTTAAGCCGTAAGTGCAGAGTGGAGGGTGAAGTCACCATTCGTGCAGAGGTTGGGAAGACATGCTCTATTAGCTTTTTGATTTTTAATTTTTATGGAAGACACAGAGATCTCCCGTCCACTGGTTTATTCTCCAAATTCTCGTAACAGAGAAGCTAATCTGAAGCCTGGCACTCCACCCACGTCTCCCACATAGGTTTCAGGAACAGAATCATTTGAGCCATCATTGCTACCTCCCAGGGTTGCAGCAGGGAGTTGAAGTGGAGAGCCAGAAATTGGCATTGAACTTGAGTACTCCAATGTGGGATGCCAGTGTCTTGAGCAAACACCCACATTTACTGTTAGCCTTGGCATTGTTGTGACTTGAATCTCCAGCTAATGGGAAGAACTGTGCCTGACACCGTGGTGATGATAGTAACAAACACTGCGCTCTCTCTGGCTGCCAAGAACACAGCTATGCATGGAGATGCACTCTCATGGCATTTGCACACAGCGTCATTAGGAGACATGGGTAAGACAGATTCGCAGAGATTAGCTTATATTTGCATGACTGAAGTTGTGACTGTGGGGTCTTTTTTTAAAAAAGAAATTATTTTTACAGAGAGGAGAGACAGAGAAAGATCTTCCATCCCCTGGTTCACTCCCCAAATAGCCACAATAGCCGGAGCTGAGCCGATCGGAAGCCAGGAGCTTCTTTCAGATCTCCTATGGGGTACAGCATCTCAAGGCTTTGGGCCATCCTCTACTGCTTTCCTAGGTGACAGTCATGGAAGTGAAACAGCTGGGACATGAACCAGCACCTGTATGGGGTCCTGAATCTAGCCACTGAGCCATTGTGTTGGGTCCTACAATGGGGTCATATACGAAAGAGGTGCCTGGTGAATTTCCATGCGTGAGTTTACTGATCCCTGATACTGATGGTATTTAACAGAAATCAACACAAGAGAATGAGTCAAGCTAAGGGTGTCAGAAATAAGGAGTCTAGAGAGATTCTGGAACTGAATCTGAATGAAATGCCACCTTTCAAGACCTGCCTGTGACATGCCATTGTCCAGTCTATGGACCACTCTCAGCTGCTGTGCTAAAGGAGGACTCAAACAATTATCACAACAGCTCCTTAGGGGGAGTGCCCCTGCAGACGCCAGAGCCTCTCCCTGCTGTGCCCAGAGCAGCCCCAGTCCCAGCTTCCAACAGTGTGTTTGTTCCCCAGAGTCAGTTTCTAGAAATAATAAACTTTTCTTCTCTGTTTCTCTTTTGGAATAATAAATTCACCCTCTGAGTTTACCTAGCTTGCCTAAGTTGTGTTTTGCCCACATAATTCATAAGTTTATGTCAATCATTTGAGTCATTTGCTTATTCTACAAATATTTACTAACGGCCTAGCAGGTGTCAGCACTGTTCTTGGTGAGCGAGAGACATGGCTCCTGCTCCCATACAATTCTTGGCCTAAATGAGAAAACAAGCATGCTCCAAGGAATTAAAATTAAGAGTGCGGGATGCTTGAGAGAAGCTATGCAAAGGCTTTAGGCAGCTTGTAATGGACAGAAGGCGGAAGAAGTTAGGAAAGAACTGACTTCCTGCAGGTGATGCCACTGAAGCCAAAACACAGAGGAGAATTAAGAGTTAGACAGGCCGAGCAAGGGAACAGAAGGGAAGGAAAGGCGAGGAGAGAGGAAGGGAGAGGAGGGGAGGGAGGGCAGGGGAAGGAGGGAAAGGGAGAGTAGGGAGTGGAGGGGAAGGAGCTGTATATGGGTGTGTGGAGGTAAAGACAGAGGGAAATGAAGAAAGGATAAAAGGAAGGTTGTGCTTCTGGGTAGAAGAAAATGTACACAGAGGCCAGGGCATGAGATGAAGTTCAGTGTTTTCAAATAACTGAGACAAGCCAAGCCCAGTAGCTGGAAAAGAGAGCAAAGGCAAAACTTGTTTGGGAGCCACCAACCAGCTCAAAAGAGCCGGCACCTACAGGCCTTATAATCTGCCTGAGAACCTGGACTTGATTCTCAGGCATGCAAAGGCACTGGAGGGCTTTGGGCTGCTGTGGCATGTTGCACTTTGCCTTTCTGGGCATCCTTGATCATGGGAGAGAGAATGGGCTGCTGAAAGGTGGGCGTAAATGCAGGCACAGAGGTTGAGCAGGAAGGTGTAGTTGCCATTCTTGGTAGAGACACAGTGGCAAGAGAGTGAGGGCAAGAGGGGAATAAAGCCCATACAAGGTCAAAGACAAGAGCAGTGAAGAGCCCAGATTACATATGAGGGGTCCTGCTTTCTCCCAGAATTCTGGCCAGGCAAGTGTGTCTTCACACTTTGTATGTCAATGCTCACATTATCTTTCCATCTTCCCACTCTGAGCTCCTGAGGAGTATGGAGTGGGGAGATGGGTGATTGGCCCAAGAATTCACATTTGCTGTAACATTAACTCTCTAAGTAGGTTCCTCAGGCAATCCCTAAAAACTCCCAGTCAGGAATTTATTATGTAAGAAATGAGAATATTCTATCCTTTCCTTCTAAAGGACTTTCTATAGTAGAAACTAAAAATAAAATTCCATACATTCCGCCTGTCTTTCGACCCATGGAGATCAAGGTCCCCAAGGGTTGCTGGCTTGGATTATGATGATCATGCAGAGCTTAGGTGAAAACGAAGGAAGCACACATTTTCAGTTCAGTGTAATGAAGGACTTTTCAAAGCGGAAATGAGCTACCTTGTAGGGCTAAGCCTGGCCGAATTGCAAGGACTCAGCTCCAACATTTCTTCTTACAATGACAATCCAGAGTGCATATCACTTTTGTCATCCCAGGGCCCTGTGTACTCATCCGCATTCGTCACCTCCTCTTGGTCCATCTTACAACAAAAGGACTTGGCATAGTCACATCCATTATTGTGGCCAGCCCTATGTAAGGTGATCAAACATTGAGTGTGAGCGTGGTCAAAAGAGTGAAGGAATGGTATGAGTTTTGAGGCTGAGTGATGACAGGACAGGGATGTGAAGAAATTGCAATGATGGGTAAGCAGATGGAGAGTGAGATTTGAGACCCTTTCTGTAGAAGTTGGCATCCTTTTTGGCCATGAACAAACTCTCTGAACTCCTCAGTGCGCATGACCCAGGGCCCTTGCCTCAGCCATCTCTTCTGACGCTGCGGATGTGAGACTGTCAGCCCTCGTGGCAGCCGCTCTGGCTGTTCTCGCCACATCACCAGTTTTCGATCCCCACCTCAGTTTTGAAATCAGGGTGGTGGCTTGGCGTGTTGTAAGAGGGTCCTGGAACACGTTGCACTGCTGGTTGCTCTCGGCTTTGCCATCAAGCACAAGCTGCCTTCCTACACACAGCCCCAAGCCCTGACTCAGAGTAGAAAGCTGAGACAAGGGCTCCAGACTTATCCTCAGTGCCGTTCGCATCACTGCCAGCCATGTTGGGATGGATGTGGAGTGGAGAAGGCTTACTTAAGTTATGTCTCTAAGTCAGGTCTCAGTGGTCTACTCTATTTGTCCCCTCAATAAGCAGTATGGGAACACGCAGCCGAAGAAGGGTTCTGAGACACAGCCAGGTAGTAGCTCCTGTGTACCTGTCAAAAAGATCACAAATTCAGTTGCTTGTAACAACAGAACTGTATTCTATTCCTTTTCTGAAGACCAAAATCTGAACTCTCAAAGCTGGCCAAGTTATGGTACCTTTGAAAGGGCCAGAACAACACCTGTCCCTTGCCTTGTCCAGCTTTGGCTGGCTCTGGTGATTTCTTGGCTTGTGGCCACATCCCCCAAAACCTGCCTCAGATTGTGTTATCTCCTTGTTCTCTTTCTGTCTCAAAATTTCCTCTTCCTTTCTTTAAGGATTCATTTTTAAAAAACGTTTAAATACTACCTGGATAATTTGTTATGCATTGGTCCTCTTAAGATTCCAACTTAATTCCATATTTTCTATTACCATGCACTATAATATTCACTCTTTTGTCATATAAGGTATGGCATCCATAGCTCCCAGGAGTGAAGATGTGGATGTTTCTCTAAGAGGTGCCACTCACCCCACTGTATGAGGTTGAGCTCACTGTGCCCTACGATTTGGGGAAGATGCCCATGTTATTCTGGAGGGTGGTGGCTGCTGAAACTGATGAACCCACGGAGGAAGCAGGTGGAGAAGCCTGAGTACAGGGAGGACAGGGCACCTTAGCAAAGGTTACACAGAGGTAGAATCGGACTCAGAGCAAGAGCTCCTGGCACCCAGGAACTGAGCTCCATGCCCTGAGGTAAGCCCAAGAGAAATGGTATGTAGGTGTGCATTTGGGTTAAAAATAAAATCCCTGAATTGTGCACATGTGGGTGACAGGTGACCTCATGAATGGAGAGCCATGTGGGACCAAGCAGATAGGAGGCCCATTTGCTCTCTCATCTTCCCTCCGCCAAGGAAGAACAAGTGATGATGGTAATATAATCTACTCTGGGGCACTTCAGAGATGTGAACCAATTCTATACAATACATTTGCTCAAAAAAGGCAGATTTTATTGTTTCATGCAGAAGAGCATGAGAGCTCCAGAAACAGACCAGCATGGGCTTGCATTACAGCGCCTGTACCTTAGGGCTCCACTAGAGTGGCACCAACTACCAGTTGACTGCTGCAAAACTTGGGTCAGCAAAACTATGTAAATCAGGCTTATGTTTAAGGATTTAAGAAGCTGCTTAAAATCTACCATATTTTGTACCAGAGTAATTGGGTTTGAGCCCCAGCTTCATTCCTGACTCCAGTTTCCTTTTTTTTTTTTTTTATCTTTATTATTTTTTGATTGGAAAGGCGGATATACAGAGAGGAGAGACAGAGAGGAAGATCTTCCATCCGATGATTCACTCCCCAAGTGAGCGCAACGGGCCGATACTATGCCGATCCGAAGCCAGGAGCCTCTTTCAGGTCTCCCACGCGGGTGCAGGGTCCCAAGGCCTTGGGCCGTCCTCGACTGCTTTCCCAGGCCACAAGCAGGGAGCTGGAAAGGAAGCGGGGCTGCCGGGATTAGAACCGGCGCCCATATGGGATCCCGGGCGTGCAAGGCGAGGACCTTAACCACTTGCACCACCGCGCTGGGCCCACCAGTTTCCTTTTAAGGCACATGGAATGGATTGAGTAGTGGGATTCCTACAAACCATGTAGGATGCTTGGTTTGATTTTCCAATCCATGGCTTCAGCCCTGGGACCACGGGATATAGTGGACATTTGGGGCATACTGCATACAGCATCCATCACAATGCCTAGAATATAGGGGCTTTGGATCAACACTAGAATTGTTAACATTTTATAGCAATGATAACAATCATGTAAAAACAAGGCCAGATTTGGGATAATACTTGGAAACTCACTTCAACATGCTATTTTTTTTTTTTACCAAATCATAAAAATTTGACTGAAGTATTTTTGGAACTGAAATCATTTTCACACTTCACATCTCTTAACTCTTGGGACATATTTATTCTTCAGAAATATTGTAATGTATCTATTTATTTCAACAAAACATTGTTGAACACTTTATATGTGCAAGAAATCATACTGGAACTTGCAAGTGCCAACTTTTGAATTCTGTTGAGGGCAAAGAACTATTTGACCAAGAAGGTGAGGTCCTGAATGTACCTATGCATTCCATTCCAGGACACAACAACTTGAACGACACCATGAAGCATGTGCCCTCCACGCTCTTATCTGTGTACGTTCCACGTGGAGCTGTCTAGTAACTCCTTACACTGCAACCCAACTCAGCTAAATCCTAGGTATGCAATACCCAGCCACAGCTCTCCTCCCGACACCTTCCCACCTTGCACTCAAAAGGGAACCAGCATGCATCGTTTGCTTTAGCCCTTGGCAAGGAGTTCTCAATGATCTTAGAGAAAAATATGCTTTTTTCTTTTTGGATTTTGCAGAGTCCAAATGCTCATTACTACAGCCTTTGCTGTTTTTTTTTTTTTTATGTGACTACATTCCTAAATACAAGCTAATCCATACTTGATAGGAATATCTCATTTGTGTTATAAAGGGAGAAGTGATTATGCCTTAGATGAGAGCCACTATATCTCACAGGTTGTAGTCTGGAGAGCCAGAGTGGGCATCTGTTCCTTCCCACGCTCCTTTCACTGAAGCCACTGTTGTGGGGGTACATTGGGAAACAACTGACTCACCACCCCACCTTCCTGGTGATGACAGAACGTGTGATATGCAAGCATGCTCTCCGTCCTCAGCCTGTGGCCACCTCAGGTCAAGAGCTCCAAAGAATGAACATGGTCTTCCCAAACTATTAAACACCGTGTTCTTTGAAAATCCCTCAAAGTGAAGAACGCAGACAGTGAAATGGATTAATGGCTGACAGGATTAATGATTAAGTTCCTAGACAAAGGGAATACAACTAACTATTTTTATTTATCTAGACATTTTGCACTAGGAATGAGTCAATCCAATCCAAAACTTGAAGGAACAAAAGGGCGTTGCGACCCTCTCGGGGGGACCTTGTATGACAGCTGGAGACACTTGTGGTCATCACGCTTGAAGTGGAAGCTGTCAAGCACACTGCAATGTGTGGACGCCCTCCCAACAAACAACTGTCCAGCCCCCAATGCCGTCACTGCCAAGGCTGAGAATCCCTGCTTTAAGGGCTTGTGGTGCTTTCAAAAACTGTTCACTTCATAGTCAGCTTGTCTTAGCATTTCGTAAGTGCTCAGGGTCTCTTGGGCATTCTGAGTTCACAGTCCTGTTTCAGATGGGAGAATCAGTGAAAGTGGAGCCAGTTACAAAGTAGGAAGTATGTGACTAAAAGTATACAAAGGGGCCGGCATGGGTATATAGAAGGTATTCTTCCACTTGGCATTCCTACTGACATTCCATCAGTGTCCATTTGTGTCCTGGCTGCTGCACTTCTGATCCAGCTCCCTGCTGACAGCCTGGGAAAGCAGCAAAATATAGTACAAGTCCTTGGGCCCCCTTCGCCCACATGGAAACCCAGAAGTTTCTGGCTCCTGGCATTGGACCAGCCAAGCTCTGATCGTAGCAGCCATTTTGGGAGTGAACCAGCAAATGGAAGAATGTTCTCTTTGTGTCTTTCCATCTCTCTCTGTGTGTAATTCTGATTTTCAGGTAAAACAAATGAATCTTTAAAAACCAAATGTATAAAGATTTATTTTTGAAGCTTATTTTATTGCAAAAGTATTCTAAAATTCTTGTGTGGTTTTTTCTATAGTGTGCATATTCCATAAACTTTTTGCATGGGAAGATTTCAAACGTTTTTTTCATTAAAATGATGTTATCTTCTAATTCCATTTTCATTGAGCTTTTTGAAGTACTCGCATGTTCATATGTAGTACATTTTAGGAACATAGGAGAGAGTAACTGACAATGAGAAGGAGTCACATGTGCTAGGGATTGAATTGTTACCGTTCATTTTTTTACTTTTTCTATGAGATTTAATAAATGGCTAAGATCTGCCAAGCATTGTGTCAGGAGACGATGTGATCCCTGTCAGGTGTCCAGCCAAATACCAGTGGCATGACCTATCTCGAGCTGTTGAATGGCGAACATTCGTTCATTCAGCAAAGACCTGCCCTGTGCCACACGGAGCAGGTGCTCTCTTACTGCTGCTCCCCAGTCCTCCAAAAGAGATGGCATTAACATGCAGAGCCTGGAACACCCACCCCCTGTGCTATCCAGCAGTGGCTCACTTTAGGAAACCACAATCCCTGAACCTTCCCACCACAACTTTCCCAGCCTCTTCCCGAGTCCATGAGGTCACATCTCCCCGGGGCTATTGGAACAGCTCATCTGAGCCTGAGGCCTTCTGGGAGGGAAGAAATTAGAAATCGGGGGTGGGAAGTTAATGGCCAAAGCGATGACATGGCACCACCTCCACGGGTCCGGCAAGTTCCGTGCCAGCCTTCCTGGGCTTGTCATTGAGGCATGCCTCCCCAGGGAGGTGCTGCACTATTGCTTTCTCTACATGCGCCGTCAGGGCAAACTTCCTGGAGAGAAAACAAAACAAAACAAAACAAAAAAGCACCTCTCCATAAAACACATTTCGAGTCACACCAAAGTGCACAGTGACCCTTCGCTTTCTTCTGAACAAATTGTTTAAAAAACCAAGATGTGTTGGGTGATATCTGGAGGGAAGAATTAGCCACAGGTGCTATTTATAGGCCGTTGTGCTCTGCCCCCTTGGAAAACCATTCATCTCCTCCAGCCAGAAAAAGTAACAAACTTAGTAATGACTTAGAGTAGACCTAAAGTCAAGATATCACTTTCTGCTTGTGGAACATGCACACACTCATGGACCTACTCAGTGCTCATGCTCATGCTCACACACACACACCTACTCACAGGTGCACGCCTGCTTCCTTCCCTCCGCCCTTAAACTCACCATTGCCGCTCAGTGTCTTAAAAAATAGGCAATGAAATGGCTTTTCTTTTTCGGAGAGTAACCACAGGACTGTACCTAGCACACTGCTACAAGCAGCACGCTAGATCTCTGCCCTTCAAGTAAGAAAATCAAGGCAGCCAAGAGTTATCAAACCTTCCAACACAGTGGATCACTGTTGCCCCAAAGACAGAATGCACTAAATCAATTCCTGGTCAATTCCTTCTATCCACACCAAGTAAAGCCATATTTAGAAGCATTCACAATTCAGGACAGTTGAATGTATGTTCCAGTAGCTTACTAGGAAGCTACAGAAAAAAGGTTTTTTATCTTTCACACATAAAAGAGAGCTTGCCAGGTATAATTGTGTTGGCAGCATTGGTCAGTAAAAGCCCTTTTAAATTAAAAAAACTCTCTTTAAGTTCTCCTGAATTGCAAGCCAAAGTTTTGAAGAGTAAAACAGAAAACAGGACAACTTTCCTCCCTCCCAAAAGATGCATGGAAATTAGCCTGCTTCCAGAGGAAGTGACTGTCCTCATTTGGGTCTTTAAAGCTGTCTGTGAGTCCCAGTCAGTGCGAAGTATTTTCATTGCAAACAATTCTGCCTTTTCAAATGGTAAGTGTCCTTTATTCCTGGACACCAACCAGAGACAATGAAAAGAGAGAGAGACCTGGGCATCCAGGCAGAAAACAGACCTTGTCACATAGCCAAAATGGATTTAGAATTGTTGTGCAACACAATGTGAAGGCAGAAATGTTGAGTCGCAGTGTGTAATGATCTCCAAGTGGCTGCCTTTCAGCTCTCAAGAGCACCAACTGACTTGACGCTCGGGACTGCTGCTTTGTCACGTGTATCGTGCATCGTTAAGTGACGATGGCACGGGGCTATGACAACAAGAAAAGCACAAAGACTCTCCACTTCAGTGTGGTGTTCCCCGGGGTGGATGTGGGCCAATGGGCACGGGCAAAAGACCCCAGAGGCACTCTGGGTGTAACAGTTGGAAACATTTGATATGGAGGAGACGTAGAGAAGACACTGCATGCACATGAACGGCAGTCAAGTGAGTTCATGTTCCCTTGGAGGGGCCTTTGGAATGTCATCGCAGTAGATCCATCATATGAATGTCAGATAAGGACAATGGGACATGGCAGAACTTTAAAAAGTGAAATCTCACTCATCAGACAGTAATTGTCATTATGTTGGCTAACTGTTATATGAGAAAACATCATCTCGTAATTAGTTTGTTCAGAATGTCTGTTAACTCTATTATTATTCACCATGGCAATCTTGTAAACTGGCTGTGACAGCTGTTAGCATCCCATTCTGCAAATGGCAAGACTGCCATGTAAAAAATTGATTGCTCCATCTGAAAAGCCTGGTAAGAGAACCCCTGGTTGGCAGCTGGAAACAGTCCCCTCCCCTTTATTACACACTACTACCTTCACCGCCACCCATGTCCCTCTACCCCGATACAGGAGAAAAGAAAAGGAAAATTGGAAGCATTTGTCCCACCCTCCTTTCCTCCATACCTTGACCTGCCCCACCCCATTCACTGGTCCTCATGAGCCTGCATCCTTTTCAACTATGTAAACAACATCAAAAATAAAATTAAATTTAAAGAGAAAGAGAAGCCCTGGGCTGAACCTGGGTCTCCTACTGTCTATTTTGCTGACGGGTGACACCTTAGCACATTTCACATGGAACAGAATCTCTACCTGACATGCAGACCTGGTATCCCTGGGTCAGTGGGTTGGAACACGGTGCCAGTGAGGCAAGCAAGAAGCGTACGGTGAACTGCAGGAAGGAACACCTGCTCTCACTGCGTTTCATGGCCTCAGAGCACATCTCTAAACTGACAAATACGGACTGGGGACTGAAAGTATTTTTCAGTAAAGCAAGTGGTCAGATCAGCACAGATTTCTTACCACGAATCAATGGAAGAAAAAAAATCAAGAGAATTTTGAATTATGTACAAGCTCAAGATGAATTGCCATGATTGAAGATATCACAATAGCCTAAAGTTGCACAGTTGTACTGATTTTGAGTCTTGTCATCCAGGGGAGAGGAGACCCTCGTGAGGAGGGCAGTAGCTGCGTGCTGTCACCTGGTTTCATTCGTCACTTCACAATTACCTAAGCTTTCGTGTCCTCATCATCCCAAGGCTGGAGTCAGAGCAGGTTGGAGAAGCTTTTGCTCCCACTTCAGGCAGGTTAGAACGTTGTCCTTTGATGAGTTTCAGAACTCCAAAGACCCATGATCTAATTCCACATCGCTGTCATAGACATTGCGTCCATGTCTCAGCAATTCCACTGGCATCTCATTTCATTTTTCTTGGACAGTTCTTTGACTTTCGACACAATGACCAAGAGGAAAGTTGCCCTGTTTTGAACTTGCTTACTAAATAAAAATGGTCCAGAAACTAATTAAACCATTGTTTTTGTTTCTACTTCCTCTGGTAGTGACTGATTGATTTCTAAACATAAACTGTTCAAGGCTTTGGACAAGTTGTGTGCCTCTTCCATAACCTGGCTCTTACTTTTTTTGGCTCCCTAGGCCTGAACAGTGTTCAGAGTAACATGTATGATCACCTTGACATTCTCTCGTATGGGAATTCCACGGAACTGGAGAGAATCTCTATTCTGGTAGAAAACGCCAACGATGAGTGAAAAAGGCTGTACACTGCATGGTGAGTCCATTTTGACAACGTCCTATCTTCCTGGCTCATGGAACTGGTGAAGGGCAGAGACCAAATTTGCCTCTTACAGTCTTCAGCCCTAAGTTAGCTGCTTGAGGGCTATTGACACTGTACCAGCCAGGTTCTGTGAGCACATTGAAGGACTCCAGCTCCACAGAGGGTTTTCTCATCTATTTTTCAGAGGTTGCATCACTGTGTGCAGGCAAAAAGCATTTGCTAGGCTTTGTTTTGCCGATGGTTCCGGGAGGCTCTGGGGCTCTCCACGCTGTTCTTGGATACATTACTGCTGAGCACAAACAACAAGGGCCACACCAGGAGAAAATCAACAGAAAGTAAAGAAAACCAGCTAAGGACCCGGGCTTCATACCAACAGAAAAGCTGAAGCCAATGACCTTTAATTCTCTCTTTGTTTAATCTCACAGATTTTGCCATTTCCACAGGAACACATCAACGTTTGCTTTACACGAAAACAAGCAAAATTATACACGGCCAGCCAACACTGTACTTAAGGTTCGTTCCATGGAAAGAGGCTTTTGTAAGATCTGTGAATAGTTCTACAAAAATACCTACACTGCCGGTATCTTGTTTTTCTTAAAACAGGGGAGAGAATGTTACCTTGATGACTTCCGAGTCATTATCTCTGGATTGTCCTTGAGACCGTGGCAGTACTGACCCTGCAGGGAAAGTGCCCGCAGGCAGGTGGCCAGCATCTGGGAGAAAGGCAGCTTATCAAAAGTAAAAGAATTTAGTCGCTTCTTTCATAACTGTTCCAATCTCTGTGGTGCTCAACAGCTAACAAGAACTAATTGCAAGTGTCCAGAGGGCCACTTGTCCCAGACCTGCGAGTGACACAGTAAGTCATCCTGTCCCGAGCCTGAGGGCTCTCTTCATCCATCCTCCAAAAAGATTACAGTTTAGCAAGTTGTCCATTACGCTGCCCAGCAAGGCTGCTGGTAAGGAAGTGTCAGCCAGACAAATCAAAATTCACACATCGCAGCTTCCCTGCTGCGACACTTGAGATTTGTAATTCGGTGAGAGTCTCAGCTTCTGACACAGGTGGCCAATTCGTGAGTGCAGGGCTGCTCCTGCCAAGGGGACCGAGATCAGCCACAGAACAGAGTGACACCCAGTCTGTCACCCCGGCGACAGAATCATCATCAAGATACAACACTGACACATCCCAAAACCAAAGGGGCCTCTCTGGGCCACCGCGGGTCCCTGCCTCAGGGTGTCACTGGCACCCCCGAATGGCCACTACTCTGGCAGAGGGGTCCGTGCCTCCTACCTCCTGGAAATTGCCTCTTCCAGTCAGAGCTCAAGGAAGCAATTTAGGCAAGTGTTCTGATCTCAAGTGCCTTGCACTGGGTGAGAGCACGATGTTGTGAGTCTCTTTTGTACTAATAAAGATTCCTTCCCGGCTCTGAGTCCACTGATCCACATTCAACTTGATGCATGATGCCAAACACCAACTTCAGCTTTCCATGCCCTGCTACGTGCAGTATCGGGCCCTGCGTCAGGTTTAATAGGCTTTTGCTTTCATGGTGACATTCCACGGGGCACTTTGAAACAATCACGTTTGTCATACAGTTGGCTTCTGCAACAAACAGATGTGTTTTTGCTTCCCTTATTTTGTATATCTTTTCTTGAAAAAAAGGTGGGAAATATCATGACCTTGGTGCTCATAGGAGGAAGAAAAAAAGAGGGAGTGCTTAACAATATACGAATATATATTATATAAAGGACTAATATACTTGTTTATCCTGTCAATCTTCCGACTCAAATACCGTCACCATGGCCAGAACCCAAGCTTTCACAAGACTCTGCAGCAGGAGCTTGCCGGACAAGCCTCTTGGGAATCCACCATGGACCATTTTTGTTTTCTGTGAAAACAAAAACCGATCCTTGCTCCCATATGAGGACGGGATCTGGGCCTTGCCACTGACCAGTCAAGGGATCCTTCCATATCACATAACCCTTCCGCTTCTGAGACAGATTCCAATGATGATCTGCAGCAGACCATCCTTCAGCATCCAATGTTAGTAAATTTGAGATAAATAATACAAGGTTCAAATGTTCTTGGGGAGTGCTATACTCCCCCTTTTCTGTTTGAATAAGGTAATCCTTAATAGTACTGTTGGCGCATTCCACAATACTTTGTCCTTTAGGATTATAAGGAATGCCTATAATTAATTGTATGTAGTGGGAGGCAGCAAAATCACAATGCTTACTGCTGGTATAGCAGGGGCCATTATCAGTTTTAATAATTTGGGAGTTTCCAATATGGAAAGACATGCTTAGCAATGGGCTAGAGCATGCCTGACTTTTTCCTGAGTAGTAGCCAGAATAAATCCAGAGCAAGTATCGACAATAACCTGCACACACCTTAGTGTCCCAAACTCTGGGATATGTGTCACGTCCATTTGCAAATAATCTTAATATAATTTGATCAACTTGATTAACTGTCTCCACAAAATGGGAGATTAATCGATTGGCATTCTTGAAGCCCATAAAAACACCAAGGGAAACCCTAGAATTTGAAACTTTTGAATTCTTGGATGCCTTTTGAAAGATGGCTAAAAACATCTGGACTATAGAAACTTTGGGAGGTTTAATAAAATTCTGAAAAAGTTAAAATTCCAAATGATTAAAATGAAGAAATAAGTTGTATTTTGTCTGGGGCTATAGCTAGTCTTGCCTCAACTGAAGGGAGAGACGCTGAGGTTGCTCCTATAAATCTTTCACCATTGCCCCCAGATTTAATGGCGCTGATGGCACAGGCAGCGCAGAGGTCTCCATGCCTGTCTAAAAGAGATTTTTGCTCAGCACACGCTCTATGGGTACATGCTCTGTGGGTGGGAGATCCTCAGCAGACTCACTTCTATCCTCCTCCGTTTCCTCCTCCTCAGAAGAGGACCGCGAACCTTCTTCACGCAGTTCCTCCAGACTTTGTCTGCTCTGGGGTTCCTTTTCCTTTTTTACCATGGATTGGGGTCCCCTCTGTCTTCTTACTCTGGTTTGGGGTTCTTTCTTACCTTGGTTTAGGGTTCCTTCTTTCTTACCCTGGTTTGCGGTTCCCTTCCCCTTCTTATGGATAATTTTTCAAGAAAGAGTTGCACCACCACTTGAGGGGATGACAAAGTATTTTTTACCAAGTGCCAGAGGGAAAATGGGGCTACAAGGAGAGTAAACCATATGGATACGTCGCAGACAATTTCAACGAACTTCTGTGCGGCCTTAAGCTTAGTGTCGGTGCCTTGTGATTGGGGCAGATCTCTGATTCCCTTGATCATTTGCTTTCATGAGTTCTTGCCTCATGATAAATTTTACTTATGCCCCTGCAAAATATTTAATTCTAAGCTTGCCTCCAGATTTCCTGGGTCCTTCAGATTGTCCCTCATGCCCTAGGACAGGGAGAGAGGTCTGGGGATGAAGTCACTTATGCTCCTGCAAAATTTTTAACTCTAAACTTACCTTTGTAGATCCAGGGGTCCTTCAGATGGTCCGTCGTGCCATGCCCCACGTTGGGCACCATTTGCTACAACCAACAGAGCCCGTCATGTGGGCAGGGAGGGGATGAAGCACCAACAGGAGACCAGTGATGGTAGAAGTCTCTGAGAAGTCTCACTTTATTGCTCCTTCACCTCTCCTTATATACTCTTCCCCCCCACATCCTCATTTAGTAGGATATTGGATACAGATGAGGCCAGTTAGTCTAGGTGTGTTTAGCCACAGCCCAGTTCCTGTTCCCACCCATTCCAGCGAGGGCTAATCAACTCCTTAGCCCGCAACAGAGATGTGAGGTTTGGACAAGTCTACACAGTATATTGTAGTGGGTAATTTGACACTGGTGCACAAAGAGCATGTCTCTACCTCTTTGAGCAGAACTGAAGCTGCTCAAGTGGACGTCTCCTTGTCCCCAATGTCATGCCACCTCTTGCTGCTTACGTTGTGCCTAACCAAGTCTTTGAGCTGCTGCCGGCAAATTTGCATAGAGGAAATACAATAGTTAAGAAAGCTGAGTGATAACACATGCCTTTAGGACACAACATGGTAGCGAGCATAAAATTGTAGACAATTACAGAATTGATGGCTGTATTGTAAAAGGAAAAATAGCAAAAGTTGTGCTGATTTTAGAGCTGTGTTGAAAACTGCCATCAGCAGCATTTTCGATTCAGGTTGCTGGTCGCACACGCTTCACACCTGTTGCTCTTTAAGGGTAACCAGTTATTTCAGAGTTAGGAGCCCTGTGGAACCATGACAACCAAGGGCCAGGAAGGAAGACTCGTATTTTTATTCTGGTCAGAAGAGTTTGGCTGAAAATGGAAAATCCCTTGAGAGACCATGCTTGCCCGGTGCTTAAAGTAGAAGTATCCCCAATATAATAAGACTGAATTTCTTGGAGGAAAAAAAAAATACAAAGAAAAAAAGACCTTAATTATCTTGTATCAATTGACAAAGAAATAACACTTGCAAAAGGATAGGTCTCTGCAGTGCTGTTACTTCGGTAGGACTGCAGATGACTTTTAAAGAAACTGCATAGTAAGATCATAAGTAGGTCACCTTCATAGCTGGTCAGAGGGGATGGATCCTGGGGTCTGTCCAAATGGCTTAACATTCTCTTTCATCCTCTTGGTACCTGAGCGCTCGTTGAGGCCCAGAGACCAGCTCCTTGAAAGCCCATCACTGTTGCTGTAATGAACAACTGATCTTGCATTAAGATGTGGCTTTGCCTGCCATCCCAAGTTTCTCACCTGCATTCATGAGTGCAACCTAAGTTTAAAGACTCCTACAGGAATCATTCGTGGGCACATATGTATAGAAATAAATACACAGGATTGTCCACGACGAAGGCTAAACAGTAATAGAGTACTTCATCCTAAAGTGAGCTTGTTACTGACATCGTTTCCCACCTTCCACTGTGCGATGCCATTCTTCCGATGCTGAAAAAAAGAGTTATCATCCATCCCTTGGGAAGAATGGTCAGGGATGTGATCTTCCTATTCAATTTCTTTTTTTTTGTTTTTTTCCCAGATTGCACATTCAGGGAAATTCTGATTCTATTTTTTAATTAAAGAAGAACCTTGCTCTCAGAACTCTCCTGTACATCCTTCTGGGTGAGGTAGCCCAGCACAGTTTGAGACGGAAAGAGGCCGTACAAAGCGCTTATTAAGGATCTTTCCTGGCCAACTGCTGAAAAATATCCTAAAGTGTGACCATCACATCTGCATCAAGTTATGAAAAAAGTGAGGCTTGTTAACCTGCTGTTTGGAAACCAGAACACTTTTATCAGTTCATATAATTGCTAACCCCTTATTCACTGCTCAAAGCTGGCGAGTTCTTTACCTCCTAAGATCCCACTAATTGCTGACAGATTTGATTTCTCCCTGACAGCAGGAGTCCTGTTTCTGGCCTTTACATCAAGTAATTGCTTTATTTTTCTCCCTCTGCTCTAAAAAACGGAATTCCCTTCTCCCCTGCTTGAACCTCTTTAATGGCTTCTTTCTCTGTTATTAAATCCTTGCCATTTAAATCACATTTAGCGATGTTTTGAATAACTGATTCCAATTACTAAGGCTCTTACCAAGAAGCAGCTGAAAACGCGAGTCATTACTTGCCCACAGACAAGCGGCTGCACCTTGCAGCCAGCTCTCTGCTGAACCGTATTGTGTTTCTCCTCACGATGGGGCAATCCGTACTCACGGGAGGCTGATGTTCTGCAAATATACAGCCGCCGGGGCTCTCCAATACTATCATTTGCACATAACATATATTAGATTTTATATTTATTTTATAAATATCCCAATTCCTTAAGGAAACCATTGCCTTCTTCCCACAGTGGTCGGATAGGCCACTTGCAACAACAGCGGCCAGGAGCAGCTGACCGCTCTTTGACCCACGAGACTGCCCATGCAAGGTCCAAGAAAGTGCGTGATGGCCCGGGAACGCAGCACCAGGCAGCTGCTGGGCCACCACAGTGAGTGCTCTGCTTGGTCGGATTATGCCCTCGTGACCCACAGTCTGTTTTCCCTAGAGGTAGCAAGGGTTTCAGCCAAAAAAAAAAAAAAAATAGGGGGAAAATCTCTGCTATCTTGTCTCCCCTTCTTCAAATGCCCAGGTGGCGGGCTGGGGAGGGGCGTGTCTCTATTCTTTCTGGGCTCTGCTTTCCTCAACATAGGATGCATCTGCTGAATTTGACTACATGAATGGACTTCTATTATCTCATTCTTCCACAGACTCTGTTTCTCAGCCTCTGCCTGCAATAACCACATCTCATATGGGCACTGGTTGGAGACCTGGCTGCTCCATCTACAAGCCAACTCCCTGCTAATGTGCCTAGGAAAGCAGTGCAAGGTAGCCCAAGTACCTGGGACACTGGACCCGTGTGGAAGACCCAGTGGAAAACCTGGAGGAAGGTCCTGGCTTCAGCCTGGTCTAGCACTACCGTGACAGCCATTTGAGTGTACCAAGATAGAAAAGATTCTCTCTCCTTCTCTCTCCTTCTCTCTAATTCTCCCTTTCAAATAAATGAATGAATGTTTAAAGGATGAAAAAATGTGATTAAAATTTGCGCTCTGATCATTCTGGTCCAGTCTAACCTGAAATGTTGTTTATCTTTACTAACATGGTCTTTCTGCTGCATTTGCTGGGATAAGGCCTAATTTCGTTCGCTGTGGTTCATTTGTGAAAGCCTCAGTTACACAAGGTGTGTTAAACAGGTTTGATAGAATTTGCACCTCTTTGGCTTTGTTGTTATTGTTCAAAAATATTGAACTAGTTTTGATTTATTATTTTACTTGAAAGATACAAAGAGAGAGAAATGGAAAGAAAAAGGCAGCTCTCCCCTCCACAGGCCCACTCCTCAAGTATATGCAATATCTAGCCTTGGAGCTGGAGCTCAGATCAGATCTCCCTTAGGACTGGCAAAGCTTCAACAGCTGCAGCAGCCATGCTTTAGCAGGAAGCTATATCTGGGGCTGGGGCTGGGGTGCAATCCCAGGAATTCAGTTAGGGGATGCGGGCAACCCACAAGGCACCGTTGCTATACAGTTTCTTATTGTAAATAATGAATAGCCAATTAACTGTTTAAACATGCATGTAATACCCAGGGTTCAAACAGCCCATTGGGTAGTCCTGACACAGCCTAGCCCTTGTTACCAAGCTACCCTGGCAATCAGCTGGCAAACCTGAAGGCACAAGCCCACCCTTTGCACCTGACTGGTGTCTCACCTCTGCCTAACATGAAGGACGGTCACCACCAATTTAAACCTTGAGAGTGTTACTGAATTTGAGCTGTCTCTTGATTTTATATATCATATCTACATGTGAGAAGTTTTGTTTGCGAGGTAGAAGTTAAGAGGGTTAATGACTGTCACAACTACAAAAATACACTACTGAAGTGATAGGCCATTGATTATGCCATCTATGGTGCTGGATCTTTTTCTCCTTCTGTGGGGGCCCATTAAAGTATAATAAAAAAAATCTTAGAAGACAGAATGAGGACTTTTCTCTCTAAATTCATAGGCATTCTGGATGCTGTCTTTTTGTTACAATAGGAAGTTGAATAACAATCGGACTCTATTATTGATCCTCTTCCGAAACAGTGACCAGGAAAGCTACACATGTGGCTGAAAGGACTTAAGGGAGGCTTCAGAACAACAGAGTGTGTCACACACCTGCTGTGGACCGAGGAGATGCAGGAGGACTCAGGCATGTGGAAGGAGAGGGAAGAGGCAGATTCACTCGGGGTTTTGTATTTCCCATTTTTAAACATTGCCTCTTAAATTATTTACCTTTGATATTTGTGAAGAGTGCTACCTTGGATGACCCAGATGCCCAGTCTTCTGTTTGTCTGTGGAGACGGAGGCCGTTGCGGCAGCAATGCCCATCGCAGCATCTGTATTATTCATGTGTTTCCAACCTAAAGGCCAGTACCTCATTCCCTCTGAGCCTGGCTTGCTCTTACTTAACCACGGAGACAGAAAACCTTTTTCGGACTCCAGGACTGTGTGCGTATCTGCAAAAATGGATCAGCCCCTGCCAACATCTGCTACCAGCAGGCAACTCAACAGGCCTGCTAAGCACCCAGCACCCTGCTTCTCATTTACCCACTTGGGTCTGCATTGAAAGATCCATTTACTATGGAATGGCCAAAACCCAGGGCTTCTCTGAGGAAAGTTCCCACAGAAGCGCTCGGGGGCACAGGTGGGACCACGTCTAGACTGCACAGTGTTGGGACTTTCAACCCGGTACATAGGAAGTCTTCCTCAGGCCATTTCGAAGGGAAAGAGACACAAGACAAACCAACAAGGCCGTGGTAATGAGAAACCCAGGGAGACAAATGATCCCTGGGATGATTCCAGATGAACATGCCAGAGTCAGAGCACCTGCATGTGGAAGCTGCTGTTGATGGGGTTGAGCATAACAATGTGTAAGACAGAGAACTGCGTAAACAGTTCCCTGGGCAGGGAATCTACACCCTCTCTCAGAGGTTGGCATTGAGATTCCCACCCAGTGGAGCCTGTGACCAAGGTAAAGAGAGTTGAGCAAAGGCCTGCATCTGCACTGCCTCTCAGCAACCCTACATGTGTTTCAGCTTTCTGTCTGGTATCTGATGATACCCACAGAACCACACCAGCAAGCCTGGAGGAATCTGTAGCTCTTAGCAGCAGGCAGTAGGTTTTCATGCAAGCGACTCTTAGGATTGTTGAGTCTGGTAGGAGTGTTCTGGACCAAGGAGGAGGGGCATGCAGGGGACAGTGACATCATGAGGTCAAGGGAAACCAGCTGACCTGGGGAATGACAGACATTCAGAGGTCCAGGGCCACATCCTTCCCTTCTGCCCTGAGTCCCCTTAGACATCGAGATTGGAAGGAGCTGAATGATCTTGACAGGCTCTTCCAGCTGTGAAACGAATCAGTCTTACTGCAGGGGTCTAGTTGGAGGTTTCTTATCATATTGACAAGCAGGTGTTCACAAGAGAGAAGCATAGTACTATTAAAGACAGTATGCAGACAGTGATGACCCAAAACACAGTGTAATTAGAGTGTACTAAATAGTCCAAAGAATTTTATCACTCACTGTGTGTGGGGTGCTGATAGGAGGGCACTTCAAAATGGAATTTAAAAAGCTAATTTTGGTGTAAAAATTTTTGAAATTCTTATACCATTTTACACACTTCCCCTGAACTTTTGGGAGACCTTCATGGATATGTGTGTGTGCATGCATAGTCACCCACAGGCCCTGCTCTAAACTAGTCCTGCAGATTGCATTGTTGTATAGCCACAGCTTGTCTTCTAGGTCCTTGAGTGTCCCTCCTGAGGCACACAGCTTTTCAAAGTGCTCCAGGGCAGCAGGTGTGACCACACCCTCAGAATCTCCTTGGAGGAGGAAGGGACAGGTGATGACCTTGCCTCCTCTGACATTACTCACTGCAGCCTTGGCCTTTGAAGCAAGCTTGAGAATCCACTTTTTCATCTTAAATGGTAATCTTTTTTAAAGAGTGTTTATTTTCTGAAAGGTAGAGAGATATTTTTTTCCCATCTGCTGGTTTGTTTCCACCAATACCTATAGCCTCCTGAGCTAGGCAGAAGCAGGAGAGAAGAACTCAGCCTGGGCCCCCCTAACGGGTGGCACAGGTCCAAGTGCTCGAGCTGCCACCTGCTGCTGCCCAGGGGGAGCAGTGACAGGAAGCTGGGATTGGACCCGAACGAGGTCCACTGACAGGGGATATGGGCAGCCCAAGGAGCAACCTAACTGCTGTGCCCAAACACCCCCAAAGAAATTATCTTTTCACTTGACTGTAATGAGACCAGAAATAGCTTAGTATTTGCTAATACTAGTTCTTCTATAATATTCATGATGGATATAAAGCAAATAACACAAAACATGCACCAAAAAAGTTGGGTACTTGAGTGTTTGTCAGTTCCTTACAATTTGCTAAAAGTACCATGAAATTCATCTAGAACCTTCATTTAGCAGAGAACACCTGCGCCCTTAATGAATAGTAATTAAAACACACAGCAGCACGCCTGTTAGGTGACAGAGGGTGGCTGCACTCACTATTTAAAATAGGTAGTGATTCAGACCTCGGAGTCTGCCTTCCATGTCGGTGCCACCACTCGGGAGGAAATTGAGATTTGATTCCAATTTTCCCATTTCTACAGGATTGGGGACTCTTTTCAAAATACCATAAAGTCTGATAATCAATGCCCTCACCTTGTACAGCCAGGACTGTTGGAACAGCGCTGGTGACAAAGCCTATATCAGAATCGTTCCATCATGGGATGGACATAAGGAAAAATCTTGGTCCTCTGAGACCTTGAGCAGGATCCTATTACACACCAGTGAATAGTGAATTCTCCCCTGCACCAATATGGCTGGCCTCAGCCACTGGCATCTGGGACATTTCCCTGCATTCCCTGGCCTGCTTGTCCTACCACAAAAGAACAAACGGCCCCACCCTCTTCCTGTATGCTTCCAAGCCTTCCTGCCATGGGCTGCAAGCACCTGCTCGCCTGACCTTGTCCGGTTTGTGCTGCTCATGGCCTCTGCCATTCCTGTCTCCTGGACCCACCCTTCTGTTGGGCAGCAGGTTCTGATCTACTACTTGGAGCAGTGTTCTTAGCTGTGGTGACATCTGGTGTTTGAATATGCCTTTTGCTTTCCTGGTTCTTTCTGCAGCTCTGCACACCCTGGTTCTACCCCTATAGGGCATTGCAGTGCCCAAGCTGACTGTGGTCCTATAGCAAGATATGCCCCATGTGGCTTGCTCCAGAAATTGACCCCGAAACACATACTCACCGCAGGTGGTCAGTTTGGGCAGCAAACTAAGGAAAGGACGTGGAGCAGGAACCCAGGTAGAAAAGGAAGCATCGCTTAGCAAGCCAGAGTGGTGAAAACTGTGGCCACGGCATGAATGCTCGGTCACAGCCTCTGGGGGCAGAGTCACAACACCATGGTCACTTCAGGTGTCATCTGGCGAGGCTGAGTCTTCCTAATCCTCAGGCATGTCCTGCCCGTGGGACTAGGGCAGTGTGGGTCCTTGTCAGAGAAAGCCTTCAGAGCTGGGGGAACTGGTCTTGGCGCTCAGGAGAGAAATAGGGAGCAAGTCAAGAGGTGGACTGGTCAGGATCAATGTGGGTTCCCACCTCACCCTGCGTTCAAGCACAGCAGCTTGACTACTCCACCTCACTGCTCAGTCTGGGAGGTTCCTCACACCGGCTCGGCTCCCACGTTGGCTTCTTGCATGGCCATCCAGCCTCTCACCCAGCCATCTTTTCCTCTCCATCTTGGTTGCTTTGGATGCTGGTCCCTCACTTCTTTTCTCCGACTCATAACTCGCCTTTGTCCCAGGCTGATGTCACTCATCATCTCCATCATGTGACCTTTGGGGACTTTATTCTCTTCTGAACTATTCCAGGCAAGGTCCAGTGGCTCCCGATAGCGTCCCAACTTTTTCTTGTAAGTTCAGGAGTAAGTCAAAGGGGTGTGATAACATAACATCTCAAATCTATAAGCCACTTGACCATGTTTGTTGTTTTTGTTTAAAGAAAGAACTCAGAGATTAGGGTCCCAAACTGGCTGCTTGCTTGCTTTTTGGTGCTTGCATGAACTAACTCCATCCTGTGATGTTGGCCGAGCTATTGACTTGCTAAAACAAGAAAAATCATGTGCAATGCTCCCTCCCCACCCTCACTTCATCAGTCAGCCCAGAGAAACATCAAAAATTGTTCTATGCTTCTTTTGTCTCGTTTTTCACATTTTGGTGGTCATAGCTTCCTTTTTTGGAAGATTCAGAGAACAGAGAAGCTTGTCTGAGCCTACTACTAGAATCTGGAATTCTTGAGTGCATGCGAAGAATTTTTGCAGCTTCAAATCAAATCTCACTTAAGACACATTTGTGATGTCACATTCTTGAGGGGTAAGGCAGATGTGTGACATTCTTTGCCCAAGTCCAGGTACAAATCTGAGATCTTGAAACATTGCAAAGAGTAGGAGACTTGAGTCACTTAAAGTTTTGCATTCCCCCTTACCATGAGCCGCATAGTTAACAGGAAAAGTCATTCGAAATTCTAGAATGTACTCAGAGGGCTGGACTGGGAAAACAAGAACTCTGTACGTATCCGTTATTATTTTTCTTTTTCAAAATTCTCCCCAGTGACTTTTAATTTCCTAGATAGGGGGCAGTTTTTTTTTTTCAAAGAAACTCATTTATTCTAGCATCTCACTGAGTTCCTAATGTAAACGTCTTTAAGGGCTGATTGAGAGGAACAGGGACAAGACATACAAGAGAGCCCCTCTGCTGCCTGAAGGCAATTTGCATCTCTTAAAGATGAAGAGGCAGAGGTTAAACATAAGCTGAAACTCATCAGGACTTATATACCATGAGATTTTTTTATATATCATTTCACACAAATCCATTTTTAAAAGTTGAATATGTGATTTCTAAAGTCAAATATCTGCAAAGGAAATTGGACTGACCCGAATCTGCCTTTAATGTTTAATGGTAAGGGTGTTGTGAAATTTGAAGCAATTTTGTTTTCCATGCACACACATTCTTTTTTAGGAAGAAAAATCTTTCTTTGCTCCACATTCCTCTTTGTGCCCACAGAAATGCTTGATTTGGTTTGGTATGAGTCAAACAAACTATTCTTGTCACAAGGGGAGCAAAGAAAAAAAGACCTTTTCATTCAAGTTATGGGTTCTGGAAAAATCTGTGTAAAAGCAGTCTGTGTGACTGTGGTTGTTTACCACGCTTTTGTGTAGAAAAGTTATTTTCTCCTGGATCCAACAGGAAAATAATGGGACATAAAAATTCAGCTTATTAAAGTATAGCTAGCATAGAAAAGGCGCTCATGGAACGCCTCTGTTTTCTCTCTTAGGAATGTTCATGCGTGTCGATGGAGGATTGGCCTTCCCCGCGTTTCCCTAAGATTGCATCCCGTCAGCCTTGCAGGTGTCAGAAGCGAATGGGCAAGACAGGAACCACAGCCAGTGTTGACACTGATGTGACGGTGCGCCATGCGTGCTAAACCACAGATGCCACTCATGCTACAATTTGGTTAACACATTTTGTAGAAATCATTATGATTCTGAAATCACAATGTTTAAAGGATAGACCTCTAAAAGAAGGAAATTAAGATGAACCCAGGAGAAATTACATAGTCGCCTATTTCCACTAATATGAATAGCTTTTGAACAAATGAAAGAAAAAAATACCATTAAGGATCTCAAGGGGATGAAAACAAAATCTTATGAAATCCTAGTACTGGGAGCTCAACTAGTTGACTCAGTATAATAATTTAGAGAGAGTAGAATAACTTCTCCAATACACTTGTACACAGCTCTTGTCAATTTGATCGTCCCTAATGATGTCCAGCACGTCGGAGAAGGCGAAGGTCGTGACGCCAGAGTTTCAACAGGTCTGATAGGTCCAAAGAGGTTGGAACTACAGAGGGGCCCCGTGGTGCCGGCAGCAGTGCTATTCAGCAGGCCACAGAGCTTCATGAGTTCCGGGAAATGGCTTGGGAAAATCTCTTAGGTTCTTAGATCTGGGAAGATGCTGGAAATGTCAATTAGTCTGCTCACCTAACTGCAGGCAAGGACAGACCCAAACTTAAAAAAAAAATGCATAGAACATACACGTTGCATTTAGTAGCATTGACATATAAGAAGCCTTGAAAAAAATCTATTTATTTTCCCTTCTGAAAAAACAACACCAACCTCAAAAGTCTAAAGCTGTTACTGACTTTCACATAACGTATTGGACAGAAGCGTCAGGCACCATCCTCTACAGCGCTTACCAACTTTTCTAATAAACTTTGAAACACTGAAGTCTCAGAGGTTTTGTCATTCTGGCTTGAGATCCAGCTCAACTTAAACACGAAACCAACAAATAAATGTCAAAAGATGAAAAACTTGTCTACTACGTTCTGTTTTTCATAAAGAAATACAGATTTAATAAGTTTTTAAGGGAGAACAGAATGGCCATGTTAGAACACTGCCAAAGTTATAAACTTTGACAGTCCCACATACTGAGATGAACAGGAAAATGCATTTCACAAGAAATAAAATACATTTTTTTGTCTTTTGGATTTGTTGAAGAAGAAACAGTACATCTGTCCCAAATTTGTTGGAAAGAACTGAATGGCATTCAGTTTTCCTGAGTGAATAGGTTTGCTCTTTCTTCTGCTGGGTTACCTTAAATGATTTTTTTAAAAAAGTAACTTTAATGCTATAATCAAATAAAACCAACAAGAAAAAATTGAAACATGTTTGTCTCTATTAACATTGCAGGCTGGAAATAAAATTTTTCACAGATGTAAGAAGAAAATCAATATACGAAATTAAATATTACAGGGTCGTTCACCACAGGGTTGCATAAGATAAATAATTACAACACTCTGTGGCTGTATGGTATGATTTGAAAAATGAGATAATCATAGAGTCTTCGCAGCTCTTATGAAGCTCATCTAAAACAATGTGTATAGCTGCTCAATTAGAAAGGATATTTATTATTACTGATGGAATATTAGGTAAGGGCAACACAAAGAAACGGGTAACTCTGTGGATTTCCAGGGTTCTGCTTCTCACTACCAAATTAACCTCAAGCAGCTTTCCTGATCTTCCCATGCCTCAGTTTTCTCATCTGTAGAATGAAAACACAAGAGGCTCGGCCTCCTGTGTAAGTGCCTGGTGTCTGACAGTCAGTGGACTACGTGTACTTTCTGGGGTGATCAATGCTGTTGTTGTCACTGTTGTTGATGGCAGGGGAGTTAACGCAGTCCCTATCATGGTCAAGGTTACACAGCAAACCCCAGGGCTCACTTCCTCTGGATTTATGAACCGCAGGTGCAATGAATGATCTAGGTTACCAAGTTCACAACGGCCATGCACAAGTACCAAGAAGTACTGAGAGCTGGGCAGCAAGGTTCTGTGTGAGGATGCTCCCTGCCTCGCAGGGGCCAGCTAAGTCTTACGTCTGGTGGGGATGGGGACCTGCGACCCTGGATGTGTGTGGCAGCACGCACATCCAGCAGATGGCCTTCTTCTGCAGGATTGTTAAGTCTCTTCTGGAAAATATCTCAAAATAGCAAATATTGAAAACAATTTCCAAGCAATTCTCTAAAATGACAAGAAGTCAGATCTGGTATTTGGATGACTTGTGTTTTGGGTACCGGTATACCTGACACCAGGGTCAGATATACCTCTGGCCACCAGGAGGCCGGGCCATCAAAGCCACCAGCGTTCAGTCCCCTAAATCTTTAAGCCATTTCTGCACAAAGGATTGAGACTGTATCTATTTAGTTAATGGTGCCAGCATTATAGGAGCAAGTAGGTCAAGGCAGCAAAGCCATCATGACAATAAATGGGCATTTGGGCTCTTGGCAGAAGTCCTCAAGTGCGGATTTGTCTCAACTAGGTTGCTGCTCTGCAGAAACATGCTATGTTTTTCCTGTGCTTGAATAGGTGCCTTTCTTCCCTCAGGAGAAAACTACCCAAAATTTAGTAGTACTGCTAATTTTGTTTTCATTTGGCTTTCCTACTGAGAAGAGAGAGAGCAAGAGAGAGCGAGAGAGAGCGAGAGAGAGAGAAATTGGCATAATGATTCCTTTAGATAGCACCACCTTTAGCCAGCATCGGAATTACCCAGAGCCATTTTGAAAATGCAGATTCCTGGGTCATACCCTAAAAAATGAGTCAACATGTTTGACATATGGGAGGAAACAGAATACAAACCCATCAGGGTAAGAAATGTCTGTCAGAGAAATTGATGATACTGTGATTTGTCTTCTCTTGTCTTGCACTGACATGCAGTCTAGATGTCTTGATAGAACTGTCTCTATGTCTTGTTTTAAAATCAATCTACATAAATCTTTTTTGTTTGCTTCACATATATGTTTATGTATGTTTTATTTTTCTTACGCATTTAGTTTTTTTCCAAAGAGGAGCACAGCATTATGTATTGTAAGTTGTTATTTTGGAATTAGTAAGAATATAAATAAAGAATGAATGATCAGGACAAATAGAAGAATTACAAAAGGAAAACCATGAATTGGAAACAGGATTGTCCCTCTTTTATTATGTATGTATGTTTTACATAACAGGAAATCCTCTAGTTTATTTTTAGAAGGATGTAACATGCATGCTTAAAGAAATAGTTATGATATCTACTCTTTCATAAGAATACAGATATGATCTCCTGAAACTTCTACATGCGCTCTGGGAAGTTCCCAGGAATCACAGAGATGGCCCAATGTCGACTAAACCAACACCACGTGAGAACAGAGCTAGCATAGATTCCTCAAATCAGAATCAGCACGCTGTATTAATTAAAGTTTCGGAAGAATTGAATATTCCTTGAAAATCAATAGCCCTTCTAGTTTACTCTCTCTTTTTTCTTTTTTTTTTTTAATTTATTTATTTTTCTTGGAAAGGCAGATCAGATTTATGGAAAGAAGGAGAAATAGAAAGATTTTCCATCTGCTGATTCACTCCCCAAATGGTTGGAGCTGAGTTCAACCATAGCTAAGAGGCAATGGAACTTCAGGGTCTCCCATGAGGGAGCAGGGACCCAAGGCTTTGGGCCATCCTTGACTGCTTTCCCAGGCCACAAGCAGGGAGCTGGAAGGGAAGTGGAGTGACCAGGACTCGAACTGGCACCCAAATGGGATCCTGGAGCTTGCAGGGTAAGGACTTAGCCATCGAGCTGTTGCTCAGGGCCCCTAGTTTACTCTTCATAACTAGTCCAATCTGCTGTTTGCCCAAAGATTCGAGCTGTGGCGACCCCACGCTGGCCAGGAGCTTTGTGGTACATACTCTAGCTCCCAATCCGGTTAATCCCTGGGTTTTGGGGATGGCCTCTCTCTTTTTCTTTCCTTGCTGTTTCTTGGCCCTTAAACATTAGTCAACTCTCTATCTGTGGACAACGAAGAATGATTACAATCAGAGCTTCTGATGCATTTTTATATGACCAAAGTGGATGAAAATGTATGCTGTGTCTGGAAGGAAAATAAATCACTTTGGTGACAGAGCAGAGTAGAAACGGCACCAGTGTGTCTTCGCATTTGATAACCCAACCACGGTAATTGTTATTGTAGTTAGAAGTCACGTTTTCTTACAGAAGACTCTTCTAAGAACTTTGCAGATCTCATGAATCTTCCATTCTAAGCCATCATACTTGCTCATCTCAATTACCTAAGAAGTGGCAGCAGCCGCAGTCTGATGGATGTAGAGGACACCCGTGTAGATCCATCCAAAGGGAGAGTTGGACAGAGAGCAGCAGTTACGGGAGTGTCTGCATTTCTGTTGACCTTACACACCACAAGAACACCAAAGATGAGTCTTAAGGTACCTGAGGTCTCGGCTTCCTCTTCTGCTCAGAGACTAGGGGACTGTACGGCAGGAGAAAAACATGGCCAGAAGAGCCACGAGGCCTAGGTCTTAACTCCAACTTCATGAAGAATTAATTCCATAGTATTGGGAAAGTCATTTAAGGTCTGTAGAATTCATTTTCTACAGAAATAATTCTACAAAACAAATGAGTTGGGTTAGATAATCCTTAAAGTCATCTCGTGTTAAAGCTTTAAAGCAAACATGTTTGTGTTTTCATATATAAGTGTATACATATATATATGAAATATATACGTGTGCACACACATACTTGTTTTTACATGAAGTAAGACTTATTTCTCTTAGTTTTTTTCTTTACAAGAATTCAAGATAAAGGTCTTTTCTCTATGACTAACAACATGAACAAGCAGCAGGAAGGAGAGTCACCCATGAAAGTTTGAATTTGCCCAACTGAACCATCAATAAAACTTCAGACACTGTTTCAGAGAAACGAGTTCAGCCTGTGAGGTATAGAAACAGACAGAGAAAAGCCGGATCTCTGGTTCTCAGCCAAGCCAAAGCCATCCACAAAATCAGACTGACAGAATGAAAGAGACCTCGGGGCTCCCAGTTCTAACGTTGTGGCAATAAAGGAAAGAGCTCCGTGCTTGCCTAGAGGGTTTTTTGCCACAACAATGGACAGTTTTCCATCCCTTAGTTCACTCCCCAAGTGGCCGCAATGCCTGGGGCTATGCCAGGATGAAGCAAGGTCCAGGAGTACTAGCAGGTAGCTGAATTAGAAGTGGAACAGCCAAATCACAAACTAGGGCCCATATGGGAGGCCAGGAATGTAGACAGTGGCTTAGCTAGCTACGCCACAATTGATGAGTTGTATTTGTCACCACAAGAGAAATATTATGGGAAAGCAAAGAGAATTGTACTAGTCAATGAACACTGTAAAGAGCAGTGAATTTTCCTTTTCAATGAAGCATACATAAGAACTGGCACAACAAACACAGACATTCATTCTGCTGCTGTAATTAGTTACGCCCATTGCCCTGAAAATGAGACATGTGCCTCTTACTATTGCAGAACCAACAGAAGCTTGCACATCACCCTTGATGTTAACTGTCCTTCTATAACTCAGGGTCAGCTGAAGGCTCCAGCAGCTTTGACCCTGATGGCTTAACTGGAAGGTGCCAGGTTAACCCTTGAATCAGTGAACTTTAATCAACATCCAAGTGTCCTTCTTGCCTTAAGAGCAGGCAGGTGCATGGTAAGAAGCAGGAAACCATCCCACATCCCCAGGATTCATTGACTCATTGAATTAGACACGGGGGGACCTGGAGGGCAGGGAAGGCAGGGAAGGCAGGGAGGGCAGGGAGGGCAGGGAGGGCAGGGATGGCGGGGAGGGTGGTGTGGAAGCCTGGTCTTTGTCCCCGGGGTGGAAAGGCAGTCACAGCCTCCAAGGCCACCAATAAGCTCAAATCAGTCTTCCCAGTTGTCCCTGTCAAAGGTTCTCCTTTCCCCAGGTTGTTTGACAACACTTCCTTGTGGGAAAGGCTTTGAGAGGTCACAGTCATTGCACATGTGGTAGTGACACTGTAGGGACCTTTCCAGAGCTGAGTTTCCCAATGGTGCTAACCATGTGGTTGAGTAACTCCTGAGGATGGCTATCCCACGGTTGGCAGGAAGCTTGCCAGGTTCAGTTTCTTCACCTCTGATGCTAGAGGCACCAACCTCCCTCTGCCAAGTCGTGACAACTAAAGATGTCTCCACACACTGCACATTAGCCTCTGGGAGTGAACATGCTCTGGTACTCTGAGTACCACAGCACTGGAGTGTTCACTCTTTCAAGCAATGAGCTCTTGATCTTGAGCTAACATATTTCTGGAAATCAGGTGAGAGATCACAACTCTCCAATACCCTCATTCGGCCTCCTAACTTACCTTTTAAAATGATTGTTATTACTGCAGCTGACCAAGGAGCTAATGGCCTGTCCACGCAACTGGTATTCCACTAACCATCACCGCAGGTTCCTGTAAGGTCAAGGTGTTCTGAAGGCCCCTCCAGAGTGTCTCACAATCACATCTAGCTTTTTTCTGATCATCAAATGCTGCCACCTGGACTCTGCCAATCCAGGTTCTTGCCAAAAATTCCAGTGAGTCCAATTCCATGGAAAGATCTTCCAGTATCTATTCTAACCTGTAACCACCAATGGTTAAATGCTTTTCCCCAATCTTCTCTAAACAGACATTTTGGAGACACGTTTCCTAAGACTCTCGTAAGGACTGTACAGGATTGAGTCATCCACGTTTTTTTTTTTTCTCCTCTCTCACTTACTCTCCATGTCCCTTACTCTTACCTCTTTGTGGGAATCATATGCCACAATAAATGGCCTATACAGAGACCTCTGTTTTGAGTTCCTTTTTCCCAAGCAGCCCAGGCTAAGGTTCGTGGTGTCAAGAGGATCCTAAGAAGCAGAAATCCTGGTAGGATCATTCAGCGGTCAGATAGCAGTAAGAATTCTGTGGTTGGTGCTAAGGGAGGTGGAGACCACCCCTTGCATGCAGACACAGGTGCAAGGTGCTGCTGGAACCTGAGCATGAGGGACATAACAAGGTTATACATAACAGCTATATACATGGGGAGTGAGCTGGCCTCTGATAACTGCTTTTGGAGATCTTAGGTTGGAGTAAACAGCATAAGCTCAGGTACCCAATTATCAGCTGAAAGCCTGCATTGAGATGCTGAAGAGGGATCCCTGCATCTTTTACAAAAGGAAGAAACTGCGGAGAACTGGACACATGTTCTGCGAAGGCACAGATACACAAAGGGATCTCTTCAGGGTACATACTCTGGCCCAGTTCTCACAGCTTTACCCAGTATCAGCAATCTCAGCCTAGGCTTCTTCTAAGGAGAGACTGATGCAACAAAGAAGTCGCTGCTGATATGTGGGTGTTTTACTGTGGGATGTGTCCCAGGAAACGGGAAGCAGGGGCAGGAATAGCAAAGCGCGAGGTGGGAAAGGCCACAACGGATGACTCAGTCCTGCAGGTCTTTCAAACAGCCACCCAGGAAAGAATGGAAAAAGCACCTAGCCACTGGCTTCTGTTCCTGGTTAGTAAAGAAATGTTCTGAAGCATGTCAGCTCCCCCGTATGTCTGGGCCATACAAAATAAGTTCTACCTGCTTTCTGAAGAGTGTCCTATGTCATCGTGTCAGAGAAGGTCTTGAGCAGGAAGCAACAGAGGGAAAGACACAGGAAGCTTGCATGTGCTCAAAGCTGGTTGAAGCCTTCATGGGACTGTTCACTTGAGCCATGGCTGGAATAAGGAGTTGGGCCCCAAACATGTGAAGTAATGCATAAAACTTCTATTCTCACTAGCGAAGACAATGTTTCAGGGAACAAGAAATGACCTACGGTGCCAAATGCTGTGAAGTAAGATGAGGGCTGAGCAGTGACCATTACACAAAAGGTCGCGGTGACCTTGATGAGAATAGCTCTAATGAGGTGATAATGGCCAAAGGCTGACTCATCCACCCAGACTCACTCTTCCTCCATATGGCGATGAAAATACAACTCACGAGAGAGGGTAACCACCCCCCACTTGTGTCGTTAACTTCCCCAACTTCCCTATTAACCTTGGCAATCACCCTCAGCTTTTCTCTTTAGTCACAGGAGGAGGTGGCCATCTTTCTGTCTTCCTCTCCCAGCCGCTCAAGGTTTCAGCCTTTTTATTGTTCACCCTGACATAGTCACTTCCCGCTCTGTTGCATTATTCCCATCCTGATGCCACACGGAGCCTAGCATGGGGTGCCCTGCCACATCCCCTCCCCTCCTCCCCAGCTTCTGCATCAAAGGCAAGGTGCACCTGAGTACAAGAAGCCTGTGAGCAGGCTCGGGGCTTCCCCAGCTCCACATTGCTTCTACAGCCAAACGCCTCTTCCTTCCATGCTTTGTATGGTAGGAGCTGCCACCCTCACTCCTGCACCTGGTGCCTCCTGGCTCTTAGACTGCTACTACCCAACCCTTGTTCAGGGTCATCCCTCAATGTTACTTGAAGCAAAGAAATTGTTTCCCTCCTTCTCCTTCAGGACCACATCTTAGCATAGGATTCCTTTGGCTCTTGCCTGCTTCCTGACACTTCCTGCCACTCCTTTGACACAAACTTTCATGGCTTCTGTCCACTCTTGCCCCACTTGTCTGAAGCCTCTGCTTCTTCTCACTGTACCTCCAGGGCTGATGTTTCCAGCCACATTTTGCCCGATGCCTGGTTCCTTAGCCTCTCTCATTCCCATTCACTCTCTTGGTTTTCACCCACCTCCATTTTTGCCTGATAATGACTCATAAAACCATGCCACCAGCCCAGCCCTCCCCATGGCCTGGTGGCATCTGTGTTCAAGTGCATTTTTTAAAAGATTTATTTATTTTTATTGGACAGTCAGATTTACAGAGAAAGTGAGACAGAGAGAGAGAGATCTTTCATCCACCAGTTCACTCCCCAAGTAGCTGCAACAGCTTGAGCTAAGAAGATCCGAGGCTAGGAGTCAAGAACTTCTTCTGGGTCTCCCACATGGGAGCAGAATCCCAAGGGTTTGGACCATGCTCTATTGCCTTCCCGGGCACAAACAGGGGGCTGGATGGGATGTGAAGCAGCTGGGACTCAAACCAGTGCCCTAAAGCATATTATTCAACTGATCACAGATGAAGAAAATTTAAACTCCTGTTTGCCAGGGTCTTCTTCATTATTATTTAGTGCCGGCCATACTCTCTGACTGCAGATAGATGCATGAAATGAAGTCTTTTCTTATTCACCCTAGCTGGTTGGAGCATCTCCCGCCTTTGAACTATACATACCACAACTTTGTATATTGACATACTCATCTGCCTTCGAGTCAATTCACTTCTAAAGGCCATCTTTCTTACCATATGCAAATTCTGTAAGCTCAAGTTCACGACCTGTCTCATCATGATTTCCCATATTTTGTCAAAAGCAACCAAAACTGGTGCTTCAATAGGACGAGTACCTGAATGAATGAATATATAAATGAACAACTAAAAAAAGGATATTATCTGGTAACTTGCAAACTCTACAAGCTCAAGAGTGTTGAACGCATCCCTGTCTGTCCTCTATCTGCTAGAGCTCTCCACCAAATCCACCACTTGAGGGATCAGAGATCAGAAAACTTTGTTTCTTCCTTGTGAGCAGTGAACATAAGAGGCCACAAGTAGCAATACACTCATGATACCCTTGGGCCTATTGGACTCGTTTTTGGCCACTAACTCACTTAATTTGGTGTAGTTTAGCACATTACAAGATCGTTCAAGAGTGCTATAAATGATGTCAGACACCATCAGAAACCACTTCAGAAAATCACTGCCTGTTGCTAGATCAAAAGGTGAACACCTGGAACCTAGCAATGCAAGGAAAACAGAATAAATCACGTTTCCTTCTCTACCTCTTAGAGATTTGCACCTTTTTGCCCTAAAGAAAATCCTTATTTTCTTACATTTTTAGCTACTGTGATACACGTAAAATCATCAGTACAATAATAAAACATTCCTGATTGAAAAGGAATTCTCTTGAGTCCATTCACTCCTCCTTGCAACTATTTTAATCTATCTTCAGGTTATTTTATTGTGGTATTATCTTCAACACGTAAATCAAGCAAAGAAAAATTAACAGTCTTCATTAAATAAGTAATAACAATGCTTCAATATTCAAGAAATACTTGAAGGTAAGCTGTTGAGTGTAACTCCAGATTTAAAAAAGAAAAAACAGCAATGTGGCAGGTAGTACTTTTGTTTAGATAAAAACTTAGGGCTCAAAATAGTAATATTTTTCATCTTTGGTTTTTTCTTTCTATCTCAGAGTAAGTTGCAAAAGAGAGGCTATTAGGATAGTTCATATGTGAATGCTTTCAAATGCACCTCAATTTTCATCCGATCATTTATTTTTTGTGTGTTCATTCCCTGAAGCCTACCGTGTGCCTGACCACTTGGTAACGATTGTCAAATTGACCAGGGAAGGTGACTTACACGAAGCTGTGGGTGGATTGAACCAGCATGTAATGGTACATGTGTCTGTAGCAGCTTCCTTTACTAAAAAAAATTGCCACTCCGGGCTTCCCTAAAGTAGTGAGGGAAACGAGATGTGGGCAAAACGAAGACTTGTTTTTCACTCATTTTTATAGCTTGAACACGGTTTATCTGAAATTGTGTGAACTTGATATGCTATTGTGTTAATGCTTCAAGGCTGCAGAGTTCAAAAAGAGATGGTTTGTTTGAAATTATAGTTCCCAAATGTGTTTCCACTTAGGATTTTACAAAACAAATGCTGTGGGGATTTGGAGAAGGGGACAGCATTGAAAGAAAGAATGTTCACGTTTTCCCTTCGCATTCTGCTCTCGGCACCCAGAGTAATTGGGTTCCAGGACACTATGACAATCACATTGGTTAGACCCTTTTGGGCTTTGTCTTGAATGGAACATTAAAAACAAAAATGCACAGGAGGGTTTTGTTCCTCCCAAAAATGAGCCTGCCTTATTCTGAAGATAATTCTTTAAAAATTTACTTCTTGAAATAACTAGACGAAAATATTTACGAATATACCTTGAGGTCTCTTTAAAAAATAATGGCAAAACTGAGCATGTGGCCCACAGTTTAGGTGATTATGCTGCCTGAATTCCACATCAGAATGCTGGGTTTCAATGTGTGGCTCCAGCATCCCACTAACCCAGACCCTGCGATGGGGCGGATGATGGGTGACTCAAGGAGCTGGCTTCCGTCCACCCACGCGCCACACCCACACTGACTTCCTGGTCCCTGTTTTCAGCCTTCTGGCTTTTGTTGAAGAACTCTGCTTCTCAAGTGAGATAAAAGAATTTGTTTTTAAAAGGCAAAATAGTAGACTTTATTAGCACAAATGTGTTTCTGACTAAACAACTTTGTCCAAAGATTTTTTCTACTTTATATTGAATGACTTGCAATATCACGAATAAAGAAACTCTGTGTGTGTGTGTGTGTGTGTGTGTGTGTGTGAGAGAGAGAGAGAGACAGACAGACACACAGACAGAGAGACAGAGAGAGAATATGTTTTGTTGTGGTATGTGTGAGAGAAAAAGACAGGACTTTTTTTGTGTGTTGTGTGTGTGTAACAGGAGATGATGTGTTGTCTGGGTGTTTGTGTGTGTGACAGATGTTTTGTTGTAGTGTGTGTGTGTGACAGAGGGGATGATCTGTTGTACTTTGGTGTTGCTCTTCTGGCCCTGGACCTGGAGGACAGAGGAATGCCTTCTAGTGCTTAGCCATTCTCAAGCTCTCACGATGCCTCCACACTATTCACAGAGAGTGGGAGTCAGGGAGGAACAGCAACCTGTTGGAATGTGGAGAGAAGGGAGGCCCAGCACTTCAAAACAATGAATTGTCCTAAGACTATATCTTCAGACTCTGCATTTTCTGCACTGTTTGGCACAGTAGTTAAGTCGCTACTTGGGACGCCTACATCGTGCCACATGGCCTGGGTTCCAATCCCGCTTGCAGAGCTCCAGTGAGTCATAGCTCAACTGACCGGGGCTCTGTGTTACACGTGGGAGACCTGGAGGAAGCCTGGGGCTCCTGGCTTTAGCCTGACTGTTGCGGGTATTTGAAGAGTGAACCAGTGGCCAGAAGACACTGTCCTTAATACCTCTCTGTCTTTTTCACTCTGCATCTCTCTGTGCTTCAAATAAAATTAAACTCAATCAATACATCAAGATCCATTGGGTTACTCTCCAGTGAGCACAGTGACCTTGACTGAGTCTGACCGGAGCCAGAGCCGCGTTTCAAGCCCAGGTGCTCTCCAGCGAAATGTGGACATCTTAATCATGAAGCAAAGTGTCCACCTCAACCCTCAGGATCTGGCAAATATTCAAGCATTCCTGAATCCCCACTAACAGTTTTGACTCTGAAAAAAAAATTTATTTTGTTCAGGGAAAGTGTCTCTTAGTACCATGTGAAGATGTTTTGGTTACACTTGATGCTTGTCCCTTGGAACTCTTGCCTCCGATAGATACTAAAACGCACAGATGCTCGAGTCCCATGTTTAAATAGTTCAGTGTTTGCATAGAACCTACACACATCCTCCCGTATACTTCACGTCACCTCTAGATTGCCTTAGTACCTAACATGTTAGGTGTAGCCATGGTTGTTACGCTGCACTGCCTAGGGAAGAGGCATAAATGACGTGGAGGCTCAATAAAGATGCAACGTTTTTTAAAGATATTTTTAGTCTGTGGTTGGTTGCATCTGTTTTGGCGGTAAGACATGTGAATATGGCGGGTCAACTGTAAAAATCTGTTATGGTATACACATTTAATATATGTTCGTTACATGCACATAGAACCTTGTACATTTGTTCGTTATATTTATATACAATATATTTTATGAGAAGTTAGAATCCAGGGGTCATCCCAGTTAAATGCCGTTTTTATCCTTGTAATAATAAACCAACGGGGGGAGGCATTTGGCACAGCAGTTCAGACGTCCCTTGGGGTGCCTGCATGGCACTTCACAGTGTCCAGGAGTGACCGCTGGCTCAGCTCCTGAGCTCAGCTCCCTGCTAATGTGCACTGGCAGCTGCACGTGCTGACTCAAGTGCTTGGGTCCCTGCGACCCTGTGCGAGACCCTGACCGAGTTCTAGGCTCCCGAACCCATCCTAGCCCGGCTCTTAAAAACATAATGAGTTACTTGTAGCATTTTATATCTTATTTTTGTGCTTGGACCCAGCCTGAGACTGAGACACATATGGCTACATATCCCTAAAGAAATCTACAAGTGTCTTTGATTTGATTTAAGGCTTTAATGTTGATACACTATTTTATATGCTTTTTAAACTAAAAAAAATATTCTAGATAAAATACAAACTATATGTCCAAGACATTTACACTGAATAAAGTCTGAGTGGGAAGGAAGTTTCATTTTTTCTTTTTCAGCTGAAGAAAAAAGATCAGTTGACTGAGCCCTGCCATGGCCGGAGCTGGCTGGAATGGGTGAGACAGGAGGGATGCTGAGCCAGCCACCCGACCAGCACCCTCTGTGGGTCAAGCTGGGGTCTCAATTCACGTTTGAAGTGACTGTTTGAAGCAAATTAAAGTCCTACTATTCTAAGTGCAATTAGAATAGCAATAGGAATACCCACAAGGTGCTCCTTTTGTGTCAGTCTTGGGCCAGGGGCCTGTTCTGCAGCAACTCAACAGATTCTCACAGCCACCCTGGAAACACAGCCCACTTCTCACGCCGTTTGCAGCTGAGGAAACCGAGGCACAGGGCTCTGCCCGGAGACCACAGTGTTGGTCACACTCCTAACCCCTCTTTGACTCTGTGTCCGCAGACCTCCACGACCTCCACCTACCAGCATCTCCGGAACACAATTTGGCAAATACAAGAGGCAGGACATTTATTTGATCTCTTGCCAGTCAGAAATGCATGACCTTGTGATAATCAGAAATCCTCCCCTGATTAGAGTCGACGGTTCATGTGGGCTGAAACTTCCGCTTGTACCTGTCATGTAACTTACCTGCCAGGTGAGAAGAGGCAAGAGGCTTCTTGCCTGCTCTTAAATACGAACCCTAACCCGGCTGATATTTGTGAGCTAATAACCAAATAAAATTCAAAATGTGCATTACTAGTTAAACACAAAAACAAACAAACAAAAGACTCAGGCTTTGCCATTCGCCCACGAACAATTCAGGGTGGTAGAATCCTTGTCGTATTCTCACAGCAGCAGGACGCAAGGGGACGCCACCCTGCAGAGTGCAGGCTCATGGACACAGCACTTCCTGCACGTCAGTGACCTGGAGGGAAGGCAAACGGGGAGCTTTGAGCATCATTAGCTGTCCTGTGATTCTTGCTCGCATCCACCAAGGTCAAGCTTAAGGTGGGGAAATGTGACAGTAAGGCTGACCAGTAGATAAAGAAACTGTCCAGTCGACTCTGTTCTCAGCCCCTGTCACAGGGGGAGGGCATCAATGTCAGGTTTGTCCGAAACAAAAGCTTTGGTCCTGCAAAGGCCTCTTGCCACGCCCTGACAGCTTCGGTTTCCCGTGACCGCGCATCAGCGCGGAGCGGGATGTGACCTCATTACGCTCCCGCGAGGAAAGGCCTTGGTTTAGGAACCAACAATCCCAAGTAGATGACCGCGCTGGGTTACGCACAGCATGCGGTCTCGCCTGCAAACCTCGACGAATCCAGGGAAACTGGCTTCTAATTATTTCACTATTCAAGCTTGGATTTATCTTACTCGCTATAATTTTTCACATTGTCAGCTGACAGAACTTTGGAACAAAGAAAAGCCCCTGCGTGGGTGCCTGCAAAGAATCACACGCGTATCCGTTCTCATAGTCCTCCAGATTTAAAGGTACAGCTTGAGATATATCATAGGAATACATAATAGAATCCTTGAGTGGTTCAATGGATGGCTTGAATTAATAAAAACATAGGGAAATTATTCTTTAAAACCATGAATTCACAACTACAAAGCTTATTTTTGCTTTGCTATTATTAATACAATAAGAAGCTTGACTTTGACCCTGGAATCATAAACGTGGAAAACATTAACGGTATTATATTGACATGTCTGAACCTCTCTTTTTCTGCATTAAACTGAGGCTTCTGATAACTTCGGACGAGTCCCTGTGGCACCAAATAAAGCTAAACAATTCATACAGACCGAGATCAAGGGAGCCTAGTGAAGAAAAAGATTCCAGTGCCTCAATAAAAAGAAGATTGTTTGAAACCACGGGCAATTATCAATGTTTTCAGACTAGAATTTAAGAGATCATCATTTTTTAAAAAAAATAAATATTAATCTTTTGGAAAAGCTGTCCTTCATAAGCAGCTTTGTAGCAGAGTTTTCAAAAAACATTTTAGACCCATATCGATAGAAATGCCTTCATATTATTGACAGATTCTTTTTCCTTTAACTATGACACATTTAAACCGAGAAAGAATTAGAAGGCTTCAGTTGTCTTTAATGTACTAGCACTTCCGTTACAGTGAGACAAGATGTCTGTTAGAGTGTTAATATGGTTTTTTTCTAAAAATGCGTACAACTAAGGTTGTGCTTTGGCAGCACAAAATACAGTGAAATGTGGCTTCTGGATGAGCGGGTCGCCTTTAGCCTAAGCAGAACAGTAGCTGTGAATCTGAGCAGGACCACACTCCAGGGAGAAGCTCGCCCCCAAGAGTGATAAGGAAGCAATTGGCCCTGGTCATCTGGTAGAGACACTTCTAGAAAAGATTCCACACCAGCTTTTCCCAAATAAAAGAGGAGGTTGAGAATGTGTTTGGAAGCCTTTCACAGCCTGAAAACAGCATGTGTGACTCCAAGTGCCTGGGAATATTGCTGACTAGATAGAGCTCAGGGCATCGCATTTTCTTGGGTTTCCTGCTAAAATTATGGCTTTTGTAAGATTTGCAAGATGAACCACGTTGCTTTCCAATGATCATTTTTGCCAGAATGAGTTTTAAGAGGAATGCTTCTTTGAGGCTCAATTAAAATATATGCCATGGGGGTCTGGCACAGTAGCCTAACAGCTAAAGTCCTAGATTTGTATGTGCCAGGAACCCATATGGGCACCAATTCTAATCCTGGCGGCCCCATTTCCCATTCAGCTCCCTGCTTGTGGCTGAGAAAACAATTGAGGACATCCCAAAGCTTTGGGACCCTGCACACACATGGGAGACCCAGAAGAGGCTCCAGGCTCCTGGCCTCAGATCAGCTCTGCTCTCGGGAGTGAATGAGCAGATGGGAGATCTTCTCTGTCTCTCCTCCTGTCTATATATCTGACTTTCCAATAAAAATAAATAAATCTTTAAATGTATGCATATATATTTATATGCCTTGAAAATATGAACCTGTGTGGATTTTTGCAAATTATTAAAATGAACTTCCATTGTGCTTCTCCTCTGGCTGTACACACAGGTAGCACTCTATTCGGAGGCAAGGGCTGAATCCATTTCTCATCTGAAAACCCAGGGAGATGTGGCTTCTTCATAGCTAAGCCAAGCTGTCCCCTCTACACAGCAATTAGAAAACCAGCTGGATTCACCTTCAGTCTTTCATTCCAAACACAGTAACAGACATGTCTTGTTGATTTCCCTGACAACTCTTAACGCTCTCCATGTTGTTGCGGGTGCATGCTAATCTTTTCCCAGGTCATTGTCTTCTACAAAGATACATATTGTAAACTGAGATATGTATGAAGTGTACAAAGGGATAACACGATGTATTCAAGCGCTGAGAAAGTGAACACACACACGTGTGTGCATGTGACTTGCCCCCACAGAGGGCAACACCTGTTACACGTGAGCCAGATCATTGCCCGGAAGGAGAAGTGGGGAGAGGGGGAAGAGTGACCACCTCAGCAGCTCCTCCTGCCATGGCCCTCGCAAAGGAATGGGGCTGTGCTTGCTTCTTGACCTCTTCTTTAAGTTAGGGGCAGGTGCCTCTACTCACGTGAAGCCACCGGGGAAATTTTGGCTTCTCCTGTAAATTCTTTGTGTGTCTTAATATCCCCATTTCCTTGGTATTCTGCTCTGCCAGTTCCTGGATGAAATAGATGCATCCTGCCGAAGGGAGAATTTTAATTTACAGGTAAAGGGATAAAATCTCAGTAGCTTCCAGCTCACTCAGTCTACCTGTCTGCCTGCTTATTCACCCTCCATCAGCATCACTATGACAATATGACTCCTTAGCAAACTCTCTGAATGGAAATGCTTTCAATCATCTTGAGCTATATGTATGTCCCAAAAGCTGTCCCTCAATTTATTTTTGTTTAAACAGTTGATATTTCATTTGCCTCAGGGAAACTTTAAGGGATAAGTCATACTTCTCAATTTCAGTTCTCAGATCTCTTTCGTATGTGTAAGTATGACTAATGTTGATCGTTATCTTTAAGTGGACTTTCAATACTTTAAATGGGCCTTAAAAACTGCCAAACATTTAAGTTTCATTCAAAAATTCAATATAATTAAGAAATTTTAAAGTCGTTGTTAAAAACCCAATAGAAGCTAAAACAGTTTTTATGTACTTAACCTTTAATGATATCATAGTCCTCTTAAACAATCCAGTATTATATGTGAGTTTAGTAATAGTTCAATTGTTAAATATCATGACTAACCAGCCCAAATAGAGGGATGTCTGGGATACAGAACTTTTTATCTTAAAATGAAGATAGGCCTGAACCAACCTAGGGAAGTCAGTCCCAAAGAGTCAACATGACACAACTGAAAATGTTCAACTGAATGTCAGAACAATGGGACAAGTTCATAAAATAATGGATATAGGTTCCTTCTTAATGCTCAAATATTAACATTACACTTTTTATAAGCACAGTTGCTTCTAGACTTAACACTTGATCTTCCCAGGGCTAACAGCTTCTTATCCACCAGGAAAATCTGTTAGTATCCCAGTGAGTTTGAGTCACTTGAGCACAGATTTCGAACTATAATGTGACTAGATTCTAATAAAATACACTGAATACTGGTTAATGGTTGAAATGTCACAGGCTTCAAAGCATGAAAGTGAACTCAACATCATTAAACCTTGGGAAAAAACACATCACTATTTAGTCTGCAAAACTAGAGCAAAACAAGGTAAAGCACAGAAAATAGTAAGTGTTGGCAAGGATGTGGAGTACTCAGAACTCCTGTGCACCCTTTCTCTTTCTGAGGTTGTGAAATGGTGGAGCTACTAGGCAAAACAGCACACGTGAAAGCAGAGTTATAAGATTAACAGTTTCACTTTGGGCATACATCCGAAACAAGTGACACAAAAGCTCGAAGAGATGTTTGCACACCTATGCTGTCAGCAACATTGTTCACAACAGCCAAAAGGGAGAATTGATCTGTGCCTGCTAATGGACGAAAGGATACATGAAATGTGGTTACAGATATGAGTGCAATGGGGTATTATCGCATCTTCAAAAGGAAATTCTGACATATAATACAAGTGGGTGAGTTTTGAAGACATTATGATAAATAAAACAATCCATTCACTAAAAGACAGCAGAATGTGTTATGTGTATGAAGTAAATAGTCTAGTCAGATGAGTGGAGACTGAAAGTAAAATCATAGGGCACGGGGGAATGTGCACTTTTTGTTTTAGAGTTACAAAACGAAAAGAGAACCAGGGACTAGTTACGCAGGAAGGTGACTGTCTCTAACACTGCCGATCACTACACTGAAACACGGTGAAATTTATATTATATATATTATTCCTCAGTGGAAAAAAAAAGCTTGTTAAAATTATAGCAGCAATCAGAAATTTCGTAATTACAAGTGTTGCTGAGGATGTGTGAAAATTTGAACCCTTGTATACTGCTAACAGGAGCAAAAATAGTGCAGTCACTCTGGAAAACACTCTGGTGAATCTTCAGTTGATTAAATACAGAGTTACCACTTGATCCTATGCTGGAGAACCTACTCCCAATGTGACATCCGCGACAATGTGATCTTCAAAGGTAATTAAGGTCCACTGAGGTCCAGCGAAGGCGACTCTCATCTAACAGACCCTGTGTCCTATGAGAAGGTAGATAGCAGGTGAGTTCACACCAAGATGAAGGGCCACATGCCATCCCAGGAAGAGGATACGTGCCAGCCAGCAGGAGAGGCTCACCCAACATCAGCTGTCCCAGAAGCAGACAAGCTGCTGCTGCCAGGAAAGCCATCTGCCCATGGCATTCTGCTACGCAACCCAAGAGCACTCAACCTCTACCAGTTTCTAAAAAACCATTCTGATGCCCTTTTCCATGTTGACAGGCTTTTGAACATTTAAAAAATTATTTGACCAATTTTCCAAGTTGTACAGCAACTTCAGTTTGTTCTTTTCCTTGGAGCCTGGAATTCAGCTTGCAATACAGTAACTCTGGTATCTTCCCACTTATTTTAATTTTGCGTCTTACTTTATTCATCTTTTTGCATTCTTTAAGGATTTGTAACCATTTTACTCCTTCTTAAATAATTCTTTGGTCATGGAAAATGTACTTTGAATTTCAGGTTTTATTCATACGAAGTGAAGCAATCCCTCCTCAGCATCTTTAACTCACTCTTGCACAGAGAACATGCCAGAAGGAGGACAGAAACCTTGAACAAAAGCCAGATTTCCCCAGTTGTGTGCCTGAACTGCTCAATGGCTTATCAAGGCTTTTGTATTACCATTAGTTTTTCTGTATTCTTTTTTCCATTGTCATTTGCAAAAGACTTGTCAAAAAGGTCCGGTACGATGTTGAGTTCATTGGCATTTAATATTTGAGACACCGAGCGTTTCTAAAGAGCTTACAACTCATGCAACATGTTCGGATTCTATTGGTTTTGTTGACCAATTGGCAAATGATTTTAAAAAGTGAAAGATTTGATTAAAAATATATCAAAAAGAAAACTTCATCCCATTGTGTATAAGTAGTAAGAAGGAAGACATGCAATACAGCTACATTTATAATTTGAAATATACACACTACAAATTCAGGTTCTGCTACGGAGTGCACTCACAGAAACACTAAAGCTAAATAAGCTTTGAAAGAGTCTCTATGTTTGCTACAATCGTCTCATGCATCATGTGGAAATATTAGATAAAGTTCATAGAAACAATCTGATTTTCAGTAAACTGCTCAGTTGACAAATTGGTTTTGCAGCAAGTTGATTTTCTCCTTTCCAGTTATGAATCTGGTCGGGTAATTGCATTCAGCAACCGGGAGTCTTCATAGCACATCACCTTCGAAGTCAGAAGAGGAGCAAATAACCTCTCGTTTAAATAAGATGATGCACTTGACAGCTGCAGAGATGACTTTGAAGTCTGGAAAAAGTTTTAACTTTGACTGAGGTTATTCGTGACAAACTTCATCTCAATGGAAACACGTTTTTTCCCCCCTTCATTGTATGCTAACTAAAAAGATGGTTTTCTTCAACCGGACATTTTAAAGCACTTAGTAAAACAGCTACTTGACATTTAACATTTTCCTTCTTGAAAACAGATTTATCTTTATAAGGGTTTGAAGTGATAAATACACTGGATGGAATGAACACTTCACAGTGACTTCAACTGCTTACCCATCCTGCACCATTAACATGCAATAAATACATGTTTTAAATATTTGCTTCTAGAGGTTTCTTCATGAACTTAAGCATAAGTTATCTAAACAGTTGAGAAGAGATTTATAGTTATGAAGAGGCCCATATGTCAAGGAAAGTTTTATGATATGTTCTATAATAAATTAGCAATAAATGGATACAGGTGACTGTGGAATTTATGACCTTTAATGCTTTAATACTGCACTAAAGAAAAGCTAATTATTAAGGTCTGAAAGGGTAATATAAGAATACCATCTACAAATTGTCAAATTAAGCCATTAGTGCTAGGTACTGGCTAGGTGCTTTTTATGCAGACTAAGCAGAGAGGCAGATGCAAATGAATAGAAGCAGAGCCGAGACCACGGAGCAGCAGAAAGGCAACTTGCAGGCTTCCCAGCTGAGACAAAGGAATTTCAACTCTTCCATTTTACTCTTCTGCTCAAAATGCATCATTCCTTCAGCAGTTGGTGGAGTATTAGACACTGCGAAGAAATGACTTATTTCACTAGATCCTCATATGCCGTTTAGTGGATATTTTTCCCCAAGAGCACAGGGAGATTTGAACACAAGAGGTCCCAGAAAAAGTGATCTGACTGAAAAATGAAATGTAAGCCATTTGCAGGTTTGTGTAAGACATTTCAATTAGAGCCCTAGTCGGAATGAGTCATCACTTTCATCCTCAGTTTTTCCTAAGAAAAAAGAATTCACCCTTTTATTCCTAATTCGAACCTCACCAGGGGGTAGATGAGTTTGTTCCCTAGAGGGAAGAGGCTATTGTGAAAGTCTGGTTTCTAAAATGATCTTCCACTTTCCAGCCTCTCACCCTTTTAATCCATTCTCCACACCAGCCCCAGAATAGTCTTTATTTTTAGGGAAAAATGTGATTCTATCACAACCCTTCTTCCGATGCTTTGGCAGCTGCTGAGTGCTTGGTCCTGGACTCCAGGCAAGCATGCTGTGCCGCTGCTGACCCAGCCCCCACCTGTCTTCCAGCCCCTTATTCTCCAGGGACCCTGGGCTGTGGCCAGAAGCCCCTGGGCCACCCTCGTGACTCCCAGAATCAACTCCTGAGCTTCTACTCCTTGAATTGCCTTGACGCCTCTTCTGCCTCTCTGTCAGGGACCACATTAGAAGTCTCTTAGGGTGTAAACACGGTCCTGCCAAAATCAACTGCTTGCTCCACACTTCTGCATCTGGGTCTTCCATTCCTCGTTTGTGGTTAAAGACCAAGGCACCCGTCTTGTTTCCCAATGGAGGAAGGCAGGGATCTTCCTTCTCACCACGATCCAGCATCTCAGGCTGTAACATTTCATAGCTTTATCGGCCACAGCACTTGAAGAAAGAGTTCACTCCAGACTTATGGTTCCCAAAACTTGGCCTAAGCTCTAGAAAAGTTCTATATCAAAGGTTCTAGCACAATCCTCAACTCTTGACTTGGCCTCTGGAATTGGCATGTTAACCTCTCTTCATTTCCATGATCAGCTGTAGGTGCTTCCGACCAAAGGGAAACTGAGCAACAACTGTCATCAGTGAAAGTTCCAATGACCACCCGGACCCTCTGGACCCAAAGCTCATCCTGCAACTCCCAGGAGTTAAAGAGTAGGTTTATGACCACTCTGCTCTGACGGAATAACTAATTTACATTGTGTGACACAGGAGCGGACCTTGTGGTGCCGCAGGTGGAGTTTAGGATGCCTATATTCCACATAGAGTCTTGGCTGCTTTCTTTTCAATCCAAATCCCTATTAAAGTGCTTGGGACTAGCAGACAGTGGTTCCAGTGGAGCTCCTGGCTCTCAGCTTTAGCTTGGTCTGCTCTGGCTCTTGCAGCCATGTGGGGAGTGAGCCAGTAGGTAGAATATAGGGCGTGTCGGTCTCGCTCTCTCTCTCTGCTTTTCAAATAAATCGTTTCTACACACATGCAATATAAAAGGAAAGCTCAGGATGTTTCCTAGTGGGAAGGGAAGAGTTCTCCATTGGACAGTGATGATAGTCACAGAAAATGTTTATGTAACACGGTCATAATACTAGACAGAAGGAGCACACGGCAAGGGCAAAACCTGCGCAGGGCCCGTGCTTTCGCTAACTTGGATCTCAATGTGAAGACATTTTTGTTTTGTTTAGTTTCTTCCTACTTGCAAGTGTTAAGCTTGTGATTGTGAACTGAAATGAAAATATGCTGTTATAAAAATTTTAAAAGAAAAGAGAAAGAAAGGAAGGAAGGAGGAAATTAGGTGGGAAACATGGGCTGAAGGGAAGGTAGAATAGGAACCTAAAATATTGTGAAATTTGCTTACTTTATGTGAAGTAATTATTAAAAACATGGGTGGCAAGGTCATACGCTATTTCAGCTATAGAAGATGGTATCAATGAGAGTGAAGTAAAGGATACATGGAAATTCTTTGACTGCATTTTGCAACTCTGTGATTCTTATTTCAAAGGAAAACATTCAAAATATGTAATGAATTATTTATAAACTCAACTGAGTGACCCTTTTTTCAGGTTTAATACTTAGTTGGCAATACAGGCAGACACCACCTTTATGACCCATGAATCACTTATCAAAGCTGCCGCCCTTTTCCAAAAATGGAATTGGAGATAATAGAGGATGAAAATAAGTCTCTGCTTCCAGGGGCACCTCACATCCCGACGCAGAGTATGAAGTCCTTGCCTGTAACACAACTGCCTCTCACTAGGGACCAGGAAGGTTGGGGGCAGCATTGGGGCGGGAGGGGCCTCCTGCTTAGTCCTCTTCTCATTCTTACTAAGAGTCAGGAAGCTTCTGGAAGACAGGATGTGTGACAAATAGGTCTTCTCTGTGTTCCTGAGGACGCAGACTGGCTCAGTGATTTCCAAAGGACACAGACTGTGCTAGGCTGTTTTAAAATATAGTTTACAGTGCCAGTGATGCAATAGTGCAATTCTCTAGTCCTTACTAATTTTTTCTTTACAGACGTCTGGGTATATTTCAGATGTGGGCACTGTATTAATTACGTATTGCTGAATCATACATTGCTATAAATTTAATATCATAAAACAATAGAAATCATGGCCTTGAAGGTTCTGTGGCTCAAGGTTCTCGGCATGGCCTACTTGACTCTTCCGTCAAGGTTCCAGTCTTTCAAAGCACTGTCCAGCTTGTGTTCTTGATGGATGCTTAGCTGGGGAGGCGCCTGTGACCAGGCCCATCCAGGCTGAGGCTGCAAACAGGCACCTGCCACATGGCTCATCATTTCTTCCAGAGCCTGGTGTGGGTGAGAGCCAGCAAATCAGAGCTCCCCATAATGTGACGCAATCCACAGAGGAGCACCCGTCACCTTTGTCAGATCCACAGGGTGAGATGCAGTCACAGGTCCTGCCCACACGCACCAGGAGCGGGACTTACACACGAGCTGGGAGCACCAGCAGCAGGGTTCCTCGGGCGCACGTTAGAGCCTGCTCACACCAGATGCTAAGGTACGTTTGTCATATTTCAGGCATCCTTTCGCATGTCAAAAAATAGATATAATGTAAAAGGCAAAAACGGTAATGAGAAATGATATTTTAATAAAGGGGAAAGTTAACTTAAGCCTTTAAAGGGCACTTTTTGTAAACGTATAGAAGTAAAATTCAAGTTTACATTTTAAAGCTATTTAAATAGTAATTAATATGGAACTGAATAAGTAAATGTGTTAGCCAGCTGACTTCTCAAAATTTTAAGGGCTGCAGTATTTCTACATGCTGAAACAGGATTCAGAAACAAAGGTGGACAAAAAAGCAACAGACTAGCAGAGAACAGCTGCTATTTAACGTATTTAACAGAGAGGATTCATAGCAAAAATCTATAGATGGCTCCCATGAATTTAAAAATAATATTCACAAGGAAATTTGGACAAATACAATAAGCAACTAAGAATGAACATAAATTGTAGATAAATAAGCACAGAAATGCCTTTAAGAGTAAATATTAAAACTACAAGGAAATATTAATTTACTCATAATTAGAAAGGTTAAAAACAAAGATCTGTAATATCAGGTGCTTTCAGGATATGAGACAACATATGTTCATAAACTTTCCCCAAAAATGAACAAGCCTTTTGAAAGTCCATGCAGCAAAACCTCTAATATTTTAAAAATCTGTGTATCCAATAAATCGAAAGAACTTGACTTACGGAGAAACTGACTTAAGAAGTATGCATGCTTAGGAGTGGCATCATGGTAGAGGTATTAGAAAAAGAGTGAAAAACAGCAAGGAAATTATGACCTTGTATTTGGAAATGAGGGAGGTATGTCTATGTACACAGTTAGGGAAAGGACTGAGACCCCAAGTCCAGCCCAACCACTCCCACCTGTGGCGGGATGCGGAGGATCAGCGCCATCAGCCCGCAGGATCAGTACCAGCAGCCCACAGGATCAGTACCAGCAGCCCACAGGATCAGCGCCATCAGCCCGCTTCGTTTTGTGTCACTCCATTGGTTTACCTTGTGGGCATTGAGAACACACATGAGAACAGAAATCACAAAGTGGTATCATGTTTTTCTCTATTATTCTAAATGGCCAAAAAGGGCACAGACTTAAATAATAAATGAATGAATTTTCAGAGATGTATTTATCTCAAAGGCAGAGTTACAGTGAGACCAGGAGAGACAGGGAGAGACAGATATATAATCACTCATCTGTTGGTTCACTCCTTGAACATCCTTGACTGCCAAGGCTGGGCCAGGACCGTGTCTCCCTTGGGGTGACAGGGACCCACAGGTTTGGGCCACCTTTTGCTGCTTTCCCAGGCAATTAACAGGAAGCTGGCTCACAAGTGGGTTTCAAACTGGCACCCATATGGAATACCAGCATTCTAGATGGCAGTATAACTCACTCTACCACAAAGTTGGGTCCCTTGACTTAAAAAAAAAAAAAATGCCTACGTTGACTTATGTCTTTTGCAATCTGCTTGCCAACAGAGTCAGCTGATTTTCTGTTGTGATCAATATAAGCAAGTGATGGGGACAAGGAGCATGTCCAGCTGCTCGTCTGGCACCATCTACTTCCCAGCCATCTATATGTCTACCTATGCACTGACGACGCGCTGTCCTTGCTATGTGCATTTTCCACTTGGCCTTGACATTTGTACTACACCTCATTCTAATCTGAACATTTCTTTTGCTCTCTCAGAAGGTTTACTTTCCAAGATCCATGCTCTCATGAGAGACAGCAAATGTGTGTTAAAATGTAGCTTGAGATTTGGGCATGGTCAGGAAAGCCTTTCCTGTTTACAAAGCTTCCCCCGTAAAAGTTTCCAGTGGCTTCAGCTTCTCAACGCCACGAGAGCAAGCTGGAAGGGATTCACCACACAACCCTGATTGAGCTTGACACAGCCGAGAACTTTCTAAGATTGCTTCATGCTATTCCTTTTTTTCTTTTTCCTTTTTCTTTTCTTTCTTTTTCCTTAATAACATGAACATTTGTCACTACAGTTGATACATTTTATTGTGACAACCACTTTGTGGAGAAAAGCAGCGAACAACATTTTTTTTTAAAGTTAGTCATACTTCTTCCACATCAACAGAACAAACTAAACAGCTTAGAAATTAAACCAAAAAATTAAAAACATATGGCCTTGGGTCTTTGCATTTGACCAAGTAGATGTGTATATAAATTCTACTGAGATCGGCAAGTGTCCCTTGCTCATTTTTACTTTGTGACTACCTCAAGTTCATGCAGTGTCTTGTAAAAGCATACCTACGCTGCAGCCATTCCATAAACTGAGAAATAAACCACATCTTTCTAGCTCGGAAATTTAGAAAATCTGGGTTCTTCGCTCCTGTAAATGTATCACGTTGCATTTACTGGGTAATAAAGTCTCAAAGAACAAGATGGCCCTTTTTTTTCACAACTTGATCTTTTACAAATTTACAAATGTAACGTTTTAACCTGCTTGAACTCAGCTCTGGTTCCCTGAGGGAAGATGCTAACCACTGGGTGGGTTGGGGGATTAGGGGTAGGTGTCTGTTTCCGGTTAGCAAAGCCAGGCCAGCAGCAGGCAGCCTCAGCAGGGGGTGCCCCAGCTCCTTCCAAAGGGTTAGGAACCTGTGTTAGGGGAGGGGTTGACATTAATAAGCCAAGGTCAAAGCTGTGGAGATGGCCTAAAGCAGAGATAGGGTACCAGAAGGGCGAGTTGCAAAACAAGGAAAAAATTCTAACCTGAAAACGAGAGCCAGGAGCTGCCAGAGCAGGATCTTCTTTCAGAATGAAGGAGTCCATTCCTTCTTGGCCATCAAACACTCCTGGCACGGCTCCTGCCCTTTCAGCAACCTCAACTGGCTTACCTGACAAAGCACCTGTGATGTTCATGTGACAGGGTTCTGCCACAAAAAGCTCCCACTCATTCATATACTACCCAGAACAAATAATGGTGTGTGTGTGTCTTAAAAAATACATATAGTTTCATAACAGAAGTTCCAAAAGGAGCTCAATACTAAGGAAAACACTATAATAAGACAGCAGGCACCATGAGTGACCTTGGGTAAAAATAAAGTTATTACCACTTTTTCAAATCAAACAACAAAATGTTTTGTCTACACAGCTTGGGGCAATCTGGAAATAGCAAAACAGTAAGTTTATGAGAGAAGTAGAGGGAACGTAGAGAAAGGAATGAGCTGGAAAAAAGAAAACAAGAGGTACTGGGAGGAAGGATTAGAGAGGCCCCGGGGCAGCTGGGGAGGTGCCACACAGGAGAAGCCATCTCTGTCACCAGCTCTACTGCCTCCACCTGCCTCTCTGCCTCTACAATTATCACCTGAATGGCGGTGAGTCTGTCCCTAGATAGCTTCCAGATAAACCATGGAGAACACTCAGCCATCACTGGCCACCATTGTTCAACTCCACCACTTGCTAACAGTTCAGAATCTTAACGGGAAAAAAAAAAATTGAAATCAACATAGTGGCTGCGCTTGCTGTTTCTAGATAGATGTTGGGTCCTCAGATAATAGCACTGAATAAGTTCCCCCCGACAGAATAAAATCCATCCATATGGTGCTTGGTGGCCGCCCACAAGGAGCAATGGGAAGGTAGTCTGTGGAGGTGAGAAATTGGGTCATAGCTCAGCTCCCACAGCTTGTGCTCCTGAGACAAGTGCGTGTGAAGCAAGAGTTGACTGTTTTTTGTTTATCTTGTTTGCGCACACACAGAAGACCACCTCCTCCGTCCCCTGAGTTGCTGTCCGAGTCCCAGAGGCCAGGGGCTGAAATAACCTTTCATTAACACACACGATGGTCTGGGGCTCACAAATGTTTGTGCAATCTTATCTCTATTTCTTGCTGCAGACACCGGGTTATTTTTAAAGACTTGAACGCCGGAGAAAAGCTTTCCAGTGGAAAACTTCGCGGAGGTAATGTGTGCACTTGTACATCTTTGGGAAATATTTGCGTATTCTTCACAACAAATACTTGGCAGAACAACCGTGCCTTAAATAGCAGTTGGAACTGTAGTGCGGGTAGTGTTGCTTGAAGAGTGATAAATATTTCCCTTCGATGCAATGTAATATTGGTTTCCTGCTCTGTGTTGAGAGCCTGCTAAGGGCTAGGAGAAACAAATGAGGTATAACGAAACCTTGCTGGCTGCTGCTTTTTTTTTTTTTTTTATGAGAGACAGAAGTGGTGTGTGCAAGGTAGCGTGTATCATATGTGTCTTGCCAGCAATATATTTTTGCATCAAAGATATGCTAAGAAAATATCCAAGTTCTATCTTCCCAATGGATGGCACAGCGTAGTGCAAGGATAGGGAGAAGGTAGGGAACCGAAGATTTCAGACTACCATGGTCCAGGTAGCCCAATAACATCACATAACTCAGCCAGGTCATCCTTACACAGACTTGACTTTCCATTCTGACTCCCCCAGTCAAGCAGTTCCTGATCACAGACAACTTTTTAAGTCCTTTGAGCTCCCGACTGCGAAGGAAGATAACAACAATGCAATGTGCTTGTTTCAAAGGCTCAGTGAAATGGGGGCATAAACACAAGATGCTTTTACTTGTGTCCAAGCGCTACTTTTAGCACTGCGTGTGGAAGAGAAGCTCTACCTTTCTCAAGGGGGAACAGAAACCCTTGTAATTTCTTGTTCCTCTATAAACAAAGCTCTGATCAGAAACCATCTTCTTTCCCAAGGTTCAGTAATGCTGAGAGCAAGCCAAACAACCTGGCTACCTGAGCTGGAGATGGGTTGCTCCGAGAGGTAACTCTTTTAGGTCTGAAAGACGAGGGTTTAGCAGGAGGCTTACTGATGTTGATCAGCTTCTTGCTCCAAAACTTGCTTGGAGAACTCAGCCTGGCTCTGCATTTATCCAAAATGATTATATCGCACCCATTGCACTCAGCAACTTCAGCCCCTGCCCTGTAATTTTTGCCTTAAAATCACCAGTCCTATCCACCCCCCATTTGGAGGCTTCATTAAGTCTCAGTCAAGACTAACACATACTCTCATTGCAACAGAAACTTGATCAGCGTTTCTGGGTTTTGATTTTATTTGTTGCTTTCTATCTTCTTCTTCAACAGCTTCCTGTTGATGTGGACCGCAGGGCACAGTGGAGATGGCTCAGGTGATGGGGATTCTGGCCCCTCACTTGGGAGACCTGAACTGACTGAGTCCTGGGCTTCCAACTTTTGCCACCTGGTCACCATCGCCCTTTGTGGAGTAAACCAGTTGGTGGGACTCTGTCTCCCATGCTCTCTGCCTTTCATATTAATAGTACTAATGATGATGATGATGATGATACTTAAGCACATGCACACATCACTTCTAGCCTACAAATGTCTATTTCTATCCTCTTATAGCTCACGCCCAACCTTACCAAGGGCTTTGGAGTGGGGTGGCCTTCTCTTGAACGCAGGTGGACAGGGTGAGAGTAGGCATGTGATTTGAGAACATGGCAGCTCTGGGAGGCAGGATCTTCAACTGGTCATTAGTCACCTGGACAGGAGGATTCCTGTCATTGTGCCGTTCTGGCTGGCCCCATGAGTCTTTATCCCCGCCAGCTTGGAATTCCACATGCCAGTTGTGGGCAGGCAGGGCTTCCTCTGAACAGGACTGCAATTCATGGGTCCTGTTCAGAGGATCTATGATCCTGATATGATCAGGATTACGCTCTCCATCTGCTGTTTCCCCAAGTCCTTTCTTGGAGTAATGCTTCCCCTATTCTGCCCCTTCTTACAAATGTTGTCATAGGAACCACTGAGAAAACGAGAGTAACGGAACATTGCAATGAGACTTTGGCACACTGCTAAACTATGTGGCAAAAAGACTGTAATTAGTCATCATCTTTCTGCTCTATCACATACAACGCATTGTGTTGGTGATACTATCTTGGTAACTAAGGAAAATGTTGGAATATTATGTACATGTACTATTTTTATATAAGAAAAGATTCACAAACACGTATACTTCAAAATCCAATCTTGAGTGATTTCCTTAAACTATCAACAAATGTATACTTACTATGAAGCTTTCAGAAATCCCAGCTGGGCCCAGCATAATGGCTCAACGGCTAAATTATCACCCTGAAAGTGGCAGAATCTGTTATGGTTGCTGGTTCATCCTATCCAGCTCCCTGGTTGTGCCTTGAGAAAGCAGTAGACGGTGGCCAAAAGCCTTGGGATCCTGCACCCATGTGGGAGACTCAGAAGAAGCTTCTGGCTTCAGATCAGCTCAGCTCTGGTCGTTGCAGCCATTTGGAGTCTGATTTTCCAATTTAAAAAAAAAAATCTTAAAGAAAAAAATCCTTGTCAAGAGCAATCAAGAACAAAATGTTGATGCCAGGGGGACACACTGCTTTGACTTTTTGGGTTATTATCGCTTCGTAAATTATGTTTAAATGAGTGTCTTCAAAGTAGATGCTTCACCGCTGATGTGACTAAACTCTATCAAGGTGTGTGAAATTAACAGGCGCCAACACAGAAGAGAGAGCTCTCTCTCTCAACATTTTCCCTGATAGAATCTTTAGGCTGTTGTGTTTGGGGGAGATCCAACGAGCAGAGTGAGAAATATTTATAGCATATGAGTGTAATAAAAAGTGTAATCATGAACTAACAATACATTAAACTGGTAGGACACAGTTTACATTAGATCACAGGAATGAATATCAAAAATACGGGCAATATTTTTGAAAAAAAAACAACCAGCAGTAAAAAATTCATTTATAATACAAACCAGACACTCCAAAAATAATTTGTGGTTTATTTAATTCTTACCGTTCATTCTGTGTTCTTTTGAATAAGCTCAAGGAAGGCACCCGAGTCACTATCTCAGCTGGTTTTCATTTTGATTTTGAATTTGCAGTGAGATGAAAACTCTAGTCTATATAACACAAAGAGATGGCATGTCATTTCTAGAAATTTAGATTACCCCCCCTTCAATGTAGATACATAGTAAAAAGAAAGGCATTAGAATAAATTACTATATTTCCAAATTGTCTCATTATTTCTGGACAAACAATAATTGCATATAAACTCTGAATAAAGGAGTATCACATTGCATCTGACGTGTTCTGCAATGCACACTCACAGAAAATCATTACAGTAACAAAACCAGCTGCATGTAATGGAAAGCAAATGATTTACAATGTTACTATGAGAAACTACTTTATTTCATATTATCATAAAAAGAACAGAGCTGGATATTTGCATGACAAACAGAAGAATCCAGAAATTCCAAGTGCAACTCAGTTGGTGCTTTCTTTATGATTTTTTTTTTAAATCAGGATTAATGCTGGAAGGTGATCTGAAAAGCTGTCTACTCTAGAGCATATTAGAATATTGTGATTTGCAAAGTCTTTATAGGTCTAACAATTAAAAGAAAAACATCTACAAATATTAATAGAATATAGAAGGAATACTTAGAAGAGCTTACATTTAGAAATTTTGAATCTCTTATCCTTTAAAGTAAGCAGTATGCATTTTAGCTCCCAAATGAAGCTTGACCTTGAAATATGAACCACACCAAAAGCCTTGCATGTCTGTGTTCTAATGTTTTATATGTCAATCATCACATTTGTCTGCCAACAGCACCGTCTGAGGGACCTGGTCCCCCTCACTTCCCCCACTCGAGGGGAAATCTCACGCAGACTCAGCTCTTACCACGGCTGTGGATCGGGGAGCCAGAACCACTGTGAGACAGCCTCCTCCAAACAGGTTGGCCCGGGGTAATCAAGCAGCCTCTCTCTTACCTATGGAAAATAAAGCTCCAAGTCAGAACCTCAAAAAGCCCGGGCAAGCAGAGGGAGCAGTAAGCGGAGAAAGCGGAATGTGTTTAGCCTGGTGCTGAAGACACCTGCTAGACGCTCAAGTCCTGCATTCAGTAACTGCCTCTGGCCCCTGGCTCCAGCTTCCTGCCTATGGAGACCCCCAGAGGCTTCCATGACAACTCAGTTTGTTGAGTTCCTGCCACCCACGTGGAAGTCATGGATTGGACTCCCTGCACTTGGCTCTGGCCCCTGTTAACTGCAGCCATTGTGGGCACGTGAGAAGTGAACCAGTGGATAGGAGCTCTCACTCTCTTTGCCCCTCGAATAGATAAAATCTAAAAACTGTGCTTAAAAAAAAGTCCTTGCCTTGCATGCTCAGGAATCCCAGATGGGAGCCGGTTTTAATCCTGGCAGCCCTGCTTCCCATCCAGCTCCCTGCTTGTGGCCTGGGAAAGCGGTTGAAGATGGGACCCTGCACCCACGTGGGAGATCCCTAAGAAGCTGCTGGCTCCTGACTTCAGATCAGCTCGGCTCTAGCCATCGTGGCCAATTGGGGAGTGAATCAACGGACAGAAGATCTTCCTCTCTGTCTCTCTGTATATCTGACTTTACAATAAAAAAAAAAGTAAATCTTTAAAAAAAATTTTTTTTTAAGTAATAGAGATGAGGAAGCAGAAGAGACGTGAGCAAGAGCCAAGAGCTTGGGCCAGGATGCACAGAGCATCAACTAAGCAGAAGAGAGGAAGCTGGAAGCACCTGAGGCAGGTGAGAAGGGTCATGGCCACGCCCAGCCCCTGCCCTCCGGAACCCTGACTTGACCTCAGGCACCAGGAGACCTCGCCCAGCACTGGCTGTCAAGATGGAATCTCCACGAAATTTCAAGCTCTAATCCATCCGTACAACAAAAACCTTCTAAATAAATTAGCTACTGAACTAGACACATGGGTATGAAACCACACTTACGAATTATATATAGCTTATATATATAGCTTAATAATTAGTCTGTGGTATTGTTCAATCATGTAATTATGTGCTGTATCTAGGCAAATTATATTTATAATATAACAGTATATCACGTTCTACTCATATAACACTGAAATGTAGAAAGTATAATATAGTGTATATACCATATATTACATATTGTGTTTATAAAATTGTAGGTTTTTCTAGGACCCAAACATTTATGCCTGAAATGCAAGCGCCAAGTCTTTTGCAAGGTCTACAAAGTTAGAATTCTCCTTCGTGGTCATGCTCTCTTGAGAAACAGCTAATTTAAGTTACCTAATAAATTTTATGGTGGGTGCAGTGGATGAATATAAAACATATTTTAAACATAATTGAAAAAATATACAAAATGAGCACAGTCAGCCAGCTCTTGGTTTATGTCTTCCTTACATACCACCATATGTCGTAATGACACTGAAGTTACAAAACCCCAAATACTACAGGAGGGGCCAGCACACTGAAACTCTGCATTCTTCTAGCACATTCCAGCTCATCACAGATTTTGTGTGGACGAAGGATATTCAATGACCAGCAGCATCAAGTACTGCTGACTGACTAAATAAAGGTTGATAGATGCACCCCGGTATTCAGCAGGAAAAAAGTTAAGGTAATTGGAGTATGTTCAAGGAAAAGCTGAGGAACAAGACAGGGAAAGCACAGACCTGTCTTTCCATGAGATGTCTGTTCACGCCTCTTTCTTCTTTCAATATGAGGACCATTTGAGAATAGTCGTCAATTGGTGAGACAGATCTGGCAGGGAAGATAAGAGGAGGTGCAGGTGGGAGAGGCGGTAAAGGCAGCTGCAGAGTCCCCAAGGAGACAAGTTCAGGTGAACCCCCCTACCAGAGCAGGTGCACCACCCTCAGATGGGAGCGCAGAATAAATGACCCATTCACTGCAGCAGGAGAGGAGGCACGAGGAGAGCCTTGAGGCAACTTGTGAACTGTGATTTTATCAATTGATCCAAAATTTGAATTAATGTCATGAGGAGCTACTCCGCAGTAACAGTCTCCACTACAGTGAGAACCAACCCAGCTCCTGCCTGCTATTGTTGGGTCATCAGTCCTCAGCAATTCACTATTCATTACCAAGATATTAGCTACTTTATGAGCTTGTTCAGTAGGTATGTTTTCCCAAAAAGCCATTGGGTTTACCATTCCATAATGAATTAAAATTTCATCAAACTTAATACAAGATACTCTTTCTGTTCTACAGCAGTCAGTTGCACTTATCCACGTAAATGAGTTATCATTTATCTTTCACATGTGTCCTGCTTCGTAAAGTAACATTCCATTTAACATAATTCAAATGGTGGTAAACTATAATTTTATATTTAACTCTGTTTGGCTCTTAGTGTTTGAAGCAACCATTGATGCTGAGGGAAAAGTGGAGGCTAAGATGCATACATTTAGCAGATTCAAGCTTAACAGCAGATACAATTCATATCTATAAACTCCCTTACAGTGTAACTAATGCTTTCACATTCATGATTGTGTTTTATCTCCCAGCAAATGTCTGCTAGGTTGATCGAGTCAATGTTGGGTAATGGCTTCTTGAATGAAAAGCCAACATTTTCCCACAAAGGACAGACAATTGGCATTCTGTCCTTTGGTCATGAGAGCAGAAGAGTTCAGTGATGTCCCAGGTAACTCTGTATCCCAGATTAGAATTCTTGAGTGTATGTCCATTCTATTATAGTTAATAAATTCCAAATGCCTTGCGGGCTGCTGCTTACCTGGATTGACCCTGAATTGCCAAACAGATCAATTCTTTTTGCTAGCCTCTGTGTGTTCACGACAGTGGTGCCAGGCCCCAGCATCTTGACACGGATGCTCTGAGGATGCTTAAAGCCCATTGAAGTACAAGAGTTGTTCAAAACAGATGAAGGAGCTGTGTGTCCCGCACATCCTGAAGCTGCAAGCGATGCCCGAGTTCCCCATGCAGCCTCCCTACGTTCTCTGCGATGAGAGGGGAATGTGTGTTGGCTGCAGCCTATTCTCTTTCCAAATGAGATTGTGATGTTAATGAATTTGGCATCAGGTGAGTCTTGAGCAAATGTTAGCCAGTAGTAAAATAAGGATAACAGATTTAAAGCTAGAGTAGCAAATTGGAGTTAGAAAACAATGGCTGATGCCACGCTTCTGCTTTTGAATCTGTCACTATTGTCTCCTAAGTAAAATTCTTGTAATTAACATATTATCTGGTACCTGATCTATTACTTAATATTTTAATTCAGCTGCCTGCTTGTGTACATGAATCTCAAAATCCTTTTTGCACCAAATAAACTAATCTTGTAATTGCATTTTTTTCCAGGAATTTCTGAAGTATCTTCATATTAAAACAGAAGGGAGTTCTCATTTTTCTTACTCAAGAATCTGATTAATAATTCTCATTAAGATGAATCTGATTATAATTCTTACAAATTGCTAAAATGACATCTAGAAAGCCATTGTTCAATTTTCTCAGGAAGGTTTGAAACAGAACTGGGTTTTGTTTTTGCTTGGGAAAAGGATATCCATAAATGTTGGGCTTGGCATAAAACAGAGATACCTAAAGACCTCCTGGTACCGGTTCCCTCCTGCTGGCAGACAGGTGTTCCTGCTGTAGCTTAGGATCCTTAATTCCTGGGAACAGAGCAGAACAACTCAAGGTTGGCCTTCGCCTTTGGAGAGGAAGGAGGCAGTTACAGAGCAGCAGCCATCATCAAGTCCGCAGCAATAACATCTTTTGAGCACTTCCCATCTTTGTCAACTTAACCCAAATCTCTTTTCTAACCTTCCCAGTGACCTGAAGAAGAAGTTTATACTTATACTGCTGTATAAGAAGAAGTATAATCTAGAGCAGTCACGTGGTTTGCCTGGCATTACGCTGTAGTCATTTCCAAAGAACAAAATCTACCATAGGATGAATAGTCAGTCAAGTCCAGTAAGTATCTCCAGCCAAGGAACTTTAGAATAAATCTTGTTTTTGGAATATGCTAGAAGTCCTTGATTCTTGAGGTCACGAATATGCAAACTTTTATAAAGCTAGCTTGTTCTATTCCTTCTAGTATCTGAATGTTAGATGGAAAACAAAAATCCATGAAATTAAAAAGATGGTTTAGGACAAATTCTTGTATGAATTCCTCACGCAATAGAATGTTTTGAAAAGTTCAAGAATTTTTCTTTACACTTTAGGCTACAGGCACAAATCACACCACCTATATGCATTTTTTCTCTTGCCTAAACCTGGAAAGTAATTGTAATAAAAACATCTAGCCAACATTGGATACAGAAAACATTCAACATTCACTGTTCATGGAAGAGAATGCAAGCCCTTCAAGGTCACGTACCCCGATTGTTGTCTGAGCCAGATAACATCTCTTACTTAGTTCAATACCCTTTCTATTCCACAACTCAATTTTCTGGAAGGAGATTTTAATTTTGGGTCTACATTGCCATTCTAAGTCTTGTGCTTGATTTTGGCTATGCAGATTGCCCAGGTGTTCCAATGAGTATAATACAGACTTGCAACAGTCCTTTATCCTGTATCATAAGCTTCTAGCACTCTGAAGGTGACTTGCCCCAGACTGTGATTAAGATAAGCACATAATACTAAGTGAGAAAATATTTGTGTTATCAGATATGCAGTTGAGTGAAAACATTGCTGATATCAGTTGAAAACTGCCTGAGGGGATAAAGTTTAAAATCTGGTTCTGGAAATAAAAAGAGTTGGATCCATCCCTGAAAGTACCATTTCCTCCTAACTGAGTTTTATATCAAACACACAAAATGTGACAATTAAGTGTGACAGGTGGGATTTAGAAGTCCTTTATTTTATTCAGAAGTCCTTTATTGTGTGTGACATAGCTCAAATACCTGGAATGGCGGGAGAGTTCCAAATCTCATGCAGAGGAGGGAAATATCAACATTACCTCATTTTGTCAGCTTTCCACTAGTCTAATGACCTCTGAAAGAGGAGCAGAGATACTCTTGAAATATTACATATTCCAGAAATGTTATAAACACAATTCCTCATTGTTTTTTTTAAATCTCCTGTCTTTAAGTGAATATGAAATGAATAAGGTGATCTTTACAAAATACAAGGATATAAGTTTGTGTAACTCTGGTAACCATTGTTGTACCAACAATTAAAAACCTCCAGTTCTTGTTAACCTTCACTGGAATCCTGTGTAGCAGCAATGTTCTAGAAGACTTCAGAAAGAATCACGCTGGTGAGGCAACTGAAAGTAAAAGATGAATTCCTGTGCACCCACAAAATCTTCCTGATAGCAATCATCTTTGCCTTTCGGTACATACAACAAAAGGACTTGGAGACTTCTGGGTCTGGAAGCAGATTCTGAGCCACAGAACTTGACCTGTGTTTACATCCTTCATTTGGAGAACTGGAGTAGAACTCGGGTTTTGAAATGCTCACTCATGGGTCTTCCACAGTATTGAGAACTTCAATGGGGACCAGTGCCACGGCATAGCAAATTAAGCCTTTAACTGGTGCCGGCATTCCATGTGGGCACCAGTTTGAGTTCTGGGTGCTCTACTTCCAATCTAGCTTCCTGCTAATAGTCTGGGAAGGCAGTGGAAGATGGCCCCTGCACGCACATGAGAGACCCGGGGAAACGAATGGCTCGTGGCTTTGGATCTGCTCAGTTCCTGCTATTATGGTCATCTGGGAGGTGACCCAGCTGGTGGAAAATCTCTGTCTCTCCTCTTCACCTTTCAAATGAAACTTGGCCTTTCTTAATAAAGATAAGTCTTCAATGAAAATTTTTCATTGCAATGAAAAAAAGAGGTATGGTTATAAAAAAGAAGTCCACACATATGTGCATAGGAGACCTATCCGGACAGTTGTGCAACACTGTTACAAAGAGTGTTCAAAAACAGGAACAGCTGAGACATGCTTTAGGAAGGAACAGGATCCAATGGGCCTTTCTCATCTCATCCAATGAGAAACCCCATTTGCGTTTCTTGCATCAGTATGCATTGATTTGGTTGGAGGAACAAAATCCCTACAATATAATAGTATGATGCTGTGAAGAGAAGACTGACAGAATCAGATATTCTGCTCCACTCCTTCTTATCCTTCTCAGCATGTCTTAACAGTTTAAAAAAAAACTATAAGTAATATGAATAGAAGTTAGGGTTATTCCTACAACTGAAATTTAGGGCTTCTCAAAACCATTTACATGTACATGTAATTTCTTCCGTATATTGAACGGTTGATGATAATTTTCTCATGCAGACTCTATTAATAAAAGTTCTATTTATTTCCTGTGTGTGATCATTAATTACCTTCATTTGGGAGTGAGCTTTCAGGACATCTTGAAGTTGTTGTTTTCTACTCAATTAGGAGATTATTTTGAATATATTACATTAAAAAAAGGAATCTGCCTTAGTTTACTGACCAAATTCAATTAGATAATTATAAAGCAGTTTGCTTCTCTGTGTTGCGAATGAACTAGTTATTAACTCTCGAGGATGCATTAGTGGCTACTACATTCTCTTGTTCTGCGTCTGGTATGGGGAGGAAACACAGCTTCCTTTCAGATCCACTGGTAGATCCAGGCAGATCCAGAATTCAGACCGAGGCTGCTGGTGGGAGGTGGTCTCCCTGCATACCACACGGCTCCTCCACCATCACAAACTGTGTCCATACGTTTTTTCATCCTAGAAGACAACAAAACAAAAATCGCAACCCCTTCCACACTAGCTAGTCGCTATTACAATTCAGATCAATTTTCCAAATACGGCGGTAGCTTATGACTGGTCATGTGGGAACTGGGCTATCACCCATCTGCTAGCATGCAAATCCACCTGCTCCGCTTGATTCATTCTAGTAGGAACTGGAGATACATTTCAGTCACAAGGCACGTTTGAGGGGGATGGGAGTGCCCGAAGACCATCATAACACCTTGGGAAAACTTACTGGAGTTTCTGAGTCTCCATCAGGAAAGTCATGACTACCCACCAGGTAACGTCATTGGCCCAGGTGGCCGTTTACATGCGGGGAGCACTGCGACTGTCACACAGCTGTCCTACAGACAGCCAGCTCTAATGTCCACAGGGAAAATCTTCCACGATTCCTGGTCATATTTTTATCTGTGAAAACTTCTGCTGTTGGGGAGTAAATACTCAGCACAACTTGTTGGTCAAATCTTATTCATTGTAGCCGGCATTGCAACAAGTTTAAAATTAGAATTTTCAGCACTTTCCTCTTATAAAATATATTCTTTTCCCAAGCCTTTGATTTTGGAATTGTCCCAGACATTTCCGGACATAGCATTAGTCATAGCGTGATTTTTTTAAAAAGTGACTGTCTTCACTTTGGGTATATCCCCCTTGTCTTGCAATCCTTGGTTTTCCACTCTATCGTCCATGCATATCTTAAAATGAGTCAAAGGAGTTTTTAAAAACTGCAAAACGATAAACATTTTGGCAGAATCACTTTGATCTCAGGTCTTCAGTAATTGCTACTATTTTTCACAGTAAGCCAACCACATATTTGACTCAACTGACATGCATTCCCTTCATCAAAAAAAGAGAAACACTGAAAAAAAAAATCACACTCCTTTCATAATGCAATTCAAGATTCCATTTAACACATTTAGTTTATTTATTTTTTGCTCTCTCTTCTTTCCTTCCTCCCCTCCCCCCGGAGCAAAAGTATGATATGTTCTTATTCCGGAAGATATCTGTCCTAACTTCTGATCTTGCCAGTTAGTGAAACTAAGTCATTTTTGCTGTAGGCAGGTTTGAGGAGTGCTAATTGCAGCTGCTCAGCTCTTGCCTGTGGAGTGTTCTCCGAATTGTGTTGGAGTTTGTTACTGTGTTGCTGCGAACCGGTACTGCCAATTTCCACCCTAGAGATGGCTATGTTTCAGAGATGAGTGAGACGATACTTGTAAACACGTTTATAATCATTAATAAAGCTCACCAAACAATTTAAGCTCTTTAGAAACACACGTTCATTATCACAATTAATTGCCCACTGTTTACATAATTACAACCTTTAGCAGAGACATGATGCCTTTAAAAGGCAGTTTATAAGAATTTTGAACGCAATTAAATTTGATTTCCTGATGCTTATTTTGTTTTTGGTAAGTTTCAGGTGTCAAACTATTTCTCCCTGGAGATCCTGGTTAAATTCCCACCACCGACGCTCCGACGTAGCCTTCACAACCCTACAGAATATTTTTCTCCCCATCTGACACGGCCCACTCTGGGATCCAGATACTGTATCCGAGGTACGACGGTTTTGTTCTCTTTTCCACACTTGGTCTTTCATAAACTGATTCGCCAGGATGGAAAATTCTGCCTCAAAGTGACTCCCAGGCAGCAGGAAGGAACTGTGTGACACGCACGAGGAGGGCTGTCCAACGTGCTCTGACATTCCTGGGAAGATCAGACGCCAACGGAGGCCGTCCAGGAAGGATTCTGGGCTGCCCCGCACTCCTGGGAGGGGCACAGGGCCCTCAGAAATGCTGCCCCACTGTGCTGGAAAGGCTAGGCGGGCAGTGGCCTCACACTCCTCCGAAGGGGGTGCTTCTCAAGTTGGTCCGTGAAAGCGCTGCGGTTTGTGGCAAGGGGTGAAATGACCCCCCCAGGGTCGCAAAGCCTGTGCGTGGAGGAGGGAGAACGGAGGTTCAGTCATCTCTCATCTGCTCCCCTAGCTCGCCGGGTCGGGCGTGTTCAGACGCCAGGCTGGCTGTTCTCTTACTCATAAAGGCTTGACCCACTAGGGGACTGAGTCAGCCCATCATTTCTGGAACTACCCGCTCTGCGCCAGGCACACGGCTGCCCTCCAAGATGGAACGTGGGCCCCTCCGCCGGTCCACGCAGGCTGCCCACGCGCCAGCAGCGCCCAGCACCCCGGGACACCCCCAGGGCCCACCACCCGGTGGGGCAAGCGCCTCCATCTGCGCCCGCCCTGCGCGCCCCCGTCTCCACGGCAACCGGGGAGGAGCTGACCCCCGACCCCCAGGCCCCGCCCAGCTCCGCCCCTTCACGTCCCGCAGCTCAACATGGAGCAGGCCAACCCGGAAGTGCCGCGGCGGCCGCCCGCCCGGTGCTAGGAGCCGCCAGCCGGGCCTGGCCGAGCCCCGCGCCCGCCGCCCTGTAGCCCGCCGGCGCCCGGGCGGCCGCCCGTCCCACCCCGCCCCCGCCCGAGAGGAGGAGCCCAGGCCAGGGGGAGGAGGAGGAGGAGGGAGAGGTTTGCGAGAGGGAGCGAGGCCGCGCGAGCCGCCGGCGGTTCGTATTACCGGGGTCGGGAGGAGGAGGAGCCGGGCCGGGCCCGCGGGGCGGCGCGGGGCAGGCGGGAGGCGGCCGAGGCGGCAGGCCGGGGGCGCGACGCGGGGCCGGGGGCTCCCGTCGTCCGCCGCCACCCGAGCCCGGTGGCCAGGCCGCACCTGCGCGCAGGCCGGGCCGCCCAGGGCCGTCCCCGGGGCCGGCGCCGCGGGCAGGTGGAGGCGCGAGGGGTGCGCGCGGCAGGTGATGGTGGGCCCCTGGCCTCCCCGGGCCGCCCCCGCGAGGCGTTGGGGCGTCAGGCCCTAGGGCCGTGGGGCGCCCCCCGCCCCCCACCTCCAGCCCCTGCCGGCCCTGACGATGCGGTGATTGAGGCGTCAGGCTCTCCCTCCGGGAGGGGCAGTTGCCCGCGCTCTTGACCTCGGAGCCCAGAAAGTGGACCCGGCAGGATGCTGTCCGAGCAAGCCCAAAAGTGGTTTCCAACGCACGTGCAGGTCACGGTGCTGCAAGCCAAAGATCTGAAGCCGAAAGGCAAAAGTGGCACCAATGACACGTACACTATCATCCAGTTGGGCAAAGAGAAGTACTCCACGTCTGTAGCCGAGAAAACCCTGGAGCCCGTGTGGAGGGAGGAGGCCTCCTTCGAGCTCCCCGGGTTGCTCATGCAGGGGAGCCCCGAGAAGTACATCCTTTTCCTCATAGTTATGCACAGGTCCCTGGTGGGACTGGACAGATTTTTAGGGCAGGTGGCAATCAACCTCAATGACATCTTTGAGGACAAACAAAGAAGGAAAACCGAGTAAGTGAATGCAGTTTCATTGTTTGAGTTTTGGGGGTGCTTCACCATACCTTATCTGTGGGTTTGTATTTCAGTTCCTGGAAATGATTTGCGTTCTTGGGGCGCTGGTTTCTGGATAGGAGGATGACCCAGGTATAGCACCGTATTTGCGTGAATTGGAAGTAAAAATATCCCTTGTGATAAAAACATTTTTTTTAAAGCAGAGCCCTTGATGATCCATCCCTAAGCAAATATTTATTAAATGATGGAGTATTTTGTGCTGGGTTTTCAGTAGATCAGCGGCATTCCTCTATATGAGGACTGGGGCACGTTGTTGACCAACGAGTTATTCATGTAGTTGTTCATTGATCTCTAAACATTCCAGCTTCTCCTTCCATTGATTATCAAAAGGAAATGTGTGTTGGACTGTCAAGAAAGATAACACTGCATTGGTTACTCAGTGTTTCATTTCAGCCTTGGAAACATAGTTGGCCCTTTTGGGGAGTCTGCCGTTTTTTCTTTTTGTTTTTTCCTGGAGAAAGTTTTCAAAGGACCTACATCCTGGCCTGGAGTGCCCTCACATTTTCCTTCGACTCTGTCATGTGTTGCAGTTAGCTGTGTTCCTTTAGAATTGCTTTTGCAAAGCTGATGTGTTCAGACGATTTAAATACTGTAAGATTGGAGTCTTGGAAATGATTCAGTGACTTTGGTGAAAACATGATTTTTAAGTTTGAATTAGATTTATTTTGCTTTTCAAAATTAAGTGCAAACACACTTGAATGGTGTATTTTCAGAGATATGACTAGGTACCTTAAAACGGTAATTTTTCTAATTTGAGATAAGATTAAAATGAGTAGACTTGGTGGGAGGAAAATGGGTTGAACTTACAAGAAAGACTTCAGTTTTCAAATCGCTTTGTTGTTTCACAACAAACTTATTTGCACTTTTACAGATTTTTTAAAAAATAAGTATGTGTTAATTTTTTGTATTTGAAAGCAGCCTTTGTTTTGTTCTAAACATTAGGTGCCTGTAGGCTTCTCTTGGGAGTTTTTGCTTTTAGCCAAGGATAAACGGACTTGTGGTAGAGGTAAGAAATTCTAGGAATGCAAGAGGAAAAGTGGAAATATTTAAGTAATTGAGAAAATGAGAGTATTTTGAGAGAAAAAGTGTGATGGTGAGAGGTTGAATATTTATCAGTGCTATTGATAACAAAACTATGATACTTCAAAAGTGGCAGTTTCCTCTGAGCGGTTCTTTGCCAAATTTAAAAAGGAGAAATGGAACCAGATAATTTGTGTCCAATGGCTACTTTCAGATGACAGTGAAGTCCCCTGAAATATATATGTATATAATAATATGTGTGTATATTACGTACATATGTATACATAGTATATGCACATAGAATGCGTGAAGTGTTTTGATCATGAATTTTGGATATGGTGCAACTTTTGCAATTGGATTTACAGAACTTTTAACACTAACGAATGATGGATTACAGGCGTTCTCTGAGACATGAATTTTCCAAGCGGAAAGTAGGCCCAAGTGCAGACCTGGAGGAGGAAATGGCCTTTCAAAGATTGCTCTCGCTGCTGGCCCAGCAGCCTCTGGCTCACACGTTTGGCCTGGCGGTGAGCAGTGCTCCGGCATCGTAGTCTGCCTGAAGAACTTCTCTCCTGGCTGCCGTGCAGAGTCAGTTAGAACTTGGTAGTGGCAGGGCGAGCAAGACGAAGCTTTTCTGTAGCATCCACCTGGCTTTGGGGTGTGCTCACCCAAAGTAGTTTTCGTGTGGTTTTCATCCCTTTGCATTTTCTTTGTGGATAAGTGAGGCAATCACACATTTGATGAGATATCTTTATCAGTGATATTTCTAGATTTTTAAAATGTACTTTTATGTATTTTACAGCACAGCTGTACATGTGGCATAGTGAGAGACTTGAGCCACGTGGTGTGTGGCGAGAAAGGTTTGAATGCCCTGTTCATTGCTGAATCTTGTCAGCATTTGCCCGAGTCCTTTTTGGAAAAATGGCATGAGATGAAGACTCCCAGCGGATGCAGAAGTCTCAAGAATCTGCTGGGTGTGACACATTTTACTTTCGAAAGGCAAATAATTACAGCTTGTCTTCCAGTTGTGTCATGATGAGAGAGAAGCTAAGACTATTACTTTACCTATTTTTATACTTTGAAAATAAATGCCCCTCTTTTGTTTTAAATAAAGGTGGGGGGAAGACCTTGAACCCAAACTCTTTGAATGGAGCATGGAAAGAGAACTTCTATATCACTCTGTCGTGGGTGTCCGGGCTGATTCTGGCACAAGAATTAAGGAAATAATACAATGTTTAATAATAGAATGGTAAAATCGTTGATGCTGTTATGTAATATGCGTTGATTTTTTTTTTTAACAAGAGAGCTAGAAGATATTATTTTTCCCCCTCTTTAATGCTCATGAAAAGTAATAATGATAAGGTCCCTGGAGTTGGAGCTGACGAACACATGCGGGTTTAGGACTTTTGTGTGGGTCTCACGGTGCACCTGCTTCCTGGCCTCTGGCACCCTTACTGCCAATCTTGTCCCGTTTCTGACCACACAGCACCAATTGCTTCTGAATAGTTCCCACATGTGTGGCGGTTTTTGAACATGGACCTGTGCCCATTAAAAATTGAACAGAGGCCATATACAGTTTAAATCCAGCACACCAGAGGTGAAAAAAAAGTCAGTTTTAATCCAGTAAGCCCCCAAAGCTATAGGTCTTCATTTTATCTTTTTGAAGCCTGGAAAAACAAATGCCGCCTCTGGAATGATGCTGGAAGGTCTCGTTCAGGCCTCTCTGTTATGTTGGTTTCACAACAAAGCTCAAGGCGGTTGCTGTGCCTACATTAGGAATTAGTGTATTTATGACGGTTTTTCACAGGCGGAGTTAAACAATGCCATATTCAGACACTGACTTGCTGTGTTCTCAGTTACCTGGGCCTGTAGACTTTCCTACTGAAAAACAAAACAGGAGGAAACACATTCAAGGGTGGTTTGATTGTTATATGGTTGTAGAAATAAAGACTGAATAAACATTGAGCATCAGGCACAGTGCCTTCAGGGAGCTTACACTTTAGCTCCGGGAAGCCCCGCTGCCTCCTTCTTGGCTATTGTGTCGCCTGATTAAATGCCGTGTCCTATGCTACGTGCCAGCCATGTGGTTAACCTTATTAACATATGCGATTCATCAAATAAGAAAGGGCTTCCATTTTCCTACAGCTGTTCTTCATCAACTTCAGGGTTTTTTTTTTCCCCCCTGTAGTGACTTTAATCTGACATTGGGAAGTTACGTAGCATTCCCTGTGCCTCAATTTCCTCACCCATGAAATAAGGATGTTAAATAGATGATTTACTTGGTTTTTATTTCTCCAGAATTGTATGAATTTTGACTACCTTCATGCATTGACATCCGTTTGTGGATTACTATTTTCTTCTCAGTCTTGGTCTGTTACATCCATAGAATTGGTAAATGCTTGTGTGTGTTTTTTCTTGGTAATTTCTTGCAACGTGTATATATTCAGCTATTTTTGGTGTAGCCTGAGATGTTGACAGAATAATTCTGAGATAGCATCTTTCAGAAGTCTCCCTGCTGCACCGTCGCCCTCCCCATTGAGAATGACTGTTTTCTGAAATGGAGTTGCAGCAGGTACATTTCCAGGCTGTTAAAGTGCCCTCTTGTGTATTGTTCAATTCCTCTGTTCTACAGAATTTACTGATTACATTTCTTATGTCTAGCGCATTTCTTCAGATTTTAATGCTTGCTTTACATGAAGTGTTTTCTCATGTTGGGGGTCTCAACTTAGTTAATGTTTTCTTATAAAATAAGCAATCACTTGATGAACTGCATACCTTCATTGATTAAATTGCACCAATTTAGTTAATCAAAGGATTTCTTGTGTGTGATCTGCTAAGATATGACAGGTGTATTACACACAGAGACATACAAATATGCAACCATGCATATATATGATTTTATATATATATATACACATATATATATTATCATATATCATATATGTATCAGTTCTCTTTCCTTTCTGGGAAGACCTGTGACATGATTCCCCGCCTCTCTTTTTTTCTTTTTCTTTCTTTTTTTTGTGATCTTTACAAAGATGACCAGGGTGGGAAGGATTGAGGGTTAGGGGAAACTGGGTGAGACTATTATTTCCACATTTTGTTCATCTGGGGGAAAGAGGGAGATTAAGGGAGACACTACACTCAGCTTCCCAACTGCTTCAGTCCCTGGGGATGGAGAATGGTCACTGATGTCATCCCAGGGTCCTCAAAGAGGAGCAGGCTGCGAGGGTTCTGCTTAAGTGGTTTCGATAATTCTGAAATGCGGTCGATCTTGTGTGGGTCCAGTGATGGAAGTGCTTCCAGCGTCCGTTGGCTGGCATAGTCTACCTTGGAATGTACAGTGAGCATGACCTGTCCCTGGTGTGTCCAGTTAGTAACAATGAGAAAAAATTGATGTAGAATGGGATCAGAGTTCCTTTGTAGCTAAGAATATTTGTTGCACTCAGGGCCATATTTAAACCATGACCTTCCTGCGGAAATAGATGTTATGCTGCATTGCTAAGTAATAAGAAAACACGGAAGAAATTCTCTTCCAGACTTGGTTTTGCAGTTTCTGGACTGACCATTTATGACACCAGCAGCTGGAGACTTTAAATTTGGATAAAAATAATATAAATAAACGCAGGAAAAGCTTAACTTCTCATACTTGATTTTAAAATGGGCAATGTAAATGACCAAAAGACAAATATTTGGTTCCATTTATAAAATAATTCTTATTTGATATTGTCACAGTAGTAGTAATAAATGATGCAAATAGATTCTGATAGGAAGTAGCTCAGCTTTTGGTTCTTCAAAAACTTTGTAAGACTTACTGTCGTGTCTTGACATTTTACTGATTTTGTTTGTTCAGGAAGAGGATTTGATCCATTTCATTGGAGTCTATATTTGACCATATCGAGTTTTGATAAGGACCAAACTACATGTAGTAATCTCCAAGGTTCACAGACCTCTTTAGATGCTGTGCCATAACTGGTGCCTTTGATGAGGCTATGTATTATGTTATTGTTTGTTTTGTGGTGCTCAGAAATCCCTTGTATTGGTGCATTCCTTCAGTGTCTTTTTCCGGGACTTTTCATGTTCAGAATGTCTCTAGGCCTGTAGTGCTACTCACCTAGAAGCCATAGACAGTCTTGATAAGCATTTCTGTTCGGAGCGTGATGGAAAAGGTTACCTGAAAAACTTTCCAGATGCACCAAACACCAGCGCTGTCTGATGAGAATGAAGTTAAGAGATTGGTTTATTTTGGTGAGAAGAATTTTGCAATCTGTGCATTAGAAGAATCTTTGAAAAGTATGGGAAACAAATACTATTAAAAACTGTGAATTTTAGTTCTATTTTGCACTAGAACAAATTTAATTCCGTTTTCCACAAAGTTTAAAGGTACCTTTTTGTGTCCCATCATAGACAGTATGATGTGTTTTTAAAAGTGAATGAATAAAAGCAGTAATATTCTATGGATACTTGGAGTATCCTTCACTGCTCTGGTTGGCTTGACACATAGTTAGTTAGTTTGCCTACAAAAAGCAGTTTGTATTTGGCCAAGTTCTCTAGCCTCTGTTTGTTCAGTGTTACAGCAGTCTGTCTACCTGCCTATTTATTTATTTATTTATTTATGTCTTTAAGGTGGTTTAGGTTGGAATCCAAACAAGGAAAAAGAGCCAAAAACAGGGGTGAGATAAAGGTTAATATTCAATTCATGAGGAACAATATGACGGCAAGTATGTTTGACTTGTCAATGAAGGACAAAACAAGATCTCCTTTTGCAAAATTAAAAGATAAGATGAAAGGTAGAAAAAACGACGGCACATTTTCTGATACATCTTCTGCAATCATTCCAAGTACTCACCTGCCTGATGCCAGTACTGAATTTTCAAGTGGTGAGACCCATATGAAATCTAAACCCAAGAAGCCTTTCCTTTTGGGGCCTCAGCGTCTCTCATCAGCACACTCTATGTCCGACTTAACTGGGTCCCACCTGTCCTCTGAGAAGCTGAAGGCGGGTGTGGTGGGCCCCACGCACCTCCTGGGACGCCGCGTGGAGGCCTTTGGCGTGCTTCCAGAAAGTGGTGAGTGCACACTCTCATTGTATCCTCAGTGTAAGGTTAACTTCTGAAGTCGAAGACAAAAGTTGCAGTTTCCTGGCAGTATTCGCTAAGTATAGCCATTCATCAAACGTTGAATACCTGCTCTACCCCAAATTGATCAGCTTCATTGTAGTGAGATTTTATTAAGTACACATGTATTTATGATTATTTGATAATGAGTCCCATCTCTTGGCCTGGATTTTTAGACTTTTTTACTACTGTTTCTTCTGTCTTGAAAGCCTAGTGCAGTAACTGTTGCATTTTAGTGCAAAATCGCCAGCCTGGTGCAATAAGTAACTGTTGCATTTTAGTCTGAAATCTCAGGCAGAAAGCTTTCATGTTCAGAAGCAAGGAAGTAAATTTAATGGTAATGATGAAAGAAAGTCTGAGACACTCTGGCATTGTCATGCCACCAGAACCTCCAGTTCTGACTTGGTTCAATGTGTGAGCCCAGTGCGTTGACCGTTGCACTGCAGGACACTAATTGTTATTGCCTCGGATACTTCATGCCACTATGCCTTAGCATTTCAAGGTATTTCCATTGATTGTTTTAAAGGTTAATGCCTTTAAATAGCTAATTACTCTTTTTCTAATACCATCAGAATACACACAGAATGTGTCAAAAAACGTGCTGTACTGTTTGGCTATGTAATAACCATGAAATCGTTTGTAGGAAGTCTCAAGTCTCCGCACAGAAGAACGTTGAGCTTTGATACTTCTAAAATGAACCAGCCCGACAGTGTCGTGGATGAAGGTGAAGCGTCTTTCGAAAGACAGAATGACCCATTTACAAATGTGACTGCCTCATTACCCCAAAAATTTGCAACACTGCCAAGGAAGAAAAATCCATTTGAAGAAAGCAGTGAATCATGGGACAGCAGCATGAATTTATTTTCAAAATCAATTGAAGTGAGGAAAGAAAATAAAAGAGAGAAAAGAGAGAAAGTTAGCCTGTTTGAAAGAGTGACTGGAAAAAAAGATAGCAGAAGATCTGATAAGCTTAACAACGGAGGATCGGACAGCCCGGTTGACTTGAAATCACCCGGTGTATTTAGTGAAAGTCGGCAGGACTACTTTGATTATGAGTCAACTAATCCGTTTACAACAAAATTCAGGGCTTCGAACATAATGCCATCTTCAAGGTAAGCTTAATATGGAGGAAGTTGGGCTGTCTGGCGTTGTCTTCTACTGGAAAATATCAAACACTTTTAAATACACGAATATTTTAGATTCTTATTTTACTTGAAAACTATGACTTATTTTTAAAAATTAATTGCAGAGGCAGAAACCATTGCTTTGGTCTTAGCAAGCTGAAAGATTCTTATTCTTTAGCCTACTTCCATTTATATGAGCCAGAAATCCAATGAAATTTGTGAAGAAAATGGCGTGACTTTGGATGAGACATGGTGAGAGTAAATCAGCAGTGGGTGTTAATTCAAGCCAGAGCTTTGGATTTTGTGTTTCTTGATATTTCTAGGGATTAACTCATGGCCCCTCTGGAGAGAATTAGTGGGTCAGTAGCAGCCTGCGGACTGTTCTTAAGAAATATTGGCTTAAGTATTAATGGTTTTCATAATAGATGTTAACTGTCATTAAATGGCCTTTTAAAAGGAAATTTGCATTGTGAATATTAAAGTTCAGTGCCTTTGTGGAAGCTGTAAATGCATCCAAGAGGTCTGTGTGATGATCTACACTCATAGGAAGAATCACTGGCATGATAAAGGTTTGATGTCAGTTATGTGTCTTCTGATACTCTTCCTATTACTCAGTAGAGTTTGGACCCGTGTGCACTTAAATGTAATTACAATTTTTATTAAAATGAACAATGGAATAGCTAATTAGGGACAACTCAAGCAAAGAGTAAGAGGGCTTTTTGAAGCCTTCAGTGTGGGTGGAGGATCATGATAGGAGATTTGCCATATAACGTTTAAGTTTTGTCTCAGGTAGTAATGTATCATACCAACTTCAGTGGGAGTTGGCTTACTGGTACCATGACTTCTGGAAGCCTTACCGTTTGCATCTTTGAGACAAGGAAAATAATACCTGCTTGTGGGATTTGGTGAGGAGAAATGATAGGTAAAATCCGTAATAGGAAGCCAAGCCCCAAGCAGGAAACCAGCACGTGTTAGCTGCTATTTATTCCATGTGTTGTCATATTATATTTCATTCAGAACCAGTGCTCTGTTTTGTTGCATTATACACAAAATGTACAATTAACAGTCTCTTTAAGCCATGTGCTACCACCTCTCTTGTACATCTATTGTAATGTGTTAGAAAACACACATTTAAAGTTTTCAAAGCAAGTATGCTTTTTTTTTTCAATAAATGGGTATTTGCTTTGGTTTTAGAAAGTATTCCGTTTTGTTTATAGAAGATAAAGAGATGCATTTTCCACATTTGTATCAATATTTTATTGAAAAGATCATAGTTTTGACATGCTCTTCTGTAACATTTCAGTGTTTTATATAGTGCACGTCACATAACGCATTAAATCTTAAATTAGAGTGGTAAGTATAAATGTATTTTCTTTTTTGGTGGTAGATTGTTGAAAACAGTTGTCTGAGATGACTTAGAGGTGGGGGTAATTTAGGACATTTCAGAGACCAAACGGGAGGTGGCTGGAGAATGTTCCCGAGTTTGGGCAGTGTGTGTGAAGTGAGCATCTTCAGTCCGTAATGGCCTGGGACGTGGATTGTCGTGGGTTACCCAGGTGAGCGTGGCATTTCCACAGACACAGGGTTGTTGGCCTCATTCAGGATTAATTCTGTTTTCTATCAAAATTAGAGCTGTTTCATGGTATGTATATAAACATAATTGTAATGATGTAAAGAGTAGGTTTTTTAATTTCACGATTTGTCTCTCTGTGAGATGCCAGAAGTGAGCACAGAGCATTTGTAGATTTCTGGAATGTTACCACTTTTGTGTTAAGCCATCTTTGTGGAAAGTAAAACATTTTCAGTGAAGACATAGCTCTAATTTCTAGTACGAAGAAGGACTGGTTGTGGACAGAGTACAGGTGGCAGCTTTGACAAGCAGCTTTCTCTTAAGTGCAGTTCGGGAGGGTGTTGTCTAGGCATTGTCTTCTACAGAATGATGTCTTCTCATTTACTTTCCAAGTGTCGTTCCTCGGTTGCGTGGGGACATTTCACATTTTTCAAGTTAGCACCCACACCGAGTGCACTTTGGAAGCTGTGGACTCACATCACCGGAGCGTGTTTGGGAGTTATGCTTCCAGTGGTGCTGGGTCCATGGCCAGGCTCTGCCGGACCCTGTGGCCAGCATTTGTGGAAATGCAGAACAAGGTAGGGGTGCATTTTGTAGCTGTGGAGCTAGATTTTCTTTTTGGTGAGGCTGCAGCTCACCCTTGACAGCAGGCGCACAGGAACTGTGTCGTTACCTGCTGAGACAGAGGGTTAATGGGTATGATTGAAACCAAGAGGTTTTCAGTAGACCACGTCATTTTAAATACACTACAGAATACTTTTTTCAAAGTAAGTGAAGTGAAGTCCACCTGAAGAAATGGTTTTGGAGATTAAAAAAAAAAAGACGAAACCAAGACCAGTAAACGAAGTGTGTTTTGCTCCTGTTCTGTGAACAGGTCGGCGTTCTCCATAACCCTGCTGGGTGAGGTTGCTCCAGCTTTGTGGTGGTAGACTTGAGCGAGGCACAAGGCCGTTGGAAACACTCCTCCCGGACTCGCAGCTCAGGGCTCTTGGCTGTTGTCGGTGCTGCCTTCCCGAAGCCCTCTGCCCTTCAGGTGGTCCCCTGTGTGCAGCCTTGGCTCACACAGACGTCTTGCTTCCACGGCCAGTCCTTGTTCCGTAATGGCTTAGTCACATGCACTGCGGAAATGTGGAAGGCGGGACATGTAGCTCATTCATCTTTTCATCCCTCATCTTCAACACGTGGCTTGGTGTAGGCACTCGGTGTTAGACATTATGAATAAATGAGCACAGAATTGCAGACTAGTTCTTGGAATGCTACTTCCTTTCTCTTCCTGTCCTGCTTCTGGCTCAGGGCTGTCGAGATCTTCCTGAAAAACTAGAAACACACCCATCACACAAACTGCAGTTTTGTCTGAGTGCATCTACATATTGTTGCAAATCTAAGTGATATTTTTTTAAAGATTTGCTTGTTTTTTATAAGTTATGAGCTCCAATAAGCTGAGCTCTGAGTGGCTTATTGTTGTAAAAATGTGTTGTTCACTTGTTGTAAGTGCCTGTGGCAGGGACAGCAGGAGAGAGTACCTTGCTGCAGACAGTGGTTCGCTCCGCTCAGCCTGTCTGGAAGCTGGCCTCCTGGCTGAGGTTGAGGCTGTCCTTTAACCTGTGGCCTCCAGGGTCAGCGCAGCGAAGCAAGAGCGGGGCGCATGAAGGGTTCAAGGTTTTAGGTGCTGGGCCTGGCAGCAGCATTGTCATTTCCACATACTGTCCCATCTGCTGGAGCTCAGCCGAGGCCTAAGTGCAGCCAGTTAGGAAGCAGGACTTAGCCGTGCTCCCAGAAGGCAGGTGGATGGGGTAGGATGGGATGCAGCTTTGCTGTGTGCTGCTGATGCCTGCTCAGCCTCCCGCGGGTCTGGACGCTGCCGATCCTGGAGATCCTGGATGTGCACACCTCGGGCGGGGCAGGGGTGGGGTGGGGCGGTGCTCTTGTAAGTTCACAGGGAAAGACTCATTTACACATGATAGGTATGGGTTATTTGTATGTTTTAATATTTGTTTATTTTTATTGGAAAGTCAGATTTACAGAGAGAAGGAGAAACAGAGAAAAACATCTTCCATCCACTGGTTCACTCCCCAGACGGCCACAATGGCTGGAGCTGAGCTGATTGATTCAAAGCCTGAAGCCAGGAGCTTCCTCTGAGTCTCTCATATGGGTACAGGATCACAGGCTTTGGGCCATCCTCAACTGCTTTCCCAGGCCACAAGCAGGGAGCTGGATGGAAAGTGGAGCAGCTGGGACATGAACCTGCTCCCATATGGGATCTCGGCACGTGCAAGGCGAGGATTTAGCTGCTAGGCTATCAGACCAGGCCCTTACTTGTGTTTGTTGGAAAGCATGTGTGCATGTATGTATGTATCCATGTGTCTGAAAGACAGTGACAGGGAGATTGATCTTGCATCTGCTGCCTCACTCCTCATGGGGCCACAGCTGTCAGGTGTGCGTCAGCCCAGGCAGGAGCCACGACCTCCACCCTCATGTCTCATGTGAGTGCAGGAGCCCAAGCACTTGGGCTGTCTTCCATAGCCTTCCCAGCACATGAGCAGGGGACTGGTTTGGAAGTAGAACAGCCAAGGGCAGACCTGGTACTCCAGTATGGGATGTCATCATCGCAAATAGCAGCTTAATACACTGTGCCACAATACCAGCCCCTGCTCTTGCTTTTAGTGATAAGTCACAGGTAGTTCAGCAACATCAGTAGGAACCAGTTTATCATGTGTTAAATTATCGACTGATTTGTTGTTTTATCCCACAATTTGTAAAAGAGTGCCTTGGTTTTATCAGTAGACTATACTCTTCTTTTTATATATTTTTTAAGATTTATTTTATTATTATTATTATTATTATTATTATTGGAAAGGCGGATATACAGAGAGGAAGATCTTCCGCCCGATGATTCACTCCCCAAGTGCACCCATATGGTATCCTGGGCGTACAAGGCGAGGATCTTAACCACTGTGCGACCACGCCGGGCCCGACTATCCTTTTCTTAAAGACAAAATATACCTGCTATTTGTTATACCACTTTTAATAATTTTTCCCAAATCACTTTTATTAGCAATGTGTTTTTGAAAGGCAGAGTTAGGAAGTGAGAGTGCGTGAGCAAGTACGTGTGCACGCCAGTGCACATCTGTGTGCTGGTTCACTTCCTAATGCTGCAGTGACTGGGGCTGGGCCGAACCAAAGCCCTGAACCTGCAGCTGCAGCTCGCTCTTGTGTGTGGGTGGCTCGGGCCTAAAAACTCAGTGCTTTTGCCGGCGTGTTAGCAGGGAGGTGGAGCAGAAGTGGAGTAGCCAGGACATAAACTGGCACTTAGTGGGATGTCTGCTTAAAAGCAGAGGCTTAACCCACTCTGCAGCAGTACTGGTAGCCACCAGTGTTTTTAAAATGAACTGTAAGTAGTTGGAAAAGCAGAAATGGGTGAGTATGTTCACTAAACCAACTTTTCTTTTTCAAAAAAAATTTTTTAAAGAGAGCAGCTTAACCAGTCGATTCTCTGAGGACAAGGTTCTGGCTGATGTGGGGAGCTCTACATCCCTTCCTCATCTGGTCCATGGAAGCCTCTTACACGGCCCTTCCTGTTGTCTCTTTCCCTCCCTACCCTGGGCCAGAGCTGGAGAACTGCCTGTTTTCATAACTACGGTTTTGCTGGACCACAGGCATATTTCTTTCCGGCTGTCTGGAGCTCGCACAGCTCGGATGAGTAGCTGTGGGACCATTGGATGGCCTGAAGAGTCAGGCTTGTGGCTTGGGCTTTGCCGATGCTTTGTTAACGTCAGTACTAGTTACATGGCGCGGAATCCCACTCGAGGCAGAAGTGTGCCGTCCGTGGAAGGTCGCCAGATCAGGAGGAACCGAGTGGGTCTGAGAGGTGGAGTCTCAGGACATTTAGCTGCTGGGGATTTTGCATGCATCTGCCAGAGCACTTAGCTTTACTTACCCTGCCCAGTAGGGCAGATGGGCTGATGTACCTTCTGTTTTAGGAAAGTGGTCAAAAGTTGGAGGTTCTAGAGAGTGGGAGCTTATGGGAGATACTTCACCAGAGGGCTTTGTTTTGCAAGCATCTTTCTATTTGAGAACGAGCTTGCTCTTCTAGTACTTTCTGCGTAGCAGTAGCTGGAATGCTGTGTAACGTATTGGTGGCTCCAGAATAATGCGGTGTTATGTTTTGTAATGTTATTGCTGGTGGTTTTCCTAGTAGAGCATCTATTTCTCTGGGTTGTGTTTATTGTGGAGGAGTCCGTTTCCTTCTTAGCTGATGAACGTAGACCGAACGGTTAGGCTCAAGGCAGTGCAGATGGAATCCAGCACCAAGTGCTCATGTTCACCACAATGCCCGATCACGCAGTTGGTCCTGTGCTGACCTGCTTCCTGTCTCCCTCCAGTTTTTCCACCCTCACCCGTTTGTTCCTGTCTGTTTTTATGTCACATCTTTATTACAGGCTACACAAATATTGGTTACCAAGAATGTATATTTAAGTGTGTTTCTGATTTTAGCAAACTACTAATCACAGGCCTGAAAGCATATAACTGTTATTAGGAAATCGAGTAACGTAGCCATAAAATAATGATGGGCCATTTTCTGTAGGCTTATATCTGGAGTTTGAAAAATACAGTAAACCAGTGATCCTAAAATAAAGGTCCTGTTCATAATTTTCAAGCCATCATTGTTCCAGTGTCTCAAATGGCTTTTTTATTTTTCATAATGAGTTTAAAGCTCAGTCTTTTGCATTACAAACCTTAACATATAAAAGATTTATTTTAGTAACTGTTTATTTTTTGTGTCTTTCTAAGACTTTTGTTCATGCATAATACTAATTGTTATTCCTGCTGGGCTATCACTGTTTCACGTTACTGAAAATGTGGCCTCATTTATGAGCTACAAAACAAAAACTGCTCAGGTGATTTCCAGAGCCATTAATCCATTAGTGTCTAGGGATTTACAGACTGTTTCTAATGAAATAATGACTAAGAGCGGGAAATAGACAATGTGATTTGTTCCCTTAATACTAACCAGGACTCTTGACTCCCCGGAAACCTCTGGAAACTTTTTTAGCCTTTGTCATCTGAATACTCGTTATATCAGCTCTCATTAATTGTTACATCTCCCGATGGGTCAATTTGCAGATACCAGCCATTCATTCCATCCTTCCTCTAACTCACTGAGATTTACAGCTATCAGTATTGAAAACTATGAAAGCTCTGTAACACACAAGACAAACTTTGCTAAGTAATTACTATTTTTTTTTTGAGCTGAGATATTTGAAATACAGAGATTCTGTAAGAGAGAGAGAAAAAAAATAAGCTTTAAAAAAATCCACCCAAACTACTGTAGGCTAATAAACTGATGTGAAAATTTCTCAATTTACAGCACTTGACAGGTGCTAAAAGAAAAGCATCTTTAATTTTAATGTGTTGTTAGGACCTCTTTAGAGAGACTGTACAAGTTATTAACAAGGTCCTCCGAGACAGGAGACGGGTAATTAACAAGACCTATGGAGATAGAGTTTAGGTAATTAACGAGCTCTTAGGCACTGGACACAGGATAACACATAGCGAGTCCAATAGTTAAAGAGAACAGGTTGTTACGATCGAACATAAGATAGAGCATGCATGTTCTCCCGAGGCTTCTGATAGGAGAATATTAAGATGACATTTAGTGACCCCAGTGCGCTACTTTTTGCAAACTGATCTGTACGTTTTTTGGCTTAACTTTTAAAGTAGAATTTGAGAGAATTATTTCTTTATAAACCAAGGAAGCAGGAAAGCATTTTAAATGGAGACAAGTAATTAATGGTAATTGCCTTTACTGAGCATGTAAATTTTGAGAAGAATTATATTTCTATGTGATTCTCAGTTGTTTTAACATCCATTGTTCAGTGTGTTGTTTTTAACCTGTGACCTGTAGGCTGACATGGCCTATTCCACATTAGCTTTCCTCCTTCTGTGGCCGAAGCCGTGAGGATCTCAGCGAGAGCAGGCCGCCTTGGTGCCAGATTAGTTTTTGCATATTAGATCTAGCAGTCATGCTGCTGTACCATCTTTAAGCTGGAGTTGATATTCCCAGTTGGAAATATTTGGTCTAGTTATTTCCTGTGTCAATTTGGTATTACTGGTGTATGAGTCTTGAGTTTTGGTTCAGAAGCTTCCCATGTTTAGTGCATGTTTATTAAAAACATACTCTGAATGTAAAGAGGCCCCTGTGTTTTCTAATTCATTCCCTCCTGTACCAGCTTGGCCACTGCAGAGCACAGGATCTTCCCCTTCACCTCTAACAGTCAAGTCAGATTTTAATGGTCGTATTTGAACAATTGCTGTATGTGGGGAAATAAGGTGATTAAGACTGAACTCCTGCTCGGACTGATGGAGTTTATGCTAAGCTCTAGATGTTAATGGGTATTGGAGAGCTGTGTTGTTGTGACGTGATCAGACTAGTGTCTCAGCCCTCGACCGGCTTGGACAGTATTGGGAACACAGGATGGGGCGTGTGGAGGGCAAAGCTGGGTGTGAAACGGGGCAGCTAGTTAGGAAGTCATTCTAACTAGTTAGAGAGTTGCTCTGACTGTTGAGAGCTGACAAGAAGAGAGGATCTTTGCGATCCAGTTCTTGGCTGAGATCGGCAGGCCTGTCCTGCTCTTCCGGGTGTGTGTTGGTGGGCATGGGCACAGGTGACTCCTTGGCATGTCTTCCTTTGATGCGGCATTTTCAGGTACCTAATGTAATGGTGTGAGCTCTGTAGTCTGATCTAACTTGGAATTTCAGTCTTAATGGGGAGATTCGAGTTTTGTGTTTTGCTTTTTTTTAGTGGCTTACTCTTTAGATTTTTGTTTAGGGAACAATTTACATGTTTTGAAAGTAGCAAGTGACAGTTCTTGAAAGTTTGCTTTTGTAACAGTGAAAACACTGATTTCTTTCAACAGAAATGCAGATTTCGATATCTGTATGTATCTATGCAGTCTTTTACTTCAGTGTAATAATTGCTTGTTTCCTTCCAGTGATTTTTTTTGTTAAGATTTATTTGTTTGAAAGGCAGACCTACAGAGAGAGAATGGGCAGAGATCTTCCATCTGCTGGTTTGCTTCTCCAACAGCCTTAACAGGTGGCGCTGGGTCAGGCTAAAGCCAGGAGCTGGGGACTTCATGTGGTTCTTCCCAGAGTGGAGGGGCCCCATGCTGGGCCATCCTCTGCTGCCTCCCCAGCCCCTTAGCAGGGAGAGAGAAACACCCAGGGTTCGGGTGCGATGCCACAGCTTTAGGTGGTGGCTCAGCTTCCCGCACCACAATGCTGGCCCCTCTGAAGCCAAGCCCCCTTGAGGCTGCTGTGTCAGTTTTCTGTGCACACAGCCCTGTTGTTGGTGTGCAGCACTCTTGGCCTGCTGCTGCCTGGCTCTTGATGTTCCCATGGGGGACACTGTGGTGATGCCACCCGTGATCACTGCTTTGTAGAGCGACACTAAAGCTTTACAGTTTTTAACGTACAAAGTGTTTTTGTGGGGCGATTGTGGTAGCATAGCAAGCTAATTCTCTACCTGTGGCTGTAGCATCTAATATGAGTCTCTTTTGTGTCCTGGCTGCTGCAACTCCAGCCTCGCTGCCTGCTAATGGCCTGGGCAGGCAGCAGAGGATGGGCCAAGTCCTGAGCAGCTGCTTAACCCCCTGCACCGCAGGGCCTGCCGCCATATCGTCTCATTTCAGCTGTTTACTGATGGGGCTTAGACCGTGACTGCAGTGAGTTCACCTGTGTATGACTGTGCAGTTGCATCTGTGTGATGCGCTTGTAAAAGTGAAATTACTGGGTTAAGGTTATGCATATGTTAATTTTGATACCTTTTGTTAGGTTGCCTTCTGTAGAATTATATCAGCTTACATTCTTTTCTTGTGGGAGACCCAGAAGAAGCTCCTTCCAGCTGTAGAGGGCCAGCTCTGGCCATAGCGGCCATGAGGAGAACGAACCGGCAGATGGAATCTCTCTGTCTCTCCCTTTCTCTGTGTGTAATTCTTTCAAGTAAAACAGATCTTTTTTTTTTAAGAAAGTGTTTTTGTATGTTTAATTCATAATTATAATGTTAGCTCTGTCCAGGGTGTTTTAAATAACTGCTGGTGGTATATAAGAAATTATGTGATTATGAAATATCACATGGTATTATGTGTTATGTCATTGTGAAATAATTCATCTTAGAGACTCCTTGGTCTCTGAGGCTATTAGGATCCAGAGTGTTGGCACTTCTTGGAACCTAATATTACTCTGATTTATTCTGTTAAATATCTCACCGTGTAATGCTATATAAATAAATACTAAAATACTTAATTTACTTCAGATAAAATTTTAATGTATTTCATATGCTTAGAAATCTTTTCAATAAAAGTGCTAATACTGCTTAAATAGCAATTACTTGAGTTGTATAACCACCTTAGCGTAAAACAAATTCAAATTGCCAGTTCTTTTTGTTTTTAAGATTTTTTTTTTATTGGAAAGGCAGATTTACAGAGAGAAGGAAAGACAGAGAAAGATCTTCCATCCGATGGTTCACTCCCCAAGTAGCTGCAACGGCTAGAGTTGATCCAATCCAAAACTAGGAGCCAGGAACTTCTTCAGGTCTCCCATATGGGTGCAGGGTTCCAAGGCCCAGAGCCATCCTCTGCTGCTTTCCCAGGCCACCAGCGGGGAGCTCGCTGGGAAGTGGAGCAGCTGGAACACGAACCAGCTCCCCCATATGGGATCCCAGCCCATGCAAGGTGAGGATTTAACCACTAGGCCATTGCACTGGGGGCCGGCCAATTTTTGTTTCTGGCTTACTTGTGTGTGAAGCCCCGTGGGGCTGGGTTGGGGATGGTTTTAAAGTAGGAAGTAGGATTCCTGGAGGACTGACCTCTTCCCCTCACCAGCTATGGGGGCATTTCCGGGAAATGACCTGTAATCAGGGCAGAGTGCACTGGTTGAGCAGAGGCACTGGCGTCTACTAGAAACTGGGAAATTCTCCTTTAAGTGGGAGGCCTCTGAGCGTGATCGTGACCATTAAACATGGTTTTGTGCGTTGGGAATGAGTAGGGTAGACAGCCGTTTTTGTTCATTCCTCAAATGCTTGCTAAAAAAAGTGGATGTGATTTAGAGTGTTTTATGTAAATGGTGACTGCGTGCTGTTACAACATGAGCTCTTCACTAGCACCCTAGTAATTATACCATTTCTTCACTAGTTGGAGGTGTGAAGGTATGTTCTCTGTGGCCCTGGTGGAGGAGCTCCTGTGGTGCTGTGTTAGCCTACCGAGCAGAGGGTTAGCTGGTTGCAGAGCCTGGTGTAGCAGGTGGGGGTGCTCAAGGTGCAAAGACTTAATGTATTTATTTCATTTAGGTGTTTCATCTTCAAGAAAATCCCCCCAAATAATTAAAATAATTAAAGCAAAAATCATACTAATGGTAATCTAATTCAGAAGATAAATTTAATTCTTCTTACAGTATAACAAGAAAATGTGAATATGGTCATAAAAATCTATTCTGACTTTTATGCAGTTTAACAGAAGTGCTAAGTCTACACTTAGTGTTGGCTCTGGAGTTGAGTCTCTGTTGAATGGCCATGTAACCTAACTTGAGAACCCTGAAAAGCCTCATGTTTTCAGGTGTAAAATGGGGATAACAGCCCTGGTGCAGCAGGTGGAGTCCCATCCGCACGTGGAATGCTGAGCGTTGGGCAGTGCCCTTGGCAGTGGCAGCTCTGGCTCCTGACCCTGTCATATGGTGGCTGCTGAGTGCTTAGTCATCGCTTTCAGTGAAGTGGTGGAACTTTTCCCAATAATATGTTCCCAGCCTAAAATATCTTAAAAGAATTTAGGAACTTTCTTTTTAAACCAGTCAATAAAGGATATACATTTGGCAGGAAACAGTGACTTAATACTTTCTAGTGTGTTTCAAGGTGTGTATCCAGTAGCAGTTTTGAATGCGATAAACTAAACCACATTGGAATTAAATAGAAAGTGTTTCCTGCATTAAATAGAAAATGTATGCCTATACAAGGTAAAATTATTATACTATTATAGAAGTCCTTTGCCCAGAAATTCCTGCAGGCACTGAGGGGGACAGCGCGTGGTCAGTGGCAGAGCTCTGGCCGTCCGGTCCAGCTGAGTGATGACTTCGCAGACTGGATGGCTGAGCCCAGGTCGAGCTGTTAAAGAAGGAAGCTTAAGCCTTTATGACAAGAAGAAGATATGCTACTCGCTGAAACCTCCTCAGAACATTTTAGAGTTTGCTTTGGGAATTGTGTAGCCTTGTTCAAGCAAATTTGATTGTCAGCAATGCTTTAAGTCTGGCTGCTCAGCCTGGGTTGTAGTGTGGCTGGGAATCTGCAGGGGCACCCAGACTCTGCCTCCAGCAAGGATGCAGGGAGCCTGTGGCCAGGTCACCCATCAAGCAGCCCTGGCCGTTCTGGCTACCATTTCTGCCTCCTTGAAGGCTCTGCAGAGATGGCTGGGGAGGGGCTGCTTGCCGGCCAGGAGCCTGCTTACTGCTTGTCTGTGAACGGAGAAGGCCGCCCTGACAGCGCAGGGCTTCCCCTCCAAGGATGTGACTTTGTCCCAGAGAGAGAGACATAGTCGACCTGGGGCTTTCTTGGCCAAGGATGTTAGCAGCCTGCTGGCCTTTTTGGTCTGCTGCAGAGACGCCCAGGGAGCCACGCCCCCAGCTGACCTCTGGCCAGGCTTGTCCTCACGCCCACCGCTCCTACGGAAAGACTGGTGAAGATTGCTGGGTTGTTGTTGGTCATTGACCAGACCCCATCCCCGGGTCACAGTCTCGTACATCCAGTTTTACTTGATCACGCCCCCACACATGCACACGGAGCATGAGAAGCGGCGGTGTGGGAGGCTGGGCCAGATCTGAGAGCCACGGAGACGCAGTGATGATTTCCCTAAAAGATCTTGGGAGAAGATTCTTTTATGTCAAGAGACATGTGATTATATTGTGGAATAAGATGGGGAAACTCACTTGCATTCTTAAGTGAAACTTGAGATGTCAGAGATTTCATGCTTGTCGCTGAATGGATACTTCTCCTGTGTTGACGGCCTTTGGAACCCAGGGCTTAGATTAGGAGAGCGGGAATAGTTTGGACTTTCTGTTTTGTTTTGTTTCTTTTCCTTACCAGGAAAAAGAAGCAACCTAAACTGGATTTGAAGTTTATATTTTTGTTGAAATATGCCTTAATTTCAGAATGTCTTTAAGTCCTCGAGTTTTAGGACTTTCTCCAACAGCAAAGTCTGTACTCATTAAAGGAAAATGGCTAGGCCTGAATTTGCTGTCCGTGATGCTTGGTGTCACTGGTCAAAATCATTCATTGTTTTCCCTCTGAGAGCTCATAAAATGTTTTCCTGTGAGAATATTAATGAGTAAATTACTGTTAATCCCCATGGACACTTATGTGTTAGGTTCTGTTTTGTCATCTAAGTGTTTAGTGTACATGCCCAGTCCCAAGAGAATGTAGTATTTAATCTATATTCTCATTAATTTAGCATGGTACCTGGTTATTTGCTTTATTCCAAAAAAAGAAAGGTGAAAAAGTACTGAGTTTCCTTGGCCTGTTAAGCTGAATTTGCATGTTAATTAACATTGAAATGTGCTGGGTAGTGTTGACCAGGCATCTCTTTGGGCACTTTTAGAGCTTTGGAAAAGACATTTGAAAAAAAACTTCACTAGCTTAATGTATAATTCTTCCATAGACTTAATGGAAGAAGTGTGGAAATAGAGCTTAAAGATTTATCAGAAGAATTTCAGTTTAATCTTTATTGTGTTCAAATAACTAACATGTTAGGCCTACTTGGTAAGTTGGGTAAACTGGCTAATTGAATTGATTTGAAACCTTTTTTAGTCCTCACTGGCAGATGTGTAAATATTGAAATGCTTCCTATCTTGTTTTGTGTAAAGCAAGATTTATCCATTTCTGTGAAAGAGTCACAGCAAGAGAGGGAAAGACCAAAGAGAAATGGCTTCACCAGTTTGCTGGTTCGCTCACCAGACAGCCGTGACGCCAGAAGCCTGGAGTATCTAATGGATCTCCCACGTGAGTGGCAGGGGCCCAAGCCACCTGCTGTTGTTTTTGCCAGGGCGTTGGTAGGAAGCTAGATGTGAAATAGAGCAGCCAGGACATAAACCAGCATTGTGAGGGGAGGTTGGGCCACAGGAGCCACTTTATTCTGTGGGCCCCAATGCTGGCCCCACTCCCTTCTATCTTAAAAAGAGCTCCAAACATCCCATTGATGATGATCTCTTCTGCTCTTTGGGAACTTGATATTTTGTTGGTTGAATCTGTGTTGACACATCATTAACTTACTCTTATGAGTTAAAATTTTTATAAATTTTTATTAAGCGCTGGCTCTGATGTTATATACTATTCATTTGTTACACACCTGCCATGGCATGGTTACTGTGCCAGATGTTCCGACTGAAAGATTGAGGAGATATTTTTTCCTTCCTTTAAGTGGCTTCCAGTGAAGAGATGGAAACCCTACCAGTTAAGATATGTAGAGAAAGGCAGACTCAAACAGCATTCTGTCATTCTGGGCTTTTTCATAGTCCTTGTCTTTGGTCCACTCTTAATCCCAGTTCTTTGAAATACATGGTGATCTGTCTATCTTTCCTCTTCTTCTTCTTTTTCTTCTTCCTTCTCCTCTTCCTCCTCTTCCTCTTTTTCCTCTTCTTCTTTGGATTTATTTATTTTTGTTTAAGGGGCAGATTTTACAGAGAGAGAGAGATGTCATCCATCTGCTGGTTCACTTTCCAAATGGCCTCAATGGCCAGACCTGAGCCAATCTAAAGGACCTGGCAGCCTGGTGCTGAGCTGGGTGCTCTGTGGCTGTCTGGTAGGACCTGGCACTGTGGTGCTGAGCTGGGTGCTCTGTGGCTGTCTGGTAGGACCTGGCAGCCTGGTGCTGAGCTGGGTGCTCTGTGGCTGGCTGGGAGGACCTGGCAGCCTGGTGCTGAGCTGGGTGCTCTGTGGCTGGCTGGGAGGACCTGGCACTGTGGTGCTGAGCTGGGTGCTCTGCAGGCTAGAGTGCAGGTGCTCTGAGACTGCGCCTGGCATGCCAAGGAGAGTGTGCTGGGAGGAAGAGGGCCAAAAAGAGCAAACCTCAGCAACCAGAAGTTGGGGTCATGTTAACTTTGAGGAACAGATAAGGTATGCAATCTGAGACTTGTCACCAGGCATTTTATAAACATGGCGTCGGATAAAGAGATTGCAGTTAGGAGGAGTTGGTCCTTCTATCTGTCCATATAGTGATAATTAAGGGAGACTATGAAATCACTGAGATAAAGTTGAAAAAGGTCTAGGGACCAGCATTGTAGTGCAGTGGGTTAATCTGTCACCTGCAAAGCTGGCATTCCATAAGTGCTAGTTTGAGGAAGTCCCTGTTGCTCAGCTTCCAATCCAGCTCTCTACTAATGTGCCTGGAAAAGCAGCAGAGAATAGCCCAGAGTGCTTGGATCCTTGTCACACGCATGGACTTGGCTTCGGCTTGGTCCAGTCCCAGCCATTGCGGCAGTTTGAAGGGTAAACTAGAAGATGGACCGCTCTCTGTCTCTGTTAATACTGCCCTTTGAATAATAAAATAAGTCTTGGGGATCCCCTCTTCCTCCAGCTGGAACACTGGACTCAGCACCCCAACCACAGCGAAAATCACAGGCTCTGTGGTCTGACTGTGGAGTGCGTATGTCAGAAGTGGGTCTTCTCATTTGCTGAAGCCTGTGCAGTGAACAGCATGCCCAGGCGCTCGTGGGCTCGGGGCATGACAGCCAGTTCATTGAGGCCTGTAGAGGATATTTAGTACTGTGGAGGCCAAATAGGACAACTCTCCCAGTCAAGATTTGGCAGCAAGTGTCTGGATGAATAGACTCTGAGATGGACTGTGTCAGCACATGGTCCTTGGAAGGATTTCCTTAACCTTGGAGCAGCGATATCAACAGTATGTCAGAACTGTCAAAACCATTTAAGTAGTATCCTCAGTGGGGACCCTGGGATGACATCAGATGGCTGTCCCCCATTCCCAGATGCTGGGAGCGGCCCTCTCCCGTTCTCTCGCTACTTTCCCCAGATACGAGAAGAATGAGAGGAGATTGGAGGCAGTTGTCTCATCCATTTCCCCCATTCCTCAACCCTCCCCATAGTAACCAGTGGTCCAGATGAGCATGCATCCCTCTTAACAAGGTAAAACCATCGAAAATAAAATGATTTTATTATTTTTTAGAGTCTTAAGCCTTAAGAAATTTGCAGTGTTTTCTCCTGGAGTTGAAAAGTGGAAGATGACAGGGAAAGCAAGTAGTTAGATTCTTAGGAGCAAATGTCTGCCAGCAGGCATGGCGGGAGAGACGCTGGAAGGAGGCGTCTGCGGTCCCTGAGGGAGCTGAGAGGGCGAGGAGCCTGGCTGCCTGGTCGGTGATTCCCATCGGAGAAGCAGGGAGTGCTGGGGTTGGGGGGTGTGTCTGAGATTAGAGAAGGTGAGTGAGTGAAAGTAACCAAGCCAGCAAAAATTAAAACGGGAGCCTATCCCAGGGAGGCTAGCCTGTCTGTGTGTGCAGACGGCTGCAGCGACAGGGCCTGCGCAGCGGGTCTCGTGGAAGGAGGCAGTCAGAATCGCTGAGCAGGCTTAGCAGGCGGGATCTCGAGCGCATGGTCCCGCTCTCGCCTTTATTAATTACTATTCCCTTGGAACCCTGTTTAGACAAATTCTGGAAATATGTAAAAAGTGTAAGGCAGATATGTAAATACAAGTGACACTACTCAACACCCAGGTACTTGTAAGGGGTACCATTTCAAAAGCGCAGGTGCAATCAGTTTAAAATCGTAAATTGATGATTTTGAGAATAAGTTTGTCCAGCCTCCAACTAACTGTGAAAGGTGCCATTACAGGAAGGCTGGAGTTTCCTCTCCGCTAGCAATGAGTTATTGTAAAGTAGAAGACTAAAATCAGTAGCTCTAGAGCAGAAGGCAGCAGTGGAAAGGGTAGTGTGGGTAGTGGTGTGAATAATTGCAGTAGTTTGTTTTACTTTGAGTCTCTTTTTCTAATACTGAAATGGAACAAATGTTGTCCTTCACTTGCTGTTTACATTAGTGAGTAGTTAGTCCCACTCCGTGTCTTCTTGTGTCAGTTAAGAGTTCAGCAGGAAGCAGGTGACCAGTCCTGAAGAGCTAAATGCAGAAAGCTGAGTGAGTGAAGAGGCATGTGTGTGGGGTGAGGGCGTCAGGGAAGGCGCTGCTGGGCCGTGTCGGGGGCAGCCAGGCACAGCTGAAGGGACTGAGCAGAGCGCCTGCGGAGGGACCTTTTCTGTGCTCCAGGCCAGAAGCGGCGGCCTCCTGGCACCAAGGCGCAAGGGCGCCCAGGCTGTGTCTTCTGCAGCCTCAAGGCACTGAGGGGCAAGCAGCGAAGAGGGAGTGCGGTCAGTCCAATCCTGTTGCTGTTCCACCATAGTTCTGTCCCCCAGACTGCCAGCATTTGAGTCTTTCCTGAGTTGGTTTTGGTGGAAGAAGCGGCAGGAACTTGCCTGGGCCTTGATGCATCCCACCGCCACCAGCTCCCCGGGGCGCTCTGTGGTGTGGTTGCTGTGGGGGGAGTTTGGCTCCTCTCTCTGCCTCCTGACTGCCATTTCCTGAGTGAACTGCTTCAGGTCATGTGCCCAGTGTTTCTGTGCTCATTTTGTCACCTGCACATGGCTTGTTCCTGGGATTCAAATCAAGTGAGAGAGCGTATGAGTCTCTGAGGTCCCTGGTACCATGGTCAAGTCCAGAAAATGCCAGCGGCTCTGCAGACCAACCGCAAATGGGTGCTGTCTTCACAGCCTCTTGAAGCGTGTTGTCCTTCTTAGCGTACAGCTCCTGCCAGCTGCCTCTGGCAGCAGATGAAGCACGGGGTCTCTGGATCCTGTTCTCAGTTACACTGGAAGCACATAGGATGCTCTTGGAAGCCAGCTCCCATGTGGGCAGCTATGCCCTTTCCTAGTACAGTAGGGCCTAGAACAGTGTCTGGGAACTTAATTCCTACCATCCCTCCTCTCTGCTCCCTTCCCCGCCAGGTGACACACTTACTGAGTTCACCTGTTTAATACAACATAGGTCAAGTTGTCAGCCAGAATGGACTTTGCTTTCTAGAGTCAGTAGTAATCAGGTTTGGAGAGACGTTGAGTTCTGTGTTTTGTTGAAAGATTTCAGATCCTTGTGTTTTCCACAGCGTCATTGCCTTGCGGCACGGGCTGTACCACATCCTTCTTGTTAAGAGGCTCTTTCCATCTTCATACACACTTCATGGGTTTTTCACTCTGGAGAGTCTTCCTCTTCGTAGGGTTTCTTGCTCCAAAAGAATGCATGTGTGTTTGAAAAGGAGAAAAAGGAAGGTCACTGCCAAATGGCCTGGTGTTGACTGCAGTAGTTGGTCTCATCTTTGCATAAGGATTGCTGTGTTTTTCTGTCCTGTTCAAGCATATGGAAGACCAGTCCTTAGCACAAATCAGTGGGCATTTTTAGATTGTCATCTATTTATTTCCTGTTTCTTTCCTCCTTATCTGTTCCAACTTTGAGTTAAATTAATGAGTGACATTAAGGAAGAGATACTAATAATTTCTAGATATGTTTAGGAACTATTTTAAATTTTAGAATTACTAGGAAAATTCTTTGAAATTTGGAAACATCATGAAGTAAAGGTATTTGAGCTTTTGCCTAATAAGTGAAGGCTGTTACAAATAAACTTAGTTTAGAAGCTTTTCGAAATAGTAATTTCAAATGTTAGCTTGAAAGTTTGAAATTCCCTGCTTCCTCTAAACTCTTTAATTTTGGTTTCTGAAACTAAAATTTTTAAATTCTGGAGTTTCAGTTTATGTAGACTGACTTCAGTGTGAGCGTGTCTGAGCGTGTTTTACACCTGATCAAAATCATGATTCTCCTTAAGCTGTCAGCAGCTCAGTTGAACAGTCAGACTGGGTTAGTCAGTGTCTGACACCAGGATGGCAGCCTAACCAGAAAGATACCATAAATTGATGCCACACTTCAATAAATAGAGACATTTTATTTTGTGCTGAGATAATTCAACCCAGTTCAACTGGCTCTTTCTTCTGCCTACAGGATAGATCAGAAGAGGCAGCTATAATGACCGAGTTTGTCCCGTGTTTTGACACGTCAGTGAGTGTAAGCAGACCACGAGGAAGGGGTTCTGCCCGAGATTTCAGACAGAGCCCCGCACGCCTGCTCACTGTGCCGTGGGCGGCCTGTGCTGGCCACCCTGCCTTTAGAGCTGTGGCTGTTAGTGTTGTCATTCTGAACCCATCTCAGAGGTCCTCAGGTCATAGAGGTGCATTCTGGCTTCACATTGTGTGTGTGTTTATAAAAATCTCTTTCCTAAATACCTGCTCCTTAAAAACTCCATGAGTAACAATGAGTGTACCAGTATCTCTATATCATAGTCCAATTTCTTGCTGAGATATACTGAAATTTACACAGACCCAACATTGTCCAACCCTGAAGGATGGAATGGAATGGATGGGATGTGTTGCCAAATAAGAAACATTGGAATATGGTTCTTGAGAAAAGGTGAGCATTGGTGGATATGTTGCCCGTTGTTCTTTGATTTGCATCCTTGGACCTTGGCAGAACCTTCCAGGACTCCCTGCTCCAACCCCTCCTTGCCTGATGTTCTAGGCTGTTCAATCCAACAGCCCTGGCATGGCAGCTCTCTGCAGAACTCGGTTTCCTCTGCCTGCCGCACCTGTCAGGCATGTAGTTGCAAAAGTCCTGCTGTCTCCTTGTGTGAGACCTTTGGCTCACTGCTCTGATGGAAGATTGCCCCCTGTGTTCTACAACTTGAGCTTGCGGGCGTGCTGAGCTCTGCTGTATGTTCTCACCTGGCTGCAGCTCAGGGCATCACGGTGGCACCAGTGGTCTGGATCGGAATCTCAGAGCGTGGAAGGAGATGGGGCTGTGTGTCCCAATGCAGGCGTTCTGGAGCCAGGCGCTGTCACTGTCACCAACTAGTGACCACTTGCAAATTACCCAGCCTGTGTGTAACTCATGTGCTTATTTTTTAAAATGAAGATATGGAAGATGGGACCTTAGGACCGCCTCAGGGGCCATGCAGATTGTTTGAATTACTTTGCCAAAATGAACTAAGGCGAAGTCCTTAGAACAGTGTCTGACAGATTAAATACCATGTGAATGTCTGCGAAGTAAAATTGTTTTCAAGCATGTTCTAGCCACAGTCTTACGTGGCAGACACCACTGGCACCCTCGTTTGACAGACACCTTTGGAGTCAGGTGCCTTGTCCATGGTCTTCCTGCACTCACAGAGCCGAGGAGTATGCATTCACAGTGCTTGTGTCAAGGTCCTTTAACCTCATCTCACAAGCGTCTAGGCATACCACCAGACCCAAACCATCTCGTCTTTGAGAAAATGAGTCCAGTGGGAGCAAAAGGGTTTTTTTTGGTTTGTTTGTTTGTTTGTTTTGCCTATCGGAGAACTTGCTGTGAGATAGTGGGGCAGGAGAGTCCCCTAGACCCGATGTTGACTATCTCACAGAGGATGGAAGCCATGTTTCTTAGCAGCTGCTGAGGCAAGGTGGACTCCATGCTAAAGGCTGGAATCTGTTTTTGTCATCATTTTCTTTTAAGGTGCCTTTATCAGGCCGTGGGCTTTCTGCTGGCACTGTGACACCGGTTCAGAACCATGCAGAATACCAGGAAGATAGTGAGGTCTAGTGAAGGAAAATGCCTCGGCCACATAACCAGTCAGTGACTCATTGTCGATATTTAAAGGATGCTTCCCTCGGCTGTGCCACCCAGCTCTGTGCGGTACTAAATGTATCCACAGGATCTCTACCTGGAAAAGGTCAGTAAGCAGTTCTGGATGCCAGCGTAGCAAACCTTAGTCACAGCACACGAAACCTTGGCTGCGTGGGGAGTGCGGTCGGAGGTGGTTAGATGCACGTACGTGGGATTCCTGGCACTGTAAGTATTTTCCAGGAGGAGTTCTAGCCAGTGTCCAGATATTTTGTCACACAATGAAAAGTTTTAAAATGGAACACTTTAAAGGATTCTTGCTGTTTTTAAATGCTGATAATATACAGATAATGAAAAAGAAAAAAAAACCATCTACTTGGCAATGAAGTCTTTGTGTGTGGGAAAGAAAGGCTGCTAGGACAGTAGTGTTGTGCAGGGCTCCATGGCTAATACTCTTAAGTGCTGGGTAAAAATTAAACTCGGGCAGCACCGATGAAATATTTACTCATCAGATGGCTTTGAAGTTTAGCTGCTTTGGACTCACAGTCCCAGTCCTAATGGACATGTTTCAAAGGAGAGAGTGGTTACAGCATTCAGCTGTGATGTGTTTTACTCTCTGCATGGGAGAAATCTGTTTTGTTTTGGTCCGTTTCGGCATTGAAGTCTGGAGACGAGCTACTTAGAAGTCACATTAGTGACACAAATGGTTCCTACAAGTCTGAATTCATTCCCATTGATAGGTCAGTATTTGAAAAAAATTTTTTTTTTCCTAATACTTGTAGCATTTTAAAGATTGATTTAACCCATTTCTTCTACAAATATTCTCAGTCTGCATTTACTCAGTTTTCCCATCACTGTGTCGGAAGGTTTTAGGTGAGCATGTGTAAAATGAGAAATCTGTTATCAGAAGTAGTTTTGTAAAATGTGAGGCTGGGTAGAATTTTTATCTTTAAAGATTACAGAAATGACATATTTAGAGGTAGAGTTCTTCAGCTCTAATATAACTGAAGGGTTTTGCTTTTCTTGGCCACAGTTTAAAATGTTAGATGCCTTAAGACTATTGAATACTGTTTTCCTTCTGTGTCTTGGATTAAATTTTATGCCGAGCAGTTGAGGATTTTAGGAAACTTGCCACAGTGTCCATTAAGAATATTGTTTCTGTGTTTCCTTCTACAAGAACTGCAATACACTTTTAACATTTGTGTTTGTGTTTTATTAGCTTTCATATGCATCCCACAAGCAATGAAGAGCTCAGGAAAATCCCGGTGAGTTGCTGCGGGCTGCGCTGCAAGAGCGGAGAGCGGAGACGGCGCGGGTCTCCCTGGCGTCCCAGGCTCCCTTCCCCGTCCTCCCTTACCTGAGTCCCGGCTTCCGGTGTGATCGTGTGCTTCAGGTTCTGCCTTTGATGTACAATAGAATGATCTGTGGATGCTGACGCACACGTAGCTGTAACTGAAGCCTATTTAGAACATACGTGTTTTGCCTGTAAACTGTTTTGAAAGGTGTACATACAGTTCCGCAGTGCAGCTACAGAATGAGGGATTGTGGAAACACATTTTTTGTTGTTGCTGCTGGGCTGAGGATTGAAAATGAATGAAGGTGCTTGTTGGCTTTCAGCAATAGGAAAAATGTTCTAGCAAGAGACCTGCTTAACCAGGAAAGTATTTGAAATAAGAAATTCTTTAAGACACCCACTTACGAGTTAGAAGAAAACCACATGTATTAAGAGGGTTGGCAGAACCAACTGAGGCAGCTCGCCTGTTCCGTGAGGATTCCTCTGTCACTAGCTTTATTCGATCAGTGTTTGCCTATTCTGAGTTCCATTGCATCTGTGGGCATTTCTAAATACGCTAAACCTAGGGAATAGTTACCTTACAAAGATACGGGCCGATGTTTATGGTCGAAAATTAAATTCTCACCGAGCAGCAGAAGTAGAGCTTGATTGCAAGAGGCTGCGGCGGCTGTGGGGTCAGCCATCTGTCCTGAGTGTGTGTGATCCAGATGTATAGTAAGAGTTTTTTTAAACGATCACATATCACAATTTTTTAGGATGTGACATGCCTAGAAGCAGCTCAGGTGGGGTCAGGGTTTTTTCTAAGCCATTCTAAATGCAGTAGTCTGTCTTTAAAATTGTAGAAAACATAGAAGCAGGGGACTTGGGGTTTTTGCTGTTTTATGTAAATGATTTGTCAGTTTTGATGTTTCATAAATACTCAAGTCTTTATAATATGGCAGTCTGGCAAGAAATGTCAGAATAGATGGAGTCAGCCTTTGATCAGATAGTAAAACGAATTCTATCAGACTTGCTTAATCTCAAACAAAATGCAACATCAAAAAATCAATTGAACGTGTAGCTATTGTTTATTAAATAACCTTAATTACAATTCCTGTGTGCTTGTGAATGTACTCTCCCAAATCTTGCAATTTATTGCTGTAAAAGCATCCCGAGAATTCTTTAAAGAAATAAAATGCGAAAATTGTTTTAGTTAAAGGATTTAAAGGTGATAAAAAGAACCCTTGATGTGTGATTATTTTTCTCTAGAATACTAACTATTCCAAATGACAGTTAAGGGATTACTAGGTGTTGTTAATTTACTGCGTGATACAATTAAGGAGAGAAAGCTCATCCTCATTCTGATTGTTGTTGAGGAAAAGTATTTGAACAATTTTTCTGTTGAAGATTAGAAGATGTTTGAAGTAATTTATATTAAGTTCTCCAATAATCGCCATCCACCACGTTATTTTTTCCCCCTTCTGGACGTAGTTTTTTGTAATTAAGTTTGTATGTCTTACATGCTGGTGCCAACACCTGTCTGTGAAAGCACAGTGTTTAAACAGGGGCAGTAGCCAGTTGAAAGGGCAGTGTGAGCTCTTTAAGGCCTAATTAAGAACTGAAAGGGAGATGAAGGGAGGAGGACAAAAGATGTGAAAGTAGCCGAGATGATATTCCCAGAGCAAAGTTCCTCATTAGAACAATAATGAGATGATCCGAGAATGCCAAGCCTTCATCTCCTCTCCCCCTCGTTCCTCTAGCTGCCTTGCATGTCAGTTACACTGCCCCACCAATATTTGGTTACCAGGACAACCTTTCTTTAAATCTTCAGTTATTTTGAGTCCTGATAATTTGCTTTTGTTTAAATTTAAATATTGTAAAAAATGTACATATCCCAGTTTAAATGCTGGCCTGTGTGAAAAGTAAAAATAAATCACTAGTAGTTCTCACAGTCGTATGCACAACCGTATCATTTAAGATTCTGAGTAAAACTTCATGTAATAATTCTTTCACCCAGTCTCCATTTTCTTGTATCCCTGTGTGGACCTGTGAAACAGGTAGGGTAGGAATGAGGAAGGATTGGTTGTAAAGGAGGAGGAGAACAGAAAATTTATATTAAATTTCAAAACAAGAGGTCATCTTAGAAATGTGTTCACTGTATGGAGAACTCTGGGAACGTGCGTTGGGGAGGTGGCAGCTCCGTTGTAGGCCAGCGTTGCTTTCTCTGAGTTTAGAGACGTCTCTGACCTTAGAAGTTGTTTTCCAAGAATAATAGTACAAGTATCTTTTGGAAAAAGTAAATATTTTCCTGAAGGTTTTCCTCTTTCAGCAGAAGTAATTTTTGTAATCAGAAAATATTTTAAATTTCTTTTGGTTTATATGTGTGAGTTAATATTTAATCTTTATTGTTTTGTTTAAAGTTATATTAACAGAGATTGTTTCATATTATTTAGAATATCACTCAATTTAAGAATCTTGGGCCTAAATTTAGAAGGTTTACGTGGGTTTCAAGTATGGTGTAAAATCTGGAACTCAGCATGCAACTGTTTTTAATTATTTTATGTTTTCCAGAATGTAGTTTATAGTGCATATGTTTCTAAGGTATTTTTTGCTCAAAAAGTTGAGGCTGATATTTGGGGTAAAATGTTCATGTAAAAGGAGAATGAAAAATTTATTGAAAAGACCAAAAAATATTTCCAGGCAATTTGTGTAATTCGTTAATATTAGATCATTGTGAGAGGTTTAAAAAAAGCAAGCCAAATTATATACTTGCTTATTCGGGATTATGGCTGGAAAGTGACGAGCAATATTTTGAGATAATAATCGATTGCTTTTGAGAATTTCACTTGCTTGTGTTACATCACAGCATTAATTGAAATTAGGTAGAATTAAAAAAACATGTTCAGTGTCTTTAGAGATAAAAACATTTAAAATTGTTTTGCTGATAGTACTGGTACAGTGATAAATCTAACAGCACAGATGACTTTTAGAGAGTATTTCCTCTTAACTGAGAATTCAGTCTGTAAATTTATAATTGCATTAAGAATGTAGAGACTTGAACAGATGCTATTGTTGTGTTGGGTTGGGTTGGGAAACAGATCAGTCAGTTGATCAGTCAGTTGCTCATAAGCATTCCTATTTCCTCTAAATGTTTTGTTTGAAGAATACAGTCACATTCCTTGGATTTTATTACTTTTAAAAATGCAACTGAGAAACTTCACTTTTTGACCAGAGAATTTCAAAAACTTTGGAGAAGATCTCACTTATCGTATAGGAAGGCTTTGAGTTTAGATATCTGTGTGTGATGTCTTTCCCAGGTGCTTTGAACAGGTAAATAAGCTAATAGTTTGGTTTCTCTCTCTCTCTCTCTCACTGTGTGTGTAGTTACTCTTTAAAAAGATTAATTGATCTTGATCTGAAGGGGAGAAAGTTAAAAAAAACAACCTAACACTTGTCTTATAATCACCCGTTAGTGGTTTAGAGTAATATTTGAAATGTTTTTAGGGAGGAGAATAATATAACTTACAAAGTTACATCTGTTTCCAGTTTCTAATGCCAAAAGAAAATGAGTTGTTTTAAGTATCTCTTCTAGACTCTAAACTCACTTCCCTTTAACATGCTCTTTGTTCATTCTTGTTAACTCTATCGTTGCAGTAGCCGCTAACTGATCTCAGCCCCCTGGAAGAGCTGGCCCACTCTGCCATGTTAATTTTCTTAGAACATAGCTTTAATCATGTCCTCCTTCTGTTTACAAACTCCCAGTGACTTGTGACTTCCCATATGATAAATCTAAGTCTCTAATAACAGCGTCAGTGTCCTTGGAGGTCTAGTGGGAACCCAGCCTTGTAGTCCCTCTCTTGGCCTCTGCTCTGGCTTCTTCTAGCCATGCTCCACCGACTGCCGGCCGTGGGCCACTGGGCCTGGGGCCTCATTTCCTTCTTGGAACAAGACAGACCCCCACAGCTGGGAGAGGCTGGAGGCCTAGTGCAGGCTGTGTCTATTCCACAGAGCCTCAGAGATGATGAATAGAGATGTTTTTCATTTATCTTTAAGAAGAGTGTTCTCTGGGGACCAAGCATCAAGTTGAAGTCCTCTGGTTCCCCTGCTGCCAGCAGAGTCGCAGAGCCCCAGGTTAAGGGGCGGGAGAGAGCTGTGTTGCACGAGTGGAAACTCTGAGTTGCAAAGCACAGTGAGGAGTGGAGGAAGGCACCTTTCCTTTCTGTCGTAGGGAGAACAGTCTGTTCCCCATTCCCTGGCCTTCACCTGGCCTCCAGAGCAAGGAAAGCAGCTTCCTTAAAGTCAAATGGAAATATTTTGAAACATACCAGTAAAAATCATATTGGATTGTTGAGTTTAATGATAGAACTGTTTTTAAAGGGTTACTTTATATTTAGGCATTTTTATTCTACACAAGTAAAGAATGATATTGTACCTTTATTAATTCATGAAGGTTTTTTTTTGGCTTCAGATATTTGCTATTTTATTTTGGGTATTAAGATAGTTTGCAATGCAAATGATTTTTTTGGTTTATACCTTTTTGCAGAAGGATTTTTCTTAATAGATAAGGTTAACTACATAAATAAATGGCATGAGAGAAAACACAAATATACCAGACATAGCATTTAACATGATCATAGTTTAGCTCTTGCATTTCCTTATAATCAAGACAGAAAGGGAAATAAGCTCGATTAAGTAGTGCTGTTACTCAGGGGAGGAAGTAGAGCAGTTTACTCGGGTGGAAAGCCTCTGCCTGTCTGTACAAAAATTGAAGTTACTCCACTAAGCTCTGTGTAAGGATGCTCGCTGGCCTGACTCAGTACATCCGTCTAGTTTTGCAGAGTTGAGAAGCAGATTGACCATGGCTGTATCTTACAGTATTCTTCAGGAAAGGCCACGGCATTACCTAACCCATGGGGCAGTGGAGACTAATGTCCATTTGGATAGAATTCAGGGATTTCCATAGTTCCTTCTAGTTAATTTTTGAAATTTCTGGCTTTAGTGTGTTTTTATTATGCTTATTCTAGAACATTTCATTTTTCCGCTACCTGGAATTAATATGGTTAGTTTGTAGTAGTCAGAGATTGTCAACCATGTAAACAGTTTCAGAGCTGAGAGTTGTAATCAAGGCTTTGGGGTCTCTGTGCCCCCATTCTTGCCTTACACTGGCTCGCTAACATGTGGACATGGCTACCAGTTCTGAAGAAAAATTTGCTCAAGGTTTGAAATATCAAGAAGTTGGAGTTGTAGGTCATCATCAGAGTTCCATCCCTGGCGTTGAGTCACTCAGCTGACGTTCTGTCTCCTGTTCCAGGACAGCAACCCTTTTGACGCCACTGCAGGCTATCGCAGCCTGACCTATGAAGAGGTCCTGCAGGAGCTGGTGAAGCACAAGGAACTGCTGAGGAGGAAGGACACACACATCCGGGAACTAGAGGACTACATCGACAACCTCCTGGTGAGGGTGATGGAAGAAACGCCCAGTATTCTCAGAGTGCCATATGAACCGTCCCGGAAGGCTGGCAAGTTCGCTAACAGTTAATAAAGCCAAGTGAGCTGTGTTTATAATTGGACAGAGAGAGAGGAAGGAGGATAAAAAGACATTGTGATTCAAAAGCAACTGTACATCAGACTCATGAACACTGGCCCTCGTGGACACTCACCTGCTGACCCGTGGAGGGAGCTCAGTTGTCTGAAGTCCTCGTGGAAGGGCACCGATTGTCACTGACCGAGCAGTTCCTTAGGATTCACGTAGGTGCTGGGCCAGCCCACTCCCGGGCCACAGGCCTAGAAATAACTTCAGGAATGCATGAGTTATTCCTCAGGAACAGATCTCCCAGAAAGCAGAGTTGATACCGTGGTGGCGCCTCAAGCCAGTTCATAGATGTTTTGCTTCAGGAATACTGCTCATCATAACACTACTGAAAAATCGGTTCATGTTTTATATGCAGAGATGTGCATGGATCTGTGTTCATGTCTCTGTATATAAAATATTTACATATACCTCATGTATACATGTGTTTTTAGAATATTTAAAAACAACTGGTTGCCTCTGCGGTTGGAAACGACATGAGCTCCATCGACAGAAGCCAGGGCGTGCCATTCCTGTTGCCGTTCGCCAGCAAGAGGTCGCCTCGGGTGGCACACGCCTGTGCCTCTGGGAGCCTGGGTATCAAGACAAACTACTGGATACTGAGCCAGCATCCAGTTTTCACTCTGCAAATGAACTAAATGCCTTTTAACAAGAGTGACAGATTTTTTTAAAAAGTCACTAATTTCACCACGATTTCTTTGAATTACCTTCACAGTTTGAGTTTTGTGTAAGGTGTAAGTGGAAGATAAGCTAATGCAATTTGTTCTGTTCAGATTTTGCATGCCCTTTAAAATCACTAGCAAAGAAAACAATACAAAATTATGTCTGAAAATAATCTTGGGGAGAAAAAAGTGGATGATGGTCTGGTGCCTGATAATGCAAAGCCAATTCTTGGCATGAAGAGAGAGGCTCAGTCTCAGATTACATGAAGAATAGAGCAGATGGTTTGGGTCTTGAACCAAAACAGTATCTGCTAAAGGAGAAGTGAGTTTTGGGGGCAGATCTGTGCTAGGCTGACACTCTGCGACACATCCACTCCTGAAGGAATTCAGACATTGTAAGAGTATATGTCTTTACATCCATTCCCTAAATATACTGACTTCTTCTATGATTAATTGTATATATTTGTACAGAATCATTCTGAAATGTAAGTGGAAATAACAGTGGTATAAGAATATTGCTGTTTTTATTTTTCAGCTTTAAGAATCTAAGGTACTTAAGATGAAACAATGAGTGTGTGCGTGTCTCTGAATTTAGAATGAAAACATCTTCTCTGTAGAGACTTCTTTAGGGAACTGCATCTTTTTGATGTTTATCTCCGTTAAGATTTTATTGGAAGTTAAATAAAAGGCAGATATCATAGTTTTATTTAGTATTTAGAAACCATACTAGTTCACTAAGCTTATGTATGTAAACTAAAATCCCTTATTATTTATATTTCTGAGTTTCTCCGATTTCCCTGTGAGGATTTGTATTTTGAGATTATGAAAAATTTTTCTGAATACAAAATAGTGTGATACTTTTCTAAAACGAAGAAATGGAAAAGGAAAAATAGCCTTTCTCGCATTTCCCTGCACGTGTAACTAAAGTTCTTCAGTAAGGTTCTAAATCTGATACGGAGCTTTATTTTTCCATTTAAGGTCTTGTTCAATGTTCTTTTAAAATAGAGTGCCCTTTTTAAGTTAGTATTTATTTCAAATGTTACAAATTATTGGCGTTTGTTTTTTTTTCTGAGAGTATTACTAAAGCTCTTCTTACACTTTTTTATAATTCCCAAATCTGTGTTTTTTGAATATTATGTCAGATATCTGCAGATATTTGAATACGTTTTGGCCAAGTTTGCTTTTTATATGAGTGTCAACCAAGATATCAGTCTGGTACTGGGGATTTATTTTACATGAATAGAGCCCATTAAAACATACTGTTCAAGTATTACTTTTTCAGAATTGATACGTAAGAAGAAATTGCTTACCTGTTTAAAAACTGTTAAGGGCTAGGCTTATCTGTCCATGGGTGATTTGGTTATATGGAATCAATATTTTTATCATTAAATTTGAGAGAAGTATTATATTTACAATCAAATCTACATTCATCACTGCCTAAAAATCTTGTCCTAATGTTTATGAATTTCTTTCATAACCTGCAGTAAACTTAATATGTGTTTAGCTGAAAAAAAAAAAACTTAAGGCGTTCCCACATATCAGTCTTTCCTGTAAGAAATATTGGAAATAGAAAAAAATATATACTCATTAAGTAATACACAGTACAATCAGCTTTTAGGAACAGATTTTCTTTTGCTCTTATGGCCAAAAAAAAAAAAAGCATGCTTCAAAACATTCCCACCATAGGAGAGTTTTACTCACAAGGCTGTTTCTCACAAGCCTATCTTAAGCTGGCACACTTCTGTTGAATTACGAAACTTATTCTAAAACAGTGTTACTTAACAACCAGTTCCCCCCACCCCCCCCACGTTCTGAAATTCATCTTTGAAAATATTAGAGACACTATCCTCCCTCTTGGGCTTCAAATTCCACGTCCTGGGCCCAAGGGCCCTCGTTCCGAATTGTCACGGAACAGCGTGCTGCCGTTCACGAGGGATGCCGGCGAGTGTTGCCTTCTGCTGCTGCGTTCTGCACTGAGCCCAGTTTTGCCATCCTCACATAAACGTACTATTATCTGTACATGACACACAACTACATCTATTGCTTTTGGCAGTACATCAAGATTTAGTTGTAATTTTCCAGCTGTGAAAATGTTGCCTTGTATTTAAAAGGGTTTCACGAAAGGAAACCCAAGTAAAACTAGGCTCATTAGTGATAGATTCGCTTCCTTGATGTCCTTCCAGCGCCAGCTCCCCACTCCCTGCCCCCTGCCTACCACCTCTGCAAGGGTGCTTATCCTTTAACGAGGAGAGTCTAAAAATTAAAAAAAAAATTAAGTAGTAAGAAGCGCGGCTGCTCAGCCTGTCTCCCCTGCTCTGTAGTTGTTAGGAAAGCAGCCTCCCTTGGATTCCCAAGCCAGGCTGAAACTTTGTGGATGTGCTCCGCTGTCCTGGAGATGTGGTGGCTGTTGCTTGTGTGCGTGTGTAAGGCATGCTCATTCACTTGACCTCTTGGGAGTAAGACGGATGCTGCTGGCTCGCGCGAGCCAACGGGAAGCGGGGAAAGCCCCCTTCTCACCAGTGTGTACCTTCAGTAATCCAGATGCAGTCACTGGGAGTATTTAATATGCAATAGGTAGCACCTTAACTAATTAAACTGCAGATGAAGGGTTTTCTGGTGTGTTTAATAAGAAGTGAAGAAGCTCTTCAAGCATTAAACTAGAATTGACATTTTATTTATTTTCTCTTATGAAAAAATCCACTTTATGGTAGAATTGAAGTCTGCAACAATTGATTCATTTGAACGCATTCATTTCTGAAGCTTTCATATGGTTTGTGTTTCAAGGTACCAAAAATGCTGCAGATTTAGGAATGTAAATATTTAGGAGGAACTTGAAAGGTACGAACATTATTTATAACTGAAAGAGTATTACACTTGCTAAGTAAACGCTCTAGTAACTTGTAAACATTTTTTGCAGGTACAAACTCAGAAGTATGTAAGCATACTTGTAAATGTGACAATTGCATAATTTATGTATTCTGATGCATGAATCAAAATTTTTATATTATATGATTATTGATTTATTAGAGTTGATTAAAGTGCTCAAGCTTAATTCCACTGTCTGAATTTCTTTCTTCAGAGACAAAGAGTGTTATAGAATGTTGTTGTGCTCCAACAAATGCTTACAGTGCCTCTTAGATGGTGTTTTGAGAAATACATGTAGGGGTATTAGCCTGACACGGGGCTGGGGGGAGGTTGTTTTGTTGCAGATCACTAGATGGGAGTCGGAGTGGACTTGCCCATGAACCACAGGCATCTGGAGTGGGGGCTTTCTCTGTGGACCAGAGCCCCTTCTTCTTGTCGTGGAGCTTGTGGTTTGAGGGACCCCACAGACCTCCTGCATTGCGAAAGGAGTTCTGAGCAGTCATTCCCAAGAGCGGTCTTGAGAGTGCTTAGTGTGAACACCCTTCAGCAGGTGCACGATGGCTGCTGTGCGGGCTGGGCCCTGGCACGTGGAGCTGGTGGCCAGCTAGTGTGAACACCCTTCAGCAGTTGCGTGATGGCTGCTGTGCGGGCTGGGCCCTGGCACATGGAGCTGGTGGCCAGAAACAGCTGAATGTTTCCGGAGAGGCCAAGGCTGGTGTTGCCAGCTCTCTGAATTCCTTCCTTGTACCAACCCTGTGAAGTAATGAGTGTACAGTTTCCAAGGAAGTTTTAAGACTGCTAAGGAAGAATGATTTGTGGTCCTTGAGGAAGAAGACAGTGACGGTTTCCAAAGATGGACTCCCATTGAAACTGTTTACTCTATCTTGACAGTAGGATGCTGGGTTCTCTGCCATTGTCCATGCCCGCAATGATGGACACATGACTGTGTATGAAGAACTATACTATAGTAATACTGTAGGGGAACTCAGTGAGGGGGGACGGAATTGGGGAGGAGATAAAGGAAATCCCAGCGCCTATAGAAATGTATCATAAAATAATAAAAAGTAGTAAAATTTTCAAAAAATTACAGAAACAAAAAAAGATCTTCATTCAAGAAAGCCATTTTTCTCGAGTGTGTCTGGCGCTGAGCTGGGTCCGCAGCGCCTGTAAGAGCATGGCTGCGCAGGTCGCCTGAGGGACAGACTGAAGGCCCTGCTCCTGAGTGTTTGAGAACACACGCTGCATCCAGTACAGACTCTTTGAGGATGGTTGTGACTTTTCAGTAAGTTAGTTAGGACAGTCTCACCCTTCTGGTACAAATTGTGTTAATAACCATTAGCATCCCAGAGCTCAATGCTGTGTTAAGATCAAACCACACATCACAATAAAATCAACTGGATGTTTCTCATTTGGTTTTTGGGGTTTAAAATACATGTTTCCACTAAAATACAGTTCCCGTTGATTCCCTGGTGAGTGTGACTTCCTCGGCCACTTGTGGCCATTCCTTGTCCCCAGCCGAGGGAGGGTGGGTAAGTGCTTCTCGGCCTCTGCAGAGCTGCAGCCGGGGGCAACCCCTGGGAGCTGGTTAGAATGCCCGTTACCAGGCCCTGCTCCAGGTCTCCCTAACCCGGGACTGCCAGGCCAGGACCCAGAAGGCTGTGTGAGCAGGGCTTGCCAGCAGTTACAGTACACATTCAGATTTTAGAACGTTCGAGACACAGACTCCGCTTCAGCTTGATACAGGATGTCTTGTTGGCTTAGTGGAAATCTTCTTGCCAGTCTTAAATTTGTTTGCAACTCTATTCTTTGCAGTTTTGAAAAAAACACATGTTAAAGATGAAAAGATTTCCATTCTGGAAGTTGATGCAGTTTGGATGACTCTAAGAGGTGTGTGGTGCCTTCTGACTAGTTCTGTGGTAACTACTGCTGGGTATTGCTGGAAGTTTCCTTCATGCAGTGAGATTTGATCTTGTAATTGAGAAGAATACACAATGGGCAATAACATACAGCTGCCAGAATGTTCCTGTTTATTCTGATGTGGCTTTGCCAGGTGTGGCTCAGAAGGGCAGCTTCCTCAGGCCTGCAGAGTTCTGAACTGAGGTAGAAGATAGTGCAGGAAATAGAGAATGTTACCTCATGAAGAATGTGCTAGAATGAAGTTGTGAATATAAACTACAGAGTGTGTAATGCAGTTTGACGCACCAAATGAACCTGACTTGCAATGCATGTGGCTTTCAACTTGACTCTTTTTGCTAAGACGGTAATGATCCTGTCGACTACAAGAAGCCCACTGTGCCGCAGTGCCGATCCTGAGTGAAATGCTAGCATCCTGTTAGATCTGATATTAAATATTAAGAACACTGAACAATTAGAGAAAGACCATAGGTGATATTAAGTAGCAGGATTTAAAGATGGCATAAGAGTGTCCAGTAGGTGAGAGTATTTTATTTTTAGTAATGAGTAAAATAGCTGAAAAATTAAAGATGTGAAATGGGCTCAGAGATGCGTGGACATGACGAAGGGGCCATGTTTGAGGCTCTTTCCGTGTTGTTTGTGGTCATCCTGCAAACTGTACACAGATCAGAAAGGAAAATAAAGAGCACAGATCATTAGAAAGCACAGCTTTGAACCTGTAGTTTGAAACGCTGCGACAATTTGCATAAAGATTAAAGAGCAGTGACATTGGCTTGTGAGTTTTATTTCCTTGCCTAGTTGGGAAGCAAGGCCTTAAAAGGGAAGAAATGGCAGAGCCGGCCAGTGGAGCCGGCCGGGGAAGGAAGGTGTAGGCCTGGCCCGCTGGGACACTGCTGTCGCCCTCAGACTTAGTGTAGGGCCCCGAGACCATACCGAAAAATGTATTTGTCACAAACAATTGACTGATAAAATAGTGGTATTTTATGTTAAGATTTTTACTGATATACTGTTATTGAACATCTCTCATGATTTATTAGTTGTAAAATATTTTAATCCTTGACTCGTTTGTTTACCCTGCTGTTCACTTAATGCAGTATAGCATGTGGCTCTTGAGTCCGTCTGTTAGGAATAGCTGAATAACATGCACACTGTGGAGATACAAAAGCTCAAAAACAATGAGATGTTCAGGAGGAGACGTGATGAAGACAACCCATGTATTTTAATATGGGGGAAAATGTCTGAAGTCTAGCCATCAAGTCTTTCCAAAAATGAAACTGCCTTATTCTAGGCAAGTTTTATACTGAAATGGCTTTAAGATGTCCTTTTGATTTTAAGTGAAAAATTTTTAAGTAAAATTGAAATTAGTGCTCATGAGAATTGTGCCTCTAAGAGTTCTCAACAAGTGGGAGAAGCCAGGGCAGAATAGGAGTAGCAGGTGTGAGGGACACGTGATCTGTAGTCATGAAGCAGGCTAAGGAGGAAGGCTGTGACTCACGGATGGCTTGGGGGTCCTGGGTCCATCCAGGTAGGCGAGTGTGTGGGGAGTGCCCTGCGTGTCATCCAGTGTCTTGGCAATGGGGAGCTGTGTACTGTGGCTTCAAGTCTTAGGTCTTGATACTTCAAGCTGAGGCTGTAGTTTCATTCCTGCCTCAGGAGTGGTTGGGGACCAGGAATGAGCATCATATGAAGTGCAGGATGCAGGTACCTTGTCAGGAAACGTGGAAAATCGAGGTTTCCCCAATGCCTGAATTGTCTGTGCAGATCCACCTGCCTTCTAGCCAGAAGTAGTTGAAGGGAGCCCAGAACTACCCCTTGTAGGTTGGTACTTTGAAATCATGCCATTTGAGGAGCTGTGGCTGGGAACAATGCCTCCTGCAATCACGTGCCACAACAGCATTTACATGGAAACAGTGTTCGGGTCCCATCAGACCAAAGGAAAGTCAGCCAGTTGCAGTATTCTTATTTTTTTATCCCAGGACTCACTCCTTCACAGTACCTTCTTGGGCTTCCTTGTGCTTAGATGCCCATACCGGACTCCGCTGGAATTAAAATCGCAGTCATTTTTAGTGCCCACTTACTGCTCTCACAGTATTATCAGTGATCCCACTTGGTGGGCATCCCTTAGAGCCCCTCTCCTTGTCAGAAGTCCTAAAAGGACAATGGCAGCGTGCCACTCCCATCCAAATGACAGACTGATCCAGATACGTGACTACATTAGGGTAGCAGAAACTGTCTCAGCCTTGGGGCCCATCCTCACTCTGCCACCCTTTTTACAGGCCTCATTTATTCTGATCCACCTATTTGGGGACTCCGTTGATTCCCACAGACAGGCCAATGGATTTGTAAATGGCCTTCAATTGTCTTTACGCCTAGTTCTGCTTGTTGAGCAGATGGATCCCTGAACTGGCCCTACCTAGTTACTCGTCCGTTTTGTGTTTGGCTTTCTGTAGTGACTATATGGAGTACAGCGTGTATCTCTAAGTGAAGATTTGCGCCTGCATTTCATAGGTTTATCTCTGTACGTGCCTTGGTCCTGACTCTTTCTTCATTTCTGCTTGTGCATATTCTTGCCTATCATCTCAGGCCCTCTGTGGCATGGGGCATCCTGGGAACACACTTTTTGGTCTGCTCATTCCGCTCCACACACAGTGCCACATCTGATATTCGCACTCTCTGATCTGGTATGTTTATTTGTCCCTGCTTCTGAGTCTTAATTGTCGTCTTATAAAAATATACCCAGAATTCCTGGAAAAGAGGGTATTTTGTTTTAAGATTTATTTTTACTGAGTTACAGAAAGAGATGGAGAGCACAATCTTCCATCTGCTGGTTCACACCCCGCATGGCCACAGTGGCCACAGCTGAGCTGTTGCAAAGCCAGGAGCTGATCCTGCGTCTCCTGCATGGGAGCAGGGGGGCTTCCATGTGCATGCAAGCGCCCAGCACCTAGGGTCATCCCCCACTGCTTCCCCAGGCCATAAGCAGGGAGCTGGATGAGAAGTGGAGCAGCTGGTACTTGGGCTGATGCCCATATGCAATGCCAGTGTCACAGACTAGGGATTAGCCTACTATGTCACCATGCTGGAACCCTGTTTTTAAGTGAATAAAAAGGGTTTTAAACAGGCAGTGGGAGTTGAAACTAGAGGACAAATGATTGCTTCGAAAACCTTGCCAGACGGGAACAAGCAGAAAGATAAGTTCATTTCACGTTATAGGCAGCCTACCAGAATTCGATAAGCACACTTCTCCAGCTTCTCCATCTCCTTTCTTAGCAAGGGCTGGTGTAACTGCAGTAGCTGCTTGTTGGCTTGTCTACATGTGCCACCCATTTGCACATGTACTGACCAGAAGTATGCATCGGCTCACCGTTGATTCCAGCCACACTCAGGCGGTCACGTGGCACGTGGCAGGCCCTCAGTGAATGTGTGCTAGAGAAAGGCCTGGGCCTGTGAACAGTGGTTCAAGGTTTTGCTGTCTGGTTGTCTGTGACTTGGATGGCAGCCTGCTGAGATGTTAATTACCCACACTTTACTACAGCCATGGTTATTGTGAAACTCCTTCCATTGTCCTTGATGAAGAAAGAGGTTGCCATTGTAATTTGCTGCACATTTGTGTTTAATAAGAAGGTCCCTAATTGAAAAAGGGAATGCACAGGCTCATTTTGTTAGAAGTCAGAGAGAACCTGTTTATATCAAACCTTCTCTCTCTATCCAATGGATCATGGAGTCTTTTTTTTTTTAAGATTTATTTGTTGTCTTCATTGGAAAGGCAGATTTTACAGAGAGAAGGACAGAAAAATCTTCCATCTGCTGGTTCATTCTCCAAGTGGCCACAACAGTCGGAGCTGAGCCAATTCAAAGCCAGGAGCCAGGAGCTTCTTCCAGGTCTCCCACATGGGTGCAACATCCCAAGGCTTTGGGCCATTTTCTACTGCTTTCCCAGGCCACAAACAGGGAGTTTGATGGGTAGAGAAGCAGCCAGGACACTAACTGGCCCCCATATGGGATCCTGACACATTGAAGGAACGAATGTAGCCATTGAGCCATTGTGCCAGGATCCCAAACCTCTTAATCATATCATGATGCAAAAATATATTGGGGTAAAGGACAGGCTTTGGTCTAAGTGGTTATCTAACCTGAGTGGTGAAGATGCCGCAGTCCCTTGTCTGAGTCCCTGGGTGCAGTCTTCTGACCCCAGCTTCCTGTTAGCGGACTATGGAGGCCTTGGTGGTCGCTCTAGGACTTGGATCCCTGCAACCTCCAAGGAGTCCTGCTTTGTGTCTCTGTCCCCCAGCTTCAGCCCAAGCTGGTGGGAGAGCTAACAAGCAGATGAGAGCATGCTCTGTCTCAAATAGCATACAGACTCATATATGGTTTCCATGAAAATATGACGCAAGACAGGGTTTTCTCATTGAAGGGCTTTATGTCCTGTATGTGGCCTCCACTGAAAAGTCAAGAAAAATGAATCTAGAATAAAACCTCAGCATGCTGGCATGGGGTATGGATGTCAGTGAGTGGAGTGCTCCGGCAGCAGTGGCCGCTGTGTTGTGGAAGCTGATGAGGCTCCATTTGGGCTCTCACCATCCCTCAGTCCAGCATCCATCCATGCACTATTTCACTCAGCAAATGCATTCTGAAAACTTGCTGTGTGTAGAGCACCTGTCTTGACACCAGCGATTCAGAGTTGAGCAGGACGGTTGAAACGTGGCCCTGTCATCCGTGGGGGATGTCTGCCAAGGCTTTGTGAAGCTCCTTCTTTTAGAGTATTTTTCAGGCTTAACTAAGCAGCCGCATATTCTCTGAGTTAACCAAACCAGCAATAACTGATCAAACTTGAGTGATAACCTTTGGAGAAAGACCTTTCCGGTCATCGCCCCAGTGCTGACCCTAAACAATAAGTTACTTACCCACCGGAGTACAGTAAACTTACCAAGAACTTACACACCATCTGTCCATCACTCTCCTGGCTGACCCAAAATATGCAAAATCATAGCTGAAGCCTGGAACATATTTTTTTTTAAGATTAATTTATTTTTTATCGGAAAGTCAGATAAATATAAGAGGCCGAAATAGCTCAGTTGGGAAAGCGTTAGACTGAAGTCAGATAAATATATGGAGAGAGAGAGGAGGTGTCATCCAAGTAGTATAAACAGTGTGGGGACTTTTTCACACTGCAGAAAACACAGTATCACTGTCCACTTGAAGTTGCAACTGTACAATTTCTAAATCAATATAAGAAATTTTCATCATGGAGCTGGCACAGTGACACGGTGGGATAATCTCTGCCTGTGAGGCCTATGTCCTATATGACATAATTCTGGTTCCAGCTGCTCCACTTCCAGCCCATCTCCCTGCTGGTTGCCTGGGAAAGCAGTGCAGGGAGGCCTTCATAGGGAACTTGGCGGAAGCTCCTGCCTCCCAGCTCTGGACTGGCCCAGCTCTGCCCATTGTAGCCATTTGCGGAGTTAACCAGCAGATAGAAAATCTCTCTACTCCCCCCCACCCTGCTTGCTCTCTCTCCTCCTTCACCCACTCCTCTCTCTCTCCTCCATTTCCCCCTCTTTCTCTCTGATTCAGACTTTCAAGTAAAATATTAAATAATTTTTTTTATCACATATGTGACACAGAAGATCTTCGGTTGAGAGAAAGAATTACTGGATTAAAGAGTTGTATATGAGAAGGGTGTTTTCTAGTTGCTTCTGAATTGAAAAACAATAAAAATATTTTCACACACAGGATCTAATGCTGCCTCATGTGGTCTTCCTTGAGAATGCTTCAGAAAATAGTTACCTTGAAAAGATGAAAACAAATAAGAAATAGATAGGAAAAGTTAGCTTAAGGCAATTGAATGCCATCTAGAAATACAGATTGAAACCCCTTCTTCACTTCTTACACCAAAATAGATTCTATTAGGAATTAGAAGTTTAGTGTATGATAAGTGACAAATAAAATGTGGAATTCTTGTCTAGTTTTCTTCTCTAGGCTCTCAGGACAGAGAAAGCTTGCCTGTTCAGTCACTAAGTCTCACTTCTCTCCGGGATACAAGATACAAAAAAGTCAAAGGCAGTTGCAAAATGCAGCAAATATTTCAACACCTGTGACAGACAGGGTCTGAGAACTCACAGACCCAGAATAGACAAACCATTCAAAAACACAAACAGAAGAAGAAATCTAAGTAACTTCAGCAACATTTGCAAATTAGAAAATAACAAAGACCATGCATTTCCCCAATGACCTGTCACCGCACAGCCAGAGGCAGCACTGGATGCCACAGCGTCATGTGCAGTAGAGGTGGCGACCAGCTCACCAGGGCACAATTTACAGAGTTGATTCCCATCCTAAATGCTTATTCCTTTTCATCCAGCAACTTTACTCCAGAAATTTGTCTCACCAAGGTCTGGAACATGTATACAAGCTCATACTTTCGGTATCATTGATAACAAAGGACTGAACACAAAAAAACTAGTCAATTTTGGGGAAAAAAACCATGTGTGTCAAAATACCTAGGACATTCAAGAGGAAGGGAAAGGCAAGAAAAATGTCTATAGAGGATACTCTAGCAATTTGCATATTAAAATATAAATGGATGTATTTTCTGGAACATTCCTGGTAAAACAGGCAAGCCTGGTGGTGGTGTTTGCTGCAGAATGCAATCAGGTATGTGCATAGGAGAGAAATTAGTTTTCACAGACTCCTTTGATCTGTTTTAATTTTTCATCCCATGCATGTGCCATGTTGAGAATGGGTAAGACACACCTTTTGGTCAACTTCAGGACTATTTGATTTACTGTTAACTGGCTTTAGACTTTGGCAACTACTCCTGTGTATCATTTTGGGTCTGCGTTTGGGAAATAATATGTACACAGCCTCAAGTCCACCCCTGCCCTGCAGGGCCGAGGGGCTCACCCTCTGCTCAGGTTTCTCCATTTTCACACATGTCAGCTTTCCCACCCCAACATCTGGCGTCCAGAATACGTGGGGCCCGTCGCACCAGAGCGCGGGTTCCCGTGGTGGGCCAGGTTCTGAAGATTGATGCCGCTTCTGCTGCAAAGCCCATGGCCATTGCCAAGGTTTCTCCGAGTCCCCGTAGAATTCAGTCCGGCAATTTCAGCTTCTCTGTATGAGTGCGATGGTGACGTTCTAGAATGGCGTTTCCTTATGAGGTGGTGTCCTTGGCCTGGGATCTTACTCAGCATCACACTCAGTGTTCCGTCAGTAAGACTTGTAAGGACCGTCATGTGAGACACTGCTTTGTCAATGACTTAGGGGCAGAGAGGGACTGGCATCCCCATGTAAACTGTAAAGACATGAATAGGCTTCATTCTACTCTAGTGAGGAATTGTTCTGTTAGCAAAGACATATACCCTGGAAGGTGAGTGTTCTTGCCAAAAATACTTCTTATTTTAATCGGTTCGCCAGAAAACAATCAGATAAAGGCGGAATGTGGGACATTACAGCCAGTTGTCTTCGCAAAGGACGACACGAAAAATAGCAAATGAGGAATTGTTCTCAAAACATACTAAAGTGATTAAAGTGATTATTATACATACATATTATTAGGTTCTGGATGAGAAAAAAAATTGGGCAGCAATTGAAAAAACTGAGTAAGAATGCTAAATAAAATTGGTGTTAATTGTCCTAGTTGTAACGATGGTTATGTAATAAAATAGCCTTATTCTTGGGAACTGCATGTTCAACTTTTTAGGAGTGTTTTAATGTTTGCAGTTTGCATGCAAATGATCAGGGGAAAAATATACAGGCAGAAAGCTGAGATAAATGTAGCATAATTTGTAAATCCAGGTGAAGGGTGCATATATATATATATATGGGTACAACGTATTTTTTCAACACTTTTGTATGTTTGTTATCTTAAAAAAAAAAATGAAGGCATTGGGGAGAAAAAAATCTAGTTCTTCTTTCACAGAATCATTTGTCAGAAAACACTTTCAAGCCCGATTTTTTTTAAGGAAGAAGACAGCTTTTTAGGTAAGACCACTCTACTTTCCGCCCCCACCTGCTGTGGCATCTGTCCCTTATTGCGCCCAGGTGGGGACGGGTGCTTGCGGAGGAGGGGTCCTCGCTGTTTTTCCCTTTCTTCCTTAGCCGGCCCCTTCCCCGCTCCTCCCCCACACCCATCCCTCCCTTCCCACCTCTCGGGACCGCCTTCCTGCCAGTCTCCGAGCCCCGCCTCTGTGCACTGTGTCCCCTGGGAGGGTTGCCCTCAGTGGTCCCAGGGGCTTGTTTTGCTCAACCTTTGCTCCCAGCCCCAGCATCACTTTCGTTCTCCAGGTGTCTCTGCTTTCAGGCGCCGCCCCACCCCCGGTCTTTGTCTAATTAAGCTGAAGTGGTGCCACCTGGCAAAAGCTTCCTTCCTGGGCCTCTCTGGGCAGGTTTGTGCCTTTTTCCCCTCTGGGGTTGTCATGACTTTTTTGTCAGGATCTCTGGCCTTTCCTGCCCTCCTCCTCCTCCTTCTCCTCCCAGGACCGGGCCTGTGGTCCGCCCAGGTGTCCAGTCTAGCTGTGGCAGGAATTGCTTCTGGCCTTGCCAGACCTCCCTCAGACAGGCGGAGGCTGCTGCGGTGTCTTTCCAAACAGCCCAGGCTGGGGTGCCAGGCTGGTTCGTGTGTTAGCTTTCTCTGAGCTTGACTTTGCCCTCCACCCTCAGCAGCCCACTTCCTCACACCGTCTCACCCTGCTTCCTCTCCTTTCCTTCTCATGCGCAAGCTTTTGATATCACCCCATTGGAAGGAACGCTTCTGTCAGCTTCCGCCAACAAATCCTACACTGCTGAGGCCTGCTGACTAGTTTAAGTTGTGGGCCAACTCCAGCAGGGAAGCAGAAAGTACAGAGCTGAATGCCCACCTGGCTTCCCGGACTTGAACTGTGGTGTGTCCATCGACGACGTTGGAATTTGCATCCGGCAACCACAGTGTAAAAATCTCCCCGGAAGGAAGTGGGAAATTATGTGAACCATGCCCTGGGCCAGCTCGTGGCTGCCACGTGTCGCAGGCCTTAATGACTGCTTCAGCAAGCTCATCCAAGGCACACGATGCAGGTAGCAGCCACACCGCCTTCCTCCATCCAACTCCGGTTATTTTCCATGAAGTTTCCAACGTTTGAGAAGCAGAGGTTATTTTAGGTGGAGGGACAGAAAAGTCACAGCTGTCATTCACCCAGCAATTTGTGATTGTAATGGAGACACTAAACTTGCTTGGCCCTAGTATAGAGAAAGGAAGTGGGGTCGGGGAACCGTGAGGGTCCGTGATCTGGAGTCTCCCTGACTATAAAATAACGGTGGCTTAAGTTTTACATTTGGTCTGAATTTGGTTTAGAAAATGCCATGTAAACATTGAGAAGAAGTTTTCTGTGTTTTTTCAAAATCCCTGTAGTTCAGTTTTGAGCAATCAAACTGGATCTGAACCCAAGGCTAGGTAATATCAAAAGAACTGCGTGGAAATCAAAGCCCCACACATGGGGCCCCCTGCGGTGCATCAATAGCGAGGTGTCTTCCTTACTCATCTGCATCTCTGCGGAGCTACCCTGAGAACACCCCTGGACAGCCTCCCCCTGGGCCTGCGTGTCTGCATTCACTACAGAGCCATGCCTGGTTTCATCACCTCTTGCTAAGTGTTTGATGATGGTACCTTTGATCTGAGCCCGAATCCCCAAATCAAAGTCATTGTTTGTTTAATATTTGTCACACAGCCGGAAATTCTAAAGCCCAAAAAGCAGGGTAGGAGGCACACACTGACAAAGATTTTTCTTTCGAGCCAATTAAGGTCATTCAAGTAAGGTTTTCTCTGAGTTCAATAGTTGCCCAAGTGTGGAATTGATGGGTTTCCCCAGTAACAGGCACCGGAAAGAGCAGAGAAAGTCATGGTGGTGAACAAAAGGAAAATGCAAGCGTGCAAATAAAACTATGATCAAGTGACTCATTAGACAGCGATATGGCTTGCTATGAATGTAGGGCAGGTAGAAAATGTGGATCTAAGCTGTAGAAGGGATGTTAAAGTGAGCTTGAGAGACATTGCCTCAAATTCCGGTTGCCAAAGAAGTCAGGTTGCCCTGGTGAAGCCCATATAGAATAATGAAACACATAATTCTGAAGCCACATTCCCCCTGTTTTGCTAAGCCTTTATTTTCATGGCGTTATGTTACCAAAAAGGAGCGACAATTTCCTTTGTACTCCTAGAAGGGAGGAAAGTAGGGGAAGCACTTGTGGTCTCTCTCTTGCTCCTGTCCACAAGGAAGGGGCGCAGCTGGCTGGCTGCCTAGTTTGGGATGGGACCCGAGTGTCCTTGGCTCTGAGCAGGCTGTCTTCGGGACTCCTGCTTGCCGGGAAGTCTCAGTCCTTGGGAGCCAGGCCCGGCTGGTGCAGCCCCCGCTGCCTCTGACCACGGAGAAGCAGCCCCCGCAGGAGGCATGATTCAGTCCTGTCTTCCAGTTCGTTTCCATCTTTTGTAAGGCTAGGATTCTCTGTCCATGCTTGTCTAATCCTAGGTCGGGTTGGAAAGAAAGAGGTGACTATTATGGTTTGCTCGAGTTCACCATAAACCAATCAACATTTACCCACAGGAGAGCCAGGCTCATTCCCAGAGAGCCAGGTCTGTGGAGAAGGGCGAGCGCCCTCTCTGTCCGGAGGAGTGTACAGTCTGGCATTCTGGAATTCAACTTGGTTAGTTTTGATTATGAGCAGGGCCCTTGCTCCCCAACCCGCTCTAATCTCTGTAGCTGTTACTGTCCTGCCGTAAACCTGGACAGCATTGCGTTTCTAATACGTATTCTGGGATTGAATGTTCTACATTGGTCCACTTCGTATGACTGCTGGACTTTGTTAGCTCACACACAACAAATCTGATTGTGTTTATATTGAAACGTTCCTAACGAGGGACATTGAGGGATTGGATTCAATAAAAAAAAAACAGAAGCAGCATTCTGAATGTGTTTAAACAAGTTCGCCCCACTGATAAGTAGAACGATTGAGGATCATTTTCAACTAGACTGACAAAAAACAAAACCAGAAAAGCCATCAGTTCCCCTAAAGAATGTCTGCAATGCTCCAGGCAAGTTGCAGCTGGATCCTCTCAAAGAAATCAATCTTTTCAAGTAAATGACTCGGAAGACTATTTGAATCTATAAGGTTTTCAGTACATTTATTACGTTAGGATTTTCAATATTTTAGTAAATATTAAATTACACCTAATATTGTCGCAATGTCCAAAGGGAAAATAAAGTGCAGCGCCTACCCAGCAGCCTCTGTTGGGTGCTGGCCAGCCGCACCCTTCCAGGCCTCGGGCGAGTCTCCAGTGTGGATTGATGGGAGTGATTTGAGTGTGCTAAATGCTGACAAATTTACTTATCATTCACGATAATCACGCCTGCTGCTTTAGGGAAGACAATTTTTAAAGTCCCTGTTTAGGCGGATTATATATGAAAAAGAAAAGAAGAACAGCGCCTACAGTGACAGGGCGACATCCATCAAGCTTCGGGACCAACTAAACGCTCCAACCTCTCATTTTTCTGGGTCCCAGGCATGTATGTCATCTCACACTGGGACAATGGCCTCTTTGTGAAAAGCTATTTAGAAAGATACAGTCTAACAGGCTACCTCTGCTACTTTTATAGAACATAACTGAACTTTAAAAAGCACCCAGTCATCTGTCTTATTTCCATTCCTGAGATTAGAATCCTAAAGATGAACCCAGGAACACATTGAGAAGGAAAGACTTCATTCTTGTTTGCTCCTCGCCGGCAGGTGGAAATCACAGACTTTAATAGGGCAGAGTCTGCAAGCTCTCTTGCAACCCCGGGAAGGGAGAAGTTCTGCTCCGGCCTTTAGGAGTGCAGTAATGAGCGAGAATCATCAACCTTTCAGAGCACGAACACAATGAGTTGTTAAGTCTTTTGTGTTTTCCAAGCAAAGATACCATGTTAATCTTGGAAGAACTCATTGGATTTGTAAAGCAATAAAATCATACTTTGTTATAGTGGCAGATAAGAAAGCTAGGCGATGCCCCATTTTGGTTTGGGTTATACAAATACTGGCACCTCTGGCTCATGCTGTTGAGCCCGGGCTGCAGGCTAGGTATAGTAAAGTTGTGTACTTTATGACCGAGCAATCCTGCCTTTCAAAGGTTAGGTCAAATGCAGGTACACAGGAGGATTCTCAGGGACCTAGTTCAAAGATGTTCGTTGCTGCATTGTTTTTTTTTTTATCCTGGTCCTGTGAAGAACTGGAAAGATTGGACAGGCACAGCCTGGCTTGGGCAGACCATAACTGCTTTGCAGCAGTGGAAGTCACAGGCTTGGTCAATACACAGCAAGGAGGACTAGGTATAAAAATATACTCAATTGCTCCCTCCCTTGCCCAAAACATAACAGACAGGCTAACATACACAACACCATTATGGGAATTCACAATGTTTGCATGTGAAACAACAGCACACACACATTTTTTTAACAGAAATGCTCCCAGTCAGTTGCAGTGACTGCATAAGATGGATTGGGCAAGGAGGAGAGAAGAGAATGAATAATACAATTAAGAAATACAATAGGAGGGTCATGCGTGGAACAGCAATAACACAGAATGATGAATCCACACCTCTATTTCAAGTAGCAGTCATTTCCCACACATCATACATGTACATCAGACACACACACACACACACACACACACACACACACACACACACACACGAATACAAGGTGGCAGTAGAGAGGCCAAATCAGACCCTCACATAGGTTTATTTGGCCCATGCATGATATAAAATGGTTGGTCACCAACATCTAACATCCAGATCTTCAGCTATGCTTAGAAGATGCAGCAGGCTTAGGCTAAGGCATGAAGCCTCAGTTGGCTTAGTGGCTCGCCCCACCTGAAAGGAAGCCTACCATTTCCTGGTCACCATAGCTGTCTTTGTGCCCATTCCTGACACAAGGGCCAGTTCTCCTGTTCCTTTGCATTGTTTGTAGGCCAGACCCATCCATTCTCCTATTTCCTCATCTGATGCCACTGGCACATTAGTTACCTGCTCTGCCCATTTCACAGCCACTCAGAAATTTGATTTGAACAGAGTGATTGAGGGAGCCAGAGGAGCAGCAAACTTATCTTGGAATATTCTTATTAAACCAACTAAGTAGACTTGGCCTTTTGCTAAATTGGGAGAGTTTGGGACAGGAGTCAGACTGGAGAGGAATTCAACATCTCCTTTCCACCATGAGTCATTTCAGATGTTCAGTATTGGAGAGCTAGATGGTGAAAATAAATACCTGAAGGTTGTGTGAGAGTGGGGTTCTGAGAAGGGGGAAGCGAGGGAAGGCAGGCAGTTGGGCATCATCAACATGAACATGATGTCTAAGGTTTGGGACTACAAGACTTCCTCCACGGAACGTGTGGAAGGAGAGAAGGGCGACTTAAGATGAGGAGATGGCATATATTGTCTGCTTGAGGAGGAAAGTGAACAAAATAGCTTGTATATTCTCTCTAGAGCTATAGTCAATTGCATAGATCCCTCAAATACAGCCTGGAGCGTCAAAGGCATGTTGTGGAATGTAAAGGAGGTAGGGTACTGCTGATGACTATTGATAAGACTGCAGAACAAAGGTGTTTCATGAATCTGTAAGGCTTGGATAGAGTGAAAGAGGCCACTGAGCTGGGAGAGGAACAGTAGGGCTGCAATAAAACTGATGAAGAATTTTAGTGAAAATTCATATGAAACTGGGAATACAGGAAATCCATACAGTAGTTTCAACTAGGGACTAGAGAATTTGTGGACAAAATGTAGGTAACCTCTCAATCCTATTAATACTGTACATGTTGCCTTAGTTGATGTGTCAACTCAACTGGATCAGTGGGTGCCCACATTCTGATCCAGCACTTGGCTGGATGTCTCTGGGAATAACGTGGCAAGACAAAGTGGAACAGACCACTATCCGTCACGTGGATGGGCCTCATTCCATCCAGTGAAAGGCCAGGTCCCGGGAATTCTCAGCCTCTGCTTTTTCTGGAAGCCAGCTCTTAGAATAAATCCCTTTCTTTATGTGGATAGAGTCTTCAAAAAGCTCATGGAAATGCAGTACTTATGAAAAACCTATGCATGGATTACATTTTTTTTGTACCAAAATAAACTTACCTTTAATTCCAACTGCTATTTCACTCCACAAATGGCCACAACTGAGCTGATCTGAAGCCAGGGGCCAGGAGCCCTTCCTAGGTCTTCCACAAAGGTGCGGAGACCTAAGGACTTAGGCCATGCTCTGCTGCTTTCCCAGGCCATAAGCAGGAAGCAGGATCAGAAGTGGAGCAGCCGAGGCAAGACAAGCATCCATATTGGATAGCAGCACAGCAAGGCTGAGGATTAGCTTGTTGAGCTAATTGTGTCCACTGGCTCCTATGGTTACTTTCTTAAGGAAGCAAAGTAACCCCAAACAGCCCCCATCAAAGGCAGTGAAGACGAGAGGTTGGGTTGTGCTGAGCTGCATGTTGGGGTGGAACAGGAGGCAAGACTGTACCAAAAAAATTGTAGGGAATCTTTCATTCCTTTCAGGGGACTTCTGGCAAATTCTTTCTTGGCAACACGCAGTTATAAACACACATCCAGGTTCTGCATGGGTTACAGCAAAGCCCTCTCTAGACCACAGTAACAACCCCACATCCATCAGAGAATAATAATAGTGTTTCAGACACAAATCTGCTAGGTACTCGTTGCATAAATTCCAGGCTGTCACTGTCTCAATGAGAGACAATTTTTGTGCTGTCTTAAAAAGCTAAGAGTAAAATAGGGCCAGGAATTTATCAAGTTTCTTTTCATTTGTGGGTATGCAAACAGGTGACAGCCACTCCTGGGAAACTGATGTGTTGAACACCTGTGCTCACCTCCCCATTATAACCCAGGGAGCCCGTCAGATGCTGAAAACAAAGCAGTCAGCTTTTCTCTTGGCTTCCTCCTTGGTCCCCTCCCCGCCCCCTTCGCATGTGAAAATCCACACTTCTCAGTTCGGTCCCGGGCTGGGGCTTTTCTCAGCAGCCTTTGCTTTGGCCCAGTAGCTCAAGCATTCTTCTTGGTGCTTGCCGGCCCTGAATTGTTCTGTGTTTCTGTGTTACTGGCTGCAGCGTTGACTTCCCTTCCCTGTTGCCATTCTGTCCTGAACTTGCACTCCCGTACAGGCCCCTTAATGCATCTCGCTGCCTTTACTCTCCTCCTACTTTATTTTTCTTTCACTGGTTTTCTTGCTCAGAAAAATGCCAAGGGCAGCGTTAACGTTACTCACACCTCGTCTCTTCAGTGCACCATCCGCTGAATGTAGTCACATTAAGGTGCAATTACTGAGCTAAATGGACTGTGATTACATACTCCACTGCTTTGCTCCGTGCAGTTTATTTTCAGTGAGGTGAAAACTTGCCACGTTACCTAGGATGAAGTTAAAAGAGACGCTGCAACATTATGTGTTTGTTTTCTAAGCTTTCACTCTATGCTAGGCATTTCATAAATCTTGTGCTATTGAATATAGACTAATCAATAAAATAAACCTAACCATGCCCTTAAAGGCATGTAGAATCTAGGTGAAGATGCAGATTAAAAAAAAAACAAACACATTCATAAATGAAGGGACTTTTAAAAGTTGTGAAAAAGTAAAATTAAAAGACAAACCGCTGAGGTCAGCGTTGTGGTGCAGTGCGTGAAGCTGTCACTGGCGGTGCTGGCATCTTGGATGACTGCCTGTTCGAGTCCTGGCTGCTCCCCTGCTGATCCAGGCTCGGCAGCAGAAGATGATCCCGTTACTTGCGCACCCACCACCCACATGGGACACTTGGATGGAATTCCTGGCTCCTGTCCTTGGCCTGGCCAAGCCAAGGTTGCTGTAGGCATTTGGGGAGCAAACGTGAGAGAGTACCCCTCAACGCCCCTCCCCTTCTTGGGACTCTGTTTTTCAAATAATTAAATAAGATAAATCTTTTTTTTAAAAGATACATACGTTGATATTGGTGCAAGTGCAGTATCCCTGTCTTTGGGAGTCCCTCAGTATTCATTCCTCACCTACACATACAGAGGCCTTATCAACGGACGTCCCTAGCCTGTAATTCCTCACCCCCAAATCCCCAGAGCTTGTCAGCAGGTGCCCAGCAGGTGAAGCCCAGCATTGATAAGCGCTCTGGCTACCAGAGCCAAGATGGTGCCAGCAGCGTTTTAAGCAGTCAGACCAGGCTGCACCCCCGCAACCTGTCAGCCAAAAGCGGCCGATGGAGTAGGGGTTCGCTCCCCATATGCTTTTACATTATAACACATGAATGAAAGGAACAAAGAGTGATGTGGTTGAGAATACTTTTGGGAACCCCTTGGGGTACTTAATATGGTTGCCAGATTTAGTACATAAACACACACGTTGCCCAGTTAAATTTGAGTTTTCAATAAGTAACAAATACATTTTTTTTTGGAGTAAGTGTGCCCCATGGAAATATTTGGGACTGAGATATATAATGAAAGGTTTTATCTGAAGTTCAGATCTGACTGGGTATCCTGTGGCTTTTTTTTTTTTTTTTTTTTTTGGTCGCATGGATGGCCAGAGAGCCCTCTGGACAGACCATACTGGAACTGAGAACTGAAGGATGAGGAGAGGGCCAGGAAGATGGCCCTGACCTGAGGGACCCAGCAGTGAGAGCTGGGCATCTGGAGGAAGGTGCTGGGCAGCCGGAACCAGATAGCTGTGGAAGTGTGGGCTGCAGCCAGATCCTGCAGGACTCTCTGGGGTGTGGCACAGAGGACAAACTTTATTTGAAATATAGGCTCTCTGTAACTGGGTGCTGCCCGCATTAACCGACCTGCTTTAATATGTTAGCTCTTCATGACCACAATGAAATACCCGAGGCAGCTAACATTTTCAGAAGTTCAGGTTCAAGATTAGGCAAGGCCTAAGGTAACAAAGGACAATGGACCAAGGAAGGCTCGTGTGGTGAGCCAGAAAGTAAGTAGAGAGAGTGAGAAGTGGGGCTGGCAGGAGTAGGGGCAACTCAGGCTCCTGTAAAAACCCTCTCATGAGAAGGACCGTCTGAGGATAGAGCGTCGATGACCTAAAGACCTCTCACTAGGTACGGCTCCTAATTAGATTAAGTGTCTGCTTGCTTAACGCAATGAACTTTGCATTTTAGAGGTTAAATGTCTGCATGAATTCCAAGGCCAAATTGCATTCAATCTCCAGCGCTATTGTAAGTGGAAAATATATTTAACACACTGAACCTGTTGGTCTTAGCTTGGCTTAATAGATCTTACATGCAGAATACTTACATTAACCTGTAGTTGGACAAAATCATCTAACATAAATAGGCTTTAAAAAATAAAGCATTAAATATTCCACGTGACTTATTAGATGCTGTACTGAGGGTGAACAACAGCATGGTTATACGGGTTTACTTTCACACCATTGTGAAGTCAACAAACCGTGACTTGAGTCGTGGTAAACCAGGAGACCGCCTGTGTGCTGTGAAACTTTCCCAGCATTTGAAGCCTGGAAATAGGGACCAGCCGTTGTTGCTGCTGCAAATACGTCACCATCACTACCACCCCCTTCCTGCCAAATCTCTGCAGTTTAAAATCACATATGCTGTATATGCCCATCACAGTTGAGTTGGCAACACCCCATGAAATACCCTTACCCATGGGGCCTGGCTGATGCGGCTGGCTCTCTTTTGGAATGTTGCTGGCTGCTGTGGCAGAAGGAAAGGGGTTTGGGATGGGCATTGTGGTGCAGCACGGTAAGCTTGGGATTCCCACATCCCATGTATCAGAGTAGTTTGAGTTCTGGCTACTTTGCTTCTGATTGCGTTTCTTACTAGCGTGCTCGGGAGGCACCAAGGATGACCTGAGTGGTTTGGTGCTACCATGTGGGAGAGCCAGATGAAACGATTTGCTGCTAGTTTTGACGTGGTTCAGACAGTGCTGGCTAGCGAGGGCATCTGGGAAGCGAACCAGCGAGCAGGACGTCACACGTGTGCTCTCTTGGTCTCTCTCTCTGTTTCTTTTGTCACACATACACACCATCCCACCATCTCTTTGTCTTTCACATAAACTCTTTTTAAAAGTAAAAGAGATGGCCAGACTTTAATCAAATCTTTCAGTCTGAGAGGCACATTATTTCTGTCCACCATGTGTCAAAACGAATACAGGAGTTCACAAGAGGATCCCCGGAAATAGGATTTATCTGAAAAAGAGAACTGGAAACATTTAGTGAACAGAACTTTGATCTTGATGGCTTTCTTTGGTCTCTGTCCCTTTAACTACACAACTTTTCTTTCTTTCTTTTTTTTTTTTTTTTTTAAGATTTACTTATATTGGAAAGTCAGATACACAGAGAAGAGGGACAGAGAAGATCTTCTGGGCCCAGCGCAATAGCGTAGCAGCTAAAGTCCTCACCTTGAATGCACCAGGATCCCATATGGGCGCCGGTTCTAATCCCAGTGGGCCTGTTTCCCGTCCAGCTCCATACCTGTGACCTGGGAAAGCAGTCGAAGATGGCCCAAAGCCTTGGGACCCTGTACCCGAGTGGGAGACCTGGAAGAAGTTCCTGGCTCCTGGCTTTGGATCAGCTCAGCTGTGGCTGTTGCGGTCACTTGGGGAGTGAGTCATCGGACGGAAGATCTTCCTCTCTGTCTCTCCTCCTTGTTTGATGACACTGCATATATTTTCTGATTCATCATTACACACATTATAATACAATCCTTCAAATTCTTGGAGGATGAAACTCTTACTGGTTTGCTCATTCGGCCCCCTTTGCTTGCCTGGAACTACACCATTGAATTTCCACCACTACCCTCCCTTTCTCTAAGTGGTTGAAAAACTCTATTCCTCTAAAATGTGATTATGTTAGCTTGACCAGTGGTCTTCAAATACATTTGTTCACATTCCAGCTAAAAGAGTTGTGACAAATTATACACTCTAAAATGGAATTATCAGCTGGCTGATCATAATAAGTAGTTCCTGGTGTTATAGCACGATGTGATTTTTGACATATAATCCAGAGGGATTTTAAAGAATTGAACAGAATCGGTGTAACAACACAGAAGGCAAGTGATACCATTTCAAGAAAAGGATTACCCAGGAGAATGGCTCCAAGTGAAGCAATTCTTCCCCATCATTTTCTTGCCAAGGTGGAGCCTCGGCTGAGATTTGGTCTCCGCTCAGGCGAAAGAAGTCTCCCAGGGAAGGATAAATTAGGCAGTCACACAGTGCGTTCAGACACACGCAGGTTTTTCATGGTGCATTTCCTGAGCTTTGGTATGCTGTGGGAAGCAAAAGAAGGATCCAGAAGCGCCTGAAAAACAGCCTGAACTGTTCCACACTTCCTGGGCTGTAGGAGACAATGCCATGGGCAGGCCTGTGGTGCAGTTACACTAGGTGCTCCTGCACAACACACTGGAGTTCAAGTCCCAGCTTCTGTCCTCTTGCAATAGTTTTCTGCTTGTTCCACCTTTGGAGGCGGGAGATGAGGGGTCAAGTATTAGGGTTCCTATCACGTCTGTGGCAAAGGATGGAGCCCTGGGCACTTAGTGTCAGCCTGGCCCAGCCCTAGGTGTTATGGATATGTGAGGCGTGAATCAGCAGACTTAAGATCTCTCTACTTTTCCATCTCTGTGGCATTCAATTAGAATTAATTTTTAAAAAGGGAGTATCATCCAGCTAAAGGGAAGAAAGTGGGCACAACTATATAGTGAGTCTCCTAGTTTCTTAATTTCTTGGGCCAGGTTTATGTAGCTTTAAAACTAGACTTTATTTTTAGAGAAATTATAGAGTCTCAACAAATTGGAGTGGCAGGTTTGGAGACTTTTGCTAGTCCCCTGTCTTCATGCATGTATCTCATTGTCAACCTAAGGCAACAGAGGAGTGAGCATGCTACAGCTGGTCAACCTACATTGTTGCAGCATCGCCAATGTCCAGGCTTTTACTCTTGGTGCTATATATTCTATATGATTTGACAAGTGTATAGAAGTCTTCTTGGAAAGCACGTATGAAAAAGTCATGCATAGATTTCATTTTTTTGCATCAAAATAAACTTACCTTTTAATTTCATTTCCCACGAACTCTCTGGAGTGCCTGTAGCATGATATGCATTCATTGTTTCAAGGTTGTATGGGACATTTTCTTTTCCATCTGTGCTCTGCCAACGTAGTCCTCCTCCCTGGCAAACCCTGGCAACCACTGATCTTTTCATTGATTCCACGGTTTAACCTTTTCAAATCAACTTAGTTCACTTCATAATGTTTATCTAAAATTCCTCCATATCTCTTCATGGCTTGATATGTCATTTCTTTTCAGTTTTGAATAACATTCCCTTGTCTGGAAGTACCGCAGTTTATTCGGCTGCTCACATACTGAAGGAGACCCTGGTTGGTTCTAAGTTTGGGCAGTGATGAATAAAGTTACTGCTCACAGCTGCCTGCAGGCTTTTGGGTGAGCAATTAGGTAAACGGCTAGATGTGCAAGTGCTGGATTGCCTGGGAAGGGTATCTTTAGTTTTACCAAAAACTGTCCAACTGCTCCAAAGTGGCTGTCCCAGTTTGGATTCCAGTTGCAATGGATGAGCGTTCCTATTGTTCCACCTCCTTGTCAGCATTTAGTGGTGTCGGTGTTTGGAATTTTGGTCACTCTACTAGGTACCTCATTGTAGCCTGCAATTCTCTAGTAGCCTAAGATGTTGAATGCATTTTCATATATTTATTTTTTCACTCATAAATAATTTTTGGTGAGGTGTCCATTCAGATCTTTTGCCTATTTTTGATTCACTTTTTTATATCTTACTTTTGCATTGAGTTCTTTGAATTGCATTTTGTCACATATGTCTTTTACAAATATTTTTCCTGGTCTGTGGCCTTTTTTTTTTTCTCCTTGACTGTCTTTCACAGAGCAGAATGTTGTCTTTTTTATTATAACATTAATCAAGCTTTCCTAATGTTTAAATGTTAATATTTCTTTCAAAGATAAAAAGAAAGAATGAAAAATTGTTTCTTTCATAGGCTACACTTTTGGTATTAGACCTAAAAAGTTCTTACCATACCCAAGTACCATCTAGGAGTCTAACAGTTTACACTTCACAATTTGTTCTATGATACATTTTGAGTTGACTTTTTGGCAACAGGTATATCCAAATGCATTTTTCTTGTATGCCAATGTCCAATTGTTCCACCACCGTTTCTTAGAGACACTGAGTATTTCATTTGTCTGGTAGCATGTTTCCAATTTCAAATTCCACTGCGCACTTCAGGTGGATAGAAAAACAAATGACTATGTTGACCTTTTTTCCTGCAGCCTTACTATAATTATTTATCTAAAGAACTTTTTCAGTTTTTCCAGATTTTCGGCCCAGATCATCATGTTTGCTTGTGCACAGCTCTTGTCAGTGGTCCATTCACGGTGCCATGCTATCAGCACTTCTGAAAGTCCAAGTTGTACCCCTTTTAAAAAAACTACATTACAGAATGCATCACACTCAGAGAAAGTGCCAGAAGAGGTGCTATGTTCATGACAAATCCCAATGTTCCATTTTCATGGTTTTCTGTCATTAAGGATGTCTTCTCCCAGTAATGACAGTGTTATATATCAAGAAACTGACACTGCTTGGAACTCGCGTCCACAATAGCAATGGAGGGAGAACAGTGTGGGCTCCAGATCTGCAAATCCAGTGGCATTTATCCAGGCCACTTCTTACAGACTTCATTGCCAAGGTTCTAAATCCAGCTTTGGAAGACCTTCTTGGAGGAAGGATACTGTAATCTTGGCTCCTTTCTGTGTCAAACTTGGAAGAAAATTACCTGCCCATAATATTAAATTTTACCTACATACATAATACTTCTACAGGTTCTTTGAGCTTTTATTTTTTTTAAATTCTTAATTTCACTAAGCCAGAGCTGTATGATTGAGGCTGAAGTAGATGATATTTTCTGAAGGAAACAGATCACTTATTAGTCCCAGGTGGCACAAAGCTTTTGATCCTAATACAACCATTTTTAAAGCAGTGCTCGGGACTTGTAAAATTGGTCATTTTATGGCAGAAATACATTATACTTTGGTTAGAAAATGCCTTTATTGGAAATTGCCATCTGATTGGACAATGATGTAGTCAACTTTTACAGCCCCTTTTCTGACCAAATCATATATTAAGACTTCACTGTGCAGTTTAGAGAGAGTGAAAATTATTCTTCCCTTATAACAAGAGACACATTAGGACACTTGGACAAAAAATGACCAAACAAAGCCACAGAAATTTGCTGGCTCATAACTTATTACTAGCAGTCCTACCAAGGCTTTGCAATTGTCACATTTTTATTATCTCTCCATCAGGTTTGATGCTTGTAAATGCCAGATGAGATAGGGACGTGAAGAATTATTTCTGCCCACCTGCTGGTCTGGTGAACAGAAAGAGGTTCAGGCTAAAGACAGGGAGGCCTACAGCTGGCTCACATTCCAATGGTCTTTACAGAGTGTGTCCCCAGCGTTCTTCCCAGTGTCACTAAGCCAGACTCGGAGCACCTGTGGAGGAGACCAGGGTCCCAGGTTTGTAGAAAAGTTGAGATGTTCCTCTCTATGAAGGCGAGGGATGTTAGGGAGGCATGTGGGCGAGGAGGCCAAGCAGAGAAGGAGACCCTTCCATTTTCACCACTTGGTTGTTTGTCTTGCTAGATGATGAACTTGCTGAGTCCAACAGAAACCTATCCTGTCCTCTGCTATTTTCCCTTTGTAATGACCAAGCCTATGCCATCCCCACCTTTTCCAGTAGAAACAGCTGTTACGAGGCATCCTCCCCCGTGAGCCAGTGCACCTTTATGAAGCAGACCAGAGGGAAAAGTAATTGAGTTTAATAAAAGCTGTTCCCAATATAAAGCCACAGGGAAATACATTCAACTTCAAAGCCAAGATGCATGGTTCCTAAATATAATTAATCACCTGCCTGCTTCTTCCATCGAGTCTCAACCTGGCAGTAAAGAAATGAATTCCTTGGCATTTACAAAAATGTTATAGTAACATGACTTCTCCATTGATAGCCATGAATATGTTGAGAAAAGTCATTCTTAGAAATGCCATTCTTTATACTGAGCCAAGCTGCCATAGCTCTAACTTCCTCTCCCTTCCAGTCAGGAGAGCTAATATTAACATTAGGTAATATTAGCAGAGTTGTCAATGATGAAACTTTAGAGAGTGCTGCATTTAGCCTTTCAACTCCTTCCACATCTCTCCTCTAAAACTTTCCACCGAAAGAAAGAAAACCTACAGGGAAAAAAAATCTTTTCGGAGCAATCCCCGTTCAGGGAACACCTCCACTCTTGGTGCCAGGGTTATGAGGGCTAGGGACTAGTGAAGTGTACACTCACAAACGGTGCTGTTTGCTCATGGGAGTCTGAGCGCAGATGCGCCATGGCTGGCCTCATGCAGCAGGCTGAGAAGAGGTGAGGGCAGGACCTCACCGCTGTGTCCAACCCCAGGCGCTTGTGTGGAAAACCTGCTCCCCGCTGGACCCTGTCCCATGTGTTAGTGGAGCCTCTGCAACGTGATTGGTGTCTGGTCTTGAGGGCGGAGCTTTTCTGAACCAGACCACAAGAGCTCTTCCAGCCCCTCTGCCCGGGGAGAGCCCAGCAAGCAGGCACCATCATGACCTCGTCGCTGATGAACCTGCTGCTGCCTTGGTCTTAGACTCTCCGTCTCTAAAACAGTGAAGAATACATTTCTGTTGCTTGCACTCTGCTGAATACAGAAAGATAGAGCAAACGAACCAAGGCCTCGGGTAATGCAGAACCCACAGGTCTCACAGCGTTGCTGGTGGATATTCAGAGTAGCATGGCGTATTATTCCTCTCTGGGTCATTGTCCCTTACTAATATCCTGGGTTTGGCTCCCTGTACCCCCCCCCCCTCCCAGTTTCTAGCCAGTGGAATGGAAGAAGGTGGGAATCTCATTTGTTTTCTAGTTTTCTTTTTCTCCAAGCCAGTAACCCTTAGCTGTTGATGAGAAACGATGACAGCCTACTGTATTTAACCATTTGCATATATGTCAATATTCTGAATGATTCCTCTCCTCTTTTTTTTTCTTCCTCTGAATGATAGTGCAATGAGCATCCTTGAAAGCATATCTTTGTATTTTGTTCTTCTAGGAAGCTCTTGGCTCCTAAAAATCAAATATAACAAGCTATTCAAGCATTTTACTATACAATCTATCTATAGGCATGTAAGCCAATAACACATAGGTGTGGATTACAGAATAATTATGAATTTAGCAGCTGGAAGCCTACTACCTAGCTCAGGAATGTGTCTGAATACCGAGTGGAAGGCTCCTTGTGCCTGTCATGCCACTGTCCCCTACCTTCATGGAGAATCAGCATCCTGGCTTTGGTGAGCCATTGCCCTTTGCTTATAGCTAACTGTTTGTGAATGCACTCCTGAGAATAGGCGTATTTGCATAGTTCTGATCTGAGCATCAGTGGAGCCCTACTCTATGTATTTTTTTGCAACATGATTTTTATCAGTCTGTGTTATGTCCCGAAGGTTTATACTTGGGGAGCCATGTCACTCCTTCCCCTGGCTCCCTGTCCTTGGGATTTCAGTTGTCTGCAAGTTGTAACTGGATGACAGAAACATGTGGACTGAGAATTTCAATTGTACCAAAGCAAATTGTTAGGTCTTTCACACGTAGTGCTCTGGTGTGCCATGGAATCTTTATGACCACGTTTGACATGGAGAATATTGCCCCATTCTGTAACCACAGTGAAGGCTCATAGAGATTGCCAAGTTCAACCCAGGTCATGGTCAGTAAGTGGGATGGTGGTCTTTCAACAATGCATCAAGAGCTGTTCCTGTGCTTTATTTATTGAGAGAGAGAGAGAAAGAGAAAGTGTGTGCTTTTCTATTTGCTGTTTCTTTCCCAAATGGCTGATGCTCCATCTGGGTCTCCCACATGGCTCATCTCTTTGATTTCACACATGCATTAACAGACTTCTCAGACTTCTGGATTGGAAGCACAGCAGCCAGGACTCAACTCAGGGCTCTGATATGGGATGGTGGTCTCCCAAGCTAGAGGTTTAACCTGCTGTGCAACAATACTGATCCCTATGATTTCTTCTCGTGTTTACTATAAACAAAACATCACACCTGGTTGGTGCTTTGTAAATATTTGCAGGCAAATAAAAGGAGGAAGAAAGACAAGGAATGAGAGACTACGTAAAACTGAAGCCAAACCAAGCAGACACAACCCTGGCGTGCTCCTGGGTCTGACTGTAATTAGCCGCCTGTGTTGCCTGTCCACTCAATCCCAGCGCTGGTCCATGGGAGGAAGACTGAAATGACTGGAGTGCTACCATAGCCACCGATCTTGGCATGGCAGCATGTTCTCTGACCTTCAGAATGACTTCCAATGGAGCAGCGGCAGACAGGCAGGTGTGCTGAGCAAAGAAGTGGCCACTGTGCCTATTCAGGAAGCAGTCCCCAGGTGCTGTGCTAAGCTCTGCTTTTTGGTGAAGGTTTTCAGACTCTTGGCAAAGCATTCTGGAATTATGAAAGCCAAAGCCCTTGGGAGGAAGTGGCACTGGATCCAGGTACCCATGGTGGGGGTTGGGGAGCAGGGTGGCCAGGGCAGCTGGAAAACTCCCAGAGACCTCGAGGTCTGGGCTGTAGCCCTTGTCAGAGTGTGATGCTTGAACTTGCCTCCCATTCCTGGGAGCCTGAAAATGAGGCTCCCATCTTGGGGCCAGATGCTACCACCCTGCAAGTACCTGCCAGTCCTCCATAAGAGTCCTGTGTCAATCTCAGACATTAGTTTTTGAAGTCAATGAGGAAAAAAGCAGGAAGCAGACTGACCAAGACCACTGGGGCACATGTGTTGATACTGTGATGGGGAGGAGCAGGGTCCTTCATCTTTAGCCTGCATCCCTGCTTGCCAGGGCAAAGGCACAGGATGAGGATGATGATGAATGTATAGTGCCTATTCATGTGTATGTGTGCATGTGTGTGCGTGCGTCTGTGTGTGTGTGTGTGTGTGTGTGTGTATTCAGCAGGCCCTTCATAACCCTGTGCTTTGTATCTGCAGGTTCAGCCAGGTGCCAACCAAAAATATCTTTCAAAAAGAATGCAACTATAGCCAAATACACACAGACCATTCTCTGTCATTTCCCTAAAACACAAAGGATGGTAGCGATGCACACAGCATTGCAATTGTGTTTGGTCTAATAAATCATCCAGGAATGACTTAGTCTGCTGGAGCAGGAGCGTGGGTTGCACGCAGGTGCTGTTCCCTCCTGCACTATGGACTTGACCATCTGGGATTTGGACACCCTCATGGGTCTTGGAACCAACCCCCAAGGAGACCAAGACAAGCCTGTATCTATCTGCAGAGGCAGATTCTAGCTGCTAACCTCAGTCCCCTGGGGTTATGGTATACTGTTCTGGTCAATCTCTTAGGTTAGTGGCCGTTAGTACATTTCCTAAATTACATCTCCTTATATAATTACTTATGTGATTTTTATCTAAATATAAGACATGGTCTATAAATGATTATATACTATTTGTGCTTCTGTAGTACACAGAGGTATAGAAATATATTTCAAATTTTACTTGTTTATACTTCAGTGGTTAGATAAAAGTATGCAAACAGGATGTGAACATGTTGATACATTTATACATATTTAACTATATGTTTAATATACAAATGAATGTTAAATCTAATTCTTGTCATACATGTATACATATTTAAATGTATAATAATATAAATGAATGCACCCTGACTTGGGAATTGGGGGGTGGTCAATATCAGCATAGTTTGCCCCACCTTGCTGAGCAGTGACATTGGTTGTCCAGGCTGTTCAGGTCCTGCCCTGAGTCTCCTTGCTACACATGCCCAGCTCAGCCCTGAAAACCTGCAGGCTTGCTGACCTAGAGGGCTGTCCAGATGGACCAACCGAAGCTGCAGTCATTATGCTTAATTGGACGAGTGGCCCTCTGAGCTGTCTATAAACCGTGTGTTCACAGTGAGGTAATTAATAATGCCACTTCCTTTCAAGAGACGTATCATTAGCCATTATTTCTAGAAACATGACATTGATCTCTTTATTCAGAGAGGTAATTGCAGGTTTCTGAAAAGAGTGTATGGTTTACCCAACAATTCCCCACAAATGACATCATTTCTGGAAAGTAAAACCCACCAAATCTGTCATTTTGAATTCATGCTTGGGATTTTGTTCCCTTAGGTAAGTAAAAGAAGATTCTGGAAAAATTTGCTTTAAGGAGAAAAATTGTTTTGGTATGGAAATAAGGGTGAAAGGGAATTTTTCTTTGTTTTTTGAGGATGTAGCACTTTCTTTAAAAGGCTGGTTGGGGTGGTTGAGTTTGTACAAGTGAAACAAAAATATTATAAAAACTTTTAAAGGTTTTGATGATAGCTTCCTTACTGTATGATCACAAATGAATCTGATTTCAACTAGAACGTGGGAAAACCCACCAGTCCAAAATCCAGCTTGCAACGTTAACAGAGAAACCAGGAACTAAGACTGCACAGGCCTTGATGGTTTGCACGGATGAGGTTCCATGCAGTGGAGCAAGAATGAATGGAGGATTTGCACAGTTTTTGCTACAACCTCTCCCATACTTAACATCAACAAATCTGCTTGCAGTATTTGCATTTCACTTTGTTGCTGTTGTTCTGAAGGATTTCACAAGGTTAGCGTTGGGCTGGAAGAGAAACAATACTTAATTCATTCTGGTGATTTGCTTGCCAGTTTAAAATCTTCGCCTGGTTTTTAGAACAGCAGTCAATGTGAGAAAGAGGAGTTGTGCGTACCAGAACAAGGGAACAGGTTGAAATGCCTCCCTCCGGACTCTTCTGGAAACGCGAGGCAGTGAGCCTGTCAGGTGTTCGTCAAGTTGCAGACCGTGATTTTCCAAAGCATCTTTTTTTCTTCTAAATTGGTTTGGCATCAGGATCTCTGCTTCCTTGGGTGACTTCTCCATGGAAACGCTATTACCTGCACGCTCACCCGAAGGCAGTGCTTCTCGAGTATTTTACAGAGGACACTAAATGTGCAAGATGCTGTAAATTAATTTTGAACATGATATGTTTATGTTGCCTTGGAAACTGTGAATACACATTGTATATTGAAGTCCCTGAAAAGTTCTATCATGAAAGCATTTTCTTAGCTTTGTATACCTGCAAGATTTAAAAAAAGAAAAAAGAAAAGAAAAAGAAAACATACTGTTTACTCTTTGCCTGCTCTATGTAGTTCAACATATTTATAATAATGGGCTGAAGAAAAATGATTTTGCATTTTTCCCACAATACTGAATTATAATTCTGCAGCTACCATTTCTTAACACTCCCCAAGAAACCTCGCCCTGAGGGACCCTATTTTATGATCAATTTGTTGAATTTCTCTTCTTTTCAGATAAACAAGAGAGTTTTCTGAATACAGGCTTGCCGATTAAACATGAAAAGCTTAAACTTGGAAACTATTGAATGTCACAAGTGTGAATTCATTTCTCAGACAAAATAATTTTCATTGTTGGTCCAAACTGATGAGATGCTATTGACAAGACTGGATTTGCAGTCAGGCAGCAAAGGGAAAGGGAAGGATGTTTTTCATTAAACAGTTTTAATCAGCAATACAGTCAAGTTCAGGAAAATAAATTCAAATTTTAAAAGAGAAACTTGCTGAAAGAAAATGTTGCTTTTCAATTTTAACACCAAATAAATGGTGGAATTAAAAAATCAAGTTTAAATTCTTAAGTCATTATTTTTAAGGTAATTCTAAAGTGCCGTATTCAATGGGTGGAGCCTAGATTGGACAATTCAGCATGTTAGGGGTTGGAGAGCTGGAGATGCTATTTAGGGCTTATGAATTTTAAAACCCTAATCTCATGATGAATTTGGTTAGTGTTATTAAAAGCAGCATCTTAAATAGCCATGCTTTGTTGAATATATTAAGTTTATTAGTACAGTTGTCTGTTGGATTTTATTTTTAACCTGGCAGGAGCATATGCATTTTAATCTAAATTTAATCTAAATGCTCAAGTTTGCCTTCAAACGCTTCACTTAGTTAATTATGCGGTCGTAGTCTGCTAATGTGGCAAGCAGCTCTAGCCAAAATGTACTTTTGATGCCTGTTTATCTGGAGGAATTAAAACTCCTTTGATTTCAAAAAATCACTCTCATTAAGAATCAAAACGTCCACTTTTCTTTCCCAAATTTATTGCATAGATCCTTGTTGGGGCTTTGGTGCAGGAGGGGGCGGCAGTGGTGGGATAGGGTCCTGACCTAGTGTTGGGCCGGGGAGGTGGGTAGGGACTTTTCTGAAGGACAACTTCCTGAGGCCCATCAGTCTTAGGGATATGAAAATGTGTTGATGATTCTAATTCTTTCCTAATGGCTCGTATTATTCCATGTGTGGCAAATAAACAATGAAAGTCTTCTAAAGAGTGTTTAAGTTAAACAAATAAATTCTGACCACGTCGAGTGAGTGGATCAAGATGGTTTCGTCTTTTCTTCTGCTGCCTTGGCATGTCTGATAAAATCAGAAACTTCTCTAGGCTTTGGATTCTTAAGTCGGAAAGAAAGAGCAGATTAAGGCCTGGCTGCCTCTCCCTGGGCCCACTGAACCCGAACCAAGTGGTTGTGGGTTGCAGAAACAAGAGGGCCTTTGTCGTCTTCATTAATCAGAGCCACCAAGCCAGATGAATGGGCAGAATTTTTTTTTTTTTTAAGTAAAATAATTCACTAGAATTTGGATGTGTTTCTCTTTAATTAGTTTGATGAGCTCCGGGTCTGAAGACTTGTCGAACACCTGGCGCTCACCCTGCGCCACTGACCTAGGGGGAGAAGCTGGGAGAGGCAGCGGGACGGGCAGGTGGAAGGAGCTGAATGAGGGCCCTTTTCTGTGCGGCCCGTATTCCAGATGAGAAGCATCATTACCACAATGATACTTCTAATTATACTGTCATTAGGAGACGTCTTCGGTTAGCTGCGGTGCAGGGAGCCTTGCTTTCAGACAACCTGATCCAGGAGACCAGGAGAGCAGGCAGCCCGAGGATCTTGAACTTAACCCTTTCCCTAGACACGGGACAATCCAAGTTCGCAGGTTGAGTGCAGAGTTTCAAATCGGCCTCGCGGCGTTCTTCCTGTGTCGCACACACACAAGACATCTAAACAAGCAAAAATGGTGTTGCCGGGGGATAAAACCCTCCAGCTAGGGACTCTTGGTACCCCAGTTACCAGTCCTGGTGACTTGCTCAAGTTTTCTAAGTTCTACCTGGGCTCAACCAATGGACAATGCTATTTTCTCTGGAATGTATTATTTTAATCCTTTCCATACCACTGGGTAACAACCAGCCAAGCATCAGTACTCCAAGTATTCTTAGCTCAGGTGAGGGATGCAAAAGCAAAGCTGGGCGCCACCGAGTTATGACCTAGAGCTGCGTGTCTGTGGAGTAGTCAGACTCCAAACCTGGAGCTGTATGGACTTTGGAGGTTCATGGATCTCAGTGGGAACCTCAGCCTCACAGCTTGTTAGATTTTTGACTTGGGTAACTGAAAACTCGGTTTTGAGTTCCTGCCCGGTAAAGCTGTTCAGAGGACAGAGATGATTTCCTTTAGAGTCCAAACAAGCTCTTGGAAAATGGTAGTGAAGTGGAGGTTTCTAAACTTTTTCTAAGGTGAAGCTTTGTGTTCCTGAAATTATCAACCTTTTAGAAGCACCTGCTCAGCCTACTATGAAGGACCTTCCCTGCTGAGTCTTTATTTCAGAGGACAAATGCTGGTACATTTCTGTAAACTCCAGTTATACAGAGCCTCAAGGAGGCTGAGTGATGAGCTAAGTTCTGGGTTTTCAATTTTTTCTTTTGACAACAACCAGCTCCTCCAAATTACTTTTTAGAAAGAAGCAATAAGACACATTTTTCTAATATGAGTACTTGTTTTATGTCGGTGACATTTGGATGATGCCAACGAAGAATCTCTGAATATTTTCAGGGTTTTATTCTTTCTGCAATGAAGTACGACACCCCAAATGGGGTCATGGATTTCAGCAGGAATAAATCCAATCCTGTTGACATCTCCTTTACTCTATCTGCCCCACACTTCAATTGGAGCTGAGAATTTTTAAAAAGGTTTTATTTCTTACAATTTTCTTACGTATAAGTGGATTTCCACGTAGGATAAGAGTTTGGATTATTTGGGAGAAAAGCACTATTTATGTTTAAAGTGTTTTTAGACTTTATTGCCATGCTTTCTTATGGCTGTGCTGAGCAGTAGTCTGGAGAAGCCACAAATGAAACGATTGCAAAATAAATCACTGTCACATTTCACACTCATGGAGTGTGGATTAGTCATGAAGCATGAGCCTAATTAAAAGTATATGTGGGGAGGGCATATTTGGTTGACAGATTACCACAGCTGATCTCGGAGGGTAGGGTGCTACGGGTATGTCCAATGCAAAATGGTGGCAGACACAAATCCATGCAAATTTAATGCAAAAATCCATGCACATATACACCGAGGCACTTTGAAAAGTTCATAGAAACTGAAAGTAGAAGGTAAGTGTATTTGGGTGTACACAGCTTTAAATTATGCAAGCCTGTGATCTTGAAGAAAATTCATAAGCAATGTAGATCATGAACAAACTATACAGAGATCCCAAGATTTTTGCACCAAAAATTTCCCTTTTAATTCTGATTTTTTCAAAAGCATTTTGAAGTGTTTTTATCTATGCCTACCTGTCACACAGTGACACAGCCACATGCACATCCCCCACAGCCGTGGACCATCGCAATAATATGAAACCGTCGTTTGTCACCTGTTTCTAACTCAGTAATGGGATTTTAATTAGGGGGAAGTTATCATTTTTCTAATTTCTAAATCCATGCTGTGATTACTTTAAAATCTACACGTTTTATGGGTTTGATATCGTGTTAAAGTCAAATTAGTATGAACTAGCTAAATCCACGAGCTAGTTCATTTCTACAACCATTGTAAAGATGACATTGTATTGTTATGAATTTTAATTAAAATCGCAGACTTTGTTTAATCCTTTTATTAAAAACCTCCCTACAATGCAAGTAAAAAGTTTGTGCAAGAAAGCAGTTAATTTTTGTGATGTTTAAATATCTTTTCTGCTTAAATCTCATAAACGTAGTCTCCCGTCTGTCTGTGTTCCTTAGGAGGCAGTTCTCTGCCTATTTTGTATAAAAAGGGGAGTCTGAAATTTGCTTTAAGTAAATTAGGGCCCTAAAATGTATGGTTGCTCTCTGAAAACTCTATCTCCAAGCTCTTTTGCAATACAAGTTAATTAACTGGATTTAGATATTTGCAAGATGATATATTTAATGGGATTACTGCTCATATAATGTTCTCAGTGACTGATTTGCAATCTAAGCTCACGGAACCGAGTGCTGAATTTCCAGCTCTTTGAGAGTTAATGTTGTGTTAAGGAAAAGTCCAATTTGAACCTCATTGTTCATGAATAGGTGAGTTATTCCTGTGAAACGGAACCCAGCTCGACAAGGGCTGTGGCAGGCAGATGCGTGCTCAGGAGTGAGCGAGCCATCACATTCCAGCAACTGCCCCAGGTAGCTGGATCCCCACACCTGAACTCCTGACAAGTTCAAGGCAATTGTGTGTCTCGTCAAAATAGAATGGTCCATTATTCACAGTCTGTCTCCCAAGTGGGATCAATTAGATGGCTTCTACTGCACAGGCTTAAAGATAAACACCCATGTTTTGGTTGGTTGAGAGTTAAAATGAAACCATACATAACCATTCTGCACCTTTGGACCTGGCCATTGTGAGCACTGAATGTTCTAAATCTGTCTTTCAATGCAGGCATTCAAAATATTTGCGAATATTTTATCAGGCTCAACGGGAAGGTAGGAAATCATTTGCTTGGAAAGGACATCAGTGGAAAAATGTCAGCCTGCCCCACCAAAATTCTTTCTATTCGAGTCTGCCTTTGTTTCACTCATTAGTTTAACACTAAGCAAATATATTTCTGCCCGTCAGTAGCGTACACCGTAGCATTATGGCTTCAGTCACGGAACATGACATTGCTAATGAATATAATTTGAATCTTCCTGATCAGAAGACTACTGGAAAAATATCATTTTAGCTAAAATATTGAAAATTGTATTAAATGTATAAATATTAGCTCAGTAAAGTCACTATTAAGAGGAAGTCTAAATTCTCTTCTGTACAGAACACTATGTAAGGATACATCCAATTTCTCATTTTCTAGTGGGATTTAGTATTACAATTCTTTTTTTATTTTTTTAAGATTTGTTTAGGAGTATTCTGATTCTATGTACTCGACCTAAGAAGACCATTTCCAGGCTGGATCTTTTACCTAGCATGAGATCATCATAGAACTCAGATTTAAAAGAAAGTTCTGAAAGGAAACTTCACTTAGAACATAGACACCACAGTTCCCCCCTGTTTTCACCCAAACATTCATAAAGATGTGCTACTAGGCAAAAAAAAAAAAAAAATACAAGTACAATTTGAATACAAGTGTCAAAAATCAGACAGTGGAATTCTCAACTACAAGGACTGAGCCAGCTGCAAGGTCAGTGGCCTTACATGCACTCTTTGGAGGGAGAGAGTATTTTATAGAGGCAAAGCCACTTGCTGGATGGACAGTGTCTGGACACTGGGCTCTGGAGCTCAGGTGGTGGTGGTGGTGGTGGTGCTGTGAGTGTGTGTGTGTGGGTGTATGTGTGTGTGGGTGTGGGTGTGGGTGTGTAAAGGACGGAGTGGGAGGAGAAGGTACACAAAGCAGTGCACGAGGTTGATCTCTACTCCTTTCCCCCCAGAGTCAGAAGCGGTTCACAGGCTGAAAGCCCCTCTCTCCATCACCAACATGTGTACACTGGGGATGGGAGCGGAAGTCTTCACCAGCAGCGGCTGGGGACTTAGGGGTTCCATAGACCCCAATAGTCCTGAAATCTTTTGAGTCTGACTCTGAGGGCTCCAGGAACCCTGCTTCCCTTGCTTTCTCCCACCTTTTTAATTCATGCAGCTTAGGGGTGTCCAGGCCACCGGACCCTCAGTTTCCAAGCCAAAGGGGAAGCCTTGCTGCTTTAGTCTCCAAGGGCTTTGTGCCTTAGAAATTCACAGAGGGAACTGTTTTCCTACCTTATTGAACTTTTCCTGAGTTGAGAGAATTGGTTTCAACCTCCCTGCCCTTTGCACCTCATTAACCTTTCCCCTTCCCTTAGTTTTTTGCCTCATTTTCAAGTCTTGCATGACCCGCATGACCAGGTCAATCCCGGCATTACAGCTGTTGTAGCATCACGTGTCCCTTCACGCAACATTTAAGAATCATGATTTTATACGCATTTATTGCCAAAACAGTACTTTTATCCTTTTGGCTTCAAAAAAGGTGGGACTCAGAAGAAGTTGTCATGTTAGCACTGAGAATTCTTGTGTACCCTCCCCCTCAACATCCTCTAATGCTTTCATGGAACATAACATTGCTTGCCCTCAAAACCAGGGGCTGGCACTGGTTGCACCAGTGCAAATTCAGGTAAAAGAATTCCTGTGATCTCAGCGGTTTTTGGTTGAATACTGTGTGTGTGGCTTTATGAAATATTAGGTTCCAGCTTCTCCACAAGAAGGATACAAAACTGATCCTCCTTCATCTAGAATCTTCTTTCAGTAACGTCTTCATGGTTGTCCTGACGATGACCCTGGCAACTGCTCACCTGTTCTCCATCACTGTATCTTGGCAGCTTAGGGAATGTCCTGAAAATGGATGTATGCCATCCTTTGGCAATGGCCTTCTAAGCTCAGCAGAATGCCCTCGAGCTCCGTGCAAGGTGCTTCGTGTACCTGCTGTTGCTGTTCATTGCTGAGTAGTTTCTTGGTATGACTACTTCACAGCATGCTTCTCCAGTCACCAGTGGAAGGCCACTTGTGTTGCTTCCGGTCTGATGCTATGGTAAATCCAAGTTCTGTAAACATTCATGGGCACGTGTTTGAGTGAACATGGATTTTTCACTTCTCTTAGATAAATACTAGAGAGTGCAAATACTAGCTTGTATAGTAAATGCAAACAGCAGTATATCTGAAAGTTCCTGGCAAAATGAAATAAAATCAAATTTATTTTGGTGGATACAAAAGAATCTAAACTCAATAGTTTTTCATATCACATATTTTTCCTGTACTTACTTACAATCTTTGACATGCATGGAGTTAAAAAAAATTTTTTTAAACACTTTTTGTCTCCATTTCCATGAACTTTCAGAAACTTCCTCAACCATTGAAGAAGCCGCGCCTCTGTTTTCTCACATGGCTGTACAATTATATGTGAGCCACGGGCCTCCAGGCTCCACTGCAATCTCATCGGTGTGTGGCTGTGGTAGAGGTTGTGATTTTCACAGTTCTGACAGGTGCACAGTGGTGTCTCTTGACATCCTTAATTTGCATAATCTTAATGGTTAATGATATTGCACACCTCTTCATATTTTTGTTTGCTATGGATCTGTAGTTTCAGATCTTGACTAATTTCTAATTGGGGTGCTATTTTTCTTACTGTTGAATTTAAAATGTTCTTAATATATTTTGGTTTCAAATCCTTTGTATGATATGTGATGTACAAATGTTTTGTTCCAATCTAAAGTGTATCTTTTACTTTCTAAGACGGTGTGTTTCCCAGCAAAATTTCTTAATTTTGGTTAATCCTAGTTTACATTTTACTTCATAGATAATTCTTTTCTTAAAAGGTAAAGAGACAGAAAGATGGAGATAAATGGAAAGAGAGGGGGAAAAGACCAAGGAAGAGAGTGTGTGCTCTGGTTTGCGGCTCACTCTCCAGTTCTCCAAATGTCTGCGATCGCCAGTGCTGGACCAAGCCAAGACTGGAAGCCAGGGACTCAGTGTAGGTTTCCCACGTAGGTGACAGGAGCCCAGCTCTTTGCAGCACCACCTGCTGCCTCCCAGCATCTGCCAGCTGTTGTTAGGAATCAGGGACTTTGCTACGCAGCGTAGGCTTCCTTCCTTTCCTTGTGAGGCTGATCTGTGTCATGTTGTTTTGGGTAGTCTGGGGTATTCTCTTGAACACTTATACTGTGAATTCACAGAGTGAGTTCTGTTCCAGCATCTTGGTCTCCTTTCCGTGAGCTGCCCTTGGTGGAGTGGGCTGATGCCTTCAATTGAAAAGCAGGTGACTTTCTCTTTGGTTTCTTTTTTCTGATCATTTTCCTACACATGTTTCAAGAAGCCCATCTCTGCTCCGTATGTTCAGTATGCACATCAGCCCCCTCGGCAAGAATCTTGCCCCCCCCCCACCTTTTTTGGTAGATTTGCATGCTTGTGTCCAAGGAACAACTCCATGTTTCCTAAAGAGCCTAAAGAATGAGTAGCAGGTGCCTTTCTTTTTTCTCTTTGTGTTCATTGTCTTGGGGAATTTCTGGAAGATGGAGGTTCCAGCCGAGAGTCCTGTATAATAGTCACAGAGATGTATTTCTGAGGTTTGTTATCCTTAAATGTTTTAGACCTATGATTCATTGCATGTTGATTTTTATATAAGGTGTGATGAGTGGGTCAGGTTTCATTCTTGGGTTGCAACTACAGATGTTCAGTCATTCTGGCACCTTTTTCACAAGTTATCCATTTTCTACTGAGTTCCTTCTGGACTGTCAAACTTCCATAAGCCATTCTGCCATGGAAGGTAGGAGAGATAAAGTTCATTCATTCTTCCCTCATGAGATGATTCACGAGGGGGAAGGCATTCTTTTGTATTTCCCCCTTTTTGTCATTGAATTTCCAGCCTGTATCCTAGTGCCTGCAATGTTGTTAAGTGCTCAGATATTTGTTAAATAACTGATCATCAATCAAGGTTGTAGTAATGTAAAAGCATTTGAAAAATACTAAGAGCCCTGCCTCTCTCTAAATAATGTGCTGTTGCTGTTCTTGTGTTCATTGACATTTTAAAGAAAGGATATGGCACAGGCTGGAGCAAACTGTGTGCAAGAAATTTGTACTTGTCCAACTGAGAATGATTTTGTGATTGTATCTGACAACATGGAGGATGGACCCCAGAGCTAGACTCGCATGTGCAATCATTCTCACCTTTCAGCAACTAACTCAGTGGAGCAGTTGGCAAAGAATATTTTATCAATTTTACAAATTACTTACAACCATAGTGCAAAGTATACATTGTTGAAACAAACACATTTCTGAAAATAGGATTCTGGAGAAATAGATTACATTTTCAATAGGAAAGTAGAGCTGTGAAAGAAAATAGATATTTCCTATAAAACACATTACAGCATCCTAATACATACAGACTACTCACATAATCTATTTTGGATTAGTAGAAACGGAAATCTCAATTTTATTCTGGTCTCCCAAGTAAGATAAACAGAGCTCAGAAACCCTTTATTGAATACCAGACTAAGAAAGGAAAGGGATGCTTGAGTAAAAAGCTGGCAAAATGAAACTGGTTGAAACAACTTTCTATTTTCCAAGAATACTGGAACTTTACATCATGCCCTTATTTCTGTGTTAAAAGCCGCTCATTTATAGGATGGTGGTTTCAAACGGATCAGCAAGACCAAGAGCAATCAGCAGAAAGATTGTTGGTATTCTGGTATGAGTTGAGTCTAACATTTGCTTCCAAACAGCCACAGAACTTTCTATAGAATAACTTCGCACTCATCGTGGAATTATATAAAGAGACTTCCTGAATTCAAGTGCAATGTTCTATGGTTTAGTAGAGTGCCTGGCCCACAGAATCTCCCAATTCAGTCTGGTGAGTGAATGACCACGGACTTAACTCAATTAGGGCAAACAGCACGGCGCTGTGTTTAGACAGAGGGTGAAAAGTCAGAGGGAAGGAGGAAGAGAGGTACATTTATTAAGGTGTTTACTCAGTATCTTAAACTTTTTAGGCTATTTTCACTATTTTGTGGAATGACTCTTGGCTAGGCGGTACCAGCAGTTTGTAAGTGAAGGAGTTAGGGGTGAAGAGACCAGTAGCATGCTACAGGGTAACATTTGAGCCAAGGCGTATTTGACATCAAAGTCCACTCTGTATTACATCGTAGCAGTGGTAGCCAAAGCTGTCACTTTATCTCTTTTTCCCAAAAACATTTTTAAAAATCTGGTTGTATTACATATATATAATATATATACATACATATGAATACTATAAAATATACACGCATATGAATATATCATGTAGTTTTAAAAAAATTATTTTATTTTTTTTGAAAAGTCAGGTTTACAGAGAGAAGAAGAGACAGAGAGGAAGATCTTCCATTCATTGTTTCAATCTCCAAGTGGCTGCAATGGTCAGAGCTGAGCTGATTCAAAGCCAGGAGCCAGGAGCTTCTTCTGGGTCTCCCACACATGTGCAGCGCCCCAAGGCTTTAGGCCATCCTTGACTGCTTTCCCAGGCCACAAGCAGGGAGCTGAAAGAGAAGTGGAGCAACCAGGACATGAACCAGTCCCCATATGGGATCCCAGCACATGTAAGACAAGAACTCTAACCACTATGCTACCACTCTGGGCCCATAATTATTTTTTTTTAAAGTTTTATTTATTTGAAAGTTATAAAGACACACACACACACACAGAGTTCCTTCCACTGGTTCATCTCTTCCTGATTTTTTGAGTGAATGAAACATGTTTCTCTCTAAATACACTTGCATTTGTCCAAATAGGTTGACCATAGACATCCTTGAGCAATACCAAAAATCATTCATGCATTAAATGATTGTGTGATTCACCCAGCCCCAAAGAAAGAAAATTTAAATGGTTTATACTGAAGGGGAGATGTTTCATAATCTTAAGCCATGACTATGCAGTATATTGCAATGATATCAAAGCCCTCCAAGGCCATGCTGAGGCCGGTGACTGTCCTGCCTCCCCCACCCCCTGCAATTGATTTTTACATCAGGGCTTCTTTAAAAACTTGAGATGAGAGCAGATCCTGGACAGAGGAGAGAGGAGCCCTGTGTGGCCATGAGGAGGACAGCTTCTCCTGCTGACTGGCAAGGGACACAGCGACAGGCTAACTCATGCCAAGCTCAGCCTAGGCCTTGCCCATTGAAGACAGGCTTTTTGTCATGACATGGAATCAAGGAAATTTTGGACATTTAAAAATGGAATTTCGGGTTTCGTTTCTTGAGAAAACCAAGAGAAAGGAAGGGAGGGAGAGAGAAAGAAGTGAAGGAGAAAGGGAAGACGAGCGGGGCAGACACAGCCCGGAGCTTTGGCTCTTCCATTTCCAGAAGCTACATCTGCACTCCCCCGTGTGCACGCGCTTAGAGATACTTTAATTAAAAACGTGCAACAGTTCATCCTGGTGTCTATGGGACATCATGCTTACCCCTCACTGTTGGCCAGCAGTGAGGCCAGCACACCAGCGCACATCACAAGGCAGGGCCCGCCTGCCCCTAGGCTTGCCCACTTTGTTGCTTTAAGCCAACTCTACATCCTGATTTCCAACAACCTAACGTACTGGTAAGCTGATGATTTCCTCCCGAAGTTCTTGACCCACTGCGCCTTCCTGGTAGACACAAAGGTGCTGAACGTCGGGCAGGAGCCTAGCAGAGGAATCCCTGTCTTACTTTTAAAAGACACAGACGGGCGGAAGGCACACTAGGGCCTTTGGGAAACTGGCATATAAGAAACAAAACAGCCCATTAAAATTGTACACAATACCCTGAATTCCTGTTAGTCATTTTTAAAAAGAGAAACAGGCATTGGTTACACAAAGATAAGGCCAAGATGCTTAACAGCAGGTAACTGAGATGCAGGGCAGCAAGTGCAAGGAGGAAATGCCCCCTTCCTCCCTACTCCGTGTCCGTCAAGATGATTCCAGCTTGAACTTGGACGGGTCCTCCAGAGTGCATCCTGTGTTGTTCCTCTGTCGCCGCCCACTGAACCCAGCTCTTCGGCGGTGTCCTGGGGAATTTGCATCACGAGATGTTAGGAAAGAATAGTCCTTCAGTGTATTCATGAGCAAGTGGCCAGGTCATCTCCGCGAGCAAATACCTTACCCAATAACACTCCCCAGGCCCTGCCCAGGGCCCCAGAGCAAGCACGCGTGCACCCCTGCAGAGCTGGGGCTGAAAAGCTTGCATTCAGGGTACATTAATCTGAAAACAAGTGTACTTTTGTGTCTACCGAGGATTCTTTTCATTGCCATCAATTTAGTACATCGATAGACTGAGATTCTAGCTTCACTATCAGGTTGCCCTCCAAGTCGGGACCCCTCAGCAGGCTCTGTTACTTAATTTCGACTAATCTGAAGCTGAGTGACGCTGAGTCTCCGTTCTGACGCCCCCCCTGCCGTCCTGAGCAGGCTCCTTGCCTTTCCCCTCAATGACTGCTCTCAATTTCCCCAGAGGGGGGAAAAATGACCTGCAGGTTGCATGAATGGTTATTCAGCTCTGTCGCTCACTAGCGAACAGAGGGCGACAGAAGCACGCGTGCTTACACACACACACACACACACACACACCCCACACACAGGGCATGCAGTTGCACATGCATGCGCTCAGAAAAGCTGCGTGTCTCCCCTTTTGCACGGCCTGGCAGAGTATTGCAGGCTTGAACATATGATGTCAACATTTGCTTTTTCTCTCCCGCTGTTGAGTTTTCTGAAGATGTTGCAATGCCTTGAGTTCAATTCTACCAAAATTGAGGGGGGAAAAAGATTTGTTGCAAAGTACACCCTGGAGTTGCTAAGGCCTCCTTGCCTGGGCATCCATGACTGAATTTGGTTTTTAAAGCCTTTCATTTTTCATTTTTTGATAATGCTTTTGCCTTTATAGTAGAAGGATTTAGAAGTTAGAGCTGTCATCTATAGAAATGTCCACTTGGAGCATTTGCAAGATGTTGAAAATCTCATGCTTTTTTATTATTAATAATGTTAAAATAGTAATATTAAAGGACTGAGTATTTACCATGAGGCCATTTGAGACAAGGTCCTTTCTCCCCAAGAGTCCTAGTCCACGTGACATCTTTGTCTAAGGTGAATAGAGAGATGCAGGAAAGCTCAGGGACCTGTTCTAAGGATGCTATGGACTGAGGTCAAGGTCACAGTGTCAAAGCTGTGTCCTTCTCCCACTGTCAATACCCAGGAGAACACTGGGAAACCACCAGCCAAGTTCCAACACCCAGGGAGCCTTCAAGTCCTCAGTCAAGGTTGTTGGTTCCCATCTTTTGGGTTCTGTCACGCTTTAAACAGAAAAGAAAGAGAAAAGAAGCTGGAAGGGAATCACACAGTGGATTTTAGGTCTTTGTTTCGCTTGTTCTTTTCTAAAATGGTTTATGTTTACAAATTCTATTTTTATGCAGTCCAGGACGAGGTCATTCCTTTAGGACGTGGTGTGACTCACAACCACCCCCTGTACTCCTCTGAAAGATGCCCAGAAAGGGCACTTGGGGCCTGGTGCAATGGCCGAAGTGGCTAACCCTCTGCCTTACAAGTGCTGGGATCTAATATGGGCAGCAGTTCATGCCCCAACTGCTCCATTTCCAATTCAGCCTCCTGCTTTTGGTTTGGGAAAGTGCACTGGAGGGTGGCCTAATGTCTTGGGACCCTGCACCACCCATGTGGAAGATCTGGAAGAAGTTCCTGGCTTTGGATTGACTTGGCTCTGGCCATTGTGGTCACTTGGAGAGTGAACCAGCAGATGGAAGATCTTTCTCTCTGTGTCTCCTTCTCTCTGTAAGTCTGCCTTTCCAATAAAAATGAACAAATCATAAAAAAAGACAGAAAGGGTCCTCAGCCATTTCTGATCTGGATACTTCATTTCCTTTGGGGGTCCAAGGTCAAGTCAAAGCCAGGAGGGGGCCCTGGACATCCGGCCTCACTCTCTAGTGGCAGGATTGCTTGGGACCTCTGGGAAAAGGGTCCTGGCCTCTGTGCACTCCTTGACTGATAACTGGTCTTCTTCCCTGAAGTCCTCTCTCTGGCCTGCTGAGTCTCCACCTTGACCCTGACGTAGTAGTGGGGAGCGTCTTTCCTTGGCCTGGACCCTGCTACCCACAGGTAGTAAGCATGTTCCCATTATAGCTTCCTGCTATCTCAGGCCTGGACATTGAAGTCTTATTTAATTATTCCCCATAACTACTAGCTTCGAATGGAAGTCCTTGTTAATACCCCCATTTACTCTTGGAGTGAGGAAACCAAGATGCTGAAAGGTCAAATGGTTTCCTGGGATTGCTGGGTACCAGGGCCCTGGCAGCTCTGATGTTAGCATTTCCCTCCTGAAGTCCTGAAGAAATGAAGACCCCAGAGTCAGGGAATCCGGCACAGAACATGGGGTCAGCCCTTGGTGGCTGTGTTGTCATCCTCTCCCCTCTGCTTCTCTCTGAACTTCTGGGTCCCCCACAATTGGCTGGGGCCTGCCCTGTGGCAGACAGGAACATGTAAATTCTTTCTCATCACCACTCAGGGATATCTGTATTCTGTGTTCGCTTCATGAATATCAGCAGAGTATCTTTCCAGTGCCAGGAATGGGCAATGGTTAGGGAGGTAAGAAGTGAACATGCGAGCAAATTGGCAGGCTCATTACCTTCACGGAGTATGGGCCATTCATTCATGGATCCAGAGCTTTGGTTTATTCCCCAACACTGCTACGGGCACCACTCAACCTCTGTGTTTTGAAGAGAGCTGCAGGAAGGAGGAGACCTGTTCTTCCCAGGCACTTCCCTGCAGCCCCCAAATGCATCCCTTGTGACAGGGAGGAAATTCTCCTTCCCACCCCCTGCCCTGCCATTGCTGATCTGGGAGGATGTGCCAACATCTCAGTTTAACTCGCCTGTAGATTTATACATGTTGCATGACTACTTGCCTGGTTGTTTCCTGTGAGTTCAGATCAACATAACAAAGCACCCTGGACTGGGAGGCTTAGAAACAGCAGAACCACATTTCCTGTGAAGTCTGAGACGCATGGATTCACTCTGATCCTTGATAGAGAAATGATAATGTTGGATGCCGTGTCCCATTCCCTTAGCAGCCTGCAAGGTGTTCTGCTAAACACTGCTCCATCTCTCTGGCATGCCAGAGTGATTCTGGAACCAAACTTGGCTACTAAGTGCATAAGGTTTCATGTCACAACATTGTCACTTTCCTTTTGGATAACTGACAGAATTCTAAGATACTTCCAAGTTCTCTGCCCCCTTCTGTACATGTCCAGAGTAATTTCCTCTGTTTGACTTTTGTTTTGTGAGTGTTTCATCCTGCTGAAGAGCCCATGTGCAGATAATCCCATGCGTGGACAATGCAGGTGAGTGCAGACTTCCGGTCGTTTTCCCCAAGGCACATGATTGTGTGAGCTGATATTGCCTTGGACACTCTACCGCTCACTCAGTGCACCAAGTAACCCCAATCTTGCCAAGTGAGCAGAAGAACCCCCCAGCTGAGCACTGCCTCAAAGCCCGTCACACGAGACTATCGCACTTTATGTAACATGACTTGTTTAAAATTGCTAAAATTTGGAGTAGTTTGTTTTGTAGTAATAGACGATGTGTTTCTGGAGGTTGGGTGGAAGCTTTCTAGCTGCTGACTTATAATTCTTTCTTGTTGGATCACATTGGACAAGAGTTAGAATATCAAAGAGCAAGCAGGGCAATGTTCCACATATATGTAAACCAAACAACTCAAGGTCCTAGAGTCTGAATGAAGTGGAGAGGTAGCGGATCAGGTGGGAGGATACAAGTAGAACAGAGGGACTGTGAGATCGTCTGGGCAGTCTGAGGCCAGAACACGTGGAACTCAGAATGGACAGTGAAGGTAGCCTTGGTGGAACTGTCCATCAAATTCCCACGGAACCTAAAGCAGAAGAGTGCAAGATGACACTGTCTCAGGCAATGATTTCAGCGTTTAGGCAGGGTGAGAGGGGCTTCAAGGATGATGTGGAAACCCAATATGAGGACAGAAGGGACCTGAGTTTGTAGCTATGAGAACAAAATAGAGCAGAAAGCGATGAAGGAAGAATGATACATTAGACAAAGACAGCCCCACCAGGCATTTTAGTCCCTAGACTTGAAAGAACTGAAAGGCAGAGAAAAAAAAGATGATTTGGAACTAACATTCCTACTTGACCTACAATGTCAAAAAAAAAAAAAAAAGAAGAGTAAGAAGAAGAAGAAAGAAAGAATAGAAAAAGAAAGAAAAAGAAACCAGTAGGAACATAAAGAGTTCTTAAGAGAGGAGTGAAAATGCACAAAGATGGCTGTGAATGAACCAGAGCCCGCAGCTGCACTCTCAGCCATGTTTGTCTTAAAGTAGCTTTAGATTGCCATTGCTGTAGAATGATCAGACAGAAGCACCCATTGCTAAAGATCCCAGCAGCTCCACCTGTGAGTCCATCTCACTGCTGGGTGGACAGCACCTCAGCAAGCCATTTGACCTGAGTTGAAATCCCAGCCTTTCCCAAGCACCTGTCCAAATGGGCAAAGACAGAGTGACTAACACAAACTAGGTTTCCACGTGATGATTGTGGTGAAGCTACTCATGGGTTTCCCTGCTAATTCACCACCGTATAAATCATGGTAATTTTAGGCCCATCTTCATGTTAATTATGAGCTACAGGAGCAAAGCTACATGTTTGCAGTGTGAGCCACCCCTGCATGGGCTGGAACTGCAATAAGTGGCCTTGTTATAAAGTCAGCACAAATGACAACTGTAAAAATAGTTGGCTTCTCTGAAAGCCCTCATTTAGGATGTGTATTAGAGAGAAGGTACATTTTTAAAAAGTAACAACTTCCACTCTCTATAAAGACTTAATAGCTGTCTCTGGTCATTAGATTCAGCCCTCAAAATGGAATTTCAAACCCAGTAATAGCTTTAATAAGATTCGTATTAGAACCTAATTTTTTTTCTCTGAATATATATGAGTTCTCATAAACCAAAAAGATTGTGTTTCAAACTCTTTCCCCACCTTCATTATTTTGTTGGAAAATGAGAGTAAGGATTAGCAATCTGCCTTCAGTATGATTTTATTGGGAGTCGGCTGTATACCCAGGAAGATGAAGAGTTGCCTCCTGCCAGTTCAAAACAGGGATCTGGCAGGTGGACTGTGGTGACCCACCGGGAAAGGTACAAGGCCAGGCCTCCCCAGGAAGCAGGGCCTGAGTTTCTCCAGAGTGAAAGTGGCCATTATGCCTTTTTCTAAATCACTATAGTCAGTTTTTGCTTAGTGGCTACATTTGTGGCCAACTCTGAATTCAGGCTGGCATGACCAGTTGTGAGCTGAGTGACACGGGCAATGTAATGACCTGTCCTTTCCACCAGCAACTCACTTTATCATAGTTATTTATCCACGAAAGAGGTCATTCTTTAATTTAGAGGACAGAGAGACCAGGAAAGAAACCAACAGTGTGATCTTCCGTGCCTGGAGAATGGCTCAAATGCCAGCAATGGCCAGGGCGATGTCAGACTGAAGCTGGGAGCTAAGGATTAAGTCTTGAGTTCTCACTCTGAACTCTCTCTGAACTCTCAGTGCTGCCTCCCAGAGTCTGCATCTGCAGAAAACTGAAGTCACAAAGGGAAGCAAGGAATCAAATCAAGGTACAGATGTCCTAATTCACATCTTCGTTTGTAGGTCAGATCTGTGATATCTCATTTGAAAATTGAGGCTATTGGCTGGCATAATGGCTCAATTGGTTAATTCTTGGCCTGCAAGCATGGACATCTCATATGGGCACCAGTTTGTGCCTCAGTTACTCCACTTTCCATCCTCCTTTCTGTTTATGTCCTGGGAAAGCATGCAGGATGAAACCAAAGCCTTGGGACCTTGCATTCATGCGGGAGACCAGGAAGAAGTTTCTGGCTCCTGGCGTCAGATTGGCTCAGCTCCTATTATTGTGGCCATTTGGGGAGTGAGCCAACAGACAGAAGATTTTTCTCTCTGTCTCTCCTCTCTGCAAATCTGCCTTTCTAACAAAAATTAATACATAAATCTTTAAAAGAACCCTATGATAATAGAACTGGCATGATATAATATTGGTTGTGAGATACAAACTGATCAATTTATATAGCTGAGATAATTGTACTTTTGTCTGATCCTGATCAACATACTCATTGAGAACAAGGCAAATGATCCCAAAAATAAGGATAAAAGATGGAAATTACCTGTATTCATGTCATCTTGAATTACCACTGTCCTTATATGCTGACATCACCCAACTCTTATTAAAGATAAACATTCTGAGAGATATACTTTAAAAAATATTTTTATTTATTTGAAAGACAGTTACAGAGAGGAATGTTGCTGCCCAAATGGCTGCATTGGCTGAGATTGGATCAAGCCAAAGCCAGATGCCAGGAACCAGGAGCCGGAAGCCAGGATCTAGGAACTGGGCACTGCATTCAGGTCTTCCGTGTGAGTACAGGGTCCCAAACATTTGGGCCATGTTCCCACTGCTTTGCCAGGCACGTTAGCAGGGAGTTAAATTGGGAGTGGATCATCTGTGATCCAAACCAATATCCAATGGAATTCTGGTATCACAGGCAGTGCCTCAATTTGATTTACCACAATGCTGGCTCTGGTAAGCATTTATATAAATGGATACTCAGTCCTTTCTTTACAAAATTCTCATCCAATTTGCCAGATCACAGATGCTGACAGTCTGGTGTGCATCCCTGTACCCCTTTCTCAATGCTCCTCTAATCTAGGCAAACGTGGAGCAGGGCTTTTGCGCCTCATTCTTTTGGTAAAATGTGTTTGTATTATTCTTTGTGAGGGTATAGACTTCAATTTCCCTTCCTTAACAATGTAATCAAGAAAACTGTCCAAATAAACTTATAATAGATTTTATTCATTTTTTTGTGATTTATATTTCATGGATTTACTAGGCAATGGTTCAACTGTTCTTCCATTGATCAGTACTCTTTTTGCCCCATGTGTAGGTATGTATACAATCACATGAGATTCATGGAGTTCTATTGCTAGGAGTAGCTTCCCAGAAATGTAATTGTGAATTAGTGTGCTTATTTTTAATTTTTTTGAGGGTTTGAGGAAATGGGTTAAGGAGTCTCAGAAAACAGTTAAGTGCATTATCCAAAGAAAGAATGAGATTACCCACCTGGCTTCCCAGAGCTGTAAGCAAAGCACAGGGCAATGGGGGAGGAATGGCTTGTGTCTCTGTCACACATCCAGTGACAGGCAGAGTTAAGACTCCTGTATTCCAGGCTGCTGCTCTTTCTCTTCTTTTAAGTGGACAGAGGAAATTTGGCCGAGACTCATTCTTGAAGGATGAGGATGCAACAAGTAGGGAAGAGAGTCATGCCTCCTCAGATGGGACAACATGGACAAAGACCAGATAGGCATGGTCGTGCATGGCATAAGAAAGAATACTGATTTTTCTTACTGATAACGCCTAGAGTAGGGCTAGAGGTCTAAAGATGGGAGGTGCTAAGCCAGTGAGGCCAGATGGGTTAGAGACTGTTGGAGGCCATGGGGAAACATTGGGGTCGTCACATGGATCTTGGGGACTATCATTCTGGTGGCAGATGAAATACAGAAGCAACTGAAGCTGCAAGTCAAGATCTGGGCCTCAGGCAGTTTGGGCTGGAGAGGTCAGGACATCCCAAGACTTAGGTCCTAGCACTTGCTGACTCAATGCTTAAGAATTTGACTCTCTTGAACACGTGGTAACCTCCCAGTAATTACTGTAAGAAGGGATGTCACAAGGGAAGCTGGTGATGGATGAGGAAGGGTCAAGTGTAGACATTACTGCTGAGTGAGTCATTGCCAAGTCACTGGGCCATTGGCTGAGGCAATTGCCCAAAGCAAGAGAGACCAAGGTGGCCCTTAGCTCCGCCACTTTGGAAACATCTGCCCAGGTTCTAAAGGATTACCCTGATCTCACATTGATGAAGTAGTATCTGTTACATGCAGGACTGTCTTTTACAACCCTGCTCTTGGCAATGAACAAACATCTCCAATTCCCAAGAAGAAAGCTGTGGTTCTATTATGAAATTAATTTTCCACTGACTCCAGTCCAGAAGGCTGTTCAAAAGATAAGTGTTGATTGATGTGCGTATGAAGATTTCCATCCTGCTTTGCAAAGTCCGAGATCTGCAAATCTGCAAGTAGAAACAGAGTGTTTCTGGCAAAAATATTAATACTGTACCTTGGTGTTACCGGGTGATTGCTTTTCAACACCTGGGAGGACTTTTAAATGAACAATTCCTATTTATATCATCCACCAAATAGCATTGGTTCTCCCAGGCATCTTATAAAACTTTGGAATGGGCCTGTGTTGCTGATTAATCATACAGAAAGCGCAAGCCCAGGCATATTACAATTATAGAGGGATCATGTCTCAAATGATGCAGGTACCTGAACTGAGTGAATGTGTAAGTCCCAGAAGGGGCTTTGAAAACAAAAATGCAAGGAATGAATCCAGAAGGCAGTATTGAAATGGATGGCAGGAGGTACATTTTAAAAAGGTTTGGGAAATGAAAGAGGAGAATGCAATGATGGAGGCAGGACCCTGAGGTTGTGTTTCCATGACAGCGGACAAGCGTAAGAAGAGGGAGAGGGAGAAAAGAGTCATGAGGTGAGAACAGAGCACAAATGCCACATCCCAGCTCTGGAGGTGGGGGAGGGGAAGGAAGCCTTGGGGGATTGATCAAATCATTGTGCTTTCCCAGATCACAGAGGAGGAAGCCCAGGATAGATGCTGAGAGTCAGCCCAGGGTTCCAATTTCTGCTCTCATTTTACCATGCTACACTCCCTGAGGCCCCAGCTTGACCCATTATGCATGTTTTTGGGGCCATCTGGGAGTTGTGTGGACATGGGTTCTGTGTCAAGGTTTTGTGAACATTGAGGCACAGATACTGATTCAAGGGACAGATGTGAAAGGTCTGGGGTTTCTTTTGCTTTGGAGTTTTGCGCACTGATTTAAGGAGAGAATGAAAGCTATGACCAAAGTTGTCCTCCTCCTGATATGTTACCTTGACGATGCACAGGAACTTTGAAAATGTGACTATGGTCAAGGAGCTCAAGGGGGGAGATTAACCTGGATGATTCACTCAGATTCAAAGCAAAGTACAAGACCAAAGAGATGGCTTCAGAGGAACCAAGAGGTGGCAGCCTGAGAAGGACTGGGCCCAATGTTGCTGAGTTTGTAAATGGAGAAAGAGGCCATGACTCAAAAAATGCAGGTGTCCTCTAGAAATTTGGAAAGTCAAGGGAAATGAATTCTCCCCAGGATTTCTAGGAGGAACACAGCCTTGCTAATAGCCTAGTGAAACTTGACCTCCAAAACAGTAAGATGATACTGTTTCAGATTCTTGTGGCCATGGAAAACTAACAGGCTTACCAAGTTTGTGCAGAGAGAAAGCTTCTTGAATGAGAACATCTCTACCAAGAGCAGAATAAGCAAGAGTTCTGTTGATAAGAGTTTGTCTTAGCTCAGGCTGCAACAGCTAAACACTGCAGACTGGGTATCTTAAACATCAGTGTTCTGTTTCTCATCGTTCTAGAAGCTCAAATGGCCATGGTGAGAGTGCTGGTAGAATAAATTCCTGATGCAGGTCCTCTTTCTGATCTGCAGATGGCCACATCCTCAGTGTGTCCTCACATGGTGAGATTGCAGTGGGGGAAAGACAGAGTGAGCAATTCTAGTCTCTTTCTCCTCTTCTTCTATTCCTCTTCCTACTCTTCCTCTTCTTCATTTTTTCTTCCTACTTTTAAAGACTTATTTGAAAGGGAGAGAGCAGGAGAGAGAGAGAAAGTCTTAAAACTTCTGGTTCATTCATCAAATGGCTGCAATAGCTAGGGCTGGGCTATTGCAGGAGCCAGGAACTTCTGGGTCTCCCATGTGAAAGGCAAGGAGTCAAGCACCTGGGCCATATTCTGCTGCCTTCCCAGCCACATTAGCAGGAAACTTGATTGGAAATAGAGTAAATAGAGTAGCTGGGACTTTAGCCAATACTCAGAGGGGTTCCACTGTTGCAGGCACTAGCTTAACCCACCACTCCACAACACCTACCATTCCCAGTTCATATAATGATACTAATTACATCATGGGTTCTTTGCTCATATGACTTCATCTCAACCTAACCACTAAACAAAGGCCCAGTCTCCATATGCATCACATTAGGAGATAGAGTTTCAATAAATGAATTTTGGGTAGAAGGGGTATGCAAACATTCCAGCCGTAGAAAGAATTTTCAGCACACTGATGGATAAAAGTGAAAAGCAAAATGAAGCGAACAGTTATTTAAATGTAGAATAGGGTCAGTTTTCTCCAGAGGCAAGCATTAAACATTGACTGTGACAAGGTAATCATGTGTCCCTGAGACATAGTTGTTGTCACAAAATATGTGAACCTTTAAATTATGACTTGTCTTGGAGGAGCTCACAGGCTTTATGGCTAAGATCTACAAGATAACACAAAGGATGAGTGGTAGGTTATCACAACGGAGGACGACCAGGAAAGAAACTGGACCTGTGAGCTTCCAAGTGGGTTGCTCTATTGGTGGCTGCATTTGTTCAATGATTGTGACAGCTGAGAATTTCCAGAGTCAATGTCAGTCAACTGCTACTTCTATATGAACCTTGACATTCTACATGATGATTCTTGGATCAAGACCCCTTCCACCTTGTGACTCAACCCTTTCCCAGGATCTTGAAGAATTTCATGTCTGCCAAGGAATGGGGAAAGATGAAGGAGAATTCACCTGCTGTGTAACCAGCTCAGCCCCAAAGGCATCCACTTGCACTCATATCTCCTTGCTGAAGGTCACTGAGTTATGTTATCTCACTGAGGCAAAAGGGAGGCTGGGAGCAGAAATCCTCGGGAGCAGCTGCAGTCTCTGCCACAGTGTTCAGTACATTGGCATTTAAAGATGCAATTACCTACACTTGGGATAGTGAACTCTTATGATCTGATTGAACTGTTCAGCTAAGAGCTGCAAAAACAAAACAAAACAAAACAAAAAAATCCCATTGTCTAGTGAGTAGAGTGTGTGTTTTTCCATGAGGAAACAGGTATTCACACTCTTAGTCACTCTAGAAGAGGCTACTCTTGGTACAGAAAGTCAGAACTGGAGAAGCAGGCCTTGGAGCAAAGAGGTAGAGACACATCTTTTGCTCTCTGGGCTTTCTTGCATGGCTAGACTGTGAGATGCAGATGAAATTTCAATTTCAGTTGTGTGAGAGTAACCACTGCAAAGTATAGACAGGTTGTGTTCCAAGCTAGCAAATGTTCTTCCAAGTAGCCAGGATATCTGGCCTAGATTTGGAATATTTACTTTTTTACTTTTAGTAAGCCCCCCCAAAAAGCTTTTTGTGCTTTTAAAATAAAAGTTTATTTGTTTGAAAGGCAAAATTGGAAAGACATATATTTTTTTTCATCTACTGGTTTACCCCTCAAATGCTTGCAATAGCCAGGACTGGGCCATTCCAAAGCCAGGAGCCAGGAACTCATTTTGACTCCACCATCTGGGTGAGAGGGACCCAAGTACATGAGCCAACATCTGTCACCTCTGAGACTGTACACTAGCAGGAGGCTCAGTTTGGAAGTGGAGGTGAAACTTGATCTTACGCACTCCAATACAGATGCAATACGGAACATAGGCATTCTGAGTGGTGGCTTAAAAGACTGTATCATAATGCATGCCCGGAGACTTGGAAGGTTGAAAAGTAGCCCTGTGCAAATATGTCATGGTTTTGCTTTCTGACCTATTAATCAAACATCTGGCTAAGTCATATACAAAGTTGAGAAAAAGTGGAGGCTCTGTTATGAAAGTTAAACGATGGAACTGTATTGTGGCAGACTTGTTTCTACAAATTCCGGTATCAAAGTCCTAATACCTAGTATCACAGAATGGGATGGTATTTGAATAAAGGGTCAAAAAAGCAAGTAACTCAGTTAAATCAAGATCATTAAAGTGGGCCCCGATCCAGTATGGCCAGTGTCTTTGTGAAAAGTGGAGATTAGAATGCAAACATGCAAGAGAGATCATCTGGGGCCGTGAGGCCAAAGCCCGCAGATAGCATTCTACAAGGAAATACCACATGCTGACACCTCAGGGTTGAGCACTGAGCCTCCAGAACCATGTACTTCTGTTGTTCCAGCCCCCTAGACTTTGGTATTTGTTATGTGGAAGATCTATCAGATCAATATAGCCTGGGTTGCCCTGGGGGGGGGGGGGCAGAATAAAGGAGGAAGGCAGCACAACTCAGTTCAGAGCCTCAGGACCATTGCTGTAGGAAGTTATTGTCAGAGGCTGGTGAATGCCCAGTGAACAGCTAGTCAAGGGGAGTGGAAGAGTCAAGCAGTTTGACTAGGAGGACTTGGGAAACTCACTATGAGATGGAGATTTCCCATTGCCTGGGAGGCTGGACATCATCATATGCCAAATCGATAAACATATGATACTTGTGGTTGGTTTTCCTGGTTGGGGAGCCCAAACTTTGTGTGGGATGCAAGAGAATGATGCTTTCAGACTAAATCCTCCACAGGGACTGTCAGTGTCCTTTGAACCCTCAACTCTACTTCTTCTATGGAGGTATTTTAACCCCTGGGATCTTGACTTGCTTATTTAAAGTGCTAATAGCTATTGCCTGTTGTATATTGGCCCTTTCATTAGCCTTGAGTGTCATGATGTAAAGCTGTTAACCAGGTTGGGCATATACCACATGCTCAATAAAAAGTGGCAGATGCTTTGTGTTCATTGTGGAAAAGCACTCATTTTGAGGGGACTACAGTCCCTGAAGTCCGGATTTATTTCTGATGTATGGAATGGGTTAAAATGAGGGATTTGAACTATGTGCTTTGCAATGCAGTCCACATTGTTGCCTTTCAGCTTGATTATTGGGCCCCTGTGGGATGACAGTGACCTCAGAAACAAAGCAGGAACACTCAGCTACTTGGAGATCTATAGCTCTATTTTGTTTCCAAGACTAACTGTTGCTGCAGGCTCAAACTCAGGCACTTTATCCCAAAGGAGCCATGTGCCAGTGCTCACTTGTGTTGTGTTTCTTGTAGCTTTGATCCTTATCAAAGAACATGCTATGTACCTGAATGCACCTGTGTTATCCATTATTGAGAAGGGGGTTCATGTAGCCAGAGCACAGAGGAAAGTCACCCAAAACATTCAACTGTCTGCACTGCATTTGTTGTGTTTAAGATTTGTAATGATTTAGAGCAATCAGAGGTGCATTTTGGGGAAGGGTTAGTTCAGAGTCTTTCTGCACAGTATATAACTGTTCTGATGGTGCTGGAGTGCTTGATGGATCTCTCTGTCACCTCCCACTTTTGTCGCAATCTTCAAGACCTACACTACCATTTCATTTGACTCCACATGGAAAGCAGGCAAGAAACTGTTGGAGACTTTGGATCAAAATGCCGGCTGTGCATATCACACTGGTCTGGGCCTGATTATGCACAGGCAGCCGCACCTCACAAATGCCGCTGGCATCACATCGTTCTGTTATGAAATCGGAGTTACAAAGAACCAGAGTCAAGTGGCAAAGACAGTGGCTGTCAACAGCCTTAAGTCAAGATCCGAGTGTGTGGAGGAGGCTGCTCTGGGTGTCCTGCTCCCACCCCCACCCAGCCCCTGGATCTGGAGAGGCCAGAAGGCCAGGAAATAGGGAGATGGACCCATGGTCGGCACCAAGTCACCCATCTGGTCAAGCTGGTGATGGCCATAACATCTGACCCTCCATCTTGGTTTTCCAAGTCTCTTGCTTGTTCTCCTATTCTCTCACCTCAGGACTGGGTCATCTCTCATTCTCCTAACTGTAGCCCTAAACCTTGTGGCAAAGGAAGGGGCAGTAAATCAGGCCAGAAATAGCAATCTGTCCACCAAGTTGAAGGTCGCAGAGATCATGCAGGAGACACATGACACATGTCCTATATCATCACTCCTGAGGGGGCCTTCTTCCTATCCTCACTCCGCGGGTAAGAAAATGGAAGCTGAGACAATCTAAATAAAATTTCCAAGGTCATGCAATCCATAAATGATGAAAGTTTAAGCTCAGGGTTGCTTGGGTCCAATGCCTGTTTTATTTCTTTTCTTATTACCGCTTCTCCATATGGAAGAGAACAACATGAAAATTTCTAGAAAAGTTATTTCAGGAAATTTAGGTAGTGATGTGTGTGTGTGAGAGAGAGAGAGAGAGAGAAAGAGAGAGAGAGAGAAAGGAAGAAGAAAGAGATGAAGTGGCTAAATAAGGATGAAGCAGATTTTTGATGAAATGACTGCACAGGAGGGAAGTAGTGAAGGCTTGGAAGGAGAAGACACACCTTCACTTCCCATGAACCTGCTGATGAGCTTACCAGGGATGGAGTGGCCGTAGTGACAGAGACAATGGACTCCATGGTGTTCTCTACCATTCATTTCATCAGTGGGTATCCTGGGCACTGGCATCAATTACCAGTCTCCATCTGGATTGTCAATTCCCTGATGGCAAAAACTGCCTCACACTCTTTTGAATCCCCCACAAAACCTAGAATGTTTGCTGAGCGCACGGCGGGAGCCCAGTGAACACCTGTTGTCAAAATAAGGCATGTGTTAATTGTTCTTCCCATTGGAGTGGATCTGAAGCGGTTGTCAAGCAGATACACACTACATATGAATCGTGAGAGAAAAATGCCATAGGTCTATTTTGAAGGGATGATCTTCTTTTCTGTATGTACCACGTGCCTCCTTTAGCAAAAAATTTGTCAATGACCCAGATCTCAAAATAGGAGACAACAGAGACGCCTATAGTGAATGCCTTTTCTTGCTTTGTCAGGATTTTTTTTTACTGTTTTATTTCTCTGCTTAATACTATTTGAAAACCTTCAATTAATACCATAAAAGCACAGTGAGATCTTGGCTCTTTACCCCAACTCTGTTGGTTTCGCTAGAGTTGGAGATCAAACACACTGATGAGTATACTCGTAAATGCCATAAGTGGAGAGTCTGGTTACTGCCGCTGATGAGTTTGCTTCTTCCCAACCACAGAACAAAAAGGAAAAGGAGACGCCCTTCTGGCTCTCCCCTGCCTTCCAGCAGAGGGATTACTGGTGTTCCAAAAGGCCCCACCACATGCTGGGAACTGATTTCAGCAAGTTGCCCACCAGTTCTGATTAGCACTTGATGAACTGGCAGGCTAAGCTCTTGGGATGACTTTCAGAGACTGGGATTCCACTTCCTGGGAACTTTGCTATCATAAGCACTTATTTATTAACACAAATCAAGTTCTACCCCAAACCATCCTGTCAAGGATTTGAGCCTTTATGGCAAAAACACATGCAAGTAAAGTAGTGATCTAAAAGTGAAAGTGAAAAAAAAAAAAACCCCGAAAAGCAGAAAACCACACCATGGGACACAGAAATTACAACAGGAAGTCAAACCCAGGGGAAAAAAAGATTGAATGCAAATATCTGGGCCTGAATCTGAGGTTGCAAAATGTCAAGGTCTGGGACAAATCCAACCCAAGTTGCATTCTGTTTTGTCTACACACAGTTTAAATGAAGGTTTTTTTTTTTTTGTTGTTGTTGTTGTTTTTTGTTGTTGTTGTTGTTGTTAAACCCCATTCTACAAATCAACAGGCAAAGAGACATGCATGCACAGGGATCCTATATGGGTGCCTATTCTAATCCTGGCAGCCCCATTTCCCATCCATTTTCCTGCTTGTGGCCTGGGACAGCAGTTGAAGACAGCCCAAAGCCTTGAGACCCTACAGAAACTCTCGGAGACCCAGCAGAAACTCTTGGCTCCCGGCTTCGTTGGCTCAGCCTTGGCTGTTGCAGCCACTTGTGGAAGATCATCCATCATCCAATGGATGGATGATCTTCCTCTCCCTCTCTTCCTTTCTGTATATCTACCTTTCCAATAAAAATAAACCTTTTTTTTTTTAAAAAAACCCTGTAACTATTGAATGTGATATGCTGATTTTGTTTAGTCCAACTATAAAGCCAAACTTAGGTTTGGAAAATTTGAATAAGAATTGAGGAAGAAATTGGTATTAATTTTGTTAGGTATAATAATCACATATACTATATATTATATAATGTTATTTTTGAATTCTTATGCATGTTTGAACATTTTCATAATGAATGCAATTTTTAACATTTGAGCTAAAAGTGTCTTGAGTTGGCTTACATGCTCTGTCCCCATCCTCTCCATCCTCTCCCCTCCTTCCTCCTTTTTATGTGACTACCTCTCCCTGGACTAAATTAAGATTCCTAGGGTCAAATGGAAAAGGTATACTTGGTCAGTTGTTGAAGAGGAATAACTGTTTATTCTTTCACTGAAAAAGGCTTAGTTAGCACTTAACAGTGGAAGGAATTTCCTCCGGGGAGCTCCCTGGGGACCAGAGTGACAGTGTGTTTCGATTGCAGCAGCTCCTCCGTGCCAGCCTTCAGGAGGCAGCAGCCTCCCCTCTCTTGGCAGAGCTGTCAGTATGCAGGTCAAGGTTTGGCAGTCATCTAAGAAGCATTCCTGGACTCTACTTGAGCCAGCCTGCGCTGCTTAGGTGAGTGCTTGTGTGGGATCAAAGCAGTGAGACCTGAGGATGCAGCTTGTTGATGATCTGACAGGGTCTAATGACAAAACATGGACTATCAGAGATTCAAGAAGAACAGCTGGAGGATCACTCATTGCTTGAACGGTGTTCCCCCTCAAACACACATCTGAGTTCTAACACCTGGGACAAGTAAATGTGATCTTATTTGGAAATAGCAACTTGGCAAGCATCACCAAGTTGTGAGAAAGTTTGTGAAAGTTAATTGTGTGTTTCAACTTGACTGGGCCATCGGATGCCCAGATATCTGATCAAACAGTGCTTTCTGATATGTCCATGAGGTTGTGTTTGAAGAGACGAGTGTTTTGGTTGGCAGACTGAATAAAGCTGATTGGCCCCTCAATGGGTACAGCACCATCCAATCCACCGAGGGACTAAGTAGATCAGAAGGATTAATTATCTTGTGGCCTGACAATAAGCACTGTGACATTGGTCTTCTTTGGCCCTGAGAAGCTCATCAGAATCATCAGCTCTGCTACTTCTCCAGCCTTTGAATTCCAGCCAGGGTTCAGACTGCCAGCCAACTTGCTTACTGTAGATCTTGTAATCTGTGTAAGTCAATTCCTTAAACGAGTCTCATATATACATATACATATATACACATACACATGCACACACACTATTGGTACTGTTTCTTTGGAGAACCCTAAGGTCATATTGGGTTGGGTGGTCCTAATGGACAGGGTGGTCCTAGGGCGGTTTGGGGTGATCATCTATGTCCTTACACTTGAACACAGAGAGGCACACACATAAGGAATATGTCATAAGAGAAAGCCTAACTCGGAGGCAGAAGTTGGAGACCGAGTCTGCAGGCTCAAGGAATGATAAGCATCACTGATGACTGACCACAAGCTGGGAAAAAGGTTTGGGCCATCTCTTGCTCAGAACCTTCTAGAAGAACTCAATCACACCAACTTTCTGTCGAGACTCCCAGCATCCAGAACCGAGTGACAACAAATTTCTCTTGTTTGATGCTTCTCAGTTTATGGCCATTTCTTGCACATCACAGGAAGCTCCTCTGTTTACTTCAACAGGCTCTAGGTAAGGTCTGATCACAAACAACTCTCTTGGGTGACTTTCTGGAGGAGGGGGAGGGCAAGTGCTCCGTGCGTTGGCTGGACGGTAGCCCGTGCTGGCTGAGAGAGGGGACAGAAGTGGAATGCACCCCCGTGGGATAAAGGCAGGTGACCTTCCCAGACTGGCTGGGCAAACACTGGGATCTGGAGAGAATCACCGTGGGCTCAAGAACACCAGTGCACAAAAGACTAGCCTGGGCATGGGGTTTAAAATGTAGATTCCTGGGTTTGGCGCAATGGCATGATTGGCTAATCTTCAGTTTGCAAGTGCCAGGATTCCATATGGGCACCAGTTTGTGTCTCAGCTGCTTCACTTTTCTTCCAGCTCCCTGCTTGTGGGCTGGGAATGCAGTGGAGGATGACCCAAAGACTTGGAACCCTGCACCCACATGGGAAACCTGGAAGAAGTTCCTGGCTCCTGGCTTCAGATCAGCTTAGCTCCAGCTATTGCAGCCATTTGGGGAGTGAACCAGTGGATGGAAGATCTTTCTCTCTGCCTCTCTTTCTTTCTGTAAATCTACCTAATAAAAACAAACAAATCCTTAAACCAAAATAAAGCGCAAAATGAAATAAAATAAGATGCCGATTCCTGTCGCTCTTTTCAGAGGCAATGAAACTATGGGTGGGACCCAAGAATTAGCAGGTCCCCAAGAGCCCCCATTGGTGCTGACGAAGGTGGTTAGAGAAGGCAGTGCTGCAAAATACAGACCCAGGTGCACTGTTTTAGCCAGAAATACTCATTCCTGGAGCAGATGGACTGGCATCATCTTTTAAAGAGACAAATCTTTATTTTTGGTACCTTTCTGCATGGACAGCCTTAGCTACTGGAATCCACCCTCACTGAAGTCCCTAATAGGGCTGAGACAGCTTTTTTTTTTAAAGTAAAATGCGCCTTGGGTAAGGACGTCACTGACACGAGGAAGGGATGGAAGCAGGAACTAAGGCTTGCATCCTTTTTTTTTTTTAATCTGTCACTTAGCAACAACATTTGTATGGCTGGCAGTTGGCGTCATCTCTGAGTTGGCAGCATGGCTTTGTTAGGAAGTTTAAATTTGTGTTTTATCATTGTTAGCGGTGTTTTTGCAATCATGTAAGGTGCAACATGTGCGTTCGGCTGTTTGGGGAGGCAGACATTTTTAAGTCAGAAATATTTGACTGTAAACATATTTTGCACGGGACCCTCTTTCCCTTCTACATGGAAGAAAAACCAAAGCTTACCTAAGCACCGTAAGGAAGCCAGTCAATCAGCACTGCAGGATTAGGAGGGGATACATTCTTCAAAAATAGTTTATGAAAGTTTTAATTACACATGCAATCATAAAATGCTCAGTAATTACTGCATATTGATTCCGGTGTGTTTTTTTTTTTCTGAAAATGCTAAAACTATTTCAATATACACAGAATCAATAAACATAATTAAAATATGAGCTCATCAAAACAGTAATTAAATGTACTTAACAGCTTTTGTGGCTTTTCCCCATATGGTTACTGGGGGAGTGTGAATCTGGCACGCTAGATAAATGTAACAAAATAAAGTGAAAGCCTCAGAAAAGATTACCGTCGTATCATAATACAATAAGACCCGGCTCTGCAGCAAGTTGCACGAAATCATAAAGTTGACAGAAGGAGTGGTGTGTGCAATTATTTTACATTTTGGGGCCGTTTCCTATTTATATGTGATTAACACTATCATGGACTGCATTCAGAGGAAACAGTCAAATGTTCGGAGGAAGCAAAAGGAATTTGGGGAGAGCACCCCGAATTCTTAACATGACAGTTTCTCTTTCAAGATCTTGCGGGTGAAGACTCTTCAGCCTCTGGCTCCAGACTCCCTTTGTCTCCCGGGGACTGGGCCTGTGACTCCAGAGCGCCAAACTGCATGGTTCACAGAACTGTGCGTGATGAGGACGCTGTTGCTGTATCTTCCATTCGGATCTGTAGGCCTTCGCGGTGCGGAAGGAAAGCACACTTGACCTCTGCCTTAGAGAGGTGAACCCCATGCGTCTGGAAACGGTGTTGAACTGGAAGGCAAGGTGTGAATTCTGTTGAGACTAACCCCCTCCAGAAGCAGGACCCAGAGATCAGGATTTCACTACAAGCAGGTCACGTGGGATATACTCCCAGGAAGCACAGCCGGGGAGTGGGGAAGCCTGACCAGGAGGGAGAGGGAGCTGGGAAAGGACCAAGCAGGCTACCAAGGTGGGTAGCCAGAGCTCAGCCCTGATGGAAAACTCAGCGAGACAGTGTAGACTCCCATTAAGAGGGAAGGAAGTCAGGTACTTAAGCCTCCATTTACTGTCTGGCTTTCTCCCATGCCCACTTTCTGATACATTAGGTCTCTGGGTCTGGGCCTGGGGCTTTGGAAGCACTTACAGAGGATGTTGTAGCTACAGGTGAGGAAACAACAACTTCTAGAGTCTGCAGTAGGATGTGCAGCACCCTCTGAAAGAAGGCCATGCCCTAGTCTCCAGGACACAAGATTGCTACCTTTTATGGGGAAAAACAAAACAAATAAAAAGACCACACCTTGCTGCTGTGATTAAATTAAGGCTCTTGGCAAATGCATTCCCAAGTGTCCTGAGAAATAGATGGGGACCTGACACAATAGCTCAATAGCTCAATAGCTCAATAGCTCAACTGGCTACTCATTCACCTCAAAGCACCAGGATCCCATATGGTGCCAGTTCATGTCCCAGTTGCTCTGCTTTCCATCCAACTACCTGCTTCTGGTCTGGAAAAACAGCAGAGGATGGACCAAGCCTTGGGATCCTGTACCAATTTGGGAAATCCAGAAGGAGCTCTTGGCTCCTGGCTGCAGATTGGCCTGTTTCCAGCTGTTTCCAGCTGTTAAGTGGATGGAAGATCTTTCTCTTTATCATTTCTCTCTATAAATCTGTCTTTCCAGTAAAAATAAATACATAAATAAAAGTTAGATGGAGATTTCAGAGAGGAGAGAGGGCTTTGTGACTTCAGAGGCAGAAATGGGGATGATGTAGAGGCCAAGCAGTTCTTTGAGTCAGCTACCAGAGCCTGGAAGCAGCAAAGAGACTACTCAGACCCCTACAGGAGCAGACATCTTGACTTTGGCCCAGTGGTAGCACTTTGGGACTATTGGAGCAGATTTGGAGACAATGGAGTTAGGTTGCTTTTAGCCATCAGGTTCGTGATCATTGTAACAGCAACTGCACCTAATGAATACAGGGTTCCAGGGAGAAAAAGGTCTTTCCAAGAGGAAGGTCAAGGGTAGGTAGAGAAGAAACAAAGGCACTGAACATGCGAGCTGTGAGTCTGAGGTTGAGCTTCTTTAATTCAACACCATCCAGCTTCTTGTTTTCTTCTCCTGTTATCCGACTCTCTGTGAAATATTTTGCAGATTTTGTTTGCTTTTGTCTGCTGTTTTTTTTTTCTCAGTAAGTTTCTCTAACTTGATGGCCGATGTAGTTCTTTCTTTAACTGTAATGTCAAAAATGCAGTCATTCTTGTTGCATGTTTTGCTCTGGCTGGTCCATGGAACCATCATTGCTGATCCACGAGCCATCTTTTCCTGAATTCTCTGGAAGCTTAGAGTAGATACACACGGAACACGACCTGCGAATGCCCTCTTCCATACCTAAGCTCACCTGCTGTAAAACTTTGAGTGGGTTCCCTTGACCTTGAACCATTCACACATGTGGTTTGCCCAGACTATGGAGGAAGCCCTGTGTATCATGCTGCCTCCTCAGAGCCAGTAATTAGCCTTGGCTCTTAAAGTTGAAGACCTACCTTATCTGTGTAAATCGAAGCCAATTAAAAAAGGAAAAAGCATGGAAAAATAAACTCTAAAACCTCTTGATTATTTTGGACTTGGGACACAGATGGGAGTTCCTCTTGTGCCAAAACTCCATTGAACTGCACCAGCTGTGGGGTAAAGAGAATTTGAAAGAATCATCCACTGCTACTCACGGAGGAGCTGAGTGGAGGAGGGAGGGCAAGTTTTGCACATCAGTTGCTTCTCAGCGGCGCATCATGTGGCCAGATGAAAAGCCCAAGACTACATCTGGAGGCGAATGGTATCCATATTAATATTCATGCAGAGACTATCTAGAAAGCTGTTTCCTCTGCATTTTTTAGCAGTATGGTAGGTCTGCAGGAAAAATGTTTCTTTTGTGTTAGGGAGTTTGTGCTGCATTACTTTAGAGCTTTACGAGGATTAATTTTGGAGGAGTACTGGGAATGAAAATATTAGGCTTGACGCAGGGGTCACATTTCCAATATGCAACTGGCAAGGGCAGAACTGCCCAAGCAGAGCAGGTGCCATCCCAGGGGCCCTGCTGGGCCAGGTGTTGACCTTCCACTTGCCGGGTTTTGGCAGCGTGAGGACTTTGGGAGGAGGGTAGAGGTAAGGGTACTGGGGTGACAGGGGTTGCTGGAGGGTATTCAGGAGCTAAGGGGAGCGAGTATTTTCAGTACGGTTCTACCAGAATACATCAGCTAAAGGGGAGCCCTCACCATTAGATATATGCAAATAAATACCAGTGCTCTTCTCAGTAAGTGAACGGCCAGTCCTGATCCCTTTGGCCTTCCCAGATGTGATTCCCAGCTCTGGCTCCTGACTCCAACTTCATGCCAATGCAAGCCCAGAGAATGCAAATAATGGTGATTCCAGAACCAGGCCTGGCCCAGCCCCAGCCATCACAGGTGTCTGGGTATATGAACTAGTGCATGGGACTATCTTTGTGCCTGTCAACTAAAAATATTTGGAAAAGGGGAAGGAAATCCACACAATGGAGATTAATTTGTTAGTGCATATTCTGTGAGCCCACTAAGCATGAGGCATCATGCTAAGTACCAGTTGGACAAATATGTCACTACATGAAGAGGAATAGCTGGGCAAGTGGCCTTGAAAAGATTTGTTTGAGACACACAAACAAAAGCTTTGAGTGAAAAAAAAATCCCAGCACCAACTGCCTTATACTTTGTTGGTTGAAATAACAGAATGGTTCACGCACAGATGTTGCTGGGCATAGGGCATCCTGTGTGTGTGTGTGTGTGTGTGTGTGTGTGTGTGTGTGTGTGGTCTCTCTTTTTCTTTTGATTGATACCCTGTGATATCTTCTTTGGGTTTGTTTGAAAGTAGAGTCCCATGCAAGGCCTGGGAGGCAGAAAGCAGCAGCGAGAGAGAAAGAAACTGACAGAGTTGGGGAAAAAAAAATCGTGGATTGCGTCAAGAGCTGAGGGCAAGTAGGGCTCAGTCCTGTTAGGGACCCAATGAAGAAGCATGTGAAATTCGGAATTTCGACAGAGGTTGCCAACGTGGAGGATGGGAGAAATAAGGACATTTATGCACACATTCCCTGTCACCCATGGGTGGACAACAATTACGATGTGAGCTGCAAGAGGCAGGTGAGTGTCCTTCCCACTTGTCCCCAGAGCAGTGGGCTGAGGCAATGCAGGCTTACCAACATGCCAAGCTGTCCTTTCCTCAGCCGTGGCTCCAGGCTCAGGCTTCATATGCTAGCACCAGTGATTACTCATGACCTCACCCCCTTGGCGACAACTGGAGCCTCCTGGATCCATGGGAAGATCAGCTGATGAGCTGTCTTCTCACCAGGATTCACTGAACTTGCTGGAGGAACGAAATCCAGATCTTGCTTCTCCTATTTAATAATTGCAGGATGTTGCCTAGATGGAAAACTTAGAATCACCCATCAACCAAGTCCTAGATTTGTGTCACTCCATTTTAAGAGTGTGCAGCACTCCATAGGCCTTTCCTGACTGTCCACCGTGCACCTGAGCACTCCCATGATGGATGCGCCAATAAGGAGTTCAGGCCTCAATGAATATGATGAGGTTATGTGTAATTAGGCAACTATAGTCTAAAACCCCAAAGTCAACGACTTTGAAAATCACGTGCTGGGTTGCATTTTTGTTTTCATCATCTCATATTATGAGGTTTAAATGTCATGGCATGTTGGAACATTAGCTAGAGATGGAAAATGAATGAGGTGAAAATTGCTGGATTTTGCCTCTGGTGGAAGCTTCATTTGTTAGTTGGATTTACCTGCCTGGCTCCAAGGCATAGTGTGATTTTTTTTTTCCCAACCTGATTCAATTTTAATGTCAACCTTGCATGCAGGGAAGGTCCCTGCGGGGTCCCAGCCGCCTCCACTGGGTTCTGTCCCAAACACTCAGACCTGGAGTCTTCCTAACCTTTTGGTTCCTGGGCCAGCTCCTTCAGAGACTCTGGTGAGGCCAAGCAATGTAGGGAGTGTTAGTTATTCTGATCTGAATTCCTATTCTCTGTGGCAATGTGTTTCCCTTTGTGCCTTCTTGCTAGGGTGGGGGCCTTGGGTCACAGTTCAGGGAGGAGCTTGCTTCTGGCTTGAATGACCTTGGCAATTGTCGCAACTCCTCGCTCCATGCATTTGATCTCTACCAACAAGCCCTGTTGCTATCCGTAAGGCCTCTAAGGTCAAAAGAATTGCTTTCTGCCTCTTACCTTCGTGTGCCTGATTGTGTTGGAAAGATAGATTTTCCAGATGGACTGCAGGCCTTGCTGAGGAACCAGTCGGTTATGTGAGGGACGCGTAGGCTAAGTTTTACCTGCTGCCAAGAGCCAACAGCAGGAGGCTTATTTCTCCCAGGGGAGGGGTGGTGGGCTTCAGCGTGCGGTGGCTGTCACTCTACAAGCCAGGGCATTCCTGACGCCCCTATGTGGCCCGAGGCTCCTCTTTCATTCCACACGCATTCAAGGTGGAGGGTACTTCCTCTTAAAACTCTTGAATTAATCTCTTGATACCAATACCTTTTCAAATTTGTTTCTGGAATTTTATTAACTTTTACTTCAAACACAATAGTCGAAGGGCTATGAAAACCCACAGAGAAACTTGAGTGAACACCTACTATATCTTGGCGTGGTTATAATTTATATCCTGTGAGCAAGAGCCTGCTGAAAGTGCAGATTCATTTCTATTTCTAGGTCAGCTTTTGGGCTGATCTGATTCTTTATCACCATTTAGCTTATGAAACACCTATTGGTGCAATCTGAGTTGACCTCTTGCATTCCCACTGACAGCTGAGAGATAGATATGCATAAATTAGGATACAGAAGTTTCCTTTCTGAAAATCAGTGGCTTTTAACCCTTTTGAGGGTTAAGTAAGCCACTCACACACGTAACCTTTCTGTACAACTCCTTTTCTCTAGTCCTGCTGTGATATTTACTGGCATTTTAGATACTCATTTTAGCACTCGCTAATGCTTTCTTCAACCGCAAGGGTGCTTCAAAAAGCTTGCGAAAAATGGAATTAAAAGTTTAGTTAGGTTTAAACATTGTTTGAAATCTGCATACGAAGAATCTTGATAAAGTATATAGAAAAGAAATATTACAAGAAAGATGCATGGATTCCAGTTTTTTGAAACTCATTTTAGGATGATTTAGATTTATCCTTAGAATATAAACGTATCTTAGAATCGGCATTGTGGCACTGCAGGTTAAGCTACTGGCTGTGACTATCGCATCTCATGTGAGTATTGAACAGAGTCCTGGTTGCTCCAGCACTGACTCAGCTTCCTACCAATGCACCTGGGGAAAGTAGAAGTTAATGGTTTAGTGCCTCCCCCGACCCCCATTCATGTAAAACACTTACATGAAATTCTAGACTCCTGGCTTCAACCTGCCCCAACTTTGACAGTTGTGGCTATTTGAGAAGTGAACCAGTGGTTAAAAGATCTTATCCTCTCTCTCTCCCTCTCTCTCTATCAGTGAGCCCCTTATTTAGTTCCAGCTCTGGGCCCCCACCCTCTACAATGACCAACAGGGTCGCTCCAGACCACCCCCCCCCCAAACACACACACACACACACACACACTCACATACACACACAAATAGGAATAGATAAGCAGAGAACAACAAAGAAAGATTGGTCATCATGGACTCACACATACCCTACTAGGTAGAACACAAAGAACAAGTACTCCTCACCAAGGTATGAGAGATTTCTCTGCATACCCCCCCAAAGCTGTTATGCACCTCAATTGTTAAAATGTCGTTGAAATAGTCACAGGAGGTTGTCAAGAACTTACATGTAATTTTAACATATTGTTTACTCAACACTACGTCAATTAACTCCATAACAATACATATTGTTGCTGCTGGGGCTTTTAGTTGATTGGAATCTTGCTCTCTTGGCCCTACCTTCAGACCAGAGAAGGTCTCCCCAAGAAGCAGATGAACTTAGCTGGATAATAAGATGCTGGACTCTATGCTCGGTATATGCTTACAATGAAGGTGTCTCAACTGATCTCAAACTGAGGTCTCACAACAAGGTGGAGGAGTCCACCATGGGGGGAGGGGTGGGGGGAATCCCAGTACCTATGGAACTGTGTCTCACAATACAATGTAATCAATAATTTAAAAAATAAATAATAAAAAAAACCAATAAAATAAATCTGTTTTAAAATTAAGTAAACATATTCTGTTCTACTTTTCCGGAGTTTATTTGAACTCTGCTGGTCTGATAGTAAATGGAGTTGCTAGCTAGGGGACAGTTATCTTGGCCCTGTGCATTTTGGGGCTGGGGATGGTGTCCCAGGGAGAGACGGTTGATGACCCTTGTATAGTTCATTCCTTATAGCACACACACCTGCTCTGGCTTTCTTATGGCTCCACTTGGCAAGCATGCGACTGCATACAAGTTAGCCTCGCTGCTCCTAGAATCTGAATAGGGATAATAAGAATGCTTTACTACAGAACAGCTGTGAGAACTCAGTGGTCCAAGAAGTGCTAGATTGAATCTTAACTGCTGTTGCTATTTTAAATTATTATTAACATTATTAGTGCTACATGCCACAAGCTATCTAAGGCTCTACGGACACAGTTATAAAAGATACAGAGCTATTAAGAAAGCCAAAGTGTTTTAGGCTCCTCACCTAGGACTGACTCTCCAGGGACATGTAAGTGAGTCTTTGGGGAAGATGCTTTCTAGGTGAAGGGAACAAGGCAGAAGTACAAATCTGAACAGCATGCAGCACAGGGTCTGGGACCACAGAGTTAACTGGGACAAGGACCGACAAGGCCGGGGAGCACAGAAAGCTGGGCTGAGCTGACCTGGTGAATGTCAGGGTGCAGGGACTGAGTTGAAACAAAACAGGAAATCATGGGGTGGCCACAAGAGAGTCTTTAGCTGAGGAGAGGCATGGTCTAACTCAGATGTTTAAAGGGCTCCTCTGGATACAGTGAGGGGACTGAGGGCAAGAGTGGGAGCAATGTGAGGAGGTGCAGGCATTAGATGTGAGATAGTGCCACCTTGAACTTGGGTGACTGCAGGGTTCATGGGAAGAAGAGCCTGCACACAAGACACTTTCAAAAGTGGACTTGATGTGCTTGTTGAGGTTGGTTGTGGCACCCGCACTTTAATGGGACACTGAATATGAAAAAGTACATGCAAAGAAGAGAATTCAGGTAGTGACAAGTGCCACCACTGCGGGGTGGCGAACAGATTGAGTTTCCTTTCTATTTGTTATATCTGAAGTGAATATATTATAGTTCAGGTGGAGATACTAAGTAGGGTGGAAGGCGGATGGACCTAGATTTCAGCGCAAAGGAAAGGGCAGAAGAAATATTGGTGGATGTCATCAGAACACAGATTGTATTTAAAGCTAGCAGACTGGATGAGGCCAGCTTAGCAGTGGAATGGAATCTTGGAGCTCTTCAACATCTAGACATTGATCAGAAAGAGAAGCTAGGGGAGGAGACACTGGGGCACTGAGATGGGAGGCAAGCCTGGAGACCACAGTGCCTTTGCACAGTGGCAAGAAGCCTCTCCAGAGTAGTCAAGTGTGTCTTCTGCATGTTGCCAACCCATCAAAAAAGGCATAAACACAACAGCATTGGATGTGGAAGGATGGTAGCCACGATACCCTTACTGAGAAGTGGAATATTGGGAATGACAGAAGGTGAAGTTGGAACTAGAGAAAAAAAAAAGCTTACAGAGTTCCTTGGAGGAACTTAACTGTAGTCTGTGAGAGCAGTATTAGCTTCTAAGAATGATGAAGAGACACAACTTGTGATGTCAATGAAATCAGAGTTGTACATCTTGAGAATGCCTTGAGTAGATAAGCTAGAAGCTGTGTGTTCCCCATGCACACCCTGCAGGGCCATTACTTGTGAAGTTGAGAATGCTCAGGTATGTGGGTAGTATTGAAAGACAGCAGTTCTCTCAGCTAGCATCATATAGGACAGAGCTTTGTGGGAAAGCAGGCATGTTACTTTGGCATACTGGCGATTTTAGGACTTAGAAAAATAGCTGTTACGTGAAATGCTATGGAAGCCAGGTTGGCGTGCACTGAGGGTGGAAAGGGCAGTTTTCAAAGTGTCTTCTCTGTGTGCTTCCACAAGGAACTCATCGCCCACACATCCTCATGTACTCATTTACCCTGCGCACTAAAGTAGGTCACTGGTCAACCATCACAGTGGTATCCTAGGGGTTCGTACCTAGATCCTGGTGTGAACCCTGAAGTTGTCTTGGGCCCTTTTCATGCCTTGGTTTTCTGAAATGTTGAATGAAAATTCTCCTACCCATATATAGCATGGGACCAACTAGAAAAGCCCAAATGGCATAATTGTCATTCATCTGTATCAGCGAAAGGTAGTATAACTACCCAGTGTGAAGAGGAGGGAATGGCTGATCAAGAAGAGATTGCTGGGCTTGGTGCAGTTGCCTAGTGACTAGAGTTCTTGCTTTACATGCGCCAGAATCCCATGTGGGCACTGGTTCCGGTCCTGGCTGCTCCACTTCCCATCCAGCTCCCTGCTTGTAGCCAGAGAAGGCAGTAGAGGATGACCCTAGGTCTTGGGGCCCTGTAACTGCGTGGGAGACCTGGAGGAGGCTCCTGGCTCCTGGCTTCAGATCAGCTCAGTTCTGGCCATTGAAGCCTCTTGGGGAGTGAACCAGAGGATGAAAGATTTTCTCTCCATATCTCCTTCTCTTTGTATGTCTGCCTTTCCAATAAAAGTAAATAATTTTTTTTTTAAGAAAAGAGAAGAGATTGCTGTGCTGGAGGTAGCAAGACCTGAAAGTAGGCCTGTTATCTCCGCATTTGTAAATAGGAGCTCCTGTGACCTCTCTCCAGTGTTTCCACTTGTTGGAGATAAGAAGGCTCTTGGTTTCTTCAGTGGAGCCCTCTAATTGATGTCCACAGCGCACACTGGGTTCTTGCAATCTACAGTTCTCTCTCCCAACTCCTACACTTCTCTTCCCAGTAGCTGTGACAGCCAAGAAGCAGCCCCATGTCTTCCCAAACCTACTGTTACTGCTTTGTTATCAACTGTTTATGCAAGTATTATATTCTTATTACCTGTGTACTGTTACGTGTACTGAAGACTGGTTAATGACAGATTGCCAGATGAATCACTCTCAAAGTCTGCATAAAGTGCACATTCAAGCTTGGGATAAGCGTAAAAACCTGCAAAGATTGCCTTATTCATGTCCTCAAGTTCTCCTGGTGCCTGCAAGAAACCCAAACTGCAACTTCCGGATGATGCATGATGGGTGGCTTTGAAAGAAAGACGGCTTAGAACACAGACCAGCAGACCCCGACACAAAGAAAGGGCCTTGGCACCACATCAAAAGAGTGGCAAGTGAATGAACATCCATATGTTTTAAGTTAAAATTAAATCTTTAAGGTATGTATGTATCACATTTTATGATTCACTGTTTTAATTAACTTTTCCAGTTGACTTGCCAACTGCCAGTCCAACTTCACTGGATAACAATAAAACTGTGATGTTTACTGTTTAGGAATTATAAGTGGATCCTCAGTGTTTAAACTCCTGTAAAATGTTTAAGGGCTTGGAGAAGAAAATAAGAATTACTGATCCAGAAACAAATGCCACCAATAAGTTTATGTAATTCTTCCTAGTCATTTTCTCATAAAAACACTTTAAAATATATTTATGACTGCTAACTTGTGCTCTTCATATATTATATCCTAGGCATTCTTTACATTAATAATCACTGATATTTGTAACTGATGTCTTTTTAAAAATCTCGAATCATAAAAAATGTTAATCCTGAATTTTTGGTTTTATAAATACCCAAAGTATCTAAAACAAGGTAACAAATCATCCCAAAACCAACTGCCTAGAAAAACCAAGCATGAAATCTTGATCAACACCAGATCAATATGATACTTACTATTTTTTAGGGAATATCTTACATTGAGATTATTTTAGATTTACTGACAAGGTGCAAAACTGATACAGGAAGTTTCGGTCTACTTTATGTATCAACACCTTCGGGCACTGTAGAACATTCTGTCACAGTGAGGAAAACAACATTCCATATTATTGTTGATGAAACTCCAGATTTTATTTGATTTTCATGAGCTTTGCCACTAATGTTTTTTTGTTATGTGCCGTGACCCCGGCCAGGATACCACATGGAATTTAGTGCACTATTTAAACAGATGAATTTAAATAGATGTGAAATAGATGAATTTTACTATTTTCTTCAGAATAAAAATAAAAAGCAAAGAGCTTCTGTATCATAGGAAAATTGTTTTTTTTTCCCCCTATCTAGAGGAGTTTGTGTCTCAGATAATCACCATAGCTTTTAAAATAAATATGAAAAACTTCATGAACTTGTGGTCATTAATGCTTTTGGCTACACATATTTGTGAGCAACATTCATCTGTGAAGGTTAGACTACCTCTGTCATGCTTCTTTCCATCCTCTTCCCCGACTCTTTCCACCTCTTTGGTCTATTTCTTTGCAGGCTCTTCATGTTCGTCACGTGTACTCTGCGTATTCTGAAGGCAACTTCTCACTTTCACTCTTAGCCAGTGCTTCACTGGGTCATTGTTTTTCACCAGTTCTTTACAACATAACTTCTCTGGTCCCAAATTCTTTATTTCTCTATCTCTTTGGTGGTTAACCTGCTCCATTGGTTTTTTTTTAAGTGAGTATATATGACACGTGGAGGAACAGGAAGATCTGCTCTTCCGTCGCAAGTCCTGTTAGCTTGTCTCCTGAGTGGACGCAGAGTGATGCATAGGGCTTGGGATACCCTCTCCCTCTGCTTGTATGCAGATAGCAAGGAAGGGATTGATTTTGCAGAGTTTGCCCCAGAATCTCCATCATGTCACCTACTCAGGCCTCAACTTCTTTCCAAGTTGTCAAGACTCTACTAATTGCCTCTCTCTATGCTGGGTAGGGCAGGCTTGGCCCTGGCTCTGGTGCAGTACAGTCATTGTTGCCACTCTCCTTAAGCTGAGCACACCCTTCCCTTACTTAGTTGTTGCTGATGAATTTTTATGTTTTTATAAAAGCTACTTTTGCATACGTCAAGGATACTGGAATTGGGTATTCTCCAGCAATTCAACTTTAATCTTTTATTATCCTACAGCCTGTAAATGATTTGTAGTGGCTCATCATTCTATAAGTGACCAGCATTTATTTAACCATCTTGCATTTGTTGGTAATTTAAACCTTTTCCTGAAGGTTTGCTACAATAAATAATACCATTATGAACATTTGTGATAATAAATTTTTCTTCACATATTAAATTGCTTCCTTATGGTGGATTACTAAAAAAGAGAGTTACTGGATTAAAAGGAACCGATGTTTGTTTGTTAAGATTCTGGATTTGCCAATTTAGTTTCTATATTTGCTAGATTTCAGAATGTTTTTCCAATAGCTCATGTCAATTTTGAAGAGACATTAATCACAACGGGTTCTAGAAGAAGTGAGAACACATTAAACCAAGACAAGGAGGTGACTGTTCGTTGGAAATGGAAAGCTGGCAAGGAGGAGAAGGTTTTGAAGCCAAAATGATCTGGAAGTTACCAGCAGTGGGATTGTTCTGAAAACTGGTGGGAATGAACTGGTTCCCAGTCAGGTAGGACCCAAGACCAAAGAACCAGGAGGAAGTGTGAGGTGTCAGAAACACTCCAAGATTACAACATGCTAATTGGGTCTGTAAAAAAAAAAGTGTTTTGAGATAATGCTCTTTTCTCTTTCTCTCTCTTTTAATTCCCACTGTGGATCTAGCATGCTTTCAGCATCTGCTGTAGCAACTGTGTCATTTTATTTTATTCAACTTTTTTTCCCTATACAGAAAAATCAACAAAGTATTATCATGCTGCCCAAATACAAACAAATTCGCTTTTTAGGGAAAAGCGAAGAAAGATGTGTCATCTTATTAAAAATGACATGATGTATATACAGCCATATGTTTTCAAAGGGTTTTCTGTCAGTGTTAATCAAAACTCTTCCAAATTTATGAACCTACAGAGCAGCATGTCAACCATATGGGAAATATCTCCCCTCCAATATTGAGCAATTGAATTAATAATAAACATTACTTAGTGAACTTAAATGAGAAAAACATATCAACATCGAGTCTACAAAAAGTAAAAATTTATTTTAAAAAGCCCTTGGGCGTTAATTTTTTCCTAGGATACTGCTTTCAATACTTTCATACTTCAATCCCACTGCCTTCTATGTTTTTCTGCCTGTTCATTTACTGGACGTGGAAGTGGCTACAATCTGTCCACAATTACCTCCCCGGTGTCAGATAATCCCGTATCTCATGTTTCCCTCCTTGCTTTGTATTTACTGAGAAGACAATTGAAAAACTTGGACTGAAAAGAAATCAAGAATAGCTATCACACTGCTCAGAATCTAAAATCTGTCCCATTTGACCCTCCATAGTCTTTATCCGTGGCCTTCGCACAGCCAATTATCAACAGCTTTCTTGTCTAGCAGTCACCATAGCCCCTCTCTGCGGTGTGAGGAGGTGATAGCATTTCATGATCAGTTATTTCATGATCATTTAACTTAGATGGATTCCTAGTATGGCTGGTTGTGGAATCTGGCAGGATCTTATTAGGCAAGGAGGTCTTAACTGAAAAAAAAAATATCTTTGATTCTTATGCTATAGGATCTCAAATAGGAACTTTCATAAGACTGGAGGGTGGTAGTTATAATTGGGAACAGGCTGAATAGGAGCCAAAAATGTACAGCTGTTGACCATAAACCTAATACAATGGGTTAGGGGCCAGGAACTAGAGTGGGGGCAGGAAGGAGGGACCAGGCCTCCTCGTAGTACTTTCTCCATCCTTTTGAGGATTTGGATGACCATGACGGTGACAATAGTGATGATGATGATGATGATGAGAGTCTACTTTGAGCCATTATGATATTAAGATGCAAAATTATAGTAATTAAAAAAAAAAGATGTGGCAAACACTGACCTCTCATGAGCCGCCCTTCTGAGAGCCCTTCCCACTGAGTACAGAAGAAATCTGAAGTTTGCTTCAGGTTCATAGGATATGGCAAAGGTGAGGAAATTTCCAGGTGTAAGCAGAGTTCTGAATCAGTTGAATTTGGGTTAATTACAAGATTGTCCTACATGGGCCTGACTTAATCAGATGAAAGCCATACATGACAAATTCTCTTCATAGGCCAAAAGTCAACTATCATGATCTAGAAGGGATCATGTGACCTAAAAAATCCATTTGGTCTTTGTCCCCATCTCCTGCCACAGAGCAGCTTAAATCTCTGTAAGCTCCTGAGACACGGGGTTGATGGGAGCTTTTCGTTTCACAGGTGAGCCTGGTTCCTGGTTCCAGACACAGGAGCTTGGCATTTCCTGCATGATGTGGGCATCTTCCATTGTTCTGCGAGAGCTCTCTCTGATCACTTCTGAGCTCATGCTAATGGGATGACTTGGAGCAGGGCCCCTAGGTAGATGTAGGAAGCAGCTGAGCACCAGAAAGGCAGGCTGATGCACACCTGGGAACTCTGAGCTCCTGTAAGGAATGGGGTGCTGGGAATTAAACTTCTGTAAAACTGTTGAACAATAAGGGCTTCATGGCCATGTCCACAAGCTGGGAAGCAGGGACATTCAAACTTCACGGGACAGGCTCTCTTGGGATCCTCCCAGACCTCACCTTACTTACTCTTCATCCAGCCGATCATTTGTATATTTTACGATAAGTCAGGAAATGGCAGCATAGTACCTTGCTGAGCTCTGTCAGTTGTGGAAGCTGAGGAGGCTGTGATGGAAACTCCGCTACATGAATAGCTTCAGTCTGAAATCTCCATGTCTGATACCTGTGTCTGACTTGCAAATCTCACCTGAGGTGGGCTGCCGTTGGGACTGAGCCCTTGGGAACTGGTGCTGGCTGCAGGAGTGACTAGAACCATTGGAATGCCAGGGAGTTGGAGCATTCATCACTGTAAGAACCCCATGCATTTGGCATCGGAGGAGTTGATTCAAAGCAGTTAGCAGCACTAAATGCCAGGGTGGCACACCAGCCAGAGCAGCCCCTGAGAGAGAGCTAGGGAGAGAAATGAGGGCCTCAGTCCGTGGAAGCCAGAAACTCGTGAGCTTGGAGAGCTGCATTCCACAAAGGAAAGCCAGTGGGTTCATGCCCCCATTGCATTCTTTTGAAGGCTTGAGTGCGAGGATCCCCCAAGCTGTGACAGATTCCACATTCACAGGAACTGGGAGATCACAGATGTGTGTTGCTTGAAGATACTTGTCTGTGGTAATTAGTTCTGCAGCCAATCATTGCTAATGCAGAAGACAACCAAAGTAAAATGAAGATTACAGATTCGGTCAAGGCATTTGGTAATGTATTTGATGTTCTGCATTAGAGAGAAAGCCAGAACATTTTTTTTTCTTCAGATTTGTTTACAAACACAGGAAGTTTATAGGAGCAGAATTACTGCGAGTTATTTTCTAAGACTATAGATGACCAAACAAAATGGTGTATTTTGCGAATTTCTTCTGGAGAAGTATCCCAGAGTGTCTGATCTTATTCATTCAGGATGGCATGGGCATTTGTGTTTCACAGATGCCTAGGAGAGTCCTGAGTGTAGCCCTCAGTTTATAGTGTTGATATCAAAGCCTTTCTTTATAGACCAAGTTTCCTGAAAGCGTATTCTAGAAACACCAAAGCCATAACTGAGAAAAGGGGAGAGGATGTCAGCCTTGCTAGGAGAGAAGTGGAGCTTCCGGCCGCCTTGAAGGTGGGGCACACAGGGAAAGGAAGCAGCCTAGAGACCTGATGGGAAACCAAAGGCTGATGTAACATGTGTTGCTTTCCCTTTCTTAATTCCAGATCAAGTCGCTGCAGTTAGTCTAACCTGAGTCCCACCGAAGTACTCCGAGTACCTTCTTCCTCTTATCTCTGTGATTGGCTCAGGATATTTTATTATTGTCATTAATTTTTTTTACCTGCATTTTTATGTCTGCTAGAAAAATTTACTTAAGTTGGCAGCCACAAATCTTTGTGGCCAAGGAAGAACATTTTCTGAAGATGAAAATCCTGGAACTATAGCTGATGGAGGTTCAGCGTCTATAAATACATTTGAGAATCCCACCCACAGCAATTTACAAGAAAGATCTTAAACCAGTCGGGTGGCACCACTTTGGGGTAAGTCATTGAGAGGGTAAACTGGAGGTAGCAAATGATTATTCATCCTTAAGGACTGTGAAAGTTCCAACAGGCTGGGTCACAGGGTGGTAACGAACATCCCTGACCCCTCAGCGTAACACAGGGCTGTCTCTAGCTGAGGCTCTGTACTCAGGATCTGATTTTGTCCCCAGGTGGCTGGGGGTTTTCCTCCATGTCACTTCCTCCATATCTTGCCCAAGGATGAAATCTCTACAGCCAAGGTTTGCTAGGGGAAGTGCAAGCCATGTGCAAGTTCTTACAGACTTTGGCCTGGAAAGTATCCCTGTTGCTCCCACACACACTTTGATGGGCAAAGCAATGCGTGTGGGTCCACACCACTCAGTACTACCCTGCACCAAGGGGGAAGCGCAGATATTTTGGGGAAAACAACACTAACACCATAGATATTTAATCCAGAATCTCTCTGGGGCCATGTGCTTCTTGGTAGCACAACAGCTCTGCCAGGGGTCCCTGACAACAGACTTTCCTCTCCAAATTACTGTATATTGGACAGATGAAATTCTTTTTGAAATGGTTATGTATTTGTGATGAGTTTCAAATTATTTTTGAACACGTAGTGGCTTTTGATCTTAATATATTTCTTTTCAAAGATTTAGAATTCAATTACAAATATTGTGCTGGAGAAGGTTTTTGATGTTTAAAAAGAGTATCCTTGTGGTTGAGGAGATTAGAAGCTACTAAATTAAATATTGATCTGGTTCAACGTTGTGACTTATTCAGACGACTTTCTTAGGTGATCTCCTTCATAAACAAGCATACAGGTTGCATGATGGTGCCAGGATGAATGTCTCGTGACATTTACTGAACGGTGGTGGAAACACACGGTCCATCTATGTAGCTATTGCTACGAGGTAAATCATACAGGATAGCATGATTCGCTGACATCTCCCACACCTTCCAGAATCAACCTGAATGTGAAGTTGTCTTTGAAAATACAATTCAATAGATTCATTAAAACTATTATGAATAAATATGGTACTGCTCTTTATACCCTTTCGCTGGCATCAGCTGCTGCTAAATAACTATATATCCTACATCTTGTGGCCATGCCAACATGGTGAAAAATAATGTGAATTAAGAAGTTATTGCTTTCTGAATGTCCACCTGTAATTTATGGTTCCTGCTTGGGTGAAGGGAGGAGAGAGGGTCATTGTTCTTAAATCTTTTGAGAAATATTCTATCATGTTATTTTCTTTCTGCTTTTGAATTGCCCCTGGTTCCAGTTCCTTTCATTGGAGCTGGATGAAAAGCTGTTGAATGCAACCAGCATATTCTGAGGGGACACTCCCCCTGCACCTGTTCTTTTCTTCTGGTAAAAACTTGTCACAAAGGAACCAAGGATGCGGAGGAGAATTCTCAGTTCTTTCCCTCGTTCCCATTTCCTCAGTCTCAGGAATTTTCTTACACTATTGGTTATGCCATATGATATCCTGCAAAAGTCTTTCACCCACGAGAATGTTCTCTGGACTTGGAACTCACCATCCACCTGCAAACCGCCTTATTCAAATACAGTCAGTATTGAAAAGTGCACAGCAGTGTTGAAAAGTCTGCTCAGGTATAGAAAGAGAGGACACTTCCGTGAAATTGGCAACTTTGAATTCCTTCTGTATCCTAGGAAAGGGAAGCGTTTTCCACATACAACTGGATATGCCACAAGCAGAAAAATACACTGGGAAGCAAGATAAGCACTCCAGGTCAGGTATGTTGGCAAATACTTCCACGCAACTTCTCAGGAGTCCTGGTACTAAAGAAAAAAGACATTTCGGGGAAAAAAAAACCCTGTCTTCTGGAACTCTACTTTTAAATTTAACTTGTATTTCTGACTGTAAAAGTGATCTGCAGTTTGTAAGAAGATACAAATGCAGAAAACAAAAAGTACTTTGTCTAAGTAATCACATTACCCAGGGGTAATGATTATTGTCATTTTGCTGTCTGTGCGTGAAAGACTGAGATAGTAACTTTTAAAGTTTTACTGTATTTTTTTCCAACAATTTTCTATGCACAATAAAAATATATTTTTACTTAAATTACATTATATGGAATTCTAGGTTTGAGATAAAAGATTTATAGCCATAGAATCGATCTTTTTCAGTTATTCAAATGCTCTATTTCTTTATGGAATTTTATTATGCTTAATTAGACAAGGACCAAGCATTAAAACTGTCAATTTCTTATATTTTAATAGATTTTATTCTCCTTGTATTGAGCTTTCATATTTGAAGTTATGTGGCTGATATACCTTTATTTTTCACTAGAGTTCTTAAAAATTCTTTCAGGTAGTCTGCAAAATATAAAAGATGCAGAATTATTTTTCTAGCTTACCTAGAAAAGGAAGCTTCTTTGGGAGAAAAGAAAGAAACTTAGAATCCGTATTAAGAATCGGTGTTTTCCTCAACATAGAATGACCTCTCTTGACTCTTTCAGTTTTTTTATTGGAGTTGTGCTTGGCCTACAGCTAATAATTCATTCTTGCTTTATTCGATATTTTCTTCCTACATATGTTTCTACTTTTATTTTCAAATGCACTGTATATGGCGGTACGTATCTCTTAAAAGAACAGAATTGAGGTTTTTATTTCTAACCCCATCAGAGATTTCCTCTTTTGCAAGTGGGGGAGGGGAGACAGAAATTAAACTCATTCAGTAACTGACTTGAGTCACCGAAGAGGGTAGTTACACCATTTCACCTAGGGTTTTGTTTTTCTTCCATGAAGCTTCTTTTTGCTCTGATTTCTATTCTGTGAACTCTACTGTAGCTGATCTTTTTTTCCCTTCAGGAGATTGTTAATTCTTGTTCTCAGAGATACTCAGATACCAGGGCTTCTTCAGTCTCTGAAACTGCAGGTGTGTGTGTGTATGTATGTGTGTGTGTGAGAGAGAGAGAGAGACAGACAGACAGACAGACAGACAGAGAACTCATATGCACCCATAGGCGCACACACACATCTGGGCACACTTTCTTTTGCTAGAAGCCTCACCTCTCATTCCATTCTCTCCTAAACCCTCAGATTCACCCTCTACTCTTGGCACTTGCTCTGCTAATTGAAGAGAAGAAAGCTGAAGATGGTTTCCCCACCCTGTGGTCTATCTGCCTGCCTACCTGTTGTCCCTTGTGACCTAGTGATTGTGGAAGACCACGCTCATGTTCTCCTGGGGGCCAGGTTCTGAAGAGAGCTGCAAGTGCGCCAGGTTGATCGAGTGGCCAAGGATACTCAGGAAATGGTGGTGAGAATACTTGCAGTTCTGACAGTACCACAGAAGGGCGGGATTTGGAAGGCTGATGTCATCAGGCAGGCCCAGGACCACAAGGATGATGTGGTAGGGGGTCAAGTGAAGCTTATTGATTCTGAAGAGATGACTCTGGAAGGTTTTGGAGCTGATGGTGGCAACTAGGCTGAGGCACTAGAGTGGGTGGTGGTTGGGGCGCATTTGGTGCCAACTCCCCTGCCTCTCTCACCAACACAGCTGTGGTAGCCAAAGAAGAAGTTCTCAAAGTTCTTTTCTAAAATAAAAATCTGGCCACCATAGCTCTGCCCTCTTCTGAGAACCACTTTGTTTTAAGTGAATCTTTCCAGATACATATTTTGTTTGTCACAGTGTAGCATGCAAGTTGTTCCCATAATTAAATATGGTTGGCATACTATTGAGGCTGTTTTTCCACACTTCTACATATGGATACTTCCAAAATTTGTGGAATTAATGGAATGAAAAGATAAGTTTATTTAGGGTATAGCATTTTTTTGAATTCTTGCATAGTTTTCTTATAATACACATTTTCCAAGATGTTTTTGAAGAACCCTCATATGCATGGATTTCAAATATTTTTTGCACCAACACAGACATCCATGAATTCCATTTATCCACAGACATTTTCAAGTATGTTTCAAGTTTTCAAAATTATAATCATCTGGGCCCACTGCAATAGCCTAGTGGCTAGGATCCTCACCTTGCATGCACTGGGATCCCATATGGTGCCGGTTTGTGTCCCAGCTGCTCCTTTTCCCTTCCAGCTCCTTACTTGTGGCCTGGAAAGGCAGTGGAGGATGGGCCAAAGTCTTGGTTCCTGCACCCATGTGGGAGACCTGGAGGAAGCTCCTGGCTCCTAGCTTTGAATCAGCTCAGCTCTGGCCATTGTGATCATTTGACGAGTGAGCCAGCAGATGGAGGATCTTTCTCTCTGTCTCTCCTTTTCTCTGTATATCTGTCTTTTCAATAAGAAAATAAATAACTCTTTAAAAAAATTAAATAAATAAAATAAAAATTTGCTACTGAATGAAATTATACTCATCATGGCTCCATGAGATCCCATTGCATTGATGGATAATCATTGCTTCCTAAGCTGTTCCTCAAGAGCTGGACCTGTCATTGGACTTGAGGTGCTGTCCACATCTCACTGACCATGTGCCTCCTCAGTGAACATCAGCAAGCAGCCTGGTAAAGAACCAGACTGAAGTCCTGGTGCTGCATTTCTGGTGCCAGCTTTGCCTTGGACCTGAGTGGCTCCACCCTCAGCTTTGCCCCAGCAGCGTGGCTGTTGGACATCCTGCCTAGGTTGTTCAGTTTTGTGACTAGAGGGATGAGGGTGAGGTTTGGGCTTTCACTGCAGTGGATGAAGGGACTAGACGGAAATGCACGTATGTATGTATGGACTGGATGCTGGATTTGCATATGTCTGTATAGACTAGATTCTACATGTGCACACATGTAGAGGCTCGGTTTGCAATTGTACATGTGGACTGTATGCCGGAAGCTAGGTATGCATTTGGACTACATGCTACATGTGCATATGTCTGTGTTTGCACATAAATGTCAAATGGTGGCATGACACTGAAGGAGATGTTGATGAAGCTGGCAGACTTCCGGAGCTGCATGTTGCTGGCTAGGTGCTTCCTGACTGCTGCCCACAGGCCTAGTGACTGTGGCACGCTTGCCATGGGAAAAGTTAGGGTTAGGGGTAGCTGCCTCAGCTTCTCCCTGATGCACCATCCTCCTGTCTTCTGTCATCTCATGTACAGAAACTATTACAGATCCAGTATCAGCTCCTTCCTGATTTCTTGCCATCTGCAGGAAAGGGCCTCAAGCCCAGCACTTTCTACAAGGCCTTTCAAAGTCCAACTCTGGATGTCTCTGTAGCTCCTTTTCAAATCACTAGTTTGTTTTTGTTCCAATCCTGGCTCCATACATTCCTTGTCATGTGAAAACTCTTTACACTTGGAGTCTGGGTGCCTCATGCGTGGATGTTGGCCACTTGCGTTGCCCCTGTTACCAGCCTTTTTTTTAAAAATTTTTTATTGACAACCTTTACATAGTTTATTAGGGTAAAAAGGGTCAAGGGCTACAGGAAAGTGGGTAAGACTTATTTTTTCCATATAGTTTCCTTCATGTTTAAAGGGGGGTATTAAGGGAGAAGGCCCACCCAATTTCCCACCCTCCCCAGGTCCCAGATGTAGGGCATGCTCTGAGGTTCTTGCTCAGGTGGTTTTGATATTGCAACAGTTATGAATCGCTCCCAATCTTGACACTCCAAGCACTGTGAGGTCTTTGAAGAATCTACTGGTTGACATAGTCCATCGTAGAGTCTCTGTTTGACCCGTATTTCACTGCCAAGATATAGCTGAGATGGTTGGTTGATCTGTTCTGTCTTCTCTCTTTTCTTGGTTAGGGTTCTGAGTCCAGCATTTTGATTGGGGAGATCTCCAAAGAAACTTTGTCTGAGGTGTTTTCAATCCAGATTCTGGTATGTGCTAGCAAGTACAGGGCCTGACCAGCCTTTTTTAAAACTGTGAGATAGAGATCAGTGTTTCTGACTTTTTCTAACCATTTCTCCTTAATTCCATCCTATCCTCAATACAACAGTCAACTGTGTTTCCTTTGCTTTTATGTGGGTCACATGCTGTGGTCATCCTCAATGCACTTGCACACGTGTATGCATGCAGGTGCACATGAGTGTCCCAGCACCCCATGAGGACTGGATGAATCAGTAACTCATTCATCACAAGAGTGGCTCAGGACCTAACACAGTCAGCACCAAGCTTGGTGTGATTTGGGTAAGTTCTTGGATCACAGTTTTATCTGTGGCCATCTTGTGGGTCTTTCTTCACAGATGTCTATGTTCTGTGCCCCCACACGGCCCAGACTGAACTAAAAAGCAAATACAAAGTCAAATCTTTCCCCCCCCCCACTTAGTTCCTAATATTTTACTTTCACAAAGAAGAAAACTGTTCTCTTGATTCTGTTTGTGAATGTCAGATGACCTCTCAGAAAATAGCAAGATGCCATTGCATGGCAAAAGTCAGGGAGGCTTAACGCCATCTGAATGCCAACCAAGTGATCTGCGCTCCCAGTCAGACCCACAATCCCCACACACAGGATGATGTTGGTTTGACCTCGGCAGAAATCAGATCTGCTCTACACAGTGATGATGATAGCAAACATATGGAATTGATTAAATGAATAAATAACCCTACTTAGTTTTGCATAAGAATATGTGGTACCCAGGTCAAAGATAATCCCTAATTTTTCTATGCATAATAGATTCCAAAGTGTAAACATCACCAGTAGCCTGAACCAAACTAGATGCTTTAAGTCAACAGTCAAAGGTGTGATTGTAAACTCGGAAATATTGACAATGTTTGTGAATATCACTTCTCTAAATTAGGTGAGAGGTCCACAGCTGATGTGGGTGCCTAATTTATCTGACATCTCAGTATCTTGGCCAGCCCTGGAAATTTCATCCCAGCCTTCTTACTTCTCCAGTAGAGGTAATTTCTCTGGATTTTTCCCCTTTCCTTGATAAACAGAGAACAACATCAAATAAAACTGATCATTCCCTGTGATAACTTCCGGAGCTATTGCTCCCCATTGAAATTATAGAAATTAAACAAACAAAAAAATCATTGAGGGCTCCAGGTGATGTCTGTCAACACCAGTTTTATTTCACTCTTTCAGCATCCTGGGCAACCTAAAAAAAAAAAAAAATCAGTGAGGAGCTCAAGAAAGACCATTCTCTAGGACAGAGCGTGAGGTGAGAGACGTGGGCAGTCATGCAGGGCTGGCTTCTTCACAGTCATAAGAAGTTGCACGCAGGGACCAGCCAACATCCTTTCATGCCATCTGCTATGGCAGCCTCAGGCACCTGTTAGAACATGTGTCACCTAAACAGAGCCTGTGTCTATAGACAGAACCACCACAAGCTGATGGCGCTTGCCAGTCCAAAAACAATCATCAAAGCAAGGTTTGGATGAGCCAGCCTTAAAAATCTTTATTTTTTTTCCTGACACTGGTGATAGCAGCATGATGCCTGCACACATAATTGTCAATCATCTGATGCTCACATAAAACACCTGCAGGCTCTCTGGCACAGCTGGCATCCCTGGGAAAACACAGAAGTAGGCACTAAGATGTCTGAATTCAGATTGTTTTATGACTGGGTAGGGAACTGAGTCTCTTGGGGGCATCTGGATCCTCTCCTCTCTCCTTGTGAAGTGATTCTTCCATCACTCCTCAGTTCTTACAGATTTGACTCCATTCTTGGCCCAAAATTGACGCACATGGCTTAGATCATGTCAACCAGCTCCTCACATTAGCCTATCCATCATCTATGGTCCATGGTCTATGATCATTGAAACTTTGGCTGGGAATATGGTGCCAAGAGCTTCCTATCCCCTGTTGTATTCAAAGCAGGAAGGACAAAACCCTGGAAGTTACTGGTAACCACCTCTAACCCTGGAGGGACCAGGGTATCAACAACAAACAAATGACATCAACACCAAAGACACAAATGGAACTGAGGAGCAGATAAAGGAACATTGGATCTCAGACTCAGCATTTGAACCCTGAATCAAGTTTTGTATGAAATCAGTAACTCTCCTGGACTCTGGTACACCGCAAATTTTTCTCTGTTTAACCCAGTTGGGGTTGTACTTTCTGTCACTTGCAATGTAGAGTATCTTAGGGATGCTAGCAAGAAGTTCTCAAGGGTCAAGAGATTGGCTAGTATGGATTGCTGACAGAGGAGCAAAGGAGGCAGAAAGACAATGTCCCATTCAGCCGTACATGCTCAGGAATCCCAGATGTCTCAGAGGGCAGGGGTGGAAATCAATATTGACAGCAAAACTGATACCAGTTCACTGAAGGGCTGGTAATGAGTTTGGAGTTTAACCTGTGGCACTCAAGGAGGCCTTGAAGAAATGACCTGATAAGTAGGAAATAGTTTCTTAAGAACACTCAGTTTCATCTACCAGCTCTTCACACAAATATGAGGTGGCTGGAGATCCAGTCTGAATAGCCCTTCCTCTTAGAGGCATACTGCACGTTAGAGTACACACTAAATTGTGCCACTTCTCTGCCTACAGTAATGCAGACCACTAGGAGCGCTCACCTTGCTCACTAAGCACCAAGAGCAAGTGAATTCATCATCAGCTCCTGCGGAAGAAGGCTGGAGATGGCAGCTGCCACTGTCACTGGTGGAGGAGGGTTCTCAGTTCTATGCGTGAGCCACTATGCTGACCATGGGTCGACCTTGGTCTTGGAAGTGAATCCATGACCATGACTGGAGTGATGACTCAGGATGGATTCACTTAATTCCAGTAAGTTAAAGCATCCTTCAGTATTCTTCAGTAAGTGCCTCTCAATATCCCATTCCAAGAACAGTGAGGGAAGGTCTGGGCACTTGCGTCTCAAACACGACTGATGAAAACAGACATGTAACTTACCTTCAGAACATTCCAGAGTCTATCGCTGTACAGTCCTGCCTATAAATTAGGCACTGAAGTGAAAAAATCCATAGCAATGTTCTGTTTTGCTTTCTGTAGATGATTCTCTGACTCCACCATTGGGGTAATTATCTTTCAGCAAAAACTAATTCCACTGTCACAAACATGGGAGTAAAGCCTTCTTTTCTCTGCATATGCTTCATTTTGATGTACCATTACAAGCAGTGAGAAAAAGGCTTGCTTGAAGATAAAATTCCAAAGGAGGAGGAAGTTATTTCAAAGGGACTGTCTAAAATTTTGTAGGGTTTTAAGGATAACACGAGACTCGCAGTGGTATTATGTGAAAAAATGCCGGAACATCTGTTATGTTAAGTATAACAACAACAAAACCAAAATAAATCTCTCGTGAAGAAAAAAAAGTCCCAATAGATTAGTGTGAGGCTTCTGCCTTATTGAAAATGAAACTGGCTAAAGTACTGCAGGGGGAACACGATGGGGCAAAAGCAATAATCGGGTAGGAATGAAGCAGTGCCAACGTTGAGCATCTGCTTACTCAGCCCTCTCATGCCGGGCATATTTGTACAATGAATCTTCACTTTCCACAGCCAGCTTCCCAAGCAAAACAGCTGCCAGTCACACACAACTTTGTCCTCTCATGTTTTCTTGATTGTTTTCAATAAACGTATTTTTTTTCTATTAATAAGAAAAGTGTGATCTGATCGGTGACAAAATAAAATACACATTGTCAAGTCAGTTCCCCCCTCATTCATTGTCATGCGCAGCCATGCCATTTGAGATGAAAAGAGTTTTAGCCTAATCTGGCTAGATATTAAGAAATAAACAGATGAAATGCTAAAAATCACAGCAAATGTTCAAAATCCAGATTGCTCGATCTGATTTATAAAGAAAATTTTTTGCATGATTTCCTAAGTGCTGCTGATACAGGCAAAGTGCCCAATCAGATGGCTCGGCTGTGCTTGTATCTGAGAGATCTCAGGACACCCAGTGCATGCATGCAGCATTTGTACGCAAATTTAAAGATCGCACTTCATGCTCTAAATAGGAATGAACAATACCAACCTGATACATTTCTCATATCTTAAAATCAAAAGCCTCTTAAACACTTGATGAAGCATCAATCTCTAAGTCAGATGTGACAATGTGATATTTTGCCATTTTTAAATTTAAAGATAGTACATCGCTTTTGGAACACATAGGTACAGTCTTAAAATTCTTTCTCTCCCTGGCCCTTTCATCAGTCTGATTTCAATTTGTTTTTGTCACTTGTAACCTAAAGGGTATGGCCCGATTATGCAGGACATTTTATTTTATGGACACTAGGAGACCACTGAAAGTAGTGGTCAAACCTGAGTTTTGTGAGAACTTTTGTTTCGCTCAGTATTTAGTTAGACAATTTATTGAATAAATGAAGAAGTCTAGCAGAATCCCGTAGAAATGCCCTGGAGTTTTCCATGGTATCGACTTGGAAACATGCAGGGGAAACTGTTCAAATGATGTGTGTTGGAGCTCACACAGGTGCCCAGTAGGTTGTAGGCCCGCAGCACGGTGTCAGTTGGTGCCTTCCACATGTTCTCAAGTCTCTTCTGTCTCTGTTTTATCACCATGTGGGATGGATGGGGAAGCTGAGTCATTTCTATCTTTCTGAATGGAGTATCAGTTTATTCAAAAACATATCTCAACAACTGAGAGCAGGACCAGCATCTTCTTAGGACATGCTGTGCTTGGTTCAATGTTCTGTCATTGCATCTTGCAATTCTTACCAATTTTTTTTTTTAATCAGAAGTACTGAATTTTCATTTTTGCAGTGGGTTTTACTAATTACACAGCTGGCTTTGCCATGGAGCGTGTGTAAATGCAGCTTGTCATGCCCTGACCTGGTGTCTAATATGAACAGTTACAGTGGGTTTCATGATTGTCATTTCTAGCACACTGCCTTGGCAATGCCTTTGTTGATCACTGAGCAGTGAGCAGCGAGCTCACTGAAGGATCCCTAAGTAAAGCTGAGGTGTGTAGAAACCAGAATTGCCAAGAAACAGAAGCCTCATTCGCAGTCCCCCACGGACATGGCTGCCTACTTGCTCAAGTTCGCCATTCCTCCAATAATCCTCGATGAGCTTAGGGACCCTCGGATTGCTGACTTCTTAAGAGATTCCCTCCAGAGCAACTCAGAAATGCCAGAACTCCCTTTCCTTTGTTGTATTTCAGAAAAGGAGAGGACTAAACGTGCCCAAACTCATGAATGAATGGACAGAGAAGAGTATAATGTAAAGGAATATTGCTTCCCAGCCCCTTTCCCTAATAGATATGACCAGTTGAGACTCCAGACAATATTAATCAATTACAATACTCATTTCCTCTGAGCTCCTCATTTCTCCACTTACCCACTGCCAAAGGAGAGGACTTGCAAAAGCAGAGAAAATAATGTCCCAAGTACCAAGTGTAAGTGGCTGCTTTCAGATAAAGCAGAACCATTGAAAGGGTCACTCCTTTTAAGGATAAATTTACCTCCCAGGTGCCTGTGTTGAAAATAAACAGAAACTCAACACTCATGGGGCGAGGCGGGTGTGCGTGTGATCTTATCAGTGTCAGCTCCTTCCCCTTGAGACAGCTTGGGAAAGTACTAGGTAATTTCTGTAAGTTTATTTGTTTGGAAGGCAGAGTCACAGAGAGATGGAGAAAGATGAGTAGCGGGAGAGAGCAACATGTTGCTTTTGCTATTCACTCCCCAGACGGCTTCAGCAGCCAAGATTGGACCAGTCTCAAGCTGGGAGTCAGGTCTCCCACCTGCATGGCAGAGACCCTGGTGCTAGAACCATCACCTGCAGCCTTCCCTGGTGTGGGAACAAGAAGCTGGACCCGAAGTGGGATAGACAGGACTTGAAGTGACCCTCCCGTGAAGGAATGCCAGTGTCCTCAGAGATGACATAACACACTGCTCCGCGATGTCTACCCCGGGCCAACACATTGAGCTGAGTTTAACCGAAAGTAGAGGGATTTTTCTTTATGTTCTGGGGGTTAAATTCATGAAATACGGTGCTTGTCAGAAAATTTGCATGCTGCAAACGGGGGAGCTACGGCATCACCCTTGAGAGCAGGATCTCATTAGTACCCAGTAGCACGTCATGAGGATTGTCTGGCCAATTTGACATTCCTCTGAACTTAGCTTGTGGCTCAAAATGTCACACGTACTAAAACTCACTTGAAAGTATATTAAATTCCCCTATCCTGCAGTTTGTAAAAGGGGCGGAGGGAGGGACAGATGAGCCGGCCGATTCTGGGACCCAGAGCTCTGGTTCCAACCACAGTGTTATTGAGTACTTCATCAGGGCAGAAGCGATTCCTCACACACCAGGGCTGGGCCAGCCCATTGCTTCAGCTTGCTGGGGTGAGCAGGCAGAGCTAACATCAATCCAGTTTTTCCGGAGGCAGCCTTGCAGTGCTGCTGCTGTTGCCTGGGTGGCGGCCACAGGGAAGCAACCAGCGAGAAAACCCCCCTTGGTCACTCCCTATAACATTCTGAAGACAATTACGAAGGCAACACAACTCCTGGGCTTGTGCTAGGGTCAAAGCTGGAGGGGAGCTACAGAAATGAAGACAGTAGAGTAACAGATCAGTGACTTCCAAGCGGGAAGTGGCTGAGGCTGTGACGTCCACTAGCTCTGCGGCATTCATCCTGAGGAGAAGGAGGAGATACTTTTCCTCACCAGCTGTACCAAAAGCCTGTGTGACATACACGTACACAAATGTGTAGGGAAAGGTCTGGAAGGAGAAGCAAGCACACAGGTACCCTGTGGTCATCTCGAGGGTTGCTGCTGTGGCTTGGGAACCATGCTTCAAAAGGGTTTGGATGCTTCTCATATTCCTGCTGTTTCATAAGAAACATGCATTCAGGTATGGGTTGTGAAATGAAAAATTACTTGCAAAATATTATTACCATCAGGTTCATGTTCTCTGTACAACATCACCCTGGGTTTCATGGGACACAGAAAAGATGTACAGTCTACAACTCCCGTTGCAGAGACGAGAGACCAGCAGCTGACAGTGGGGTATGGGAGGGGGTTCTAAAGGAGTGTCTGTGAGCTGTGGCTGGGACCAGGGCCCACCTGGCAGCACTTAGCAGGAGGATGCAGGTGAAGGAAGGGATGGATGGATATGAGAGCTGTGGCTGAGCAACCATCTGGGAGAAGCCAAAGATGACACTGTGGCTGCCAGTCTGGGGTCCCGCAAACCCAGTAATACCATCTGCACTGCTGTATGGGAAGGGAAACCTGAGAGAACGCAGAAGAGGAGCTCACAGAAAATCACACACATCACACACGTTCGAGATGGAGTCACACAGGAGAGATGCGCAAGGGTGTCCAGCAGCTACACTCACTCCTACAGAGAAATCCCAGAGCAAGCATCCAGGGACCTCAGTCTTCAAACACCGAGGTCTAAACCCACCTTGGTACACGACTGGTACTGCTATAAATGCCTGATGCTCCTAGCTGGGCTGTAGGAATGATAACTTGATTTATTGATTTGTCAATTCTCCAAAGCTTAATGAGTCAGTTCTTCAAAAAGCCTGCAGAACTTGCTCCTAGAAGTGGCCCAGTGTATTCTAAGAGAAAGCTGTCAGTTGGCTGGGGTGGGGGTGGGAATTGTCACCCGCCGCTCACTCCAGCCTGTTAGTGTGCAAAGAAGGCAATGGAAGACTGTCCAATTGCTTTGGCTTCTATATCTACGTGGAAGACTCAGAGGGAACTTCTGGCGCCTGGCTTCAGCTTGACTCAGCTGTGGCTGTTGCAGCCATTTGAGGAGTAAAACAACAGATGAAAGACTTCTTCCTTCCTTCCTCCCTTCTTCCTTCCCTCCCATCCTCCCTTCCTTTTTCTTTCTCTTTCTCCCTCTCTTTGTAACTATTATTTATTTGTCTGTTTGAAAGAGTTACAGAGCCAGGGACACACACACACACACACACATACACACACACGGTGAGAGAGAGATTTTCTATCAATTGTTTTAATCCTCAGGTGGCTACTATGCTCATGACTTAGCTGGGCCAAAGTCAGGGACCATGAATTTCATTGGGATCTTCCACATGGGTTATAGGATCCCAAACAGTGGGGCCATCATCCATTGCTTTTCACAGGGAGCTAGATCAGAACTGGAGCAATGGGGACCCAAACCAGCTCCCATATGGGATGCTGGCCCCACAGGTGGTGGTGGGCATTCTCTCCTATGTCACAACATCAGCCCGTGAGAGTACATTTTTAGTCAGCGTTATAGAAGTTAACCACATATAGATGTTAAAAACTGCCTGTATTTTCTTTTCCATGAGATAATAACATAGCACAAAAATAGCATTATCTTCAAGAATACTAAACCCTCATCATTCAAAAGCATTTCAGTTAGGAAGGGGGAGGAGCACAAGAGATGTAGGACACATCTGCTGGTTCAGTGAACAACTGAGCTCTCGGAGGGCTTGTTCCAATATTTCACCCTTATGCAATCAAGGGAGTTCATTGCTCCAACTGTCATGTCTGCAGGCTATGTCTGTATTTAAGAGATTTAAATATTTATCAGCATTTTTATTGAATCATCTGAAGACTCGTCTTCCCCAGCTGTATCTCCAATGTGGAATGAGTTCAGAATAAGAGCTGTTACCCCAGGGAACAAGGACTGTCTCCCATCCTCTCCTTGACCTCCTGTCCACCCTGAGCCCCATCAAGAAGTGCATGCTCCTGAAGAAAAAGCTCGAACAGGTCCCCTGTGCAATAGCGAGCTCTCAGGAGATAAGCACGAAGGTACCACAGTGCAATGGCCTGAGTTACAGCTCCCTGAAGTGCTGACGAGGGCCGCTCTTTCTCTTTCCTGTCTTGAGTGAAATGGCTCTCGTTGTGAAGCCAGCTCTGTTTTCAAATAGATTGATGTTCTGGTAAGTCTTTGGTAAATATAAAATTATTTCACCTAATATGGTAGACCCCTGGTAATGAAAGTGGATTAGCACCTATTCCATTTTGCCATCACCTGCCTTTAATACAAAAGCACTGTATTTCTGTAGATCCACAGAATAAATATGCACTCAAGGTTAAAATGCTAACGAGAAGCCCTCAGCAAAGAAACATAGCCAACTAAAAAGAGATGGTGTCTCTTTGGGGCTTATCATGTGCCAAGAGCTGTTTGAAATATTCTATACCCATTATCATATAGATGTTTAAAAGTAGATACTGTCATTTGTTAAACAGATGTGTCATCCAAGACCCTGTAGTGAACTGAGTCCCCCAAACCCACATAGCTGGCGAGTGTCAGGGCAACGATTCGATTCCAAGTCAGGGCATTGAAGGTCATGTGCTTGCCATTTTATCTCCTCTGTAGTAAGGAAGGATTCCCAAAGCACCAACAGGCTTTCTGCTACCTACATTTAATTGTCTCATGTTTCTAGAAGCTTCCAATGGAAACATCCCAAGAACTCATACATTCTTATCAGTGGTTTTGGAGTAGACTCCCCAGATGTATTCGTCAAGGTGACATCCTCTCAGGTCACCCGTCATGGTGTGCTGAGTGACGAGCCACAGTGTTTATCAGAGGAGGCAGATTCCCAGAGACCTTGTCCTTCATCGTTTCTCTTCCTCACGACCATCTCTTCTACAGGCCCCAGCGGTGACCTCCATCGAGACTAACCCTCTCGTTCTCTCTGTTTACTCCAGAAGAGCATCACACCCATTTATGTTTGACATTCAATGTTTCTAGGCTTGCATATATTTGTAATAGCACATGGTTGATGGCCAAAACAAGGGGGGAAAATCTTTATTACCTTTTCTTAATGATCAAGGATTCCTAACTGGATGTTTCTTCCCACATTGGTAGTTTGCATTGGGTATGCAAATCTCTCGCCAGGCCAGTCTTGAATATATTTACTAGGTTTATGATGTCCATTACTCACTTTAACATGGATTAGGAATGCTGGCAAACACTCTAATTCAAGGGGTTTGATCATGTTCAGATTCCTCCCATATCAAGGTTTAACCTTTCTCTGCTTCCAACAACTTTCAAGTACACATTTCCACAAACCCAGAGTTTCATAAAAATGTACTAAATAACCTTAAAGCCCTTTATGAATAATTATGAGTTTTTAAGTTTTTGTGAATCTGCATATTAATTCTGTCCCATAAATAAAACATGAAGCAGAAATCCAGCATGTTGAGTGTCAGGGGGATAGAAGAAGAGAAGGAAGGATAATTATCAGTTTAATGTGGGGACATACTTAACCTAAAAGATTACCACCAAAATTGGTGACATCCTAAGTATATTTAACATACAAGGATGATTTCATTTAAATAAAAGAGGGACAGATTTATATTGAGTCTCCGAGTTTTCACAGTTCTCTCAGCAGTCTGTGGTTGAAAAGCAATTGTCAGAAATTTTATTTGCTAGGGATTAGTCCTTCTCACATATTTAGTTTCTTTCTCCCCAAGCATTGTGTGCCCTGATGCCATAGAATTCATGTTTTTCATATTTGGTGTGTATTATTTGGTTATCTATTCCTAGCTGTAGGTTTTCTTAGAGGCGAAATTTCATGAGAGACTGCCAGTGGCAAAAGCTACTGCATTTTGCTCATTCTCAAACCTTGCATGTATAAAGGGCAGAGGAAGCAGAGTTGGTGCTCAGATGGTTCCTTGTCACCCCTGCTGATGACAGTAGACGAACAGCAAATGGAACCAAGGTGGAGATGACTGGGAATCCAAGGATCTCCTCAAAGCCTGGTGCCTCTGAATGCTGTGTTTGTATCTTTCTCAGTTTGCAAATAATAACCAGCTCCAGACTGATGAACTCATCGTGCCTATTTGATCATGAAAACAGGCTCAATGGTGTGCATTTGATCCATCTCTTGCGGTGTCCTCAAGGAAAGTTCAACAAAACGTGTCTCTGTCCTGCCAGGCAGTGGTGGAGTTTGGCTTTCATTTCCCAGGGGAAATCCAACCCCCCACTGCCAAGTACTACCTGAGTATAATGGGCAGGTGAGCTGATTTTCTGGTGCCAGAGTTTCTGGATTTGTAAAATGAGGATGCCTTGAAGTACCTCAAGGGGCTTAGAGGTGACGTCCATGGTGACCTCTGTCCTGCCTCAGCACCCCGTGGAGTGTCTCTGTGTTAGGGTGACTTCTACTCTCATTTTCAGGCAAGAGACAAGGTCTTTTTCAGCCCACGCTGGAGACTGGCGACATGCCTTCATTGTGCCACCCAACTTTTTCCAAAAACGTTTCTATTCCCAACACTATGGCTGGTATGAGAGGCCAAGGCAGAATTCTACAAGTTTTCCAGCTTCTGGGAGACAGATGAGTCAACACAGGTCTAGATCCAGTGAGGATAGAAACAGCGACATGGTAGCTCTCCTTAATGAGCCAGGTACCAGTTCATTTGTTAATGCAAAGGAAGGTTCTCAAAGAGTTGTGTTGGGAAGACAGCTCAGGTTAAGGCGATGATAGTCGCTGAAGAAGCAAGTGTCACAATTAAAAAAAAAAAAACTATGGGAAAAAAATCATGTTTTTGTTTGTATAAACTGTCACTCAATTACCCACTAGCAGTGGATGGGACAACTTCATCTTCGGTCTCCATTATTGACCTTGTTGTAGAAATCACCCTTAATTGAATCAGCATTTTATTGACAGCACGCAAATCACATTTGGGGCTGGTTTTGTGACTTGTATTCTATGATAAATCTTAGATGATGAAACTTTGCATTCTTCAGCCAACATTTCCAAACTATAATAAATTGCAAAGGCTGTACTCAAGGCCAAAAATAAAATAATAATAAGGCAACATTTCGGTAATATATTTGCCACTGTCACATTAAAACAAAATCCAAAGCGCATCCCATAACTCACAGAATCAACAAATGTAGTGCTTCATTTGGAAGGGCCTGGGGCTGTCACCCTCCCCCAGTTACAGTCTTTTAAGCTAGACCTTGTGGTTAGCAGCTTAAGTTAATGTTGCCATGTGCAGGACACACATAGACCCAGGGACTTTCTATTACAAAGTCAGCAGCAGTTGAAATTATTGAGTGAACTCTTTTCATGGTCCTCCAACACTTTGAAAATCCATGACCAAAATAGTAGAGCAGCTGCCCACACTGTAAGGAGCGTGCCTCATTAGATGTCATTTGCATGCCATTAACCACCAAGCACTGGATCTGTGGTTGCCAGTCAGACATTCCGCTCCTTCTTTTTGTGCTAATTAGCAGAGAAGTAAGGAGTTAATGAAGATCTTAGGATCTGGGATGACTCATCTGGCTGCGGCAGACGAGCAGGGCAGTCCCACTCAGCACCACTTTTGTGCACCCAGCCCAGCAAGGACACTGGAAGCAGGAGTGGGAGCGGGTGTGGGAAGCCGAGGGGCGTTCTCCGAGCCTTTCAGGATGGTGGGCTTTGTTAGCTCAAGATTAGAAGGAGTTAATTGCTTCAAGATTGCTGGGAGATTAGGTTACTGGGCGGGATGTATCTATGTAAGCATATGTTGGTGCTGGTTAGGAGATAGGAGACGGTTATTTTAATAAACTTCTGAAAAGAAGAATTAATTTGTCATTACACTGGAAATCTTATTTTATTAACTTAATTTGAAAATGTAAAGCTGTCTGAAACGCTGGGTTTTCACTCACTTTCCTTCTGAATATGCATGACTTGCAGCCTGGTGGGTGTGTAACACTGCAGTCGGGCTTGGGGCTGGTATTCCTGTTCGGTTCCAGGCCAGTATGCTGCTTCCCCAGAGGCCCCTTTTGACCTAAGTACTGCATTCTTGCTATCTCTTTTTACAGTGAATGTAATCAGTAAGGACTATTAATATGCCCCCTTTTTCAGGCGGAAAAAGAATAAAAAAAACTAAGGCATAGGAAAATTCAGTAATTTGCCCAAGGGGGTACAGCGAGAAGCGTCAGGTGCCCATCCCACCATAGAATCAGTGATGTGATTGAGGGAGCTTGGCTGGGAGACAGTGGGGAGAGATTAAGAACCCATTTTCTGTCCACGGGGTAAGGGTTGCTGTAGCAGGGTGGGACCTAGGCAGTGTGAATTTCACTCTCAAGCATTTGGAAGCTTGTAGCTTTAAATAAGACACAATGATTTCAAAAGATTTGTCTCAAATTATCATACACTGTGTTGATCAAACAGAAGTCACCAGTGGACAATCCCTGGGGATCCCTGTCAGTGATGGAGCGATTTGCCTGTGCCCTATAGGGGAGTACTCAGTCAATAAAAGGTACTTCCAAATTGTGGAAAAATCTAAAGAGAGGCTTAATTCTGAAGCTATATATATATATGTATATATATATGTATGTATGTATATGTATGCATATGTATGTATGTATATGTATGCATGTATGCATGCATATATATATACATGCATACATATATATAAAACTCCTTGCATCGTATGTATTTTCCATGAACACTTTGAATATCCCTCAAGGTGGAATGGATGAGGGAATCCAGACAAGCATCCCTGCAGCTCTGGTACAGACACCTGTTGCTCAGCATCTGCAGCTGTCTGCAAGCATCTCCAGTTCAGCCCAGTGCTCCCTCTCTGCTCTGACCTTTCTAGGGAAGGAAGCATGTTGGGATCCTAGAAATTAGAATTTCAGGGTAAAAAAAAATTGATCCCTCTTCCTGGACCATTGACCAGTCCCTTTTCCTGAGTGGGGCTAATGTTAGTTGGGGAAAATACATAGAAACCAGGTAACTACAGAGGGTCATGCCTGGCTGCATGGGGCTCCAAGTCCTGCCACATCTCAGAAGCCCTTTTGTTCAACCAGTGACCTTCCATGCTGTGGCTAAGAGAGACAGAAGATGGCCCTCAACCATCATTTTAATGGTAACATCTCAGCTATTGAGTGCCCTGCAATAAGGATTTCTGTGCATTATTGGATTCTGTAAATACTAAGATGACACAACTAATCTGGGCCGCAGCTGAGATCTAACCAACCTTGCTATTTCGTCCTCCATGCAAGTCCTTATGCATGAGGGCAAGAGACAGCTATGCTTTTTTTTTTCCCCTGAAAGGGACCAGATAATCTATATTACAATAACCAACTCTACCATTGAATCATAAGAGCATCTGTACACAACAGTTAGACAAATGGGCTTGGCTGTATCCCAATACAACTTTATTTTTAAAAACAATAACAATCTACAGACTCTGAAGTGGACTGACCCACAGGCTATTGGTTGCCCAAACTGGCATCACTTCCTCCCCCAGTACCTTTGCCTTGCCTAGGTTTGCCGCTGTATACTTGAGGAGGGTGAATCTTGACTTTCCCTGCCTCTTTCCTAATGGGCATGCTCTCCCACACACTACCAAATGCAGACTATGAGGTTTCACTCTCGTTGTTAGGAGCTCACAGGGCGCCAATGCGTCTGTTGATTGGGGGAGCCACTATGGCCTTACTGCTATGAAACCTCTCTACCTGCAATGCAGTTGGTGGGTCAGTGCTACGAGCATGCCCAGAAAATTGGCAAGAGTGGCAAAGTGTCGGCCCCACCCTGGGTCTATTGAATCTAGAAATTTAAAAACTTGCTGTGCATCATTTGGCTCCAGGTGTCGTACACAGCAGGCAGGTCTGAGAATACTTTTAAAGAATGTGTTAATCTTCAACTACTTGAAAGTTGGGGTGCAGGTGGAAGAGAGCCTGCAACAGCTGGAGTTGGGTCAGGCTGAAGCCAGAGCCCAGTACTCCACCCAAATCACCCACTTGGTGATGGGACCCTTAGCACTTGAGCCATTGAGTGCTGCTTCCTGAAATGCATTAGAAGAAAACTGGATTAGAATGGAAGAGCTGATGCTCCAACCAGCTCTCTGGTAATGGACACAGGCATCCGAAGTAGTGGTTTAGGCTGTTGTGTCACAGCAACTACACTGAGAGTATCTTTCTTTAAAAAAAACCACCTGTTTATTTTATCAATTTTAAAGGCAAAGTGATACAGATGGACAGACACTTTCTCCCATCCTCTGGCTCACATCCCCAAATGCCTACGACAGCTGGGGCTGGGAAAGGCTGAAACCAGGAGTTAGGAACCCACCCTAGGTTAACCACATGGATGGCAGTGACCCAACTACTTGAGCCCTCCCTGTTGCCTCCCAGTGTACATGAGCAGGCACCTGGAATCGGGAACTGGAGCCAAGCTCATGCCCAGGCACTTGGGCGTGGGATATGGGTGTCCCAAGCATGGTCTCGACAGCCACACCAAACACCTACCCCAATGGCATGTTCAGTAAGTTTGCTAAAGTGACATGACAAAGGATTCCTGAAATCCACCATTAAGAGCTCTGTTTGTATCAGGTGATTGAAATGATCCCCGATTACAGATTCTGCAACCTGGGGTCACTGAGCTTACTTTGAGACAATGCACTGAAATGGGGCCGTTTTTCTGGTTGCGTGGGACACAAGTGTTGCCAAACAGACCTCACCTAAAGCAAGGATAACCTGTGACTGAGTTCTTCGACAGCAAGTTTCTATCTGTCCAGATGAGCACACAGTCACTACATGGCAACCGCACAGTCCCAGGGACCTGCCTCATGGGCTGGCAGACACGACCGTTGGAGTAGAAGGGAGGCAAGATGGTGCCAGTCCAAGAGAGAAAAGGATAGAGAGAGAGAGAGAGAAGAGAGAAAGCAAACTTTTCTGGAAGGAGGGTTCTTGTTGTTCTGATTAATTTGCCCCAGAGAGATCTGTGAATCACATGAGTTTGACCATGTCATAATAAACTATTGAGCGGCATGAATTATAGTCCTTAGAAGGGAATGAGGTTCATTGAAATACTTCTCCTTTCTCCTCCCATCCTTTCTTCTCTCCCTTTCCTTTCTTCCACCCTTCTTTCCTCCCTTCCTCCACACCTTCCTTCTCTTCAAACAGAAACAGTTTCAGGGCATTTGACTATTCCCACCTCTCACCCAGTTGCGAATACCCAGGACTACCCACCTCTCCACGAGGGGCCACTCAGAAGTGGTAGTCAAGTCTACCAGCAATGGCAGGCAGTAGCAACTTGTCGAGAGGATTACAGCAAGAGCGATCCTCAACTTGCATGAGACTTTCCCTCTTCCTTTCCTGGATTCACCTGCTCTAGGTAGATGCTACAGGTTTTCTTAAATCTGCTTGTCTGGTGCTTTACAATGCAGACAAAAACTGGGCATTTACTGGATTTGAAAGCGCCTTTTCTTATTACTTCCTATTGACAATATATCTAGAAATTCCAATTACCTCTTTAGCTTGCAGACAAAAGGTTGGCAGAAGCAGCATGTAAGCTCTGGATTTGCAAAGAAAGAAGAAAAGGTGGGCAGAAAAGGAGTGAGACTGTTGCCTGTCAACCAAGTGAAGGAACCACTGCAGGCTCAGACAAGGAACTGGCTCCTCTAGTGCAAGCGGATCCTACACGAGGGCAAATGAGGGCAATGTGAACCTCTCTCTCTCTCTCTCTCCTCTGTTTCAGTTCTCCATGTCATTAAAAGGCTCCAGTCTCATCTAATCACTCTTCTATAAGTCGCTGGGTCTGCACGTGATTGGTGAACGTCACTGACTTGCACAGAATGTTCACCCTTGAGGATTTGGGTGCCAGGAGTTGAGGGGAGGTGGGATGGCATTCATCACCTAAAGAAGGAAGCTGCTTCCATACGACATTTCTTCCCTTGTTTCTTGACCTTTGTCAATGAGGCAGTGCTCAAAGAAGGTTATAAAGGACTGAAAATAAATGATGCATGTGTTTGTACTAAGCAACCACACAGCTGAAAGGTAGGGCGAATTCACTGTCCTTCCCTGGGATACCTGGTTTGAATGCATCATTTTGCTAAAGTTCCATGGTTGCTGGCACTCAGTTTCCAGTATCCCTGAAATAAATTTTTTTTGGAAAAAAAATTGCTCCACATCCTACCCTTCTCCCCTAAAAATAAATCTTTTAGCACAAATATAATATGAAATCTGGATTGCTTTCCAAAAAGTTTTCTTGGAGGATGGTGTTGTGGTGCTATGTGTTAAGCTTCTACTTGTGACAATGCTGGCATTTCATATTGGAGCACTGGTTCGAGTCCTGGCTACTCCGTGTCCAATCCAGCTTCCTGCTAATGTGCCTGACAAAGCAGCAAAAGATGCCCTAAGCACTTGGGCTCCCGCCACCCACATGGGAGACCAGGATGGAGTTCCAAGTTGCTGGTTTCTGCCCATTCCAGCCCTGGCTTTGCGGTCATTTGGAGAGTGAACCAGTAGATGGAAGATTCTCTCTCTATGCTAAGTGTTGTATAAGCAGTATGCAGTCATCATCATCTTCTCCTTCTCTCTCTCTCTCTCTCCATTTCAAATAATTAAAGTTTTTTTAAAAATAAAAATTTCACTCACTTATTTATGAAGACAGACTTTCCACCTAACCCATGCATGGCTCTGGGGATACAGAGGTGACTGGGAGAGAAACACAATGATCTGTTTGTCCAGTGAAGACTGTCAGATGTCTCCACAGTTCCACGTGCTGGTCAAGAAGTGACGACAATGTGGCTGGTCTCAAGCATCCTGAGCAGGTGTCTGCCATGTGCCACCAGGAGCAGCAGGAGGAATAGTTGCAGGGAAGAATGAGATGTGTGTGAGGTGACACTGTGTCAAAGGGTAGAACATGTGACAGATGCTCAGTGTACCTGGGAGTCAGCCAAGGGGGCAGAAAGGATGTAAGGATGGCAGATACCAAGAGCAGAGGAGTAGAATACACACAATGGGCAATCAGCACTTCATTTTTGCTAAGTCATACATTGTAAAGGAGGGGCTAGAAGGAGTCATGTCTGGGGAGCTAGGAAAGGACTAGCTCCCGAACCTCCAGCACAGCACACCACACATGGGAACATAACCCCACGCACATGATTCAGAACTTTTCACATGGCCAACTCCACATCGGAAGCTCTAGGCTCAGATGCTTGGTGCTGGACAGTGATTTACCCAAGCAACACAGGATGTGGTGAATGCAAAGGTCATTCTAAGTTTCTAGTTTACCGCATAGAAGATATTTGCAGCAAAGCCTATTTTCTGAGACTGTTTGATTGGCGTGGATAAGTGGCTGACCATTCTGGATTCTGGAGCCTGATGGCATGGAAACTGGGGACAGTCCTGCCACAGCTTTGATTCCCAAGGTTTCCTGCGTCCTGGTCTCATTTTAGCCCTAGAAGTGTGTATGTGTATGCAGCGAGCAACTGCTGAGCGTCCTCCCTGAAATGAGATACAAATCTCATCTTTCATGGAGGTAATGTGCCTGGAACTCAGAGCAGTGGTCCAGCACTGAGGGGGAGGAAGGGTGGCTGTGGCTCAGGAATCAAGAAGGGAGGTGCCATACTCATATCGGTATCGTGCCCAATGCTCCACGATCATCATGAAATCCAGCACGGGGTTTACACACCATAACCTACTCTCTAAGAAGTGAACATATGCAAGGCCCCTTACGATATGTTCAATAATAATATGATATGATATGATGGAATAGAATAGAATAGAATAGAATAGAATAGAATAGAATAGAATAGAATAGAATAGAATAGAATAGAATAGAATATGGCAGAGGGTTTCTCTTGCTGACAGCAGCTTGGCTTGAGCTGAGCACCCAAGAAGCAATGGAAATGCTAAGAGGAAAGGAGAAGCAGCAAAGAACCTGCCACACAAGCTTCCGTCATGGCAGAGTACTGATGATCTGTAAACTCAACAGCACAGAGAACATGCAGTAAAAGTCACTTGTGTTCTCTAGTTGTGTCAGATCCCCATACACCGTGCTCATGTGACTTGGCTACAGATACTCTAATGGTGGTCTGCGTGTGGTTTACTTAAACATGTCATTTATGTAATTAAATAAATCAATAGAAATACACGCTCATACAATGTTGATACCACCTATTAAACTCACGAAATAGATTGTGAAGGATGACATATGAGAGGCCATGTGCTTTTGGTTCATCGCGTGCTCCTGACTCGAGCTCGGCATTTTGTTGCCAGAGGAAGGAGGAAACTCCCTCTCCAGAGTTCCTGAAACCATGATCTTATCGGGAAGCTATGGAACGATATAAGGACACCAATGATGGGTCACTCAGTTTAGTGTGGTGAAAGTACATGGGTAGCAGAGCCAGGGGTTGAGTTCAAATCCCAGTTCTTCTAGGAGGTCAGTGTGCAGTGGGGCACTCAATCTGTGACTCATTTTCTCATCTGTAAACTGGGGATGATAACAGCACTGACCTTAGTGGAAAGACTTAGAATGGGGCCTTGTGTGTGGAAACTGACTAGTAGACCTATGGCTATTAGTACTGCTGTTCGGTTGGCTGTTGGCATACTGGCTGCTCGGTTTCCCATCTCCAATCTCTTTATCTCTGGACCAGTGATGCTCCCAAGTTCCCGGGTCTTTGGAGCCCTGGGATGAATGAAGGGAAATTCCCAAGAACTGGTCCCTTTTCTAGTTTTCAGATCCTAGCCTGCATGAGGCTGCTGGGACTATCCGCTGAGACAGATTCTCACCTGGACATTCTAGGTTTATATCAGAGCTAGGATGTGACCCGTAGGTGACCAGCACTGTGTCTAGAGACCCAGGGGAGCCATGTGGCTGGTGGGTGGCATGGGAAGGGCCATGACATGCAGTAGACAGCTCTTCCAGGCCAAGGCAGGGACAAAAGCAGGCAGGGCTAGCTCAGTGTTTGCTGTGACTGCCATCATATGCGTCATGTCTGGCCAAGGGTTATTGGTGTGGGTTGGAGCTGAGACTGGGTACTAACTTCCTCTAGGTTTGCAGTAGATATTAAAGAGTCACCAATAAGCTACTGTTCTTTTATTTTTCTTCTTTAAATGAAACTAAACTGTACTTCTAAGATGAATCCAAATTCTCAGTCTCTTATCTGAGATGTCCAGATCTTGTCGATTGAGCCTGGACAAGTCCAATTATGTCCTTCTGCTCATCACTCTTGTCCAAACCATCAGGCACTTTCAGAAACCTGCAGCCTCATCGCTAAGCTCTCTTGGACTTTGCCTCCAGTTCCTGTGGTATCCCTGTTGGTGACCAGGGCAGGGCTTCATGCAGCCTTGCTGCACTGTAACCCCAGCTGTGGGCATCTGAGGGCACTGAAAGTTCCACTTTCCTGCAAGAATCACATCTGCTCTGCAATTTGGCTTTCTTATGGACTTAGCTGGACTACCCCGAAGGACAGTGTACACATCATTGCTGGGGTCAGAACAGTAAATACCGTATTATCAGTCATCAGAAATCTGGCCTTTTCTGTAGCCAAGCCATGTATTCTACATCTGCTGTGTTAACCACCCTCAGAAAGAGCCATATGCATTTTCCATGGGTAGAGATGGGCAGTCAGGCTGATGTCCCATGCTTGGCTCATATGTGACGATGATAGAGTTAAACTCAACTCAACAGGCTTTGCATGTCCACTCAATGGCCCTGATGCTCTCCTTAGGACTTCTCTGACACCCCAGGGTCCTGCTGGTCCTGCCATCTCCATCAGAGATGGTCACAGCTTGCTGCTACCTGCCCAGCGTGCTGCAACTTCTCCCACTGCAGCTCTCATGTCTGGTTGTGAGACCCATCTTCAGGGTTATCCTGAAGATCAGATGAGATGCTGGAGGTGAGACATGCATACAATTAACGGTGTTAATTGTACGATTGTCTTCCCACGAAAGCAAAAACCTTGTTGGGCTCATCTCTGAACAGCTATTTAGGGAGAACTTAAGACACTGGAAGAAATCAGTGCTATGGAGACTGCTGCTGAACTTCTCATTCTAGATTTGCAACTCCAGTCCTTTCTTGTAAACTCCAGATGACACATCCAACTGCAAACTAGGATGGTGCCCTGAACAGAGGTATAACACCTGCCATGAAGACTCATGCTGATGAAGCACCACTGGCCCAGAGTTCAGGACCTGACTCTTGGTCCCTCCTCCCCTCTTTGAGTTCAACGCGCAGAAGCCCCTCTCCAGCACAAGCAGGCCCCAGCTTGATAAGAAGTTCCAGGGAATTCCAAAATAACTTGCTGAGGTCTCATTAGAGCTGTGTTGCCTAACATGTTGTCCACCAGCAGCTCACAGCAGCCTCTCCAAAGGTGCTGCAACCAGCAGGTCCCAGCAGGTTCCAAAGGTCACCAAGTCAAATCTGAGGGCAGAACCAAGCATCTGTATTCCCTTCACCTCACAAGTGGTTTTTCCATGACCACTCTTTGCTCTTCTGTGTGTTTCATAATAAATAGTGGTGATGTTGTTATGAAGTATTTAGGAGGGACCATGAATGGGGTTTCAATTCATTTTTACAATTTGCATGAGCTGTGAGACTTGAAGGCATTAGGAGATAAAAGGGCTTTGAAGAAAAGTGTCCATTACTTAAAACGCGAAATCTTCCTTTTTATCATAATTCTTGCAAGAGACATTTTCCTTCAAAGAGTCTGCCATGTTTACATTTGTTCATGCACCTAGACATTCATTCAGTTAACACTTTATGTGGGTAATTAGGCAGTCAAGTAAGTCACAATCCTTTAAAGTTTTGGAGATGGTGTTGTATAATACATTAAGCTGCTGCTACCTGCTCTACCAGCATACCATCTAGGCACCCGTTTGAGTTCTGGTTGCTTTGCTTCCAATCCAGCTCCTTGCTGATGTGCCTAAGAGAGCAGAAGAAGATGGCCCAAGAGCTTGGGCCTCTGCTGCCAATGTGGGATACCTGGATGGAATTCTAGGTTCCTGGTTTTGGCCATTAGAGATATCTATGGCGTGGGTCAGTGGATATAAATTCTCTCTATATATTTCTTCCTCTCTTTGTAACCCTACTATTCAAATAAATGAAATAAATCTCAAGAAAGTGAAAGCATTTATCTAGTAGAGGCAGAAGTATTCTAAACGCTGTGTCTCAATTTCTCTTTGACCGTTCTGCTACTTGAGCAAACTAGTCTAGCTTTAATGTGGATCTGTGGCATGGATCAGCTTCCAACAAAAATGGCTGGAAACATTTTTCTCAATTTGTCTGATTCACACAATGCTGCAAACAGGGTCTGTCCCTCAACCATAGAGTGGAGTTATTCCATGTGCTACATGCCAAGAGTTTTGTCCTTGGCTGTTGCATTTAAAGGGAGATCCAGTGGTTTGGACATCATAATCATGACAGGGAAATAGTGAGAGGAGTGAGTGGATGGGCTGTTGAGCATGTGGCTGGATTGAGAACGGCTGATGGAGATTTGTTGAGAACTCAGAGAAGGCATGAGGAGGAGGAAGAGCACGTAAGGAAGGCAGAAGGAAAGATAACAGCAGAAGGGAAAAAGAGGATGGGGGTGGGGAAATGCAGAGCTGTTGAGAGTGGCTCCCAGATGTGGGCCAGGCTTGACCCACAGGTGGGGGCTGTCTCTGTTGCCACCCCTGCCCCACCTCATTAAGGTCCACCTTTCCGTGGGCAGAGTGGATTTTGCCCGTGACAATAGCAACAGTGGCAGGAATGGGACCCCGATAAGACTTAGAGATTGATTCCCAGAGGTGAACCAGGCTTGACCCACAGGTGGGGCTGCCTCCTGTTGCCACCCCTCCTCCACCCACTTTCCAGAGTGGGATCTGCACATGACAATGGCAGCAGTGGCACGAATGGGACCCAACTGCTGCCCCCCTCCTTTTGAGTGTGACATCCATCAGAGAGGGCTGCCTTTTGAACACCGAGAGAGGGGGCAAAATACGCAGAAGTAATTTATTCGGGATCTTTGAGAGGATAATAGCCAATTATTTGTTTATAACACTGGTTAAATTTTCATTAGGCAGATTAATGGAATATCATGTACTGTCAACATTGGACTGAGGGGTGGTCTGTAAGAGATAAACGGGCAAATAGGCGCTGTGTCTCTCTGAGTAAATTAGTTTTTGCTTTCCTGTTTTTCATATGAAAATGGGAAAGGTGGGCAAGGTGGTGCATTTTAAAATAGGTCTTGAGATGGGCCAAACTGGTTAAATATGAAAGCAATCCTGGTAATAAATACATTATAATAACTTAGCATCAGGGCCATAATTTTGATTTCATGAAAGTCTGGGATAATGTCAATTTTTAACCTGCTCTCTTAATACATATTTCTTCTCCCCGGACTCAAACGTCGTTCGCTGTGAGGTGAAAACGTGTTGCGGTGGGGGCCTGATGTGTCTGGGCCCAGCGCTCACTGCGCCAGAGGCAAAAGCCTGAGAGCTTCTTGGCTTACTTCTGAGCTCCACATTGTTAGGCTGGACGGAAGGAGTGGCTCCCCCAAGTGCTGTTATCGGGATCAGAATTCACCAGCTCAGCAAGAGTTGCTTATTGCCCCAGCAGTAGACTGGCAGGTGCATAGACAACCATTCACTGCAGGCTACAGTGAGGCGCTGAGTGCTGTGGCTTCTACATCTTGGCTTTATTTCATGTACAAATCAGTGGATCAGACTTCAAAACCAAGAATTTTATCAGCAAGGTGGAGATCTCTCTCTACCTCCCTCTTTGGAATCGACCATTTCCTAACAGTTGATTTTCTGCAGTTCAAGGTAATTGGCATTAGAACTTACCTTAATTAGCCCTGGAGAGTCACCGAAGTTCTCACGTACAGAATATAATGAAGAATACTCATTTGCAGCTCAACTTTGGATTTTTTTATGGCATTACTTAGAAGACAGATGACAGAGTGCAATTTCTGTTTGTCATCCTAAGGGAGAGACAACAGGAAGAAGAGTTCAAGGAAGAAAAGGACAAAAGAAAAGCAAGAAGCAGGAGGGAGAAAGGATCCGTTGACAGCACCGGGAAGCTCAACAGGCCTGTGGTTCCTTTTGTAAAATGCCAAGATGTGCAACATTTGCATTTGCTATCATCTCAAAGGCATTACTGGGAGTTTCTTTAACCATTTTACTAGTCTGCATATTGATTATCCTTCGAAAGAATTCTATGTTCCCCCAAGTAATTCCTAGCATGAGCTGCTTAGAAAAGTCGAATTATATATCCTACACCAAAGAAAATCCCTCCAGCTCACCAGGGGCCAGTCCCAGAGGTGCCTTTCCAGGGCCTCAGGAAGATCCTCTGCTTTCTGCACACACCTGGGAGATGGGAGAGAAGGGGGACAATGGCCTGGTTCTTCCACTCCTGCTCCCCCTCCTTGCTGGCTCTTCCCTGCGTCTTCTGCGCAGGGCAGAGGTACATAAGATGAAGCTCCTGGACTGGACAGGGCATTAGTGTCTGGGGAGGTTAAGGGACCAGGGCACACAGGGAAGGCTGTGGGACATACTCCTCCTGAGGCACAGTTGGTGTCCTGCCTTCATTGTGGGTTCCAGGTCAGAGAATGACAAGGATGTGACCTGTTGGTGCATAAATGGCTCTGAGATGGGGAAAATGGGTGCATCGAAATTCACATTTGTGCATAGGCTTTTTGAAGTGCCCAGGGTCCTTCCCTGGCTGCCTCTGGGACAATGATCTTTCAAAGGCTTTTGTAGTAACCAGTGTCCACATGTTGCGTCTAGTGGAGCTCACTAGGGTCTTCTGGCCACAAACACTTTCAAACCTGGGCAGCTTTGGGTGCAAATAATCAGCCTTCATGAAGAGAGCATGGAGAACTGTTTTAACATCTCTAGTTCCTTTGAATGAGACTTGCAAACTTGCCTTTGGACAGAATAACTGGAAACTTCAGGGCTCAGAGTCTGGGCTACAAGGGACTGTCTTAGAAAGGTCCTGGTGGCTCCTCAGAAACTGAAGCCCCTTCAGACACCACTCTGATGACTGCATGCAAGGCACTAGCACCAGGGACACTGAGCTAGGCCTTCCTTAGCTGAAGTATGAAAGATGTTCTTTGGGCTATTACATCATTTTAGTGAAGGCAATTCACATTCTTTCAGTGGTTTCTTCTGCTCAGAATGATCAAATCCCAGAGTCAGAACTTCTAATGCAAACCACTTTTACAGCTGTAATTGGATCTAAAGCGAGTGCAACCACCAAGTGGCCTTAGACTGCCTGGCAATGTTCAATCAGGATATGATATTGCTCATGAAAGCGATATCTTACTATTGATACTTCTCCCAAGAGCAGCACAAATTAGAGACATACTCCCGTGATCCTGAAGGCTCGCAGGCAGCATGGGAGTCTGCCACTGCTGGAGTGGGGATGCCCAAACAGTGTGCTGCACATTTCGTTGTGGTCATTTAATGGAAACCCCATGGAAGTGTTCTGCTGGGCTTGGGGGTTAAAAAAAAAAAGGTCTAGCATTTAGGGAACCACATGAAATGTGGCTCTTAGGAAAATTCAAGAACTGATAATGCTAACAGCATCTGAAAGCAGACTTTGGGAGGCTAGGGGATACATGGTCTCAAAGTGAAAACACGTGGACGCCCCCCTCTGTATCCATTCAGAGAGGGCACACCTCTAAGCTCATGTGCGCACACGTGTAACATATATGTGCTCTCTCTTGCTCTCTCTCTCTCTCTCTCTCTCTCTCTCTCTCTCTCTCACACACACACACACACACACACACACAGGATCTAAAGATGATCTCCAAAGGTTCAGAGGTATGAACGCTACCAAGGGTTGGTTGCATCTCAACATCTCAAGCAAGTCCCAAATGCCGTAGCAGGTGTCCCTCTCAGCCAGTACATCTGATTGTGTGCATAGAATTGCTATTCTTAAATTCTTCATATTATTAATATCCATTTTGTGGCTTGTGTATCATGCACAATTTCTTTTTTTTTTTCTTTTAAGATTCATTTCTTTTTCTGAAAGGCAGAGTTACAGAGAGGGAAAGAAAGTGGGAGAGTTAGAGATCTTCCATCCCCTGGTTCATTCCACAGATGGTGGCAACAGCCAAGCCTGGGGCAGGCTGAAACCAGGAGTAAGGAGATTCTTCCAGTCTCTGAGGCACTTGTGACATCTTCAGCTGCTTTGTCAGGACATTAGCAGGGAGCTGGCTCAGAAGTGGAGCAGCTGGAACTTGAACCAGTGTCCATGTGGGATGCTGGCACAGCAGGCGATGGCTTTATCCTCTATGCTCTAATGATGGCCCCTCTCCATAGTTTCTGATTTCAGTATAACCCATTTGATTCTCACCTTCTCCTGTCTTTGGAGCTGTGCTACAATTTTACGGCCTGATCCATCAATGGGGGCAGACAAGGAGCTTCAGGACCACCAATCAGCAAACTCCAAAGGTTGCCACTGAGACATCTGCTGTCCTTCCTTGGGCATGGGAAGTTTTGCCAGCTGTCCATGGTCCCCTTTGCCTGGACATTGCCTCAAGCATTGTTATCAAGGACTGGCACATTACAGCTAATAAAGGATACTGGTATCCACAGTTAATAAAAGACACATGGCATTGGTGATGCTTGGGAGTATGCCTCACTTAAGCCTCTTCAAACCCTGAGTCATAATCATTTATTCTTCTTTTCATGAATTTAATGTCTACTATTGGACATTTATTGTGGTAACACAGCCCTTGTGCTCACAGAGTTCACAGATGGATGGGAGGGACTCAGGGTCAGTATACCATCCCAAGGAGGTCAGACAAGGGTGCAGAGAGCTCTGGGGAAAGGTGCTGTGGTAGAATCAAAATCCCTGGGGTCAGGAAAGGATTCTGGGAAGAAATGGTACATTCTTCCTACCCCTCTCCCACCTGTGCCTAAGGCAAGTAGCACAGTCAGGGAAGGGACACCACAGCAGGAAGGAAATCCAAGTCAGTATCACCCACAGTGGCCTCCGCTCATTCCTTCTGTGTGTGTCTATCAGTTCTTTTCTGTTTCTGACAGTCTCAGGTTGAACACAGGGAGGGATAAACAGAGGCCAGATGGTGAGAGAGAGAGAGAGAGAGAGAGAGAGAAAGAGAGAGAGAGAGAGGAGCATTGAGTTTCTCCCTTTGCCGAGAATGGGAGAGCTCATTGTTAGGACTGAAGTTCCATGGAACACTTTCAGCAAAATTTCACAAACAGTGTTGGCAAAGTCCTTTATCCAATGAGAATTAAGAACGAAGAGGAAGGAGAATTAAGAGGAAGATGAAGTTTAGAGCTGGACCAGTCTACACACATATACATTCCATTGATTTATTGTTCTGTAGCCATAGTACAGTGCTCATCAGAAAAAGATGAAGCAATGCAGCAGTGGGACAAAGCAGAGCAAAATCTCCCCAGGCAGATCCCCCAGAATCCTCCCACCTAGAAAAGCCACCAGTATCTGTCTATCTCTCTCTACACACACACGTGCATGCACACACACACACACACACACACACACACACACACACACACACAGAATACCCTTTAAATCCATGGAAATAGAGTGGAGCGATAGCATCCTACTTAGTCTGTGAGTCCTGGCTGCTCCACTTCTGATTCAGCTCCTTGCTAATATGCCTGGGAAAGCAACAGAGGATGACACAATTCCTGGGACCCTAGACCCACAAGGGAGACCCAGAAAAAGCTCCTGGCTCCAGGCTTCAGACCAGCATAGTTCTACCCATTACATCCATTTAGGAAGTGAACCAGTGGGTGGAATGCCTTTCTCTCTTCTCTCTCTGTCTCTGCATCTCTCTATAACTCTGCTTTTCAACTGAAAATACATATTTAAAACAAAGTTCATGAGAAACTTGAATGACAAACTGAGGTTATTTTCATGCAAAAATAAGTCTGAACTCCATGAATAGCTTGGTCATCACATGCATTCTCATGATCTCTTTGAAGTGACTTCCTCTGTGTGGTATATGGTGTATGTGTGTGGTGTGCGTATTGGCATGTGTCTGTGCATGCATGTGTGTGTAGTGTGCATGTGGTATGGGTGAAGTGTGTGAAGAGGGTTGTGTAGTAGTATTGTGGTATGAGGTATGAATATGGTATGTAGTGTTACACATGCATGAGAAGTATGTGGGATACATGTGGTATTGTGATTGTGGGTGTGGTATACAGTGTGTGCGTTTATGTGAAGTTTGCAAGGTGTGTGGCGCTTAGTATGGCTGTGGCATCTAGTGTGTACACGTATATGGGATGTGTGTGGAGTACATGCTGTGTGTGTATAATGTGTACGGTATGAGTGTAGTATGTATAGTCTGCGTGTATGTGAGGTGCATGTGGTCTGTGTGTGGTGTATGTAGGATGTGTGTGGGATGTGTGCAGGCGTGGTGTGGGGAGTGTGTAGTGATGCATGTATGTGGGGTGTGTTGGGTATTTAATGGGTGTGTGTGTACATTGTGCATATATGTGTGGTATGTGGTGTATGATATATGTGTGTGACATGGGGAATGTGTGTGAAATGGGGGCATGTGTCTGCATGTGTGTTGTGGTATGTGAGCATCTGTGTGTGTGCTGTAGCACGTGTGGTGGGTCTATTATCATGTGTCTGCATGTATATGTGTGTGTGGTATGGGGCGTGTGTGTGTGTTACCATGGCATCTGAGTCCCCAGGACGGGAACTGCCAGCAGTCTCTGCCCTCACAGGTAATACTGTGGAGACGATCATCCACAAATTGCCACTAATCCCGTAATGGTTTCCAAACCACATGTGATACCACATGTGACAGCCGATTATGAATGTCTGCCTTTCCGTGGCTGCAAAGGTTGCACCCTCCTGTTACAGGGACTAAGGAAGAAAAGGGCAGCTTAGAGTGAAGTGTGAGGAAACGGCCATTCTCTTCACATTCCAAAGAAAACCAAGTGCCATTCAAGCATTCTTGTCAATCAGCAAAGCAATTTGAGTTCCTGCTGTGCCCTGAAGGAGGAAGCCTCTGATGGTTCTTTATGACAAGAGGCTAAGAGTGGTCCATAGATGTTACAATGCCAAGACTGCAAAAAGAGAGAAGCGTAGACTTTCTGAACCCATTTTCCCCAACTCTGATGCACAGAGTAAAGGAAGTAGGGCAGGGGTTAAGCCACAGTCAGTGAGCCCAGTATTCCATATCAGCAAAGGTTCTAGTCCTAGCTGCTCCACTTCCAAACCAGCTCTCTACTATTACACCTAGGAAAGTGCCAGAAAGATGGCTCAGCTGCTTGGGCTCCTGATCCCCACATAGATCTCCAGAAGGAGTTCCTGGCTCCTGGCCATTGTGGCCATTGGAGGAATGAAACAGTGAGTAGAACATCTCTCTTTCTGCAATTTTGCCTTTCAAATAAATTAAAGCAACTTTTTAAAAGAATAAGAATTATGGGCAAACAATCAACAATTTAGGTCATTCCTAGAGCCAGAACTATATGGCTGTTCTCTGGTGAGTCGTAAGAATCACCCAGTACAGCCAAGATACAGGAAGGGGCATGCACACAAAGACCCAGGGAGGGGGCACGCTCATAATGACACGAGGAGGGGACGTGTACACTCGAGGTCTGGTAGAGCTCCTACTGCCCTGACCAGCAAGCTGCCAGGACGGGTTGAAAACCAAAGACCAAATACAAAAAAGGAAGTGAAGGAAACGATCCCCAATTAGAGAATGGCTTCTCCCAAACCTCCTGACAGTTGTAAGTAGCAGGGTGGTTCTCACTTGGCTTTCACAGACCCCACCTTGTTCTGAATGTTAAAATCCACGGTTTCTCAAGGAAGGCTCTAACTCACTTCTCCTTCTATTTTCCAGCCACTCCCCTCTTTGCCTTCCCTTTTTCACTTTTTGTGTCTCCTCTGTAAAAGCATCCCTAAGGAAACCTAGCCATTTCTTCTTCCACAACTTGCCCCTGCCACCTCTGTCGCCCACACAACTTGGCTCTTTAAAGATGTGCATATCTTCACTAGAAGATGGCCACTTCCCCAAGACCAGGGTCTGCTTTGAGCATGACTTTATCCTTACACCTTCGTGGCATGGTCAATATTTGCTAATGGAATGAATGATTAAAAGAAGAAGGAAGGAAGGAGATAAAGAAGAAAGATAGAAAGGAAGGAAGGAAGGGAGCAGAGATGGAAAGAAGAAATCTCATATTCCATTGATGTGTCCTGGTCTGATTCAAATAAAGGGAGAACAACAAGCTTTTCACAAACATACAGTCTAGAACTTTCTAGAACCTTCTTCTGCTGGAGGATTATACAGCCTTAGGACTTTAACATGTTCTTCTTTCTAAGAAAGACATGGTGGCCCTCCAGCCATAACAAGAAGCTCTGTTCTTTGCATAGTGGATACATAAAAATAGACTTAAACTCGAGATGGAAGGTCCCAGATGGATGTGGTTGGGATGTAGAAGAACATCTTGAACTATTTTTCAAACATTTCAGTTTCGGCAAAAGCCAAAACATGTTTTGCCAATCACTTTCCCTTAATTTTAAAACCCATGGATTTCAAAGGAAATTTAATCTGAATGTTTCTACTTCATTTACCCCATCGCTTCAAAATGTTCCCTTGAATAAAAAAAGTGAGCTGATGTCCTAAGAGTTTAAAGATCCTTTTATAGTTTGCTGGTTTCTTTTAAACGAGTCATTTAAAAAAATTTTGGTGGGGCTGGGGGGCAGGGAGATGGAGAATCAAAAAAGCCCTAAATCTTGAAGTGAAGGAGAAAGAAAAATGATGGAAGTTGCTTTAAGTTTGGGTCTTGGAAGTGGGCTATATGTTTTTCATGCTAGAATAGGGAAGACATGTTTAAAGCTAAAAATTAAGGGAACTGTAATTCTTTGAAAGGTGGTAATTTCTCCATGAACAACCAACAGCACTGAGATGAAGATGAACAAATTTCCATAAACACTGGTTCATGCATAATAGTGACTGTTACACTGAATCACACGTGATAGTGCCTGGATCATACATGATAGGGAATGTTACACTGGATCATACATGATGGTGTCTGTTACATTGGTTCATCAGCTCACTTTGGTACTCTTGGGGTAGAGTTTTGAGCGAGTATACATGTGACCATGACCATGGTATACAAATCATGATGAGACTTTCAAGGAAAGAAAATTGAGCAGAACTGTAGATGCACAGCTCTTTCTAAACTCCTTATCTATCTCTTGCCCTCCATTGTCTTATAGCTTGATCCTTCTTGACACTTTAGTGGGATTTCCCAGCACTCTGGTTCCTGGTATGTTCACACAGGGTCACATGTTCCCTGCACATTTGATCTGATCTTCTTTGGTTTGAGTGGACCCATCTGCTATCGAAGAGACAACCTGGCCATGGCTTGGCACCCTGGGGTGTAAGTATAAATCACTGGAAGTATAAATCTTCAGGGGAAGTTGAGTGCACAGAAGAAATCCAGTGATTCAGTTTGACACTCTTGCAGCCGGTACGGAAAGAAGCCCATCTCCCCTAGACCACCCACGTTACTAATAGCTAATAACTAACACATGGGGAGACCACAGCTAATGATGTCCCCGGGTTCAGTTGTTCATTGTGTTTTCATTTCATTTTTCTCCTTCTTTATTATTAGCATTCACTCATTCAGTTAATGCCCATGATGTATCCATTGAAGGCTGGGTGCTGCACTGGGCATCATGAAGAGAGGCCATGGCCACTGCTGTGGAGGAGCCCCAAAGATCACACTGTCACATTGGTATTCTCTTTTGTGCCTGCTATGAACAGTGCAGTAGCTAAGAAGGAGAGTTCGCTGTAAACTGGGCACTAATTGAGAAACTCCTAGAGGAACGAAGTATCCCATCAGCCTCCAAGAATCAATCAACAGTCATGGAAGGAAATCTCAGCAACAGTTCCATCCTATGGCTTTCCTTGCAGAGTGAAAGAAGCTGGAAGCATTCCTGATGTACCTTTTGCAACACATGGGAGTGGTGGGAATATGAAAAAGGTAAAAATGAGTCAGGAAAGATATGAATCACAGATTCCTAATGAAGCAGACAGACTGCCTACAAATGAGAACTGATAATACCATGCTCCTCCACTCATCAGTGTGTGCCTTGAGACCAGTTATCGGCAACGCCTAACAACTTGCCAATCCCAGTCCTACCACATTGACCTGCCTCCCAAACAAAGACTCCAAGAACCACACGTTTTTAATTATACAAAGTAAAGGTTGATGAATGATTCATACAACCAATCTAAACTTGGGCCAGGTTAAAATAATACTGTGTAATAACTTATATTTATATAGCTCATCAGAGCACTTTTCTTGGGAGCTCAAAGCAGTTTTCAGATCCTATCTCAGCTCTTCTCACAACCTCCTTGAGGAAGACATGTAGCAAGGTGTCATTGCCTTCTACCCACAGGGCACTGGGGGTCCAGACATATGGGAGTGGTGTCTGAGATCATACGGGTTGGCAGACACAAGGTCACGTTCAGATGTGTGCTTGGGAGAGAAGTTACCTTAGACATCTGTGAACTCAGAGACAGGAGGTGTAGACAAGCACAATAACTACCTCCTGAAGATGCTGGTCACACTGATCATTAATAGTAGAGGCTGGGACAATGAAGACTTTAAGCCATAGCATTCACTTTGTCTTGGCAGATTTGGGGGCTATTGGGGTGGGGGTGGGAATCAGAGGAAGGTTTGAAATTCCATGGACGGAAGAAATGCTGTTCGTATCAAACCAAAACTTCAAGATTTTTCCTCTCTAGTAGCAAGGTTAGGATAGCTGGGCACCTGCATGGTTACTGCAGTGGACAGAAGTTTTCCCCCTAGCTCCCTTGGGTCTAGACACCTCAACATGCCTTGCTCTGTGTCTCATCCCAAGGGGATTCTCTTTTGGGTCTTGCCCTTTTGGGTGGGCAACAAGTGCTTAAGTGTTTCCTTCATCTGAAGAGAGTAAGGATGAGCTTCTGTGGATGAGACAGCTGTGGGGAGAGTCATGCAGAAGCATCCGAACACCTCTCAGCCCCACAGAGCTGGCAGGCTGCAGAGCATCCCTCCTCGAGCTCTGTCCATTCCTGTCTCATACACAGCTGGCCCAGAATTCTCATTCTGGGCTCTGCTGCTCGGGCAACTCAAGCTGTGATGACTACTTTCCCTGATGTCATCTTGCATGTGCTGGAGGCACAGTGGCCAGAACATGTACAGAATCCTCAGTCCATGCCCTTCTCAGAGATCAGCATCCCCAGGCTCCCGACCCAGCACAGGAAGAAAAGGCCACCTGTTACTCTGAGACCAGTCCATGAGCAGTGAGCAAATGAAAAGTGTGCTCTGAAAGCCAGAAAACCATCTCAGACCCTTGGTGGGTATTTTTGGAGGTTGGCAAGGTCTGTATCAGAGAGGTAGATGTGAGTGGACTTTTGATATCTATGTCCTTTTTATTGTAGCTGAACTCAGAGTTTCAGTCTACCTGTGGAGTGGCTAATGGCCGCTGCAAGAGGTACAGTCCTGTTTGAACTGATTTTCTTCCGCACATCAACCACATGTGGCACTTGGAGATGTTAAGCCCACAGAATGAGTGTATTTGCCCTCTAGTGGCCTAGTAGTTATTTGCACTATGTAAATCCACTTCATTCATTCATCCATCACCTCAGTCACTCAGCGGGTCACACAGTGACAGAGCCCTAATTCTGCTTGAGATTTAATGCTGAGAACGAACGAACTGCACAGCCGTGGCCCCTGGCTCACAGAGCTTTTGCGAGGGAGATCAATATCAAAAGAAATTGACACTAAAAATCAAATTCCTAAATACTATGATCAGAGCTATAGGGAAAAGAGTAGGGTCGTGTGGAAGAGATGCAAGGACTAGATCATGCGAAAGAGTGAGTTTCAGGCACGGTCTCTCCAGAAAGTGACAGTTCAGCTGAAATCTGAATGCTGAATGGTCAGGCGAAATGTAGGGCAGGACATTCTTGGCAGAGGGAACAGCGTGTAGAAAGGTCCCGAGGAAGGAAGGAGCTGGAAACACAGTGTCAGAGGAAGAGCAGCTTTGTAATAACAGATCCCTGGCAGGCTGGGTCCAAGCTCTGTGGCCTTGGGAGAGGAACTCAACTTCTCTGTGTCCCATGTGTAAATGAGGATTGCATACAACATGCAGAATGCTGCCAGGACACAAAGGTAGACATGGGACTGAGCAAGTCCTGAGTGGCCATTCCCACCCCACACATCCCCCACATTCCTAACATGTCCCAGTGTTTCATGCTCTTGACTCAGGGATCTGCGAAGTCTCATTCCTCAACAGGTGCGTTAGAGAACCAGCTGCATCAGCCTTACCTGAAGGCATGTGAGAAATGCAAGGACACAGGCCGCATCCCACCTGGGACCTGCAGGCAATAGGACCTTGGGTGTTTTTACACAGTCTTCTGCACGTTCAAATTCAAGAAATGCTGCTGGAGAGACCTCAAATGCCAGGCTGCTCACCATCAAAATGTCACCAATGCTTGCCGTTCTGGGACATCTCTATGGAAGTCACACTTCACACTGCCATTCGAGCAAATGACTGGATCCTACACTCCCAGAAGAAACATTGCTCCTGGTTATGTGGGGTTGGGAGCCTGGGAAGGCATTTGTGGGAAGAGTTTGGCCCTGCATTGTAGAATAGCAAAGGAGAACACGGTGACAGGAGTGGGGGAGAGAAAACTGTGAGTTCAGCTGTGTTTTCACTAACTCCCAATTTTTATTCCTTCTCTCATTAAAAATGACTCTGAAAACCAACCTGTGGGTCTTCTGTCCATTTTATGTTGGATTGTCACTAAAACAAAATTTTTCCTTGCCCCAAAGAACATCATTGCGTGATGTTCTTGTCTGCAAGTTTGATTACATTGTTATGAAAAATAAATGTTAGAAGTGAGGTGCATGTGTAAGTCACACGACTGCATAACACAAGCCTAGACCGTGGAATAATTCAGTTTTCTTTTCTTTTTGCAAATCTGTCTAATTTTTCTACTACATTTTATAAATAAGCCATGACTTTCACATTCTTCTCATAGTGTTTAAAGCATGGATAATGAAAACAAACAAACAAACAAACAAACAACAACAAAAAAACAGCCTGTGGGCTACTTGTGTTGTCTGAACACCAAGCAAGAATTTTCAGAAGCACTTCCTTCTTAAAAGCACCACTCAGGTATCATCCTTCTTGTAATTACTTTGAACATCGCACACATACAACACAAAATATTCTAGTGCGACATTTCCTTTGATAGTCTATTATGCCCAATGCAAATTCTAAATCAAGTTTTCTTACCAAATACCAGGTTGTAGAGTTTATTTGCAAATAAATGAGTCCACCATCATCTCAAATGGAAGCAAATCAAGGATATATTTCTACTAAATTGGCATTACCTTTGATTTTTTATGATAAGATTTAGGTACCTTTAGAAGAGAGAAATTGGCTCAAGAATTTACCATCTACACCAGACCTGTATGTCTTAATCTTTTAAGTACATGTTTTAAATAGGCTCATCTGATACTGAGTCTCTACCTGCACTTAAAGATGGCTCACTGGGAGCACATTAAGGGTTTCTAAAAGGAACCCTTGAGAAAGGGTCCTTCCGTTCTAGTAGAAGACACATGCTTGCCTCCATGGCAGAATAAGGAAGGGATTCAAATTGTTCAATCCTGAGCACACTTGACCATTCTGCACTAAGCACAGACTCCAGTCTTTTGTGGTAGTGAATGGGTATGCGCGTGTGGAGCTAGCCCCAGTGTGAGGATCTGTTCATTGTAAAATGTACATCATTATGTCACTTGAGGGATTTGAAAAAAAAAAAAGCTGGGAACTCTGTTAAAACTTAAGACATAAACTGCAAAATAGCTTAAAAAGTCATAAGAAATTGGTACTTTGAGAGGGTTAAGAAACTCCCCCTCAACTCACATCTTTCATTTGAAAGATGACCTTTCTAGCTGTCCATTCCCAAGGACAGTGGCTACTTTGCTGGGTGTGTATGCTGTGGATGTTCCCAAAGCTCCTGAACCCAGCATGCAAGTCTCATTCATCTTTGTTTTATTCACATATGGCTCCACAGGAAACTTAAAAAGAGCTAACTTGGATGGGTGGGTGGATGGATGGATGGATGGATGGATGAATGGGTGAGTAGATGAGTGGATGGGATGATGGCTGGCTGGATGGGTGAGTGGATGGATGGATGGATGCATGGATGCATGGATGGATGGATGGATAGATGGGTGGATAGATGGGTGGATGGCTGGATGGGAGGGTGGATGGATGGATGGATGGGTGTGTGGATGAGTGGGTGGATGAATGACTGGATGCTGGATGGGAGGGTAGATGGGTCGATGGATGGATGGATGGGTGAATGGGTAAATGGCAGGAAATAGAGAAAGATACATGTATGGCAAAATACTTCTGCTATCCCTCCAGTTAGATTCAAATTTAGAAACAGTAGAGGTAAGGGGAATGAAGTCATTTGGGAAGTGAATCAGATGAAGATCTTCTTTCTCCTCTCTCTATAAATCTGCCTTAAGAAGAAAAGAAAAGAAAAGAAAAGAAAAGGAAAGAAAAGAAAAGAAAAGAAAAGAAAAAGAAAAAAAGGAGAATCAAGATAGCAGCAAAGGGTGCAGACATGTTTGAGATGACAGAAAAAGATAGAGGTCAGGAAGTCAACAGGGAAGACATGGAGACCCCCGGACACAGGGAAGAGGTGAAGACAGCAGAACAGTGTTATGGGGAACAGAAAACTCACCAGCTACTGGTGAGCTGTGATCCAGACTCCAACAGTCAGGGATCCAGTGACGGTCACAGATCAGTTCTTGTGGCAGCCAGGTGGGAGCTTGGGTTCACATGGGGAGTTCGGGAGGTGAGGGCGGCTAGGATTGGCCAATTCCTGCTGAATGGAAAGGGAGCTGCAGACTCCATGGGGCAGATTGGTGGCGGGTCACCTGATAATCCCGGGAGGACAGCACCAGCTTTGCGTCCTGCATTATCTGTGTGGTCCCCCGATTGGAAAGCCAACAGTCTCAGCTCTCTAGCAGTGCTCCACCGGGTGCCATCTTGTGTGTTTAGATAAGATCAGTACCACTGATAAACCAGTTATCTGGGACAGTTGGCATCTTCCTAACCTAGGACACTGATTGAACATGAAAACTGACTTATAGACCTATAGGTTATACATCTTAGAAATCTGCACTAAGGAGAAAAATACAACAAACAGGATTGCAATGTCAAAAGTTAAAAGGAGACAGGCAAAATGAATGTTACCGACGATTCCCCAGTAAAGAAACAAAAGCTTCTACCACCCTCAGAGTGTACTGAGGAAGACATTGAAAAAAAAATGAGGGTCAAAGAATTCAGAAAACTTTTTATAAAGCTTCTGACCAACAATGAGAAGCATATAATACAAGAGTTCAAAGAACTTAAAGAATTTGTTACACAGGAAATGAATCAAACAAAAGCTGACATTTCTGAAGTTGAGAATAGAGTGGAGCAAATTAAAAGTACAGTAGAGAGTCTCAAAAATAGAATGAATGAAGCAGAAGAAAGAATATCAGAATTGGAAGATATTTCCTGTCACCAAGGGGAAACAAGCAAAAAGCTGGAAACAGAGCTAGGCAAGCTAAAAAAAAGTATCCAGGCATTAAAACATACAATTAAAAGGCTCAACATAAGAACTATGGGAGTTCCAGAAGATGTAGAAATAGCAACTGGGATTAAAGGTGTATTCAATAAAATAATAAACAAAAACTTCCCTAATCTAGAGAAAGAATTGGGAAACAACATTCAAGAGGGCACAGGACTCCCAACAGGGTTGACAAAAAGCGATCTTCACCAAGACACATGATAATCAAACTCCCCTCAGTTGAACATAAGAAAAAAAATCATTAAATGTGCACGTGAGAAAAATCAAGTGACCTATAGAGGAACCCCAATCAAGTTCCCAGCTGACCTCTCAGAGGAAACACTACAAGCCAAGAGAGAATGGAGTGACATATTCCAAACTCTAAAAGGGAAAATCTTTCAACCTAAAATAACGTATCCTGCAAAGCTCTCATTTGTCTTTGAAAATAAAATAAAATTCTTCCACAATAAAGAAAAATTTCAAGAATTAGTCTCATCCAAACCAGCCCTACAGCTAATAGAGATGTTCATGGGAAAGAGAAAAGGAATAGCAGCTACCAAAGCCGAAGGCATATGTGGAGAACATCCCACTAAAAGGCTAACAGAAGACTCAAAGAACAACACATTACTAAGATGACAGAACCAAATTGCCACCTATCCGTATTAACATTGAATGTAAATGGTTTAAAGTCATCAATCAAATGCGATAGATTAGAGGACTGGATCAAAAAACAAAACCCATCGATCTGCTGCTCATAGGAGACACACCTCACTAACAAAGATCAGAGGAAACTGAAAGTGGAAGGCTGGAAAAAGATATTCCAAGTTAATGGTAAGGAAAAACATGTGGAGGTGACCATTCTTAAAGTAGATGATAAACATTAATGTGAAAAACATTAAAAGAGATGAAGAAGGATGCCATATTGTGATCAAAAAGAGATCACCATAATAAATGCATATGCACCAAATGCCAAGCACCTAATTACATGAAACAAACATGAATGGACTTAAAGGGGGAGATAGACTCCAATACAATCATAGTGAATGATCTTAATACCCCATCAACATCAATGCACAGATTAAAAAAAACAGAAACTCAGCGAAGAAACAACAGAACTCACCCAGACTGTAGAGTAAATGGAATTAGTTGATATCTACCAAACCTTTCATCCTTCAGACAGAGAATGCACTTTTTTTTTCATCAGTGCATGGAATCTTCTCCAGAATTGACCATGTTATAGGACACAAAACAAGCCTCAGCAAATTTTAAAGAATTGAAATTGTACCGTGCATATTCTCAGACCATCAAGGAGTAAAGCTAAAGAACAAGAAGTCAAAATACACAAGAAGACTTGCAAACACATGGAGACTGAATAATATGTTATAAATTAGCAATGAATTAGAGAGTAAATCAAAGGGGAAATTAAAAAATTGCTTGAAACAAATGAAAGCATCAACCCAACATATCAAAACTTATGGGACACAATCAAGGCAGTGTTAAGAGGAAAGTTCATCTCAATCAATGTTTATGTTAAGAAATTAGAAAGGCATCAAGTAAATCAGCTAGTTCCTTACAGTTGAAGGAACTAGAAAAACAACAGCAAAGCAATCCCAAGATTACTAGCGAAAAAGAAATCATCAAAATAAGGAGGGAATAAACCAAATAGAGACCAAGAGAACAGTACATAAAATCAATGAGTCAAAGAACTGGTTCTTTTAGAAAATCAACAAAATAGACTCCCCACTAGCCCAACTAATCAAAAAAAGGAGGGAGAAGATATGTATCAATAGCATCAGAGACAAGAAAGGAAACATAACAACAGACACCCCAAACATACAGAGAATTATTAGGAACTATGATGAGCGTATGTGAACAAATCAGAGACCTAGAGAATTAGTAATTAAAGCCTTCCCAACCAAAAAAAGTCCTGGACTAGGTGGTTTCACTGCAGAATTCCACCAAACATTTCAAGAGGAACTTACCCCAGTCCTCCACAAGCTTTTCTAAACAATAGAAAGAGAGGCAATTCTTCCAAACTCTTTTTATGAAACCAATATCACCTTAACACCAAAGCCAGATAGAGAAACAACAGAAGAAGAAAACTATAGACCGATATCCTTGATGAACATAGATGCAAAGATCCTCAAAAAATACTAGCTGACAGGATCCAACAGTACATCAGGAAGATCATTCACCTGGCCAAGGTGGGATTCACCCCAGGCATATGTGGATGGTTCAACATCCGCAAATCAACAAATGTGATACATCACATTAATGAAAAGAAAAATAAAAATCATATGATCATCTCAATAGATGAAGAGAAAGCATTTGATAAAATCCAACACCATTTCATGCTGAAAACCCTAAGTAAGATAGGCATAGAAGGAACATTCTACAATACAATCAAAGCAATTTATGAAAAACCCAATGCCAGCATCATTCTAAATGGGGAAGGATTGAAAGCATTTCCACTAAAATCTGAAACTAGACAGGGATGCACACTGTCACCACTACTCTTCAATATTGTATTGGAAGTTCTTGCCAGAGCTATTAGGCAAGAAAAAGGAATTAAAGGAATCCAAATTGGAAATGAGGAACTGAAATTATCTCTATTTGCATTTGACATGATACTTTACATAGGAGAACCAAAACACTCAGTCAAGACACTACTGGGACTCATAAGAGACTTTGGCAGGGTAGCAGGATGCAAAATTAATGAACACAAATCAATGGCACTAATGTACACAAATCATTACATGGCCAAGAAAGAAATTGTAAGCACAGTCCCTTTTAAAATAGTGGAGAGAAATCTTAAATACCCAGGAATTAAGCTAACTTAAGATGCAAAAGACTTCTTTGATGAAAACTATAAAACATTTAAGAAGGAAATAGAAGTAGACATTGAAAAATGGAGAAACTTACCATGTTCCTGGATTGGCAGGATCAACATTATCAAAATGACCATATTAGCAAAAGTAATATACAAATTCAATGCAATCCAAATCAAAATCCCAACATCTGGAGTCTTTAATCTCCACCCTTCCAGGTCTTCAGCAAGAAGACAGTGAGTCATTGGGAGCCATGGTCATATGGAACCCTGTCTTGCACCTGATTGTATTATGGTAACTGTTACCCAGCCTTGCTTCTCACACTCTTTCCTGTCTGTCATCTCCCCTCATTTCAGAGGCACTGCTTTTGCACAGCTCCCATCTTTGCCAGAGAACACACAGCATTTACCTAACACCCTCCAATGTCATCCGTGTTGCTACCAATGACAGTCTCATTCTGGGGGAAAAAAATGAAAGGACAACTTTAAGATGTGTTTGGCTATCAAAACTTGGGATTATCCCCTGTAACAAAAGAGAAGCTTTCATCTCCGACATCCTTCATGGCAATTGAACATTGCTAGAGAGACAGATTTTTCAAGACAGGGGAAGCCAAGAAAGTTTAGGGAACTTGCCTAAGGCCACATGACTGTTAAGTGGCAGAGTTGGGGTGGGGGGGACAATCAGCCAAGTCAGTGCTCCTAACCTCGCTGCTCCTATGTGAAGCCAATTTTCTCCCATGCAACATGGGCACAAGCATGGTCATGGCCATGAGGGCTGTGTATGAATTAATAGACAGTGTTGGGCACACAGTTAGCACTCGACATGCCCTGGGCTTGGAGACTGAAGAACGATGGGAAAGCTGGCAGAAATGAAAACTTAGTTTACGGGAGCATGCTAGTTTTCAGATTTCCAGCTCAGCAGCATCAGGCTACCACGCATTGCCAGTGTCAAACATCTCTCCCTCCAGTTCCTTCTGTGCATGTTGAAGGCAGCTCTGGTCTTCACGGTCTTCCACTTACAGACCAAACCTCAGAGAGCTGTTCCCACTGCAGAGGCTGCCTTTGGTAGCCAATCATGGCAGAGATGTACTCTGCAGCTGAGGGTAATTTTAATTCTGCTGTGGAAATTGTCTGAGTACCATGCAATAGAATTCCGAATGTTTTGCTTTGTAGTAAAAAAAAAAAAAAATACCAGAAAGTAAACATGTAGACTTCTTGGGGAAAACTTCAGATGTGAAAAGAATGTCAAGCATTTGAACTTGGGGCCAAGGCTAGGATCTCAAACTATGGTTTCTCTTGTATGCTCTGCCAGTACGCAAAATGTGCCAGAGGGCTCACATTTGTCCTGTCTGGTGAGAAGCTGGCGAAAGTGCTGGCCCTTTAATCCCACGCAGTCCACAGAGCTCCATGGCCAGTGTCCTCTCCTGGGAGCCGCACTCCATCTTCTGCAAGGCAATGTGCCTATTATCACCAAGCATTCAAGACAGGTTAACTCCCGGGAGGGTTGCATAAATGGTTCAAGGATTACTAAAAATCTTTGGTGCATCTTTCTCAGGGGGAGGACACAACTCTAAACGGACTCCAACACATATTAGTTTAACAAAATAAATAAAGCCAGAGCAGGTATCTTGCTTTGTGGATTCAGCACAAAGCAAGGCAGGATGGGGAAACCCGCCATTATGATAACAGGGCCATTCAACATGTGGCTATAGGCGATGATTCTGTATTCACACTTCCATAATAAACCTATTTTCAGGGGCTTATAATTCAACCATAAAATCTGCTCCATACTTAAACTTGGCAGAACACAACTCTCAGACTCAGAGCTCAGAAGCTTCCCCTTCCTTAAGAAATTTTTTTAAAGATGTGTTTTGGATGAGCTTAAATTCATGGTGCCAGAAATATCAGGGATTTGAGTGGCTATTTTCCTTTAGTTGATATCTCGAGACAACTAATCCGTTCCTATGTAAAAGGAGACCTTGGTTTTTTGATCAGTTTTGCCTGAAAGGCTGTCAAGTCGGAAAGAAGTTAAACAGCAATCTGAAATGAATTAGAGAGCATTAGACAATAATTAAACTGAAATTAGGGCATCATTTATTCATCAAGTCATCATGAAGAAAAGAATCCACTCCTCCTAGATACCTTTAAAATATTTAGAGATCTTAAACGCCTTTGCAAGCAGGGAGAGAATGAAGAGCTTGTTTCTGCTCAGAGAGGTTTCTTGGTGACAGTGACTGAATTTTAAATGACACTGCACTGCATGCGGGAGGCAGAGAGTGAAGCTGCCTCGTGCTGTGTCTGTAGAAAGAACTGATGGGTAAATCACCCACCTCCCCAGGATGGGCACTGAGTCCCCAGGGCTAGGTGGGACAAAGTCAGCAGGTGGATGAGATGCCCCTATTGTTTCCTCCCAAGGAAATAACTGCTGTGGGCAGTGGGGGCTCCCTGCCTCCCTACAGGTGCAGCTGGGAAGAGCCAGGCAGTCCATGCCTGGGAATCTTGCTCTATTTGGAGAAGGCAGCACATGCTCAAGCCCAAGCCTCACCTTCTCCGTCTAAAGCTTAGGGGTGTTCCAGGCTTTTGGAGAAAGCCTCAGCATGGAAAACTGAAACAGGAATACCCTGAGGTACACTGTTAGTACACACAGGCCCTGTCCAGGTGGCTGTGGCTGAGATCAGCACCCCAGGTCATGTTAGAGGGCCCCAATGGATCCTTCCCAACAGCAGCACTCCCTGGCTCACACTCTGCAGAGTCCTCAGCTGCAAGCAAACACTGGCTGAGATACCAACAGCACCTGCTTCTGTGAGTAGGAAGCCCCTTGGCCAGTGCTCTGAGCTCCCTGAGCAGTCCCCATGTAGGACCTTCACAGGCGAGTTGGGGACAGCAGACAGCTGAAGGAACAAACTTGGTTCCCCTGCTCAGGGCTGGGGTTTGGATATTTGTTCTCTGTGTGACGTTCAAACTCTCATCCACAGAAAACTAAGGGAGACGCTAGAGACCACTGCTTTGGAAGGGAGTCAAATGTCCCGCTGCTCATGGTTCTCATGGGACTCTCCTTTCTGCTACCCTCCACTCCTGCTGATTGCCACTACGGTTCTCACTGAACCCTGCCGGGTTCTTCCTGCTCTGCACACCTATCATTTAGATCGTTCGCCACCTCCTTGAAGCCTTCCCAAACTGCTTCTCTTCCAGAGAACTCACCATCACTTGGTCTAGACTTTGGACTCCTGCCATTCTGTGTCCTGGGGGCTACAACCTCTGCCTGGGGACCTCCTTCAAGGACAGGATCTGGGCTATTTCATTCGTTCTATCACTTCCTGCCTTTCTTGGCACTCACGACCAATGTGTCAATCAAGGAGGTGACGCACTTCCCCAAAGGTGGCTTCCTTCCCTTGGCAAACCCAAGGGTGACAGAGCACATGAGGACTAGTGTAGACGCATGGGGGACAAACACACAGGAATGTAAGGGGAAATCCCTACAGGGCCGCCCTGCCAATCATCCTGCAGTAGGACTGCCTGGGGCCTCTGGGAATTGGGCACTCTCCCTTGCCATGGCTTCAGGTGTTTTGATGGTGCCCTGGGGACAGAGGGTGCAGGGAGAGGGTCCTCTACAACTCCACAAACTATACCACAGCCAGCATGTGGTATAGTGGGGTGCATTCCAGCAGTGAAGGAGTGGGGTGCATTCCTCCCCTCAAAATGCTGCTAGTTCCCTTAGAAACTCAGGCCCACAAGTTACCCAAACCTCCCCCATGTACACGTGGCTCCCGGGAACTGGCAGCAGCTGCCTCACCTCAGAGCTTGTCAAGCAGGAAGGAGCCCAGGGAGCTGTCCTGAACTATGAGAATGGCAGCAACCCCATTGCTTCAAAGATGGTGACTCCATCCACCTGGCAGTGATTCATGTCCAAGAGTGGGAAGGTATCCATTACAGGGCGTTTGGGTAAGGCTTATCCAGGGGTCCCTGGATGCCATCTTGGTCACTTGCTGTAGTCCATGTTGCCAGACAGTGACTTACTCATGAAGGGGCTGCACCCCTAACTCAGAGGAGAGCAGTTCCAGTTTACCCCCAATGCCTGCGACGTGCCTTGCATGTGTCACAGTGTATTTGAGGTACATGACCTCAGGTTTGCCAGTGATTCTGAGCTGGCACAGTGCTTAGCAGAAGTAACTAGAATGTTGACGGGGAAGGGATTTTACCTACCATTTTAAATTTTGTGCTGTTGATGACTTTCTCCCTTTCAAAAACACCATTTAAAGGAGGTGGATTTCCTAAGAGAATTTTCAGTGTTTTTTGAATAGAACCTTAACTCTTCCCATTATGTCACTTTGCTTCCCTGGTGTTATTAATCATTGATATGAGCACAGTTTTATGACTTGTCTTGAAACAAACTCAAAGAAAAGCTTACGCTGGAAAATATATACAGTGAGATCTGTTGGAACTGAAGGTGGGTAAAAATAACTCTGTCTCTCTCCCTCTTCCTCATTCTTTATTGCTTTCTTCATTAGTATTTTCCCGCTTGTCTTTCCCTCCTCTTTGCCACTCCAGTTGCTGAATTGCCTGCACTTCCCAGTTGTGCGAACGCGGGAAGGGAGACAGTGCCTTCTGGGGAGCTGAGAAAGTGCCGTCAGATGATGAACAGATGAGAGCTAGAAAGTGTAGCATTTCAAAGCTGCCAAAACTTTGTGGGAATATTTTACATTTCAGTGGATTCATCTGTTTCACAGCCATTGTTTGCCTGGTGCGCACCCCTTTGAGACATGTGCTTTTGGTTTGGCTCTTTATTGGTTTTGTTCTTCATTTCTACTCTTTCCTTTACATGGGCACATAGGAAATCATAACTAAAATCATTTTCATAAAGTGGTGTATGGTGTGAATAGCAACAAATATCCCCTTTCTTCTGAGGAAGAGACAAACCAGAAACCCATTCGGGGTGTCTGATCATCAGTCACATGGCTGGGGCTGCTTTGGGTGGGGATGGAGCAGGTTGTAGGAGAGGTCCTGATTACAGACCAGCACCCATGAGTTTAAACCTCGCTAATCTTCGTGCCACTACCCAAAGCACCCACTTGATAGATTTTTATTGCAAGGTAATTCCAAGGAAATGCTTCCCCGTTGTTTCTCCCCACCTAAACAGATTTTAGTCTGTATGGAAACTTGAGTCTTTAAATACCATCATTTGGAGAAAGCATTTGGTGAAGCGGTTAACTGGCTTCTCGGGACATCCACAATACCTCTTGGGGTATCAAGGATCCAGTCCTCGTTCTGCTCCCAAGATTCTAGTTTCCTCAGAATGCATGCTCTGGGGAGGTAGCAGGTGACAGCCCAAATATTTCGGTCCCTGCCACCTACCTGGAACACCTGAACCGAGTTCTTGGCTCCTGGGTTCAACCTGGTCCAGCCCTGGCTGTCACAGGCATTTGGAGGGTGGATAAGAATGCACTCTCTCTTCACCCCAACTCCTTTTCAAATAAATAAAAATAGTTTTTTCTTTTAATAAAATGGTTTATTAATGCCAAGGGAGGCATTTGTCTCAATGTTTTTCACTACAAGTCCATGCAAACCGTGTCCCTGCACCTGACTTCCACAGACTAAGCAGACAGGAAGCCTGGGAATTTCTACTGGCAACATTGTAATAGATGGAGATCCTTGATCATAGTGGGAGGAAAGAACGGATAGCTTCAATATCAACGTATGTGTGTTCGTGTGTGAGAGAGGGAAAGATTGAGGAGGGGGCAATGTGAAGTCACACAGATCTGTAACAGTAAGTAGGAGGACCGGGCCATTTTTTCATGTGACGATGACACAACGTTCTCTGTTGACTGGCTCATTTAGGGACTTTGGGCTGTGCTTACCACACGACCCTAGACAATACAACACTTATCTATCTATCCATCATCTATCTATCTATCTATCTATCTATCTATCTATCTATCTATCTATCACATATCTGTTCTCACCAATCACCTAATTGTGTATCATCTCTACTCAGCTTGTCATCTATAAAAATCCACATAAGGTAAGTCACCAGAACTTGCTTCTCAGAGGATGAGTAGCAGACCTTCTTTTATCCCAGGCATCATGGCCTTCTTATTCTGGGTTGTGTGCTCAAGCTACAAATATCACACGCACCTGGGTGGTGGAGGTGGCAGGGATACAGGGGGAGAGGTGCAGACCTGTATGTTCACAAAGATGGGGGCTTTCGTAGAATGGAAGGGTCATGCTTAATCCTCTCTGTTTGCAGTGCCAGAAATATCAACAGTTTCTGTCTCAGCTCCTGGGTGCTGGTCATGGTGTGTACAAATGGCACCACTGCAGAATGTCAGGCTTGACAGTGCCCCACACTGGCACATGCCCACGTTGCGAGTGTGCCAGTTATGGCAATTAAAGTGCTCGGCTGCGAACAGCTTCCCTCGTGCCTCTTCCTAAGCAATCCAGAGCATCTCCAAAATGGGGGGAAAAAAGGAATTAAATGATAGATTCACTTGGGTGCAAAATTTTTAAAATCCATGTGTAGTCTTTACAAAAAAAAAAAGTGATTTTTCACACAATTTGCCAAGACCCCTGGTGTGCATGGATTTCAGTATGTTTTTTTGCACCCAAAAAGCTTTATCTCTTAATTCCATTTTTCACACACTTTTGGAAGTACCTTCGAATTTCTACCCAAAGGAGAAATATTATTGTGACAGCAGTCACTGCAAATGGATTTTGAAATGACATGAAGTTAAATAATCCAGTCAGAGGAAGCCAAAATTAACTAATTAATTGTAGCAGAACCCACTCATTGGTCATTTGGCACATGTATAGGTATGTGCCAAGTACTTTAGCTTTTTAAAAAATTATTTAGTTATTTGAAAGGAAGGATAACAGAGAGAAAAAGAGGGAGAGACAGATCACCTACCTTCTAGTTAACTTCCCAAATGGTTGCATTGGTCAGGGATGGTCCAGGCCCAAGCCAGGTCTCTATGGTGGGTTACAAGGATCCAAATATTTGGACCATCATCTGCTGCTTTCTCAAGCGTATTATCAGGGAACTAGATCAGAAGCAAAGCAGTCAGCACTTGGACCTGCTAAATGGTATGATAGCACAAGCAGTGGCTTAACCCACACAACAACAACATCTCTACCAATTGCTTTATTTTTATTTAAGTACTTATTATTTATTTTTTTTTATGAAAAGTCATAGTCACAGAGAAAGAACAAGAGACAGAGTGAGAGATGTTCTATTGACTGGTTCACTACCCAAATGATCACAATAGCCAGAGCCGGGCTGCTTCAAAGCCAGGAGGCAGGAATTTCTTCAGTGTCTCCCACTTGGGTGCAGGTCTCAAGGCCCTGGGCCATCCTCTGCTGCCTTCCCTGGCCATTGGCCAGAAGCTGGATCAGAAATGGAGCTGCTGGAACTCTAACTGGCGCCTGTATGGGATGCTGGCACCACAGGGGAGGCGAGCCTGCTATCATTTGGTGCTGGCCCCCAACTGCTTTAACACCGTGGTTTAGCCTCGTGACATCATTATGAGGAAGATGTTATTTTCAATTAATAAAATGAGGGGATTTCAGCTCAAAAATGTGTGCAGTTTACCCAGAGTCACAACCAGTAAGGCCAAGATATTAACACAGGGTTGTTGATCTCAAATATGAGTGTTGAACCACTGATTGTATCATCAAACAATCCCCTTGGCTGGAGGTCAGGCGGCTAAGAACAAAATACCATCAAGCCATGGGCGTGAAATATAAAATATTACCTTAAAATTCCAGACCAAATTATAGATAAGTTCAAGCCATTTGAAATTACTGACATATAACACATTAACATGTGTGGCTCAATCCATAAAACGGTAATATCATTTACTTTAAACTTGTTCTTAACAAACAACAAGTTTTCTCAACTTCAACTAGTCAAAATTATTGATTCAGTTGGATTAATGCTACTCATTCATCCATTCATTTATCAAACACTTTTTTTAAAGCTTCATTTTATTTTTATTGGAAAGTCATATATACAGAGAGGAGGAGAGATAGAGAGGAAGATCTTCTGTCCGTTGATTTGCTACGCAAGCAGCTGCAATGGCCGGTGCTGTGCCAATCCGAAGCCAGGAGTCAGGAGTTTCTTTTGCGTCTCCCACATGGGTGCAGGGTCCCAAAGATTCAGGCCATTCTTGACTGCTTTCCCAGGCCACAAGCAGGGAGCTGGATGGGAAGTGGAGCGGCTGGAATTAGAACCGGTACCCATATGAGATCCCGGTGCATGCAAGACGAGGGCTTGAGCCACTAGGCTACTGTGCTGGGCCCAACAAACATATTTGTTCCTCCTACCCATCAAACTGTGAAAGGCACTGAGAATATGATAGCAATCAAAACAACTCGTCACTCAGTGCATCTGTTTTTAATAGACTGGTCAAATTAAGAAAAGCATCTTTGTGAATTGCAAATTTGTTTCTGAAAAACAAATCTTGCTGGGTGGGACAGGTACCATGGCATGGGGGATTAGGTCTCTAACTGTGGTGCCAGCATACCATATAGGCTTTGGTTTCAGTTCTGACTGTCCCACTTCCCATCCAGCTCCCTGCTAATGGCCTGGTAGGCAATGAAGGATGATGCAAGTCCTTGGTGCCCTGCACCCTTGTGGGAGACCCACAAGAAACTCATGGCTCCTGGCTTTGGACCAACCCAGCTCCAGCTGTGGAGGCCAGCTGGGGAGTGAACCAACGGATGGAAGATCTCTACCTCTGTCTCTCCTTCTCTCTCTGTAAATCTGCTTCTCAAATACAACTAATTAAAACTTCAAAAATTATGTCTTACAATAAAACCATCTTAATTCTTACAATGATCCATATTCTCAATTGCTGGAAGCTGAACCTGTCGTGTTTGTTGTCCCCTGCTTCTAAGGTTAGAAATGTGATTAACACATTTTCTAAAGACTTTTCACAAGTTCTACAACAAAAACATCCCATATGGTAAACCTTCTGTTATTTGAGGTTTTGTTAAGTAATATACACAGTAACTCAATGTGTTTTCAAATACTGCCTGAGTTCTTGACTTCAAATAATAGATTGTTGTCTTGCCTACAATTTGCATAGCATTGGCTTCATAATCAAATTAGCTGAATTTAGCCTTTCCCACCTGCCACTCACCTTGTATTCTTCCGGGTTTTCAGTTTGAGGTGTTCTCATCCAGCTCGGGGAAATATATTGTGAACTGGATTTTCCAGGAAATGCACAGTTGTTTCCAGCTGTTGAATTTTTTTTTCAGTGGATTTCACTTTTGAAAGTGATTTTGGGTCCACAGGAAAAGAGTGTAGCAAGCACAGGGAGTTCTTGCTATCTCCCACCCCAGCACATCCACAGCCTCCTCGCAGGATTTTATAGTTTGTAAAGATGTTTAGATCTGGGGCAGTGTGGGGGGGCGGGGTGAGGGAAAGGTGTTGAAAGGAAGCTTTGGAGCTAGAGTTGTTTGAATCATGAGCAAAATAAACCAAACGATAGAACCCAATGATGACCGGTGTGATTTACTTTACGAACTCAGAAGCTCATGCATCCTGACTTTGGCCTGGCCAGGGAGCAAACCAGTACGTGGATTATACTCTCTCTCCCCGAGTCTAACTTTTAAATAAATAAATAAATCTTTATAGAAGAAGAGGTAACAACTAAATACAATGTGGACTCTTGGGTAGCATGTAGGACACAAAGGGGGCATACACAAATAAAAAGTAGGTGAAGTTTGACTAAGGTCTTTTGCTAAGTGCACTAAGCCAGTGGGTGATGCCTGACTCTTACTGTTCTCTAGTTTTGTGAGCTAGCTAGCATTTGGAGAAACGGAGAGATGGCAACTATATTTACACCTTTTCTCACAGTCTGAAAGGAAGTCAGAATTTTTGAAGTTGATGGGAAAACTCAATGGCTTTGTTACATACTGATTGTCTTTCTTTGATTTTACCAAAAGCACACTCAGTTATCCCAAGCTGATACAGCTAAATAATACTGACCTGATGTCATCAAGAAATTTATTTTAAAAAAATTGTACTGATTTATTTGAACAGTTGAGTGGCTGTATGAGAGATTTTTGCCACCCTTTGGCTTACTCCCTAAAATGCTTGCAACAGGTAGGTCAGGTGGAAGCCAAGAGTCAGAAACTTCCTCTAGGTTTCCTACTTGACAGGAACCTGAAACCATGAGACAGATACCTGCTGCCTCCCTAGGTGCATATAAGCAAGAAGCTGGATCAGAAGTGGAGGCAAGACTTGATCCCATGCATTCTGATATGAGATAACGGCGGGGAGGGTAGGGTCCTGGGCGCCACGCTTATCTTGCTCTTATTGGGTTATTATTGTGCAGTTGTCCAGCTAGGATGGCCATGGGGCATAAAAACACTGAGAATCAGTGACTGTTTCATGTTGCAGATGTAGTCCTTGTTTTCTCAACAAGATAAGTAGGACCAATTTTCCTTGCTAACAAGAAATCTTGATCTACCCACTAAATACTGAGAGAGGAGCCCAATGTGGGCAGCTGATAGCTGTTAGTAAAGATTTCAATGGTGTCATATGCCGAAGTGTTCTCTGCCTCAGAACCAGAGGGTCTAGGCTAGCGAAGTCTCAGTTTGTAGAGATGAGAAACACAAGTTTTCCAAGTGCATTCTGGGAGTGATGGTGGGAGAGGGAAGCCTTGGGTTTCCTGACCTATGTACTTGTCAGAGATGCAGAACCAAATGGCAGCTGTTGGTTGGTTCACATCTTTAATGACAGTGTCCCAACACTACAAGTGTTACCCCGAGGCATGCATCCAAGCTGAGCTGTGACAAGGTCATCCAGGCATTCTATCAGGCTCTCAGCTCCTAGTTGATGCAGACAGCAGGACTAATGGATACTTTGCACATTACCGCCTGCTGTCTTCCTTCCCTACAAAGGAGGCCTAAGATGATGCGATGTAAGATCCCATGGCAGTAAATCAGATACCTCTGTGGATTCCAGCAGGATTCCCAAACAACAGTTCTGGCAGACAGCTTCAGCTTGGGCAGGAAAGGCAGACCCATCTGTGGAATGTATCTCAGACCTAAGTACAGGGTTTGTTCCCTCCAAGATCCTGTGCAATTGCCAAGTTATTCTCCCCCAGGGAACAGCAACATGCTGCAGGCTCACCACTGCAGCTGTCACACCTGCCTCCAGCAATAGACGCATCAGCTATGGCAGAAAGGAGCCACACAACTGCTCCATTCTTGGATGTGTCCTACAGGCACCAGGGTGGTCAAAGACAGGGTGTTGGCTACACACTCTGTTCACCGTGTTGTCCAATACCTTCTTTATAGGGGGCACTCCTTGGTGAGCCACAAAGATCTGCACATTATGCTCCTATCCACCTGCCCTACCCAGGCCGCAGTGCTCCTGATCCCTTCATCTCTCTCCATCCTGATACTTGCCCAGCAAGGCAGCCCATACACCACTCCTCAAGAGCTGGCCTATCTACGCACATCATTCCTCTCTCCACATCAGTTTGCTAGGAAGAGTTCCCCTCACACTCTCCTCAGGATCACCCCAGGTGAGCAGTCTACTTACTGGGGCAGCAGCCAGCTCAGCCTGCCTTGACATTGAATCGACTTCTCCCTAATCCCCAGAGGGGGCTTTCCTTCCTCCTTCAGCTCTTCTCCTGCGGCCATGAGTGTGGGCTAGGGCAGAGGTCAGGTACTGGAGAACTCATGCTCCATTTCCCAGCCATCTCCTGCAGGAAGTGGACCCCTGACCCTTGGCTAAAGATGTCAACCTGAGCGTACCTGGTCCCAAGGTCAAGGGAACACAGGCTTGCAGTGTCTGTCCTACTAGGAAAACCCCAGCTACCAAACGGAGATACAGGAAAAATTTCTCTTCACTATATTAACCAGGAATAAATTTAATAATAAAGTCATAGAGCCCATATAAAACATATATAAAGCTATAAAATCTTATTGAATGTCTTAAAATAAGACCTGAAAAAAAATGGAGACATATAGTATTCCCAGTATAAAAAAACTCATGCCATAAAAACATCTAAATTAGCTTTGAAATGAAATGCAATTCAATCCAGCATTCCCATGCCTCTTTCTGGGGGTCTGGGGTTGCACAAAACTCCTTTTAAGATTCTATACAGTGATCTATGGATAATACAAGGGTGCAGAGAAGTTTAAAGGAAAGCTATCTGAGGGATTGCCTTAAAAATCATGAATATCTTGAAACTCACTCTGCTGTATCTATTATGCATGAGGGCTCTTCAACAAGCACACAGAAAATGTGCCAAGTATTGTAAAATAACTACGCATGAATTTCAAATTGTTTGCACCCAAATAGACTTCTAATTCCATTTTTCTGCAAACAGTTTGGAGTAGCATCACCTGTGTGTAAGCATGCATACAACATTAAACTGCACTATAATCTAGACAAAACAGCACCGAGAGCAGAATCAGATCACACAGCAAGATCAAAATTTATCCAGAATTAGGTTTTGCCAACGAGGTGGCGTTTTATCACAATGCACGGGCTCACTTTTATCTTCATCGATACAGGACCCACGGGCTGGGAGTAGATTGCCCAAGCTCAAATTAAACTTTATAAATTAAAAATAAATTCCAGATGAAACACTTAAGATGAGGAGTGTATGCTAAGTTCAGTACTCTCCACAAGCACAAGGCTGCTTTAGAAAGTTCCTGAAAAGTGGACTTAAAAGCACGGATGCCAACTTCAGCTCTTCTCCTGGGGCCACGATTGTGAGCTAGGGCAGAGGTGAGATCCCGGAGAACTCATGTTCCATTTCCCAGCATCTCCTGCAGAAAACGGACCCCTGACCCTTGGGTAAAGATGTCAGCCTGAGTGCACCTGATGCCAAGGTCACCATACACCATACTTTCACCGTACAAGGAAAATGTCTAACAAAACGATGCCTGTGACTTCCTTTTTTGGTACCCAAATAATCTCATGCCTGTAATTCCAATTTCCCACAAATGTGGTAACATCCCCTTTAAACTCACACTGGACTTGTAACTCGGGCAAGGACTGAAGAGAGCTGGATTGTGTCTGCTTAGATGTTCACACCAGCTTCAGGGGGAGGGATGGGGAAGAGCACGGGTCTGGGTCCCCCGTGTGTTCAGACCGTGCATGTTTTCATCCTAGCTTGTCCGTATTAAGCTTGGACAGCCACTTCCCATCTCCCTCAAACTACTCACACACAAAACATTGTGAAGATGTAAAGAAATGACCTGGGTAAAAGCCTGAAAGCAGTTGGTGCTGGCCCACAGTCAGCATTCCAAATCTGCTAGCTGCTGCTCTTCTTGGTCAAAGCATCAAGTTAAGTCATCTTGGTTGTTTCCAGAGAACGTCTTCACCAGCATGCAGATGACTCAGGGTTAACACATGGACCCTGGCCCATAAACAGACCAGGCCAGAGTCATAGTTCTTGTCCCTGTCCCTTCCCAGCAGCACCTGCCCTTCACTCAGCAATGGCACTGTCATTGTTCAACCAGCTCTGTGATGTTAACACGTGGTTGTTGACTTTCCTTGGTCATCTTTCACTGAAGCTGCTGTCTCAGTCCGGGTGAAAATCCAACCTGGCTGGACCTACTGTCCTTTGCTATGTTTTTTTTTTTTTCTTTCTGAACAAATGGCCCCATTTCCTACAGCGAGGGTACAAGCAGAGCCTGACTTGACCATGTCAGGTTAGGTTAATCCCTGGTTCTTTTTGGACTTTCCAACATTTTCCCCACTTCTGAGCTGAAGCCACAGAGGGTTCTGTGAGATCGGAGTTTCAAGAAAGTCGTGAGAGATAGTGGTGTGCTGAGACATGTCTGCTTCCCTCGGTAGCTGCAAACCCTCACCTCGTGGGAGGCCCCAGCCATGACTTCTGATTCCTCCCAGAGCTCAGCTCCTGCATGGTTTGCAAGGAGCCCTTTCTCATCCTAAGCTAGGGCCTCGAGCTGCTCACGTCACCCTGAAATGAGTAACTCGCTTTCAGCAGAGGAAGCAAGCCTAGATTAAGTTCTGCCATGTGACCACCCCAATACACTCAGTTCTCTATAGGAGCACTGCCAACTTGCCAAGGGCATGAACGACCTAGATTTTAAACTTTGTATTTTTGGAATAGAAAGATGCACAAGAGGTTGCGAAAACAATAATACTAATCAAGAATTTTTCCTGTAGACCTTATTCCAGCTTTCCTCAAGATGAACTTTTCTATAACTGTGGCTTGGCATGTGCTTGGTACTAATTGCTTCTTTGTCACCTAAGATGCTTCAAGGTGTACCAGGTTCCAACCCTTCTTAGCTAGGTGTGGTCTTGATCTTGGAAGAACCACCTTCCTGCCTCCTCCAACACTACTTAAACTCATTGACCAGAATTTAAGCAGTAATACATGAGAAAATGGTTCTTGGAAGTTACCTCCTCTTTGCTGATTCTGTAACTTTTATGCTAAAAGTTGTTCACACAGGGTCGGGTGTTTGGCCAGTAGCTAAGACGTCCATGTCTGTGTCTGTTACCTCAGTGCCTGGGTTCGATGGCCGGCCCCACTTCCACGTCCATGCTCCAGCTAATGCAGATATCCTGGTAGGCAGCAGGTGCCCTGCCATCCACACAGAAAACTGGATTAAGTTCCTAACTCACAACTTTGGCCTGACCCAATCCCAACCATTGTGGACACCTGGGGCAGTGAATGGGTGGATCGGAGTTCTGGTCTCTCCCTCCTCTCTCTCTTTCTTTCTCTTTGCCTCTCAAATAAGTTAAAAAAAAATTAAGTTGATAATACATAGATATATGTATATCCATGTATCCACACCCAAAGAAAAATAATCCGCATTTATAATTATTCATTTAAAATGAAGAGCACTCAAAATCAAGTTTTGAAAGCAGCTGCGTATTTACTTCAAATCCTTATTTATCAACATATCCTAAAAGTAACTATTTTACACCTCAACACATGCACAAATGTACACAAAGTCCTCACGTTCTCTTTGGCATGTTCTTGCTTCAAACACTGGGCAGAAGTTATTTGACTGTGGCTGAGAACCAAACTAAAAGGAAAGGAAATGTGAGGCTTCTGATCTTACAAGTCCAAGATGCTGCTTCCTGCAGGTGGAGCCCTGGAAGAGTTCGTGCATGCAATGTGTTAACGGTGGCCAAGTGATGGCCACCCATGGGCAGAATCACATCAAAGAAATGGGCCGCTGGGCACCTCTGCCAAAGACAGACAAATCAGGAGCTGAATGCGCGAGACGGAGACACCAACAACCTGGGCGTAGTTAGTTTTCATTTCTCATTTTGGTGAAAATTCACTTTCTTTTATACTGGCACTGATCAGTCACAGCAAAAACATTAAGTTTACATTGGGCTGTTCATCGTCTTCAGCTAATTCAATCTGGTGAGCATCATTTCCAGAGGAGGAGCCGGCCTTGTGGTACAGCTGGTTAAGCTACACCTGGCAACACCAGGATTCCAGTTCAAGCCCCAGCAGCTCCATTTCTGATCCAGCTCCCTGCTCTTGTGCCTGGGAAAGCATCAGAGGAGGGCCCAAGTGCTTGGGCCTGCCCTCATGTGGGGGAAGGTCCTGACTCTTGGTTTTCTGCCTGGCCATTTAAGGAGTGAACCAATGTCTGTCTGCTTCTCTCTCTTTCAGATACATGAGCAAATCTTTAAAAGAAAAATCCCCAGAGGAATAAGAAAAATGCCCCTTAGGAGGCCATATCAACTTATGCCAGCTCAGAGCTTCTGTGTCCTTTCAAAGAACAACAACAACAACAACAAATGGTGTTGTTGTTTTGTTTTGTTTTTGTTTTTTTAATGCTAGCCAGGGCCCAGCATGGCAACCTAGCAGTACACTCCGGAATCCCACATGGGCACCAGCAGTGTCCTGGAGGCTCCGCTTCCCATCCAGCTCCCTGCTTGTGGCCTGGGAAAGTAGTCGAGGACAGCCCAAAGCCTTGGGACCCTGCAACCATGTGGGAGATCCGGAAGAAGCTCCTGGCTCCTGGCTTCAGGTCAGCTCAGCTCCTGCCATTGCAGCCACTTGGGGAGTGAATCAGCGAACAGAAGATCTTCTTCTCTGTCTCTCCTCCTCTCTGTATATCTGACTTTCCAATAAAAATCAATCTTTTTATATTTAATGCTAGCCATCCAAGTAGGTAGCTTCAGCCTCTGTAGGGATTAATGGAATTCTTCTCCAGAATGAATGAGTGTCATTTCCCAGCGCTTTGCTGCTAGTTCACCAAATAGTCACTCTTCCCGATTTTGTACAACAGAGCTGTATTTCTCAGCTTCTCCCACAGCCAGCAGTGACCACATGACCAACTTCTTGAGTGGTAAGTAGGCAGAAGTTACTAGTTCCAACTTGTGCATTCTCTCTCCCTTCTTTGTTCCTGGGATGCAGATACGGTCATTGAAACTGCAGAAGCCATTGTGCTCGCTCTTACTTTTCTGAGCATCTTTTATCTCAGCCCAAGCTCCCTACTTACTTAACTTTGCTTTGCTCTATGTCTTCATTTGTGAAGTTGAACAACAGAGGTAATTAGTCCTCGTTGAGGCTAGAGGACCTCGGCAGAGTGACTGCATGCAGGGAGAGCTTGGTCAAAGACAGATGTGTTTTGTAGAAGTAAAAGCAGTAGACTAAATGACGCTAATCTGTGAAACACTATAGAACCATTATTAGACAATTCTAACAAAGAGAGCTGAGGTCTAACCAGGAAACACTTAAAATGCTGTTTTGTGAAAAGCACTGTTTTGTGAAAAGAGCATGTTGTGTAGTCTTAAAGAGAGCGATGTGAATATCTGAGTCATAATAAAGTTCTAGAGAAATCTAATGTCAGAGGGAGAAATAAAACATCAGTTGGCACCAGCTGTTGCTTTACGGGGCAAAGGAGTTAGATGGAAGGAAACACTTGTTAGCTTGGAAATGAGCTTGGTGTCCTCAATGGCGCTGAAGACTGGGCTCCAAGGGGATGCAACTGTCCTGACGGTGCTTGCCTCTCAGGGCTGCAGTAAGCAGCAGCAGGGACTCCTTGACACTGGTCCTTCACATCTTTTGCAGGGTATTCTGGGCTGGACCCTTTAAAATCCCCATCACAGGCTTTCCATGCATTTTCAGTAGAAATTTCCCCAAAATCTCTAGAGTTGGCCACAAACTTACGCTAGGATTCCAAAACATTTCCAATTCCTAAAGTAGAGACTGAGACTGATTTAGACATCAAATGGCTTAGATCATTGGCATTAATGAAAGAAAATATTATTTTAATGTCATCTTTGGCTTCAAATCAAGGAGCTGTAATTTGCTCCCAATTTGGAAACTACCACCTTCCAGGAAGCGCTGTGTGATTTGTTCTGGAAAGGTTGAGAGTAAAGATGGCAAGGCAACCCTGGAGCCCCTGAGAAAACTCACATGAAACCCCCATGGAGCAGAAGCCTTTCTTTTCTATTTTAATTTGGAATACTCAGAAATCCCAAATTACTGTTGTTATTCATTTCACAATTGCCCTAGCCGCTAAACAATCCAACAAAAGATTTGGGCAAGCCACCAAATTCCCTGCCACTCTTTCGAATCCGTGGTCCAGACCTAAACGCTGAGATCACTCTTAACCACGGGGGGGAACCAAGTGCTCAATCTTCCCTTCCATCTGGGGTTCCTGTTCTACCTGAATACCCCTGGTGGAAGCATGAACCCATTAGGGGACCCCCACAAATCCATGTCCACATGGTAGAAGGGAATGAGGTGAAGAGAGACAATCAGTTAAGTGCTTGTGCCTGTACTAATACAGGCTAACTAGAAGGATCTTAAAGGTGGGCCATACTGATAGCTGGAAGTGCATTTCATGTGCACGCCACTGGCTGACTAGGAGTGGTTTTTGGAATCTTGCACAGGGAGTTCTGAGGCTGAGTGTGGACTAGGACGGAAGCAGAGCTGGAGGGTCAGCAGGGTCAGCCATGTATCCGGCAGTGGGAAACAGGCCACGAGGATTGGGGCTTCTGACTCGCAAGAACTCTGCTCTCACAGGAAGGCTATTGGGTCAGATATCTGCTTATAACCCACTAGTTTCTAGGCCTCTGTGTTATAACCCAAAAGTTTCAGGTGACTTACAAACACTTGCATGCCAATCCAGGACTCCAGACCTGTGGCCATCTGTGCTTGCGTTGGGCCTGAGAATAGTCCCATGAGTCACATCATTCAATGTCCTCATCTGTGTAATCAAACAGTGGGCTAGCCCAACCGAGGTCCCTCCAGCCTCCCACCATATGCTGCTCAATGTGTTGCACACAAACCAGAGAAAGATCATCTGGAAGGCAAAAGGGCTTCCAGGTCTGTGTCACATGCCAGACACCCAGATCAATATGGCCTCATTTAACCCTTAAGATGACCCTCTGGGTGTAGTGGCTGTCATCACCCCGTTGCACAGATGGGAATGCCAAGGCTCTTGGGACCCTGGAAGGGGAGAGGGGCTACCAGGATTAGAACCGGTGCCCATATGCGATCCTGGTGTGTGCATCATGAAGACTTAGCCACCCTGCTCCCTGACTGTGGCCTGGGAAAGCAGCTGAGGACAGCCCAAAGGCTTGGTATCCAGCACTGGCATGGGAGACCCAGAAGAAGATCCTGGATCCTGGCTCCGGATCAGCATACTTCTGGTCATTATGACCATTTGGAGAGTGAATCAATGGATGAAAGATCTTCCTCTCTGTCTCTCCTCTTCTCTTTATATCTGCCTTTCCAATAAAAATAAATAAATGCACCAGGATCCCATATGGGCGCCAGTTATAATCCCGGAAGCTCCACTTCCCATCCAGCTCCCTGCTTGTGGCCTGGGAAAGCAGTCGAGATGGCCCAAAGCTTTGGGACCCTGCACCCGTGTGGGAGACCGGAAGAAGTTCCTGGATCCTGGCTTCGGATCGGCACAGCATCGGCCATTGCGCTCACTTGGGGAATGAATCATCGGACAGAAGATCTTCCTCTCTGTCTCTCCTCCTCTCTGTATATCTGACTTTCCAATAAATAAATAAATCTTTAAAAATATATATATTCAAATATTCTGTGGGTAGGTTCTCCACCCTTCCACCTAGCACTCAGCCCACCTCTTCAAGTTAGCCTTCTCGCAGAGTGCCCTGCCCCAGGAGTCAGAGCTGCACAGAGCATGGCAGTCTTGCATTGATGGTAAAAGGTAGATAGACATCTGGTCAAGTTTCATAACACACAGTTATCGAAACCTAAACATGAGCTGGGCTTTTAAAACAAATGGTGATTTGATGATTAGGAACCCAAACATGTCATCTACAGGGGAGTGTCTTGGACACATGTTCCACCTAGATTCTCAGAGTGGCACCCTCCTGCTTTCCCTGAACAACTTGAAGTCGAGACCACTGCCTTCCCTCTTCTGCGTTTGATTCAGGATGTTCTGGTGAGGAGCAAGGAGTCTCCCCCATGAAGTGGGTGGTGCTTGGCCGGCCCTGGGTTTGCCAACCAGTGCTCCAGATAAAGAGAAATCACTAGAAAAAAATGTAAGCCACGAAGATAGTTCTTATAAAAAAAAAAAGTATATTTTTAGTTTAGGTTGTGCATACTTCCAATAGAAATTAGTCATTCAAAGAAAATGATTTACAGTAATCTGATAAAATCCACATATTGTAAAAACATGTATTTAAAATATTTTCACGTTGATTGAGTAATGCATTTATAATATCTGAATCATATTTTAAGCAACATCACATCAGCTGGGAGTTCCTAGACAAACACACCAGAGGGGAGCCCCCTCCTTGAGACCTGAACTTAAAATTCTGTCCCTCCACGCCCCTCCCCCACTGCACTTGGGTCTGGATTTCGCATGAAAATCCAACAAAATACGAACATTGATTCGCTGCCATCCCGCTGTCCGGTGCTGCCAACAAGCCTGCTACGTTTTGTGGAAGCAGAACCGGCCCCCACCCCTGCCAATGCAGTCCACTCCAGGTGCACCTGCAAGCCGCCCGACAGCCCACCACCCTGCAAACTGTGCCTGGAAAAATTAGGCTATCTTTCATTAGCTATCTATCATGTGGCCGCAACCAGGCTGCAGGATATGAGGCCATTTAATTAGGCCCTGTACCACACTCTGGTGTGAAAAGGCTCTCAAAAGCTTTGAGTCCCCACTGCTTCACAGCAGGAAGTTGTTGGCGATAATTGACACAGGATTTCCTTGTTAACCAGCAGCAGACATGCCGGATTAAAGCGACAGAGATCTCCAGAAGAAAGTGAAAGAGATAAGAAGCTCCGAAGACTTCTGCTTATTTGGCACTCGAGGTTGGGGAGGAAGCAGCAATAACGCACTCAAGTGGCGAGTCCACCCGTGGAAGGGCGTCCCCTTATCAGACCCATTTCAGCTTGGCTGATCAAAGCTTGACGCCCTGGAAAATCACGTAGGCCTGGGGTTGGTTAGTTTATTAAGCGGCAGGTTTGGGGAATTATCACAGGTTTAAAGATGGATTGCAGTTTCCGTGAAGGGGGAGAGGATTATCGGGTTTTCATCTTAACAATTATAAAATATCGCGGCTGAAAGCATGCTTGCAAATGACATCATTTTCCACTGCCAACTAGACAGGTCATTGTGAGGCTGCCCAAGCGTTCTCAAAGAAGGAGGAGATGAACTCTGGGGAGCTCCGAGGATCAGGGGGCTGCAGGTGCCTGGTGCAGCTACCGGAGCCAGTGCCATGTCATAGGTCATTGTCTTTCCTTTCCTACTGGGGCCTTTGAGGTCAGCTTGTGTGAAAACGGGACTGTGGTCGGAGGATGCGATGCACGGACATGGGGGGATTCTGAAAATGTGGTTGTGAGAATTGAAACGAGGCAGGACCACGGGAGCGGGGTGAGGCCAGCGTGCAGTTCAGAGCTCGGACAATAACTGCCTGTGACTTCATCATGGGGCCTCACAGGAGCAGCTCATGTGCCATGGATAAAGGGCTGGATGCTGTAAATGCACATTCCAGGACCACTTCCCAGGACTGTGGGTTGGTGAAGGACTAATGCTTTGCAACTCTGCTGGCAGGTGTACTTGACCAAGGACCCAGGATAGAGATGAGCACTTCATTACAGGGGCTGTATCCTTGCCAGCCTTAAAAAGAAAATAACATCCCTCACCTCCCCACGCATTACTAAACAGATGTTTGTGGCAATAATAATAGTGAATTGGGGAAATGCTGTAGAATATTAAGACTGAAAATTTTTTAAAAATCCCTCCCCCAGCAGGTGATAAGCACTGAGAAAGTCCTGCCAGTCTTGTGGCTTTGTGTGCTCAAATCTGTGATTTCTCATAAAAGCAGGCTCATTTTTACGTTCTGGAGAAGGACATAATTTTGCTTAATATACCGTGGCATAGGAATGTTTCCTGCATTTAGGAAGCATTGGTTGAACGCATGATTTTGAGTTACGGCATTATGTATAATGAGATAATTTACTTGGGTAATCCCCAGTCGTTGGTGATTTAGATTGTCGTCAGGGCTTTGCTATTATATTTAAAGCCAAGCCGATCTGCCTGGAGTGTAACTCTGTTTACTTGTTTTACTGCTCCGATGGCAGAGTTCAAGTTGCAGGTAGACTTTCTGGCTCAAGGGCATCTGCATTTCCGACAACACGGATCCCTACTCAGACACGCAAATTTGCAACACAGCTGGGAAGGCGTTCTTCTCGTGTTGAAAGCAGCAGCTTCTCCTGTCTGCTCTCCGGGATGAAACAAACCACAGCAGCTCTTTCCTCAGCACATCATTCTGTCTCCATCGCTTAGGCCTTTCCCTTCCAGGCTGACCTTTGCAGCAGCTAAGCGCTGTGACGGACTCGGTTCCATAGACTGGTCTATTGCCAATGACAATTATGTCAACTGTAAGGACCAAAACATCGAACTCATCATTTATCCACAAAGTCCAGGTTCTTCCAAGAGTGCCGATTCAGTATCATTCACAAGCGCAAACAGAATCGGTTAGAAAAACAACAAACAACAAAACAACACAGAAAACCTTTCGTGCAAACGAAAAGGGAAGCAATGAGTGGAAGCAGAACTACGGGCTTTGTTTTTCACAAAATAACTCAAAGAAGCTGATCTAGCACAACGAACGAGGTTTAGCTCCTGGTTTTTTTCTCTGCTGCCTAAAGGCCAGGGCCTGTCAATCGGCAAGATTTGGAGGATCTATCTTGAAACCACAAAATCCACATCAGTTTGGCTTTCTCTGCCCTGATGTCACAGTTGTTGAAGTTGCAGGTATGCACGAGTCTGGTTGCTGCTCTGTTGGACAATATTGAGCCTGAGCCAGGCACATGCGCTCCAGGCGTGAAAGCGAGTGCCCCTCGCAGGCTGAGGCTTATGCGGCTCAAAGTTTGTCTGTGTCATTTGTTCGTGAGGAGGATCCCAGAAAAATGTTCCTAATAAATATGTGACCATTTGGAGGATGCACACATGTCTATGAAAAACAAGCAAAAAAGCTAGTCTACACAAAAGATTTGCTATTTATTAGCACTGAAAAGGATGCTCTTAATTGGCCTATGGCTCTTAAAATGCATATGTATCTTTCAGATTACTTTTTTTTTTTTAACACATTATCTATCTGATTAGGGATAAGTATTGCAAGTGATTTTTAACTGTTCATTGTTTCAAAGTCACTTATGTTTCACCACCTGCTCACCTCTCTCAGCACCGAAGAGTAAAGCTCATGACATTGAAATTCCAGTGAATGCAACCACAGGCTTCGGGGACTGGAAATGAGCCTGCTCGTGTCAGGTCGAATCTCTTTATCCCAAATATTCTTGTCTTGTCCCCTTTGCTTTGAATAATCCCTGGTTATTTTATAAAGCAAAATGTAGAGAAATCTTTCCCCACAGCATAAGCTTTATATGATGAAGGTCTTTATAAATACTGCTTCTCTGATGGCAGCCTTGACTTTCAACACTTTCACCCATCGAAAGGACTAAAAGGCAGTCAGCCTCCCTGTTGCTTGGTTCCCGCCAAAGGAAACGACTTAGAAATCATTTCAGCAGCCAGAGCTGCTTTGCTCAGAGAAACATCTGTCCAGGGGAAGCAAGCAAGCCCAGGGGTATCAGTAACTGAAATAAAATAGAGCAGGGACATCACCTTCTCGCTCTGTTCCTGGACTGCGCCTTGAGAAGAATGGTCCCCGGACCCCTTGTCTTGTAGGATGCAGAAATCAGAGACAAAAAAGATCTTGTTGTAATTGTTTTCTCATTACCATCTTGGGAAATTTTCCAGCAAAGGTCTGGGAAAATAACACGATACCCCTGGCGCTAGTAACGTGGTCCGACCGGCGATTCCTGCTTTCACAGCACCGTAGAGGTGAATGAAAAAATAAATTTTGAAGCTCAAGTTTAAGCCTGCCTCCAGAAAGGATATCCACACCGAAGGCCACAGGGTTTTGCTAGCCCTCAGTGGTCAGCTCTGCTTTTTTCCAGTAAGGAGGAGTTTATACTTCTAATCTTATGACAAGCTGACTTCAGAAAGCATGTGGTAGATGGAATTCAAGGATAAGGTTCTTGTGGTACAATAAAAAAAAAATTGGAATCCATATATGCCTTCAGAAATTCAGGAAAATGCATGTGATGGGTCCATTTTGAATGAGTCTCAATTTTTTTTTCCAATGGAATTCTGTTCTAATTCCTCTGTCCGTGAACTTTTTGGAAGTCACCCACCATGTCCAAGAGAACCTTACTTCTCTAGCATTTGTAGGTTTCCTTTGGGGCTGCAAATAACGATTTGCTTTTAAAATCCTTTCCACCATGGAAGGCCTGAGGAATATTTTTATTGATCATTAAGTTGCAAGTTTTTCATCTCTTAAAAAAGGAGGCATTACATTTATACAAAGATGCTTCAAAATGTAGAAAATGGAGTTTGCAGATAAATTTATTTTGGTGCAAAAAATTTTTGAAATCCATGTAGTTTGCTCATAGTATGCATTTCCCTGGATTTTTTTCAGTATCTTTTTGTCTGGTATTTTATATATCTATATTTAAAATTGATATCATATACGTATCACATGGTATATAGGACTCATGTGATATTTATAGCAAAAGAACAAAAAAGTAATGCATGTGAATATTTTTAAATTTTCATTTCAGACTTACAAAAATATCCTGTGGAAGGCACCTGCTCGAGCACTCCTCTATAACCCTGCATCCCCGAAGTCACTCACATATCAAGGACCTCTGTATTACAGCAGGTACAGTTTTAAGTGCTTTTCTGTCTGATCTCATTTCACCTCCACACCAGGTGAGAACAAATTTCCCAAACTGGAAGTCCCCATTTCCCCATTTCTTTAGGAAAAAAAAAAAAGCATTTAGTGAAGAAGCCTGCTGACAGACTTGGGTCTAGGGTTGAACACTGGATGACTGAGAGATAGTGAGAGCATGTGGGGAACCAGGCGGTAGGCGGAGAAGCAGAAGATGACGCCAGCAGGAACAGGCTGCTAAGTGGCAGGTGCGCAGGCTTCTGACTCAGAGGGACATGAGACGGGATCCCTGCTCACTGCTATTTTTTTTTGAGGGTCTTGGGGCCAGCTGTGTGTCTTCCATAGACCCCAGGTATCTTTCTCTAAGGCAACAATAATGACACTGGTTTCACAGGATGTTTCAAGGATCGAAAGATAACCCCCAGTAGTAGGGAGGTATGGTATCGGGCAGGTTATTGTTCCTGTTGATGTGGTCATGATGTGGTAAAAGAATTCGGCACTTCCCGAAACACCTCAGACCCGCACATCAGCTCACATCTTAGGCTCCCGCCACAGATTTTCCCAGGTTCCCCGTGGCTCCCCAGGATGGCCTGCAGAGCCGACAAGTGGTCCAGCTTTTCCAGCGTGCGTGGAGAGTACAACTGAACATCTCTCTCAGGCTCTGCCCTTTGTAAAATGTTTGCATTCTATTTAAACTTTGCATGTATATTAGGATGTCCTTCTTTGTAGAACAATGATAATATGTGTGATTCCTGAATGTGAATAAAGCTTTGGCAGTCCCGTGGAGAGCTCTCTTATTTTTAAAGATAATCACCTTGCTTCACACAGTCTGGGAACCACTGGATAATACAAAGTATTCCTTGTAGTAAAGCAAAAATCAACTTTCATCCTAGAGAAAATGGGTGGTTTTTTTTTTTTTTGGTCTGTTTTCACTTTTTTCCTGTGGCAAATAAGATTGTGATGATACCTCTATGAATGCAAGACTCATTTTTCCGAGTGATGCATTTGCTTTTAATGTATGTCCCTTATGCGGGCAGGGAAAGATGTAGCTTCCATGGTCCCGCTTTTCTTAAATAGCCAGGAGTCTTCATGATAAGGACAAACAACCATCTAACAGAGAATGACTGTGTGTCGGTGTGCTGGGGCTGCAAGCGGCCGCCTCCTGACAGCCTCTAAGTGGACCATATTGATGACATGAATGAGTCTCTTTCTGGTCATTTTCAACCAGAAACCAATAACCCCCATCGTGATACCAGGCAGGCAATAACCTTGGTTAGAACTAGACTCATCACATAAATCACTCAGGAATGTTTCTATTTCTTTCTCTGGACACGTTGCACATCTGCTCAATGAAAGGAGGAAAGAAGCAATATTTCTTTGATCAGGAATTTTCTTTAATATTCCTGTATCGGTCCCTGGGGATGCCATCTTTTCAAGTGGGTGCAGGTAGTACATCACTTTCTAATGAATGCAGAGAATTTATGAATTGAAGCTATAAAGCCAAAGATGAGGGATTTTCGTTTATCTCTATCGATATTTTAAATTGTCATGAGAAAATAAACCGGACCACAAAGCTGCATTGTACCCTATTCCCTAAAACTCTCACCTCTCGCGACCTTTTCAATGTGTTCCATTTGTGGCCACATATGGGAGGGGGATACAGACAGATGACGCTTTGTACTTTTTCCTCAATATGTCTCAATGTATGTTACACTTTTCATACCCTCTTGGCTGTGGACAGTAAGGGCTCAGCCATAGCCTCGGATGTCAGCCTCAGCTCATATTGTCATCTATTTAGCATCTTAACCTGCCTTAGTTAATGCTTTTCAGGGTTAGGCAGATTTGGAAATCAGCAAAATGGACGCAACAGCTATCCTGTGTCCTAAGGATCCAAAGAGCTGGAGAGCAGCTCCCTGAGTGTAAGAAATTCTAGCTGGAGTTTGTCTTTTTTGCAGGTAAACAGAAAGCAAGAGGAGCTGGGCCAGCAGTTAGGAAAAGTATTTGCTTCTGAATACAAAAGACTGAGTGCAAAGTGAGGTAGAGTCCTCCTTCTCCCACCTCATCCCCAATTCCAGTTTGCTCTTGCTGGCTTATTCTTCCAGCATTGACAGGAGCCTCAACTGAGAGGGCACAGGACTGGGGTGCAAGTACCCCAAGTTCAAGTCCCAGCTATGCAAAAGGCTGATCTCCATCACCCTTGACTTCCTCCCTGGTGAATCTGGAAGAGTGGTGACAATGTCACTGGTCGGTTGGGATGGCTGTGAGAAATTCAATGAGCCGAGCTTTAGAGGACATTACTTACCATCGGATGCCCAGTAACTACTTGTTCCCTTTCTTTTGCTGGAGTCGAGTCCTAACCTTGCAAACTATAGTATGACCTTAGGCATGTTACTTAACCTTCCTTGCCCTCTGACCTGTATAAAACATGTCTTGTAGAGAGTGAGGTTGTGGCCAGAAAGCACCCATTGCAGGGGTGTAGTGGGAGGGACTTAGTCCCTTGTATTACTGCTCTGTTTTCTAAGCTCTTACTGTCACTTCTGGGTTTTAGCATCATTGTAAATTTTCCTCTTCTTGGTTCTTTTTCTCACTCTCTCATTCCTCCTTCTGGAAAATGAGGGTTGGGCCAGGTAATGGTCTCATCCCTCTCACATTCACCTCTTGTAACTCATGGTATGCGGCCATCCTAGTGAGAATTGAGCATCTTCTATGGACCCAGGTGAGGGGAGGGGGCCATTTTCACTTCTTTTCCCCCTACTTGAGCTTGCTTCTGAAAAGAACAGCATCAGATCAGTGTGATGGCTCAGCTTGCTAATCTGTCTGTAAGCACTGGCATTCCATGTGAGTGCCAGTTTGTGTCCTAGCAACTCCACTTCTGGTCCAGCCTCCTGCTTGTGGCCTGGGAAGGCAGTAGAGGATGGCCCAAAGCCTTGTACCCTGTACCCATGTGGGAGACCCAGAGGAGGCTCTTGGCTCCTGGCTCAGCTCTAGCCATGGTGGCCATTTGAGAAGTGAACCAGTGGATGGAAGATCTTTCTTTCTTTCTGTCTCTCCTTCTTTCTTTAAATCTGCCTTTCTAATGCAAATAAATAAATCTAACAAAGAAAAGAATAACATCAGCTAGCATCCTGCCTGCTGCTTGTCTGCTTGTCTATTTTTGAAATAACCTTTTGGTTTGAAATAATAGCGGATTTAGAAAAAAGCTAGAAAGACGATGTAGAGTTCCTCTTCCTCCTTCAACCAGTTTGTTTCTACTTGAGTCACCCTCTTACCCTACAAGGACAAGTTTGCTTAATCTGAAAAGCCAGCACTATCACATGTGGTGGGACAAGTGTCATGATGCAGTGGTGACACTGCTCATTGCAACACCTGTGCCCATGTTGGAATGCCTAGCTTGAGTCCTGTCTGCTCTGTGCTTCTGGTCTAATTCCTGCTGTTGCACACCTGGGAGACAGTGATGACCCATATGCTTGGGTCCCTGCCAGCCACATGGGAGACTAAGATGGAGTTCCTGGCTCCTGGCTTCAGCCCGGTCTGGCTATTTTGGGTGTTAGAGGCACAAACCAGCAGATAGAAGATACTTCATCTTGCCAGCATCTCCCTTTTTTGTTACCTTGCCATTCAAATAAAGTAATACAAATATTTTTTAAAGTTTGTGCATGCAAGACAGAATTAAAAGACACATTGATTTGGGAGCAGAAAGAATGAAATCCATGGGTACAAAATAACTTTTAAGATTTCATGAGAAATGCACTTGATGATCAAGCCATGCATACGTTTCAAAACATTTTTTCCTCCCCAAACACTCATATTTTAACTCTATTTTCCCACTGATTTTTTTTAAATATTCTTCAGGTTGAGCATCCCTAACTTGAAAACTCTCAAGGATTTGAGATTTGGAACTTTTTGCATGTTGACCCATAATACATTTTCATTGAACTCCAGATTTTCTTTGAGTGCTACCAGATTTCTCAATATTATCTTCTCTCTGATCAGAAAAAAAATATCTTTGTCTTCCCTTGGTTTTCTTGGCCATTGGGAGAAGCACTGGTCTTGTGTCCTACAGAATGGCTCTCTGTTGAGTTTGAGTATTTCCTTATTCAGATTCAGACTATGGTTTCATGACTGCCAGGGAGGAGAAGTGTTCTCAGCACGTCACATCAAGGGGATCTCAGATGAGGGCTGCGACCAGCTCACCTGTAACACTGCAACAGCTCAGGTATGGACCCACCACAGGCTGGGCGTTTCCACCAGGGAGGGACGCTTGTGTCATTCATCCTTTAGGAATTAGGAATTAAATTTGCATAAGCATTCACATGTTTTTATGGGAGCATAAGTTTTCCTAGACTTGGAGTCAAGGAGATGGTGGATTTATATGATAAATATGTGTCTGACAAAACAAGACACTGCCGAGCTGTTTTCCAAAGAACCATCTGACATTTCAACCGGCAATGCATGAGGGTTCTAGTTTTCTGTCTTTCTTCCAGTGCTTGGTATTGCTAGTGTGCTTTTTTTAGTTTTCCTAAGAAGTGTGTAAAGGTTACAAATTGTATTTTTAATGTTCATTTCCCTAGTGGCTAATGATGCTGAGTATCTGTCATAACTGTACTTTTTCATTGTGGAAAGCAAAATGTGAATGATGATAGATTTATACAGACTTAAAGACTTTTTGCAGTAAAATGAATGTTTTTTAGTTCCATTTATAGCCTTTAGGGAAGTTTATATGTTCCTCTCTTTAAAAGGGGGGATTTAGTTATCTAATTATTGAGATTATATATACATATATATGCATGTGTGTGTATATTCTGCATACAACTCCATTATCAGATTATGATTTGCAAAATCTTTTCCTAACATGTGTTTTTTTCATATTCTTAGCTTTCTTTAGAAGAACAGACTCTCTGAATGCTGATGAAGTCAAATTAGCAATTGCTTCTCATCCTTCTGGTGTTGTTTCTGACAAATATTTGCTACGCAATTTCACAAAGATGCTCTTACGATGTCTTTAAGAGTCTTCCAGCTTTACATCTTGTACTTAGATTTATGATTTCCCATTAGCAAATTTTTATAGAGTGTATGAGTTGCAGATGGGGGGGTCTTTATACTTTTATTATAGAACTATTAACTTGCTACAGCACCGTTCATTAACAAGACAGCTGTGTCACCAGCAGATTGCCCCTGTGTCTGTCAAGGAACCAATTGCTCACACGCGTGTGGATCTGTCCTTCAGTCTACATTCTAGTCCATTGACTTACATCTCTGTCCTTTTGCTTTGCTTTGCTTTGTTTGCCTTTGAACCAGTATCACCAGCCCAGCAGCAAATAAGGCTACCTGTCCCTACACCAGCCAGCTTCCTAAGCCAGAACCTCCCCACCTATCTCACTCCATCACTTTGGCCAAGGAGGACACCAGTCTAAGCTTCAGGTAAACTAAGTGATCTCATGACTGATGTGCCCACCCACCACCAAACAACAACAACAACAAAAGCTTAGATTAAGATAACTGAAATACTCTATCATTTTTTTAACCACATTGTCTAACGTGGAGCAGAGTGGAAATGGGGTAGGGTCAGAGAGGTGGCTGGAGTGGCACTTTTCCATGTTTAGCCTTCTCTGGGCACAGAACACCCTCAAGGCAGAGGTTGAGTGGTCCCTACCCCCTCAGTGATTTGGGATGGGACAGCAATGACCCTGTAGGGGTTAACAATGAGCTGGGCTTAACAAGATGTGGTGTTGGGGGAAAAAATATCTTCCTGCAGATCTCAACACCATGTGGGGGCTGTTATTGCATTCAGAACATTGTGCCCTTCAATTTAATTATTGTGGCCAATCAAAATTCACTCGAGTTTATCTAGCTGGACCATGTATAGAAGCATTTTGAGTTCACTAGATACTCTTGTTTTTAAAATAGTATTTAAGAAGTTGAGTTATTTTTCCGCCATTTGAGAAAAACATTGTAATCGTATTTCTTTCATCGAAAGAAGAGAGTGTTAAAACAGGCTACTTTCGAATTCAGTCTTGGACATGAACTCCAGGCTGTGGTTGAACGTGTTCACCCTGTGAGCCCTTTCCTAAGGGGAAATCTCTCAATAGCCAAGGAAGTGACAGTGGTTAACAAACAAACATTTAAATTGCTGCAGTTTGGACAGATGCTAGAGAAAGACGCATCTCCTTTTGAATTCAGCAGGGAGTGTTGTAACACTCTGCCTCATGTGAGCTTGTCCATGGTGTGAGGCCAAGTGTATTTGCTGAAATTTAAGTATTTTCAGAAAGAACCTGATATGAGCCAGCTGAGCCATGAAACACCTGTTGGACCTGTCCCCAACACCGGGATGACAAAAGAGGGCTGCAAACACAGAGGGCCTTGACTCAAGGCAACAGAGCAGACCTTTGTGGAGGCCTCAGGGACTCCGCAGGATGAATAAAGAGTGCTGATTTATAATTAGCCCACAATTGTGCTGAAGGGGTGTTTCCAATGCCGCTGCAATGTGTCTCAAAGCCATGGTGAAGAGTGTCTATAATTCTAATTACATGGGATTTCTGGATGTTTTCTTTCCTTGCTTGGAAAACCCATTTTCTATAGACAAAAGGAAAGAGCCAGGAAACAGGTGCTGTATAGGAACCTACTATGTGCCTTACCCACAGTGTTTATCACCTTCCATTAGCCTTGCAGAAGCTTCAGAAGGTAGAGAGCAAATCCCAGATGGATGAGGCACAAATTTGAGCTTGTCTGCAATTTTCTCTCCTGGAAAAGAATGGTCTTCCCTCAAGATTCGTATTGTTTCATAGGATTTAGGATCATGCCTTGGAAAGCTAGGCATGGATTTTCCCATATGTCAACCCCCATATAAGCTTGCCATTTAGTTCTGTTTTCCACAGACTTGTTGAAATACCCTCATTATACCTCTCATTTGGACTCCTCAGCACTCTTTGAGGAAGGGAAACAGGCTCACAACAGTGTCAGACGCCTAGCCTGACCTAGCTCTCCAAGAGTAGAGCTGAGAGAAAATTGGTTTAGGTGTTGGGGTTTTTAAGCAAATCCCTGTTGATCAAGATACCCACAAAGTCAACTATATACAGGGCTCTCCTGCTCTCTGCTCTACTTCCTGACACATGGCCTTATGGGGAGCCCATGCTACATGCCCTGTGACTCCAAGAAGGAAGTGAAAGAGAAGACTCAGACATGACATGCAGGTGTATAGGCTTAAAGAGTCCTGGCAAAAGGGCTTCTGTGGGTTGCCACATTGATGACACTGCCCGAGATGGCCACATTGCCTCTACCTGAGTGCCTGGATTCACATCCTGGCTCTGCTCCCATCTCAACATCCTGATAACGCACTGCCCAACAGGCAGCAGATGATGGCTCAAGGATTTCAATCCCTGACACTCAGGTGGGAGATCTGGGTGGGGAGTGAACAAGTGGATGGAAGAGTTCCTCTCTCTCATATTCAAATAAATCAAATAGGGCCCACCACGATGATTCAATTGGCTACTCATCTCCCTATAAGCACTAGAATCCTATATGGGCTCCAGTTTGTGTCTCAGCTGCTGCACTTCCCATCCAGCTCCCTGCTTGTGGCCTGGAAAAGTAGCAGAGGATGGCCCAAAGCCTTGGGACCCTGCACCCGTATGAGAGGCCTGGAAGAAGCTCCTGGATTCCAATATAACTAATTAATTAATTATGTAAGGCCCAGTGAAGGAAACTGAGGCCACAGTCCCAAACCCACAGCACCAGCCACCACTTGTGACTGGAACCTGGCCCACAGACCTCTCAGAATTAACTCTTGTCTCTTCTGGTGATGACTTGTGACATGCATGTGTCACCATCATCTCCTGCTCTTGCCAATACCATGGTTGATGGCAGGAGACATAGTGTTCCGCTTAACATTCCCTGCTCATTCCTTGGCTAGGGTGGCTATAAAGCAAGTTATCTCCTCAAAGCCTCAGCTCAGAAAGACATTCAGATAAGAGGCCTTCTGGAAGTGTGGTTGCAATTTTGGTGGCCAACAGAGCTGTCAGGGGGCAGTGTAAGCACACCCAGGATGGAGGTGTCCCTTTATTCCAAGCTGCAGGTTCCTATACCGTGGCCATTCCAGGCTTTGCATCTGGCCATACTGGACCTGGGCTCCACCTTGCCCTTTTCAGGCATATCAACCTCCAACAGGCTGTTTTCAGCTTCTGTTTCCTCATCTGCTACAATGGGTCTCCTGATCCCTAGCCCGCAAGTGCTGTGAGGATGTAGTCAGGCAGTGCTGACTTGGATGTCCTTAGAACGCTGGTCCTTTAAGAGGTGGAGCTCAGTGAGGCATCCTTAGGTCGATGGTGTATGTCTTCAGAAAGAATTGCAGGGTCCCACTTCCTCCTGATTTCCTGTCTGACCATGATATTTGCTTCCTCTTGCACACGCATCTGCTATCTGCCAAAACTGCCTCCAAAACTGTATGCTGAATGCCCCTTTTCTCTATAAGGATGCAGCCTTGGGGATTTAATTGTGGCACCAAGAGCAGACAAATGCAAGCAGTGCATATGAATCAGAAATGGTAACTGGCTCAGAGGTCTTAGCTGTGGGTGCTATTTGTATTTGTTGCCACACCAGCTACTGTGACCCCAGGGAAACCCAATGGGATGCTGGTCGCCTGCACCAGGAAACCTGATCTGAGTGCCCCCTATGCCCTGAAGAGGCCACTGCTGAGTCTGAGCTGCAGGAGCTTATGGCAGGCAGGTGCCACTGAGGGGCACACCTGTGGGACCCCATGCTGGAGAACAGATCTGGCTGCCCCTTTCTGCGGTGAGGAGCTGGGAGTCAGAATGAAGCAGCAGAACAAAGCAGAGCGAGGTGGAAGGGGCTGTACTTTGCTTCTGGAGTTTCTGGTTTCCAGGAGATTCTTCCATTCTTCTCGTGAACATTTCCCAAGCTGCCTCTTTCAGAAGTGGAGAGAGGCAAGTGGATAAGTGACTTCAGTCCTGCAGGGTGAGAAGGATGTAATTGCCAGGATGGGGAGGAGCTGAGGGGCCAGGAGTTGCCCCTTAGGCTGCACCAGTTGCTTCTTTTCAGTGCAGGACTGACTCATACACAGAATGCTTGGGTTGTTGATGGTTCCATCTTCCCACCCATAGGGTTTAGCCTGGGGTTAAAAGCAAGGGATTTGAGTCAAGACCACCAGAATGAAATCCCTGTCTCACCCTGTGACTGTAGCCCCTCTGGGCCTTCATACTGTCACTAAGAAAATGTGGACCATGACAACACCTGTCATGCACCTCCCTGACAGAACACAAATACATAATGTGCATGACTTAGACTCGGTAAATGTAAGCGATTTTTGTTAGGGAGTAGCTGTTCAAGGCTTTAAACAGATCTAGTGGGAACTGAACTGTCGACTTACACAGCAAAACAGGGTGGCGGATGGGGTACATCAGGATGACTGGGTTGAGGGAGGAAACATCATGGATGAAGGCACTGCAGGGGAACCATTGTCCTTTCCCGAGGTGTGGAAGAGAAAGGTCTACAGAAGCCAGATTGGAAGTGATGGAGTGGGTGAGAAGACAAGAGAGAGAAAGAGGAAGCTCCGGAGAGAAAGTTGGAGTGAGCTGGGGAGATGCAGAGTGTGTGGAGGCAGAAGTGGACAGATGAGGTGTGAGCAGAAGATTATGGGCTGCTGAGAGTTAATGTGGGCAGTGGGGAGGGAGATCGTGCGGAAGGAGAGGTACAAACGTGGCTGTGATAAGCAGATGGATCAAAGGTAATGACATGCCAAGCAGGAGCAGATGCTTGGGAGAAAAAGAAACTTGAGCTGTGTTGGCCAGGGTGGCCAACTGAGGGAGCCAGAGAAGCAGGACCAGATACCCTGCGTGTGTGTGTGTGTGTGTGTGTGCGCGCGCACGCGCACATGCATGTGTGCTCATGTGTGTATATTCCATGCAGTTCTCCAAAGGATCCAGTGAGGGAAGTCTCCTTTGTGTAACAGCCACATGTACACGTGCAAATATCGATGAGGATCATGGGTTATCAGGAAGAAAATATCAGAGTCACAGCAGTGACAACCATCACAGGGACTACCCTCACTGGCTTCTCGCCTGTTCATCCATCGCTACAGGCTTTCAATGCTCCATCCCTCACCTCTCTCACCACAACCAGCTAAATGGATATTCATACTTTCCCTTTTTAGAGATAAGAGTCAAGGCTCAAAAAGGTCAAGTTACTTACGTAAGGTCACACAGCTGTGAGAGGCAGAGCCCAATTCAATATTACAGCTGGCCAACAAATGAGCTGGTACTATTGTTTACAAAGCTGTCCCAGGTGATAGCACTTGACCAGGAGACCACACTCTCTTTAGTTGGTATTCCTTTGAAACAAATTCCTTCTTAGAGGGCAGAGCCAGTAAACAGGCTGACAAGGATTTTTGTGTGTCTGTGGAGACAAACTGGATCTAGGCAGCACACTAACAGCCACAGTCCAACAGGCAAGTCCACTGGCTGCTCTTCAGGCATTCAAGAGTGAATGGCAAACCAGTGTGCATGTTGTCAACTTCCTATCTTGGCAGCTCTTGGCCATGGAGATTGTAAAGTGACCTGTCTCTGATATTTTATTACATTAATGCTAAACTGCCTGATGCCACTATGTAAACATCCCCTCAAACATCGCAGTAGCATAACACCATCAAGTTTTATGTCTTTTTTCCACCACGATCAGTGTAAGGATGGCTATGCTTCACCCAGTCTGCCAAGGATGAAGAGTCCTTCTCTCTGGGGACTTTACTGTCTCCTAGGAGCCAGAGCATCCTCACAGACTGTGTCCAGCTAATGGATAAAAAGAGCACAGGAGCCTATGCAGAGGACTTTGGGGGCCAGGCAAGAAGCAGTGACCTCATTTCCGCCAAAACATCTATCCCAGAACTTGGGATGTGACCCTACCTCACTGTAGGGGAGGATGGAAAACAGAGTCTTCTCATGTACTCACAAAAGAAATAACACAAACCCAGTGATCACATGGCCTTCACTCTCCTTACACAATTTTCTAAAGATTGATTGATTTGAAGACAGAATGACAATGAGAGAAGGGGAGAAATAAACAGAAGATCTTCTATCTACAGTTCGCTCCCCAAGTGGGCACAACAGCAAAGCCTAGTCCAGGATCCAGAAATTCCATCTGGGTCTTCCACATGCGCGGGAGGATTCCAAGCACTTGGTCCATCTTTGTTGTTTTCTCAAGTGCATTAGCAGGGAGCTGGATCAGAAGTGGAGCAGCCGGGTCTTAATCTAGTGTTCTGTTGTAGACTGTGATACCATAAGGCGTAATTCCTTGGGCCATATCACCAGCTCTTGCCACAGTCTTCAATGTTAGTAGACATTTTATAACCAGTAAGCAACTGGGGGATGAAAATAATATCCTTCAAGTTCCTTTCAGTGTTCTTTGGAGTTGTACAGTGATTTGCTGCAGGTTTCATTTTCATGCCAAGAGAAACAACCCTAAGCTATCTAGTGCACTAAGTATGGTCAAGCCCTCTGGAGATGTGTTTAATAACATTTATCATTTGGGCTCCTGGCAGGTGGCAATACTAACCCATGTAAGCACTGTGGAAGCTCAGTCAGCAGCCGAGCCCTTGTCTGAGGACTCTTTCCACCACTGATCCAATGAGGAAAGGAGACCATCCCCGCGGTGGTATCTGCCTTTCGGTCACTGCTTCTCCGAAGGGCACAGTTTGCCCCCTTAGCAGATACTTGGTGAAGTCGGAGGGTATTTTTGTCCATCACAAATGGACAGGGCTGATACCGACATCTGGTAGACAGAGGCCAGTGATGTTGCTAAACATCCAACAGCTCACAGGACACCCCAAATAAATAGTGACCCACCCCAAAGAATCAAGGGTGCCGAAAAGCCCTGCCTTAAAGGCAACTGCAGAAAAGGCAAGGGAATGTGCCAGGATCTCAAAAATGAATCATATTCCAATCAGTTCTCAAAAAAAAAGGCCAAGACCTCTTTAGAGGCCTCTGTGGTTAGAGAACAGCATGACAGCTGCACCCAGGGTCTGATAGGGTGAAGGCAGACGTCTACACAGTCAGAAGCCCACATCCCCGGATTCTAATCCAAATGATCAAATCCAACATATTAGTTTGAGTTAAATCTCTCTGATGTGTGTTCATAAGCCCAGATCTACTCAGGTCGTGTCTTGTAGCACAAAGGGGGAAGGTGGTGCTGCTTATTGTAAGCACTGTGAAACACACAGGAGGACTAAGAGAGATGGCAACTTGTTAATATGTTAAGTACAGTGTTTCAGAAGGAGGAGGCTTTGAGTGACATCATGCTGTCATGTACTTTCCTGAACTTTCCAACATTTACTAAAAGGAGCTTGCATTTTTCTCAACTCTAGCTTGATCCAAATCTCACACAGAATTAATAAGGTAGTACAGAAAACTCCGACATGCCCATAAACCCTGCATACAGATTCATCAACCGAGTCAGTTTGGCCCAGTTTCCTCTGTTTCTCCCTCCCCGCTTCTCTTCCTTCCTGTACCCCTCTCATTTGAGAGCCAGTTGGAGGCACTGTTCATTTTTACCCATAAAAGCGTGGAAGGTACAACTTTCCAATCAAGAAATTCAATATTCATCTATCCCCTTGAATTGGAAACTTTTTTTTTTTACCTTGACAATTTGGAAGACCAAAAATTGGAGCTGGAGCTGTGGCATATCAGATAGAGCCAGCATCTGCAGCACCTGCATCCCCTATGGGAACCAATTTGAGTCCTGACCATGCCACTTCTCATCCAGCTCCCTGCTACTGCACCTGGGGAAGCAGCCAAAGATAGCTCACACGCTGGCTCCTAGCTTAAGCCTGGCCACAGCCCTGACTATTCTGGCCATTGGGGAAGTGAACCAGTGGATGGAAGACCTCTCTCTCTCTCTCTAGATCTCCCTTTCAGATAAGCTTTTTAAAAATAGGTATTTTGGGTCCGGTGCAGTGGTCTAGCAGCTAAAGTCCTCACCTTGAACATGCCAGGATCCCATATGGGTGCCGGTTCTAATCCTGACAGCCCTGCTTCCCATCCAGCTTCCTGCTTGTGGCCTGGGAAAGCTATTGAGGATGACCCAAAGCCTTAGGACCCTGCATTGACGTGGGAGACCCAGAAGAGCTTCTGGCTACAGGCTTTGGATTGGCGCAGCACCAGCCGTCGCAATCACTTGGGGAGTGAATCATCGGACAGAAGATATTTCTCTCTGTCTCTCCTCCTCTCTCTATATATCCAACTTTGCAATAAAAATAAATAAATCTTTCTTTTAAAGTAGCTATTTTGCAGAACATTCCTTAATTTGCATATGTCAGCTATTTCTTCCTGATTAGCTTCAGGTTCTGCATTTTGGGCAGGAATACCACAGAAATAATATTGTGCCCTTTGCAGCATGGGTGATTTTTAAATAAAGAGGAAATTGCTGTGAGAAAGAGATGGGCTGCTCCATGACAGCCCTCCTCCTTGGGGCTCTCCACTGCCCTGTCCCCACCTTTCCTGGGACAGGAGCAATGCCTCGCCTCAATGTTTTGTGTGCTGCACAGTCACCTGTTCATTTTGCACTCCCCATATGCTGAGTCCTGTTTGAGCCCAAGCTCTGTGTCGAGCCTGAAACTGCATCATATCCCAAGCACAGGAGGTATCCCATCTTTGTTCACAGAATTCAGTTCCTGTTTCCTGACTCATCCAAGTGCAATTAGTCTCCCTAGTTCTTGCTCTCACCTTGACTACACAGCTGTCTTTCCCCTATCTCACAACCAGGATTAGCGGTGGATTGTGTGTGAGCTGCTAGAGGGGAGAAGCTACCTCGTGTCTGTTCTCAGCCCCAGCGAGTCCAACCCAGGGCACTGCGTCCTTGGTTCATACACATTTCCAGAATCAAAGGCATTTATATAACATCTAGTATGACTGCGTGATTTTTCTCCTTAAAAGAATTCAGAGTGCCTGTTTAACAAACCATCCATAAGTTATAGAAATCAAAAAGCTAAGAACTACCAAACTGGTAGAAGCTCATCATAGGTTCATATGCATGCATGCACACATGTGTGTGCACACGAACATGCATACCATACATATACACACATGTGCATGCACACACACCACACAGAGACACACGCACACACCACACACATGCGCACGTGCACACACACACACTTACGGTGACCTCACACCCTCATTCTTTTGGGCGCAGTTGGAGGTCCTATCTGGTTCAGATATCCCTATAACCCACTGTGGATAAATCTGTCCTTCAGAAAGGTACAAAGTTGAACGCCTAAACTCTTGTCTATGCAGAGACTCATGTATTTGTTTTGTAACCACCCATTTTCCTGGTAACTTTCTTTGCTTTTCTACTGTAAAACAGTGAAAAGTAAATAGTATGAATCATAGATTAAATGGGAGAAACAATTGCATTTTGACAGTTTAACTACATTTTTCTCCCAGCCTAACTTTTTAAACAAGATCATCATATGTATCAAGTGAATCAATTGCATCTTTAGATTATTTTGCAATTAAGGAAGTGTCCCTAAGAGAGATGACATAACTGATGAGATGAATGACTCTCTTGAATGAATTATACTAAGCAATGAATGCTGAGCCATTGCATCCATAATAATTTGCTCTTATAAACCAATGCGGACAAATTGAAACTCCTTCTGGCCCTGTGCTTTGATCTTCACATGCAGCTCCATGTTTTTGGGAACTAGAGTGGCAGGAAAGCCCTTTGCTGGGCAGGATCAGGTGGGTTAACGGCCCTGTTCTCTCCAAGAGAACTCTAAGGAAGTCCCCAGTACTAGTCAGTGTCACCTGCCTACTCTGGGATCTGATGTGCCTGAAATCCAGGCAGGAATGCATTTGGAATATGACATGACCACTGCTAACTTCCCCCCAGATTATCCAAAAACATTCAGTGAGACAGGAGTGGAATGTGTGCTTAAACCAAAATGAGAGGAAGGTACTCAAAAGTACAATCTTGTTTGGTACCACCAAGATGGATGCATATTGAAGAAATACTCAATGGATGACATACATCCAAACACTAACCATTGAGTGCTGGGTTGAACGAGGAGCTTCCCTCTTCACTCGCTGTAATTGTTGTTACACCTCTTGAAGGGCAGCCTTGAAGTAATGTGGAATAGACAGCAAATCCAGAATGAGAAAGAGCACTGACACTGGACAGCACCTGTTACGGGGTTAAATTTTATTCCCTCAAATCCATAGTCTCAACCCCTGGTACCTTAGGACATGGTTTCATTTGGAGATAGGATATTTAAAGAGGTAATTGTGTGAAAATGAGGTCTCTGGAGGGGCCCAATCCAATCTGTACAGTGCCCTTGCAAGACGAGGAGATGGCGAGACTGACATGCTGGGATGGAACAATGATGTGCAAACATGGTAAGGTGGGGACGGAGAAGTCAGCTGCAACCCAGAGAGAGGAGCCAAGAACAGTCCCTTCCTACATGGCAAGAAGAAACCAACCCTGACCATACCTGGAGCTCACACTCTCACCTGCCAGGATAGTGAGTTCGATTACTGTTGTGGTGAGTCACTAGGTTTGTAATCCACTGACACACAGCCCTGGAAGCACATACAGAAGTGTTTGGTCACAGATGTCATTGTTCCTAGGCATGCTTCCTGAAGGAGCGAACCTTGTGTGGGCCAGAGCCCCATGCCCAGGGACCTAGAAATTCCTCACTATTCTTGACATTCTTGATGAGATTTCGAATAGTATCCTATATTTCCTTTTGCACCAGCTCATTAATTCATGAATCCAAGAATGCCTCCACTCTTCAGGGTAAGCTAGGTTACAAAGTTAGATAGTTACAAGGCATTTGTTGAGCATCTGCTGTGTGCTAGGCTCTTGGCTCTGAGATACGGCAGAGGATTCAACTCAGCGGTTACCCCTATGGACCTAAGATGAAGGGGCAAGGAGTCTACGTATGGACAGTATCCATAAGTGGAGGAGACAAAGGAAGGTGGGAGAAATGAGAAGGAAACAACCCCCTTGGACAGCATCACATTGACCTTAGTCACATGTCCCACCCCCACTCGATGCTAGACATAAAAAAGTAGTCTGTCTTGTATCTCCTCTTCCCATGATGACATGCCACACCTACAGATACAGTAGCTGATTTCCTATATAGTTAACACAAAAAATACCAAGGGAATTTGAAGCAGGTGCATGGTATATTCACACCTGATGATTAGTGCAGGCTGCAGGTACTTTGTAAAACAATTTTAAAGCTTAGGATTTCAGCATGTGGTCCCAGAATTACATAAGGCAGAAGGGGCAGGTGGTTAGGGGCACAGACAGCCTAAAGCCAACAGCAGAGATGCAGAGAGGGAACTGGCACTGGGCATTTTAAGTTCTTTTAGGAGCAGTCATGTCTGGGTCTGTTCACGAGACCATAGCGGCTTCTCAGACAACCCTTGAGGGATCTGTTCAGCCATTGATGTCACGCTGTTGGCAAAGGAACTAATAGAAATGCCATATGCTTAGGAATCGTGAGTGGAGGCAGCATGGGACTATCATTTGCACTGCCAGTAAATATGAAATAGCTCCATGCCCATTAAATACAAGACCCCCTTTACTAGGCCCAGCTCCACTCCCCAGCCGGATGGGTTTTGTTCCTTGTCTGAGAATCTCCCCCTGATTTGGCTCAGATAGGTGTTGCCGCTCCAATAACCTCATTCTTTTAGATGCCCATTATTTTAAAGCAACTATGAGATGGGTACGATGAATAGAATGGAATTCTTGTCCAAACTTTCAAGCAAGTGACAACTTAGCTGGGCTGAAAACAACTGCTCCTGCCTGCGCCAGCCGTCAGGCCTCCAAGGTGCTGCAGGTGGCAGGGACCCCGCTGGCCAGTTCAGCACCATTCAGCATCCATGTCAACCTCACGCGCCTGTTCGCCTGACTGCCCCACAGGCCATCACACAGAGGGACCAGACTCCATTATAACGTCTCTTAGCACTTTCCACACTTCCACACCATGCCGGTGGGATACCTGGCTGTGCAAAAGGGGACTGCAAATGGAATTAGAGACATAACATCACCTTGCCTCGCACTCCAGCAGGGCGAGGGAGGATGAGCCACATCAACCAGCCAGGCTCATCCTCCCATTTCCTCGGAGGTCTCATCCCAGGCCTGCCGCCCCTCCCCCCAAAAGTTCCACTTGGATGACACTGTCACCCATGGTCCCTGAGTTCAGGCAAGAGGGAAAACTGAGGCACAGTGCCACGATCCAGAGCTGCCTCGTGCACTGGCAGGGTCTGGCACCTTTCAGGGATCATGGTGGGAGAGTATGCGTGCCTGGCGTATTTTCTTCCCATGCCTTCCTGAAGAACACAGCAGCTTAGTCATCAGGTACAATCTGTTGATGGAGACAGCTGGGTCAGGCAGGCAGAAACAAAATGCTTTAGCTGTTTAGAAAGGGAGACACATCCGAGGCGTCCGTCTTGTCTGTCCGATTTCACCAGACTTGCTGGCTCCAGGCTGTACTTCCTGAAGTCCGCACTTTGCCGAAGCCCTCCCAACTGTCCCAGGCAGGAGAGAATGGGCCCTGCACTAATTACCCCAGAGGCTAGCTTTCTGTGCCTTTGAAGAGCTTGCTTTGATGTGATGCAATTCCGCTGCCAGGCCGGCTGTGCCCAGATTAAGCACATAATGAGCAATTCTCACCAAGCAAGGGGAGCATGGCCCAAGCAGCCGAGTGGAAACTCAGCCCACGCCTGACTCTTCCAAGCTGCCACCCACCCAATGCCTTCCAGAACTCCTGCACTTACTGGTTGCCTTGTGTGTGCGCCCAGTCTTCCCATCTGTAAAATGGAACCAAGGCAGTGCCAGGGGCAGGAGCTCAAGGAACCCTTCTTCAAATACTCTCGACAGCCAGAGTGGTACAATTCCTGATCACACAAGACATCAGGCACCAGAGCCCGAGAGCATCACATTGACATGCAACCCGGGACACTTGTCTGGGGCAAGGGATTCACCTTTCTCACCTGAGAGTCCCACCTGCAGAGACAGGATTACAGGAGGGGCTGCGTGCAGAGTGGCGGGGGGGGGGGGGCGACCAGGTATATCCTAGAAGCTGCTCCAACAGCACTCCCTGCTGGCCCTGGGATCGCTCTCATGGACATGATCTCACAGGGGACAGGGGAACATGGGCTCGGGACAGCACCAGGCAGCAGAGGCACACCCATAGCCCCTGGTGCCTGGCGGGTCCATTTGCCATCTGACTGCCACTGGCTTCCTGAAGTCTTAAAATCTCAGACCTGGGATTCCTTCCTGGTTTGATGTGCCATGATGCTGACAACTTTCTGCAAACAGCAGAACTAATCTCCCAGGAGGAAAAAGCCAGAGAATGGGAAGCACTTTCTCCTTTCACAGGGGGGAGGGGCCCCTGCCTTCCAAGGATGCCTCTTTTTCTCCCTAAGTTGCCTGTCATTGGCCCACATTGGAAGGTAGAGCGCCCTGGGGGTCAGGTGATCCACAGCCCATGGTTAGGGTGCCATTAAGGACCCCAGAACTGGAGCCCCTGGGTTTGCCCCGGCTTCTGTCACTGAACACCAGGAGAGGCAGCAGGCGATACTGCTCAGGGGCTGGGCTCCTGCCGCCCACATGGGAGGCCTGCACGTAGTTCTGGCTCTTGGCTTTGGTCAGCCCTGTGTATTGTCAGCATTTAGGGATCTCACACTCTCTTTCTCAATTTCTCAATGATTGGATGGACAGAGCTCTTCAGAGGGCCGGGAACTCTGTGTTCAGATGGTTCCCGGGACCAGTCTCCAGGCTGCCCTTTGCAAACATTCGCCTCCACTGGCCTGTCATGGGGTCTTCTACTGGCCCTATTCTGTCTGAAAACAACCTAGGTCTAAAGACCACATCACTGTCTCTCCCTTGACCCTCTCAGGCACATAATAGGAACGTAAGCAAAGTGTCTGAGATGATTTCTCTTTTAAATTAATTAATTATATTATTAACAATTATTGACATTGTTTACAGTTGAGAGGGGTACATGCCTATATGGGTCTCTGATTAGGGTGGCGAGGTGAGCACATGGAACAAGGTGGGTAAGGCAAATGTTTCAATTTTTTTTCTTTTCCTGTATCCATAGAGGGAGAGGAGGAGGGGGCCATTCCTTGCTATCAAACCACATCAGCACCCAGGGATGTGGGGACAGGCAGTCATTTGATGATGCCTTAGAGATTTTGTTGGCTTCTTTGCACCAGGATCAAGAAAACCTTTCCAAGGTCTGTTGGTTAACCAAGCCTACCTTAGTGCATCCACAGACCTAAGGAACATGATGCTGGCTTGGCCAGGATAGTGGTCCAACCTGTTCAGCTTTCCACCCTTTGATGTGGCAATTGATATCCTCTGCTAGACTGGATGAGTTGACTGTCATGTTCCCTCTGTGCAGCTGGGCATGCTGCTCACTGCACAGGCATCAGTCACTGAGGAGCTCCAGTTCTGACACATGCACCCCAATGACAGACTGCAAGGGGTTTAAGTCCAACAACCTAGCTGGGGAGTCCCCCAAGAAACCTCACTGGGGGTGACCCTACACCTGACTTGTGTGTGTGTCAGCCAGTACAGGGTCAGGCTAAGTCTGTCACCTGCACCAGTCAACACACACACACACAACAATAGATAAAGCTACCTGGTCAGTTCCTTCCCTAACCTCATATCTCCTGTGAACTGACACATGCTGTGGCCTAGCCCAGCCCAGCCCAACACAGGACTGGTCTTCATATACACCAGTATTTGCTACAGCCTAGTTGGGGCGACCCTCCCCAAACCCCCACCAAGCCCACCCCAGCCAGTTTTGGTATGTGCTGGCATGTGCTGTGTCCTAGCCCAGTCCAACACATATCCCATCTGGCTCTTGTGCACACTGATGCATGCTGGCAGCTTGGCTTAGCCCAACCCACACCCAGACACAGCCCACACATATGCCAATGGGTGCTGTTGTCTCGACCACCCTGGCCTGCTCCCGCCATGGTTTTCACGCTCACCAGTGGGAGCTGCAGCCTAACAGGGGAGTCTCCCAAGATCCCCTACCAGACCCCCAAAGCCCCAGATGTTGCAGTTGCTGCTGGGTGCTTCAACCCAGCCTGGCATGACCAGTCAGCAGTTTCAGTTCTTGCTGACAGATATTGCAGCCTAGCCCAGCTGGGCATGGCCCACGCTCTGTCCTGGCTCTTGTGCATGTCAGTGAGATCTAAGGCCTGACCCAGCCTGGTATGCCCCAGATCTGGCCTACACAAATGCTGACAAGTGCTGCAGCCTTGCCTGGCATGGCCTACCCCACCCCTACTCCCAGCCCTGGCTATTGTGCTCTTCTAGTGGAAAAGGAATTCAGCAAGTTCTCCACAAGGCCCACTCCCCGCCCCAGATTTCATACATGCTGGTGGATACTATAGCCCTGTTTGCCATGGTCTGCCCTCAGTCCTGGCTTTTGGGTGTTCTGGCAGGTGCTGCAGCCTGGCCCAGCCCAGCCCTCCCACAGCCCAGCTCCCATTAGTTTCAGGTGAGTTCCATGGGTTAGCCCGGCTCAACAAATCACATCCCCAGCTCTCTTTGCAAGCCAGTGGGTGCTGCAGTCTCACAGAGGCAAGTCCACCTGTCCTCAACAGAATCTGTCCCCGATCTGGTTCTTTAGCATTCTGGTGGTGCTGCAACCCAGTCTGGACTGTCCCACCCCTGCTCCAATAGTCACATATAGATCTGTAACCCAGCCCAGTGAGGCTTGCTCCCTGGGCTCCAGCTTATACAGATGTCATCAGGTGGTAGGTGATGCTATTTAGCCCAGTCCAGGTCTTCCATCTGAATAGGTGCCTTGGCCTGACCCAAACATGCCTCCAGTTCCCCGCTTCAAAACCACTCTGTCTCAGCTCCCTTGCCAGAGCAAGCGCAGTGACCCGGTCCATGGAAGTCATTTCTTCCCTGTCAAACATGCCCTCAGCCACTCCGACTCTAATACATCCACAGACTCACTTCTTTAGGCAATCTGCAGCACCGCAACCCAGGGACCAGAGTGGTATATCCTAGCCGCGTGCTCCCCACTTTCCTCACATATTAAAAAAAATTAGACAACTATGCTGGCACACTGGTATAGTCAATATGGCCTAGAGTGCCCACCAGCTATTGGCTGCTTTTCTCTCAGCAGTATAATATTTGCCTAGATACAAAGCAATCTAGGCAGTTGCCTACATCTGGGGATCAGATTATTTCTTAAGAGTAGGAAATGTGTGTGGGGGGGTGGGCAGGACAGTACCCCAGAAGGAAGTGCTGGAGAAGGGTTGGTCCTCTTCTCCTGCTCTGTGGTAGGTAAAGCCAGCCTCATCAGCAGCTCCAAAATCCCTCAGAGAAGCCCCCTCTGGATGCCCCATCCAAATCAGGTGCCCCGTTAGCTCTCACAGCACCCTGCCCTGCCGTCATAGCCTTTGTCTTATGCCCCTCCACCTGGCGAGTGCCCTCTGGTGCCCACTCATCCTTCCATTTCAGGAAGGAAAGAAGTGGTCAGACAGCCTCACAGCTCCCCGTGCCCTAAACTCTCGGTGAGAGCTGTGCATGAGTGGACAACACAGGTTACCCACGTGGTTTTGGGTCCCCTCACCATTGCTACCCCAAAATCCAGAATACACACATGTCGCTGGAAGACAAGAGTCCCCCCGCCCCCATGTACATGTGGCCTCAGCTCCCATCACATCTTTTACTTCCAGTAAAATCAGGTGTGTAAGTGCAAGGAGCCCATACAAGCAAATGTCTCCTTAAAATAAATCATCATCCTGCTCCCCAAAGGGGACTGCGTCATATTCGGGCACTTGGCAGGCAGTTGCAACCCCACCAAGCCTCTACCCCTGGGTCTTCCCTCCCACCATCCAGGGAGGCAGAGCAAATGGTGGCAGGGGGAGGTCACAGCAACTAGCCCTTGTCATGTCCCTGGCTCTGAGCTGACTGCCTTTCTCTCTGCTCTGTTGGGAGGAGGTGTGCTAAGAGCAGGAGGCTCCAGGCTGGGCCCAGAGACAGAGCAAGGTGTGTACTTGTCAGAGGCAGCTTAGCAGCTCTTTCCTCACCTATTGCAGATGAGGCCCAGCTCAATCCACAGCCCAGCAGCAGGTATTCAACTGTGTTAGCAGTTGCAAGAAGGCAGCCTGGGGGCTACTGGACCACAGGCCTGAACGGCACACAGACTAGCACCCTTGATAGAGAAGGAGTGAGAGCCGCTCCCCTCCCCTACCCTCTTGTTCTCCTGAGCCTGCTGCAGAAGAGGGCCCTGGAGAGCCCCCTTAAGATGTATTGCATAAAACCCCATTCGAGCAGCTTTCCCTCTGTGTCCGTGGTACCAGGGCCAGAAAAGTAGCAACACACAATCACTTAAACAAGCCCTTATTGTCTCTTTATCTTCACTGCAAGCCTCATATGGCCATTAGAGGGCTTCCAGCTTGGTTATGGGTACCTTTGCATAGGGCCATAGTACCTGCATGGCCATCTCACTCCGTATAATGAAGAAAAGGCAGCAATGAAAACATGGCCATGCAGAATGGATTCTGCCTCTCTCCCTCCCTAGCTCTTGCTCACTAGAATTCAGTGGTCCTTTTATTTTATCCTGGAACTCAAATCTGAGAACTTAGGTCCTTTGCACATCTTCCTAGTTTACTAGCACGGAGAAAAATGGCATCATCCATGATGAGCCTAAGAACAGAGTCTGGATTTGGAGAAGTGCTTCCGGTTAGCAGGGCAGTGCTGCCTGCACTTGCACTTGGCCAACAGGGAGTCCTGTTGGACTGTAAGCACCAAGCAGGAAGGAGGAAGGGTATCGGTGGTGTCAGATCAACCCAACACTAGGAGGCCACACTGGGTGTCTGTCCAGCTTGTGTGGCCAGTCCTACGAAAGGGTGTTGCGTACCGCACTGTAAGCTGCTTAGGATGCAGTAGTGACTGAATGCAGCTGCGCCAACCAGGCTGATGCCTCTCTGCTGTGCTTTCTCCTGCACTGTTAGAGTGCATGCCTTCTACCGATCAGAAACTTCCTGGGGGACAGTTTTCTATCTCATGCCACCAGCAGCCTCATCTCTGTCCCACTGACTCAGCCCTCCTGCTTGCACCCTGACCAAATCCAGTGGCTGGCCAACACCACTTGGGTGTGAGTTATGACAGTCTCAGATGCCCATACAATGACACAATCATCTTGTGACACATTTCTCAGGGCACATCCCTATGGTTAAGTGGCACCTGACTACACACACACACACACACACACACACACACACTTCACAACAGAATAAACTAGATGAAGATATCAGTGTGAAAAGGGGAAAGAGAGCACACGCATACACAACAGCAGCTTAGTCCGACAATTTCGTCCCTAGAAACTCGGGTTCTGCATGGGGCAACCCTGATATCAAACCAAAGGGGGTCTGATTTCATTCACAGTCATGTAAAAAAAATGTTTTTGTATTTCACCCACCACCTCTCCTGCCCACGCATATCCCATGTCCAGAGCCTCTTGGACTCGCTCTGGTCTCTGGACTAAATTCTTTATAGAGATGCAAATGTACCGTGCCATTTTATTGCTTTGTCACAACTCAAGTTCAGCAGCTGCACCTTCAGTGGTAACATGGGTGGGAGTGCCACGGTTTCCAGGGTACCTCTGCACTTACCTACTGTATGAACTCAGGCTGGTTTGAACTTCCCTGAGTCCGAATGACCTCACACATAGTCTGGAACAGCCATACCACATCCTGGAGTAGTTCAGAGGACTTTCAATGAGACTGTGTCTAGACAGTGCTTGCCATGTCCAGAATTCAACCAATATTCATTGTGGTTATTCCTACTGTTGATCTCACCACAATGAATGACCAAGTTCAAACTGTTGGTGGCTGCCTTGGAACCCCTGCCCTAGTGCTTTAGGCTGTGTATCTGTTGGCATACTGCACTGCACCCCATAAAAATGTGTTTCATGTTATTTCAATCAAAAAAAATGTTTTTCTACAAAATGAAAACATGAGGAAGCTCCAGAAAGTTCATGTAAACTTGGCATTATCATTGAATTCCACTTTTTCTCTCGTTTTTCTTGAGTTGAGTGAAATGCAGAGCGATAGAAGGAGGGGGGAAGGAGAGGGAAAGCACTTGAACCTGCTGGTTCATTCCAAACGCCCACAAGAGCAGGAGCTCCACCCGACTCCCGGACGGGTGCCGCACCTGCCGCCTTCCGAGGCCACCAGTGGCTCGATCCCGGGTTCTCTGGCCGGACATGGGCTTTTCAAGCAGCAGCCTAACCTACACAACATCCACCTCCTAATTCAATTTTCACACAAACTTCACCGAAGCATCAGAATAAATGCTTGATGTCTGAATTCTGTGCATCAACTAGATTGTAAAAAGAGAAAAGAAACAGAAACCAAGAGGGGAACATTTGTTCACCCACTGGCCAAAGGGCTATATCGTCTGCCTGAGGGAGCTGATGTCTCAGTTTTGCTATCTGTGAAATGGTTAGGTTGTACTAGCTGATTCCTGAACGTCGTCCTGGCTCTGACCATCTGGGACTCCATGAATCTGACCTACAACAGTCCTCTCTGAAGACAGTCTGGGCAGAATCCTGCCTTGCTGTGGATAAATCCGAGCTCCACAGAATTCCTCATGGAAATAAATCATCTTTTCATATAAAATCTTCTGAAGACCATTTCGGGAAGAGTAATAGGTCTGCCAGTCCAACACCTGCAGGGTGGGTAATAATTTACTTAGCCCACTGACTTGGGGGCAGGTCTTACCCATGATAAATGGTCCAATTAAGCATCTGCTAATCACAGCACTGTCTCATGGCAAGGTGGACCTGGACAGCTCGCCAGCAGTTTCTCAGGGAGATAACATCACGCATTCCCCAAACTGCCAGGCAGGAGCCGCTCCCAGCCCTGGCAGCAAGACCCTGCCCTTCCTGGCTTGGGCCCCCAACAGTTGTTGGGAATATCCCTGTCCCCCAACCCAGTGCTGGACCTGGCCCCTCCCCCATCAACCTCCCTGTAACCTCGGCTCCTGAACTCTTGTGTTCGTCTGCGGCCTTGATAATAAAGCAACATCTGCAAAACCTACAAGAACTTTACTGCAGTTAATTGAGTAATTGAAGCAAGCTGCAGGGAGGGGTGATCTATGGGCCTGGGTTGAGGGCTGAGAAGGGAGACAACGGATTTATTGCAAAGGCCGTGGGCGGCCTTGGGTCTAAGCACTGGTTCACGGGAAGTTTGAGGTCATGTGGGATTAAAATATCTTTAGAAACAAATGGAATAATTTGATGGAAATATCAGGAACGTTGTGCCAGCGTATGCCAGGATACCAGGTGTGATTTATACTTTTTAAGGGCAAATTTATAGATTATTGAGCCAATGGCCTCTCCTGCCTCTATCTGTCTGTCTCATCCTGGTGGTTACGTGGAGCCCAGACAAATAGAGTTAGGCCTTCAAGGGGCTGGCCATCCAGAAACAACACAGGTGGTAGGCAGGGCCAAAGATATTTACAATCTGGCAGTTGTATTTGTTCAGAAAATGGGCTTATTAGAGTGAATTGCCATCGGTGGTGATATCTTCATGTAATCTGAATAGATCCATAAATCTGCATTTAAGCACAGTTCACCACCTTAAAGTCATTGAGAACAAGGTAATTGATTTGCTGGCCCGGCAGAGGCCAGATCTCTGTGTTATAGATACATAAAATCGCCTGCCTGGGCACCTGGCATGGGCCAGACCAGGCGGCCAGCCCCAGCACATGCCCCCAACATGCAGGGGAATTGCCATTTGGGAAGATTATTACTCCTTTTGTAGTTGCTCCACTGCTTTATTAAATCCCAAATTCCTTACAAAACTGTACAATTTTAATAACTCAAATCCGTATGGATCATAAAGCTGTCTAAATATACCTCGCGCCCCGGATATCAGACAGATCCACGGTTGATGATGTCACTGGGCCTGATTAACCGGAACAGGTCACCCGACGAGATTTTATTACAAGTGTCATTTAGATTTCTGACAGCTTTACAAGGCTTAATGGCTTTTTATTAAATACGTTGTGTTCAAGGAAGCTGACGGTCGGCCAGGACGCCTTGTAAATACAATGCCACGGAACGTCCTTAGACGCTGCTGAGAGAAAGCAGAAACGGTGGGGGACATCTCTCCCTGTCCCCAGTACCATCACTCAGGGGGCCCTGAGGTCACTGCCTCCAGAGATGGAAGACAAATGACCCCCGACGCTAGCCCCACCAGCTCTCCAAGCCCCGCAGGTCTGCCCCAGGTTGGCCCACATGTTTGCCTCTAGAGTTCCCCCAGAACATCAAATTCCTCCATCCAGGGGGTGCCCCATGCCAGCCCCTGTTCCCCAGCCCTTTCCGAAAAATAGGCGTTTTCCTTGGAATCAAGGCTGGATTTCCTGCAATTAATATTCTCTGTGAGCTACCCAGCTCAGTAGCTGGACTCACACAGAAAGCAGAGGAGTGGGCCTCCTCTTCTCCACCCTGAGCCCACCCGCACACTGCTGCCCTCAGACGCTGGGTGCTGTGCTTGGTGCTCTGGGTGAGTCACATCACTCAATCCATATAAGCTAGAACGAGCTCGCCTAGCTGACACTTGCTTTGCTGCCAGGATCCTGCGAAGGATTTCCACAAGACCCCACCTGGGGCCACCGGAAGTCATGGACACAGCCTCTCTGTGAGGGCATCTCAAAACGTTCATACATGTGTCTGGGTGGGTGCAAAGCTTTTGTGAACCTCATATGTGGTTTCCTCATAAGAGGCACTTCGCACGAGCCTTTTGAAGGCTCCTGGTCTTCACAGATTTCAAAATGTTCTTGCATCACTATCAACATATCTTCTAGAGAAATTTCCAGTGAGCTTTTAAAAGTACCCTCGTCTATAAGATTTGGGGCTCGAGACTTGACTTTCTAAATGTGGTGTATCTATCACAGGGTGGGGCGGTAAGGACGGCTGCTTTGCCGAGGAAGAGAGGGCCCTGTGGAGTGTCACCAAGGTCACCAGCAGCTGTGACCGTCCCCCCATGGCTCTCACTGCTGACACTGAGGCTGGCGGTGATTCTGGCCAGAGCCCTCCAGCAGCTGAAGAACTTACAAACCCTTGCGAGGGTTGCACCCCCCCCCCCGCCCCACCCTGGCACGACCCGTGATTCACAGGTGAAAGTGCAACCACTTGTGTAATGTGCCAGACCAAAACACAAGTGGAAATCCGGTCACATTCCAGGAGCCACCCCCGGAGAGAATCGGGGGGCTACTCAGGAAATTGCTCTTGCTTAGGGCGGGCTGGGTCTGCAGGAGCCGCTTCTGTCCCTCTGCTTCTCAGCACTGCCACCTCCACCAGGTTTCCTCTTCTTTGAAGCCAGGCTTTGCAGAGCTGGGAAAAGAGCCAAGCAGATGTGTGGCATCTTCTCCACTCCCTTGCCCCGGCCTGTGGGCTCAGAACAGGGTGACCAGGGCATTTGTGCCATCTGCTCCTAATCCCCACTCTCTGGGTCTTAGCAGAACGATGATTTTAGGGAAGGGTCGAGTTTCTCTAAGCAGGCACAGACCCATTGGGAAGAACAAAGAACTTGTGGGCTCTGGGGAGGAGCCACCTTGAAATCCAGCTTGAGAATGAGCAAATTCAGAGTGTCATTCTCCAACACGAGGTGTTGTGACAGCAGAGAGGACACACATAGACATCTGATTCCAGAAAGACCTGGATGATACTGACATGGAAACATGACGTTTTTAAGTTTGGAAGGAAGTTATGGCTTCCCTGGATATCTCTTGGCTCCACTCTGAGAGTTTCTGTGCTGTGGGGGTCCCTTGGGAAGGGCCAGTGCAGCTGGCAAGGCTGATCCAAGCATCTTCACCTCATCCATCCACCTTGTCACCTCTCGCCCCGAGGGAAGGGACACCTGGCTTGGGGTCTCCCGTGCTCACGCCAAACATACAGGTGGAAACTGGGAGCTAATTTGCACGAGGCTACACCTATCTCGCTCACCTGGCAAGCCAGGACCTACACTCTCACTCTCACCCAGGGACAGGTAGAGCCTTAGTGCATGTCCTCTTTTCCTTCCAGAAGCCCCAGCTTTGGATCACCAGCTCAGCGGTAGAAGCTTAGAGTTGCACCTGGCACTTCAGAAATATTCCATGTTAGTCACTCCTGAATGATTCCTTAAAGTCATTCCCTTTAAATTGATGAAAATTTGCTGCCCAGTGCCTTTGTAAAAAAAAATTACTGGTTTTTATTAGAAATGCAGATTTACCGAGAGAAGGAGGGACAGAGAAAAATCTTCCATCCTCTGGTTCATTTCCCAGATGGCAGCAATAGCAGGAGCTGAGCCGATCCAGTGTCAGGAACCAGAAACTTCCTCCAGGTCTCCCATGTGGGTGCAAGGTCCCAAGGCTTTGAAACATCCTCTACTGCTTCCCCATGCTGTAAGCAAGGAGCTGAACGAAAAGTGAAGCAACTGGGACACGAACCAATATGATATGGGTTGCCAGTGCTTGCAGGCAGAGGATTAGTCAATTGAGCTATTATGCCCTCCTCCCATCTCCAATGCCATTTTTTAAAATTTATTTTATTGCAAAGTCGAATATACAGAGAGGAGGAGAGACAGAGAGTGATATCTTTCATCCAATGATTCACTCCCCAAGTGACTGCAACAGCCAGTTCTATGCCGGTCCGAAGCCAGGAGCCAGGAACTTCCTCCGGGTCTCCCACACGGGTTTCAGGGTTCCAAAGCTTTGGGCCGTCCTTGACTGCTTTCCCACATGGGTTTCAGGGTTCCAAAGCTTTGGGCCGTCCTTGACTGCTTTCCCAGGCCACAAGCAGGGAGCTGGATGGGAAGCAGGGCTGCTGGGATTAGAATCAGCACCCATATGGGATTCCGGCGTGTTCAAGGGGAGGACTTTAGCTGCTAGGCCACCATGCCAGGCCCTTCTCCAATGCCTTTTCATGCATCTGCTCAAACAGACCATACCTGCCACACCTTCCCTTTAGTCCAAGAGCTCACAGTCTCATGGGACAGATGCCCCTAGGAACAAGCCAGAAGTGAGCCCACCCCATCACGTTGGAGACTTCAGACAGCGAATCCAACCCCCGAAGCTCACTGTGCAGCTCTGGGCGTTGTGGCTCTTTCTAGTCAGTCACCCTGAGGGTGGCAAGGGGTGCTAAATGAAATTGTCCCAGCACCTGGCATGTGCCCCAGCACAGAAGGGGGACTAACTGATCCCTCTTCACCCCCTGTGACTGACTATGAGTCAGAAAGTGCTCTGTGTGTCTTTTTAGCCAGCCCCAGGGCAACACAGTGTGTTTGGATAATGCAGCATGCAAAGGATATTTAAATGTCAGAGAATTGGAAATGGTGCCAGGATGCTTGGATCTCTGCCCACTGAGTGGTGAGCAACATTCTCTCCAATTCTTTCGCTCGCTCTTAAGTCAACGTTTACCATTGGTTCCAAGGCAGCAGCCTCCAATCCCTGGGGCCATGGGAATCTCTTCAGAGGAGTGCAGGCACACCACCTTCTCGTATCCTGTCCACTGGCCTCACTGCAGCCTCCGTGGGCTCCTGGCATGGTTATCTCCCACTGTCTGCCAGAGGTAGTGAGAGGGTGAACCAGGTGAAGCCACATCCCTCTCCCAGGCTGAACCTGCAAGAGGTCTCACCCAGGTCATTGCAAAAGGTGGTAATTGGATGCACTCCAAAGGGTCAAAATGGTGGGAAGACTTGCAGAGATCTGGAATATACTAGGCATGCTGATGGATGAGATCTTCCTGTTAATGGTCCGGTAATTCTGCCAAGGACCCTCACACCTGCTCCTACCCCACATATTTCTCCAGCCACCATCTTCGTGACCCCCTCAGCTGCTAAAGATCGCCTCAGCCATATCTAGGTTATCTGCCAGGCTTTGACACCTCCCTGTCCCCCGTGACTTGCACCAATACTTCACATCCTCCAAGCCTCAATTTTCCCATCAGTGAAAATGGACACGTGACAATGCCTGCTGCTAAGTGGTGGGGAGACTGGGTGAGATAACGTGGGAGCAGGTGTAAAAGATGCCACACATGATGACTACTTTGCTCATAAATGAGATACTGGTGCCAGGTGTTCACATGAAACTCACTGTTTCAAGGAAGGATTCAAGAGTCCCACAGGATGGAGTGACTGCCCCTCTCTACCTCACGGCATACCAAGGGTTAAAAAATTTCACCAAATTCAGGAAGATATCCGAAACCTTAAGGGGGCTATGAAAGCATCTCAAAACAGTTCCTAAAAGGGCTGGCACTGTGGCCTCCACCTACGGCACTGACATCCTATACGGTGCCCATTCGAGTCCCAGTTGCTCCTCTTTTGATTCAGCTCTCTGCTTGTGGCCTGGAAAAGCAGCAAAGGATGGTTCAAGTCCTGGGGCCCCTGCACTCACACGGGAGACCCAAAAGAGGCTTCTGGCTTTGGATTGCTCAGCTCTGATCTTTGGGGCTATTTGGGGTGTGAACCAGAGGATGGAAGATTCTCTCTCTCTTCTTTCCTCTGTAACTCTGCCTTTCAAATAAAAATAAATATGTATTTTTTTAAAAGTTCACAAAAATGCAATGATAAGTTCATTTCTGTGCAAAACTCCAACATCCATGCATAATTTTTAGTGGTATGCATTGTTCATGAAGAAAGTCTCTTGTGAGAATTTACCCACCATTACCTAGTCTGTTGCTGCCATGGGCCAGTCCCTAATGCATGTATGGAGTTCCAGAAACATTCTTTCATCAGTAATGCAGCCCCCAGTGTTACCCAACATGTTCAAGGTGATTGTACGGGCTTAGGAAAGGTGCATTTGCATTTTGTCTGCTTCTGAGCTTTCCATTCACCTACTTGGGGCCTCACCTCCACTGAGAGGCTTGTGGTGACCCTGTGGGATTTGACCCCTCTCAGAACTGGGACTCCTGGCTCGGTCTCCCAGCAGCCCTGGCAGCATGTATGTCCAACAAAGGTTTTGTTCAGCCCCCACTTTCCCCCTGCTCACATGGGACCCCACCTAGTGTCCTGGCTTCCATTTTTCACTCTTTCTCTGGTCCTTTCCCCAAAGTTTGATCCCTAAAGTATGACTCCACCCATGTGATCCATCCCTTCTTATCACCACGGGCGGCTGATGTGATGCCGCAAGTTAAGCTGCTACTTGGGATGCTGGCATCCTATGTTGGGACCAGTTCAAACTCCAGTTGCTCCTCTTCTGATCCAATTTCCCGCTAATGCTCCTGGAAAGGCGCAGACGATGACCCAAATGCTTGCACCCCTGCATTATGTCTGAGATTGGGATAAAGTCCCAACTTCTCTCTCTCCCCTCCCCCTTCCAAATAAATAAGATTTATATCTTCAAAACCATGCACCCACAGCTCCTCATTTCCTTCCAACAAAGTTCTAAACTCTGCCAGAGTTTGGCAGGTGCTTCAGAGTTTCCCCTTGTGGTTTCTTCCCATTGCCCATCCAGCTCCTTCCCTAATTTCAAGTCTCAGTATAGCTGTCATCTTCTCAAGCAGAGACCTTCACCAATATCCCTCCTCAAAGCTCCTGTTACTACCCAGGCTTCCCCATCAGGGTGCATATCAAACCCTGAGCACTGAAATTGCTTGTGTGGTGCTGTGCTTTCCAACTGGCTGAAATATTCCTGAGCTTCTCCTGATCCTGAAAATGAGCACAGAATTCCCAGGCCTACAGATTCCTGATGAATCCTTCTAGGGACACTACCCAGAGCTGTCTCAGCAGCAGAAGCAGCCCACAAGCTCTGGGAGACATCAGAACTCCCCTGCCTGCGGCCCAGTAGAAATGTATGGTTTTATTGCTGATGGAAATTGAGCTGGCTGATCAAAGGCAGCTGCTCCTACATCCTGATTGCCAGCAGCCAGCATTATCAGAATATCAGTGGATTTGGTAACTCAAAATGAAGTGGGTTAATGACTGACATTGATTCATAAAATCTTGTCTACTACATGGCTTCTTGAAGACAGGCCCTTTTGTGTTCTGGTTCAGCTGGAAGAAAGGAACTCCCCAAGTGGGAGTTGGATTAGCTCTAGCTGCACCCCATTCCCACCCCAAGCTGGATATTATAGGTCCTCTCTTCTCAGACCTCTGCAATGCACCTGTTCAATGTCTTGCAAAAGCCTTAGCACCTGAGAGTCCTTACAGAAATAAAAGCAGATCTGAGCTGAAGGGAAAAAGCCTGCTGCAACTTTGCACCTGTGATGCATGAGTTACTTGATTAAAAAAATGCTCAGAAATCAAGTTCATGATCTCCCTGTGTGGGCAGGAAAATGGGAAGCCTGAGGGGGTTGAGAAATACCTTCAGCAGCACCAGCTTACACATTTTAACTGTGGTCTGAATGTTCTGGGGCTGCCTTGGCTTTGAAAAAGAACCTTCGTCCCAGGATGCTTTGTCTTCTGGTCAGAGAGAGATCAGACAGGACAACAACTCCTGCAGGGTTTCAGAACCACTTCCTGGGCAGGTAAGGCTCCTTATTCCCCTTTGGGAAGCTGAGCCTCAGAGGAAGACGGCTGGGATCTTACCACATGCCTCCCTGAGGAACAGCCCTGGTGCAAACCTTTTGGTGGACTTGGAGTCAACGCCTGTTTCTTCTATGAACAGGGCCTGACCATGCCTTCCTTCTGGGACTGATGAAGACAGGATGACACTATGTACTGACAGCAGGTGTTTGGTGCCCAGCCCTGGCCCACTTTCCTAGCAGCAGCCACACGAGTTGGCAATGGTGAGAGTTCCTGCGCCACCTGAGGAATGCTTTCTCCTGCTCTTTCTGGTAAAGAGACAAAGATGCAAAGAGAGAAGAAGGAAGCTTCACCATCGGGTGTCAGGGGTGTGGTATCCTGGTGGCCAGGAGATCATGGCCCTTCCCAGAATTCTGCCCAGTGGCCAGCACCTGCCTGGAGTGGGAGGGCCAGGGGATACAGGAGGTAGGAGAGCAGAAAGCTGTCTCCAGCTCCCCTCGTGTCCCCTGGCGTCACCTTACTGCAAATCTGTTCCAAACAGGAGAACAAGGGCTGCATGTTAATGAAACAATGGAATTTTTATTTCTTTTGCTCATAAATGACATAATTCAAACCTTAAAACACCTTTAATGAACAGTGACTGGGCATGTGACACTTAATAAGACTGGGCTCAGCCCGGGTTCTGCTTGACAGGCTACCAGCCGAGAATGTGCCTTGCGAGTCAATGATTAAGAGGCGGAGATTGCTCCCCGGCTCTACTATTAAACACTTCAAAGGTTTCCCAAGTCAGATAAAATGAAAAGCAAATGTGTCTCACTGCCTCTCAAATGCCTCGAATGTTTTAGCAGGTGCAAGCAATGAAAACTTCCATGGGGACAAGCGTGTGAGGCTCTGCAAAGTGCACCCAAATGAATTCTGGGAATTCTCAGCTGGTCTCATCGAAATTCATGATTGCCAGTGAAGGCAGAGGCCCATCTTCAGAGCTCACGTACATCTGTGATACAGAAAGAGAACGTCCTAGGCCCTCTGGCTCAAGGGTCAGTTTGACCCTTTGGGGATTGGAAGAGATCCCAGCACAGACCCCTGGGGGACCCTGGCGAGGGTGGTCACCCTCTGGATGCCAGCAACACGGGAGTCCCAACCTCTGGCCTGACCCAGACTGTTCAAAGGCACACTCGTGCTCAGGTAAACCCAAATCCTCTTTAGGGGAGGGGACCCAGAGAACGTTTTTGATGTGATTTAGGAAAACATCACAGACTCTAAGAGCCAGCAAATTTGCACTTAGAAAAGGTGTGTTTTTGTGCAAATTATTCAACCTCTCCTTGCCCCAGTTTTCTCATCTGATGGATCAGGATAATGATGCCACCTATTACCTCATAGACCTTTTGTGAGGACTTAAGGGTTAACATCTAAAAGACCCTAGCTCATACTGCAGAATTCAATCCGTGTTCACAATTCTTGTTGTTGTCCCACTAGGAAAAATGAGTTTGAACATTTAGGACTCCAGGCCTAGCGATTTGAGCTTTTCTATAACAGGGCTTTATAACACAGCCATCTCTCACACGGACATATAATATTTTACATCATATGTAATGTCCGGAGACGTTACCTCATCTTACCCCTTTGACACTAAAGCTGCTAAGACAGGGATGCCTTTTGTGGACAATGGATAGTTTCAGCTCAGCTCTAGCTCTTCCCTGGAGTCAGACCCACCATTGCAGTCTTTGGAACTTACAGCACTCATCTATGAAATGGGTACAGACAGCCCCGTACCATGCCACACTTAAGAACTGGGACCCCCAGCATCTGCCAGTGGCCCCAATCTTGTCCATGTTGTTTTTGTTTCCCATAAAGGAGCTCAAATGGCCTTGGTGTCATATCTTGGTGATCTTGCAAGTACTTGTTTATGAGACCTCAAGTTTTATTCTTCCCATTTCCTAATGAGGAGGCAGTGAAATGGCATTCCAACAGCCAGTGGAGGGGAACTGCCTAGCACTCTGCTCAGGGCAGATCTGGGTAGCGATAGTTATCAGAGCATGTTCCCCTGACTCCCCAGCCACACCAGCTGACTCCGCCCCCTCTGACTCCTCCCCCTCTGCTGTACAGAACGCACCCCTGCAGCTCTGGGTGGGCTCTGCAATACTTTGCACTGGGACACATCCCAGAGACCCTTGCCCAAATGATGGGTCCTCCAAAGGACACAACGATGAGGGTCTCACCAGCTACCCACTGAAGTGCCTCACCTGCTTGCCCCCATCTGGGTTGTGTGCACAGAGTCAGGCCGAACCAGCCTCAAGCAGAGGTGTCCTTCAGCAGAGAAAGGCTTGTGTTTTAACCCAACACCACCCCCCACACAAACCCAGTGTGGCCTTTGCCCTCTGCTTAGCACACACCACCCATGGGTACCTTCCCAGGCGTCACAGTGGGAACTGTACGTGCAAGTGGAGTGTGAAGACATATGTACGAGGATGTTCATCACAGCATAATTTATACAGGCGGGAGGTACAGACATCCCGAGGCCCAGCACTAATGCAACATAGAAGGCCCGTCTTCTAAAGACCTCAGTAGGCATTTTAAATGAGGTTGATGATGGCACAAGAAAATGTCCACATGGCACTGCTAGTGGCAGAAGATAAAGATATCCTTATCTTCTGAGACTTATTGTTTGGAAGCAGTATGCACTCTGCATACAAAACTGGATGAGGTGTACACCTGTTTTCAAAAACCTACCTGGCTATCCATCCACCGTTTCTTTATTTGAGAGAGAGTGACAGAAAAAAGGCAGAAGAACAGATCCTCCATTCGTTGACTCACTCCCCAAATGGCTGTGATATTCTGTACTGGGCCAATATAAGTCAGGAGACAAGAGCTTCTTTTGGGTCTCCCATGTGGGTGCAGGGATCCAAGAACTTAGTCCATCTGCTTTCCTAGGCCATTAGCAGGGAACCGGATCCGAAGCAGAGTGGCTTGGACTCGAACCGGTGCTCCAAAATAGGATTCAGCATTCCATGTTGTGGCTTCATTCACTGTGCCACAGTGGCCAAATAGACTGCTCAGACTCAATATTTTTCCTGTTTGTTTTTTCTGGTCCATTTGTATTTTCTGATTCCTCCATAGGAAATAACATTTTTTTGATATATTATACGTTTTATTTTTCGTTTTAAGTTTGAAGGATAAGTTTCATAGATAGGAGTAGCTTTGGAAGCCATCCAGTGTAAAGGCTTTAGTCTTACAGGCAAGTCAACCGAGGCCCAGAGAAACAGGGTGCCTGCATAAAGGTCCTCAAGCTGTTTAATGATAAAACTGCAATCAGAGCCCAGCCCTAAAGTCATGTTTCTGAGACTGCTGTAAATATTCCTGGGACCTTTTTCATGGAACTGGTGCTGTGAACTCCCTTCCTCCCAGCGCAGGTCACATTCCTCAGTTGGCTCCAAAGCACAGGTGCCCAGCATTGCGTCTGTGTGTGAGCTAGATTACAGCAGGCAGGGTCTCAGATCGAAGGCATACATGGTAGTGTGGGTGCCAGACTCCATCACGTTATTCAGTTGTTGCAGTGGTCTGAATGTTTGCCTTGCCCCAGAATTCATTCCTCTGTTGACATCCCATCACAGAAGAGGATGGTGTCTGAAGGTGAACCAGTGGATGGAAGACCTCTCTCATTCCTTCCCCCACTCTCTTCCCTTCTCTATTTCTCTGTAAACTCTCTCTCTCTCTCATAAATAAACAATTTTTTTTAAAAATCTGGGGTCCGGCATAATGACACAGTGGCTAAAGTCCTTGCCTTGTATACCCTATGGTCCCATGTGAGCACTGGTTCATATCCTTGGTACTTCACTTCCTATTCAGCTCCCTGTTTGTGGCCTGGGAAAGCAGTTGAGGACAGCTCAAGGCCTTGGGACCTTGCACCCACGTGGGAGACCCTTAAGAAGCTACTGGTTTCTGGTTTCAAATCAGCTCAGCTACAGCCATTGCAGCCACTTGGGGAATGAACCAGCAGATGGAGGATCTTTCTGTCTGTCTCTCCTTTTCTGTGTAAATCTGACTTTACAATGAAAATGGCTGGATTTTTAAAAATAAATAAATAAATAGCTGATAGAGAAATAAAGAGAGAGAGATAAAAAAGCCTATGGTTAACAACCATCCACACAAATGTCCTCAATGTGCACTTGTATACTTGTATACAAATTAGGGCAGGAAGACAAGACTCAGAGTCACTGGCCAGGAGAGCCATCATGTAGACGAAGCTAGACAATCCCAAACAACACTTTAGATCCCATATCAGTGCCAAACAGTTTTCACTCCTAAATGTTAAAGGTTGGCGGGCTGCAGGGCTGGAAGGTGATGCAGACAGACCTCTGCTTGCATCTGTTTGTCTCATCTCAATACTGTCACATGGCTGTCACTGCCCTCTGGTCCCTTCTGGGATCTCTGCCTCATTCTTCAAACAGAATATGTAAAGCAGAATTCAAGAGCAGCTCTGCAAGGTGGAGATGGTTAACCATTTTACTTGATGGGTTTTGCAAAATTCCCTTCTGGGATTTATCCCCAAGTGCCTGGATTGGAGGAGAAGAGGGTTTTATTGTCACCAGGAACCTCTACCAGGCTGTCCAGGCACACAGTGTCCTTCCTTAGCAAGGACTCAAAGCTCTGATGTCAGGTCTCCTTGCCACCCTGGGCTCAGGATGGCTGCCTGAACTCTGCCTCACCAGATAGAATCGAGGGGGTGGGTGGAGCCAGGGTCACTACCCTGCTGGCCCCACAGGTCAACAGCCCCCAACACTGAACTGGAAGATGGGATTCCTGTGATGGGCAGGTGGATGCCAGTTGGTGCAGAAGAGCTTTTTCCAGAGTGGCTTGTTGAACCACATATGTTTGCACACACATGGTTACGCACCTGTGCATGTGAGCACTCTGCTTATTATTGTGTTAGAAACAAATCTAAAACACATTGATGAGGTTAACAGACCATGAGATTTCTTTAAATAAAATTAATTTGTAAGGATCTTAACATATTAACAAATGATCAATGAGACAATCCAGTAATTGTTTTAAAATTTCATTAGGTTCACAGTGTAGTTTTCTTATTAACTCCTAGTTAGGCATCCCTGTGGGCTTCTGCTGCTTTCGAGCAGATCTGGGGAGAGGCATTCCTATGATCAGACAGGTTTGAACCTCACTCTTGCACCCTACCCTTTGCTTCAAGGCTGTGGGCCAGGATAAAGCTTAGCTGCCTTCCTGCTAATGGGGACATGAAGAGAGGCAGCAGGTGATGAAGCTACAGGGGACTCAGGAAGTCCTCCATGGCCACCTGAGTGCATCTCATTTGCCCCAGCGTGTCCCACATGGATGGCAGGCAGGTGTCAGTGTGAGACAACACACTCCACTGCCCACCAGCTTCAGATGGATGCAAGGCTGTCCTCAGCCTCCAGCCTACCTCCAGGCTCCTTCTCATGCACCCAGGCATCAATTCACCTGTGCATTCATCATCTAAGATCATCAAGTGCCCACTGCATATCAGACACTTCATTAAACATTTCCTCTCACTCCTCTCTCCTTCTATTTCCGAAGAAGAAAGAAAGGAAAAGTTAGAGAGGTCTCAGAAAGAGAGGGCTGCCAGCTGGGAAACAACTCCTACCAGAAGTTCCCATCCTTCGAAGAGAAGTCTGGGAGAATTAGAAGGCTTCTCAGAGACCCTGGTAGTGTAGCCCCAACACCTGTCAGTTTTCCTCCTCTACCTGGATCTGTCCTTCTTTGTAGCAGTTATAATGCCTGGTGTATAATACATTTGCTTGATTTCTCACTAGTAGTCTCTCTCACCCTAGCAGAATTGATGGATGGTGATGAGTGGATGGATAGATGAGGGATGGATGGATGGATGATGGATAAGTATTGAATGGGTGATTGGATTAATGGTAGATGGGTAGACACATTATGGTAGATAAGTAGGTGGATGGGTAGATGGGTGGATGGGTGGATGGATAAACAGATGGATAGACATATGGGTGAATGAATGTTGTAGGTTGGGATGGAATACAGCCTTGATTTTGTCATCAGTGGAATGAGAGTGATGGTTATGACTTTCTGTAACACAAGCCTATAAGAACTTGGTAAGTATTTACCATTTTTATTATTGGCATCCAATAATCCAAACCAAAGGGACAGAAATTTAAAACAGAAATGAAAGAAAAATAGACAATTCTACTAGTGCCTGTTCAAAAACTATAACTTTCAGATGTTGTCTGTTTTAGGACTGTGCTGACAAGATCACAAAAATGAGTCTATCAACTACCTGATGATCAAGTCGGGGAGACTCATGGACTGTCATAGCAGAGTAGGTAGCTAACTTGGGGACAGGAAGAGAGCTCAGAGGGAATTTTAGAAGCAGACTACTTCAAGCAGTGGCATTGCAGAGAGTTTCTGGGAGGAGGTGCCATTAGAAATTATACACCTTTAGCCCCTAAAACAGCACTTTTTTCTAGCTTCTATTTTCACATCCTCAATGCTGTGTGAAACAGCAGGAGACTGAGACCTGCCAGGGCAACCATGAGCAACAGAGGGATGGAGCCAGTAGGGCAACACCCCCAGGGTCTTGTCATTCAACTAGAGAGTCCTGGAAGGCCACATCCAGGCTATTCTGGGGACCACACACGGGGCCTCCGCTGCCCTGCCAAGGTGACCCTAATTCCGTGCCTTCAGCTTACCTGCTTCTGCCTCTTCCACTTCCCTACTTTGCCACTTCTTCTTCCCTCCCTGGGACTTGTCAAGACGAACTTGATACCATTTGCTCTAACATACCTGTGTACACTGTGATCCACACAGGGTACTGTACTTTCTACAACGCTGTCCTAACAGAAACACCAAAACCACAGTGAATGCATTAAGTGTTTCTAGATCGGGCCCGGCGGCATGGCCTAGCGGATAAAGTCGCCCCCCCCCCCTTGAACGCGCTGGGATCCCATATGGGCGCCAGTTCTAATCCCGGCTGCTCCACTTCCCAGCTCTCTGCTTGTGGCCTGGGAAAGCAGTCGAGGATGGCTCAAAGCCTTGGGACCCTCCACCCATGTGGGAGACCTGGAAGATGTTCCTGGTTCCTGGCTTCAGATTGGCCCAGCACCAGCCATTACGGTCACTTGAAGAGTGAATCATTGGACGGAAGATTTTCCTCTCTGTCTCTCCTCCTCCTCTCTAAATATCTGGCTTTGTAATAAAAATAAATTTTTTTTAAAAGTGTTTCTAGATCATGTTCCACATCTGTCCTTGAGTCCAGAGAGCAACTGGAATTGCAAAGGAATATTGAGAATGAATCGAGTTGATAAGCAGACTCTTGCACTGCTTTCAAATATGTCTGTTGGTCCAAGGACTGGGGCATGGAAGATGGAAGAGGGAGGAATTTCCTCAGAATGGGAAGGCCCTTCATGTCTGTAGCATTCTACTATGGCAGCCTGTCCATTCTGCCGGGTCTTTACTGTTGATTAACTGGCCAGTTTTGCCTGTTTTTCACACAAGTCTAAGTCAAGTCCACCTTGTCCTATGGCTCATATGCTTCATGTGAGAGCATTTACAAGAAGCACAAGACCTGATGATTAAGTTCCAACTTATTAGACATCCACCTATAAGACCAGTTACCCTGGGAAAGCACAACATGCTGGGTATCCAAAATGATCATGAACACCATGTTACAAAAAACTATGTGTGCAGGGCCAGCGCCATGTCACGGTAGACAAAGCTTCTGCCTGTGGTGACAGCTTAAGTCCCAGCTGCTCCACTTCTAATCTTGTCCCTGCTTTTGGCCTTGGAAAGCAGTGGAGGATGGCTTATGTGCTTGGGCCCCGGTACTTCTGTGGGAGATCTAGAAGCTTCTGCCTCCTGGCTTTGGACTAATCCATCTCTGGTCGTAGTAGCCCTTTGGGAGTGAACCAGCAGATGGAAGGCTTCTCTCTCCCAGTGTCTCTCTCTTTCTCTGTGTAATTTTGCCTTTCACATAAAAATATATAAATCTTTAAAAAAAAACTATGCATGCCTCTCAGAATTTTTTGCACCCAAATAAACTTACCTTTTAGCTGTATTTCCCACAGGCTTTTCCAGGTCCCCTCATAGGAGCATCTGCTCACCTGATAGCCACATCCACCCTCAGAGATACCCTGTCAGTAGTCTGCAAAAGAGACTCAAATTAGCTTACCAGAAGAATAAAAAGGAAATCTGGTTCACATCCCTGGAAAGTCTTGGGGTGGGGCTGTACTCAGCTGGGGGCGGGGACCTGCCTCTCCACTTCCTTCTGCTCTGTGTCAGCCAGGAGTTCTTCAGGGGCTGGCCCTGACCATCCAGACTAATGTCTGTCCGCTCAGAAGTCCATGGCCACCAAGATGCTTCTTGGTCACTAGCGAAGGCCCCAGGGTTTGCTCCAATTGCTTGTGATCAGAATCAGTTGTGGCCAGAGAAATGCAGCCCTCTGATTGGCCAGGATAGGGTCACATGGGCACTCTCCTGGAGTTGAGATCAATTCACTGCAAACCTTGTAATGGAGGAGCAATGCTTATGTGGGAAAAACAGGAAGGGAGTGTGAGGAGAATGAGGACTGGAGCTCGGCAGGACAAAGCCCACGTGTGCCACGCAGAGTGGTGATGATTCTCCAGCTTTGAAAAATAAGAAAATTGTGATCAGAGTTTTAGCAACTTCCCCAGATCACCCAGAGAGCAGGAGAAATCTCCCACTTGGCTTCACTGTTGTGCTCCAAATAGGACCCGGGCACTTGGGTCACCTACTCCTGTGTCCTCCTGTGTCCTGAAAAGTCCCCGTTTCCCTGCACAGTCTCGAGTGAGAAGCTTCCAAGAAGGCTGTTTGTAACTAAGTAGGCTTTAGTCTGAATAACCACACCATCTGCCTTGTGGGCTAAATAAAGCTCCCCACCCTCCTCCATGAATAGAGCTGGTGGGCACCCCTCAGCCCCCCTTTTATTCTCTCTACTCGCACTGGGTTGGAATTGAAACATTATTGTAGTAACTATTAGTTTCAAGGAAAAATTGTAATTGCTTCTAGATCCACTCACGGGTTTCAAGAGCGCTTTAACCTTTAACTTTCTCAGCACAAAAGGAGGCTGGCTGCGCCGTGAATCTAACAAGACCATCATTTACCGCTGGCAGAGTTCATTAGTCAATCGTAACAGTTTAATTATTAGCATTTTAATGCATGAGCATTTAACTAGACAGAACAACAAGCTTTGGCATACAGAGCAAGACTTCTTAAATGGAGCTGAATTAACCCGCATCATTGTTTGCATTGTGCTGTGTTATTAAAATGAGATGATTAAAATGCAGGAAACAAATGGATCCATATATTTAGCCAACAAACCAGCATTTGGCTTCCTGGTGCTGAGGCTATGCTTCTGCTTCTTTCAAACTTGAAGTTTTTATTTTAAAATCTTTGTTTTATTTCCCTTGCTCCAAATTATGGATAGAAATGATATGAGAAAGAGCCACTTGGATCCACAGATGGTAAAGGGTGGCTTTAAGAAAGCGAAGGGGTGGGCATTTAATGGTTAGGTTGCCTGGCTGGGGATGCCCCATCCCGTACTGCAGTAGCTGGGTTTGAGTCCTGGTTCTGGTTCCACCTCCAACTCCCCACCCAAACACCCCCAGGGCTAGTTTGCTCACCAAACCCACTCGGGAGGCAGCGGTGCCACCCCAACTCACTGTGTTTGTGGCATTGACATAGGAGTCCCGGCCAGCTCTGCAGCTCTGGCCATTGCAGGTATTTGGAGAGAGTATTGGGGAATAACAGCTCTCTGCCTCTCCTCTCTCCCTCTCTCAGCTCAATACCAAAGGAGGAAGCCTAGTCAGGCAGGACTGTGCCTGAAAACTCCAAGTCTACACCAATGATCCCAGAACAGGTTTCTTTAAAACCCTCCTCCTGGCCCCACCTGCAGACACTCTGATATTGCTGGCCAGAGTGGGGCACCGAGGCTTGTCTGTGTAGCTCCTCAAGCTATTCCTATGTGCAGTCAGGGTTGGGAGCCTCTGCTTTGCCTCCGGAAGTCCTGATTTGTCTCTTAGCTGCATTGGTCAATGAAAAATAGAGCTTACCGGTGTTCATAGCCACACTACTCCCAAATGCCACAAGGAGGAAAACCCAACTGCCCACCAAGAGAGGACTTTAGAAAGAAAATGTGGCATATATGCACTACAGAATATTATTCAGCCTTAAAAAAATAATAAAATTTTGGTACTTCCTAAGCATGGATGGGATTTGAAGAGATGATGCTAAGTGACAATCACTTTACAATTCCTTTTATAGAAAGTCTAGAATGGTCAGGTTCATAGAAGAGCAAATATGCTACAGGTTATCTAGGGGGAGAAAAGGTGTATTGCATTTTTGCTTGGGATGATTAAAAATAACAGTTCTGGGTGCCAGCACTGTGATGTATCAACTTAAGCCTCTGCTTGTGTTGCAAACATCCCACGTGGGCACTGGTTCCAATCCTGGCTGCTCTCTGATCCAGCTCCCTGTTGGTAGCCTAGACAAGCAGTGGAAGATCACCCAAGTGTTTGGGTCCCTGCATTCATGTGGAAGGCCCAGAGGAAACTCTTGCCTTCTGGCTTCAGACCAGCCCAACTTTGACTGTTGTGGTCATTTGGGGAGCGAGCCAGCAGATGGAAGATCTGTCTATCTCTTGGTGGTAACTCTGCCTTTCAAATATAAATAACTAAATCTTAAGGGGAAAAAAAGTTTTGGAGATGAATAGTGATGGACACACAATATTTGAATGTACTTAATGCCACTGAAGTATAGACTTAGAAGTGGTAAAATGGTAAATTTATGTAATGTCTGTTGTCATGAAAAATAAAGAAAAAGCCTTAAGCCATATTAACATCATTGAGTCACGTGTAAATCAAGTAAGACTAGATAGCAGCCTTTTGTTAGCCTAAAATGAGGTTCAGATTTAAGGTGGTAGTAATATTCTTTAATTATTTGTTTTAATCATATTGTTTTAATAAGAGGCTACAATATAAACAGCTGAGAAGGTTAATTAATAATGTCAAGTCTAAATGAGTATAATTAATGTCATTCAGCAAAGGCCTTCACTCAACTCAAATCGTGCTTCCCCCCGGGGATAAACTTGGCCTGATTTTTCTAAACAATTTTCCCATTGATGGGAAGAGGTGGGATGGCTGGGAAGGGGTGGAATGACATGCAGGTTTCAGCTGAGACCGAGTAATCACAACACGACCTCACAAGTCATCAGTGGCTCCCACATCCTGATCTCAAATTTGCATAGAAGAGCATGTCTCCACAGTTTGTGATGGTGTCTCGTAATGAGCGACATCTAAATGGGCCAAGTAGAGCCAGCAGTGATCCTGAGAGCCAGCATGGACTAAACCTGATGGAAATGATGATGGGGGTACAATGGGAAGGCTGGATGGGAGATCTCCTGCCTGGGCCAGGAAAGGGCAAAGTGGGAGCCTTAAAGAACATCCTGTTAGTTCTCTATTTCCTATTCAAGCCGTGTGTTCCAAGCACAGGGTCTGTGCATGTATGTCTATGCAGGGGACAGGAGGCGGGGGAACTTAGGGGATACTCCTTAACTGTGAAGTCGTGTCACCTGCTCCAGGTGAGCAAGCCTCACCTTGTTCTCTCTTCTCACTCCCTGGATCTCTTCTGATTTTAGGTCTCTTGGTCTCCTTCCCTTACCATCCCCTGTTCTTCAAGACCCTTCCAAAGAAAGAAGACAAATTGAAGAAGTCCAGGAGTACTGGGTTTGAAAAAGGTAAAAATTAGAAATAATAGTCTTATTAGAAATAATATTCTTGCATTAGAGGAGCTTCTGATCCCTCTTAGTGTTGAGCTATGAGCCATGGACACAGGCAACAATGTCCTAACCTTGGAAACCAAGACGACTAGTCTCCGGAAGTGAATAAAACCTTCTGTTGCAAGAGAGGGGAAGTCTGTGCCATCATGTTCAGGGATTTGGGATGGGGAGACTGAGCAGGAACAAGAATAGGCTTAGTATCCTGTGCTCCCACAGCTCCACTCTGAGAGGCACTATGATCCAGCTAGAGCGCTGCCCAAATAGCAATTCTGTGTTTTAGAGGTGCAGTTACCCTGACTGCCTTCTTACCACAGAACACAGGAGGGACCCCGTGGCACTTGTGGACACATAGATTCCTAAGAAGACAGAGCTAACGCCTGCTGTTGGATGCAGTTGCTAGGAAACGCTACTGCCCGACCTGAAGACTGGAAGCACCTGTGCAGAAATGCAGCCCTGTATTCCAGAAGGGGCAGCTACGGTCTATGAGGTTGGTAAAACCCATCCAGCGGGAGGTGGGAAACATGAGCTGTGCCCAGTCTCTACCGGCTATCAGCCAGCCAATCTGGACAGAGCATCCCCAGGGGCTTCCATACTACTCTGCTGTCCCTCCACTCAGCAAAAAGACTGTGCCAAGAATGAAGCTGACACATCCAACAGATGCAGTGAAGCCCTTCATATCTGTAAAGGTGCATTTCTATTGGGGCTCTGGAACCTTCCAACAGCCAATGCAGAGAGCTATAATGATACCTCTTGAAGATATGTGTCAATCCGGCTTCATTCAAGAGCAGATTTGAGAGCTGTGCTGTCCAACATATAGCACCAGCTCCTGTGATGATTTAATTTAAATTTAAAAATATATTTCTCAGTCATCTTGGTTGCATTCCAAGTATGCAATAGCCACTAGTGCATGGTGCCTGCTACACTGGATTTCACAGGTGCATAGTTGCCTTTGATGGCTTAGTTTTAGTGTTTGAGTCACCTGAATGAATGACATACCCACCAAGCAGCTGGCTTTTGGGACAGGCACTGTGGCACCAGGGCTTAAGCCACTACTTGTGATGCCAGTAGCCTGGACTGGAGTCCTACTCTTAGTCCCAGCCATTCCACCTACAATCCAGGTCTCTCTTAATGCACCCAGGGAAGAAGGTGTCTTGAAAATTCTAGAAGGAAGCTATCCACAACTGCATCTCCCCATCCGAGATGTCGTCCTTCATGTCTTCCTTCATGGTGTTTCACAGACATGTGAAGCATGGTCCTCAGGGTAAAAGAATGTATATTCCTGCTTTGCACAAAGTGCCGAGGCCCCAAGTGTGCTGCCTTCTCCAGGTTTGCCTGGACCAAGAAATCTATTTTCCAAAGGAAATGCATTTTTGGCCAGCCCGCAGTTATCTTCTTGAACCTATGATATTGTTTGAGCTCCAACACAAACCACCTCCATGTGCTCACCCTACATTTTGTACCCTAAAATCTCCTGCCTCAATCATAGCTCACAGGGAGAGTCTGGATCCTCTCAGGAAACTGGGAGATGCTGGAGGAAAGCACTGCCATGGCATACTGGGTTCCACATGTGGTTGGGAGAAGCCGGAGTCCGTGCTCTGTCAGACACTCTTGCTATTGGCCACCCCCAGAAGCCTTGGACCACCTGCCATGGGAGAGCCGTAGTCTCGGGCAGCTGGTAGTTTCCAAGTTCAGACAGCCTTCTACTCCATAAACTGCCTGTCTTGGAGTGTAGATGCGTGGCTCACATATAGGAAGACTCAAACACTGTGACACAGCTCAGGGCATCCTAACAGCTCTCGAGTACCTTCGGAAACTGGTGTCACTTTGCTGCCTTCCCCCTCCTTGCAACTCATTTTTGGACCCCAACTTTAAATATCAATTCCAGAATTCCTTCCAGAACACTCCATGCTCCGCCGAGCCAAACCAGGTTGAACATTTCTGCAGTTTCTCTCCTGCTCCTACCCTACCATTGTGGCCACTTGTTCACTGCTAACCTTCTCTGCTGGCGTGCAAAACCAAAACCACAGTGGAGATTCCCCAAGCACTCACTGCTCTGTCTTCAGCACCTGGAAGCACAATGGAAAGAATATGCAGTCAATGAAGACTCCCTGAAGAAGAACTTGTCTGCTGTGGCTTGAACATGGTTTGTCCCCAAGGAAACTCGTGTTGGAACCTTAATTCCTCAATGCCCTGTGATGGAAGGAGGCAGTGGGTATTTGGGCTTTGAGGCTAGAGCTGTCATGAGTGGATTAATGCCCTCGTGGAGTGAGTTGACTGTCACTGGGGATCAGCTGTTATTTCTCTCTTGTTCTCCCTCTTTTCTGCGGTGCTTGGATGCAGCACCGGGCACCTCCCAGATGCACCTGCTTGACCTTGAACTTTCCAGCCTCTCCAGCACCCTGAGCCAAAATAAACCACTTTTCTCTACAAGTTACACAATCTTGAGTGTCTGATAGCATCAGAAAATGGATAAGACACTGTCTTGGCTCTCATATGCAAGCATCTTGATAAGGGTGTGTGGATGGAGGACAGGAACTACAGAAGGCAAGATTCTGATGTGCACAAGCCAAGGGCCCATCTTGGCTAGAGAACAAGTTTCCCCAGAAGCTTATTCTGCAAGAAGCAGAATATACTTGTAAAAATTGTCTAACTTGTATATCCCAGCACTCTATCAAGAGCAGATGATGACTTATAACAAGTATTTGAGAAGGTAGTTTTTTTTTTTAAGAAAATGATTACATTTTCACTCATTAGGAAGGTGGGTGGTGGCAGCCAAAAATTGGACAATACCATAACCTACCAAGCAATGTAAAAATTGACAAAACAAATAAGCAACATTGGTCTTCAGATTCAAAGAGTCTCCTGCAACTTGGGAAATAGTAATTAAAATAGCCAACATGGAGAAGTGTCCTGACAATCATGGCTTAGCTTCAGGAAAAGGAAAAGTCTATAGTCCTACAAAGAAAGCAAAAGGTGCCAGACTTCATGGGTATATTGAGCACCACAAAGGAAAAAGAGAACATCAACTGGCCGTTGTGGTGAGATTCTAAAAAGATAAAAAAAAAAAAAAAAGGTTCAGTAATAGTAACTGTACTACTCAATGTGAACATTCAAACAGAAAATACTCATATAGTCAGCACATTGTCCTCACACCCCTGTCCACACAGCATGCCCTAGCCACAATTTTGACTTGTAAATCCATAGGGGAGTTGACTTGATTTCTAAATTTTGTGTGAGTGGGATCATGCAGCTTGTAGTTTGCATTGAATAATTATCAACAAATAGTTTTCTAAAGTGGCTGTATCAGCTTACATTCCTATCCGTAGAGTATGAGGGTTCTAGCTGCGCTACTTCCTTACAACACCTGGTATGTCTTTAATTTTAATCATTCTGGCAAGTGTGTAATTGTATCACACTCTGATTTTACTTTTCATCTCCCTGATGCCTCATAAAGTTTACAATTTTTATATGTTATTGCTATCTTATGTCCTCCTTTTGAAGTGTCCATTCACAACTAAATTACTTTACAAATTATTTTGCCTAAATTAGTTTATAAATCTTGATTGCTGATAGTATAAATATTTCACTTTTATATATCTTCTTCAAAATTGCCCTGGCTTTTCTTGGCCTTTGAATGTCTACATGCATCTTACAATCAACTTGTTGGATCCACAGAGGAAAGCTTGCTGGAATTACTTTAGGATGACATTTGCTAGGTAACTGATTCTGGGGAGAATTAACATCTTTCCAACGTGGTGTCTTCCGATCCATGAACATAGTGTATCCTTTCCTTTCCTTATCTCTTCTTTGATTTCTCTCATAATATACTTTGCATTTCAGAATAATGGTCGTGCAAAGATGTTATTGAAGTTCATTCCTAAGTATATGATGCTTTTTGAAAGCAGTAGTAGCATAAGGATACGTAAATAATTAAGCAACAAATGTTCTATCTATTGTAGTCTGTAGTGTTGGAAGGATTTTACACCTTAAATTGGGTGCTGATTACACAGATGTATACAGTTGTCTAAACTAATTGATTTGTACTCTTCATTATTGCGCTTTCTTAATTTTCTGTATGCTTATTTTAAAACAATACATCAATGTTAAAAATAAAAATATATTAAAAATAAGGACAGAAATTTAAAGTAAAATATAACCACCAATTATAAATGAAAATTAAAATAAGGCACAACTTTGGTTAAAATAGAAAATGTCCTCCTTTTAACATTTGTTCATTTTTATTGCAAGGGCAGATCAATTTTTCAGAGAGCAGGAGAGACAGAAAGATGGTCCATCAGCTGGTTCACTTCCCAAATGGCACAATGGCCAAAGCTGAGCAGATCTGAAGGCAAAAGCCAGGAACCAGGAACCTCCTTCAGGATTCCCATGTGAATGTAGCTTTCCAAGGCTTTGGGCCATCTCGTTTGCTTTCCCAGGCAACAAGCAGAGAGCAGGATGGGAAGTGGAGCAACCAGGACATGAACCAGTGCACATATGGGATCCCAGCAGTTAGCAAGGTGAGGATTTAGCTACTGAGCCATTGTGCAGGCCCAAAGATTTCCTCTTTATGTTATGTTTTCAGTATAATAATCACAGTAAAAACCAGAGAGGTTATTTTTTAAAAGCTGTATTTATTTTTGTTTGAAATCCAGATTTACAGAGAAAAGGAGAGACAGAGAAAAAGATCTTTCTTCCATTTGCTGGTTCATTCCCCAAGTGGCCACAGTGGCTGGAGCTGAGCTGATCCAAAACCAGGAGCCAGGAGCTTCTTCCAGGAGCCAGGTCTCCCACATGAATGTAGGGTCTCAAGGCCTTGGGCTGTCTCCCTCTGCTTTTCCAGGTCACTATCAGGAACTGGCTAAGAACTGGAGTGGCTGGGACATGGGACATAAATCGGTGTCCACATAGGATCCATGCACACACAAGGTGAGGATTTAGCCACTAGTCTATGGTGCCAGGCCCAGGGATAGGTTTTTTTAAGTACTGTTGGATGAGGTAGAATTCAGATAATTCGGCAGAAGATCTAAAATTATGCATGCTAAGTTCACTAGTTCACTTCCAGAAATTTGTTTCCAGAAATCCATCCGTGTAGCTAGTTCCTAGAATATTAGGTGCAAAATTATCTGTGATAACAAAATATTTGAATCTCATAATAACCGACAATTAATGAAACAATGTATTACACAAAACAATGAGGTAATATAAATCATGAAAAATTATGACACAAAAGCATCAAAACATGTAAAATTATCTGTGGGGACAACTGCAGGTTAATTTGCTACCTTCAGTGCTGGCATCCCATATGGGTGCCAGTTCATGTCCCAATGTTCCACTTCTGATCCAACTCTCTAATTATGGCCTGGGGAAGCAGTGGAGGTTAACTCAAGCTGTTCAGCCCATGCACGTATAAGAGAGACCCAGAAGAAGCTTATGGCTCCTGGCTTCAGCCAGATCCAGCTCTGACCATTATAGCCATTTGGGGGGTGAACCAGCAAATGGAAGACCTTTCTGTTTCTCCTTTTCTCTATAAATTCTACCTTTTAAATAAATAAATCTTGAGAAAATAGAAAATTATTCGCAATATATTTGATAAAAGAAAGCAGTCCACAATATGGATTATTCACAAGGGCAGAGTTTAATTTTTCAAGGTAAACTCATGCATTTATAAATTGAAACAAAAAGAGGAAGGATATACAACTAAATGCCAGCAGTGACAACTTGTGTGTAATGAGATCATGGGTGATCGTTTCGTTGATTCTTCTTGTGGTTACACTTTCTGTAAGCATTTCACAAGGAAACTATGTTACTCCCGCACTAACAAAAATAATGCCTTCCCCTGTTTTGTGCTATTAGAACAGATTGCCACAGGCTGGCTGAGTATAAAGAAGGTAAACTTAGCTTCTTACAGTTGTGGAGCTTGGAAATCCAAAGGCATCATGCTAGCTTCTGACTACTGCTTCTTGCTGTGTTACAACATGGTGAAATGAGGCAAGTGTGCTAGTCCAGGTCGCTCTTCTTCTTCACAGAAAGCCACGGACGCCATCATGGGGAGCAGGGAGCCCACCCCTCTGGCCTTTTCTAACCTCAGCTCCCTCCCCAAAACCCCACCTCCAAATACCACCAATATCCATTTGGAGACTAAGCTTTGTTTTGTTTTTTGAGACTAACTTTCTAAGGTGTGACCTCCTGGGTAAAACAATCAAACCACAGAGAACAGTATTTTTCGAAATCAGAAGGAGATACATACAACCATATTCTAATCTACTTGAAAATTTCAATAAATAAAACAGTTTCTAAGAAAATAGCAACTGATAGAAGATGAAAGTTGAAAAACACATCAATCTTTCCAGACATCTTGCAAAATGCTGGACGCAAATACAGATTCGTTATCTTTCCCCAGTCCTGGTTCAGTCCTGTTGTGTGCTCCTGCACCTGTGCGGCCCTCATGCCATCCCCAGTGTGAACACCGGAGCAGGCCATGGAGTTGGTGTTGCTCCTCAGAGCAGAGACGCACGCCACTCACTTAAGGAAACTAAGGGGCATAATGAGGAAGGATTTGAACCCGTTAGCCCACTTGCAAAACGTATGCATTTTCCCCTACCTGGCTATGTTTTACTATCAAAACGCAATCGAGACCACCAAAGGCCACTGAGGATCGCTTTTAACATCAGGACACCAACATGACTGAAAAATATGACCGAAATCAAAGCATGTTGCACCACTTTGTTCATTATTTTTATGGTACTCTAGGATTTTTGCGGGATTTGTTTTTCATTTCACTTCTGTAAGCTTGCCAAAAGTTTAAAGCAATTTTTCAATTGGGAAGGAAAAAGAAAAAACAATTTTCCTAGTAAGAACTCAACCATGTTTTCCATCCTTTTATAAGCTGTTGGGAAAGTGCCCCTACTCTGGCTCCTTCCCAATCCCAGCTCCTGTAAAGTGTAGATGGAATACTTAAGCTACTGTTTAAATGTCCCCTAGTATTCAAAAGAAATCGAATGTGTGGTTGCAATGTTCTGACACTTTAATTATCTCACCAGCAGACCCACCTGGGAAATCACAAATCATCCTGGCACTCTGGCCACTAAAAACCGAAGCTAGGACATCCCCAAACAGTCCAGGGCATGGCTGCTTTGCCAGATGGTCGATATTTACAGATAGGGGCATTTGAGAACATGAAAGGCCATGTCCCCCAAATCAAACAAATCACTTAGCCCACCCATTCATTGATCAGACACTGGTCTCGTTTGACAGTGTCCAGAGTTGCTAACAACCAAGAAATTTGCAATCCAGGTTCCATTCCATGCAGGTAGATCTTAGAAGGTAGATGTAATTCTGCTAAAGCCAAGCAATCCCACGCACTAGTTTCGGACTGCTTTCTGTTAGGGGCGAGAGTGGCTAGGGCTGTCTCAGAGGTACCCTGGGCACTGTGGAAGAGAAGACAGCCTACCACTCAGCACCCGCTCAACCACAGAAGCTCTGCAGGGGTCTGTTTCCTGGGCTTGGATTTTCTTCCAACCATCTTATTTTGGATTAAAGGACAACAGTGTGGCTTTTAAAGAGATGTCTGGGGAGAAATCCCCTACAGTAATGCATTATGGGGAGGGGGTGAGGAGAGCAAGCACCTTGCTCACCAGATGACTCAAAGAGCAATGGCACCTGCAGCCTGCAAGCAGCCAGAACCACACTCCATCACCTGAACTCCTCCTTTAGTGTCTCAGGAAGCTGCAGGCTGGACCCGACAGGCGGGGGGGGGGGGACATGCTCAGCTCGCAAATGTTCTCAGCAAGGGCTGGCACGAGACTGAGAGCACGTCCCTGTCACCTGCCCATGCAGAAAACAGGCATGGGAGTTTGTGCAAGCAAATCACATCCCCTAAATGTTCTTGTTTACTTAAATCCGATGTCTTCTGAAAGCATAGAAATAAGTAGGGAAGCTACTGAGAACTACTCCAACCCCAGGAGTTTCTATTATTAAATGTCGGCCACCATTTTGAGGTTCCTGCTGATCAAGAGAAACAGAGAAAGTCGCCATTAGTTCTCTTTAAAGGAGACCACTCCATTATACACACACTGTTTTTCAGAGGGAAAAACTCTTGGGCGAGATGACTGCAAGTCCAAAGACACCAGCCCTTCCTCTAGGCAGGCTCGTTGGTCAGTTTGCATTGCCAGGGTATACTCACCCATCCAACTGCCTCCACTGACATCCTCAATAAAATCACTGGCTTGGGAAATTGAAATTATTGCCATTTGGGAGGGGTTACCTCTGTCACCCCCAACTTTGCATTCTGGATATTTGTATTTAAAGAAAAAAGTACAAATTGCCCCATGGAGAAAAGAAAATAGCAGTAAAAAAAAAAGTTAAAATGTTTGCCATTTGAGTGGCACCAACTATTCTGGATGTCATCTCATGCTCTTGACTGGCTTAACCGGTAGGTTTGGTCCCTCCCGCTGTGGCACTGACTTCCTGTAGTCAGTGACATCCACATCACACAACCCTTCCTCAGTTGGGTGGGAAAAGAAAAGGGAAAGATTGCCCAGGCTCGGAGAGAGATCCATTCAAACACAGCCTCTTGAGTCCCTGACCAGAGAAGTAAGCCATCAGCAAACAGGAAGTAACACTGCACAATAAAACAAGCCAGTCTCATAGGGCATGGTCACCCACTAGGAAGGAATCCAAGCAGCAAAGTTACAAAGAATGCTTTAGGGTGGGTAAAGCAGGCATAGTACAGTCCAGAAGGAGACAAGGAGGTCCCGTTTCAGAAGGTGACAGTGAGGGTGAAGCCTAGAGGGTAAGTTAATAACAGCTGAGAGTTAATGACTCACATGGTGGGTCCTGGCTCTGTACCTGCTACTTCAGGAGGTCTCAGTGGCTGGTCATCTGCTCTCAGAGACCCTTAAGGTGGACATCCACTTCCATTGCACAGATGTGCAGCCCAGAGAAGGGAAGCTACCTGATTAATGCTACCATATAGCAAAGAACAATGGGGCAAGAGGCAACGGTAGGCATATCTGGATCCAAACATGTGCTCTTAGTATTGACCTCATTTGATTTGACTCCTTGATGAATATATCAGCTACCAATACTGGTAGCTCAAATTATACCAGGTCACTTAGTTAACTATGGTAGTTTTCTGCTTAAACATATGTATGCATTCTCATCTTCATTGCATAAAGGACTTAAACCACTAGATTCTCTAAAGGCTTGTTAGAGTCTTTTGCAAATAGGCCCCCTTGCTCCAACTGGATCAGTGGTACAGAAATTTTGTGAGGTGTCCACTTAAGTTCAAGTTCAGACTCTTTAAAACATTTTTGTCATCAACAATGCCCAACCACACAACACTCGTCCTGGTTCAGGAGACACTTGAGGGGCTTCCTGTCTTTGGGGATCAGAGGTTTCCCTGGAGCAAGAAATTCACACCACAGTGTGGCTGTTATCAGTCCCCAAAGGGTCCTGTATACAACCACTCAAGCTTCCCTGGACCAAGCCAGAAACAAAGCAAACAACCCCTGTCATTTCTTCTAGCAATGCAATAGGTGTCTCTGGGGAGTCAGGCAAAAAAAATACGCTCTCCATCGCTCCACCTGCTGCCATCACCATCATCTTGAATGTGGATGTCATCATGAGATGTACCCCCTTACCCTCTTCTCCAACCCCAAGGTGAGCCACAGCAGTGCAGGCCTCAGTCCAGAGTGACCTACAAGCTCCATCTCACCATGTGGCTCATTTCCAAGTCTCTGGTTGATGAAATTCATGGCAATAACTTAGATGAGGTGCAGGAAAATGGATCACTCCTGGAACCGCTAAGTCTGCCCAAAATATCTACATTACATCATCATCACTCAGGCCCTGACTATTGCCCAAAAAGATATGCAACTTGGGATACTTTCAAAGTCATTTGCCCACTGGGAAAAAAAAAAAGCTACCTTTCAGGGAGCCCTTGTTAACTCAGTGGAACAGCCAGGCAAGCCCAGCCTCCCCACACGCTATGCCAGGAACTGTTCTCGGCCCTTTAGCACATTCACTTAATAATTGTCACAACAACCCTGTGGAGGTGGATGTCACTATTTTACAGACAAGAAGACCAAGGCACAAAGAGCTCTTGTCAGTTAGCTGAGGTCACCTGGCTACAAAGAGGGAGGCAGCGGATTCAGACTGCCAGCTGCTCAATCTGGTGAATCCTGGGCAAAGCATACAGAATGGTTCTTAGTTTGTCACACCAGAAAAAATTACAACCTAGGGTCCAGCTGTCATTAGCAATGAATAAAGACCCGTGAAAGCGGTAGAGATGCGATTAACAAGTTGTTGTCAGTTGCTTCACTTTCATGCATGCATAAAGCACTCATTGCAAAACATTCACCACATAGAAAGTGGAGGGGGCAATTGCACTGTGGCATAACCCGTAAAGCCATGGCCTTCTGCACTGGCATCCCATATGGATGCTGGTTCTAATCCCAGGTGCTCTGCCTCTGATTCAGCTCCCTGTTAATGTGCCTGGAAAAGCAGCGGAAAATGGCCCAAGTGCTTGGGAGACCCGAAAGAAGCTCCAGACTCCTGGCTTCAGACTGGCACAGACCATGAGGTTTGGTGAGTAAACCAGTGGAAGATTTCTCTCTCTCTCTCTCTCTCTCTCTCTCTCTCTCTCTCTCTCTCTCTCTCTCTCCCTCCCTCTCTCCCTCTGTGTGTGTGTGTCCTGTTTTCTGTAACTCTTCCAAAAAGGGAGAAGGGGAGGAAATGGGGAGGGATGCTGGATGTGGTAGCCATCGTGGGAATGGTGGTGGTGGTGTTTCAAGTCTGCAACTCCGGGGCCTGAATCAGCAGCTGCTGCATCATGTGGCTCCCTAGCTCTGACTGCTCCATGGCTTGTTTGCAGGACAACAGGTCTTTGCTTCCTGGAGATGATGCCATGTCTGTGGGCACTGCCTTTGGCCCCAGGGTTCCTCAACACACAGCTTCCAGAAGAAAGGTCTCCCCAAGCAGGCATCCTGATTCCTGGCAACATCTTATAAATTTGCACCCTTTCACAGAGGAGCTCTGGGCTGAAGACAAAGTTTGTCCCTGTCGCATTTCCAAGGTGAAAACTGATCATCCCTGTGGTGACATGGCACGTGGTCACTCAGAGCAGGAGAGGGAGAGAGGAGCAGACAAACACCACTGCTCCCCTCCAGCTCCACACCTGTCCTGGACAAACGGCAGGTTTGGGAGACACCTAGTTCTCCTGTGCCATAGCAAGGCTGCCAGCACTCCCTGGAGACACGTCTGGGCAAACGTGGACACCAGCTTGGAGTTTACATAAAAAGCATGTACTCCAGCATGCTTGTGTCCAGAAGGGAGCTCGGGTGGCCTAGTTAGGCACTGCCAGTGGAAACAGAATGTGAGCAACTCATCCTGCCTAAAATAGAATGTTGCTTCACATTTTCTAAGAGCTATAGGCGAGAAAAAAAAGAGGGAGGAAGGAAGGAAGGGATAAAGTAAGGAAAGAAGGGAAGAAGAAAGGAAGGAAGAAGGGAACAAGGGAGGAAAGCAGAAAAAATGAAATTTAATATTTTACCCAGCATTAAATCCAAGCATTAAATCATAGAATCATTGAGATATTTTACAATTTTATAGATTATTTATTTGAAAGGCAGAAGAGAGAGAGAGAGAGAGATCTTTCACATGCTGGTTCACCCCCAAGTGAGCAAGGCTGAGCCAGGCCCAAAGCCAGGAGCCAAGAACTCCATCTGGGTCTCCCACACGGGAGGTAGGAGCCCAAGTACATGGGCCGTACTCTACTGCTTTCCCGGGTACGTTAGCAGAGAGCCAGATTGGAAGTAGTGCAGCAGGGGCTAGAACCAGAACTCCAATCTAGGATGCCAGAATCCCAAGTAACTACTTGGACCACGGCGCCATGATGCTGCCCCTCAATCTTTTCATTGTACTAAGAGCTCTCACATTTTACACTGCCAGACTATGTGGATTTGGACTCAAGCAGCCACCTTGCAATGCTAAAGGTTGCACAAGATGAGTAACCACCACAGAGCATAGTGGAGGCCTGAGCCCTGGCTCCACCTTCCCCAATAGCTCTCCTCCACTTTCACCCCCACACCCAAGGAGTCACCCAGCTTCTACTGGAAGCATCTGCTTCACCTGGGTCTTGTTCAAAATGTAGAATCCAAGGCCACACCCACACAGAACCTATTTTAAATGAATTTCAATTTTATTTAAGATTTCTTTAGTTATTTGAAAAGCAGAGTTAGAGAGAGATCTTCCATCTATTGGTTCACTCCTTAAATGGCTGCAATAGCCAGGGTTATGCAAGACTGAATCCAAGTGCTTCATCCAAATCTCCCAAGAGGGTGGCAAGGACCCAAGCACTTAGGATATCTACCACTGTATTCCAGGTACATTATCAGAGAGCTGGATTGGAAGTGGGGCATCTGGACCTCAGCCCAGGGCCCATTACGGATATTGGTAACACAAGCAATGGTTTTGCCCACTACACCATAGTGGCAGTCCCATGGATTTCAATTTTAACACTATCTCCAAGTGACATCTGCTCAGGAGACTCCAAGAACCCTATGGCCTCCTTTGGGAATACTGGCAGCCCCAGGAAATCCAAGGCTGTGTATAACTGGTTCTCAGTGTCAGAAAAGAATTTACTTGTCCTTCACTAACTTCTCTCTGCAAACCAGACGCTGCTATGCACATTCCCAGCAAAGCCCTATACAGTGTAGACTGGCCTTGACTCACTTTTATTAGACAAGAAGACAGAGGCTCAGCAAACCAAAGGCACTGTGTCCCAGACTGCATGGCTGTTAGTCCACAGCCTCTCTGCAAGCCTATTTCCTCAATCTCTCCCTGCATGAGGGCCACTCTCTATCTTCCACCGGCTGCTTCTACCTAACACTCCGCTCTGGAGCCATGGGGAGCGCAGTGGACTGTCCAAGCGTTGTAGGACAGAGTTTCTGGACCTAGCAGAGATGGCCTCCAGTGCCATGGTTTTCTATTTCTTTCTATTTCAATTATTACTGGTTGCATTCTTTCATTTATTTGCATTCAATATTTCATTTATTGCTTGAGTACACTCTGTGGGCAACTGCCTGCTCAGCATTTACTTTCCTCATCAAGGTTGAGAACAAGCTAAGAAATTGGCAACTAAGCAAACAGGCAGAAATGAGTAAGAATCACATGTCATTCAGCAGCTCAAAGGTTCCTGGTTTCCAATTAAATAAGGTGCATGGTTAGAAGAATTAGCTAAGGTACACACATTATGGGAGGGACCTCAATTACCTAAGACTCCTAGACAGACAGCAGCATCAAGAAAGAACCTGAAAATACCACCAAATATCATGAGATAAGGCACTGTGGGACATGATGGAAATATATTCACATGCGATGCGAGAGTGCACCAACTTTTAAAGAGCAAACTCCTTAAAACTGTACGCAGTTGCAAAATCACCAAAAGAGCATAAAAAACATTGTCGTGTGTTGTGATGTGCTTCTCACTGCATTCTGATCTTGTGAAGCGAAGCAAATGGATATTTTCATTATGACCACACTTGGACAGCCTGAACTCTACCATGAGCTTTTTCTTATACTCAAAGCTGTGAATAAGCCACATAGCTGGCTGGTGGCAAGGAAGCTTTTGGTTTCACACTGCATAACTCACACCAAACTATATGCCCACATTCAAAGGACAGAGTTTGGGTCCAGGTCTTTTCCCCTCAAGGTTGACATAAGCAGGTCAAGAAGAACCTTCCAAGTGCAGTTCAAGACACAGTTCACTATGACTCCACTCCTTGCAAGAATTGGTTCTAAAAACGCATTGACTGCTGGTGCCTCTGCTGAAATGAAAAGCCCTTTAGTTCATTACTTTGGCTTTCCAGCACCCAGAGCCACTTGTTACGGTCTTGAAGGGACAACTTCCTTTATGGACACATGGAGTTTGACTCATTACTAACACTCTGTGTCGGAGTAATTTTTCTATCTAGTTTTACCTATCTTTCCACAAATTCCTTTAATTTATTTTTTTGTTAGGCTGCTTTGTGTGACTCTCAAAAGACCAATTAATTTGGGAACTCTCTTTGCCTCACTTAGCTTTGTCATTTGATTCCAGCAGGGATGGGGAGTGTACAACCCTGTGCAGCTCTGCCAAGACAACCAAAAGTGGAATTCAGAAATCCAATCAATCTAGACTAGGCTAATTTTTCAGATGATAATTTTACATGCATAAAAATGGTACTATAAATATTCAGATGGCCCTTGAAAGGAATAGATTCTCCATATCCAGATTAAAGGGTAAGTAAACCACCCCTTCTTGAGGAACTTAAAGTTCTTGCATTTGAAATTGTCACCAAGTATTGGGGAAACAGGGCAATTGGCTGGTCCAGTGTGCTGGTTGCCATCTCTCCTCACTAGTGCTGTGGTCCACGTGGAAATTGGGTCTGGAGATGGGCTATATTCTACATTCAAGAGTCTTATCTTGAATAGTGATAGACTTAGTTGGAGAAGTTGCTGCACATTTTGGCTTAGAATCTTGTGTTCTTCAAATGACTATCATCTCCAACTTTTCAGGGAATGAAGAATCATTGTGCCTCTGGTGGTTGCAGGGGAATGGAGGGAGGGGAAAAGAGGAAGGGAGCAAACAAGGGAAGAAGTGAAGGAAGACAAAGGCAGCAACCCAAAGCCCAACACAATAAATCTGTAGAAATAAAGCATGTTTGTTTCACTTTTGATGAAACACCTGTATTGATTTTCTCCCAATTTAAAAAGTGTACAGAAAGACAACAGAACATCAACAACATTCCCCAGGGGCTGTGGTCTCAGAGCATCAGGAAGTCATTCTCCTGAGTTTTGATCACACGGAGAGAACCTTCTTACCATCAATTGTTGAACAAATGTCAATCATATTAAATGTCAGAGAGTAAGCAAGCGGTAGCATTGACCTTCCCCTGATAGAAGCCCTCAGAACTAGCTCATGAGCTGTTGCTCATGGTTTACTATCTTGATGCTCAAGACATGGGCGCTGCTGCATGGCCACAGGCACTGGTAGATTTCAGCATAGTCTGCAAGTCTCCAACCTATGCCCTGGGTAGTAACACTCCTTGTTAACTGCACCCCAAACACTTGCTGTGCCTGCAGAGGCAGCTCAGATTCCATACCCATCCCTGATCATTCACCAACTGCTCCATGTTCAAGTCCAGCCAGGATCACCAACACTAGTGAGATTCTGGCTGGCAGAAAACCATGTTTGGCTCATCAGCCACAAATATTCTGTGACAAAACCAACCTCCAACATCCTTGAATCTTGATGGTCTGAATCAACATTGCCCTGATGGTGGGCATTTGATGTAAGCCTGTAAGGCACTCAGGGTCACCATCATTGGCATCCCACTCTGTATTCTAATGACCTTCATCCTCCAGCAGTGGAGAGCACAACAGGTATATTGTGGTAGCTTATTGCAGGTTGACTTGTCCAAGACGCTGTGCTGAACAATCCACCAGCATTAGGAGACTTTGACCTTTACTTCTATCTTCCATGAAAAGGAACTGTGATGCAAAATCACTCATACCTGTCAGGGATACTTTTAAACACACCTAGTGGTTGCCTGGGACCACAGACAGTACTGAACCCCATCCAGGAAAGACCATGTTTCTGCCATTACACACACAACTATGATAAAGTTTAAATGAATCAGACACTGAAAGAGGTTGACAATAACTCCAAATAAAACAGAATAATTGCTGTTATGTGGAAGTAAGGTTGCTTGAACACAAGCACTGTGACACCACAACAGTCTATCTGATGACCAAGCTGTCTACTGAGTGAGTAACAGACAGGTAGCATATACAGTGTGGATACTTAGACAAGGGAGGACTCATGTCCTAGGTGAGAAAGAATAGGAAATGTGAGATGTCATAGGGGTACATGATATAAAAACCTATGGATTAAAGTTCTGGAGTTTTCTATTCCATATTTTAAAATCAGGCATGGATGCTTGGCTTAGAAGTTAAAACACTGCTTAGGGTGTTCTCTGCTCCACTCTCCATTACAACTTCCAGCTAAGTGACCCTGGGAGGCAATGGTGATGCTTCCAGGTATCTGGGTCTCTGCCACCCACATGGTAAATCTGGTTTATGTTTTCAGATCCTAGCTTTGGCCCCAGCCCAGTCCCAGTCACCACAGGCATTTGGGGAGTGAACAAGTAAACAAGAGCTCTGTGTGTCTCTGCCTATCTTTCTGCCTCTCTACTAAATAAAAAATATTTTCAAACTGAGATCAAGCAGGGGTCATTGAAACCATGGAAAGCAAAGCCTCAGATCAGGGGGCACATGACAGCATGACCAGGAGCTGCTGCCTGCCAGTGGTTAGCAGAGGCAGGATTCAAACCCACATTTGCTGCCTCCTTATTTCCAATCTCTCTTCCATAAGCATGCCTTCTTCTTCCCATTCTACTCTCCCAGAAGGCCCTCGGACTCAGTGCTCTCTCTCTGGGGGAAAGGGAAGAAAGGTGGCTATGGAGCAAAAACTGGACCTTGGAAAGACAGGAACAGATACACAGACTTACAGAGCTGATTCAATGTGACCAACTTGCACTGAACATGGCTGGGTTGGCATCAAGCTGAGCACTGAGCAGGGAATGGGAACATGGCTGACCCACTCTCCACCCCAACAACCTGGAAGTTGGCAGTTTATACTTATGCCCATAAGCATGGTCAGGATCTAATGCATTGGGGGGGTATACAGGGTAGGAGATGAAATCATTGCAAGGTGATCTCAGTGCCACCTCTAGGAAATGAAGATAAAATAACACTGGCAGGTACACCCCAAGTGTCTCTGTGGTTACTATGTGGATCACAGTTGGTATATTCTCTAGGGAGAGGTTATTTGGGAAGACTACAATGACAACACCTGCTATGGCCACATCTGTACATCAGCCCTAGTCTGAGGATTCCCCTGGCTGTCTTCAAACTTCTACTGCTGACTCTGGGCCAAGAATACATAGGGCTTGTCTCCATGGTGACTGAGAATCCCTGGGCTTCCAAGAGGTTGCAGAAGTTTCCTGGATTTGACACTGATTCTGGTCCACACAGGTGAGCAGCTAACACTCCGAAGGGTCTCATCTAGGAGAAGCAGCCTGGAGAACTTACTCCAGAAGAGCGAGTTGGGCACACCCACATCTCAGAGCCCTGCCAGGGCCCTGGGGAATTCTCCCAGGTGGCACTGAACCAATTTTCGAAGTGCTGTGTAATTAATGGCTCCCAGAAGAAATCCTCTCCTTGTCACCATGAAAAGACAAATAAAGGCATTCCTGCAACTCTTTTACACCTCCAGCAGAGCAGAGTCATTTTAGCTCTACTCAAAGTGCTAAAAAGGGAGCAATGCTACAGGTCACCATAAGGCAGGACAGTGTGCCAAACTTTTCCATCACTTAAAATTCGAAAGTAGAATTAGTTGTTGAGCTTAAAGGAGGCACCATGACTGCTGTTAGAATGCTTTGTTTGTCTTGTTTTGCTTACAGAATTGCTGAAAGGGAGAAGTTGGTTAGATCTGTATGACACTCAGCATGGAGGCCTTTAACCTTAATGCTGTGTTACTGCACGTGCATGGCTTCGTTCCTTTAGTCGCCTCTTATTTATGGCGCACCTACTCACTGCAAGACGCTCAAATGCTGGATGAAAACAAAAAAAGACAAGGGCCTTGGCCCCATGGGTCTTGCATTCTTGTGAGGGAGACAGACATTCCATAACGCAAGATACAATGGTTTCAAATGTTATAGATGCTATGCAGCATCAACAAAAAATAGTAGAAACAAGAAGAGATTAATATTAGTTGGAAGGAATAGTTTGAGCTCAGGCCTTATGTAGATAACCTTCCAACTATTCAGCATGGGGCCAGCCTTGGAAGGAACAAAGAAAGAGCTTTTATGTGTCAGAAAGAACCTATACAAATGTCCTGGGACAGAGCTGAGCTGAGTCAGAGCAGCTGGGAGAGAAGCAGCAGGGCTGAATGTGGTGGAAGAGGAGCAGAGGCCACAACAGGTGCCCTGTGTCGGGAAGGCGGCCTTCCTTCTCCCATTTTCTGCCTGGCTCCACACGGCAACTCAATGCAACAAACCAATGATCCATTGCCCCTCACTGCCTCCTCTCTGAACCCAGGAGCACTGTATATGACTTAGAAAAAAAACACCCAGCACCCTCTCATCTGCTTTGTTTCTGCAGATTCCACAGGGAAGAAGCAAGCTCCACCCACTCTCTCTCCCCCTCTAAAAAAAAAAGCCAGGAGCCTGGTGATGCTCCCCAGTGAGCATGCTCTCCCCACCCCAGTGAGCCAGCTCATGGCACTGTAGTCAGGACGCTGTCGTGGTCGTCGGTAATAATTGTTGCATTAATTGGTGCTGTCCGGACCAGACAGAACGTAGAAGATCCCACTGTGTCCAATAATTAATGTTTTTCCCTCACTGCAATGCCATTAATAAGGGGCTCTTCCAAGGAGCGGGTAATTGGCTGGTTAGGCGTCATTAGGGTATTTATAGATAAGCTTTGGTCTGGAGACAGAGGAAAGCTGATTATGTTTATTTAGACTCTATTATCTATTGCTAATGTGTTATCCTGCGTTCCGATCGTCCCCATTCTCTGGGCAGTAATGATACAGGGCACACTCGCAATGTGATTTCAAGGACTTACAACATCACTTTCTCTCCTTGGCAGAGGGAAGTGGGGCTCAAGGGAAAGGGGGGACACAGGGGAGCCTCTGCACAGGATCTGCTTGCACCCTTTCTTCCACAGTGAACCTCTCCTGACCAGCAAGAAATTTAGAGCAAGGCTCTAGGAAGTACCAGAAAGACAGCTCTTCCTAATTAAACCTCCAAGGAGAGGAAGTTTCTTGGGTTTGTGATTATCTGAAGGGTTTTTGAAAATGTAAATCCAGCCGGGAAAACATTGCTTTGAAAAATAGTGGGAGGGAAGAGGTGGCTTGCATTTGACAAGCTCTCTGTGGCAGCGAGTAATGAGAACTCAGGAAGTGATGAGATGCGGCAGAAATGTGCGGGCGCATCCTCTCTGCATGAGCAAGTGCATGAACAAGTACTCTTTGGATCCCAGGAAGGGTGGGCAGGGCCGCGGGAGGCTGCTTTTCCCTCAGAAGCCTTTGATCCAATTGTGCTTTACTAGGTTTCCAGAAGAGAGTTTGTATGTTAAAAAAAAAAAAAAAGGTCTAGGTAGGCACCGGGCTGTGAATGGACCAAATGCCATTGGAGTGAATGGTTAAAAATTATTATAAGGGAGGAAGGCATTTGGCCACAAAATTAAGACACTAGTAAGGACACCACATCCTGTATCTTCAGGACCTGGGCTCAAGTCAAGACAGCCTAGGTTCAAATCCCAGCTCTGAACCCAATTTCAGCTTCTTGCTGATTGACACTGTGGGAGGCGGAGGTGATGACCCAGGTGCTGGGTCCTACCGCCCACATAAAAAACCCGGATAGAGTTGCTGGCTCCCAGACACTGAGGGTGAATCAGCAAATGGGAATTCGCACTCTCACTCGCTCATGTGCAGATAAAATAAGTAAATGTGTTTGATTATTGAAATCACATTATTATGTATTTTTACCACAGTTAAAAATACCATCACTAGGGCCTGGCACGATGGCCGAGCGGCTAAAGTCCTTGCCTTGAACGCCCCGGGATCCCATATGGGCGCCAGTTATAATCCCGGAAGCTCCACTTCCCATCCAGCTCCCTGCTTGTGGCCTGGGAAAGCAGTCGAGGACAACCCAAAGCTTTGGGACCCTGCACCCGTGTGAGAGACCCGGAAGTTCCTGGATCCTGGCTTCGGATTGACATAGCATCGGCCATTGCGCTCACTTGGGGAGTGAGTCATCAGATGGAAGATCTTCCTCTCTGTCTCTCCTCCTCTCTGTATATCTGACTTTCCAACAAATAAATAAATCTTTAAAAGAAAATACCATCATTAGATAAGGGAATAAAGTAATATAAACAGAATTTTAAAATATAATAAATAGAGTTTTACTTATCACTGTACTGTGTCTAATAGTCATTTTAGAAACCAAATACACTTTTTAAAAGTCTCTTTGGCACACAAAATTACCCTGAAGTTAATGTTTTAAAGCCCTTAAGTTAAGGGTTAATTGAGTTGAGTTGGTTGAGTTGGTTCCACAAGGCTGTCACTTGAGGTCGTCATTCATCCCAACCTCTTTCCCATCCACCTGCTGTGTGGATAACTGTTGAGCCACTCCTGGCTGAGGTCTCATGTGGTTTCCATAGCATTACCTGTCACTCTTCTGAAACAGAGAAGCTGGACACATCCAATCACAATCTTGCAAAAGCCGTGGCCAGGTGAGCCTGTGTATCCGTGTGTGTCCTGCGTACATCAACCCTCTCTTCATTCCCTCCTCATTGCATGAGGGGAAAACATGGCAACAGAAGCCTGGAGACTGAATTCAAGTTCAGGCTCTTGCCTCAGGTCACATGTGTAGAAGCAAAAAGAAAGACTCCTGATTTTGTGTCATCTGGGAGACGAGAACAGTGCTAGCACATGCATGCGTGATGCGTGCCACGGAGGTGCATGGCAAGTGCAGAGTGAGCCCCAGAATGCCTATTCCCCACATCTAGGGTGTTAGCCTCTCCTGTGTGGGAGCACCTGTGAGGCCCATGCAGTGGCATGCCTTCTCCACCAAGACCACAGTTTTTGAAAATAAGCTCCCTGAAAGATGCTCTGTGTGTGAGCATGTGATGTAACTTGGCACATTAAATGGGCAATGCTGTGTAAAAGCTGTGTCCTTTCCTCTCCGGTTCCTCAGCATTGGGACCAGGTTAACTTGCAGGTGTTAGGGAAGATATTTTTAAACCCTGTTTTAGGGTCAGAAGGTTGAGAGGCTGGCTCCCAAGATGCAGTGACACCTACAGCATTGGTCAGGAGAGGGGGCCGGGCAGGGAATCCTGGGAGCCGAGCTGGGGCAGGTGAGCAGTCCGAGGTTAGTGTGTAGATTAGCAAGCAGAATAGCAAGGACTGACCATGCTTGGGGCATCCTGAGAGAGCATACCCCATCCATTCCAACATACCCTCAACCCCGGTTACCAGCTGTCAGGTAGTAGATGTTACCTGGCCTGGGCTAACAACTTGACCTCTCTAGGCTGCAATGATCTCGTTTGTAAATATGGGAGCACACCTAATTAGCTCTTGAGCTAAAACTGTCCCTGCAGGTAGCTCTTCAATTCAGAGAGTGCCTTCTAGCAACACTTAGCATCCCATAAGATGCCTGAGAGAGAGAGGATGGAAGGCTAAAAAAAAAAAAAAGAGAGAAGAATCATTTTCACTGAAGTGGCCTGAAAGAGCCCAACATCCTTCCAAACTGACCGTAGTCTTCATTTTCCGTACTATTGGTTAAATTCTTTGTCAAAAGCTTTGGGATCCAGCCATGGTACTTTTTTTTGCAAAGCTCTTTGTCCTAAATGAACCATCAGTGCTATTCCAACTTCTCCACACACTGGATGTTTGTTGCCACAACATGCCTTAGCTATCCTCGTGTACAACATAAAGGGGAAAGAGAAGTTGCAATCAAGCCAACATGCACTTCCATCACAAATCCTCTGGTGCCACTTCACCAGTGGACACAAGGTGATCAGGTGCTTCTCTTTGGATGGAAAATCCCATCCCGTGCAAACAGCAAGCATGTTGTTTTGGAGATTCAGATACCCAGCATTCTGTTGCCAGGGGTGATATGCCCTTCCCAACACTGTCACCACTGCCTGGGAGCATTCCAAACAAAGCCCGTGGCATTTGTCAGTCATCCTCTCCTCGTTCACACAGCGATCGCATTTCTAGATTAGCCAGCATACAATCCAAATCATGCTAACCGTGCTTTCTGCTCACATGGACAAGAGAGGAGAGTCCAGCTCCAACAGGTCTGACTGAATGGACACCCACCAAGGCCCCCTGAGGTCATGCAGGGCCCAGGGTAGGCAACTGTGGGTCAGCTACATGCACTGCTTGAAGCATTGCATCATCGGTGCTAGCTCACTGAATTTGCAGCTCTCTCCTCTCCCTCCCTCTCCCCCAATTATCCCAGTGCGTTCTCAAAGGCTTTGTGGCCCTTCCCTAGCAAGGCCTTCTGCCTCTAACAGCAGATTTGTGCCCCTCTCTCTGCTATGGTTCAAGGGCATCTCCCAAAGCTCGCATGCTGGGAGCTTCATCCCAATGCCATGGTGTTAACAGGTAAAGTCTTTTTCTTCCGTCATCCCTCCTTTGACTTCTGAGAAACCTGGAGCCAAGCACGCAGCTCCCAGCCCTCAGGTGGCACACATGTTAAGCCATGAGGCCTCACCTGAGCCTGTTTTACTGCCTTATATGCCCTGTCCTTGATTTCTGGCCTCTTTCTGATGCTGTTGTAACAGGTGCATCTCTGTGGACCAACTCTAGACCTATCAGGGGCTAATCCAGGTGTCCTCTGTGTTGAAAAAGAGTAGAGTACTTGGCCTGCAGGGGCGCAAGAGCGTGGAGGCCGAGGCTGCTCCCTGGCCTCTAGCTACAGGTCGGAGGGTGGAAACACAGTTCCCAGGAGGTCTGGAGAAAGCTGCCCAGAAGCCCACTGGTGCATACCTGGGAACAAGGCAAAGTCATTTCCCTCGCAACGCACACGCTGAGCTTAGCAGTGGCAGAAAGAAGACAAAGAACAAACAAGAAGTAGGGAATAAAACTGGGGCCCAGTGCCCTTTTTCTTAAATTACCTCCAGCCTTCTGCAGGTGGATGTGGCTGAGACTGAAAGCCTTCAAGAACCTGGGTCCCTCCACTTGAGGGCCCCAAGCCCCAAGCCCCTGCAAAGACCCTGCCCAGTGGCTGTGGCCCTGGTTCAGGCTGTGTACAGAGTCACATGGAGCCAGCCATCCAGGGAGCTCAAATTTCCTAGCTGCCTTGCTCAAGCTCTTTTGCACGTCTGCCTTGTGATTCTGCCTTTCCAGCTGCCCACTAGGGAGGAGCAACATCTGCATGACACGTGGCCAGGACTTCAGCACGAGCTGGAGACACTTCCAACCCATTCGGAAAATGAGGTTCCCCGCAAGCCAGCAATCTTGGGGTGCTTGTCAGCGGTCCGCTGGCACCAGCCAGTCAGCAAGAGCAGGCAGCGGCAGGCGGCAGTGCCGAGCCCTTCCTTGCCACCTTTTTAATGAGTAAGATCCTCTGGCTGCTGCCAGCGCCCTCCGAGACCAGCTATTAATGAGCGCTTAGAATAGCTTGTGCCTGCTTTATCCGTGGATGGTGGCCTGGGAGAGACACTTCAATTTCCATTTTACATCTGCTGCTGAATTCAAGTGCCTCCTTGAGGGCAGGAAAACACTTGGCACATTTTGTCTTTAAAGAGACATGTGCAGGAAGGGCCACCTCCCACTGCTTGACGCTATAAGTGAACACTTTTCAATTTTCAGAGTATATATTTAGATTCTGTCCATCCAGCCCTAGGGGCCTTGGGAGGCAAGGGCTCGTTGCACACATGGCCCCTCAGCCCCTGGGGACTGTAAGAAAAGGGTTTTCACCTTAGTCTCTGCTGTGGCTTTCCCCCCTAAAGTGGGCACGGATGCCTGCAGGGCAGTGGGCATCACCTATGGTGCCTTCCTATGTACAGACCTTGGTCAGGAGCCAGCTAAGGGCAGTCACACTTCCATCCCAAGAGATCCCTTGCTTACCGGGTGACACTGCAGCTGTGTGATGCTACAGAGGGGGCATAGCACACATGGCAACTATCACCACATCTCCAAGTGACGTACTCTTAAGGGCCCATCTTCTTCCATGCGGTTCGTGTGGTACAAGACGATGCTGCCATCTCCGCAGAATCTCCATCCCAGGACTTGACAATGCCCTGGACGATGAGGAAGGATTAAGAGAGCATGAGTCAGTGTACCTACCAGCACAGGAGGGCCCAGGGAAAAGGGAGTGGCCAGCTCCAGCCCACCCAGCCAATCAGCTGGGTGGTTGATGGGCTGCAGCTTCCCAGGTGTCCCACATGCAGGAGAAAGAAGGAGCTGGAAAGAAGAAAGAATCAGAGGATGCTTGTGCTGCAGGTGCGGGGCTGTTGTGGAAAGCACCACTTCCAGTTCTGCAGGGGGATCTTGGGAGAAGTCCTCAGCCTCTCCAAGCCTCCACGTTGCCTCTGTCTGGTGGAATCATGACCCCTGTGCCTACAGGATCACTGTGAGGGCAGCACGAGCTACCACAAGCACAACGCCAGGTGCATGGACATGAGCAATGCTGGCTTAGTCACAGCTGTGTTTGTTTCCCTGGAAACTGCCAACTTCTGATCAGCTTCCAGAGCATGAGACCCCCAAGACCGCTGGGTCCATGTGGCATGAACAGAAGAGGAAACCCGGAGGACTAAGGCTTGCCTGATATGGAAAGGAGACATGCAGGGCGCAAGGCTCTGGCAACATGAATTACTGTTGATTTCATCACTGTTGCCTTCTCTGGAACAGGCAAAAAGTGCAGTGGGTCCAACCCCAAACTGGCAACATCCCAAGGGGTTTCCAGGGATCTCAAGATGTGTTACAAAACTCCTACTTTAGGAAATAAAGCCTAGAAATGTTCTTTATAAAGTTGTAAGATTTCATAATGGCCAAAATATCCATGTAATAATTCTGTAATGAATAAATCTAAAAATGAAATAAAAAAAAAACTCCTACTCAGCCTCACGCCTGTTCCCTCTGATGCACAATGCCATCTTCTGACACTAGCAAGTTGGCAAGTGAGAAGGGCCCTGGAGTTGCCCCATGGCTGCTGCTCCACAGTCCCCACTCTCCACTGGTCCTTCCTTTCTCACGGACACCTCTATTCAGAGGATGAGGATACATCTAGCTAAATACCATCTGCTCAGCCTCCCTCTCAGTCCAGTGCAGCATGGGACCAAGTTGTCACAGTAGAGCTATGAAATTACTGAGAGGAAGCCACAAGTAAAGGTCACATGTCCCACCTCACTCTTTCCAGCTATGTGACATTGGGCAAAAGCCACTTAACCCTGGAGACTCAGTTTTCCCCTCTGTGAAATGAGAGGCATAGCCATGCCAACCTTGAAAGGTCACACGGCTAACATAAAGTATTTGGAATTCTACCATCAGCTATGGTGATTACAAATGAGCTGTGGGTTGATGTGCTTGTTTGAGAAGCAGGTGCTTCCTCCATGTGCTGAGGCAGGGGCCCCGCGGGGTCACTCTGCTTCTTACAAGGCAGCTGAGTCAGCCCTGGTGCCACAATGGTCTGCAGAGAGTGGAGACAGGACAGGAACAGGTGGGAGGAGACCCAGTTCTGTCACTACACGGCCTCAGGCAAGGCACCTGGTTCTCCTACCTCAGTTTCCCCAGACAGCTTCTCCAGGAGCCCTCCCAGCATGGGAGCACTGCAGTGCCCTGCATGCAGGGTCAGAATCCCATCAATCCTCCTGCTCTCCTTTTATCCTTCCCCAGCCTCCAGGCTCCTGCCAGGAATTCTCGAACTTTCCTCTCTGTGATATTCCTATCCTGCTGAGGAAGCATCACGTCTATGCTCACCAGGGCAAAAAAAATTACTTTGCAGAAATAATTGCTCTCACTCGATATAAAAAATCTGACTCATTGGGAGATGGCTGGTTTGAACAGAATGATCTAGAAAAGCAAATACACTCGCTCATCTCAGAGCCCATGTGTGCATGATGAGAAGGACACAAAGCTGAGTGCTTGCATGCTGGGCTTGAGGTTATAAACTCGATATTTAACTCATCATGAATGTCATCCTTTCAGGAAGAGCCTCAGCAGCTAAGCCACTGCATCCTCATTTCCCGGTAAGGTAGAAGGACAGTGATGCTAGGTCTTTTGTTGAAATTAAGGACTCAGGCAACACAGATCATTGAAAGTGAAACAGCATGATACGGGCTAGGTGTGAAACTGGCAACCCCAGCTGGCCATGTGACCCTGGGCATTCACGATATCTCCGGTGCCAAAGATGCAGAAGCTAGAGTGATCAGAGCTGGTACCTGCTGAGAGGTCTCTAGGGGTGCCATGATGCCCCTGCCAACCCTTGTGTGCAATGTCTACCAGCCCCACCCAGGGAAGAGTCAGCTGGTTGCCATGGAAACAACATCCTGATGCCTGCCCTCCTTGGGAACCTCACAGTTGGCACGGCTCTTCTCCAGGAGGCTGGTGGCCTAGAGCTACTATTCTGCCCTTCCCTGTTTGCTAAGTGCAGAAGACCTGCCCAGAGGCCTGCACGGTGGTCTGACTGCTGGGACTAGCTGAGGTTTCCCTCATTGTCACCTCTGTACCTGTTCTATTAGAGACCCTCTTTTCCCAGCAGTTGTTTAGATGCCATGGCTTCTCTCACTCGCATCAGCCCCACAGTGCCAAAGGATGCAACTGCTCCATGATCTTCTACAAAACCTCTGCAGCATTGAGATGGCAAGGGGAAAAATTCATTAGAACGATGGCTGATGCTTGAAGAGTAGACGCTTGGACACTTGGGGCTCCACCCACAGATCTGATGTCCACGTGTTGCCAAGAGCATTTATTGTCTCATAATTTGATTTACTTTTTTTCCATGCGGCTCCCTGTGCCTGCAAGTAGGGGCAAAATGGCTGAAGCCTCCAGATGCCACGGAGGCTAATAAAGCTCGCTGTGCTCCCAGCATGCTCTCTGCTGTCAGGAACCGGCAATTAACTTAATAGGGTTCTTGAAATGGAGTCGATCCGGGAAATGTGGCATGTGTTGACACTTTCCTGCTGATCCAGGCAGCCTCCCACCACTGACTTGCAGGGTTCTGTTTGCTATTTGAATTATTTAGGAGCTTGTTATGTGAATTAAAAAGCAGCACTTTGCAGCATTAAGTCTAATATTTTATGATCTTCAATTGATTAGGTGGGCTTTCAGGATTACATGGAAAGGTTAAGATAAAACACGCCTCAGACAGGCGGCTCTCACAAGTCTGGTTTGCTTTGCAAAAACCCAGAGACCCCCAAGAAGTGTGCCTTGCTTTTTTATCTGCAGAGAGAATCTGCCAGAACCCAGAGTTTGTTGTCCCTGAGGATCCCAAGTACTCCCCAGAGTTCTTAGGACCAGAAGACTGGGCCCCATCCTCTCCCTTGCCTTTCTTTTGGTCCCAAGTTCCTTCTGCTGAGGCAGTGCCCAGAGGAACTGCATCCCAGGCCTGGGCCTGCAGCAGAGGAGGCCACGATGGCTCCGAGCCACTCACTAAGACCAGAAATGGGCACCCACTGCTACTCTTGCCCTTGGCCAAGGGTGTGTGTCACACATGCCCAAGCAGCATGAACCTCAGAGATTGCCAAGCCCAGGAACCTCCCTTTGCTGGAAGTGCCAATTCCCACCCTCCTCTCCCTGCCAGCTACTACCACCCCCTTCCCAAACTTTTGAGAACAGCTCCCCCCAAACCCCACACCTCTCCCATGCTCCCATTCCCACCTACCCTCTACTGTGCTGCCGGAGGATCTTCCTAAAACCTGGCTCTTGTTATGCCATTCCCTCCTTAAAAACTGTCAACCTGGTAAGTCTGTGTCCTCTACTCAGGCCTGCCTCCCATCCCAGCCTCGTCTTGCTGTGGTTCACAGGTGAACCTGTCAGTCAAATAAACTCAACACTTTAAAACCCGCCTAGGGTTGTCTCTACTCTGAGACTGCCTTGTTGGCCCCAGATACATCACAGCTTCTTTCCTGACCTACCACAATTCCACCAGGCCTGGACTGGTGACAGGGATGAATGAGTGAATGAACGGGTCACACTCAGACCCACAGACTATGCACAAATTGTTCATTTACAGAATCGGTGCTGTAATCCCATCACACGGGGCCCTTTTTGTCTCCTTTCGCAGATTGCAAAACTGAGATTCGGTTAGGAAACTTCCCCAAGGCCACTCAGCTGGCAAATGGCAGCTCTGTGATTCAGATCCAAATAAATGAGTCTGTTCCTCGTGCTTCCAGCATAAAGTTGTCGCTGCACTCTCCCCCTCTCAGGGCAGAGACCCCCCCATTCCTCTTTCATCCTTCCTCTCCCAACCCCTCCCCTGTCGCAGCCGTGTGGTCTCTTTCCACCTGTTCTGCAGCTCTGGCTGATGCACACCAAAGAGAAAGACACACAGCCCTCTTCCCCACCAGAAGGATGCCCTGCCATGCGCTGGGTCTCACTTGTTTCCTTGCAAGGATCAGGGCCAGAGTTTGTACCCAGGAGGAGCTGATCGCAGAGCAGGTGTATACATCCAGACCACAGAGCGGTTCCCCACTCCAAACCGGCGCCTCAGAAGAGTGCTGACCTGGTTCTCACCGTGTCCTCCAAGCATGAGAAGCAGGTTTGGTGAGGTGAAAGTCAGAAGGCAAGACTTGAGCTGGAACCTTGGCTCCATCTCTGGAAACTGGGAAATCTTAGCAAGCACAGTCGGCCTCTCCGGGTCATTGTTTCGTCATCTGCAAAGTGATCCATACAGTAGACCCTGCTTCAAAAAGAAGTTATCAAAATTAAATCAAAGAGTTAATTCAAAACACTTAATATGCATGGCTCACAGCGTGTAGCAGAGGACCCAGGAAATGCTATTCCAAGGCCGAGATGGCCAGAGACGTCTCGACTGCCCCTCCCTAGCCCTGGGAGCCCAAGCCTGGCATCTTGATGAGCCCCCGCCCCCTCACCTGGAACCTCACAGGATGGGGCTGCGAGCTGGATTTAATGAAAGAAGAGAAGGGAATGCACACAACAGACACTCGCTATATTAAAAACCATTAAGTTTAATTAACATAAGCTTCACCCAAGCTGCGGATTTTCCTTTTTTCAGATCACCACCAGGATGGTCTCTGACCCCAGAAACTGATCATTTTGCTGAGGAATAACAACATCTACCATGTACCTTGACCTTAGTGCAGGCCCTGAAGAATAAGCGGAGGGTGCAGCACAGCCCCAGCCTCCCGGGGCTATTCCATCTCATGGAGCCACAGCCAGACTGCTCTACGTCTGCACAGCCTGTCTGACCCATGGGTTCTGCAGCGTGAAAGACAACGCCCAGGCCAGCCCAGCAAGGAGCAGAGTAGCTGCACAGTGTGCCATGTCTGCTTGGTAGGGCCTGCAGTGAGAGAGAGAGAGAAAAAGAGAGGCGGGGGTGGGAAATGGAGGCGAGGTGGCTACTCAGAGCCCTCCCCAAGGGCTGACTTCAGAGAGGACATAAACCAGGCAGGGGTTCTTGAGAATCGTCGCACCACCACAATGCCTGCTGAGTCTTTAAGATACAACTAGACTTTCAGGACAAGGGAGAAGGGCTTTCTCTGGTTCTTGCCTGGTTCCAACTTTGGGTCCCCACCCTCTCTCGTAATGACCATCAGGATCGCTCCAGAAACCCCTCAAAACAAACTAACAAACAAACAAATAATCAAAAAGTTAGAATAAATAGAGAACAGCAAGGAAAGCTTAGAAACAGGAAACGGGCAGTGGGGATGCACCTATAACTCACTGGGTGAGACACAAAGATTAGTTACTCCTCACTGGGGTATTGAAGATTTCTCTGCACACCCCTCCTAAAACTGTTCACCTAAATTGTTGACATATGTCTTGTTAGAGTTATAGAGTTAGACTACCCGAAAAACAGCCAGGTTCTGCAAAATCATGCTTCAATGCTATAAACTGCTAAATACTAAAATTAAAATAGACATGAGACAGCTGAATAGTAATCTATAGCCATTTTAAGGTGTATAAAACCCAGTTGTATATAAACTAATAATTGTAATGTCAATGTAGAAGTCATAGGATGTGGTTCAGAACTTGCACTCTTCTCTCTCTCTCTTAACATGCTGGTTACACAATACCATGTCAACTAATTCCATTAGGTTATAAATTGTTACTGATGTAATGTCGGGGCTTTTAATTGATTGGGATGATACTCTGTCGGCTCTGCCTTCAGACCAGAAATAGTCTCCCCAAGAAACCGTTGAACGTATATGGACAATAAGATGCTGGACTCTATGTTTTGTAGATGCTTGCAAGGAAAGATTCTCAACTGAATTTGAACTGTGGTGATGCAACAAGGTGGAAGAATCCACCGGGGGGGGCGGGTTTTGGAGAGGGGAGGGGAGAATCCCAGTGCCTATAAAACTGTGTCACATAATACAATGTAATCAATAATAATAATAAAAAAAAAGATACAACTAGACTCACGCAATGGGGGCCGGGGAGACTCTAACACATGTGTAAACTCGATGGGTGCAAGCAAGTGTGTGAGCTACCCACATCTTCCTTGTGAGGCCCCCAAGCTTACCCTAAGCAGGTAGAAAACAACACAAAGCAAATAATCCTGTGAGCTTCTTGGGTTCCTCTATCCACACTCCTACCCTTCCTTGCCTGATATAAGGCCTGGCTCACAAATATTACTCTTGTCCAAAATTCCATTGGCTAGAGCCAGATCACAGGGGGCCCATGACTACAAAGGAGGCTAGCAGTGCACTCAGAAGAGGAGGAAAACTGGTTTGTAGATGACATTGAAAAGTTTTCTAAAAAGTTTTCTACTTGTGGTACCCAGCACAGAAGTAATGTCTTAGAACTGAACATTTCTGAGCTCGGGCACGACCCCTACAGAGCTCTTCCATGTCTCGTTTCCTTGGTCCTCACGATACTCTAATGCAGATGGAGCTGGCCTCAGTGCCTCTGCGTTACAGACAAGGAACTGGAGATTCCAAGGGTTCCATTAGCAGGTGGCAGCTCTCAGTATCGTCCTTGAGCCCAAGCACAGTGCCTTTGTGCTAACACCACAGCAACCCAGAGCTAGCACCTTCTGAACCATCTGCAGGTCAGCACACAGATGTCAAGACCATGAGTCACAGGCCTGACATCAGTCAAGGAAGGATAAGAATATCGACAGAGGAACCAGGGTCCCAGGGTTAAAACTCCAGCTCCTTGGGCTAAGCATTGTAGCATTTTGGCAGGTTAAGCTGCTGGTTGGAAGACCCACATCTCATATCAGTGCTGATTCAAATCCTATCACTCTCTTTCTGAATGCAGCTCCTGGCTAATGTGCCTGGGAAAGCAGTAGAGGATTATCCAAGTGCTGGTCCCTGCCACCAATGTGGAAGACCCAGATGATATTCTAGGCTCCAGGCTGCAGCCTGGCTCAGCTGTGGCTCTACTGTGGACATTCGGGAGAGTGAACCAGTGGATACAACACATAACACTCCTCCCCCTTTCATTCTCTCTCCCCCTCCTCTTTCATTTTCTCTCTCTCTCTCTCTCTCTCTCTCCTCCTCCTCCTCTCTCTTTCATTCTCTCTCTCTCTCTCCCACTCCCACCCCTCTTTGACTTTGCCTTGCATAAGGAAATCCCAGCTCAGCCACTTACTAGCTTGAGACCTGGATGAAGTTGCCAGACTCCTCTATCTCATCTGTAATTGGGGGTGATGTCTCCCTGTACCTAAGGTTACCATGAAGATTTGGGGTGCATAAAGAATGCAGAATGGGCCTGGTGTGGAGTGGCAGCCACTGTGTGTCATAATACTATTTCCCACATCCATGCACAAAACTGCCTACTCTTAATGCTCGGTGCTCCCAGGGGGTCAAGATGGTGCCTTTCCCTTTCTGGAGACAGAGTGACCATGTGCAGCTAATGGTTAGCGAGTGCAGGCTTCAGGCTCAAGTTCAGGCACCAACATCTGCTGGCTCAGTGGCCTTGGTGCTTGCTTCTGTGTGGAGCCTCAGCTTCTTTTTGCAGAAAGGAAGCAATAAGAGAACCTGTTTGGTGGAGACATGAGTGTCTGGCTAGGAGATCCAGCACAGTCAAGCATGTGAGCAGTTCCCAGGGTGTGGGAGGCACCAAGCAAGGATCAGCTATCATTGTAAGTGTGGCCATGGCAGACGATGCCATGCTCCGCGCTGCTAAGCAACTCTGTTTAGACACATGAATGAGCGAGTATTTATACCTCTCATCCTCTGGGTGGCTTGGGAGCCTCTCCAAATTCCCTTCCAAAGATAGACCCCTAGGACATGGGCCACTACCTGGGGTGACTACCCTGCCAGAGACACTCTCTGTTTATCAAGATCTCACTGAGAGTACAAATAGCACTAGATGAGGAGCCAGGCCAGGCCTTCCAGAAATACCTCATCCCTGGCTCCACTGGTGTCCCCAGCTGACCCACTGTCCACCATGACCTGAACTGCCACAGCCCCACCCAGCTTCCCAGCCATCTGCAGACGCCACCCCCCGCCCCCCGCATTGTCTCTGGAGCCCAGAAGGAGTCAGGCTGGAGCAACCCAGTCTGAGGAGGAGAAAGAGCAAGCGTGAAACTGCTACCAGCCAAGAGGCGGATCCAAGGCTCAGAGAAGCTCTGGCCTGGGAGACTGGGGGAAAAGCCCAGGCACCTGATGCGGCCGCAGGAGGCCAGGAAGGGAGGCACCTTCACCTTGGACAGAGACCTTGCAGTCTTAGGTCAGCTGTCCCAGAACCAGCTCAGCCCTGAACTAGAAAGCAAGTGAGACTGGTACCTGCCTGCCCCTCAACCCTGGCTCCTTCTCACCCCATCCTGCAGATCAAACCTGGTCCAGGTAGGAAGGTGGGGCCACGGACAAATATCTCCAATGAAGCAGGACTTGTTTGTGGAAATTAGGCTCCTCTAGGGACTCTGTCTTTGCTTCCACACTTTTGAAAACTTGATTTCTATGTCAATGATGTCACAGACAGCCTTAGACAACAGACCTCAGCACTCAAAAACAGTGTCATCCAATCACTGCAATGTGCCAAGCACGGAAGAGGCAACCCCATTTGTCCCTTTTTTTTTCCTGGTGTTTACTGAGCACTTGCTACAAGCCAGGTACTGAGCAAGGGGCTGGGAACCAGGGGAGAACCTCACTAAGGTCCCTCACCTCATGAAACTTACATTTTAGGAAGATAGATTTGAATCAATATTCAGACAAAAATAGAGAGCTTTGTAATGGTGAGGGGTGGGACTCCTGAGGCAGAAAGAATTTATTCGCAGAGGAGACAGCTGAGCTGAGGCCTAAGGCAGGGGACCTGCCTCCTGTGCCAAGGCCCTGAAACAGGATCATGGCTAGGCACAGCCAGAAGAAGGTAAAGCATGGATGTGGCTGAGGTAGCACCAGTCCTGACAGTCCTTCCTGGGCACGAGGCACCAGGAGCCAATCTAAGCATTCTATGATGCCTCTGGGCACTGGTGTACCCTGGGATGCAGGGGCCCGTTAGTCAAAGTCAGGTTGCCTGCTCAAAGCCACCCGGGTCGGACAGGTCAGGCAGCCAGGCACCATCCCGAGCATTCCAGTCCAGAATGCAGGGGAAAGCCGGAGCACACAGCTCTTGACCTGGTACAAGCTAGACTTTTGTCTTCCCGCACATGCAGTCAGCTCACATAGCCCGGTCACTGGTGGTCAGCTCCACGGTCACCAAATGCCTTTTGTGTGCGAGACACTGAGCCCATCTCAAAGTGTCTTCCTGCACTCCAGGTTGACTGTGGGGAGCCGTTGTTCAGGATGTAGGCATGCGTGGTTCTCAGCCTTTGCAGTGGGCTTCTCACACCTCCCCCACTTCACAGACTGCATGGCAACATTGGAGCTCTGCGCACGGAGCAGTTTGGGTCACCAGGCAGGAAGGCCTGCCAACGGCCTCCCCTATGACTGACCGCCCCTCACCATCGCCTCCAGGAGCCTCCCAGATGTGCCAGGTTAACCAAAGCACCCCGAATGGCAGCCCACCAGGGCAACCCTATGGGCCACCACCCATTCTCATTACCCTTGGTGAGCTCCATGGCAGAGCGAAGCTCCCTGGCTTAGAGCACAGATGCCTGGGGATCTGCAGGGACACTGACTCAGAGCTAATCCTGGACCTCTGATCCCATGCCCTACCCCAAAGGTTTGCGACCCAAGGGGAAGGAGGAGAGGAGATGCAGATTGGCAGGTGCCCCCTGGGCGTGAGGGTGGAGTCGGGGGACAGGGGTTGGAGGTTGTGGGCACAATTGCTACTTTCTCTGCCACCAATGTGATTCCAGCCACTGGCAGCGCGAGGGGGGTTCTATGGGGCGGTGTGTCACGCACTCAGTGTCACTGACTTGGAAAGAATTAAAGCGCTATTACCTGCCATTTGTTTTGCATAAAAGGAGCCCGTGATCGCCAAGCTGGGAAGGACAACAGCCCCATTGTTGCCGTATTAGAACAATATTTCTCAATTTGAAACTTGAAACATTCGAATTAGCAGCTTTGTGTGACTTTGGTGGGCCACCGAGAGGCAAGACTGACACCCCACCCCAGGCTCCAGAGGCTGCAGTTACAGAGCACAATTTTCATTCATTTAAGTCTAGACTAATTTTTAAATATCGGCACACTTGTCCAATGCTGGACAGGAGAGTGAAGTCTTTTATCTGCTACACAGCCCGGTGGATGAAAGACTCGCAATGCTGTGAAATTTCTCCACGGAGCTGAAATTACAGCAAACACGGAGTCACCTCCTTGAGGCTCATTTTGAATGTGGAGAGACACCACATTGTTTCCCAAAGGAAATTATGTCTGCTGTTTCCCCCTTTCAGATATTGTGGTCCTCATGAAAACAGGATGGGCTAGTCTGTGCAGCCACATTTTCAAGTACATTTAAAGTGTCTAGTTGTGCAAAATGGCATTGATGGGATGTTGAGCAAATTCAAAGTAGGGCTAGGTCTTAACAACTTTTGCTAAAGAATGGAGAAGAAAGAAAGAAAGAGAAAGAGAGAGAGAGAAAGGGAGAAAGAGAGAAAGAAAGAGAGAGAGAGAAAGAGAGAAAAAGAAAGAAAGAAAGAAAGAAAAGAAAGAAAGAAAGATAGTTGAAGTGACCTGTAGTTTCTATTAACATTAATGGTTTTTTTAGTGGCAAAATGTAATTGTTCAGTCAAGCTTGAACAGTAGGAGAACCCAGTTCACTGTAAGAAGCAGGAAGCACACAGCAAATTAAAAATCCCACACAACTGGGAACACTGCAGCTGGATGCAGTCACGTGTTATGGCAAATTTATACAGGAAAGTGAAGAGAAACACCGAAAATAAATTTCCGAATGGAAAAGGTAGAAAAACAACAACAACAAAAAGCACATTTTTTAAAAATCTGACTGGTAAGTGCTAAACTGAAACACAGATTTAGCCAAGGGAGCAGTTCACATGAAATCAGAGAGCCACGTAATCCAGCAAATCAAGTCAAGGAAGAAGTGAAAACATTCGTGATGGTTTGCGCTGAAGTCTCCCAATTTGAAAAGGTTCAGTTTTACAATTGAAATCTTATTCATACTTTAGGAGATTTGTTTTTAAAAATTGAGTTAAGGCTACTAATTCTTTTTTTTTTTCTTAATGAATAGCTTCTCCTTTTAAGGAAAATATTTCGCTGTTTCTTCTTTAGTTTTTAAATGCATGTGAAAATTCAAACGTTTTATTTTTGTGACTTAAAACTTTCTTTTAGTAATTGTACCTTTCCACCTCTGGCAGAGAACAAATGCTTAGCTCCAGCAGAGAAACAACTGACGTGTGGGGCCTTAACAAAGACTCAACTCTGTTTTTGTGGCTGTGTTTTAGTTGAATAATCTGCAGAATGGGGCAGAGGAGACCAACCAAACCGCGCCCCGGACCGTGTTCCAACGCCAGCAACACTGTCTCACATCTCAACAACAGCCTTAGTTACAGCCCGAGCCATGAATACCTTCAGAAGAAATCAAATGTCTTTGTAAGAATATGTGTGTTTGAAAAAGAATTAAGCTCTCCTGAAAGAATTTTAAAGGTTGTGATAGTTACAGACTGATAAAGCAGCACCTTTAATGAAATTCTAATTAGCAATTTCATGCACTTTGCTATTAGTCATATCAGATTAGTGCACATTTTCACAGCCTTCCTTTAATTAAGTGCACTTATTCCAAGTTTCAAACACTTTCCTTATAAGATGAAAACTGTGCTGAAATGTTATTTAGTAAACAGAGGAAGTGTGAAAGTGTAGGTGTGCATGTGTGCAGGGCGGACGTGTTTAACCATCTACAAGTTCCTTTGCGTGGAGAGTTGGTGAATTCAGGTAGTTATTGCTTATGGCCCAAAGTCTTTGCCGCCTTCTATTCCTAAGGAACCTGTTCAAATCTTTGTCCCAAGTGCTCAGCCTGGATGTTTATATAGAGTATATTTTCTGTGTGTATAGATACAGGGAGGGGGTGGTTTGAGTTTTTTCCTGAAATTTGATTTTGATTTAATCATATTTTCTCTCTGTGTGTCTCTATATGGAAAAACACATCTGTATTTGTGGAGACAGAGAGGCAGAGATACAGGAGAAGGAAAAGTGCAAGAGACGGACTATACAGTATGCAATATTTAATTCGAATAATTGTCGCTAGAAAGCTGTATTTCCTTATCTAGTAGCCCCACCCCCACTACCTTTGCAGGTACCTCCTTCCCCTTGAAAACAGGAGTCAGTGTCCTTCTATATTTTGTTCAGAAAGCTGAGCAGTCAGACCAGTCATTTCCAGGTCCACGCCTTACAGTACCCAAAACCCCTCTGGGTCACCCCACTTTCTAAGTCTCCAGGGAGTCCCCCGCAATTTGGGAGATCTTACTGTCTGGGAATGGTGTTGGTCTTTTCTTTAGCCTTTTGTCAAGAGGAGATTCTGTTCCCCTTTTTGCTCAGAGATTGAAATTGGTAATATATTAACTAATTGCTTGCATCTCTGACACATGGTGTTCAGTTGGTGTCATTCATTTATACTGTAACATTTTTGACATTTTTAGATCGTCTCTTGGGATGCCTGGCCTCTTAGCAGTTCCCGCCATGAAGAGTGTTTGCTTAATGATTACTGACTGACATCTCAATAACGGCAGTGTACGAGTTAGGTGCATCTATTGAAGAGTTTGGGGGGGGGGGGCGGTGTGTCTGTGTGTGTGTGTCTGTGTGTATTTTAATTCATGGCCCACTTTGTCAAGTCATGTGTGAGCCATAATTTAAGCTAATAATTACCAGACATGAATTCAATGAAACATTGGTGTCTACACTTAAAAAAAAAATAGTCCTGAATTTTAATGCATGCAGAAAACGTTCGCCTAGGGCCAGGCTGGGTCCAACACGCATCTGGAAGCACTTTAAAAGTGATAAATGATTTGGAATCTACCCTGTCTACTGGTGTACTTCTCAGGAAAGAAAATAGAGCTAACAGGTGTTAGATAGGGAATGCCGGGGCATTTTAATAGAATTGTCAAAATGTTGGTACCAGATGTTGACATTAGTGCACACAACTCGGAACGTAATGCCGGGCCGCCATTTAAATGATTATTTGTTTAAATTTCAAGTCGCCAGCAGGAAATCCTTACTTTGTTCAGCACCTTTCTCGACACACCAGCCCTCTGCTCTTTCCCCTACCATTTGCATCAAAGTGCTGTGGCCGCTCAGCTCACAGAGGCACGCTTTACATAATCCATGCCTGTCAGATTCCATTTTTTCTTTTCAGATCATACTCATCCTAGCCCCATCCTAGCCGGTCTTCAAGTCAGCTTCAGCGTATGTGGATGGGCAGGGGAAAAAAAATTATTTAAATACTGCCAGTTACAGGATAATTAATCTTTGAACTACTCGGTAACTTCAAATGTATATACCAAGTAATCTGCATGGACTTGTAATTACTGTGTATTTATACGATATTTTCCATGTAATCACCAAGTCGTTACATGGTGATGTGAGCCTTGTAAATTACAGCGATAGCAGAAAACTAATCTCACTTTGACGGTGGTAAAAAGCCCCTGGTGTCCACCGCAGCCGATGAGGGCAAGTGCGCGGTCAGTCTTTGCTTTGGAAAGGCACGAGGACCTCTGGCTGCAGTGGAGTCCCGACATAAGGAGACACCAGAGACTGAAGCCCAGCAGTGGGCAGAGGGGCCTTCTCCCCTGCACTCCATGCGAACCGTTCCTGGCTGCCGGAGTCAAAAGTCACCAGGGGGAATTCTCTTGTCAAAATCTACCACCGGTTCCCCCAGTAGCTTCTGTTGTGACCCAGGGACCGTCTGGAAATAAATTCCAGTGTGCATTTCCAAAGCAAACCCTGAGGCCAATTTGCTTTATCATCTTTTTTAGCCTAATTAGAAATCGGCACTTCTCCCAGCCCAGGGTGTCACATCCCAGCGCTTTGTGAGTAATGTTCTTTAGGCACAAACTCTGTGTGTGCAACGTTTGTGACTGGGTATGCATGTGTGCATGTGTGAGTATGTATATGTGCATGTCATGTGTTGTGTGTGCCTGTGTGGGTACACACATGTATCAGCTATATTGGTGGGGGCTACATGTGGCTGTGCCTCTTAGGAAGGGGGCGGAGACGCTGAAGTGCTGATTTATTGCTGGATTCTGGATTGCTCAAGTCTATGGCCTTCCCCTCTTCCCCACCTTGCTTTGGAATATGGAGGGAAAAATCAGGCAACCATCTGGAAGATTCTCAGGAGGCCTTCAGGCTGACCCCTACCTACACTGTCCTGAGACAGTGTCCTCAGACAACTCAGGGACGATGGCCACATGATACACTGTCCTCAGAGCCCACCTCTCCAGAGGATTGACTCTCTAGAGCTGTGGTGGCCACGACACTGACCATGGCGTGGCAGTGTAGATAGTGCAGATGAAAGATCCTGCTCCGTGTCTGCACTTGCCACATTTGGAGTGTCCCGGAGCCCCAGGTGGCCGGCACCCACAGCATCAGCACAGACACAGTCAGTGCTCAAGGCTGCACAGTTCTCTGGTCTCTCTACTCCCCGAGATATCAGCATGTGGCAATGGAGGATGACACCCAAGAGGCTGTCCTGTGCCCCACTTGAAGTAGCCCGGCCTCCTCAGTCACCTTCCTGCCTCCCGCTCAGGGCAGCATCAGACGGAGCTGGGTGTGGCCAGATGCAGCAGAGGCCTGGGAGATGTCTTAGGCTGAGCACTTGGCTGTAGCCACTTCTGACAACCAAATTCTCAAAAATAGTGCACATTATTCATCACCTTTCAAAATATATATTGCTATCTTATATTGTTGTTGATATCTTAGACCTGGTTGGCATCCTATGTATTTCATCACTGTAGGTGTTTTTCCAATAACTTACATGTACTGTACTTATTGCCTCTTTAATTACCTGTGAGATAGGAACTGCGATAGCATTTCTCAGACGAGTACGTTAAGGCTGAGTCACTGAGTTGCGTAGAATCACACAGTTGCTCAGTGGTGGATCACTCTTCTCTCCTTTCCTCCCACACAGGTCTGTCTCAACTCCACCTGATAGCCAAGTAACATTTCCCAAAGTATCCATAATGCTCATGCTCAGTGTGCAATGTCCTTACCTAACTTGTCCCTCATGTGACTGTTGATTGGTCATCCCTCCCATCCAACTTCTCATGTCCATGTCCTGTAATCTCACTTCACAGCTCCTTCCTCAAAGTTCAGGGCAGAGTTTTACAGCAGGTGTTTCCAAATGTAGGTTGTGACTTGCTTTAGTAACCCAATGTGGCAGAAGCACTATTGTCACCAATCCTGAGCCTGGATCGCCACAGGTCTCTCTCTCACCACAGGTCTCTCTCTCTATCTCTCTCTCTCTCTCTCTCTCTCTCTCTCTCTCTCTCTCTCTCTTTCTCACCACAGGTCTCTCTCTCTTTCTCTTTCCTTCTCTTCCTCTCTTCCTCTTTCCTCTCACTCTCTCCTCAAACACCCACTGCCACCACCCAGACAAGCAGAGGCTGGGTGATGGCCCATTGTCCCCAGTGTCCAGATAAAAGGCAGTAGACCTCCAGAACCACGGCTACCTCCCCTGCCTGCCACTGTCCTCAAGTGCATGAGGAAGCTCATATGGTCAGCAGTTACCTGGCTGAACCAGCCTATGTTCACTACCCACAGAAACCTGTCAATGGCAGCTGTTGAGACTACCACAGTCAGAATTGCTTATTCTGCAGCAAGCACTGACCCAAATAGTTCCCAGGCTGGTGTGGAAGAACCAGCAAAACCCTCAACCACCACCCTGGGTCTGAATCTGGGACTAGCATTATAGCAAAACAGGTAAAGCTGCAAGCTGCCACACCGCCACACCAGTATCAAATACGGCCACTGTTTTAAATCCTGGCTACTCCACTTCTGGACTAGCTCCCTGCTAATGCACGTGGGAAAGCAGCAGAAGATGCCTCAACCTGTGGCAGCAGCACCCCATATTGGAGACAATTCAAGTCCTAGTTGCTCCACTTCCGATCCAGCTCCCTGCTAATGGCCAGGGAAAGCAGTGGGGAGGATGGCTCAAGTCCTTGGGTCCCTACACACATGGGAGAGATCATGAAGAAACACCTGGCTACTGGCTTCAGATCCGTTCAGCTCCAGCCGTTGTAACCACTTGAGGAGTGAACCAGTGCACGTAAGATCTCTGTGTCTTCCTCTACCCTCAGACCTGTGATTTTCAAATAAAATTTCTTAAAAAAAAAAAAAAAAGAAAAGAAAAAAGAGGACACAGCATGGTAACCTAGTGGCTAAAGTCCTTGCCTTGTATGCGCCAGGATCCCATATGGCACTGGTTCATGTCCTGGCCCCCCAGCTTCCCATCCAGCTTCCTGCTTGTAGCCTGGGAAAGCAGGATGGCCCAAGGCCTTGGGACCCTGCACCTGAGTGGGAGACCAGGAAGAAGGACCAGGCTCTTGTCTTCAGATCGGCTCAGCTCTGGCCATTGCAGTCACTTGGGAAGTGAATCAGCAGATGGAAGATCTTCCTTTCTGTTCCTCTTCTTCTCTGTACATCTGACTTTCCAATAAAAATAAATAAATCTTTTTTAAAGTAAAAAGAAAAAGGATTTTCAGGATGACAAGAAAAATGATCATACTGTGAGTTAATCAGGCATCTGGAATTGGTTCCGTGTGGGATTCAGATTTCCATTCTTCATGACTGTCTCAACATCATGCATGGCAGGAAGCATACAGAACTTAGAGCCACTGGACCCTACATGTGGCACGGGGGTGTGGTCCCCAACCTAAGGAAGTCAACCCAAGCCACAACTCCATCTGGTGGTACAGCACAATGTACCCTTTTGCTAACATTTTTTATTTACTTGGTGTTGTTTTTAGCAGGATAGGGGTGGCAGAGTGGAGGGTGGGGAGAAAACGATCTCTTCCTTGGGTGGTTCATTCCCCAAACAGTCACAACAGCCAGGATTTGCAGGACTGAACCAGACTGAAGCCAGGAGCCTGAGAGTGGCAGGAGCCAAACACTTTAGCTTTTGTCTTCTACTTTCCCAGGCCCATTAGCAGGGAGCTGATCCCATTTGGGCACCAGTTGGAGTCCCATCTGATTCACTTCTGATCCAGCTCTCTGTTACCGTGCCTGGGAAAACAGCAGAGAATGACCCAAGCACTTGGGCTCTTGCACCTGTGTGGGAGACCCCAAAAAAGCTCATGGATCCTGGCTTTGGATTGGTCCAGCTCTGGCCACTGGGGCCATTTGGGGAGTGAACCAATGGATAGAAGATCTCTCTCTCTCCCATCTCTCCTTCTCTGTAAATCTACCTTTCAAATAAAAATGAATAAATCTTTGAAAACCAATAGACAAAATCTTAGGGGCTGGCAGTACCCCCTGATGTGGTTGTTTTTGAATTGTAAATGAATTGATTTTGGAAAAGCGCATTTCACAGCATCTGGCACAGTAAGTATTCAGTGTGTGTGTGTGTATGCGCACGCACTCACACACACATGCAGATGTATGCAGCCATGTGTGCACATGTGTGTTTGCATGAGTGTACATGTATAAGTATGTGTGCATGTGTGAAAGAGAATGCAAGCCAGCAGTGGGTGTGGTCAGTGAGAACTGTCGAAGGGCAGCCCACAACACCGGGTGCTGTCTGGTAGTATCTGGGGTCTCTCCTTCAGCTTTACTTCCTAAATGTTTTTCTGCATTTCGCTGCCATTCAGGGACCCAACACTTCGCACTGGACTTCCACCATCAGCCAGATCGGGAGCTCCAGCCAAGTCCGCTCTGGGAGTTCCACTGTGGGGTTCCAAGAAGGTACCAAAACCAGCGATTTGCAAACTGTGTAGTACTGGACACAGGTGGAGAATCTCCTAAATCCACACATAGGAGCCTCCAACTCCTCACTGGGCACAGTCCCCTAACGTGGGGCCTAGATGTCATGGCCCAGGGTATAGGTTGGGGCCTGCCTACCCCATCACACTGAGTCCTCTTGGGTCCACTCTCCCATCAAGGCCCCTTGAGCAGAGAATCTTTGCTTCCTGAGCCCTTGAGGCTTCAGAGCTGGCCAGTCCTCTCATCCCTCCCACGTGTCCCCACACCGCATGGCATGCAGCCCCCCAAAGTCACAGCAGCTACTGTGCTTTTTGGTGCCACGCAGGCGTCTCCCTCTTTGGGGGCTATCCAAAGCCAGCCTTGTCCAAACGTACATCTAGAAATGAAATACTGACCCATAGATCCTTCTGGACTTGTCCACATTGTCTTTCTCACTTTATTTTCCTTTAAAACAAATCTGGCATCTTAAGCGAGATACCACTATATATTTATGGGAGTTTAATAACTTCTTCCATTAATAACATAGACAAACTAATTTACCCAAACGTGTCTGTTTTAAACTCTGGGAACAAAGGGTGGGAGGATGAAAATCAATCTTTCCTTTGTACTTGAGCCACTGACCCGTTAAAGCTTTGAAGATCATTTCTTTAAGAAATTGTGAGGAGTTATTTAACTACAAACAGCAGCTACCTTCCCATTCCAGCTGCGTAATCAAGCATAATAAATTAGAACTTTTAAAAAAAAGTTGACTCTATTTTTTTTTCCGGAACTGAAAAATCTTTAAAAGCACTTTGACAAATCAGCTTTCTTGGCTGACACTGGCAAACTTGCCTTCTCTGGAGCTGGTTAGGTCAAGTCCGGGCCTTTGGGAGGCTCGTGGGAGAATCCAGGTTTCACCTTTGAAGCAGAAACTGATAAAGTTCCTGTGGCCAGCATGACTGGGTAAATGGGAACCAGCCACCCTCAGCGGGGCCGTGAGTTCTGGCCTCAGGCCGCAGCACCCAGCCAACAGGGGGGATGCTGGATCCAAAAGGAACAGCACGCACTGCGCGCCCCCACACACACCCCCCAGGAATGGCAAGGCCCCTGCTCTCAGCTCCGGCCAGCGTTCCTCATGCCAGCCATTCTGAGCCACGCTGATAACAATCAGTCTCTGTGGGTCTTGAAAGAGTCAGTGGCCCTTCTTAATCAAATGATCAACTGTTCATTTTGAAAGCTTGACTGGTTCAATTAAGACCACAGGCAGGAGATGGGCTGGTCAGGTTACCCTGCGCTCCAGCAAGCCTGGCCGGCCGCTGGCCCCACAACCTACCCAGCCCAACCCCCTCCCAGGCCTGCCCGGAATGCTTCACCACCCCCGGGAAATGCGACCCAGCCCTCAGGGCCCCATTTGGGTCCCAGCTCCTGGCCGGAACCCACCTTGGTCCTTGCAGCCAGCAGTGACCTGCACTCCCCTGCCAATCTCCCAGGCACATCGGGTACCCTGCCCTGGGGCCTTTACCGTACCCTGTTTTCAACTGCTCCTTGGTGACTTGGGCGCTGGCAGGTTGCAAGTTCCTGGAGGAGGCATGCCAGGCCACACTGACAGACTAGAGATGGGCCTGGTGTCTCACAGCTCTCCATGACAAAGGCTTGGCCCTAAAAGCTCTTCTGTGAACACTTTTTTCCAGAATAACAATGTTCTAAAATAATGCAGTAATGCTCTGGTGGTGACCAGACTAGCCCGCTAAGTTTAAGTTTATAACAAAGCAGAGAAAACAAAAGTCTGTGTGCTCCACCAACATCATTTTTGTTCCATGGTGCCCCATAGGGCTGTGAGGTCAACAGCCTTTACCCCTCTGCAAGCTCAAGAACCTTTCTTGAGAGGCTGGCATTGGGGTGCAGTGGGTTAGGCTGCCATTTGCAATGTGGGCGTCCCATGTCAGAACACCGGTCTCAGTCCTAGCTGCTCCATTTCCCAGGCAGTTTCTTGCTAATGGAGCTGGGAAAGCAATGAGGATGACCCAAAGCTTGGGCTTCTGCCGCCCACATGGAAGACCAGGCTGGGGTTCCTGGGCTCCTGGCTTGGGCCTGGCCAGCCCTGTACTGCTGTGGCCATTTGGGAAGTGTGCTGGCATGGACGAAGGATTCCCCTTCTCCCACCGCTGTCACTCTGACTTTCAAATAAATAAACTAGTTTTTAAAATTGATTCTGGGTTAGTCCATAAACTTTACCCTACAGGGAGGGGTTAAAGTGGAAACAATTACTTATCGCCCCTCATGGCCGTCTTCTCTTCCCTACCACAGCGACCGTCAGGAAACAGGAAGCAGCAGGCTTATGAATCTTCACCCTTCTGCTGTCTCCTCCTGGGCACACCTACAACAAAGACAGAAAGATCCCAGGCTTGGCCCTCCAGAGCCCACCCCTCACAGCAGCCAGTTGCCTGATCAGTGAGGCTGGAAGGCTGTCAGTCCCAGGGGTCAGGACCCACATCATGCACCTGCAATGGAGAGATGCTCTCCTGTGCCCATCCAGCCCTGCCTGCCATCTAGGCAGCCTATGCAAGGCAGTGCTTTTCACTTTTCACACTCTATGTGTTCCAGGCTCTGAATACCTCCTCCAAACCCTCACATCCCTCGGCCCAAATCAGAGGCTACTGGGGCCTCCACAACGTCATCATTGTTGTTGTTCTTGTTATTATTATTTTTGCAAGGAACATCCCCTAAGTGCTAGCAGATTGGCGATACAGGCTGATCCTCTCCCTAGCAGCTCCTAGCTTCAGGGTCGGTCCCCCACCCCTGCTGACGGCAGCACCCAGGTGCCTTTTTGGATTGAGTGGCCCAGAAACTGTGCTCTCCATGCGCGCCCTTCCTAGAAACATCTCTGCATCGAATTTCAGAGCCACTCGGTGCCTTTCCCACACGAATGCAGAACCCCCTTTAAAGTCCAGATATACATGCCATGAGGTGGCCCTGGGGAAGTCTGGGTCGCGAGTGGCGGTCAGAAAATTCCAGGCAGAAGCTGAGACAGGGACAGCCATGCATGCCACCTTACCTTGTCGCCATGCCGCTTTGCCCACGCTGCGCTGGAGCCCATTTAAAGCATTCAAGCATATAATCAAATTTCAGTAATGAGTTATTAATTAAGCAGGGGCAACCAATTCTCTGCTAACTGCCTCATAAGCAATCGACAGGAGATTTGTGAATTTTGACTTCCTGACACTATTAAACAAATCAATATTAGGTTTCAGACACAGCGATTCAGACAGTTTTCTCTGTTATTTGGCAGCCATCTGCCTGGAATACTAATGAAAGAATTAAGAGCCAGAGATTTTGCATGTGTTCATCAAAAAGATGCTTATCTGTGGGGAATTGGGGCCTGATTTGCATGGAAGAACACTTTGCTTTTGTAGGTACAATTTTTCTCAATATGTCACTCATTAGTATTTATAAACGCGCTGGCCAGTGGAGCGGCCACCAGCTCCGTAACCAGCAGGCAGAGCCCTACTGGAGATAGCTCCGAACAAAGCAATTCATTTATTTATATGTTTTGCAGCCGGGTTAATTTATAGCTAACCTAACCCGTGGAAAACTTGCCTCTGAGAAGCCAGCCAAAGCTTCTTACTCAGCTTTTATTTTGCAGCAAAGCACATCTGTACCAGTGTGGAACCAGCTAAGGAAACAAGGAAGATAGACATTTTTTGTTTTGTTTTGTTTGTAAAATCTAGACAAGCTCTTAGTGGCAAAATCGGGCCCTCGGAGTCACTTGCCCTTGATCTCAATCTCACTTTCTCTCACTCTCCCCACCCCCCTCCGCCCCGCTATCCCAGCCTCACTTGCCTCATTAGCGGTGCTGACAGAAGTATCTGCAGGGACCACAATAGAGATTTACCTCTGTTTATCTAGAGTAGGAAAGCAGTGTCCGTGATGGGGGGTGCTAAGCACCTCTTCCCTCTCCCCGTGACTGCCTGCACCCTCACCCAGAGCGGGGGGATTTATGCAGGACTCAGCAGGCGAGTCCCGTCCATTCCGTGGCCTCCAGCCTCAACCACAAAGGTGCCAATTAGGGGTGGACTTACAGATTTAAAGGGTGGGATGGATGCAGTGACAAGGACCGTTCCCAGCCTCCCCGCGCACAAGGGCTCTGCTTACCGTGGGCGCCTCTGAATTCACTGAAGCTGAAAAATACCCCACCCCCGACTGTCCCCCAGGGGTCTCCCTAAAGGTCAGGGAGAATGTGTATGAGGGAAAAATTATATGTAGCTGTAAAATAGTTCACATCAAAGTAAACTTATCTTTTTATTCTGTGTCCATGAGCTTTTTAACCTCCCTTCACAGACACAATTTTACAGTATATGTGTATACGCAGTGTATATCTGTGTACAGTGTATAGGTGTGTATATGCACATATCAGATGTATCTATACAGACTCCTTCAGGTCCACAGAGACAGTTTTATTATATTTTAATATTACATATTTCCATGTGGATATAGTTTATATAAATAACTAGAAAGGTACTACATTGGCAAGTTTGGGGTTGAGCCTTTTCTCAGACGCATTTTGACTTTGTTCCTCATTGAAAGTAATTGCAAAGTACTTTAAAGCAATGCCCTGAAAGCAAACAACACTAGAGTGTTGTTCTAACCCCCAGGCCAAAAGCTTTCCCAGTGACAGCTCTTACCTCCAGGTGCTTAGAGCACAGGTGAGAGCTGGGACCGGATGACCATGTCTACAGGAGCCACCTGAAATTCTCTGCAAAACTTGTCTATTTTTGCGGACATTGTTTGAAAACTAGTCACAGCTTTCAGCAGCATTCTTGAGAGCTCTGCAGCTCAAAATAACTCAGGAATCATGTTTATGCCGCAGTAATAGACAGGAAAGGAGAGGGCCAGGTGGCCACTGAGGTTCTTCGGATGCATGATGAGTGACGGTAAACACAACCACCTCCATGTTTGCATCCTTATACTCCATGGCATGCTGGAGTTTCTGTCGATACCCAATTAGAATTAGGTTCAAACTGAAAATGATAGGGATTCTTAACTGGGGAAGAAACGTATTTCTCTTCTGACAGAAAGGAAGGCTACAGGCCAGCAGTCCACAGCACCTGCAGTCTTCGGAATCCCAGTCATTGCTAGTATTGACTGCCACACAGTGGCACCACACAGTGCCAGATGATTGCCACAGCTTCAGTCATGTCATCTTTAGCTATAGACAGAAAGAGGAAGCCAGAGGTTGGGGCTAGAAGGAGAAGATGGACAAACATCTCCTTCTCATGATATTTCCCAGAATAGCCTCTCCCGTTTTGAAAATCAGAGTTGAGTCATGTCCTGATGCCACTCATCTGCCCTGGGGATACCAGGTCTATGACAGGCAGGGAAGATGGCACTCTGAAGAAAAGCCAGCCGTCCCGGCCTCACTGAACTTCCCTAGGGCCAGGGCAGGTGGTCCAGCCAGAAGCTGAAGCAAAAAGTATGTCCTTCTTCAAAATACGAATCTCCAGACACAAACCCAAGTTCGGAAAGCTGAAAGTCACACTGTCCACACGGCAAAAGGAGCTTCCTTTCAAGAATGCAGCAACCAGGTGTGCTTTCAGAGACAGGGAAGACGACAAGCCGGGACTCCAGCTCCAGCCGAGTGTTTACTGTATGCTGGGGTCACTCCCGTGCACCGTCTTGTTGAGCCTTCAGCACAGTGATGCAGGGAGTGGAGCTGCTCTGTCCTGGCCTTGTCCAGCGCCCCCAGGTATGGCAGGGTCGGAACCTGAGGTCAGCTGCTGTGCCGCCCATTCTCCCTCTTGATCAAGTCCAGCCTCTGGTTACTGTTATCCAAATGTTCTATTTTGGTTTTACACATAACCAGTTCCAAGCACAAGAGCAACGTGAACCCTCCACTCGGTGTTCTGTATAGAGACATGGGATCTTTTCACTATTTTACAGAACAATGACTTGGATTTTAAATTTTCAAATGTCCCCCATTAACATTGCAGTCAAAAATGTGCTGGTGTCTCAGAATTGTGACTTTCACATTAGGAGATGGTTGAAACAATGCAAAAAAAAAAAAAAAAGAAACTTCAAATAATGGTCACTGTTCCTTACCAGCGTTTTGTTCCTTGCCTTGCTGGTGCACACTGCAAACATTTTGGATATGTAGATGCTTGTGAGTTGGGGGCATCATCTTGAATACTTGAGGCCGAGGTGTTCCTTTCCCATGTTCCTAGGTGATGTTGCCTCGGTTTTTGAAGGCTGGTGTTAACCTATAGAGTCTTCCGTTGATCGGTGTCATCAGAGACAGATCAAGGGGTGTGATGCAGCTCATGGGCTCTCTAGGAGGGATAGAGAATAGAATTACAATAATGCAGGAAATAGCATAGCCAAACGGCTCCTTTGCTAGGAGAGCTACCCATTCATGGCACCACTGTACTGCCAACCCACCATGGCATTAGAATCCGGGCCGCTGAGCTGCAGACTCCACAAGCTTCACCAGTGCCCCCATGTTCCTCTAGCCAGCACGTGTGACCTGGCTGTGCACAGCTACCAACTCCTGTGGCTCACTTCAGTGTGCATCAGAATTCAGACCACAAGTAGATTTCCATCTTTCAGAAAATCTATCAAAGGTAGCTTTATGCTTGGCTCTCTAGTATTCCTAATACAAAGAGAGAAGCAAGGAAGGGGTTGTGATGAGTGGTGAAGGAGCTAATCTATGAAATTATCCAGTCTTATATTGGTCATGGCTTTCCTTCTATGAAAATGAACCTATGTACCACAAAGGATGCAATCTACCTGCTACAAATTGGATGCCCAGCAATTTTCACAGTGTAATATGATTTAATCTCTGCCAAAATCCCCACAGCCAATGTATTGGCAACCTTAAAGTGTCTATAACAAATTTATGTATTATAATGTTCCATGGGAAACCTGAGGCCAAGTGACAGAAAGGGCTTGCCCAGTCTCACACAGACCGAGCCAGGAGGAGTGGAGTTCTCTTCCAGGGTTCCCTGGTCCAGCAAGAGAGAAAAGATTGCAGAAGCTCCATCACTTAGGAGCACAGTGACTTGAAATGAGTTCTCATTTCTAGCATCCCAGAGTATTGCCTTGAAACATGGAAACAACTACTGCTTCCTTCCTAAGTAGAAGGGGAAAATGAATGACAACAGCCTTTCCTAGGTCCCAGGAAATCCATGCAAGGTAAATAAATACAAGCTAGCTTCAAAATGTTCATGGAATCATGCAATTAAAGGATAAGTTTCTAATGAGGTAAAAATATTTGGAAAACCACGCAGAGCATTTTCATGCCATACATTTCCCATGAACTTTTTGATGACACTGCTCACATGAAGACATTCAAAGAGACAAACCCAACGAGTGAATAAAAGGGAGGTTGTCCTAACTTCTCAGTCTTTCTAACCATTGCCCTTCTCTAGTTAAGTGGGACATGACTTGATAATCTGCCTAATGCAGGAAGGTTTCACGGCCAATCGCTCAATGTTAAAATAGGATTATGTGTCCAGGGAGAGTAAACCCTTCAGAGTAGCAGTGGCTGGCTTTAAAATCAGGAGGCCTGTTAACACTCAGGCTTAATTAAACCTCTTCCTTGATGAATCTACTCTGACAGGGGCCTACCCTGGCAACAGGCAAGGCTCCCCGCCTCTTCCACGGCTCTCTGCAATGTACATGAAGGCAAATGATTGTGGCATGGAGATCAGAGACACAGCCATCTGAGGTTGCTCTCTGGGTTTTTGTATGTGCCCTGAATTCAGAAATCAGGGTGGTGAAAATAAAAAGAACCAGGAGATATTCATTTGCCAGAGATCTTAAGGAACTGGAGGAGGAGAGAAGAAAATCCCCAGGGAAGTGTCAGGAAAAATGGGGAAGCTGGGATGGGCACTGCAGTGCCAAGGTGGACCAGGGATATGTAGTGAGGGAGGAGCAAGGACAGCTTCAGGCATGCCATTGAGATGACAAAGGGCAAGTTTGTTGAAGGGAGTTGGCCTTCAATCAGCATTGGCTGATGGATTGCGGGGTCTCATACAACCCAACCCAGACTGCGGCTTCCCAGGCTTGATCTGTACTTGGGTTACACTAATTTTTTAAATACACAACAATGGTATTGCTTCAGTTAAGTGTCACAACTGAGCACTTAGGGAGAATTCAGAGAAAAAACAGAGACATAAACTTTGCAAAGAATTATTGCTTCTTCATTCACTCAACACAAGTGCAAACTGTGTTCCTTCCTAATTAGAATACTTTAAACTTGTTTTGTTTTTACATTAACACGTCATAACCATATATATTTACCGGAACAAGTATGATGTCTCAGTCCATATTGATGGTCACATCAAGGTAGTTAGCGTATTCTTGTTTACACATTTGTCATTTCTTTATGACCAGAACATTCAAACATCCTCTTTTTTTAAAGTTATTTTGAGATATTCATTATAGTGTGGCTAATCACAGTCAAGTCACCCTACCATGTATTGAGCAATGCAACTTATTTCCCTGAATGCAGTGAGGTCTTAATTTTGTTAATACAGCACAAATGCTTGGTGCACAAAATTCAGAGTAAGAGTGCAGCCATTACTTCATTTGAAAAAGAATGGGAGGATCCCTAGTGTACAAACCATGCATCGGACAAGGCTCTAAATGCTTCACGTGCATTAATTATACCCTCAGTCAAGAATTTGCCAAAGGTCCTACAGTTAGTATTTGAACTCTGTGTGACTTCAGAGTCGACACCTTTGACTATCAACACACCAATGTCCATCCCTTTGGCCCTCCGCAGTAAGAGGCACTGCTATCCTTTACCAGGAGACCTCCCAGATATTTTCTTTTATGTTGGAGTGTATAGAATCTATGGAATCTTCCAATGGTGTTGTAAACATCGTCAGAATGCTTCTCAAGTTGTAGTCCTTTCTCATCAGTGCCACCAGAAAGCCTGCTAAAAGGCACACTCCCAGGCATCACCCACAACTGCCATATCACAAACTCTAGGAGTGGGCCTGGCAATGTGTGTTTTAACCAGAGTCCCCAAGTCATTCCAAAGAACACTGGAAGCTAAGGACAGCTGCATTAAGAAGCAGACTTCAAAACAAGTATGCAAGAATCTTACTTGAGGAGATTAATGTGTGAGAGGAAACAGGAAAGAGCTAAGCCTGGCAAAACCATCGAACCTCAACGCACGTCTGACTCCCAATGAGGGGAAGGGTGGCAGGGCTTGGTTGAAAATATCCCGGCATCCCAAGTGGCCACAGGAGATCCTTGGTGCAGGTGGAACCAGGGAGTCTTGTGTCTTCCAGGCAGTCTTTCAGGGCTGTCTTACTTCAGTGTCCTTCCCACATCCAGCATTGTCCACAGGAGGCATGGCCTTGGCTCGAGCACAGCACTGGATTCCAACTGCAGCAAGGACAGGATACTCGCTCAATGGTGCTCCTTGCAGGAGTATGAGGCTCCTGCCCATGGCTGCCACCTAACACCCTGCAGGGCATCACCCCTCTGCTACTGTTGACCCCATTCAGCTCTTGGTGCTAGATCTCTTTCTCTGTCTGTGCATATCGAGGTCCCAACCTGTCATCACAACAGCCTATTGTCCCATTGTAAGGACAAGGACATCCCATCATTCATGCAAACCTACCTGCGTAAGCACACATCTCACTTCTGCACAGAGCGTTTCCTGTTTTCACCCAGCACGGCAACATTTGTCCCCTTCTGTATACTGGGAAAATTTGCAAGAAGTGTGGTTGCTGAGACCAGTGTGCATGTATGTGAGTGTGTGTGTGCTATGTCTTCTTTTATCTTTGAAAAAGAAAAAAAAAAAGCTTTATTTATTCACTCGAAAGAATTACAGAAAGAGGGAAGGAAGGAAAGATATCTTCCATCAACTGGCTTAGTCCCCAAATGACTGCAATAGCCAATGATGGGCCAGGTTGAAGCCAAGAGCCCGTACCTTCACTGGGTCTCCCATGAGGGTGGCAGGGGCCCAAGGACTTGGGTCTTCCACTGCCTTCCAAGGTGTATTAGCAAGCAGGGAACAGGGTTGAATGTGGGACAGCTGGGATGTGAACCTGTGCCTACATGGGATGCCAGCATTGCAAGTGGTAGCTTAACATTCTACGCCACAATTCCAGGCCTGAACTGTGTTTCCATAATCACTACCATACCCCCCTCCAAGCCCGCTGCATTGATTTACACTCCCATGAATAGAAAATTGGTCAGAGTAAACATTCCCCACCCTCAACCCTGCCGCCACTAGATGGGATCAGACTTAATTGTTGCCTATCTGATGAATGAAATGACGTCTCGTGGTTGTTTTAATTTGCATTTCCATGATTGTGAAATTGATTATCTTTCCAAGCACTTTTGGCTATCTGGATTTCCTCTGTGAATTGCCTGTTCTAACTGTACCAACATTATCCATTGGATGTCGTGATGAATAAAATGCAGGCCTAAGTCCATGTCCCAGCAAATTGAGATCACCTTTTTCATTTTTTTTAATCACTTTGTTTTTTCAATTGAAATACTAGGCAGGTATTAAAAATATCTTGAAGGCTGCAGTGTTTGGTAGGTCCTTGAACACTAAAAAGTAAGGGCTGGTGAACTCTGCCTGATCAAAATAAGAAGTTGAACCTCAACAGGGAGAGGCTTACGCGATCCCAGTCACATCCTGAGCCTCAGCGTTCCCACCTGTTAAATGAGAAATACTCATTGGAGAACTGCCAGGAGCGATGTGAGAGGAGTTCTAGCTCCCAGAAGCGGGTACCTGCTGCTGAGCTCACCACTGCGCATGGGCGACAACTTCCTGCTACCGTCAAATAAGAGGAAGAGGTTAAAAAAATCCCCTCTGAGATGGAGCAACTGTGGCTTCGTGCCCAACCTTGCACAGGAATGCTGGGCTGCCCCTCTACCCAGAAGGCACTTCTGCAGCCTTGGGTTCAGGGTCATCTAAAGCAAGGGGGTAGGCCTAGAACTTGTACTTGGGATATTCCCACCGCAGAAGCCTGTCAAGTCCAATCTAGCACTGACCATTTTGTCTCCAGTGGCCCGCCTTCATCCTGCGATGAAGTAAAACGACAGTGACCCAGAAGACCACAAGGGCGTAGACTCACAAGTATGTCTTCAGCAGAGACACCAGAAAGGCCTCAAACCCCGCTGATCCCCAGGTGCAAAGAAACGTGGAGTTTTCTGTCTCCTCTGGGTAGAAGAGGATTTTCAGGACCTAAAGAAAATAGCTCTTGAAGCAGCAGAGTGCACCTTGCCAAGTTTGTGACATGAAGGAAGCAGCTTCCAGAAGGAAGTGTTGATGGAGACTGACAGCATGGCTGCCACTCCCGGAGGGGCACCGGGAAGGCATTTCTCCTGGAGAGGTACGTGGACTCCACCCACCCACCACATGAGCCCAGAGGGGCTGGGGACACACCTGACTGTTGGTGATGGATTTCCCCAACTTGAGTTAATTACCCTAATTCGTCACATCTGTACAGCCCTCACACCCATTACCCTGCCTCGGCCTCAAAGCCACTCCATGAGGCAAGCATGGTGCTGGTCCCCATTTTGTATGTAAGCAAAAATGAAGCTCAGAAGACTGAGGAGATATGCCCTGGGGGGAGGGAACGAAACTGAGCGTGGGTCTCCTGTGAGTGCCCTGCATCCTGCTGGCCATCTCCTTCCCCTCCTGAAACACTCCCAGCCCCAACCCCAAGTGGAACCAGGGGAGGCTGTAAGTGAGTGGTGCTGGAACCAAGTCACAGGCTGCCTGGTGTTTGTCACAGTGGCTTCCTGCCACTGCCAACCAGACCTCACCTGAGGTTCTGCCAGAGCCTGTGCTCGCTGCACACGCCCCACCTGCAGATGGGCCCAGCAGGTGCCCCTCCCTCCCATGATTACCTTCCCAGGATACACTCTCTGAATCTTGTCCAATCATGGGAGACTAAGTTCTTTTTTTTTTCCCACACCACTCTGCCCCACCAAAACACCAAGAAAACATGCACTCTGCTTGTGTTATTCTGATCCTATCCTCACTTCTCAAGAGCACATGGTTGCCAGCACCCAGGCTTTGCCTCATGGCACCATTACCTGTCATCCGACTTAATCTTCACCAAGGCCAGTTGATATAGCCACCTGTGGTGCGACAGCTGCTTAGGCAGCCAAAAGCAAACTTCACTTCTTCCATAAAAATGGTCTTGTGGCTGAACATGTGGTCGCCCAGCCAGATCGTATTTCCCAGGCTCCTTTGCAGCTAGTTTGTTCATGTAACTCTATCTTCATCAATGGGATGTTATGGCAAGTTATCTCTCACATCTTCTTCCATGCACTTGTTCTTGACCATGCCCAAGAGGAGACAGTACAAAATGAAAGGAGGCCAGGCTCTGGGGTGACCACAGGAAGAGAGCCCAAGCCACGATATTTTGGAGTCTCTGGAGCTACAGCTTCACAAATACTATACGTATGATGCTGTGCATTGGACAGACAGGAGAACCGAGGCTTGTAGAGACTGAGTGCGCAAGTTCACACAAACACAGAGCCAGAATGGTGTGCAAGGCTCTGTGCTGGAAGCCCCGCCAGCTGCCTGCCGGAAGGTTGGGATAGTGCAGTAGATGATGATGGGGTGGAATGCAGGGAAGGAGGGAGCTGAGGCTTCCATTGAGAACTGTGTGCATTCACCTGGGACGGGGGCCTGGCCCTGTGACCTCAGGGGGAAGGGGCATAGACCATGGGCCAGGTGGCCCACTTCCCAGCACCACCATGGCAAACCGCAAAGTGGCTTCCGAGCAGGAGACTTTACTTTCTCTTTTTTGCAGGCCAGAAGTTCAAGATCAGTCAGCAGGGTTATATTCTCCTGGAGGCTCTGGGGCAGGACCAGCTCTTTACTGCGCTCCTTGTTTGTGCTGTTTGCTGACAATTCCTGGCTCTTGGTCTGGTATTCCCATGGCCTCTTTTCTGTGTCTGTGTCCAAGTCTTTCTCCCCTTAGAAGGACAGTAGCAATGCGATCAGCGCCACTCCCAGCCCAGCACAGCCATCTTGTCAAAGTCACAATCACCATTACCAGGGACTACGAACTGAGTACACCCTCTTGGGGACACAATTTTGCCCGCTGTAGAAGCCCATGTTGCCTTTGCCTGGGCCATATTGGTGGAAGGTGTCTTCAACAGCCTTCGAGCCAGGTGTGACAGCCCTGCCAGGGGGCCCTGTACAGAGAAGCAGATGCTAACCACCCTCCTTCCTGCACATTGTTGGCATCCTCAGATCAAAGGGGCTCTGCCCCAGGAAGCCTCCAGCCTTCCTTCCCCTGCCCATCAGTGCTCACCCTTGTCCTCGGTCCTGGCACCCTCAGATTCAATAAGCCTTTATTTGATCTTGGAAAATTCAGAGAAGAACAAAGGCTCCATTTACAGCACCCACATGGCAGACACAGCAAGGTATCAGCCCACTCCTACTGCCCATTCTTCCCTATTCCATTCAAACCAAATCCTGGTTTTGCTCTGCGTTGTGAAGTGCCCAGCTAGAAGGCTTCACTCTCCAGTCACCCTTACAACTCTGAGTTATTCTGGGACTCCAATGAAAAATAAGCAAAGCTCTGCTCCTCAGAGCTTCAAGTTCTTCTGTCAAGTGGTCACACAGCCACTGAACGCCTTTGGTTCTTGTGCCTCATGCCCTTCCTGTCCTAGATGCAGGAAATAACCCACGGCATAAGGCTGTCCTCTTGAGATCCAAGTGACAAAGCTGAGACAAAGCTCTGGGGTTCAGCATGGTCCGCAGGTCATGGGGCCTCCAGGGCAGGCCTGCTGCTTACCCAGGTCTCTTGGAATTGGGAGAAACAAGCATCTTTCTAATGTGGGGTGGGGAGAGAATTCTTTTGCAGATGCTCGGTTATGCAGGACCAGACAACCCTAACCGAGGCAGCTCTCCTCCCCTACCAGCCACATGTGTCCTTCTAGGCTTTTCCCCATGGACAAGCAGAGTTCTAATCTTTGAATTCTGGCTCTTTTCCACAGCAAACAGGTACCTGTGGCAAACTGCTAAAACTCTGCATCTCCATTCTTGCTGTGCACATACTGTGTGAGATGCTGGACAAGTCTTTGAATAACACAGACAGGAATGAACACAGGGCCTTGAGCCTACTATGTGCTAAATAAATGCAGAAGGACTTCAAAGACTGTTGGGAAAACAGATTTTAAAAGTTATTTGGGCACAAAACATGTTAAAATCATGCTGAACTTTTCCCTAATACCCATCTTCTAAGAACTTGACTTATCCTCATCTTGTTACTGTCAGCATTTTACATTTTGTTTATTTTCCCCACATCCCATCATACACATTCCGCCTTGACAATAAAAAGATTTTAGCATCCTTCTTAATGTTTGCCTAATATTTTCTCATATGGCTCCACCAGAGGTCAGAAAACTTCTTACATGAGAGCCAGCTAGGAAAGGTTCTAGACTCTGCAAGAGATGCAGTCCCTATAGTAACCACTCAGCTCTGCCACTGTGGCACCCAAGCTGCCACAGCGGATGTGTGCAGGGCTGGGTTCCAACAAAACTTTATTTATAAGATACAGAGCTGAGCTCAGCCCCAGGGACAGAGTTTGCCAACACCTGGACTGGATCATCACTTTCTGCCTAGAGCTGAGCCTGGTGTCTAATTGGGGGCTGTTGTGTCTATAGGGAGCTCACAGCTAAATCTCAGACAGCATTTCTAGCAGTCTCCATTTCTCAGAAGAGTGAGATTGTGAAGATTCTCGAATCATGTGAAGGAGCTCACTGGGTATTCAGTTCTTCAATGGGGTGAAGGGGTGATGATGAGTGCCACTGCACTTGGACCTCTAGTTTGACCTTGCCCCATCGCCATTTTCCAAACATTTCATGAGCAGGAACTCTGTCTCTTTCCAAAGACTGCCAGTTTCTCAAGTGCAGAAATGTGACACCTCCATAGTCTGCTCTCATTTTCCCTGTCTCCTAAATCTGACCACCTCTTTCTCCAGCGCTCACAGCTACCTGTACCACCCCCACGGCGGCCACACAAAAGAAATGACAGAGAAGTTCAGCAAGCTGATCAACTGAGGAAGACCGAACTTTAACAAAAAAAAAAGTTTATTTATTTGCTTGAAATGACAAAATAATGGAGAGGGGAAAAAATGGGAGGAGGGGAGGAAACTAAGAGCCTCATCCACCTGCTGGTTCACTTCCCAAATATCTGCAAGGCTTGGGTTGAGCCAAAGCCAGAAACCTGGAACTCCGTCTGGGTCCCCCATGTGAGTGGTAGGGGGCTCCTGTATTGCATCCATCTTCTACAGCCTTTCCAAGCACATTAAGATGAAACTGAACTGAAAACAAAGTGGCTGGGATACCAACAAACACTCTAGTACAGAATGTGGGCATCACACGCACTAACTGAACTCACTGGGTCCAATCCTGCACTTTCAAAACACCAAGCAGACATTGGCCCAAATACACTTGGCCACTTACTGAGACCTGAATGTAGGAAACCTTCCTAAATGGGATGATGAATACACTTAGTCCTTTCCCAAGCAACCGATGAAGACGACATTGAAGACACTAATTCACCTTACAGACTCTGCCCTTCATTCCTCCCCAGAGGGCGGTGCTACCCGTCCCTGCCCACCCCATCCTTGGGGACATGTTTGGGAGGACAACACTGGCGCTCACTGGACTCACTGCACCCCATGCACCTGCCACACAACCTCTATTCTTCTCCAGTCCATCGCCATAATGGCATCGCTTACTGTGGTGGGAGACCAAAGAGGTCTCCGCCGCCACCAAAACCTATCTCATAAAGAGTTGGAAACGTTCGCCCACATTTCTTTTCACCTTGAATTTTTCATGATACCAAATGGCAGTTTTCAAAGGTGAAAGGCTGTTATTTTCCCAGACAAATTCTTATGAAGTGAAAATTGCTAGTTTCACACGACTCCAGCACCGAGGACTATTATTACATTGGGCACAATTTGATCAACAACAAAAAACACGATGTCTGTGTTCCGGTTCCAGCAAGACTCACAGGTTCCTCTGGGCAGGATTTCCCAGACCAGGAGTCAATGGGTAGCACCCCCAGATCTAGTCACCACTGCACCCCTTGGCACCAGCCCTGTAGGGATCCTGCACCCAGATCCCTGCTGGACACAGACAAGTCTCAGGGCTACACTCACCCAAGGTCAGGGACTTGTACTTCGGGAGGCCAGTCCCCTTCCTTGTGGAGTCCTCAGGCTCAGACCCTTAGGAAGCAGGTCCATGTATTGTCTGGGAATATCAGAGCAGGATCAACAGCATGTGGGAAACAGGGACCCATAGCAGAAGCTATCCCCCATGGGTTCCTTTGTACCCGGAGACATTGAAACAATAGACACATGTCTGTCTGCAGTCCTGGAAGCTGGGAGTCCCAGCTCAAGGTTTGCACTAGCTGCTTTCTTCTGAGTACATTCTTTCTCTTAGTTCAGGGCTGCCTTCACCTGCTCTTCCACCAATCTTTGTTCTGTGGGGTCTGCGTCTTGATCGCCTCTTTTTGCAAGGACATCAGGCAGATGGAATTAGAGACCTCATGTGAAGGTTTAGGGACCTTCAGCACTCCTACAAGAGTACCTGTCTCCTTATCAAGTCACATGTCCAGACACTGGCACTTACAGGACGCTGTGTCCCCAACCAGCCATCTCACAATAGCTTGGGGATAGCACAATTGAAAGAAGTTGAGGGATGGAATTTTTTTTGGCTCAGACGTTTCGTGGAGCACTTGGGGTTCCCAAGGGACCACAGCAGCTTCTGTGGTTAGAAGGGAGGAGAGCGAGTGTGAACCTAGCACACCAAATCTGCCCCCTGCTAAACTAGCTTGGACATTATTTGCTCTGTGCTGGGACCTTGTCCATGATTTGTTAGACCAGGTGTTCTTCACTTTACAAACAATGTGTATGCGGGACACAGAGGTGAGGACAGTCTCCTGGGGTCATCCAGCTCCACGGTGGCATAGCCGCGGCCAGAGCTCAGTCCTCACATGCAGGTTGATTGCTTCTGTCATGCCTCCTTAGCCAGGTGGCTTCAGAGGAGGGCACAAGGTCAGGCAGGGGAGGGCACCTGCGCCAGAAGCATCTAGGGTTGTCCAAAGGCAAGCATCACAGCACATGAACTCACCCCTCACTTAGCATCGTCTTGGAGGCTTAGGCACGTGAATCTGGCTTTCCACGTGAGAAAATCTGAGTCACCATTATCCTAACATCATGGGTTGCTTAAAAATGTTCACTTCAAACAGGAAGATGACAGTGCATCAGGTGCATTAGGGTGTCGTGTCTGGGAGCCGTGCGCAACACTGAGAAGTGATAAATCTCTTTGGTGACAAGCCGTGGATAACAGTGTTTGCATGCTTTCCTGGGTGTGTGGCTGTCAACAACATAGACGGAGATGAGAGACGCAACAGCTTGCACTTGAACAAATAGAACCTAATCTCGTGGCAGTATGCCACACACGGATCTGAGCAAATGCCCTGTGCCTGGAACACTCCAACAAGTTCCTGCTTTGAAATCAAAGCTGTTCTCACCTGGGAGACCTACAAGAAACTCCAGGCTCCTGGCTTTGGAACAGCTCAGCTCTGGCTATCAAGGCCACTTGGGGAGTGAAGCAGCAGATGGAACTGCTCTCTGTCTGTCTCTCCTTCTCTTTGTAAATCTGATCTGCTTTTCCAATAATTAAACAAATAAATCTTCAAAAGAAACCAGGAAGCAAAAGCTGAGGTCATGCTACATGAAGGACATCAGCAAGCCACAGCATCTCCATTGTAAGGCCTGCTTCTCCTGCTGAGCTGTCTCAAGCTCCCTCTAGGTCCAAGTGCAAGCATTGCCCTTTGCACCAGCACTTCCTCCCGCTGCCCATGCTGGAGTACTAGAACCTGCTTCATGGGATATTCCAGCTTATACAGCCTAGGGGTCCACCCTCTTACTCCCCAAAATATGGCCCATGGGGCAGCAGTAGCAGCCTGGCCTGTTGAATCCCTTACTGTCCCAGTCATACTAGACCGCCATCAGTAAGGGTTTGGGGAAAGCTTATGGAGCATGTTCTACCTGCCATATACTTGGGTAGAACCAAAGGAAGAGGGGCCCAGTTGGTGGCCCCAGGGGAGCAGCTGGTCACACCATGGACATGCTGTATGGACAGAGAAATCTTCCTGGGCTTTATGAGCTAAGGGGCCATGACAAGGGCAGACTACAGCACAGTGCAGCAGGTACGGAGCTGCAGAAGGTGTTGTTCACAATGGATAGGACTGACTAGTACTGTGGTGTGACAGGACAAGCTTCTGCTTGGCATAGCATCCCATATAGGCACCCATTCATGTAGCAGCTGCTCCACTTCTGATCCAACTTTCTGCTATGGCCTAGAAAGGCAGTGGATGACCCAAGTCCTTGAGCCTCTGCACCCATATGAGAGACCTAGAAGCATCTCCTACCTGCTGGTTGTGGATTGCCTCAGCTCAGCTCCTGCCTTTATGGGGAATGAACCAGCAAAATGAAGTTCTCTCTCTCTCTTTTTCTCCCTCCTCTGCCTTCCAAATAAAAAAATAAAGTAAATCATTTTTTAAAAGATGGATAAGGTTTCTCCTAGTCCCTGCTGGGTCAGGGATTCAGTCTGTTCCCTGATGCTGTGCCCTCCCTGCTCATCTCCTACAGGAAGACACTGAGATGAATATACAGGGTATTTGGCATTCATTTAATTCTGGCGTTTTATCAGTGCTTTGAGATGTGCCCGTCTTACAAATGAAAAACAAATTTAAAAACCCCCCTCATTCTATTGGTGCAAGCATTCTGGACCCTCATTGGACATTGTCTCATGAAGTTAAATATTGAAGTTAGTCACAGAAACACTGGTCCCAGTTGCCACCAACACTTGCTGCAAAGCCCACTTGGCAGGGAAACAGAAAGACTTCATGATGTGTTTATCTAGAGAGATTTTCTCCAGCAGGAAAGCAGATGAAAGAAGCACGGTCTCACACGATCACAAGGATGAACCCTGGAAATACGACCGTAAGTGTGGAAAAGGGGCAAGCACAGAAGATCTCACCGAGGAAGGCATTCACTTCACAGAGCTCTGGAACCAGAAAAAAAATGAGCAGAATGTCACTTGGGAAGTGTACGTAAACACAATCCCCTTTTTGTTAAGCCAGAGAAGGGGAGCTGAAGTGTTCAGGATCGTGGCTGCCTTGAAAAGTGGGGACCAGAAGAAAGAGGGTCCTAGGCTGGCAACGATCCACTTCTGAGGTTGGGCAGAACTCACGCAGCTTCCTCATCAACCTACATGTCTCACGCCTTCTTGGAGATATGCACTAAGTTCTCGTGTTCTGCAAAATGAAATGGGAATTCCAGGCCCCAGGAGGCTGAAGACCTAGACCAAGTTGTGCAGTTAGGAATTAGCAGCATTGCGAATGGAGCCTGGGAGAGTAGTAGCAAAGCCCAGGGAAAAGATGGGGCTACACTGCCTGTCCTGTGACAGCCTGGACTCCCGGGGCAGCTGCCCATGCGCACACCCAGGGGCCTGGGCACAGTGGCCCCAGTCACCCACCCCTGCCCCCAAGGTGATCAGTGCAGACACCCCAACCCACAGCGTCAACACAAGGCTGGCACTGGCCTGCTCTTTTCTATGCACTTGTTCCAGGTGACTGCTGCCTGCCATTGACTTCCTGCTTGTCTCATTCCCCGGGACACCTGACCACAGCTTGCACATAGCTATCAGAAGTCTGCTTTTGCTGAAGGAGCACGTTGCAGGCATTTCTCACGGATTTGGAAAGAGAGGGGAGAAAAGCAGACGACAAAGAGAAGTGAATCCAGTGGCACACAGTCAGCCCTCCCAGGTTCCCAGATGGGGCTCCTGGGAGGAATTTGCTCTGGGTTAACACTAGAGCCCAAAGGGCCACCTAACTCCCAGCCACGGCTATCTCATCACCAACAGGAAAAGTGCATGGTCTCCATGAACAAGAAGCAAGGTCCCCTGGGGACTGACAGGGAGTCTTCCAGCCCCAACAACCTACTGTCCTCATTCTGGGTGGGGGTGGATACTCAGGAGAAAATGCCACCTCCCAGCTCTCAGTCCAAGTGCCCACTCTGGATGCTAATGCGTCTGTGGGTTCAAATGTACGCAACGGAAAAGGCCTGGGCCGTGTAAACAGAATGGAAGCACAATGTGCAGCGGCTACTGTGATTTTGTTTGGGTCGGATTCTGGAGTGCTGTATAGAGTCATGTCACCCCAAGTCATGTCGACAGTGAACCCCAAAGTGGAGAGAAGCAGAGTTTTGCCGGGCCCTGCATGGTAAGCATGGCCACGCTCTCATTTTCCCAACCACCTCCTAAACTGTTCTCCAAGCAAAGTCAGATGTCTCCTTCCCAGAAAGTGGAAGAGGAAAATATCAATCTGTTTTGGGGAAAGTTACGAATTGCGTGTGCCTGGTGTGCTTGATATATGACTGTAGCCTGGTGCGCAACAAGTGATTCTTGCTGTTGCATTTGATCTCGGGATGGTAATGTGCTCTCCTGACATCATTCGGCTGGGGAATGACTGAAGATGTTTTCTATAAGATGGTTGCAAACTTCAAAGCCCGCTCTTAACCCCGCGCCACCCCCACCTCCCTCCCTTTCTTCCTCCTTTCCCTCCGGGCTCTCCTCTCCCTTCACCCAGCAAATTGTTTTGGGGCCAAAAGTGATTGTAGGACGATCAAGAATCAAGGAGCTTGTGGCAGGTGGTACCACCTGCGTCTGAGCAACAACCACCCCGGCCGCATCTGCTCCCCACTTGTGGAGGGTGTGGTAGGGTAGGGGGAGGCAGGCAGGCAGGCAGGCAGGGAGGGGCAGCGGCTGAGAAGGGTTCCCAGCCAGGCCAGGCTCAGCCTTGGTTTTGTGCAGAGGCAAGCTGACAAGGGCCCGATCCCCATCATCCTCTGACCCTGGGAAACAGAGTGGATGCATGTAGCTCCTGGTCAGGCCCTATGTGCCACAGAAAAGGAAACTGAGGCCCCAAGTGGTGAGCTGGTCCCCAAAGTCCCCAACACAGGGAAGACAGGAGCAGGCCCTGAGCCCTCCCCCATCCCTCCACCAAGTTTCTGCACAGCTGGACTGGGAGCTGCATCCCCCAGGTCTCCTGCATGGGCGCCAGCCTGAGGCATCCAGGACTCACTGGTGCCAGCCAGCATTTGAGGCACTTCATATGGATTAAGGCACTTTAGCCCAGGCATTCCCCGCTGTGCAGTTGTGTTTCTAAGGGACACTGTTTAAGTGCCGTAATTGGAGTGACAGGTGCTCCTGGCATCCAGCAACCAAGGACTCTGCCAAATGTGCACCAATGATGCAGAGAAGACTCAGCCTGCATAGATCAGTGGTGCTGTGGTGGATGCTGGGCACCCACCCAAGGAGCTACCATGGTTAGTTACATTCCCAATTATTCCCATTTTACAGGTGCTGGCAAAGAGATTAAGTGATTGTTGGGGTCACACAGCATACAAGTGCCAGGGCCAGGATATAAACCAAGGAGAATCAGACTCCTTGGAATCTTATTCTGAGGCTGCAGGAAGACCTGTCTTCCAGGAAGACTCAGAAATACAGAGCCTCTGGCCCCTTAACTGCACTCCTCATCCCTCCCTGGGCCAGCCAAGTGGCGAATGTGCCCTTAGACCATTCCTTCGTGTGCATAAGAGTACACAGAGCTCAGGTTTTGAGGTTTGAACAGGAAAAAGAAATTACTCTGCCCTCCTCTTCACAGCTGGCTTTTCCTTGCACGATCACCACCTTAAAAATCATTTCTCAACAGACTGGGCAATGAGAGGCAAAGCAGCTGCCTGATGCCCATGGCCCAGCTCTCCTGACTCACTGATGAGCATCCAGATTCTTCCCAGTTATGGGCTCGGACATGTGCGGTGCAGTGGTCAAGGGCAGAGGCTCTGCAATCACACACTGCCTGGATCAAAAGTCTGGCCTGGCTGTGCATTTCAGAAAAGTTCCTCAATGTCTTTGAGTCTTGGATTCCTCTCTGTCAAGCAGACACCAGCATTGTGTTGGGCCCAGCACTGCGACATAACAGATAAAGCTGCCACCTGCAGTGCTTATTTGAGACCCAGATGCTCCAATTCCAATCCCGTTCCCTGTTAATGTGTCTGGGAAAGCAACAGAAGATGTACCAGGTATCTGGGCCCCTGCATCCATGTTGGGGACCCTAAAGAAGCTCCAGGCTCCTGGCTCTGGATTGGCCCAGCAGCAGCCATTTCAGAAGTGAACCAGCTGATGGATGATCTCTCTCTCTTTCTTTCTGTCTCCTTCCCTCTTTCTCTCTCTCCCACTTTATCTGTCTTTTAAATAAATAAATCTTAAAGAAAGCAACATTGTGTCAAGGGAAGTGAATGCAATGCCAGGCACATAGAAAACACTTACAAGTAAACTTCATTATTGTTATCCTTATTATTATTACTCATGTAGCTAAGTTAGCCAGTAGCCTGACCAAGCCAACTCACCAGAAGTGCCACTGAAACCCTTTGAGGACAGTAGGTCAAATGTTGGTGCAACCATGGTCCACAGACTTGCAACAATTTCCCAACATTAAATGACTCCACATGGGTGCTTCTCAGAATCCTAGGGAACTGTGGGAAGAAGGGTTTACTGCTGTTAAAGTAGGTTGAGTGGAGGATACCTCCCATCCTGGCCAGCAGGCACACTTTGAGCCAATGTGCACACACACTGCACCCCACAGAGGGCTGGCATGATCTCATAACACAGCGGGCAGCTTGCTTGCCTCTGCATGGCAAGGCAAGCACCTAGAGGCAAAAGCAGTGGCTCTGAGAACCAGCAGACCCTGGGCTGAATTCTGCCATCAGGGCTCTGGGGTCACCCTCTTGGCTATTCCCCAGGGACCGTGGGGGATGGAAGGCAGCTTCTGGCCATGGAAGCTGCCCCAAGGAGCTTGCAAGTGAAGACACCTGTGCCCCTAGAGAGAACCAATCACAAACTTGTTATTGCCCTTGGTCTGGGAGGGAAGGTGGAGAAGGAAGCAGAGGCCAATTGTCACGGACAACTGCGGCTTCCTTCTCTGTTGTTCCTTGGGCAGGGGAGCAAGGAAGAGGGATCTTGCCACTCAAGCCATGAGGGTGGGAGCCCCCAGCCAGAGTGGACCAATCACAGGAGGACATCACTAGGAACAGGGATTCGGTCTGGGGATGGCACATGACTCAGGATGGGCTAATCAGAGAGCTTCCCCTTCATTTCCTCTACACAGGAAGGAGAAGGACCAGCTTTTCCTCCCGAGACAGCAAAGTCTTGCATGACAGTCTCAGAGGCACCTGCGGCAGATACAGAAACAGCATGGAGAGCTGGAGGGAGACCTCGGCCACTGTCCTGCAACCTCCCCAAGCCAGCCTCCCCATTTTCTGAGCTGAAGCCTGAGTTGGGTATCAGTCACCTGCCAATCACAGAATGACACACTGGCCCAGATCTGCTAAAGCCAAGCTGCAGGTGCCAAGTACCCCACAGTATCATCTCAGCGACACCACAGCTCAAAAGCTAATGGTTCTGGGACAGTCCCTGGTGACTATCTCAGCTGGGGCTCCCCAAACGCCTCACCATCTTCCAGAGATGGGATGCCTCTTTGACCCGACAGGAAAGCCAGACCCATCTGTCCCTGGCGCTGGGCCCTGCACTGCTGTAGCTGTTACCCAGGCCCTTCGTGAGTGCCAGCAAAGGCTTGGGCTCCTAGGGGGATGATGTCAGAGGGAGAAGAGCATTAGACCCAGGGCAGGGCTGGCAGGACAAGGCAGAGCAAAGAGGAACTACACTCTAGGAAGACAGACAGTCCAATAACAGAGACACAGAAAGACAGGGACACCCAAGGGACCACATGGAGATTGGGGAGAAGCATCCCCTGGGACTCTGGGAAGGACTACCCTCTCACTCCCCTGTAGAAACAGGCAGCCCAGGGTGCACAGGCTCTGGCAAGCAGATCTGCATGGGACTGGAGCTCAGACTCAGGTCCCTTGTCCTAACTCTCCCCAGGAAGAGTGTTGCCTGGCTGTGTCTATAGGTAGGCCCCCCAGGAGACCCTAGGTGTTTCCAGCCTAGGACATTCAGGCCCCAACAGAGAGGCTGGGACCTCAGGGATTGGGGCCTGCCTGCTTGCAAGCCAAGAGGCTACCAGTGCTGAGTGCTCTGGATGCACCTCAGCATCTGCATCTGCTGCGTGTTCCTCACTGCACCTCAAGCCCAGCACAGCCACATTCGGTCCTTTGTAACTGTCTTCCTTCACCCCAACCAAAAGATGCCCCCCGTCCTTTGGGTCCCCCGGCTCAGGACTGACAAGATCAGGGCTCCGATTTCACAGGAAGGCTCCTGGGGAGAGCCCTTGGTCTCCCTTAGCTCTGTGCGTGACCCGCTCCCAATTCCTGCTTCCCTTCCTCCTGGCGGATGAGATCAGAGCCCCCGATCCCGACCCGTTCGTGCCATAAGATAAATTGTCAAAATGTTTTCATCTAATTGGGTCTTTTTCAAGTCAGCTGAAAACCATCGAGCCGGGAGCCAGATGGAGCTGGTGATTAATGAGGGACGTTTGCTTGCTCCTCCACATTCATCACAGAGCCTGCTTGGGCAGCAGCGGCCATCGCCTGCCTGGGAATGGGTATGCATACAACTGAGGCTGCAGCTTCAGTCTAAAGGAGGCCTTTCCTGGCAGCAAAGGGTGACCTCCTCCTGTGAGGACATGCTGGTCATGGAGAGGTGGCCCAGCTCAGCTCGGAAGCCTCCTGTGAAGCTATCCTGTTCTAGCCAGGGGCAGCCCAGATGGCAAGGGAAAAGGTTTGCTTCTAGGAGCCCAGAAAGTGCTGGCTGCTTCTTTTTGGGCACTCTGCACAGATTCCTCCATCAGACTGGATTCAGGGCTCTGAGGCATAAATGACCCCCTTCTCTCTGGCTGGAGGAGGCCTGCTGTGGGGTACATGAGTCAACGGATCCAAAAGAAGGGTCCTCCCTATTTCCCCACAGGGAAGCAGCCTTGCAGGAGCTCTGGCCCTTTAGGGGTTTCCAGTGTCCGCGGGCAAAACTGAGATGGGCTTAGCCCTCTAGGTCTCTCACCTCCTGCTGGGGAGCACTGACAAGAGATGATGCAGGGAGGGGGCACCCCCAACCCCAAGGTGGATCGTGAGTCTGGTGCTGAGCCCCAGGCATTCATAGGTCTCTAGGGTCCAAAACTGACTGCACCACCCAACCCAAGCCCAGAGCCCCAGAGCTTCAGGGAAGTCACGATTAACCCCACTCCGTGCTGAACCTCTGCAATGATGTCACACATGGAGCCAGTGGCAGGCACCCCCTCTGTGATGACGTCACATGCAGCTCTGCCTCCCGTGCTGCTCTGGAGCAGTAAGGGTTGCCAGTCCCGGGACCTGCTCTGGCACCTGAAGCACAGCCCAGATGCAGGTGCCAGAACTGACTGCAAGAGCGGAGTGAGTGAGATCTTGGACCTCTGCCAGCACCTGCAGGAGACATCTCAGGGACTCTCAGAGTGTGCCATCAGCCCAAGACAGCAACCGTGTCTGAGGGACCGCACCTGCAGAGCCCGAGGAGCTCCATGAAGCCATGTGAATGAGGAGGATCCAGGAGAAGGACTTACCACCACCACCCCCTTGACACATTTCTGGCCTTTAAACTGGGAGGTCTCTTCCTCCAGAAAGGCTGTCCTGATGCCTTGGTCTCCCATGATGCTCTCCCTGCATGTGTCTCATTTGATTTTATGCTTTGGTCACACATTCAACCACCTGCTATATCTCCAGGTAGTTCTCTGAGTCCCAGGACCTGGAGGGCTCCCTCACCACTAAATACACAGCACAGCACATGGTGGGCGTTTAGTACATTGTGAGTCAACTCTCAACTATCGAGGTGGCAGGAGTGTGGAAGCCCAGTGGTGTCAACAGGAAGGTGGAGGTGAGAAATTGGCAAGAGAAGATAGAGTCCAGGTTCTGAGAAGCCTCCCCATGAGGAGTACCACCCATTCTCAGCCTGTGGCTCCCATGCCAGGGCAGGGAGGTGGTGGTTGGGGATTCCATCTCTAGTTCTAGAAGCCAGGTGCACCCTGCCCTGTAGATGACAGGAAACAAAAAGACAGTCCCTCCTCCATTCCTCCCACCCCACTCCCCCCACAGGCGCTTCATCCTGTGCAGATGCTGTGTCTGCTGAGGCTACAGACGGTCAGTGGTGTGGCACGTGACCCCGGTTCACTGCTGCAAACCCCCACAGCCCAACGCTTTGGGATAAAATCTCACACGCAAAGCCCAGCATCAGTTGGTCCTGACAGTCCTTGGCTTTGATCAGTGAGACTCAGCCAAGTGGAGTTTACTGTGGTATTCACTGCAGGCAGCTGGGAAGCTGCCTCTCTTCTCAGGGCCTTGAGTCCCGCCTTCACAGAGCATACACAGCTGCTCTGTCTCATCCAGCACCCAGCCTTGGCATGCAGAGGAGCTGGAACAGGTAACAGATCTGGCTTCCATCCCTGTACTACCGCCTCCTGACTGGTTCACAGCCTCAGTTTAACTCTCTGTAAAATGGAACAATCACAACTGCATGGCTGGGCTTCCTTGTGAGGCTGCCATCATGCAGCCCTGACAGAACCCTCTGCCTTGGTAGCATAAATGTCCGGGATGAGGTAGGGTTCTGCGGCCTCATGCGAGGGTCAGGGAGACCCCACTTCCATGTCCCTTCTGATCTCAGTAATCTCTTTTAGGGCTGTTTTCCTCAGCCTGCACACTACTGATATTTGGGATCAGCTCTTTTCTCCTGAGGTTCTGTGTGTGTTGTAGCGTGCTTGTCCCCATCACCGCCCTCTATCCTGGAGATCTCAGCAGAACCCCTTGCCATCACCCCAACAGTAACAACCAAAAGTGGCCTCTATCCTCCCCCACAGTCCCTCCCCAGAGAGTCCCAGGCTCTGCTTTGCAAAGGCCTGAACAGCAGCTTTGAATGCCCATGGGCTCTGGGATGGCACTGGGGCACCGACCTGTGGAGGGGTTGGGCTCACCTCACCTCACTTGCGTGCATCCTGTGTGGCTTAAGCAAGTCACTGCTTGCCTCAGTGCTTGTTTCCATGCCAGTAACTGCGACCCAGGGGTGGCACTCGGTGCTGGATAAAAGGGTGTTAACCAAGCAGCAGGTTGCTGTCTCCTGGTGTTTCTGGTGTGGGGAGCAAACAAGTAAAAACAAGCAGGAGGATAGCAGAACAGGGCACAAGGCGGTGAATCGTAGGACAATCTGGCTGCAGAGGTGACATCATAAAGTGAAGTGGAGAGCAAGAGAATGGGCCAACCAGGGGTGCTCAGAAATGGACAGCTCAGGTGGGTGTGGCTAGATGTAGAACAAGCAACTGCAAGTCTTCACAGTGTACAATACCAGCGGTTTATCTATGGCTCATTCTGCAAGCCTTGCTCAGGCCACTGGGGAGGGAGGGTTACAAATATTCTGGAATTACTCTGCATAGTGATGAAGCTTCCGTTTCAACAATTATCACAAGCTGAGAGTTGAAACATGGCATCTCAGGGCTAGCACCATGATATAGTAGGCTAAGCATCCACCTGCAGCATCAGCATTCCATATGGGGGCTGCTCCGCTTCCCACCCAGAAACCAGCTCAGGGCCTGGGAAAGCAGTGGAAGATGGCTCAAAGCCTCGGGACCCTTCATCTATGTGGGAGACGCTGAGGAGGCTCTTTCTCCTAGCTTTGGATCAGCTCAGCTCTGGCTGTTGTGGACATGTGGGGAGTGAGCCAGCAGATGGAAGATCTCTGTCTCTCTTCTCTGTAACTCTGCCTTTGGAAAAACATAAATCTTTAAACAACAACAACAATAATAATAGTGTCTCACGCTGGCAAGACTCAATTTCCCCTTCCCAGTCCATAGCTCACACCAGAGTCCACAGAATAGCAGAGGCTCCGGAGAACTCCACTTTTAAGAAGAGGAAGCAATTATGGGCATCTGCTGCAGACATGGCTTGCAGCTGTTTCTCCTTGGGAGGGTGTGAGGAGAACTGGCTGAACCTGTACTAGAAAGTCCCAGGTTCAAATCCCACTTTCCCATACAACTCCAGCTCTCTTGGTGGATATTTGCTAAGTCTCAGATTCTTCATCTGTACAGGGGATTCAAATCTACTTCAAAGGCTGTTGAAAAAATCAAAATGAAATGAAAGTGCACAGAGAGAAAGAAAACAAAGAAAGAGAAGCAGGACACTTCTTACAGCACAGCCCCACACTGATTTCACGGAGTCCCCACGCCAATGGGATAGAGAGGTATCCTGATTTACAAACCTGGTGCCTAGTAATAAAACAAGTACCCATCACATGACTGTCACTATTGTTGGTGAGGTCTGCATTGCTGGAAACTGGATCTGCAGAACAGAACCATCATGGCATCACTTCAGGGGAATTTTGCTCATTCCTTTGGGGTCTTCCTTATGGCTCTCCTGCCAACTACAGATGCCCCGCAACTCCTCGAAGAGCCTGGCAGTTTCCCACCCTCCTACCACGACAAGTGCAAAAAGCCACCAGTCCCCATCTTTCGAACTTTCGCTGCCTGCCAGGCCTGAAAACCAAGCCCCCAGCTTCACATCCTTCCCTCCCACGAGTATACTTGGGGCTATTTTGGAATGCTCTTGCCACAAGAGCTTCTGAGTGCTAATGAGTGTGATTTCAGAAGAGAAGACAAATCACCTGGAAATACAATCAGCCGTATTGGGCCCTACTCTGTTACACAATGCCCTCCTGCCCGAGCACAGCTCTACCCAATGCCAACTACAACACCAGTGCCACTCATAGATTGCACGCAGATGTTTCATTCAACAAATCCATCTCCCATGCAAGGCAAGGGGCTGAATAAGCTCAAGGATACATCTGGGGTGTGAACCCCCTGTTCTCCAGGGGCTTGGATTTCAGAGGACAGCACCAACCGTGAAATATTTCCCCAGAAGGCTGAGGCATGGAAATCTATTTCCTGGGAGAAAGAAAGCAGTGAGATGGGTCTTGAAGGATGATAACAGAGGATGCCCTGCAGCCTGGGTTCATATCCCCTCCACCCATCCTCCAGCAGCCTGACCAAAGCAAGATGCTCAAGTTCTCTATGCTTTCTTTTCTTTCCTCATTTGTTTTCAAAGGTTTATTTGTTTTTATCAAAAAGGTAGATTTACAAAGAGGAGAGACAGAGAAAGAAAGATTTGCCATCCCATGGTTCACTCCCCAAATGGCTGCAACGGCCAGAGCTGAGTCGATCCAAAACCAGGAGCCAGGAGCTTCTTCTGGGTCTCCCACGTGGGTGCAGGATCCCAAGGCTTTGGGCCGTCCTCAACTGCTTTCCTAGGCCACAGGCAGGGAGATGGATGAGAAGTGGAGCGGTCAGGACTAAATCACTGCCCATATGGACAGTGCCTAGAGGGAAAGGATTAGCCAGCTGAGCCATTGTGCCCCCCCCACCTGCTCCTCAGTTATGAAAGAGAGGGTTCAAAAACATCCCCCTGTGGTAGTGGACAGAAATTTTGGTCTTCAGCACAGGGCCTGACTGTATATGCTTCAATAGAAGTTATCTACTTCATAGCTCTAATCACGCTTTATTTTTGGCACAGGATAGAGAGGAGCAAACTGGAGGACAGCACGTGGCACATGGCAGGCCTTAGAGCGTGCTGCCCTCTGTCACAATGCCTGTCGTCATTGGAAGCAGGGACAGAGAAGGGGACAATGAAGGGCAAACAGGACCATGCCTTAATTAGCTCACCCTCATCTCTTTCCGGGTTCCAGACCCTCACATTGGCCTTCTGCCCTCAGCTGCCAAGTGTCGCCTGCAGCCCCCCAGCTCTGAATCCCCCCAGAAGCTGGAGAAAGGGAGGGGTGATCCGGGCTGCTCTCCTCTGTTCTCAGCCTAATGTGCTGCTTTTCTGCCTGGCTTCACACATTGTAGAGGGCAAGCATGTGCTGACCGCGCGCTGTCCCCACGACGGGCTCCTCCTGATCTGCTGATGGGCCCAGGACCCCTTATTGTAACAGATTTGCTATTGGGAGGAAGCAGGGGTCTTGTGCCTCACCATACCAGCACCCTGCCCCTGACACACACACACACACACACACACACACACACACACACACACTGGTCCGGATCCTGCTACCTCTGTCCAGTTATTTCCCGGACAGCTCAGCCTTGACCGCATCCCAAGACCCCCGACTGACAGGGAGTGTAAAACGCAATGCTTTTTGGGAGTAAGAATCTGTGTTTTTCTTTTTTTAAGTTTACCTTCTGAAAGTGTGTGATCCTGTCTTGCTGTTAGGTTTTTTAAAAAGAAGTGCTGCTAATGAAATGCATAGAAAAGTAAAAACATGTCATGCAAATGAGACACCTTTGGGGATTTTGAAAAACTTGTCTGAAGGGCTAATTAGGAAGCTATTAAAAATAATTAATAATAATCTGCTTCTCCCAAATTCTTTCAGTTCAGAAGTGTAAGTGATGCCATTTTGATTTCACTTTCACACGCGCGTAAGCAGCAAGTAGGTCTGTCGCTTCCCTGCAAGGACATTTTCATGCAGTGGGTCCCTCGCTTACCTGGAATCTTCCTCTGAACTTGAACGCTATTTTTCAGGGTAATCCCATCCGTGCCCTTCCTTCCTCTGTTTTCTTTCCTGCAAGAGCTGCTCGCTCCCAGATCGCTCAGCAAATGCGGTCAGGGCACCCGCACAGCCCCAAAGTCAGAGTCTCGCTGGGAGAAGCTTGTTGTGAGTTACAGGAAATTAAAAAATTCCTGCAATACCAACGCACTCCTCAAAGTTGCTCTGTGGTATCCCAGCATCCACTGGGCTCTGAAGTCAGTGCAAGAGTGATTTCCAGCCGCAGGAAGGGTCACGCCGTGTATTGAACCATATTTGCTTCTGTGTTTTGTAAATTTCGAACTCATTACTAAACCTTTGTCTCTTACACCCTGCGTCTGGCTCACAGATCACCCTCATCAATCTGGCCCTAAAAATTCTAACGAAAAATGCCAGAACGCAGTCTGCCGTGGAACTGTACTAACATTCGAATGGCTATGCTCCCTGGGCAAGAATTAATAGCTCCCAGGCTGGCTGGGGAGGTGAGCCACCAGTCCTTGGAGCCAGCTCTCAGCTGTCACCACGTGTCCTCAAGAATAAAGACACGATCAGGGTTTCTCTCTCTCCTCTGAGCCCCACTGTGCCTGTCTCAAAGAGAAGCAAAATTGTGCATGCTCCAGTGCCAAGCTAGCACACTGGCCATGTGGCAGTGTCCTTCTAGAAGCCCCACATCCGCTCCCTGTGTTCCTGTAGACATGCACAAACTCCAGGATCCTGACCTAGTGACACTGTGCACACCTTAACTGGCACACAGTGTTACCCCTGCTTCCAGTTCGGGGTACTCTCCAAAGAAATTTGGAGGATGGAGCAGCTGATAGTGGAGGACCTTTGGGATTCTAAGAAGTAGATGAAGACTGCTGGAACCTTCTGTTCACACTCGTGTGTACGCACACATACGCACATAATCATACCCAGGTGCTCACAAGTACACACCAGGCTTTGATTCTTTTCCGTCTTGCATAGAGAGTACACACTAAAATCTCCAGGGACAGGTATGTCTCCCATGAAATCTCATCTCACCCAGGAAGATGGGAGTCCATTTTGAAACAAGCAAAGGCCGTGAAGCCGGAGACGGGCAGGCCAGCAGCCCAGTGGCAGCTGCACGGCCTTGGAGGAGTCCCCTGAGCTCTCCGGGTCTTGAATCTTCAGCGTATGATGGAGGTACTCACGCCCGTTTTCCAGCCCCAGGCTGAAAGTGGGCACGTGGGCGTTTTCTAATGGCCGTGGCCAGAAGGGTCTGGGGAGGGGAGGTCCAGGAGTCAGGTGCTGGGCAATCCATGCTGAGTGAATAATCCAGAAAGCCTGAGTTCAGGGAGGGAGAGGCTCTGTTCTAACACCCAGCCTGACACTTACTAATGAAATGTAAATCAGAGCTCTAACAAGCAGGGCTTTGGTCTTGCAGGAAAGATGTGAGCAGAAGGAGTGAGGATTCTGAGCAGGCAGGCTGGCGGGGGAGCACCTTACTTCTCTCCTGGCGGCAGCCCTGGGGTGGGGGGTTAGAGGGTGCTCTGTCTGAGCAGATGAGTTCAGCCTTGGTGGGGCACACAGTCCCCTGGACTGTCCCAGGAATAGTCTGCACAGCTGAACCACCTGGTGACCAGACAGGACGTAGACAGATCTTGACATTGGGGGAGGGAGGGTCAGGCTGGCTCCTGTGGCTCCTGGCTCCCTTGGCTGGCTAAGTGGGAGCCAGTTGAAGAGATCCCAGGCTTGTGGCCATCTAGGACCTGTACCCCTTGGAACTTGGGCAGACACAGCCCAGCAGCCAAAGCCCTGTGTGATCCCAAGACACAAGACTCTCCTGGGGACACCTGTCTGTACTCCAGTGTGAGACGGCAACAGTCCTGGCTGACCTGGAAGTACTTAATCTTTCAAGGAGATGTGCTTTCATGACCCGCAGACTAAGAAGGCAATAGTGGTGTGGCAGGTTAGACCCAGGGAGGCGAAGCTTGGCATTGTGCTGGGAGAACATAGCAGTCCCAGACTCTGGCCTCAGTGTCCCGACCTGCACACCTTCATCCCAAGAGAGCATCCGCTGGGCATCTGGGTCATGTTTGGCCCTGGAAAGCTGAAGATGAACAGGGGCATCTTAATTCCAGCCTCTCAAAGGCAGAGACAGACTTCCCCGGGGCCCACGGTGGGAATCAAAGCTTGTGTCACAATAACCAAGCTACAAGAAAGGAGGGTATCCCAGACCAAGGGGCTGGATTGGGCCCCGGACAAGGCTCTGAAGGCAGACTAGTGTCTCCCATGTCTGGGTTCTCATAGAACGCAAAGCACCTTTTTGCCTGCTTTCTCCTTAATTTTTAAAGCTACGTATAATTGAGAGAATACTCAATCTATACATTCTTCACTCATTTATACTTTAATCACCAGAATATGATGGGATCTGTGAAGAGCTATTTGGTGTCTACTGTGGCTTTCAAGTCCTTTTTAAAATAGGGCCTGGAGCAGGTGTTTGACTTAGTGGTAAAAACACCTGTCTGTATTCCACATTGGAGTGGTTGGCTGGGTTCCAGTCCTGGGCTCTCCTGAGGCTTGGCCAGTCTAGAATAGAACCCTCCCACCCAGAGATCCACCATGTGGCCAGCTCTTCTACCAGTCGCCCACTGCCCAATCAGAGCTGCGGAAGGGGCTGAAGGTACTTGGGCAGCACCGCTTGTGCATTCTCCAGCTCTGATTCTAGTGCCTTCAGCCGCAGTTCTGCCTTTCTAGGCAAGACAAGAGCCACTGTAGGAGAGGAAGTCAAGCCCTTAGAAAAAGTCCTCATGGGTTGGTTACAGGGTTGGCTGTGTAGGGACCAGGTCCTTATGCTAAAGGCACAGTGTGAGCTGGCTTTAGGGGACACAGGAACAGGATGTTCTGAGCTGAGTTCTGGTCTTGTTACTCACTCTCAAGACCAGCTAATCGCGCAGGCCCTCAGTTTCCACACAGAAGGTTATAGGTGTTGCTCCTCGTCCACAGCAGTAAGCAAGATGATGACAGGCAAATAACAAAATAGCATGTGTTTATCCACACTTTGACAGACACCTGCTGGGTGTGGAGTCCAGTCAGACAGCAGATGAGTACAGGGTGGGCATCCTGGCAGTGGTGACCTTGGTTTCACACTGCCCCTGGCCGACGTTCACACTCCATCACTGTGCTCATGGCCAATGAGGGCAGGCATGCAGGGAAGGGGTGATCAGAATCAGCCCTTCATTCATTCAGTCGCTCAACAAGCGGCTGCTGAGAACCGTGTGTGGTGGCTGTGTGCTAGGAGGCAGGCATGGTGAGGGAACAAATTGGGACTGCTGGTTGGGTTTGAAGAGTGTGGTCACTGAGGCAGGGGGCAGCCCATGTGCAGCCAGGATGCATGGAAGAACACTGTGGACCCCAAAGGTAGCTGCCATCCCAAAACCAAAGAGGAGGGGGCACCTGTGGAGGAGGGAGCAGGTGCTCCTGGCCCTACTTCTCAACTCCCCGCGTGGCCTTGAGCAGCAGGCCTCCTTGGTCTGTCTTGGATGTGCTGCTGTACCACCAGGGCTGTTCCTACATCATCACACTTATCACAGATGGGACTGTGGAGTGGACATGGAGGTCGTAGACCTGCTTCTTGAACCCCCCGACTGCCCCCACAACAAACCTGTATGTCCCACTTCCTGCCCCCACCCAGTGCCAGGGTGGTCAGTATGTCAAAGTGCTATAGCTGCCCCTGTCTGCCAGGCCCCTTCCTTCTGGACACCCAGCTGTAAGAGCCATGCTGTGGCCACATGGGCAGCCTGAGCGTGAACACTAGCTGCCAGGCTGTAGGGCACTGTTGTCCCCTCACCCCTGCTCCACACACTGACTGACACACTGACACACCAAGGCCTGGGCTCAGTTCTCTCCTCGCTCATATCTCAGTTGTCACCTACAGACAAGGCCCAGACCCATCAAGGGTGCTGCGTGTGACATACAAACATGCTGGGTTTCATCTTCTGCCCACCTCTGCACTGCCACTGTGGAGGCCAGGGGAGTTTCACAGACCTAATGCATCATATGTGCTGAGAGAGGCCAGGTCGGCCAGACCTTTGCCACTCAGCTCCTGGCCCTCTTGAGGATTGGGCTGCCAGGCACCTCAGCAGAGCTGGGAAAGCAGCAGCTGGGAACCTAGCTGGGAAGGCTCTTGCCAAGGCCTCTGGAATATGCGTGTTGTGCATATTCCACAGCTGGAAAATAATTTCCGGAGGTTCCTAACATGGATCCGACTTTGCACATAAAGTAGCATCCCTTTGCTGTGTGCATGTCCAGGAGGAGGGGGGAGTTGGAGGTGCACAGCCCGTGGACTCAGGACAAGCACTTGACCATGGACATGAAATCTGCAATTTTCCTGCGACTCCCTCTGGGCAGGCACCTGGCAAACCCATGTGTGAGGCAGGTGTTTTCACAGACCAGAAGGGCCAATGTGTAGAAGAGGCAAGAAATACCTAGTTATATGCACAAGGAAGCATCTATTGTGTGCTAGGCCCTGGAAGTCACAGGGGCCTCCAGGCAGAGTTAAAAGGTATGGGAAGTAACTTGGGCCAGCCACTTAACCTCTCTGTTGGTTTGTTGCTAGCATAGCTACAACAGCAGCTGCATACAGTAATGGAGATGGCAAAGCAGCAACAGTGGAGCGTGGCACACACAAGGTGTGAGAGATGGGCTCTTCCATCTGCCCTCCCGTCTGCCCCCAGGTCGGGTGTCCCTGTCCTCAGCCCCAGTGGAGCACCTCAGAGGCACTCAGAATCTAGCCTGGGAGGCATGAAGCACAAAGGTCTCATGTTCGATCTTTGTTCTTCGAGTCGAAAGTGACCCTTGGGGACTGGCACAATGGCTCAATAGACTGTTCCTCCACTTGCAGACACTGGCATCCCATCTGGGTGCTGCTCCATTTCCCATCTGGCTCCAATCTTGTGGCCTGGGAAAGCAGTGGAGGATGGTCCAAAGCCTGGGGACCCTTCATCTCTGTGGGAGATCCTGAATAGGCAGGCTCCTGGCTTCAAATTGGCTTAGTTCCGACCATTGCAGCAATTTGGGGAGTGAACCAGTGGACAGAAGATCTTCCTCTCTGTATCTCCTTATCTCTGTAAATCTGCTTTTCCAATGAAAAATAAATAAAACTTAAAAATTTTTAAAAATGCTCCTTGGAACACAACAAGCCAGGAGACAGCCAGGCCCAGGCTCTGGGTCCTTCACTCTTTCTCGCCCCATCCTGGGCCCCCTGAAGCTCAGCTGAGTCCTAGGCCAGGTCACCTCTCCAGGAGCTGCCCTTCCCACTCGTCAGTGGTTACAATGATCCTTTGGGAACCACAGGGTCTTCCTTCCTGCTGAACCGCAGCAGTGATCCGGGGACAGGGAGCAAGGCCAGGGACCACGCTCAGGACCACATGAGCAACTGGGATATCTGTGCTCCCACCCAGAATCCAGACACAGGGAAGGCCAATCAGGGTCCTTGCTTCTCACAGACTTCCCAGAGTGGTCAGGAGTTTCTTGTCCTGGAAACAGCAGTTGGGCCACCTTACTGACCTGGCCAGGCTGCTCCCCTCTGTCCCAGATCCGGGACAGGTAGCATCATCTCCCCCATGCTTTCAGCCCCAAGAGCCCTGTCAACTCCTGGTGCCTCACTAACCCCTTTCCTCCCCTCCTGTCTCTCCCAGCACCATCATCTGATCGCATTAGGCCCTAGGGCCAGAGCCTCTGACTCTTCCTCCAGCCCTGGCGAGCCCCACTCCAGGCCAGCACCCACGTGGCCGCACAGCAGGCACATTCTTAACCTGCAGCAATACTGGTGATGACTGTGCTCACAGCTAATATTCCCAATCCTTGTTCTATGCCCACCCTGCCTCCAGTCCTTTGCCCGTGTTAACCACGAAAACCACGAAAACCTCTGGGCAGCAATGAATGGATGCCTCTTTCCATCTCCATTCGGCAACTGAGTATGCTGTAGCCCAGGGACCTTAACAGCACCCTAAAGTCACACAGGAGTGAACAGCATTGCAGGGACGTGAGCCCTTGGCAGGCAGGAACTCCGCAGCCTCTCCTGCCTCACACCCTCAGTGCTGACCCGGGTCATTATTCCCAGGATGCACTTGGCATAGAGATGCAGCACTTTACACCCAAACCCACCTCTGCACAGGTGCCCCCTGTCTTCTCCCAGGCCCACAACCCCAGCCAAACTGAGGACCGTCCCCAAGCAGAGCCGAGGTTTGTCAGCCTCTGAGCTTTGCACATGCTGTTCCCTCTGCCTCAGTTACTCCTGTGGACCACCCAAGCCCTGCTTGTGGCTAGCAAAAAGAATGAAGCGAAGGACAGGATTAGACGCCCCTCCCCCCACCAGCTCATTTGCTTTTCAGCTGGGTGACCTGGAGGAAATGAATCAATCTCTCTGGGTTTCTGTTTCTCCCTGTGAAATGCGAGCGAGTTTATAATTCCTTCAAAGCGTAGTCCTGAGTAATGACAGCAAAGCGCTGTGTGTTTGGTGCTTCATGTTGAGTGGAAGCTGTCAGGGCAGGGATTGCTAAGCTCACCACATTTGCATTTTCTAGTTCCTTCCTTGCACCAACCAGGGCACTGCTGAGCCCACCTGTGACCTCTGGGCAGGTCTCAGTGGACACCATCCTTCCTGACCCTTACATACTCCTGTCTATCTCACCTTCAGTTTCTCTGCTGGGCATGCTGCCCCCTCCACAGTGCTTATATTTGGCCTCCTGGTCACCTTTCAGGCCTGGGCACAGTGTCACCTCCCAGGGGTTCCTTCTCAAGCACTCTATCTGCCAGTGTCCCTCTCAACCCCTATTGGTTTCCTCCACTGCACTTAGCAATCACATGATTGCTCTGTGCTTTTTGTTCGTCCATGTCATGCTAACCCCAACATGGCAGTGCCCTGACCATCACCTTCACTGCCCTGGCACATAGCATGAAACCCAATAAACAAGCCTTCTGCTGTGGACATTGACCAAATAAGTCGCTTCAGCTTACAAAGCATAGTAACGGGTGGGAGTTACCAGCCCACAGCTCAGCCCAGGCAGATGGGAGAAGGACCCCTCCCTCTCCCCAAAGCCTCTGCAGGGCTGCACCTGGCTGCCTGCAGAGCCAGCTCGCCAGAGACAAATTGGAGGGAGTTCAGAGGAGCGGGCCAGGCAGGATTAAGTGGAAGGAGAGGGTGATTTATAAAGAAAGATAAAAGGGCCAGCTTCATAAGGCTGGGGTGCAGGTCTGCTTCAATAACTGGCCGCCAAATGTTGGCAAGGTGTGTGCGCTAGGGAGCAGGGCTGGCTGCCCTGTGAGAGTGCAGCGGTGGTCGCCAGAGGACACGCAGACTCCAGGGGCCTGGTGGAGGGACTAGAAAAACAGGAAGCTCTGAGGCCTCATCTCCACCTGCTCGCATTGGCCCTGGGCAAGTCACACCACCATCTCCAGGGATTATACCACAGAGAGAAGGTCTCTGTGAAGCCAGAAGAGAAAAGCCATGGCTTGAGATCATTGGCCACAGGGCAGGAAGGTGGCTGGGCAATCTTTTAAACCAGCGATCTCCAAGTTCAGCCTGCAGGTTCCGTCTAGCCTAGAGCCTGTCTCTGTAAATAGTCTTATTAGAACATAGCCACATGCATTCATTTGCTTATTTTCTATAGCTGCTTCCACACTCCAACTTCCCAGACGCTGTGCTTCTGATCCAGCCGCTGTTAATGCACCTACAAAGGCACCAAAGACAGCTCAGTGTTTGGTTCCCTGCCACTCTCGTGGGAGATCCAGCTGCAGTTTCTGACACATGACTTTGCCTTGGCATGTTCAGCCATTGGGGAGTGAATCAGTGAATGAAAGATTTCTTTCTTTCTCTCTCTCTCGTCTCTCTCCCTGCATTTCAAAGAAATAAAAATGAATCTTTAAAAACAAAAGGAAAATAAAAAGAGATCTAGCACATACTTTCCCTTAATTTCCCCAAATGTGGAAGTTGAGTCCCACAGAAGGAAGTTGCGAAGAGCATTGTGGCAGCTGGGGCTGATGTAGAGACAATACCAGGTAGGTGCCCACCTCTTAGTCCAAGGAACGGAGAGGCTCCTGGGACTCCCCAGGGGCAACCAACCAGGGCAGCCATCTGGGTAGCAGGATTTTGCCCCCTGTGACACAGAAGAATGGCCATCAGCTAAAGCCACTGACCATGACATAAAAGGCTTCTATAGATACTACATGGTAGTGGAGACCAGCAACATGCAGGTACATGGGGTGAGAGCAGGGAGGGGCTCCAGACTGGCTCCTGGGAGCACTCCCATGATCCTCCATCAGGCATCGATGTGGACACTGCAACAAGAAGCATCCAAAGCAGGCCACCCTCTGGGCCTGAAAGTTTTGTCTACTGCCCCCAGAGAATCGTTCAGCACGGGGATCATGTGGGTGCCACTAGAGGCAGCTGGAGGGGAGCAGCAGATGGCCAAACATGGCTGTGACAGCTAGGCAGTCCTTGGGGAAGCCAGCTCGTTGGAGCCCAGCCTGGAGAGGGACACGGGGGCCAATCCACTGGCCACAGATTCTGCAGGGGTATAGTTCCTGCTCCCAAAATTGCTGACCCCGCATAGGGAGAAGCAGTGAGCAAAGCACAGCAGCCACTTTCCGGAATGAGACAGAGTCTCTAACACACACACACACACACACACACACACACACACACACACACACCTCTCTTCCACAGAGTATGCTTCTTTCAGACTTGTGGCTGGTTGGTTCAGACTGAGCATATAAGGCATTCCAAAAGACACAGCACATTTTCTTTCTTTGTTTTAAAGATTGTTTATTTATTTATTTATTTATTTATTTATTTATTCATTCATTTCAAAGTCAGAATGACAAGAGAGAGAAAGATGAAGAGACCAAAAGAGATCTTTGACCCACTGATTGAGTCCACAGAATGGCCACAAATTGCTATGATTGGATCATACCAAAAGCCAGTGGTCAGAAGCTTCTCCTGGGTACAGAGGCCCAAATACCCGGGCCATCCTCTGCTGCATTCCCAGGCATTTTAGCAGGGAGTTGGACAGGAAGTGGAGTAGCCAGGACTCGAATTGGCACACATTTGAGATGCCAGCACCTCAGGTGGAGGCATCTCCTCCCTGAAACGTCAGATCCTGAAGATCTGAGGCTTTGTGGATCTCACAGAGCTTCTGTCACATTGGCTTGCTTTTTTATAACAATCTTCTAAAAATATGGAAACTACACTCAGTTCACAGGCTGTACACATGCAGGCTTCAGGCTGAGCACGACCCACAGACAACAGTGTACCAAGCCTGTTCTGGAACTTCGCTGAGCGCCCCTTGGTCTTCCCCCTTGGCCCTGGCACCGTAAACAGAAAGGTGACTGCATGTTCTCTCTCTCTCTCTCTCTCTCTCACACACACACACACACACACACACACACGCACGCACACTGCCAACCAAGGCACTACTCACACTCATAACTTACACTGGGGGAAGGAGGAAGCCATCCTCCGAAAATGATTTTCAGATTTTCAAAGCATACACATGTGCTAGCATTGTCTCAAGGTCAAGGTGCTCCATGTCCATGCTAAGAGGTGAGGAAGTGGCTATTCCCATAAATGCGTTACACATAAGAGGGAATCGGAGAAGAAAGGTAGGAATTATCTGTACAGGAGTCTGAAGGTGGCCCAGTAGTCCCTTAGAGCCAGCAGTCTTTGAGGAAGGACCTCTGGTGGTCACAGCTCCAGCTGCCACATCCAAACCCAACTGGTACCCCAGCTTTACTCCTCTAGGTACCGGATTCGCTCCACAGGTAGTGTTTAATACCAAGAGGGAAAAACGAGTGCCACAACCTAGAGCTGAACCAATTGCTTTGTATTTGGCCTTTCTGAAAGTTCTGGCACAGTGAAGCCACATCTTTGTCTACGGGAAGGGAAGAGAAGCGACAATCCCTGCAGCAGGTGTGCTCTGGTTGGCCGCGGTCCTCACCACCTGTCTGCGCCCAGACCAGCTCACTGGTTAGTAGCGTCTGCCTCACCTCTAGAGACATCTATGTTTGTGACTCCTACTCAACAATCTTTCTGCTTCCATAGAATGAAACTCAGCTTCCCAAAGAGCAGTGGCACGGGCACTTGCACGGGCATCACCGAACTCACCACGAGTCACTCTATATGTCATCAAGATGCAAAGCACTGGCCACATCCTGATGGCCTCAGTAACTCTTGACCAACATGACTGGTTTCACTCCCATGGATTTATGTAAGCACCACTGTAACCCTTTGAAGCAGCTTCTAAATATGCATTTAGCACAAGAAAATTCCAAATTAGGAGTGGACAATTGGCTCACTTACTGAGACACTGGCATTCTACATTCAAGCACCTGAGTTCAATTCCTGACTCTATCTTCCTACTCCAATTTCCTGCTAATACAAACCTTGGGAGGCAGCACATGCTGCCTTAAGTAACTGAGTCCCTGCCACCCGTGTAGGCAACCTCTTCCCATTCCTGCCTCCCGGCTCCAGCTTCCTAGAGCCACTATGAACACGTGGCAAGCAGGCCCTAACAGCTCTCTCTTTCTCACTCTCTCCTTACACACATAAATAAATAAGTGCTTTTTTTTCAATTTCAGAATAGGTCAAGAAATCTGAGGGAAGAAAAATCAGATGAGCCTAGCGGTTCAGGACGAGGGAGGGGGAGCAGGAGGAAATGTTAGAACATGAAAATGCAAGAAGGAAAGGTTGGTGGTTTTTAATGATAAACAGAGATTCTTGAACTGGGATGATGGCTAACGGAAGCTACATATGGAAACTCCTTCCACAAATAGCTGAAGAAATTCATCTGAGGGGGAAAAAACAGCAATAATGGAAAGAGGCTCAGCCCAAACCCTAAAACTTCAAAAGTGTCAGCCAAGGAAGAGAAAAAAGGAAAAAAAAAAAAACCAAAGGGGTCAAACAGCCCAGAGAAGCAGATTCCCCACCCACCCCAGTGGCTGCTCTCACCTGGAGGGTGGTTAGCAGAGGGAGAGTCCACAGCTTTCTCTTTGACTGGGAAAAAAACAGAAAGTGTTGTTGAGGACAAACAAGAAAATTGCTCAGGGTCCTGGCTCTCTGCTAGAAGTTTCCAGGACCACCTGGTGACTTTGGAAAACAAAAAGCATGGGAATGCAACCCCAAAAAATGGGGTGACGAGTCTAAGTGAGAGGATATGAACAATGTTCCAGAAGCAAGAGTCCAACACAGACACCTGCTCCACTGGGGTAAGACAAAACTCGGTGACTACACCATGAAATCCCAGCCTTCAAAATGCAGTGAAAGAGGTGAACACCCGCACAAAGCCAGCGTGTGGGTATTTATAGAATCTGTAAGCACAATCCCCCAAAACTGGAAACCACTCAAATGTTCAGCTGGTTAATGGTTAAACATGCTGTAGTCCACCCGTGGAATGGAATAATACTCAGCAGTAAAAAGAACAAATTGTTGATTCAGCCAGCAACATGTGTGAATCTCCAAAGCAGCATGCTGAGTGAAAGATTCCAGATCCCAAGTGTTACATGCTGCGTGATTCTATTTATATAACACCCTGGAAAAAGCAGAACTGCAGGGGCAGGAAATAGACCAGAGACTGCCAAGGGGTGGTGGATGGGAGGAGACCCAACTACAAAGGATCATGTCGGCCAGGCTTTTGGGGATGACAACAGCTCAGCTCGAGATGTGGTGGGAGTTACTCAACTGCATACATTTGCCTGGGAAAGGATGAAGCCTGCTGTTTACAAATTATACCTTAACAGACTTGGGCTTGAAAATTCATGTAGCCAAGTGGGAAAAAAAATCAATCCATTCTCAAGTACCATGGAAAGAAAATTGAGAAACCAACCACACTCATTAGATAAAGTCATAGTCTAGAGAAAGAATCTAAACATTGGAAGAACATTTTTCACAAGTGCATTAACTGGAGAAAAACACAGCGAGAACATGAACCCAATTTCTTAAAGAGCCCCTAGTGGCGTCCATGCCCCACTAAAAGGGCTAAAATGAGAGACTGGTGACTCTAAATGTTGCCAATGCTACAATATGGCAATTTAGAGAAAGTTCTGGTAGCTCCTGTTAATGCTAAACATGTATCTACCTTACAACCAATCCAAAGTATCTTCCAAGGTAAATGGAAGCATATGTTCATAAAAAGACTTGTACAAGAATGTCCCCAGTAGCTTTATTTGTAACAATCAAAATCTGGAAACATCCCAAGGATTCTTCAACCAGAGAATGATTGAATACACTGTGGCAGAGTCTCACAGTGGAAAACTGAAATGAAGCAACAACAAAAATTACTGATAAAGGCAACAATGAAGATGAATTTGACCATGTTATCACTTGTATAAAAAAAGAGTGCATGCTACAGGATTCCATTTATGTGAAGTCCTGAGGCAAGCAAAACTAAACTATCTGTGATAGAAAGAAGTCAGGCTGGGGGCTGCTCAGAGTCCACCAGGTGGAAGGGTGACTGAGCAGGGGTCCAAGGGAAATTCCTGAAGCAATGTTCTGGAGCTTGACAATGGTTTGGAACGCACAGAATGGAGCCTGTATTTTCCAAAGTTCATCAAATAGACGCTTCAGAGTTGTGTCTTTGAGTGCACTTAAATATCATATTGAAAGAAAATACATGGAGCAGGCATTGTAACACAATAAGTTAAGCTTCTGTTTGAAGATACCAGTTAACAAAGTGGGTGCCTGTTCAAATCCTGACTATTCCACTTGTGATCCAGCTCCCTGCTAATGCACCTGGGAAAGCAGTGGAAGATGCTCCCTGTACCTACACGGGGGACCCAACGGATTCCTGGGCTCCTGGCATCAACTGGGGCCAGCCCTGCATGTTATGGCCATTTGGAAAGTGAATCAGAGGTGTCTCTTTTGATACTCAGTTCTTCAAGTAAATAATTAAATCTTTAAGAAAGAAAGAAAATACATGATAGATACAGCCATATAGTATACACGACAGCATTTCAGTTAATGACAACCTACATGTAAGGCTAGGATCCCTGAGTGGGAGGGGTGGTGCTGTGGCATAGGGGTAAAGCCACCAACAGCAGAGCCAGCATCACATATGGGTGCTGGCTCAAGTCCCTACTGTCCACTTCTAATCCAGCTCCCTGCTAAAGCACCTGGGGAAGCAGCAGCAGATGGCCCGTGTCGTGGCTTCAGACTAGCTGGACTCTGGTCATTGCAGCCATTTGAGGAGTGAACTAGTGGATAGAAGATTCCCTCTCTGTCCTCCCTGTTCTTAATTCTAACTTGCAAATAAACACAGATAAATCTTTTATAAACATATTTTTTATTATTAATTATATTGCAATATGTGACACAGTTTCATAGGCTCTGGGATTCCCTCAACCCCTCCCCATACCCTTCCCCCCCATGGTGGATTCCTCCACCTTGTTGCAGTATTACAGTTCAAATTCAGTCAAGATTCTTCATTGCAGGCATATACCAAGCATAGAGTCCAGCATCTTATTGTCCAGATAAATTCAATGGTTTTTTTGTGGAGACCATCTCTGGTCTGAAAGCAGAGCTGGCAGAATATCATCCCAATCAATTAAAAGCCACAACATAACATCAACAACAATTTACAACATTATGGAACTAATTGACATGGTATTGAGTAACCAATATGTTAAAAAATGAAAGTTCTTAACCACATCCTGTGACTACTTCATTGACATTTCAATTTTAGTTTATATACAACTGGCTGCTATCCACCTTAAAATGGCTATAGGATACTATTCAGCTGTCTCGTGTCTATTTTCATTTTAGTATTTTAGCAGTTTATAGTGCTGAAGCTTAATTTTGCTGAACCTGGCAGATTTTGGGATAGTCTAAACTGGCTTATAACTCTAACAGGCATATGTTAACAGTCGAGGTGCAGAACACTTTTAGGAGGGGTGTGCAGAGAAATCTTCAATACCTTAATAAGGAGTAACTAATCTTTGTGTCCTACCTAGTAAGGTATGTGTGAGTCCACGTTGACAATTTCCTGTCTGGTTCCAAGCTTTCCTTGTTGTTCTCTGCCTATCTATTCTATTCTAATGTGTGTGTGTGTGTGTGTGTGTGTGTGTGTGTGTGTGTGTGTGTGTGTGTGTGTTTGGGTTAGGGAGGGGTTCTGAAGCGACCCTGATGGTCATTGCAAGAAAGGGTGGGGATCCAAAGTTGGAACTAAGTAAGGACCAGAGAAAGCTCCTCTCTCTAGTCCTGAAGGAAGTTTATTGTTCTGTTTCTGTGGACTGCTCAGGGTTCCTGGCTGTTGTTACGATGACCTTGGATCCTGCGAGGAAGGATTTGGGTTTCTTCCATCCCATGTGGGAGATCCAAATGGGGGTGGATGACCTCAGAGTTCTCGGCCTCGGAAGGCATTCCAATTCTCCGTGGTCTCCTTGGCAGTTGGGATATAGTCCTTGGTGCCCATAGATAGTCCTTGGTAAGGATCTTGGAGTCTCCAGGGTTGGAATACAAGCCTCTTACTGTCCACCTGCTCCACTCTGGGGTCACCCCCCTGCTCTGTGCATATGACCTCCTGTTAAGAGGTTGTCAGGATCGCTCTTGATTCCCCCTGTATGTCTTTGTAGTTTTACTATTGTCTAATGCTGATTCGAGTCTGTTGTCTATAAGTTACCTGTTATGTTCCTGATAAGTTACATAAACAAAGATAAATCTTAAAAAAAAAAAAGCTATGATCCTGTAAGGTTAAATCCCCTAGTGATGTCACAGCCATCCTTGTTTGCATAAACACACTTTAGACATTTGCACAAAGGAAAATCATCTAAGGACACAATTTCTCAAAAGATGTCTTACACATTAAGTGCTGTGTGACTATACAGGACAAAGCAACTAGAGCTAAAAGGAAAAATCTGGAATGAAATATATATGGCTGTTGCTGTAAAATTTGGGCAGTTTTGTTTTGTTTTGGACAATTCTCCCTACAGACTTTAAAAAGGCGTCCAGTGGTACATTACAATTTGTATAGTTCACTATATATAAATTTTACAACAAAGGAAATAACTGCAAGCAAATATCAAATTCTAGTTTGTGATAATCATGCTGCAGCATTAAGAGGAATGTGTGACAATCTCAACACTTGCTTTGTATACATGAAAAAGGTCTGAGTGGAGCACTGACTTGATAGATATGAGAAAAAATTAAAGTATAAATTTTAGAATTTACATGAGTGAATAGGCATCCACTATAAATTCTTTCAATTTTTCTGTACCTTTAAAAAAAGTTATAATAAAATCATGAAGTCCCCTTGAAAAAATGACAGAATGGCAGAAAAATATGTATTGCAAACCAAAGGAAACAGAAAAAATAATGCTGTTACACTCAGAAAGAATCAATATTGTGGCTAGATATCAGAATGCTGGCATTGAAGAGAGGCCTGGGGGAGAATCCAGTGTAAGTGAAGCCATGCCCGCTAGAGAGGAACTTCTATAGGATCCTAAGGGCTGGTACATGATAAAGTGTACCAAGACCACACAGGAATATTGTCATATGAGCTAGCTAGAAGGGAAACCTCAAAAGATGGCTTGCAGGGGCTGGCCTATGACCTAACAGCTAAACCAGTGCTTGGGATGCCTGTGTCCCCTATTAGAGCTTGTCTGAGTCCAAGTCCCAGCTCCACTTCTCATTCTAGCTTCCTGTTAATACACACCCTGAGAGGCAGCAGGTGATGGCTTAGGTGGCCGCGCCTCCACCACCGATGTAGGACACTCAGATTGAATGTGCCTGCTGGCTTTAGCCTATGAGCCTGTCTGTCTCTCTTTGTCTTTCTGCTTTTCAAAATAAATTTTTAACAAGTATGTAGGATACCCTGTGTCTCTCTCAATTCATCTCCTTTCATCTGGTATGTCTCCAAACCATTCTGGTGCCTAGGTTCTTACACTCAAAAATGAAGAGTCAAACGACTGTTTAATCCCCCCTCTGGATCTGTCTCATTCCATGATTCTACATTTCCTGAATAAAGAGTCTTGAATATGGCAGAATTGTGTAAGCCAATGAAGGCCTAGCATAGTATCTGGTATTTTCTTGTCTCAAGGTCAAGTTATGAGATTCAGCCACCTGGCAAGGTGAGTACAAAATGTTTCTTTAGGCCTCGGGACTGTCAAGGGACCTACACTAACACGGGAATTAGAGAAGGGCTGACCAGAAAGAAGCATGCAAAGAGAGGAAATTACCGTCAGCATTTAAATCCAGAAGGAACTTTCAGCTCAGATGTAAACCCTACAGTGCTGGGACTAGACCTTCTGGAAAAGAGATATTAACAGGAAGGAAAACCTTGGGGAACCTCAAAAATTTGCTGAATCCCCAAACTTTTATTTTTACCTACCTGGAAACTGGCCCAACAACTTTTTTGCCAAAATTACCTAGTGGGAAAAAATGGGAACTGGAGTAATACACAAGTATCTTGTTTTCTTAATGATTGGATGTGATAGTAATGAGTAGCTACATGATGTCTTAACTGGCACTGGAGGTGATCAAGAACTTAGCCCAAGATCATCTTCATTTTTGAATTCAGAGTCACTGCTCAGCAGGACCAGCCGACGGTGAATTTGTGGCTGAGGGGCCCAATACTTTTCCAGAAAGGAGTGTTTTTACACATTGATAGTACAAGCCAAAGTTACTGTCAGGGAATAGACAAGGAACCAGAATTCACTTGCTATGTATTGCCAGTTATATGCTTTCTACTTAAAGGTTCTTTTGATTATGTTTTTGCTTTTTCTTTTTGACTTTGTGTTTTAGTGAAGATTATTTTTACACTGAGACAAACGTCGGTCTGTCTTGAAACCAAATGCAAAGTTTACCTTAGTTTTTCCAAAAGCATCAAAGAACTGTCCTGCTTCTGGCGCTCCTTTGGGAGCATGTGGCCACCTGCCTGTCATCATGGGAGGCAGTGAAAAGTTAAGTATTAGCCATATCTGGGGGCTAAAATATCTCCCAAAACAATCATGTGTAAATGGCATTTTGCTTGGTAGAGGAAATTGTTGAGCCCAGAGCAATTGCTCAACTGGCTAATCCTTCCCTTGCAAAGTGTCTGACCCCCATATGGGCGCTGGTTCATGTCTCCATTGCTCCACTTCCCATCCAACTCCCTGATTACGGCCTGGGAAAGCAGTCGAGGACAGCCCAATGCCTTGGGACCCTGCACCTGTGTGGGAAACCCGGAAGAAGTTCGTGGCTCATGGCTTAGCTCTGGCCTTTGCAGGCATTTGGGGAGTGAATCAGCAGACAAATCTTTCTCTCTGTCTCTTCTTCTCTCTATAAGTCTTTCTTTCCAATAAAAATAAATAATTTAAAAATAGAAATAAATTGTCAATAGTTTATCCTCCCCAGAGAGAGAGTCTGGGACTAAAATATTGGTTCATAGTTTATACTTTCGTAGGGCTGGGAAGATAGTTTCTGCCAGAGACAGGTCTGAATGTTCCCCAAACTCTACAAGAAGTTACTTTCAACACACACCCATGCATACAAAGTATGCATGCACACACACACACACACACACACACACACACACACACACACACACACACACATTCACACCACCCTCCCAGGTTGGAGCAGAGCAGAGTTATGGGAGGGGACCCCGCAGCAGAAGCTATGAGCACCAGCATCTGCTTCTGCCAGATCCACACCTTACTCTTACATCCTGAACCTCAAGACATAGTCTTTCTCTCTAAAATTGCTGTCCCAAGAAGGACAAGGATCTCTCTCTCCTCTGCCTCCCCTTGCAGAGTGGGAACTGACCTTTGCAAGTATCTTCCTAAACCCCATGAAAAAAATGAGGAGAAAATAACTCAACATGGAAGCACAGGGCTTGTCATCACAGCCTGGGTCTCTGATCTTCAGGAGTTCAGCTCCCAGACAATGCAAATCATCTCTCCCACTTTTCTTGGATCTTCCCTGGTTATTTGCTCTGCAAACATTTTCACAAGAACAAATTCTGAGGCAGCCCTCTTCTGGGTCCCTGACGCCCAGAGGATTCTCTCTCTGGGGTCCTCATGCCTAGAAGGCAGACAACATTAAGCCAACCTACAAATATTTACCCACAGGGAAGTTTCACTCATGAGTGTTTACTAGCCAAGTGGCCACATGCATGAGGCTTCGTAGGGGAACAAATGATCACAATAATTTCAAACATTGTCAGTGAAACAACCACCTGTGAGATCGAGTTCCACTCCAACACATATATCATGTCAGCATTTATCACAATCCAAAGAGTTGTCATCGTTTCTGATCCATCTCTCCTCTTTTTTTTGGTTATTGGACAGCATGATGCAATTGCAACAAGAAACTGAAGTCTTAAACAAGCTGTATGATTTTACAAGGTTGATGAAAGTGATGTTGAAGAAGAGTTTGAACCCTCGGTTGAGATGGTGATGGATGAGGCTCTGACAGTCAGATCAGGTAACAACAGAAGGAATGGGATTTGGCAGGGATGATGCATCCGTGGTCAAAGCCGAGTGGCTGGACCTCTGTGAGGTTAAGAGAAGCCCTCTGGGAAACTGAGAAAAGCCTCACACTCTTTTTGCAAACAACTGCTTGTTTTCTGTTTGTATTTCAAAACCTTAAACAAAAGTACAACAGGTCATCATCCAACATGGTCATAAAAAATTACACCCCTCAAGAGTAGTATTTCTTTGTCCATTCTAAATGACAAGGTGTGGTTGTAATCTACAGTTGAGTAAGTACAAATAAAATTAGTTTTAGAGTTTGTAGAATTGGATTGTCAAGAGAAAATATGAATTAGATCTTTTTATAAATCCATTTCCCACGAAACACTGATGTAAGAGAGCTTATCCTAAGAGGGATTTCCAACGGCAATTACCCGGCAATGACAAAACCACTGTCATCAAGCTTGTATGAATGCTACAAAGGAGAATCCCTAAGGTGTGGGACCCCCAAAGGGGATTTAGCTGGTCCAGGAAAGGACATCACCACACAGACTGGAGGGTGAAAGAAGCCCAGCGTTGACAACCTGGCCATGAGTGGGCATGCGCGCTGGTGGGTTCAGGCAGAGGACAGACAAAAACCCAGCAAGGCTGAAAAGAGGAGGAAGGAACAAGGGTGATGGCACAGACTGGGACCAAAATGTTGCTTCTAATCACATAAGCCTTGGGTCACCAGCAGGAGGGTGACAACTTGTGATTTAATGGAATGTGTAGAGACTAACATGACCGGTGTTTATCCTCCTCCCTGTCATCAGGAAAAGTCTCCTGCCAGACCTTTTCATTGTTAGATTCACAACTTTGTTCAACTTCTCCAGACCTGCTACTCACTTCCCAACTTGAGAGTCTCACTAAGGAGCACAAATTCATCGTTGATCATTAAAAAAAAAAAAAAAGAAAGAAAGAAAAAAAGAAAGAAAAAGGAAGAGGAAGCATACTGAAGACTGGAAAAAGAGGAATCCAGCCGGCATGGTGAGGACAAGTCTGCACTCCGAGACTTCTACCTCCAACCATAATGAAATCATAGGAGCCAAGTTTGCACTGTCAGCTTAAACAGACAAATCCAGGCAATACTCACAAAAAACAGTTCTCAGAGTGACAAATGGCCAGCTCTGGGCAGTAATCTCTGAAAAGGGGAAGTAAATGAGATTCTTCCTAAACAGAACCCAACAATAACCTGAGTCAAAGAGATATGCTTCAGAACCTGAAGAGGTAGGGGCCAGCATCGTGGCCCAGAGTATCAAGCAGCCACCTGCGATGCTGACATCTCATGTGAATGCCAGTTCAAGTCCTTGCACCTCCACTTTCCATCCTGCTGACCAGCCTGGAAAAGCAGTGGAAGACATGTCAGGTGCCCCAGCCCTTACCTCTCACGTGGGAGACCCAGATGGAGTTCCAGGCTCGAGACTTTAGGTTGTTGTGGCCATTTGGAAAGTGGGCCTGTGGATGGAAAGACTATTCCTCTCCTCTCTCTTTTCTCTCTCTTATCTCCCTCTCAAATCAATAAATACATCTTTAAAAAGAGAATTGGAGGATGCCAAGAAGGCTGAAATTCAGAGGAGTCATGTGATAAAGGAACAGGAAAGGATGGGAGAACTACAGAAATAGAGATCTATGAATGTGCTCTCCTGAGTCCTGAGCTGAGACCTAGTAAATGCAAATACAAAAAGAAAAAGAAGCAAAGATACAGAGAACAAACTACACAAAACAATCCCAACTCCTACCCGGATGGGAATGGTTTGTGTTCCTATTTGCTAAACTGGAACATCTTAGTACAGCAAGAAAAGAACTTGAAAGGGTACTATTAGCCCCAAAATAATGACTTTCATCCCACCTAGAAACATCTAAAAGCAAGCCACAAAAGAATCAAATGAATTTTAAGCAATATATCTACACCCAGAGCAAGCTGAAGAATATTGAACGGAGTACAAAAATATCAAACACCCAAAAAGCAGTAATTCACAAACCTAAAAAAAAAAGACATTTTAAAAAGCAAGAAAACACAATTTTTAATGAGGAAAAATTTAATCTATAGAACTAGAACCCAAAATGGCACAAATGACCGTAGGGGATGAGAGTTTCAGCTCCAGGAGCTCAAGACTTTGATAGTGACAACCATGATAGGAAGAAGAAAAAGCCAAGTGGGAAATGGTCTGGTGGCAGCCACCAAATCAAGGTCACTCATGGGGAACAGAACGAGTCTCACTTTGTCCAGGGAAGCCTTGGTTCAGCGTGGTTCTTGAGTCATGCAGGTCTCAAGTTCAGAGACGTGCTTCTCCACAGCAGGTGGCAGTTCTTTCTGCTGCAACTTTGACACCTGGAGACGAGAACTCATTTTCTCTACCCAGTAACGTAAAATAAGAGCCTTCCTTGAGGGAGTAGGAGTGAGTCTGGGTGAGTCTGAGCAAAATCTGTTATAAAATCAATCTATTCAGGAGCCTTTCAAAAATGTTATTCAACCAGGTGCGTTATCAAGACGAAATCAGCATTACATTTTATTTGAAAGATAGTACATTTTGATTGAGCAATGACTTTCTTATTCAAACCCTTGCTTCCCTTTCTGTTATCTCTCCCACCATCCATATCTTCTATTTAAATCATGAAGGAAAATTAGATTGAGAGACAATCATTCCATGGTAAGTGAAGAACGCTCTCTATTGCAATGATTACATTACTGCTGAGCTGAGTTAACATGTAAATGTTTTTCCAAAGTTAAGTGTAAGAACACAACACTGGGAGCCAGAAATTTTAAAATAAGAAAATCATGTTACTTATTCAAGAGGGATAAGCTTTGCCATCACAGACGCACAGTTAAGTTTTTACATCCTCTGAAAGAAAAGTGGGAACCTAAATACTCAGCCGTGACTTCACCCACAACTTTATTCCTCTTATTTTCTTTATGCAATTTTTTCCAAGAGCAGAGCAATGCATGCTTGCAATAGCAAAGCAAACCCATTCAAATATATAAGGAAAAGTCAATAATCCTCCTACTCTCATTGATAATCCATACTAACAAGCCCACAATGCATCTTTCATGTGCACACAAGTGCAAGTTGAACCACGAATCTCCATATAAGGCTTCACTTGGGTTGGGTTGGGTTTTTGATCAAACGGGATCGTATGATAAACAGTGCTCTAAAGTTTGCTTTTCAATTTAACATGCCACAGAGCATTCCACATCAACACAGTAGCTTATTCATCCAATCTTGTTAACAAACTTTTACATTATTTTTCTGTTTGTTTGCTTTGTGTAGCTATTACAAATAATTCTGGAAGGGAAACAGAAATTCTGCTTTGTATGCCAAGGGGCAAGAATCCCAGAAGTAAGTCAATCTCTAGGTTTAGTGCTCTCAGGGAATATTGCAAGGTCAAAAGGATACCACATATATATTCCTAAAACTAGTGCCAGATTATTTTCTTCAGCAAGGATTTGTTGCAACAACGTACCAAAAGTGGGTAAAAGAGCCCAGATCATTTCAATGTATGCTGTGAACCATGGGAGAGTTGTGTAACCTTTTTGAACCTAACAATGGAAATTTTAACTTGTACAAGTGAGTGGAACGTGATGAACACTCGATAGGTGGAAATCTGTTGAAAACATTGCTTATTTATTATTTGGGCGGTTGCTTTATTTCATCTTCTTTCCTTGAAATTAGATGGGGGAGGCTTTTTAATTACAAGCAATGTGGTGTTGAGGTGAAACAAAATACACTTATTTGGGGTCTCTGGAAAAAAAAAAACAGAACTGCTGGAGAAATGGTCTTTATAATATGACCAAAAAATAGTATTGTTTGGAAGCCTTATATTAGAACAGTTCTGTCATGATTTATTTATATTCTTGGGCTATTGTTACATATCTTAACTCCTCGCTAGATGTTCTCGCTGGTCCACAGTAGAAGGGTATCAGAGGAGACTGTCAGGTCTCAGTGCTTGCTTGGGGTGAGCATGCAGTGGCCAGCCCAGGCACCTGACAGCCTGGTAAGCCTATGCTGCTTTCTGTGTATCCTTTGCTGGTGAAGATCCCAACGCAACCACTGGAACCTTGAGCAGCCGATCAGTGCTGAGTCCAACTCCCGACACAGGGGACCTTGGGGTAGGGTTTAAGTTGTCAGTTCTCAGAACCTCAGTTTCCTCACCTGCATCTTGAGGAGAAGAATGTCTTCCCCAGCACGATGGCTTCAAACGCCTTGGTGGAATATTCTGTCAGGGAGGATATCAAGGACGAGAGGCCCTGAGGCCCTGGCTTGGTTAAAACCCCAGGGATGTTCTCCACCAAGTCCAAGCTCTCTCCTGCAGCATCTCCCATCTCGTTTCCTGGCCTCGAGTTTCTCCAAAATACAAGCATATAGAGGAACAGGGAGAGAAGCCCTAGACCACACATGCATGGAAATCTCTCATGCCTCTGCTGGTGTGTGGCCAGGCAGGTCTGCTGGAGGTTAGGAGGTTTGAACTGTGCTTCCTGGAAGGCCACCTCAACTCCCTCCTCGTGTGTGAGTGGGATTCTCCTGGCTGGGCCGGCGCATTCTGCACATGTGATCTTGTCTGACCCTGCTACTCCCCTGCAGAGCCCACACAGTAAAACCCAACACCCTAAAGTGTGTCTTCTTCCCCTGGCCAGGTCCCCAAGGTGTCATGAGCCTGCGTGCAGCCAAGAGTGATCACTTAGCAGGCGTCCCTGCTGTCATTTCTGAAAAAACAGGAAACCTACATTTCTGTGACTACTCAACAGCCCCGGCCATTCGCTCAGGTTTCCATGGTACCTGCAAGGCCCTCCGCGTGTCATCCAAATGAAAGGCACCCCTGAGTGGACAGAGAACCCATCGGTTCTTCCCTCCAAGATGCCTGTCCTGCCTGGGTCACCCGAAGCCACATGCTCTAGAACTGAGGCCCAGCCAGGACATCCCCGTGTCTGTTCCTGAGATCTCACACTCTGTTGCTCTTGGTCCACGGGCTAAGAAGCCAGAAGCACTAGTCTCCAACACTTCACCTTAGCAGCTGACCATGGGAAAGAGGCCAAAGCCGATTCCAGTCGAGGGGGAGAGAAAGGTGCTTGCTTGCCGTGGGTCTACAGTAACAGTCAACCATCTGCAGTCCCTCTTAAAAAAAAAAAGGAGGGGAGGGGGCTTAAAAATTAATAGAGTTGAATGCGCTTCACACTGAAGAGAATGCCAGATTAATAAGTGCATTAAGGGCTGCTTTGGATTGGAAATAATTACGGATGATGACAAGAAGCGAGGGTCCATGGGTGGTGCTCACAGGAATGCATTTTAAAAAGCGTTTAAAGAGCCTTCAGATGTTAGTATTATCCTGCATGACCAAATTAAGAGCAAATGAGAAAAGTTTATCTGGCATTTTGGAGTATTGAAAGGGCTTAGTGTTATAAATTATACAGTCAGAAGAGAGGGAACGGAGAGTATATTCGTGTTAAACATTACTGGCAGCTTAAATAGCAACTTCTTTATAAAGTACTAAATATTTTAATTTGGAATTAAAAGGACGAATCACAACAATCCCTCTACTACCAAAAAGAAAAGCGCAGAGTGCTGCGGCCGTTGATTTGCCAGCAGAGTCACGGGAAGAGGCCTCGGCCATTCATCCGCATCTCTTCCAGCCTGTGACATCAATGACAAACGCCGTTTTCTTGCTGGAAGGCATGAGCCATCAAAATGCAATACCACTTTGTGTCCTGGCTGCTCCACTTCCTTTCCAGCTCCCTGCCTGTGGCCTGGGAAAGCAGTCGAGGATGGCCCAAAGCCTTGGGACCCTGCACCCGTGCCGGAGACCCGGAGGAGGCTCCTGGCTCCTGGTTTGGATCAGCTCAGCTGCAGCCATTGCGGCCATTTGGGGAGCGAATTGGTGGATGGAAGATCTTTTTCTCTGCCTCTCCTTCTGTTTGTAGATTTGCCTTTCTAGTAAATAAATAAATCTTAAAAAAAAAATCACAATGCCTCCCACACCCCGCCCCCACTCGGTCCTTGTGCCTCTGGCAGCCGTGGGAGGAATACAGGGCAGTGGGGTTACCAATATTTGTGCAACCTGACTCTCTTACAGGTCTTCAGGCAGAGACAGCAGGTCGGAGCCAGAACCCAGGGTCTCTATGCGTCAAGCTCAGCCATGACCATGCCCACACCAGGTCACACTCACGGACACAGCACCAGCAGTGTCCCCAAACTGTAATCATGAACACTCTTTATTTACTGGTGCATAGGCTAATTGCCAGTGCCTATCTGGTTTGTTCATATCTAGTTTAACAAACAATAACAGAGCCTGGTGCAGTAGCCTAGTGGCTCAAATCCTCACCTTGCATGCATCAGGATCCATTGAGCATCGGTTCTAATCCCAGCAGCCCCATTTCCCATCCAGCTCCCTGCATGTGGCCTGGGAAAGCAGTCGAGGACGGCCCAAAGCTTTGGGACCCTGCACCGTGCTGGAAACCCACAAGAAGCTCCTGGTTCCTGGCTTCAGATCAATTCAGCTCCAGCCATCATGGCCGCTTGGGGAGTGAATTGACGGACAGAAGGTCTTCCTCTCTGTCTCTCCTCCTCTTTGTTTATCTGACTTTCCAATGGCAATGAAAATAAAAATGAACAAATCCTTCAAAATAAATAAATAACAATAAACAGTATGAGATGCAAACCTTCAAAAGACACACCCAGGAAAATTGTCTTTCTGATCATTAATTCTACTCAGGAGAACAAAGACATCAATCACCTCATTATCAATAATAAACCAAAGTAAGTATTAAGGGACATGAGCAAGCATTGGATCATAAGAAATAACAAAGTATAGTGCATTCATAAAATGAAAAGCAATTGTTTAAAAGTTAAGCTGTAAACTACTTGTCATTTATGGGTGGGAAGGACAGCAGCACTGAAAGCCTGACGAGAAGAGGCATGCCACACAAGTGACGCGACTCACCAGAGAGCCGAGCTCGTAGACAACTGGTCAACACTCCAGGGACAAAGAGGTTCCAGGAGGGCAATGAGACCCAATCGCTCGCTCCACTGGACAGGCACAGCCGAACGCCCGAGACAAGAGGGGCGCACGAGAAGAACTAGATGAATAAACAAAAGCCAATACTTTTCCAACGTTAACGACAGACACAAAACTACAGATCCCAAAAAGGCCCGAGACCATCAAGCTAGGTGAGTACAAAATGAAAGAAAATCAGACCAACCATTTAGGTAAACGGAGGAAAATCAAGGAGGAAAATCCTGAAGATAGACAGAGAAAAGGGTTCCTTTTATTTTAAGATGTATTTTTATTTTTATTGGAAAGTCAGATATGCAGAGAGGAGAAGAGACAGACAGGAAGGCCTTCTGTTCATTGATTCACTCCCCAAGTGGTCTTAAGGGCCAGAAGTACACTGATCCGAAGCCAGGAGCCAGGAGCCAGGAACTTCTTCCAGGTCTCCCATGCGGGTACAGGGTTCCAAAGCTTTGGGCCGTCCTCGACTGCTTTCTCAGGCCACAGACAGAGAGCTGGATGGGAAGTGGGGCGGCCGGAATTCGAACTGGCACCCATATGGGATCCCAATGCATACAAGGCAAGGACTTTAGCCACTAGGCCACAGCATCAGGCCCAGAAAAGGAGTTCTTAACTATGGAGAATAAAAGATAATAATTACATTAGACTATCAACTCATCAGAGACCACTCAAGTCAGCAGACAAACCGATGATATATTTAGAGTACTGAGAAAAAAAGAAAAAAATAGAAAGCAAAAACCTGCCAAGGAAGACATTCTATACCCAGCACAGCCATTTCTTAAGGAGAAATAGAAACATAGTCATTAAATAGAAACAGGGAATTCACACCAACTAAAATAAAAATTAGAGGAAGTTTTTCAGGCAGAAAGAGCATTATATCAAAAACTGGAAGCTGAAAAAGAAACAGAGAGCACTAGAAATTTAAAATAGTAAAATAAAATTCATTTTTTCATAGAATTTCTAAAGTAAAAATGGTAGCGATGCAATATGTGTTTATGTCAGAAAAGTAAAATTCATAAGCAATATAGCAGAGTGGATTGGAGAAAAGCATTAAGCGTTATCACAGTCATCCTATGTTCCTTGAAATATTATATTATTCAGAGGCATATTCTGATTATATACACATATTATAAACTCTTAGATGACTGCTAACACAATTTAAAAGAGTTATGCAAGGAGTAAAACAATATACAAAAGCAAAGAAGTCATTCAAAATGTTCAAATAACCCAACAGAAACCAGTAAAAGAAGAAAGAAATGGGGAAAAGGAAGTAGACCAAAAAGAAAATTAATTGAAATATATCAGTAAGTACATGAATGTAAATGACTGGGGCAAGCATTTTGCACGATGTCTCTTGGGGTCGCCATTTAGCACTTAGGATGTCCTGTGCTTATTCTGCTTGCAATTCCAGCTTCCACTCCAGAAAGGAACATGTGATAGTTCAAACAGCTGGATCTCTGACAGAACTGCAAAGTGAAATAGCTAGAGCCACAATTCGGACACATCAACACTTCTCTCTTGGTAAGCATAAAATGACAAGGTAACATCTGTACTCTTCTATCAAAGTAACGTAATTCATGATAATGGGAGCATTCCAGCTGATCATTCCACAGAACAATTCAGTGTCGTAGGTACACATGCATCAAGAGAGACCATATCCGGGGACTTTAAATTTTAATGAATTTGAAAGAATACAGACTAGTCTAATGAACATGGTCAATCTAAATAACATACAAAGAAAGATTCTCCAAAGACCATAAAGTTTATTTGGGATTGACAAGGCATTGCAATGGGAATGTGTGTCATAGCAAGCTATGAACGTATTCACAAAAAGTGAGGCCAAGGGCAGTACTAAAGGCAACTAGAGGCTGCAAACATAAATTTTGGGGGATACAATAATGAATCTTTGACCACAAGGATGAGTAACAAGTGTATTAAAGGATCAATAACAAAGATGAAAATAAGTCCAAAGTTACACAGATAATTACTGGACAGACATGGCAGAAGTATTCTCTTTTTAACTTTTTTTTAATTGGAAAGATCGAGTAACAGAAACAAAGAGAGGGCCCGGCGCGGTGGCGCAAGTGGTTAAAGGTCCTCGCCTTGCACGCCCGGGATCCCATATGGGCGCCGGTTCTAATCCCGGCAGCCCCGCTTCCCTTCCAGCTCCCTGCTTGTGGCCTGGGAAAGCAGTTGAGGACAGCCCAAAAGCTTTGGGAACCTGCACCCGCGTGGGAGACCCGGAAGAGGCTCCTGGCTTCGGATCGGCATAGTATCGACCCGTTGCGCTCACTTGGGGAGTGAATCATCGGATGGAGGATCTTCCTCTCTGTCTCTCCTCTCTGTATATCCACCTTTCCAATAACAAAATAATAAAAATAAATCTTTAAAAAAAAAAAAAAAAAAAAAAAAGAAACAAAGAGAGAGGTGGGGAAGCAGAGTGGGCAGTAACCGCAAGCAACAGGAAACAGATTATTGGTTTTCACCAAGAGGGTGGACTGAGGGTTCTATGGCCAGGCAACGTGACTGAGTAATGGGGTGCATTCATGGTGTGGTCTTGAGGTGACAGCTCTGAACTCCCTGCATTGCTGAAATGGTGAGTCAGAACCATGTGCCAGCAAGCATGAGCTCATTAAGGGATGTCATCCATGAGCGGGAGGATGCCCAGATGAAAGACCATGTGTAACCACCACAACTGATCATACCCAAACGAATCAGGTACCCACACGCCAAGTAAGTGAAGGTGGAGGCACTGACCTGGCACTGACCTACACTGCTTTGGAAAACAATGTGCTGGTCAGGTATTTTAATCTGTACATTAGTTGGCAAACGTTTTCCCATGTGGCAAAAGGTTAGCTACTGTGAAGTGACTTTCTATGGGTGGACGAATTAAGTAAACATACTGTGGGTAGTATGATTTGGGTGATTTCATGTCAGACAAAGAAAGATAGGGCGAAGCTGGGCTAACCGCACCGTGCTGGATAAGAACCAGAGCCTTGGCTATCAAGGTGCAGCGTTTGCTAGATGAACACATGGATGTGTCTAAGCAGCATCCACACGACCATTTGCTGCAAGAGTGTGGGAGCAGCAGTCTCCGAGGACAAGCAGCATATCTCCCTGGACCCTGCTTTCTGAACAGCACTCTGCTGAGATGAGAACCAGGCTCCTCAGAAAAGTAGCTAAGTAGTTGATCATACAGCTGTCACAAAAACGCACCACGAATCTGGGACATCTGCAGGTGCCAGAAAGTGCTTTCTGGACATGTAAAATTAGAGACTGTGCCCTGCGTTCTTCTCCACTTCATTTGCCTTTCTTTTCGGATTTTTCTGTGATTAACCTGTCTTACCGTCTGCCCCCATCACATACACCATTTCATCTGTACAAGGAGTCTAAGGATGAAGCTGCTGTCGGGGCCGGAAAGACCCTCCTTTGGGACTGAGCTGCGGCGGCTGGGACGTGCAGAGGATGTCACTGCTGTCTCCCCTGACCCCGTGCACCGTAGTTTCTACCTGGCCTCTCTCAGGGGATGCTGCACCTGTCTCCACATCCACCTATGTCTCCTGGTAGGAATTCAGCCTCCACCAAGGGGAGTTCTCTACTCCTCCGTTCCCATCAAGTTTGCCATCCACCAACATCCATGACCTTCACATATTCACTCTTCAATGCCCAAGCCAGAGTCATGGAGACGGTTGGGAAAGCCGTGACTTTCTCAGCCCACAGTCCAGCTGGAGGGTCAGCTGCACAGGCTCTTCCTGGCTGACGGAATAGGGAAATTGAGACACAAATGAGATGTGTCCGTGTGTACACGCAGACCTCCAGAAACAACTGAATCTTTCATTCAAAATTTCACTGCTCTGTTGAGTACTCAGCTCCAAGGAAGAAGCAGCTTTTGCCAGCAATCAACAATCTTTCTTTTAACCACTCTTTGGGAAAAGATTCTGCCTGCTCAAATTTCCAAGAAATTTAATTTTAGGGGCTGATATTCTAAAACTGTCTAAGAGAATGCAGATGCTTAGGTGGGGCTTCCCAGGGGTCAAGGGGAGGCAGAAAGGAGACCAAGGCCACCTCACTGCAGGCCGTCCAGCAGGGTGGACAGGCACACTGACCTCTCAGAACTGCAAATCCAACCTCACGGAGACTTATTTTCCCTTTGAGACAATTTCTGGCAGCTTTTGATCTTCTAAACTGAGAAAAAAAAATCAAAGAAATCTGTTTCTCTGGAGTATTAATAGCAAAAGAATTTCTGGATGCTGTAAAGTAGGAAAGCAACATAATAGCATCTCAGTTTTATTCATCTTCAAAGCAAACTAAATATAGTTTTTTTAAAAAAAAATAGCAGCAGGCTGCCCACAGATTGTTGAAGGGATGGAATAAACCTCTTCACACAAGAAAAGATGACATGAAATTTATCTTGAAGGGCATTCACGGGCTCTGGTCCGTTTAATGCCTACAAGTGGGCTGTCAGAAGGGATCTTTATTTACATTGAAAGTAATACAATCATTTGGAGAACTCACACAACCCACTATTTCCATCACTCCTGACCACTGTTTCTCTCATCTGGCCGGAGTATCCACAGCATCTCCTCCCCCAAATACAGAGACCTACAGACTCTTCAGTGAGCACACATGTAGCCAGTGTATAACAAAACTATGTAGCATCTTCACGCCGCCCTCACTCAGACTCAACCTTCAGTGCCCCTCTCTGGCAGTAAATGTGGGGGAGTGTGGGGAGCACACAGCATTCCTCTGGGGATGAAGAAGGTAGGACACATGTGTATAACTAAACATGACAAGGATGAATGTGTGTGTCATTTGGGAAAATAACCTGCAAGTTACGATTGTAAGTCAGATCCTCTCAAGACAGTGAAGATGCAGCAGCACCTACAAACAGCTAATCTCTGATTGTGGCCCATGTAATAAAAGAAAGAAATGAGGTCTGGCGCCCGATGGCTCAACAGGCTAATCCTCCACCTGCAAGCACTAGCATTTCATATGAGTGCTGGTTCAAGTCCCAGCTGCTCTACTTCCTATCCAGCTCCCTGTTTACAACCTGGGGAAGTAGCAGAGACTGACTCAAGTCCTTGGGTCCCTGTACCCACTTGGAGCTCCAGAGAAAGCTCCTGGTTCCTGGCTTCGGATTGGTTCAGTTCTGGCCGTTGCAGACACTTGGGACGTGAACCAGCAGGTGGAAGATCTATCTCTGTCTCTCCTTCCCTCTGTAAAATCTCTCTTTCAAATAAAAATAAATAAATATTTAGTACCATGACAAATCACGCCATTGAGCTGGTTACTATAATTTGTGCTGCGATTTGTTGTTGTTGTGGTGGTGGTGGTGGTTGTGGTTGTGTTGTGGCTGTTGTTCTACGTTATACCAGTTGTTGACCTTGTTTCATGGCTTCTCATTTATGGAAATGTATAGTGATGGAGTAATGGGGTCTACCATATCCAGATGTGGGGGTATAATGCAACATGCATCCCTGCTTTCAGATGCAAGATGGATTCCCGGGCCCGGCGCGATGGTGCAGTGGTTAAGGTCCTCGCCTTGCACGCCCGGGATCCCATATGGGCGCCAGTTCTAATCCTGGGCAGCCCCGCTTCCCTTCCAGCTCCCTGCCTGTGGCCCGGGAAAGCAGTCGAGGATGGCCCAAGGCTTTGGGACCCTGCACCCGCGTGGGAGACCCAGGAGAGGCTCCTGGCTTCGGATCGGCATAGCATCAACCGTTGCGCTCGCTTGGGGAGTGAATCATCGGACGGAAGATCTTCCTCTCCTCCTCTCTGTATATCTGCCTTTCCAATGAAAAAAATAATAATAAATAAATAAATAAATCTTTTAAAAAAAAAAGATGGATTCCCAATGAAACTGTTGGACATGTGTAGACAATGGGATGCTGGACTGTCTGACATTGTCTGTACCAGCAATGTCGGGGTACACTTAAATAAGAGACTGATGGAATTATGATTCCTTATGAAGGACTATACCATTGTAGTAAAATGGAAAAAATCTGTCAGGGGGATGGAAATTTGGGGGGAAACCAAGTCTATACAAAATTGTACCACATAATTCAAAAATTCAAAATAAAAACATTAAATATAAAAACAAATATTTTAGAAAGAAAGTGAGAGAGGGATAAGGAGAGACAAAGAAAAGGAAGGGAGGGAGGAAGAAAGGAAGGAATGGGGGAGGGAGGAGGGAAGAAAGAACGATTATGATGTAAAGTTCTTGGAGGTGAAGGGGAATTTAGAAAGGATGTGTCTGAAGGAGTTTTAGGATGAAAGCTAGAAGATGAGGATCATTCCTTGGAAGCGCCAATGGGAGAAGGCTGCCGTGAACAGGGAGACAGGAAGTGTGAAAGTCCTAGAGTCTCAGAGCAGTCCCCCAATATTCCCTTGGCACTCACCTTTCCTGAGTGCGCATGCACACACACGCACATACACAAAGAGAGACACACGCGCGCGCGCGCACACACACACACACACACACACACATGAGTGCCCTACTACAGGCATCCAAGGCTTTCTACCTGGGGGCTCTCCCCCAAAACACACCTTGCAGAAACCAGGTGCCCAATGGAGCTTGATGGGTAAACATCCCTGGAAAGCCCTCTGTCCCTAGGGGGTCTCCATTAGGCTGCAGCTCCACGTGCCTCCACAATGACCTGCTCCAATGAAACTTGCCCAATCATTTGGTTTTCTTCCTTCCCTGTCTAATCCCGCTATCTGCCCTGCTGCTTTTCAGAACCATGTCATATTAACTGCCTGTATTCCAACTACTCATCTCTGGGTCTGTTTCTAGGGCATGCAAAGGGAGACTGGCAGGAAACAAGCAGCCTGGTGAGTGAAGGGAGGAACACAGGCACAAGAAGATGCCATAGAGGCACAGGGACCAGGTCATGTAGGCACCATGCAGCCTTGGGAGGGGATTCCTTCTCCCAGTGTTCTACAGTGACAGACTCCCATCACTAGCCAAATGACAAATACTTTCAGGCCAGGACTGCCTTGAACCAATTATATCCTCCTATGAAATACTCTCTCTCCTTTCTTCTCCCTGTTCCCACCTGCCCTCATGGCATAACTGATCTCAGAGGATCCAGAGACCATCTGGTTCCAGGCCACCTCCAAGGGCTTTGTTTTGCTCACGGCTGTGTCCTGGGCACACTGCCTGGCATTTAACATGTGCTCAATAACTATTTGCTGAATGAACAAACCGTACAAATAAAGAAACCAGGAGACAGAGAAGGCAACTGACTTACAAAACATCATATGCAGGGTTGAGGCCCTGAATTTTGCCTTCAACATAAGTTCCATGACCTTGACCAGAGACTTAAGATGCCTCAGCGGTGGAATAAAGGGACTGGCTGCGTCAGAGGGCAGAGAGGAGCAGTGGGGCCTGACTTGGTCCTTTTCGCCCCTTGACTACTGCCTGACCCCACGACAGAGAGAACCGTTCCTGGACCGTAGAGGAGCCTGGGATGTGTGATAGGCAGTTCCCCATACTTGTGTCATAGCTAATTCAGAAATGCACACGTTAGTGCTTTCATCCATGGTTGCCAGTAAAGCCACCTACTCCAAACAAAATCACGAGCCTCTTAGCCCTACCTTCAGACCAGAGAAGTCCTTCCCAAGAGACCACTGAACTTATCTGGACAATAAGACGCTGGACTTTATGCTAGGTATATGCTTGCAATGAAGGAATTTCAACTGAACTTGAACCGCGGTTATGCAGCAAGGTGGAGCAATCCACTATAGGGGGAGGGGTGTGGGAGGGGTGGGGGGACTCCCCAGTGCTTATAAAACTGTATCACATAATAAAAAAAAAAAAAAAAAAAAAAAAATCACGAGCCTCTTTGAGACGAAAACCTAGGAGTTAAGAAGCAAGGAAGCACAGGAACTCCCAGAGCCATTTCAGCACCAAGGTGCAGTTGGAGGCTGGTTTCCCAGCCCTGCCTCACTATCCTGCCAACTCCCAGCCCAGTGCAGCAGAGGCTCAGACACGGGGTGCCTTGGTCCCTGGGCCCTAGGCAGCTCCAGAACCCAGCCCCAGGAAATCCAGACCCCGCCCCTCCCTATACAGCCAGATCCCAGCTAAGGAGAACTTGGAGACTCCACGTTCTTGGCCACTTCTCCTACCCAGCTGTTCTTCTTGTGCGGACAGCCTGATGGGCCCCTTGTGCAAGCTGCCTGGCTGGGCCTCTTGGCTCCGTCCTGAGTTCTGGGAGCTGCTTTCAGCTCTAGTGCCTTCTGGGAAGTGCAAGCACCACGCACACAGTTTTCTCTGCTGTTCCAGGGTCTCCTCACTCTCCCTTGAGATCCCCACGAATCAGAGTCAAGCAGGCAGGCTGTGAGCAAGCAGTGTTCACTGGGTGAAGCCACAGATGGGAAGCAAGAGGTCAGGGAGAAGGGACAGATATTAGAAGGATGAGTCACAAACACTGTGACAAACAGGTCCAAAAGCTTTGCCTTTGTCTCCTGGGGATGAAGGAAAAGCACTTGCTAAAGCCATCGCTGCACAACTAGTGATGGAAAAAGCAGAACCAACAGAGTGAACGAACACTGATCAAGGAGACAGTGGATTTCGGGATATGCACTTGGTGTATCAGCCAAGACACCCACATCCCAGGTCAGAGTTGCCCAAGTTGGAATCCTGGCTCTGCTTCTGACCCGGCTTCCTACTGATGTTCCCCTGGGAGCTAGTAGAGTGTGGCTCACACTTGGCCATGTGAATGGGAATTCCTGGCCCAGCCTTGCCTATTACAGGCATTTGGGGAATCAACCAATAGACAGATCTCTCTCTCTCTCTCTCTCTCTCTCTCTCTCTCTCACACACACACACACACACACACACACAAACACAGACACACACACACGTGCTCTCCCTCTTTCCCTCCCTTTCCATTTCTATCTCTCTGTCTTTCAAACATATTAAAAATAAATAGCTAAGATCCAGTGTGGTAGCAAGCAGCTAAAGTCCTTGCCTTGCACGCACTGGGATCCTATATGAGTGCTGGTTCCTATCCTAGCTGCTCTATTTCTTCCCATCCAGCTCCCTACTTCTGACCTGGGAAAGCAGTTGAGGATAGCCCTTGGGACTCTGCATCCTTGTGAGAGAGCCAGAAGAAGCTCCTGGCTCCTGGCTTTGGATCAGCTCAGCTCGGGCTATGTGGCCACTTGGGGAGTGAATTGGCAGACAGAAGATCTTTCTCTCTGTCTCTCCTTCTCTTTGTAAATCTAACTTTCCAATATACTTAATTAATTGATTATTAAAAGAAAATGTCTTTTTAAAATATCCATATCCTATAAAATCAGCAATCATACTTGAAGAATATCTATCCTAGGGAAATGATTGGCTAGAAGCACAAAGTAGAGCCCTGTTTTTAGTGGGGAAAACTGGAAGTCTCCACAACTCTTCACTAAAGGATGGACCAGAGCAGGTCCTCCACTCTCAAACCACTTGCCAGAGTTTCTCTATTTCCATGCCATCATTCTGTGGCTTTTCCTGAAGCACATCCCTTTGCCTTCATCCAATCAATGTGTCTCCCTAAAGATGAGCGACACTGCTCTCCGTGGACTATGTGTATCAGCTTCCAAAACCAGAAACAAAATAGTAACCACAATGAAAAGAGATGCACTTAGAATCCAGGGCCTGCCTCTGCTTGTGAGGTTGCAGGACGTTGGGGCAGTGCTTAAGTTGCAATTTGAGAAGCCTGCATCCCCAGCAGGACTGCTGGCTCAGTGGACTGTCCCCTCTGCAGTGTTTGCAAGCCTGGACCAGACCCTGGGCAGACCCTACAAACGCCTCACAGAGCAGGAAGTACCGGGGAGTCAGGAGTAAGACAGCATTTCATTGTGGTTCTGCTCTGTCCCAAGGGTGACCTAGAGCAAGGCATTTCATCTCAAAATGCCCCCACTCTTCACAGCTGTAAAATGGGACTAAGTGAATAAACATCTGGGAAACTAGACGTGCTAATGTACAGAGAGTATCAGTAAGATGTATATATGCAGTGTCCAATTAACTAACATTACCAGCACTATACAGATACTATTGATAGCAACGAAGACAGAAGTAAGAACCATATGAGCCTCTGAAAATCCTCTGGGATATATTCATTTTTAAAATGCCCTTGAGAAGCTACCAGAAATGTGTCCCATGGGCAAGCAGATCAGTGAGGGCAGGACTGCTTCCACCCCGTGACGTGTTATGCAGCACCAAAGCTGATATAACGAGTCCTGTGGCCTTGCTCTCGCTGTGCTGTGAAATTCAAAAATCTACTGATGGGGTAGGGTCTTGGCCTGGGTCTTCAGAGGCCAGTTTAGACACTTGGCATCCCATTGCCGAGTACCTGGGTTCCAGGCCCAGCTCCAGTGCCTTGATGGTTTACGTGACTAGGTCCCTGATACCCACAGGAGAGATCCAAATTGAGTTCTAGGCTCCTGGAGGTAGTGTGGCCCAGTCCTGGCTTTGTAGCCCTTTGAGGGGTGAAACGGGGCTGGGAACACTCTGTTTCTCTCTCAAACCCAGCTCTGTCTCTCAGATAAAGAAGTTTTGAAAATGCAGTGACAGAGGACCTGTATGTGTGCTAGTATACATAGTATATATTTATATATGTAAATATCCCACACAAGAGATATCCAAAGCAATTCTAAAGAAAACTACCTTAAAAACATTTAGAGTAGTTATCTGTGAATTAAGAGGCCAAGGCAGCTTTGGTTTGCTTCTGTCTTTATTTCTCTAAATTTCCTAAAAGTACCCTGTGCTACTTGTGCGAAATTTCTAAAGCACTTTAAACACCCACCTCCAAGTCCCTGCCAGTGAGTTAATGATAACAGGGCATCGCCAGCCCCCAGCCTCCAGCCGGGAGGGCTCCCAGGCTCAGGCTGTGCCCTCCCTCCCCCCAGATGCTCAGTGGCCCTGGGTAAGAGCCTGCAGTGACTTTCACGGGCATGGCATGACACGGTGGGTGAACAATTAGCCAGCTCCTGGCAGAGAAACGGCCTCCCCGGCGGCTCACACAGGAACCAGTCTCTGGAATAAAGCAGAATGACCTCAGACTAATTCCCAGGAGAGAAGCCAATTAGAAAACCGAACACCTCCTCCACCATGGGCCAGAAAGGCCATCCAGAGGGTCACAGACGGGGGTGAGCAGGCAGAGAGAGACAAGGCTGGAGGGTTGGTGTGGTGCCTTCCACTGCCCACTTCTCTTCCCTTCAGTGCCCCCAACCCACTCCGACCACCCTCTCTGAGCTGCTTCCCTACCTACCACCTCAACCCTAGTTCTACTTGCACAAGTCTCTTGCATTTCCTAGGAGTCTTCCGAATGGGTGACACTATAATACATCAGAGCTGAAAAGCACCTGACCTGTCACTTTCTCTCTGCTCCCCATTTGAGGACATTGACTTAAAGAAATTAATCAATATGTCCAAAGTCCCCAAGGGAAACCAGTAAGGAAGCCAAGATTGGAATTCAAACATCTTGACTCGCAGGCCAGTGTGACCTCATCCTCCACATGGCACTTCCTGCCTTAGCTGGAAGAAAGCACAGTGTCTCCCGGAGAACATGGACTTGTAGGCACACTCCCCAAGTTCAACCTCCAGTTCTGGAACTGACAGGCCACCTGCGAGGCCTCAAGGGTCCCCCATCTTCTCATCAGGAAAATGAGAGAGATGATAGCAATCGTATTTTGAGTTTGCATGAAGTAAACCCTATTTGGAAGAGAATACTAGACGTTGGATGGAGATGGCTCATACTAGATGTTAGCTAAGGCTTTGCTCACCTGATCATTAATTTTGCCAACCGATTCATCGTGTCCGTGGGAAGAAGGTGGAAAAGGACAGACAAGCCAAGCGACTCAGCAGGGGGAGCGCAGGGCAGCACCCTGTCTCAGTGTGCCCTGGGACAGTGCGAGGCACTGCACATGAGAGGCACGGGGTGTCTTTCCCTCCGTCTCAGGGAAGGTCCCCCCAGGGGAACCCTGTGCTCTTGACACCAACAGAGAAGACAGGTGGCTGCTACCATGTGGCTCTGTCATACTGAGTACAGAGAGAGCCCAGCTGCCCTCACTCAGAGTGGCTTCCCAGTCCCCAGCTCCCAGGACCCCAGCTTGTTTCCAGTCACACCCACGATTACAAATGTGGACGTCCTTTTGGACAGAGATTGTATTTACTGTTGCTGACTCTTCTGGAGGCACAATTGAAATCTTAGTGTTTTCTTGGGGTCTAAAAATTAAAATGCATGAGGACAGCTAGATGCCTCAGGGTGACTTTCTGAGAGCTGGTTTTGGCTTCGGTTCTCTGCCAGCTGAACTGGGAGTCATCTGTTCTTGGCTGGTCCCCATTCATCTTCCCTATCATTTGTCCTCTTAAAACCTCACAAGCGGCTCACGGCAACAGTGAGTACACCACTGCTCCTTCACCTGTTGGAGTTGGGCAGTGACTGTCACACCTTAAAGGACTCCTGTCAGTCCTCTGGAAACAAGGCTCGACGCATCCGCCTCCAACTCTCCCCCTACCCCATCTCATTCAGGTATCAGTTGTTCACCCGGTTTTCCCGTCATCCTCTGCTCACCTCCCACCTGCTCAACAGAAATCTCAGCCACAGGCAGTCTCTCTTCCCCCGAGACTGCCGTGTGTTCAAATTCCCCTGTTGTTTTCGGCAACTGTTTCAGTTTGAAAGCAAGACCTACGGCTGAAAAGATTGCTCAACAAAGCAATAAATCCTATCATCTTACATCACTCCCTGACCTGCCCCCACCTGCCCCACCTCACACTGCCGACCCCTGTGTGGACACCAGGGATCCTGTCTCTAAGGGTGTGCTCCGAGGAGAACACGGCGAATGCGGCCTTTGTTTAGTTTAAGAGATACATCCCCCCTGCCCACCCCCAGTATAGTCAGCACTTGACCTGTGCGCAGCACTGGCTCATGCCTGGCTCACGCCTGGCTCACTCTCTAGAGAACAAATGTTAACAACTCCCAGAAGGACGGCTGTGACCAAGTGCCACTGACGTGGAATGCAGTGACCACCAGACTGGATTTCACGTCCACTCGAATCCCAGGAGGATCCCATCTTTAGCTAATTACCACAGTAGAGAGGCAATTTTCAAAGAAGATTGGATTCTCCCCTGGACATGACTTTGGGTGGTCACTGTTTGGATCACCACACAGGGCATGCAAGGATGTGGCATTTTCCTTTTGAGATGCAATTATTTGAATCCCCTGCACATTCACCTGCATGAATTTTCCCTAACTGATGATCTTTTTAAAAGGCTTATTTTAATGAAATGCCAACTGGTGTTAAAGGAGGAGCTGTTTGTCAGTCTCCCAATCTGGGAAATAGGACAAGGAATGCTTTTCTCCCAGCCCCTAAGTCAAGTACCAGCCTGCAGAAGGAGTTCAGGCTGTAAAAGCCAGCTCCAGCCTCTGGCACTCAGGCCCAGGGCTCCTGACACACAGGATGTGGATCTGAGCACTAAACCTGGGCGTTTGTGATGTTTTACTTGTCAAGGGAAGAAGAGGCAACAACTGGTAACTCGTCAGCTGTGGGACTCTACTTCACGGCACCAGCTCCTCCAAGCCTGCCCAGGCCATCCCCCATGATCGCTCACCCTCTCCTGGCCCTGGCAGGTGTCCATTCTACGGATGATGGCACAAGTAGGTCGAAGTGGCGTAGCCTTTGTGGAGTTAAAGCCAAGGGCCATAATGGTTTTGTTCCAGCTCACTCTGGTGCCTGGACTGGGGTTCTATATTGACAAGTGTCCCCTGCCCTGAGAGATGTGAATCACAGAAGCTGCCAGAAAAAGCAGGTTCTATTGAGTTGTATTGAGTTCTGTTTGCAAAGTCCCCAAGTGCTCTGACAATAGTGTCTGACAATGTCCAAGCAGGAAGTGTGGAAAATGAAGTCCAACCGGTGACTTGCTCACATGAAGATTTAAAGGAAAAAAAAAAAAAGTGAATTCAGCCAATGATTTTTCTTTTGGTTGCATCTATTTCTATATAGGATACGTGGAGGCAAGGGGGTTACCAACCCTTCAAATAGCCCTCTCCCAGAAAAACCCTTACGGTTCCCCAAATCCAGAGAAATGCCAGATAGTCTCCAGCTCTGAGAAGACTGAGAAGGTTCAAAGATTTTGATGTGAATCACCTTGACATCCAGACAGGTTTGTGGGCTGGAGTCCCACCTGTCTTCATTTCCACCTGTTTTGGATTCCTATCCTTAGATTCCTATCCTTAGATTCCTATCCTTAGATTCCTGTTCGGGAACAAGATCATAAGTAACTCAGAAAGCCAAAGCAAGGGGCTGTGGGAAGGCCAGAGTTCCATCTGCCTGAACCAGCTCTCACCGTGTTAGCAATCAGACTGTGTGGACACTGCAGGAGCAGCAGCAAGGGCCTGCAGACACCGCTGGCAGTGGGAGTGTGCTCACTCCCTCCCCGCGTCTGCACCCGCTCCTTCTCCCGGTGCCGCGATTTCCTCTGGGCCTGCAGAGACACGTACTACTTTCAGTTCTACAACTCTGGCTCACTGTGTCACACACACATGGCCCAGACACTGCAGAATAGGAATAGACTTGAGTGTCTGCCTTTCAACTGTGGGTTCCCACCGCTGTTTTTAAAAAAATACAACCTGCCATGTACCTCATGAGCACAGCCAGACAGCATGACAGAGTCATGTAGCAGAGTCAGCAATTTCCAATCCTCCCCTCCATGCCTCAACTGTTTTTACCTGCCACACTGACTCTCAAAATCAGTAAACATGGAGCCAACTCCGGGGCATACTACTCTAAGCCTCTGCCTGCGGCAGCAGCATCCTCTATGGGCACCTGTTTGCATTCTGGCTGCTCTACTTCTGATCCTTTTCCTTGCTTGCGGCCTGGGAAAGCAGTGGGCGACTTGGGCCCCTGCACCTGTGTGGGAGACCTGGAAGAAGCTCCTGATTCCTGGCTTCAGATGAGCTCAGCTCAAGCACTGTGGCCATTTGGAGAATGAAAGTGCTCTCCTTCTCTCTGTAACTGCCTTTCAAATGAAACTAAAATATATCTTTATTCCTAAAGAAAATATCATTGAACACTCAAACCAGGTCCAGTGGGTAAAACTTTATAATCTGCTTATTCTTACTGCTGATGAACCAGCCTAATAAGTAAATAAATACGCTAATTGAGCTTTGCAAAGGCAATCCTTTGCTGCTTACCTGAGCATAATGATATACAATAGCTTTACAGATCTGCTGATGGTAAACAAGAGATAATTTGCAAATTCAGCTGGGCTGGACAGGTCAGCACCCTTTCAGATAGCAGTGAGTTGAGGTCTAGTGCCAAACTGTCAGAGGGAAACCTCTTAAACTTCACCACCTTCCAGACTTTGTCATCTAGGATGTTACAGCAGGCTAAGTGGTGTGGCCTTGCATGGCCCAAGCTTAGAGAAGCAGTTGTTGAATTTCCCTCTATCCCCTCAAATCCTGTGAATTCACTGATGTCTGACAAAGAGAATGCCATGGAGAGCAAAACGGATAGCACAAGGGCAACGTCCATGACTGCACCCCTTCTACAAGCCTTCAGTTTCACAACAATCCCCACTGAACAGACAGGGGAACCAGCCACTTCATGCTTCTTGCCAAAGTCCTCCAACAAAGCCTGTCCCTGTGCCCGGGCATTACCTCCCAACAAACTCTGTATCCATCAGGTGCCACTGTCCTTCTAGCTCACTTTCTTTTCTTTTTTTTTTTTTTTTAATTATTAATATCATTTTAGGATTCAGTTCTACAGGCCCTGAGATTTTCCTCACCTCCTTCCTTAATCCCTCCCCCCCACACACACACTGAGTTCCCCCATCTTATTACCACAGAATAGTTCCTCATAAACAGTCATAATAAGCCCATCATTGCGGGCATAGACCATGGCAGATTGTCCAGCATCCCATTGTCAAGATACATACAAAAGTTTCACGGGGAGTCCATCCTCGATCCAGAGTAGAGAAGTAGAGACGCACACTGCACCGTCTCCTCACATCTGGACATGTCAGTCTCCACTACACAGTCGGTATAAATCCCCCCAAGTGCAAAGTCACAACAAAATAAACAACAGGAAAAAGCAGAAATTTACAGTGCCATGAAGTTAAATAACATGCTACTACATGACTCATGTGTTGCTCAAGAAATGAAAAAGAAAACCAAGAACCTTCTTGAAGAAAATAATGCTACTGTATGATCTATGAGTCATTTAAGAATTTAATGAGAAAAAAAAGTGTTTTGAAGAAATGAAATTGGGCCTGGTGTGATAGCATAGTGGTTAAAGTCCTCCCCTTGAACATGTTGGGATCCCATATGGGTGCCGGTTCTAATCCCAGTGGCTTCACTTCCCATCCAGCTCCCTGCTTGTGGCCTGGGAAAGCAGTCAAGGACAGCCCAAAGCCTTGGGACCTGCACCTGCATGGGAGACCAGGAATAAGCTCCTGGCTTCGTATTGACTCAGCTCCAGCCATTGCGGCCGCCTGGGGAATGAAACATCATATGGAAGATCTTCCTCCTCTCTGAATATCTGCCTTTCCAATAAAAATAAATAAATCTTTCAAAAAAAGAAATGAAACTAAAAACAGAACATCAAAATCCATGAGATATAGTTTCCACTGATCTTTGTTGGTGAGATGTAGCTCCTGTAGGCAACAAATAGATGGGTTTTATATTTTTAATCCAGTCTACTCATCTATGATGTGATGAGTTTCAGCCATTTATATTCAAGGTTAATATGAATAGGTGGTAATTTGGCTCTGTCATTTAGCAATGGATTGTTCATTTATTTAGTTTTCTGTTGTTATTTTACTGGGATGCTCTTCACATTTGCCTTTGGTTTTGGTGGGTGCTATTCCTCTTCTCTGTCAAGAGAACATCTTTAAGTATCATTTGTAAAGCAGATCTAGAAGAGGTGTATTCTTTTAACTTTTCTTTACTATGGAAGGATTTTATTTCATTTGCAATGACAAAGGAAAGCTTTACTGGGTACGTTATCTTGAGCTTACAATATTTGGCTTGCAGAATCTGGAAATGTTGCTCCATTCTCTTTTGGCCTGTAGAGTTTCCTGTGAGAGGTCTCCTGTGAGTTTAATTGGCATTCCACAATATGTCAGTTGATTTTGTTCATGAGCAGATTTAAGGATCTTTTCCTTATGTTCAATTGATGAGAGCTTAAGTATCATGTGTCATGGTGAAGATCAATATTGGTCAACCCTGTTGGGAGTCCTGTGCCCCTCCTGGATGTTGATTACCAATTCTTTATCCAGATTAGGGAAAAATTCCCTTATTATTTTATTAAATACATTTTTAAACCCAGTTTCTCTTTCTGCACCTTTTGGAACTCTTATAACTCTTATTTGGCCTTTTAATAGGGTTTCTTAACTCTTGAATACATTTTTTATCTCAACCAAGCCCTCTTTCCAACTTTTTGATTGTTTCCCCATGTGACAACAGATATCTTCCAATTCTGAGATTCTTTCTTCTACCTCATTCATTCTATAATGGAGACTTTCCAGTTAATTTTTAACTTGCTCTGTTGAGTCCTTCATTCCCAATAATTCAGCCTGATTTTGTTTCAGTGTTGCTCTTTCCTGTGTGACATAGTCCTTAAGTTCCTTGAACTCCTGTATGTGCTTCTCATTGTTAATAAGAACCTTTTGCTCCTTTGCAGGGGAGTCTTCAGTAATACTCATTGTGCCTTTGTCTCTTCTTTTGCTCTTTGTCATTGTACTTCTGGTAGGCAGATTCTTTTCCTTGGGTCAGATTTCTCAGCTGTGTCACGCACAGGTCTGCAATTTAATTTTACTGGTTGTGGTTGGTACGTGGCTCTTTGTTCGCAGTTGTGCCACTCCCTCCAGCGAGTTTCAGATCTGGTCTCTTATGCTACACTTCCACCATGGTCTCTATAGCCTCAGTTCCTGGCTCACCACTCTACTTTCTGTGATCCCGTGCTGTTGTTGCACCATTATCTGTACAACGTTTCTCCTACTTCTGGTTCAAGCAGCTCCCAGGATTAGAGAGACACCAGGTGTCCTAAATAGCTAGGTTATTGGTGGTGCTGATTTTGCCAGAACCTGCTGGCCATTAGGTCTGAGGGCTACATGGACCTATATTTGAGTTGTAGGATGCTGAAGTCTATTGTTTTCGATGTGCGACCAGTGTAATGCACTGAGCTAAGTGATTTCACTCACGGCTCAGTGCATACACAGCTCACTATTGTCCCTGCAATCACAAAGCCTTTGCCTTACTGTACAAAATGACACCTGATATGTTTTTGCTCTGCTAGCTGTTAGGTCTGGGGGCTACCTGGACCTATTTTGGGTGGAACATGTAGGATGCCACGTCATTGCAATTCACTGAACCTGTAATAATTTCGCTCCCAACTTGATGCATGTGCAGTCCTGTCCCATAGCCTTTGCCTCCCTACACAAAATGGCAGCCAATTTGGTTCTACTGGAAGTTTGGGCTGTGAAATCCACCCTGTTCCTATACCTTTTGTTTGGAATCTACTGCTCTGTCTCTGCTCCCGGTCAAATCACACAAGCCAGCACGAAGGGCAGTTCTTTATCTAAGTTCCCCTCCTGAGTTCCCAGTGGACGTCCCTCACTACCTTGTTGCTGGTGGATTTCCAGCCACCGGTGCAGTTCAGATTGCTGCTGGCTGATTGCTGCTGGGATGTGTGCTCACTGTAATAGCACCCCGTTGTTTCCGCTGCTTTTCTCTGTCCATCAGTCTCTGGATGCCCCTCTGTCATTGATCTGTCCTCTCCTACTTCCTGGAATGTGCCCTCTCTGCTTCACCCTGCTAATATTTCCCTGTTTAAATGTGTCGTCACCTTATTCCACTATCTTGAGTCTCTCTTAGTTCACCTTCAAGGATTTCAGTAACCCCAGTCATTTGTGATTCAGAGACAATAAATTAAAAAGTCCACAAAATTTTTAAATTGCTTGCTATCCCAATTAGCATGATGATATCTTACACCATACCACTCCGTTCCACCAGGGATGGGAATCCTTGTTGCCCAGTGCATTTACGCAGTGTATTCTACCCAGCCATTATCCACTTGTCCAATGGTCCATCATGGTACGAGCAATCCAGTTTCTGAGAGCCACAAAACATCAGGATGTTAATGACGGCAAGTCCATCACAGTCTGTTATAACTGTTTTATTATTAATTGTTGCTGCTGACCTCTTACTGTGCCCCATTTGTTGGGGTGTACCAGAGAGGTCACACAGGACCCAAGTGTGGGATGTTAGGAGTGTTCTTGCCCAAGCTCGATGGCAGTAGCTGCCACTATACCCCACTAACAGCTATGCCTTGCAACAAAAGTCAGGGCTTTTTTTTTTTTTTTTTTTTTTAGTTCTCATCTTCTGATTAGATTGACAGCATACAGGAGAAAGTTTTCCATGCATTCAACTAACTAAGTGTCTCAAGTCAGGAAGGGAGCTGCCTGAGCCCAAAGTTTCCCTGTAGTTTTATTAAGCTAAAGTAGCACAGCAGGAGGCAGGAGTGGCCAGGTGCAAAGAACCCCCAGAGCCATTCCCACACTGTTAGCTAACTTGAATGCTGTGGGAGGCAGGAGGAGTGGGTCGCATGGGTGAGGCGCCTCCAGGGTCAGTTCTGTTCATTTAATTAACTTGAATGGGGCTAAAGGAGGTAGGAAGGGTGGGGCAAAGAAACTCTGGTTCCACACTGTCCATGCCATCAATTCATTCAATTCGATAAGCAGGTGCTAGCCACCAACCAGCTGCACCTCATTACAAATATGAATGACACTTTGTCATGATATATATGTGTAAGAAAAGGCGCAGCAAGTGGAGAATTCTAAGCCGTCAATCATTTCAGGTATCTTGTAGTGTATCTCCCGCAGATAAGTGGGATTTTCTCTCTATTGCTTAGTTAATCTCACAAACCCTGTAAGACAGATCTTACAGACATTTCCAAGATGTAAGAATAAAGTTCTCAGATGTTAAGTAACTTGCACAGTGTCACTGGAAGAACAAATGAGCGGACTCAGAAACTGATGTGGTGTGAGGCTGATGCCTGTACTCTTTGCAAAGGACCAGATAATAAATCGTCTTTTCAGCTCATGTAGTAGTCACTGTCATGACTACTCAATTCTGCCCTTACAACTTTAAAGCAGCCAAACAGTAAGTACTTGGTGCACAGGTTGTGTTGTGATCAAATTTTATTTACAAAAACAAGCAGCTGGACAGATTCAGTCCAAGGCTGACCCCTAAATCTAGATGACAGCCGCAAGCGTGCCACAATCCCGGTCAAGGCCAGGAGACACTGGATGCAGACTAAAAGAGCGGAGATCAAAGCTTGGCCTCACTTCTTTTATCTCACCTACCCTTATGCTTTCCCTTGCTTTCTCTGATTTAGCCACACAGCTTCCTTGCTGTTTATCGGACATATCTACCACCCTGCTTACTCAGCACCTCTGTACCTACTGTTCACACTGCCTAGAGCATTGGTCCTTACAAATTAACTCATGGCTCAGTCTCTCACCTCCTTCTGTTCTTGCCTTTGCTACCAGTTTATCCACAAGGACTCCCTGACTGCCCTATCAACAAGTCTCCCATCTCTCCCCGCCATGCCCAGGCCAGCTTTTCCTCTATCCTCTTTGTAGCACTTACCACCATCTGATAATTTTAGTGCTTTACTAATTAATGCTGTTCACCCCCACCAGTAGAACAGAAGCCCTAGAAGGTGCACATCCCTGCTTTGTAGGTTTGGGTCATTGACTGTATATATCCTAAGATCCTAGCACTTGGCACAGGGCAAGAACCTAGCAAACATTTATTCAATGGCCTCACAGGTTACAGACTGAATGGAACCCCATTCTTAGAGTGAACAGAACATGACCTCAGCCAACTAACTCATCTTGAAGTTCCAGGGCTTGGCTGTGATGGCTTCTGGGCCCATAGCATTGTCCAAGTTGAAGCCCTATGGCCTCAGCACCCCTCAGCAATTAAAGCAATGTTCCCCCTTCCTACCGAAACACAAAGCACAGTGGCAGCAGGAGGTGACAGAGGAACCGGTATCCACCATGGCGCCTTCTCCACACCGACCTGCCAGCTGGGCATCTTTCAGCATCTTCACTTGGGATGTGTTCTCTAGCCTCTTAAGATCACATTGTGGCCCCAGGGACTGAGCACCGCCTACCAGTCCAAAAGCATACCCAGTTCTAAGATACACTGTCTCTGGCCTTATCACATCAACCTGTGATTCCTGTTGTATGCACACGAAAACTAAGGTTCATGGGCTCCACTACCTGCAAGTCCTCCATCTCTGACTGGACCAGAACTTTAAACACTTCTGAAGCCTTTGTGCTCAGTCACCATAATGTCATAAGCAACACTGGAGCTTGTGCATGTGTACACAAGGGAGAGGGCTCCTTTCCCAGGTTTTCTGGAACAAATGGCACAGGGAGTATGGGGTTGTGACCACCAAAAAACAAACAAAAAAAACAAACCCTTGCCAGTATACAATGCCCTCCCTATCATAGCCTTCAGCTTTGACCTCAAGCACCCACGTGATGGTGGGTAACTTCATCAGATGCCACCATCACCACCAATCCATTGCCACAGTTTTCCATTCCTGAGAGAAACTGTGTACCCAGTAATCACAAAGTCTCCTGTTCTCCCCAAGAACCCTCTGAGCTGTAAATGTCGCTGTGAATCTGCCCATCCTGGGGAACCCTGTGAACAGAGTCACACAATCTTCATCCTTTCGGCATCTAACCTTTAACTCCTCCTAGTGTCTGGGGGTCCTCCATGTTGCAGCCTGGAGCAGAATCTCATTCTTTTCAAAGACTGGCTGGTATTCATGGCATGACTAGGTCACAGGGAAGAAGGAGCCTGGCTAGGGTCTAGCAATTCTTCCGCTGGGTATAAAGCACATGTAGCATGAACTGTGCCAACGGCAGCACACCAGTGTTCACAGTGGGATCCATCAGAACAGCCTCAAGGAAGCTCCAAGGAAGCCCCAGGCAAACCAAGTGCCCACGGATGGGGCAAGCTGGGCAAGGCAAGCAGGCAGGCTTGAGAAAACATCGTCTTTCTCTTGTGGACTCACTACCATGACCTGAGGGTCCCACTTACTCTCATGACCACCTCAAACAAGCAGCACCTTGTGCCTCCTGGGAAGACCCCAGAGACCAGACCACTCCTTCCCTCCTGGCCCAGGCTACTTGGCTGTCACAGATCCTGGGTTCACCTCCCTCATCCTGCCCCAGGGAATATCTTCAGGGTTGCTTTAAGAGCTGAGGCTGGGGAAATGTATTAATGAGGGTGTTAATTGGGCATGGAAGGCTGATCTACAGGTCTGCAGGAAAGTTCGTGAAGCAGATCCCAAAGGTAGGAATTGTGGCTCTTCCACCATCTTGTCTACAGCAGAACAGAAAGTGCTGGGGGGATGACACAGGGCTACAGATGTTTGGCAGCACAGAACATTCTCCTACGGCAGGAAAGGAGGTGTTTCATCTCACTGACAGCGCATCAGCCGTGGAACTTTGCAGGCCCATGTGTCTCTGTTGGTGTGGACTTTGCCCAGGGTGAGCAGGCAGTACAGTAAGGCAGCTCCATAGCCCCAAGCTCTGTCCAGAGGAAGGAGGCGCATCTCTGACTTCCAAAGCAGTCCTGTGCCTCCGGGGGTCAGAGAGAGGTGTCTGTAGAGGAGGGCAGGACAGAGGGGTGCAGGGGAGGGCAGTGCAGCCACACTCTCAGAATCCCCAGAAGATGACTTCGGGGCTCGTGCTGAAGGTACCTCGTTTGGAAGGTGAATGGGCACCTGCGAGAGACCAAGTACTGAGCCCTGTGTCTTCCAAAGGGGAATCTGAAGGAGTAGGAAACTTGGAAAAGAGCTCAGTGTTTTGGAATTCCTCCAGTTGGAGTTTCCAGAGACTCCTGTAAGGGCTATAAAACCAGAGTAATTTATTCCCCAAAGAAAAGAGCAAAAACAGCTACAACATTTCCTAAGAGTTCCCACCCTGGCCGCCATCAGAAATCTGTCTTCCCACCTTGGCTCGTCCAATAGCAGGCAGTAGCATCAGCCTTACGGTCAAGATCCCTAGCATCCCATGGAGAGCAGACAAGCCCAATGACCTGCCTCTCCCCTCCCAGCCTCCTATCCAGGTGCCCATCCAAGATTTTAGGCTGGTACCCAGAGCTACACACAGCTGAATGCCATGTCTGGTTTCACGGCAATTCAAACAAATCCCTGGGATTCCAATCATTCAACAAATATTTGCTGCACGTCTGCTACATGTAAGGCACAGTACGAACAAGACCCAAGGAATTTCTGGCCCATCCTTAGTTTTTAGTGTGAGTTCAAAGATAGTACATTTTGTATAATTTCTTAGGGTTGTGAAAGCTGCTAGAGTATGTGACTATGCTAACAGCCCATCAGATGCATATCCTCATATGTCCTTGGTACAGGAGAAATACAATGGCCAGAGGTGGCCCCTCTCAGGTCAGCCAGCAAAGTTGGTACTGGAGCTCCTAGGTCAGCTCATTAAGAAGGGGTGAAGTCAATTGAACATCACCCGGTCAGAGGAGACAAATGGAGCTCACCTGCAATGGGACTACATAACTCTAGGCCTATTTGTTCTTGACAGGTGCAAAAGAAAGAAAACTGGCAATATGTGATAGAAGGGACTGCTCTCCCTGCCCTGTGTAAGAGCTTCTCTAGATTACATTGCTAATTGCAGCATTGCCCCCAGGATGCCTGGGCTGCAGAAAATTGCAAAGGGCTGACCATTTGTTTAAGGAGGGGCAAGGGCCCCAACTCCATCCCTAGTGTCCTGGTCACTGTCCCTTCCCCTGCTCCTGCCGACATGTTGTCAACGAGAGAATCGGCTCAGAGTTGAGCATCCCAGCAGCATCAGAACTGCTCTCTTCCCCTCTTCTCTTCCTGGGGCATTTTCTCTCTGTCAGGAGGGAGGGTGAGGAGACACTGTGCCCTAGAGGGATTTATTTAAGGACCCCTGACCTCTGGCCCCCTCGGTCAGAGGCATGTCCTCAGCCTACCAATGTCTCTGGCTTCCTCCCACAGCCCAGGCAGGGGTCTTTCATCAGGAGGAAGTGTTTCTGTGAAGCATGGAGCTGGGATAGGGATTAGAATCACTTCCTCTGATGTGTGATTCACTGTCAACTTCCAAGGTACCACGGTGTGGACTTTGTGGTCACACACACTCTGGAAGTGCAGGCATAGCCAATGGCATACACGAGTCACCACACCTGCACCCTACACTGGCCTCAGACCCTGCCGAGCAACTGTAGTCTTCAGAAGTGGCAGGGATAGTCCAGTGCTCTGCCAGGAACCCCCGCTGGCTTTGAGTGGACCTTAGTGTTCTGCCACAGTTTCGTTCCCCACCTTCCTTCACTGAAAGGAAGCTCCAAAGCTCCACAAGCTCCAAAGTCATAGCCACCTCCAAAGACATGTTTTCACCACTCAGTGAGTCTCAGAACTTCTTTCAACCCTACATCCCCAAGCCTCGCTGAGCTCCTCCATCCCCAGAGGCCCCAAAGCCAGTCCTCTCCATTTTCAGCAGAACACGGTCTTTCAATCCATCCCATGAGTGCCAAGAACAGCCAAACACTGGTATCAAAAGCATGTAGGATTTTTGAGGGTATAGTATTTGGAGCCACCTTATAACTGATGTAGTATTAGTAAATCCCCTTTTTGTCATGGCTTTCGGCAAAATCATCGACTAAATATTTGGCAACATTTTACCAATAAATTTGTTGGCTTTTAGCACAGGAAAAAGTACCCAGTCCCCCACTCCTCCCCGCCCCACACACATACACACATCTCATGTTCCAGAAAAATCTTTGCCTTTAATATTATCAAAGGGAGAGGAGATAAAGGAGAGAAATTCCCTGATGGACAAGGCAGTGAGTGCAACAATTTAGTGGAAACAGTGACTTCAGAAAGGGCAGCTGGCCCAGGAAAGGTGCGCTGAACTGTGAATGCTGGCTGCCAAGAGGCCCTGGTGGGGCCCTCTGGGGAAATGATGGCAACTTCAGTGACATGTGGAGTAGAGACCGATCTGGACCCACCCACATGAGAAAAGAAACTTTCAGAGAAATCTCAGCCCGTTTGTCATCACCATCCATACCCTAAGTGCCTACTGCATGCCAGAATCCCTATCCTCATTGGCTCAGTGTATAATGCCACCTCACAGAGGATAGAACTATGACTGGCTCCATTGTACAAGTCAAAAAATAAACATTTGGAGAGGCTGCCCACTTGCCATGGGGTTCACAGCTAGTTGACAACATATGCAGAGTATGGCTGGAGGGTATACCATATGAGGCACAGTTGGTCCTATCAGCAAGCTTCTCCCCTGGTTACCTTGACATTGGCTGTCTCTGAGGACCAGTATTTCTGACCTGGGACTGCTAAGGGCCTCAAAGGTTAGAAGTTCTGCTCTTTTAATTACACATCCACCTGACAAAAGTCACCTTAATTAGAGAGGCTCCGCCAAAGAAAATGCAGCCACGGGGGCTGAGATGTCTTGTCCCATTGGGTGGGTCTTACCAAAGTGACAAGCACCCCATACTGCGACAACCCAACCTGTTCTAACCTCTGGTCCCCAGGATTCCTCACTGAAAGTCTGTCACATGGTTCCAATGCTACTCTCCCTCATCCTACCCAGCCCTCTCACTCCCAATTCCTATTCATTCCTCCAGAGTCCGTGTTTCTGTAATACTCCCCACATCACACCAGTCTGGAAGGGTACCCCAACACCTCAAGAGCAGTTCAAGGGGCAGGAAAAGGCCTGTCTTGCCACTGTCCTCACAAAGCTGTGAGTAGGCATTGACTGTGATTGGTGTCATGGTGAACCAATAAGGTTCCAAACAGAACCCAAAAGAGGGGTCCATCATGATACCTAGAGGGAGCTGGTCTGCACTGCCCCACTTTGCCCTCAGGTTGCTGGGGGCACCCCAATGAGCCTTGTCCCTACCACTTTCCAAACCCAGGGAGGTCACTGATGCTGGCTGCCCTTGATTCAAACAAAAGTGAATGGTAATGTGTTGGCAGGAAAAAGGAAAGGCCGGGTCACTGGGGCAGGGAGATGAGGATGAGAGTTGGCACAGAACCACACTGCCCACCTGCCCAAGTGTCTAAGGCAGAAGTAAATCCAGGTGCCTTGTAAAGGAGCCAGCATGGAGCAGCATCACTTTAACATGCGGAAGCCATTCTTGCCTCACTGACAACTTCTTCCCAACCACGTCCTTCCAGCTACACTTCTCCATCCCGGCGCCAGATGCCCACCTCTTGTGCCCTTCAGGCCAGCAACCTTTACTATGTGTGTCCTCTTCCCAGTCCAAAAATACCCTTTTTTGTTGTTGTTGTTATGTCTTTTGGAAACCTTGACTCGCCTTGCATAGTCTGCCACAACTTTTGTGATGGTGTCCACCACCCTATCCCAACCCCTAGGGAGTTTTCCTTTTCTGAATCCCTGGCAATCAACTGACTTCCAAGCATCAAGAATATGCCCCTTGTCATGAAAAAAAAAAAAAAAAAACCTCGTATCTGTGCAACAGAAAAAAGAAGACATTGACCTGCTTTGTCAATGGCCATGAAAATAGGTCATAACTGACATGCCCATCCACTGGACACTGCTCTGGAAACAATGAGTGTCCACCTGATGGAACACGATCTGGTGGACAGGGAATGAGTCAAGGTGCAAGACTCCATCTAGGGAGTATTTGCAGCTGCTCTGCATCTCTTCATCTGCAGCAACCACTGGGCAGGCAGGAACCCAATACTGCCTCCCACAGCCTGCAGCAGCAGGAAGCTGAAGATGCGAGCCCGAGCAGGATGCTGCGCATGTAGGTGTCTTAAGTGGCATCTTACTGCTGAGCCAAAAGCCTGCCCTCCATTGTCTTCTAAAATGCTCCCTGGAGACCCATCTCTCCTGTCAACTAGAAATGTTCTCTGCCTTCAGCTTTGTTCTTAGTTGCTTTCAGTTTCCTCGGGGGTGGAATAAGATTTCCCTGGCTTTTCGGTGTGCCTCTTCCCACGCCTCTGCCACCAGTCTGGTTCATGGGCATTGTGATCCTCCTACACCTTGCTGGAGCCCATGAAGTCAAGGGCAGGGCTTTGTGTCCACCTAGTGATCTCCTTCAGTGTCACTGTCTCAACTCACCTCTTTTTGTGATGGAGACAGACTCAGCCTTGGCAAATCCCATGGTGTTGAAGGTCAATGCCTCTCACTCCCAGCCAGGAGATGTGTCCACTCCAGGACAAGGCTCAGCTCAGCACAGAGCAAAGTCCTGGCAGTGAAAGTTAGGGAGCCTGGAGCTCCATGAAGAGCAGGTCTCAGTAACTCCCCTGCTGGCCACTGATCCAATTCTGGTCAGTTTTTGTTGATCCCTTGGCTGAAAAGGAGAAGGAGAAATGTGAGAGCGAGTGAGTGGAAGCTGCCAGCCTCCCAGCATACATCTTAAGGACCCACAGTGAAACTGTTTCTAGAAGCCATTCAGTACCTGTGGAGTGAAGGTCACTTAACAAGAGCAGCCTCATTCAGACCACCCAGCACTCTTGAACTTTGACCTGTAATCACACAAGTAAAGAGTACCAATTTCCCTTTGATTGTCGTTTGTGGCACTTCAGGTGCACTCCACTCCCTCACCCCCATCTTCCCACCACCCTGATTTTCATTGTGGTTCCTGCTGGTTGCTACCACATTACTGAGTTGGCAGCAAGTCTGTGGGCATGGTCATCATGTTGCCCTTTGAGCCTCCTCCACCTGCTCCACATTCAACCCCACTGAGACTTTCAGGCCTGCCACCAGCTGTGTTGTTTGAACACAGGCCTCAGGGACTTCCAAGTCTCTGGGGAGAGACCACTGTTCAACCACCTTAGAATATAGATCATTAAAATTGTGTACGTGATGGTGGGTCACCAGGGAGCCAAAAGATGCTACTATAATTTGAATTTGAACTCCGAAATGGATTGTGCAAGTTATGGAAGGTATAAAGGAGATAAGCACAACTCCAGAATCTAATTGTTTTTTTTTAAAGGGACTTTCTTTGCAATATGGGAGGGGGGGTTGGTTGGTGAGGATGGAAAGTTTTCTTCCCACCTGCTGGGACCACCAAGGAAACGGGAGGCAATTAGATGTTTGGGAATTAGTGAGTGTGCAGGAAAGAAAATTAAATGAGCCCGACGCTATTTGTTGCTTTCCATTTTCCCTAAGTTTCCGGAACACATTTTATAGTCTACAGTGCATTTTCATTTGGCCCCATCAACAGAGAAGCCTAGAAGTTAGATCCTAACTTTGGACTGAACCAACAAACACATGCAAACACAAGAGCAAGAGCCCAAGCCACAACAGAACACAGCCAGCAGTAGGCGGAGCCCCGCCTCCCTTCGTTCCAGTACTTTCCATCAGGCCTCTCAGAAACATTTGAGGCTTATTTCAGAACAGCCTGTTTCTTCCTCCCACATTTCCCAAAGGTAGAAGTTTGATTACAAGGAAAAAAGCAACATTCCCCATACTGATGCTGTCACCACCATTTTCTCAAGTGTGCCTGCTATGGCTGCTCACTTAAAAATAGGGGCCAAAGATAATCCCAAGTACATTTTAATTAAAGATCATCATTTAAAATGTATAATTTTGTAAGTCTAGCAGCGATTAACTACATGAGGGACTCTGATGACACATGTCACAATTAAGTGTTTTCAGTGTTTGAGCCAATTAAGGGTTAACAGGCTGTAAATAGCATCTTTGCACATTTTTGCTTAATGAATTCATAGTGGGAAACTATTCTCATTAGGTTAATTTGTCAACACAATCAAGTTACATCACCAGAACTTTGAGCTCACAAATATAAGGACGCATGCATTGTGGTGCACACTTCTGCATCTGGTTGTGGCTACTGGAACAAATGTGTTTTTATTATTGAAAGGAGGGACTTCAAAAGGAGATGTCGAGGTCCTGGAGTCAGCGTGTTTATGCCGCTTTATGGAGCTCTCTGGGGCTTTCAGCCTGTATTTCCCTAGTAGGTTGTCATGCCAGAGAGTAAAACACAGATCTGTGAGGCTGTCGAGGGAGGACGCAGCCCCTCAGACGGGCCTGATGGCCGCAGGGAGAAGCACGCGCCTCCCCTGACGGGCTCGGCTCGCAAGGCTGTGCTGCTTCTCGCACCACCTGGAAAAAGCACAGTCCTCTAGAACATTCTCTCTTCCTCTTACTATGACTGGCCATTGGGCAGCAGAAAAGAAAGCACACTCTCTCATTCCAAGGTTGTCCAGATGCTAATTAAGTCTAATTGGTGAAGGACTAATTAGTTGATCACCTTGTCAAGACGTTTCTAGAACAAGCACTGTGACTCTCCACCCAGGCCTTTGGACAGCACGTTGTCTTGCTCTTGGCTGTGTCTAAGGGCTGCTGTTGTTTTTGAGAGCAAAGGGAGTGCCCATCACCTGAGAGGTTCAAGCATGAGGAGACAGTGGAACACAGTGAGACGATGCAAGACTCGGGACTGAAGGATCTGCAGTTGTGAAACCGCATGAACGTTGATGAAGGCATGTCACAAAGCACCACAAATGTCAGGATAACATGCATCGCCATACACTCACCAAGAAAATTCTAGAAGCACACTATTCTGATGATGGGGCGTCTGAGAGGGGCAGGATCAAAGGTGGTTTTACTCTTTCCCCCACCCCCTCCATATCTGACCCATTGTCAAACTCTTTTACTGTATATTTTACTTGGTGACCAGAACAGTGGAGTGAGTCTGAACCCCCACAAGCCTGGAAGTCAGTGTGGGAGGAAGAACCCACAGGCGCTAGCTCGTAGGATGCCGAGGACAAGATGCATAAATGTGAATTTAGAGTAGTCACATTTATTGTTTTAATCCCTGAAAGATATTTTGACTAATTGCACACATACGCCCATGCACATACAAAGATATGTGTAGGTGGGAGGAATTTAATCTGGGCTTCAGTTTGGTTTTAATGAAATAAGTAGCTTTCTCAGAGGGAAAATGTTGTGATGTAGAAAACGCATTTATTTGACTATCTATCACTTTATCCATTCTACAGGCATGGAGAAAGCTCTCACCAGCCCCAGGTTGGAGCTCCTGACCTAAGTGTGGGAGGGATTTCACATGAGAGAGGTTTTCCAGGCCTGACAAACACAGGGCCCATTTTGACCTGGAAAGAATGGAAGGCTTGCTGAAAAGGCAGGAACTCTAAGGTGAGCCCTGAACATCCAAGCTGGTCCAGGTAACGCATGAGGAAGTGGTTTGCTCTCTTCAGTTCAGGATGCAGTTGACAACAGCTCCATGCTGTGCTGACCAGAGACTGGGCAGACCTGAAACACAGGGATGCCTCAAAAAGTTCATGGAAAAAGGAAATTGGATCTCTAACTTGGTACAAAAAAAAATATATATATTTTGAAGCTCATGCATGGTTTTTCCAATTAGGCAAATTACATCCCCATGTGATTTGCCATGAACTGTTTTGAAGACTTTCATATGTGTGGATTTTAACCATCTCGGCCACCAAAGCAAATGCATTTTTAATACCATTATCCACCAACTTTTGGAAGTGGTCTCCTACAGGGTGTGATCTGTGCTCACTCTAAGACCCGCCCAGGAAATTGGCCTCTTGTCCAAATCCCTGCTATCAGCTCCTTTACCTGTGCATAGCTCTCCCTCCTAAGAGCAAAATGCAGAAAAACATTCAGGGTATCTGGACTTTCTGGGTTCTGTGTAAACAGATCGCTGTATGTGTCCAGTGACTATGGGGTTCCATCCATCCTCCAAATGCCCTATGACACATAGACCCATTTAGCTCACGAGGCTGTGGTCACCCAGCAGGTAAGTTAGCAGTACCTGATGACTGTCCATTTGGTCACATCCCACTCACTGTTCACTTCCCACTTTTTTCCTGCAGTGCCCTGGGCTGCTGCAGTTTGACCCTCACCAAGTGTCACCTCTTCTTGGTTTTCTGCTGACTGGCTATGGCCAGTGAGAGATCACAAGGCTGTTTCTACCCAAGTCTGTCCTGGCTCAGCAGGACACCCTTAGTAAAGACTGCACCCAGGACCACCCACTGCCCATCGGCAGCTCCAGCCCTCATGTTTTCAGCACTGAGGGGTAGCAACAGCATCCCGCCAGCTGGGAGCATCCACTGCTATTGGTTCTTTTCTGAACCCCAGCTTCGTGTCTAGGGAGTCTTGCTATTTGAGTCTTTGTACCTTGCTGGTCCCCGGACAAGGCTGAGTGTATATTTGTGTACACGTTCCTATAGATGTAGGTGTGAATGAGTGCACATGCATATATAACAGTACTTGTAGATGTGGATTCCATGCATGTGTGTGTGCATGTGTGTGTGTATGCATGGGTCCCACTGTAAAACATTTCTTACAACGAGTTCTAACTTTTAAAAAGCTTAATGATCGCTGCCTCAGGGGAATGCTTATTGTAAATCAGCTTGGGGAATGCAGGTCAGGGGGGTGGTGGCCCCAGCAAGAGGGAGGGGAGAAGATTCCTTGTTGAAAATGCAGAATGAGGAGTTGGGGCCAGCAGGGCTCCGCCTCAGTCTCCATGGCACTGAACCACTCCCTGTGCAGGCTCCAGCCATGACTGAGTGCAGCCTGAGTCTGTTGTGGAAGCTGATTTATTTGTATATTCCAAAAGCCACATCTATGAACCTCATACATATTTTTAATCTAAGAAAATATTTAAATGATATCAACAGCTTGCATCAAAGAATGGGTCGCCCCTCCTCTGAGGCTCAAGTTTCTTTCATGTCACGGTGGCCTCTTGGACTCTGAGCTGAAACCACATTACATTGCGTGTGTCCCCTCCAATTCTCAAGTGATGAATCACTGTCTTCCCTGAATATTTTTATACCTAACTCATGATCAAGCTGCCTTGCCAAATTCTGAGCAAAAGCTGTCCACAGCCACCCAGCAGAGAGAAGCAGGCCTTGGGCCGCGGATGGATCTTGCAGATTCTCTGGGAGTAAGGAGGAGTCCCCTAGCGCACACCCCACACAAGGAAGAGGTGCTCCCTCCCCAGCTGACTGCCACTACAGGAATTGAGAGCCAAGTGCAAGCATTGTGTGGATCTTGAGGTCCGTGAGCAATGTGCACGTAGCTGGCACTCCCTGCGCAAAGCCCCCCAGGAGTTACCAGCTCTTTCAACCCCTAAGATAACAGGGCCACCTAACAAACCATCATGCACATTGCAGTCACTGGAAACACAAGCCTGTGACACATGAAGAATACTTGCACAACCAGCAGGACAGCTCATCCTCAAAGTTGATGTGAACAAAATCACAATACTCTGAGATTGATGTCCAGCCTGGACCCCAGACTGGAGTAGAGAGGCACAGGGCATGGTGGAAAGGCCTGCTTTGGCCTCTGGTGGCCCTGAGCTGCAACGCTGAATCTGAAACTGGCCCATCCTTTAACCACTCTAAGAATCTGGGTACCCATCGATAAAGCCAGGCGATGATACTAAGAAGGAACACCATGAGGATTAAATATAGCATAATGTGAATCCACTCAGCACCTAGTGGACACTCCATAACATTTGTTGCAGTAGTGAGCAGCACAGTTTCCAGCAGAAAAACTATGTGTAATCAAATCCCAGTTCTGTCACTGGCTAGTTCCATGACTCAGAGAAGTTGCTGAATCTTGCTAAGCCTCTGTTTTCTCGTCGATAACTGGGGAAAATAACATCCACCTCCATAGCAACTTGTAGGAATAACTGCTAAATGAGACAAATGGTCAAATAAATTGCAGAGTGAAGTAACACAATTTGTGAAACTCTTTCTTGAAATCAGTTTTTTTTCCTAAGATTTATTTTACTTTTATTGGAAAGGCAGAATTACAGAGAGGAAAGAACAGAGAGAATCTTCCATCCACTGGTTCACCGCCCACCCCCCCCAAAAAATGGCTGGAATGGCAAGAGCTGAGCTGATCCAAAGCCAGGAGCCAGGAGCTGCTTCTGGGTCTCCCAGGTGGGCGAGCCAAATCGGCAGGCAGGACACAAGCCAGTCACAGTATGAGCCCCAGAAAATTTTCAAACAAAGAGAACAGTACAGCAATTTCCATCTACCTTTATATATATCAGTATCTGCAAACGAAGACACTTCCCTGGCTTAATCTCATTTTCTCTCTCATATATGTAACCATCTGCATATATTGACATTTTTCCAAATAAGACTCAGCCATATTGTCCATTTTGCTCTCGAGTTTTCAGAGTGTATTTTCCAAAACCAAGGACATTTATACATAGCCACAATTCTCGAAATCAGGAAATCAACACTGATAAAAGTGCACTGGCCAATCCTACTTGGATTCACCGTCTCACTAACACTCTTTTCCTGATGCATTCTGTTTACTTGTCATCTCTCCTTGGTCGCCCTGAATCTGAGTCTTTAGAATGCCTCTGCCTCCCACAGTCCTGACAATATTGGATCATTGTGCAGCACATCCTCCAATAGAGTATGCCTAATGTTTTATCAGGTTAGCTGTTTCCAACAGGAACACCACAGCAGGGGACTCATGCCTTCTCAGGGGAGCATGTTAGGAGGTACCCAGTGCTGACTTGACTGCTTAGCAATAGTAGCCATGACCTTGGTTGATGTGATGTCTGTCCTGTTTCTCCATGGATACTGACCATTGCCCTTCTACATTAATGAATATGTTGGGGAGAGAGACTCTGAAATTATGCCAATATCCTACACTCAGCATAACTTCAACAACAATCAGCATCATGGATGACTTTGCCTGGAACAATTATTCCTGGAATGGATGGCAAGTGGTAATCTTTAATTCCACCTTTCTTTTTTCACCTGTTATTTGAAAGTTACTGAAATTCAAAGTCCCCCCCTTTCATTTTTTTATTTGCATATACCATAAGTTTGGAGTTGCTGGCCCTTACTTTATGTGATCCTCCTCCTGCCCCCCTCCCCACCCTGCCCAACTCACAAATTAAGACAAAGATGAGAGGTTGTGACAATGTGTTCCCCTTTGCTATGAATGATCCTTATGATTAATTACAGTAATGAACACAATTTACTAAGCGCTTGCTGAGTTTCAGGCAAACATTCAGGCATTTCTTCACATTATCTTGTTTAATTCTCAACAGTGACCCCAAGAGACAAGTCCCGTTATTTCACATGAAGCAGCTTTGTTAAAGTGATGAAGCCAGAATCTGTGAGCAAGGACCATCCACCGAGTCCTTGCACTTCATGTGTTTTTAATTTTAAGATGTATTTATTTATTTGGAAGGCAAAATTAGAGAAAAAAGAGAGAGAGAAAAATTCCATCTACTGATTCACTACACAAATGGCCACAATGGTCAGAGCTAGTCTAGCTTGAGGCCAGATGCTAAGAACTTCATCCTGGTCTCTCATACAAGGCGATAGACACTCAAATACCTGGGCCATCCTCCGCTACTTGCCCAGACACATTTGTAGAGAGCCAGGTGGGAAGAGGAGGAGCTGGGCCTCAGAACTGATGCTCTGATATGGGATCCCAGTGACACAAACTTGTTCTTATGCCTTTTCAGGTGGAATTGTCTAAAGGCCTTTGAGGGTTGACTTTGTTCTGGTTCAGCTCTTCCACGGGGCAACAATCCAGGACGAGTTCCCCTTGTTCTTAACCTCTAAGACTTTGCTACTCTGCAGAATCCCAACCCAGGATGTGGGTACAGCCAGATGACAAAGCCTTCAGAAGGGTCCCTGGCATCCTGGAATCTCAGTATGCGAGGGCCTGAGCACCTGTGCATCAGTGCCATGTGCTGACTGTGCACGTGTGCATCAACCCCATGTGCTGACAGATGATGACAGGAACCAAGAGAGAGGCTGTCAGTGGCCTGCTTCTTCGTCCTGCGGTACTTAAGCCACGTGACCAGAGTAAAGCCAATAGAAGATGCAATGCTGGTCCCAGCCATCACCACAGTAGCCCAAGTACACATCTCTGAGCCAGAGAGACTCAGCCAGCCCTTTCCACCTGCCCTCTCAGCTTGGCCTGGTCCCTGCCTATCAACAAGCTCTACACCTGCTCACCTCTCTGTCCTAAGTCCACTTCCTGCAAGCTATGTCAGGGCATAAAGTAGACCCTAATCCAGCCATGTCTGATCTGTTTCATCTAAACTAGGACCACATGACTTCTTTGTATGCTATGGGAAAATATATGTGCCATTAATTTTACCATTTAGACTACTTTTTAAAGATTTATTTGAAAGACAGAGTAACAAAGGGAAAGATGAGAGAGAGAGAGAGGGTGAAAGAGAGAGACTTTCCACTCAGTGGTTCACTCCCCAAATGACTTCATCAGCCAGATCTGGGCCAATGCAAAACCTAGAGACAGGAACTCCAACTGGGTAGCCTACCGGTGAGCCATCTTCAGTTACCTTCCCTGGCACTTTTGCAGAAAATTGGATCAGAAGAGGAGCAACTGGGATTTGAAGCAGGGCTCTGATATGGGAAGTCAGTGTTGCAAGCAGCAGTTTGACCCACAGCATCACAACGCCAGCCACTGATTTGGACTATAATAAGTGCACAACTCAATGGCACGAAGCACCTCAGTGTTATGCAAGCATGACCACTGTCCAATGTATAACACTAGCATCTGTGTTTATCCATTCATTTGTCAATGAACACTTGGGTTGTTCCGACTGCAGGCGCTGTTCTCCATGTGAGTTTAACACATCCTGCTGCAAGTGCCTGCTTGGAGGCAGCATCAATCATTATCCTCTGCTTCATGCTTTGAGGAACTGGCATCCTGGTTTCCAAGATCTGAGTCACTTTTAACACACATGTGCCCAGAGCACTCTCTCTCCCTGCCATGGTTCCTTGCCACTGTGTCTCAGAACCACAGAACCAATAATGATAATAAGCTCTGGCCTTGGCCTCTAGGGACTGAGAGAGCGCACAAGACACTACATTTCCCGAAAATCCTCTAAATTAGGATCCCCGGCTGTCCCTCGTGTGGGGGACGGGACTTGAGCTCCCAGGAACATGCAGGGGCAACTTGGCCCTGCCTCAGGGACAGAGCCTTCGCCACAGTGAATGCAGACGGCCTGACAGCTCCCCCTCTGTAGCTTGGAGGGCACCAACCCTCCCAAGCCCAAAGCCTGCTCGGCCCCTCCGCCTAATTACCATCTAGTGGCCCCGTGCCCCCTGGGGACTGGGGACTTGTTTGTTCGAGCTGACATATCTATTATTACTCTTTAGGTAGTTAAGAGAATCATTTGCAGCGTTCATTAACAAGTATCACCTTATGGATTACTAAACAGCAGCTCTGCTTCAGCTAATGAGCCCCAATAGTGTAATACTTTACATATTTTATAGTGAGACAATTAAGGCCTGTCTTGCTTTTATAGCAGACCTTAAAATAAATCACTGGAAAAGCATAGGGGAAACAGAGGTGTAGGACTTCTGTGGTCAGAATTGGGAAGTTAAGCTTTTCTCCACCCATCCCCTTCACGGCCCACAGAGAAAGACCAAGTTTTCAGTGCTTTCTGGCCCAATCTGCCATCCTCTGGATTACAAAATACTTAAGTAAAATGTGGGTGGTTCCCAAACAGAGAAGACGAAAGATAGCTAGAAATGGAGAATGGAGCTGGAGCCTGTCTTCGTAAGCAGAGGAGGATGAAGACACTGACATGCGTCCAGTGTCTTCCTGGTCTAGACATTCATAGACATCCCGCAATGCATTTTAACAAACCCTGCAAAGTAGAGCTGTCTCTCCGCATTGCACAAATGGGAAGACTGAGACACACAGGGGCCACTGCTTTTGCTCCAGCCCATGCACATGAAGAGCTAAGCTAAGGCTCCCTGACCCTGAAGACCCTGCGCCTCCCAGGTCAAGGGCATGTCTCCTCTGTGAGATTTTTGGAGACCCTCACTTTCTCAGCACGGGGGGTGGGGGGTGGACCTCCATCTAGAAGCCATACTCTTCCTCCACACTCTTGGGCTTCCCACCTTGACTCTTTAGCAAGAATCCTCCTCTAGCCGTGATTCTCTACACCTCCACTATCCAGTCATAAAGATGTCGATAACTGACCTGGACTTTAGGAGTTCAGCTGCCAGACGACAGGATCACTTCTGCACAGCAAACCAGTGGGACACTTCTTGATTCAATTGTACACTCAAAAAGAGCAGACTTGGATGAGAAGTACCCTACATAGCCCTTCTCTGGACTGCTCTATCTGCCCTTCCAAGTACAGAAGACACCTTGTGAGCAGCTGCTCTGAGGTCAAGCTGTGGCCACCAACAAGCCTCCAGGAGTATGCCCAACCTACAGACTCACTCAGCCACAGTCTCATCCTCTATGAGTGACAGTGGGTCCTTGGTTTTCGCCTCTAACGCTTGACTCTTTAATCCATGATGGAGTCTCATAACCTTCTCCTTGACTATAGATGCTGTCCCAAGGGCTGGTCTTAGAGCCATTTCCCCTAGTGGTTCTCAGGGCTGTGCTCGGCCTTCCACAGCTGCAGGCCACCTGCCACAAGGGAGGCCCTTTCCCTGGATAAAGCCAACAGGGACAGCCTTCCTAAGCTGTGTAAAGCCTTCCATTCGAACAACCCACGTATTTATTTACCAAGGACTGAATAAATAGGTAGATTTACATTTTTACATATGAACAAATCTTAAGATCTGCCAGACAGTGGAACTTTATATAAAAATACCAAACCAAACCAAAAAAAAAATCAGGACTGAACAATGGAGCCACATACAAAATCTCTTCTAAGGTGGAAAAAAAAAAAACCCAGAGAGCCTATTTGTATCAAACCAATGAAATAAGTCATATTTGCTTGTACTAACATATGAATTCCTAAACAACATATGGAGCATCAAGAAGAGCAGTTATGCCTTTGTCATGATTCCTTCCGGGCAGGCAGAGCTCAGAAGACCCAGTGAGAGAGCTGATAAGAATCTCACCGAATAGACCTCGCAGGCTGAGCTTGAAACAAAAACATTGCAGGGCTGTGCCATGGCACAGTAGGCTAGGCTCATGCCTACGGCACCAGCATTGCATGTTGGTGCTGGTTTATGTCCTAGTTGCTCCTCTTCCCATCCAGCTCCCTGCTTGTGGCCTGGGAAAGCAGTCAAGGATGGTCCAAAGCCTTGAGACCCTGCACCCACATGGGAGACCCAAAAGAAGTTCCTGGCTCCTGGCTTCAGACTAGCTCAGCTCTACCAGTTACAGCTATTAGGGTAGTAAACCAGCAGATGGAAGATTTCTTTCTGTCTCTCCTTCTCTCTATAACTCTGCCTTCCAAATAAAAACAAACCTTTTTAAAAGTACTGAAGCTAAAAATCACAAATGCTTAGGAAATGGCAAGGCTGAATTCTAATCAAACATGCAATAGCTCAGCCAAATTCCAGCACCCAGTGTTCAGTGGCATCACTGTTCTGCACATTCCAAACAAAGGTCACCTGCCCCGACACAGAGAAGTCCGTCCCCAGGCAGAGCTGTTGGGAGGCAGACTGCTGCCTAGTCCACCCACTGTGCCTTGTGGGAACTAGTTGGCAGATGAGTTGGAAGGTAAAGAGGGCAAGACTCTTGCTAAGAAAATTCCATCTGGATATGAATCCATGATCCCTAGCAGCGAGGGCAACCCCAATGTCCCACTGCTGTGCTCTGGCTCATGCCCAGGATGAAAAACATCAACTTTGAAGGCTATTCACCAGTTCTCTCTATCTCTCTCTGTCATTCTCTCTCTCTCTCTCTGTCTCGCTCTCTCTCAGTCTCTGACTCATTAGGGAGCTTTTGCAGAAGCACCCTCCATTGCCTGTTCTAGGGACTTGTATCAGGTGAAGTTACACACTCTCTGTGGTGGTGGGCATCTCCACTTCTTCCACCTGCAGTGGATACAGGAAAGATCCAAGAAAATACAAAAGAAATTAAACATCAAGGAGAAATCATTTGATAGGATATCAATAATTTCTACTTCTTAACCAGCCATTGTTCTGGGCACCAGGGATAACGGTGGAGAGTGAGCTAGATAAGGTCCTTGTTCTTGGCCAGTTTGTTGTCTGTGACAAACAACAGACAAGTAAGCATCTAAATAAGCGAACTTAAGAATGAGTTGTGCTAGCAAGAGCAGGAGGCACTAAGGCGATCACTGGCATTGAGATGAGACTCAGCAGGAGGCCACAGCCCTCCTGAGCTTTGAAGGTAGATTGTCCCTGAGTGCAAAGTAAATGAGAAGACTAAGTTAGGAACAAGCTCAAGAACGTGAGCAACAAGAAGAAAGTGAGTGGAGGTAGAGTGGGATACCTACATGAAGGAGTGTAGCAGACAAGGTCAGAGACGTTGGCCAGTTGGACCACTTTAGACGGCTTTGTTGGTCTTGCTATAAAGCAAACAAGGTGGATGAAGGATTAGTTTCAAGGCAATGAGGAAACCACCAGGCAGTGGATGTAACCCATCCCACTGTCAGAGGGTGGGGGAAAAAACCTAAGCCTGGAGAAGAAACCATTATAGGAGTTAAAGAAAGATGAGACTGGAGAGTGGAGATGAATAGGAGTCAAACTTGAAACATGTTTATTTAAAGATTCATTTTACTTAAAAGGTAGAGTTACACAGAGTGGAAGGAGAGACAGGGAGAGACAGAGAGCATGCACTTCATCTACGTTCCACTCCCCAAATAATTGCCATGGCCAAGACAGGGCCAGGCTGAAGCCAGAAGCCAGGGGCTTCATTGGGTCTCCAACACAGGTGGCAGGAGCCATTTCCCAGTGCTTTTCCAGGCCCATCATCAGGCAGCTGGACCAGAAGCCATTCATATGGGATGCCAGCATCATGGGCAGTGGTTTAATCAACCAGTTCCTGAAGTATGTTTAAAGTAGGCATTTTAACAACATGCTGGTGGAGTGAATATGGGAGGGATTGAGTAAACAAGGAGTCAAGTAAAACTCAATACTCACTTTTCTGTCTCCCATATTTCCAGCACTCTGCATCACCCACAGTGGAACATAATTAATAATTGTATGCGGGTCCGACTCAGCTTAGTGGCCTTGCCTTCCACATGTCAGGATCCCATATGGGAGCCAGTTCAAATTCTGGTGACCTCATTTCCAATTCAGCTCCCTGCTTGCAGCCTGGGAAAGCAGTTGAGGATGGTCCAAAGCCTTGGGACCCTGCACCCATATGGGATACCTGGAGGAGGCTCCTGGCTGCTGGCGCCATTCTTGCCATTGCAGTCACTCAGGGAGTGAATCATCGGATGGAAGATCTTCCTCTCCTCTCTGTGTATCTGACTTTCTAATTTTAAAAATAAATATTTTTAAAAATAATTGGATATTTGGCTATCTGATGGTAGGTTCTTTGCTTTGTTATATAGCTGGTTGATTGACTAAACAGTTGGCTAACTGGATGGTGGATAGCTGATTAATAGGAAAAAGGGTGGTTGACTTCTTGGTTGAGCTATTGGATCATTGTGAGTTCAAGAGTAGATGAATGCTTGGCTGATGTTGAATAGTAAAAGAGGTTTGATTTAGTCGCTGACTGATTCAATGAATTTCCCTGCTCACTGCACAACCTCTTCTTCCAGATTCCTTAGTAATCAACCAATTTCTTTGAACCTGATTCGCTGCCCTGAGCAACACCCAAAACTAACCATTCTTCATATAAGTAAATATTTGTTTGTTTGTTTGAAAAGCAGAGTTACAGGGAGGCACAGAAACATAAAGAGAATCTTCCATCCACTGGTTCACTCACCAAATGGCCACAACTAGGGCTAAGCCAACTGGAAGCCAAGAGTGTAGAACTGAATTTAGGTCTCCCACAGGGAGCCAAGGACCCAAGGTCTTGGGCTGCCTTCTACTGCCTTCCCAGGCGCATTAGGCAGAAGACAGATTGTAAATGGAGCAACCAGCACGGAAACTGGCATCATACAGATGTGAACCTTGTACTCAATGACTTAATCCACTAAGTCGCAATGCCAGGCCCAGACCCTAACCATTTGACTCTGATGCCTGCTATTTCCCTCAAGGTCCTGTATTCACAGTGTCTTCCAGGAAGGCAGCGGGGCTGATCCTGAGTGCCATCTCCTGGGAGATTCTCAGTGTAACAGACATCAGCAGAGACATAGCTCTGCCTTTAGCTGCCTTGTGGAACATGGCAGTCTCAGTCTCAGCTCCACTCTGTGGAAGCAGAGATAAGAACATCCAGTCCAACCACTCACGAGGTTACAAGAATCAGAGGAAAAGCTAGGAATGAGGATGCTCACCAATCATCAGGGATGAGTCTCATTATCGTGCTATAACAGTCAAGAAGGATAAACTTTCTGCTTTCTGTAGAGGAAGTTATCTGCCAAGTTTTGGAGCCTTTGGTCTTTATCTGCTGCTGCTCTCACAGTGAGCCTAACTGGTCTTTAAGGATCTCTACAATGGTACCAATCAGAAGCTCCTCAGCTTGCATTCTCTGCTGTATCTAACCCTACTCCAGATCCCATCAGGATTAAGCTTTAGACGGAGCTCCTATAATGCCATCTGCCTTCTTGTTTCACAACTGAAGATGAAAATATGTTCCCTAGCTCCAGATCTCAAGCCCAGTCCACAACATAGCAGTTGGAATGAAATAAGGTCTCAGGAAGCTGAATGATACCATGTTGAGTTTCTAAATTCTCTTTTACCTGGTCACATCAGTGGTTGTATAAGCAACCACTTCAAAAGATAAGAACTTAATATAGACAACTTCTCATGGCCCTGTGATTGGCCAGCGTTCTTTTCTGGGTGATTAAACTGGAGCCAAATGATCTGGGATAGTCTCACATGTTGGGACTCCCGGGACTGGTCTCTTGAGAGATGCTCCAGTACTCTCCCAAATTAGCCAATGAGTTCCCAACAGCAAGCAGACACAAACCCAAATGCATTAAGATAGCATGACACGCTTGCTATTTGCTGTTTGACGCAAAGGCAAGTACACGGCCAAGGGCAATCTGAGAGTGACCACACAGGAGGCACATTATCAGGAGTCATTTATGCAACCAACTGCCTCTTGACCAGGCTCACATTCCATCAACTTTGCAAAGTTTACTGGGAAGATGAGCACTGAGAGCTTTAGGGGAGAGAGAGAAATCAAGAAGCTGCTGAGAGCTATTGGGTCTGGCTGCAATCCTAAGGAAGAAACTGGAACATTCTATCAACATGATGCCACTCACACATTAGCTGTCAGCTGTGTATCAGTCAGTGTGCATAACAAGCAGGTTCAAAATGCCGATGCCTCACAGCACATATATATTTTTTTCTTGCTTGCAGATCTATGGGTCACTTGGGTTCATTTGTAATTTAGGTTTAATTGGTATTCCTTTCTCCTCCATATCTCCTTCTGGAGCTTAGGCTGAAGGGGCAATGGCTACTGAGAGTGAATGCTTTCCAAGTCAGGGCCAGGAGCAGAGACATGAAAGAAAGAACTGCACTGTGCAATCACACTTCCATCTTCTCACACCACACCTGGGAACATCCCACTAACCAAAGTTGTAAGACCAAGTCCAACATCAATGGGTAGGGAGGCTCCTCCTGTCCACCATAAAATCATGGCAAGGTAAGAATATAGAGTCCTCCTCCACAGAAGTCAAGATTCTGGTCCAGCTTTTCAATGTGCCATAACTGCAGGCTCAGCTAATGCTTCCATTTCTCCCATCCCAGGTCAGTCCCTTCAAAGTGAAGGCAAAAGGCAGGTGAGCCATCTTTGCCCAGCCAGGTGACCAGCTCTTCTTCCATCCCCGAAGCTGGTCTATGCCCAAACCTCACAGCCAAAATAGTAAAAGTGATGCAATGGGGTACATAGACAAGACCCTAAGAGCATGGGGCTGCACATGCCACAACAGAAGTGCCCTACGTGGGCTGCTTTGACTCATCATTTTTAATATTCAAGTGTCACCAGTAACTTACAGGGAAGGCTGAAAACAGGGCTGTTGGCTAAGCTCCATGTCTGACCAAGACTGCTGTCCAAGACATATTTTTATGATTAAACACTTGGAGCAGTTAAAACAGCAGAACATTTTTGAGGTGCCTGGACAAAACTTCCTCAGGAAACATGCTGATTTCAACCACCTGGACAGAGCAGATGCTCTGATCTTCTTCTTAATCTTGCTGAACACCTTTATTGATTTATTACCTTCTCCTAACACATGTAAAGGGACATCCCATGCAATAATTCCAAGAACTGTCCCAGGTCCCAGGAAATGAGGCTTTTTAGAGTGTACCTGCTAAGTGCCAGGCACTGCATCGGGGACTGCAGCAAAGCAGGCAACAGCAATGAAAGCTCCTGGTCCTCATGGAGCTCACGCTGATGGGAGAAGGCAGGTCCCAGAGCAAGTGATGAATTCTACCGTTTGAGCAGAGATAACTGAACCTAAGAAAAAAAGGGAACAAGGACTGAGAAAGATGAAATAACTGATACCACAAGAAGGGTGCAACCTGAACTCGAACCCAGTTCTCTTGAATTTGCCTTTCAGGCATGTTTACAATAGCACAGTGCTGCCCTTGCTGGAAACTTCCTAGAAATGTCTCTCTTAGCCTTGGCCGGAGATGACATTGCTAGAGATGCATTAGAGTAAACTGCACTGTGACTTTCAAGAGCTAGGTCCCAGACCGCACTCCAACATCTTCAGTCATGTAATCTCCAGCAAGTACTTCCATCACAACTTGATGTTGTATTTGTAAAGGGGTGTACAAATCAGAGAATGCTAGCATTGTGAGAGATGTTGCAGGAGACCACGTAGTCTGCCCACCACACGAGCCCTGATGCCCTTCCCAATGGAAGAGCTATAGTCTGTATTTGAATACCTCTGAAGATGGAGAACTCACCACCCTCTAGGGAAGCACTGGATATCATTGGTGGCTGTGTGGGAAAGTCTTATTGTCCAGTAAACTGAGATCTACTCTGTGTCCTTGGCCTGTGGTTCTTTGATCCACACCACTCCTGAGTCAACAGAAGTCCTTGCTTGGGAAGGGTCTTCCCTCGTGGGCCCCATGAACCTTCTCTCCTGTCAGTTAGAACCCTTCCTCCTGTCCATCACCTCTCACATGGTTTGCTTTTTGATCTTGCCTGTCTGGACAAGTTCTAGCTTCTTTCTAAATTTTTAAAAATTTCTTTTACCTATTTAAGACAGAGTCAGAGACAGACTAACAGAAATCTTCCATTCACTGATTTTGCTTCCCTGCACCCTCCCCACACACCAAAGACCTGCAACAGCCAAGGCTGGGCCACGACAAAGCCGGAAGCCACATGAGCAGCTGGGACCCACACACTTGACCTGTCCCCCTGCTGCCTCCTAGGGCGCACGTTTGCAGGAAGCTAATGTTGGGAACAGGGCCAGGACTCAAACCCACACACTACAGTATGGGATGCAGGCATCCCAAGCAGCTTACCCACCATACCAAATACAAGCCCTTCACTTCTTCATGACTTCCAAAGCCAACAGCGAAGTCAGAGGGGACTTCTCAGAAGCCCATTGCCAGGAAAGCCCTGCTCCACCCCGTCCTGTGGGTCCTCGCAGGCCAGCACTTGAGCTGCATCTCCTCCCACAGGGCAGAGCTTGTCCCCGGCTTCCTTTGAGACAACAGGGTCTGTTTCACACGTGTTGAGAAGCTGCTTGCATCCAGATTAATCCAAAGCCCGAATCTTACAGCTGTCTTGGTTATACTTCACCTGCCTCAGCTTTGTGTGTTTACTGATTGATTTGAGTCACAGGCAAGTGCTTTGGTTTTGAAATTTTTAAGCACATCAAGACCTAAGAGTCCAGCCATCTCATGTATGTGTGTAGCTATTTTTATTTTCTTTGTGCATTTTTAATTACATAATCTCAATGCACAAATGATGCTGTGAATGAACACTTCACAAGAAAGGAGATACTAATCACTCATAAATGTGTCAAAAGATGCCCACTCTCCTGCCTGACTAGAAAATGAAGATTGACCACCAAATACATAAGAACCAAAAAGTTGGCAAAATTATAGGAAATGTGCATACATATAGAGTCTTAGTGAAAATATAAACAGAATACTCCATAAGAACAGTATAAAAATGCCTACCAAATTACAAATACAATAAATCATAGACATATCATTTAAACCCTTACTGACAATTTTTGGAAATTATTCTAAAAACACACTCAGACATCTGTGAAATTAATTGGGATTAATGACTTGCACTACAACATTGTCTCAAGGGCTGGCATTGAAGTGGGGCAGGTTAGACCATCACCTGTGACCCTGGCATCTGCTATGGGCACTGGTTCATGTCCCATTTGCTCCACTTCCAATCCAGTCCCTAACAAGCTGGAAAAGTATCAGAATTTGGCCAAGTGTCTAATCCCCTGCCATCCACATGGGAAACCCAAATAAAGCTCCTGGCTCCTGGCTTCAGACCAGGCACAGCTCTGGCCCTAAAAACAGTCATTTGGGGAGTGAACCAGCAGATGGAAGATCTGCTTATCTGTCTCGCTCCTCATGTAACTGACTTTTGAATAGATAATGTAAACACACACACGTTTTGGAGCTGGCACAGTGACTCAATAGGCTACCTGCCCACCCTGTGGTGCCAGAATCCCATATGGGCACTGGTTCATGTCCCAGATACTCCACTTCTGATCAAGCTCTCTACTTGTGGCCTGGGAAAGCAGCAGAGGATGGCCCAAGTCCTTGGGACCCTGTACCCATGTGGGAAACCCCGGAGGAGGCTCCTGGATTCCCTGCTTCAGATTAGACAGTCCAATGTGGCCATTTTAGGACTGAATTAGCAGTTGGAAGATATTCTCTTTCTCTCTCTCCTCTCTGCAACTTCACTTTTCAAACAATTATATATATATAATCGTATATATATATAATCGTGTGTGTGTGTATGTGTATATATATATTGTATATATGTGTATATGTATTGTATATATATACACATATATATATACAATTTACAAAAAGAAAAGATTGGATACTACCTAAAAAGATGCCTATAGAAAACTGGCTAAACAGATGAGGGTGCAAGCACACAATTTATGCAAATACTGTAAAGTAGAGGGGCTTTTACCTCCAGCTGTGATCAACTACCTGAGCCTCACTGCGCAAGCATTCAGGAAAGCAAATCGTGAATCGAAGCAAATGTTCTCCCATCTTAGACAGCAGGTAGCAGATGGCTGTGAGCCTTGAGCTCTTCCACAATTCCAGCTTTCCTGCTGAAAAACAGGAACAGCAGCTTATGAAAACTACCAGAACTTACGTAGACGTGAGAGAAACTAAAGTAGCAGCTGGCCATATCACAAACTGCCTTCAATATTCAAAACATCCCATTTGGAGCCTGCAATGCTGACATCCCATAGGGAATTAGTGGGAGACGTGCTTGCTCCACTTCTGATCCGGCTCCTTGCTAATGGCCTGGGAAAACAGCTGAGGACAGCTCGTGTCCTTAGGTCCTTGCACCCATGGGAGAGACCTGGAAGGAGCTCCTAGCTCTTGGCTTTGGGTTGGCACAGCTCTAGTCATTGCAGCCATTGGGGAGCAAACCAGTGAATGAAAGATCTCTCTTTCTTTTTCTCTCTGTAACTCCATCTTTCAAATAAAAAAATAGATCTTTTAAAAGCAAAAGGAAGAAATAGTCTGAAGTACTTAAAAAAATCATGAACAAAATTTGGAGCTAAATGAAAATATAAAAAGGACCAACCGAAATTTTTAATCTAAAAAAATAATACATGTAAAGTTCACTCAATGAACTTTAAAGTAAAAATTTAAAGATTCAACCCATTGAAAGAAAGTACCAGTAAACTTTAAGACAAAATAACAGAAAGCACTCAACACAAAGTAGGAGCCAGGGACTTCAAAACTAAGCAGAAGACACAGTGGTATGCAGGACAATGTAACATATATAATCAGAATTTTAGAATTTGAAAGAGTGGGGGCAATACATAAAGAAATGATTGCACATTTGGTGAGAAGTCCAATCCACAAATCCAAGAAGCTCAATGGATCTCAAACAGAATAAACAGAGAAAATCATATTGAAACATGAAATGAAAAGGCTGCAAATAAATAAGAAAAACTTGAGAGAAACAAAACTAGCAGAAAGCCAGTAAGAAGAACTGCTAGTGGGCAGTGTTGTGGCACACCGGGCTTCAGCAGTGGACTGCACAGCCTGCATCTCAGCTCTGCATACCAGTCCGACTCAGCTGCACCACTCCTGATCCAGCTCCCTGCTAACACCTTGGGGGAAGCAATCAAATACAGCCTAAGTACTTGGGTCCCACCTCCCACATGGGAGACCTAATAAAGTCTCGGCTCCTGTCTTTGGCCTGGACCAATCCTGGACATTAATGCTACATGGGAGTAAACTGGAGGAAAGAAAATCTCTCTGTCTCTGTCTTTCTCTGAAGGTCTGAGTTGCAGATACACAGGAAGGAAGGAAGGAAGGAAGGAAGGAAGGAAGGAAGGAAGGAAGGAAGGAAGGAAGGAAGGAAGGAAGGAAAGAAGGAAGGAAGGAAGGAAAGAAGGAAGGAAGGAAGGAAGGAAGGAAGGAAGGAAGGGAGGGAGGGAAAGAGAAAGAAACAGAGAGAAAGGGAGAAAGAGAAAGAAAGAATGAAAGAAAGAAAGAAAGAAAGAGAGAAAGAAACAAAGAGAAAGGGAGAAAGAGAGAAAGAAAGAAAGAGAAAGGGAGAAAGAAAGAAAGAGAGAAAGAAAGAAAGAAAGAGAGAAAGAAACAAAGAGAAAGGGAGAAAGAGAGAGAGAAAGAAAGAGAGAGAAAGAAACAAAGAAAGAAAGAAAGAAACAAAGAGAAAGGGAGAAAGAAAGAAAGAAAGAAAGAAAGAAAGAAAGAAAGAAAGAAAGAAAGAAAGAAAGAAAGAAAGAAAGAAAGAAAGAAAGAAAGAGAGGAGGGTTGGTTTCAGACCTGCTCAGGTCTGGCCATTGTGGCCACTTGGGGAGTGAATCAGCAAACGGAAGACCTTCCTTTCTGTCTCTCCTCCTCTTTGTATATCTCTTCTAATAAAAATAAATGAAATATTTTTAGAGTAGGTATCTAGCACAGAGGTTAAGCCATTTCCTAAGAGGATTGCAGGCCATATCTGAGAGCCTGAGTTTGAGTCTGACTCCACTTCTTGAATTTCCAAGATAGATGAATGAGGAGACACTGATACAGATCTTACAGGCACTGGAGAGATCATAAAATAAATTTTTAAAAATTCTATGCAACATAATGGCTATAAGCTTCACTTATATGAGATGGAAAAAATCCTGAAAGGACAAACTACCAAAATTGATGCAAGAGAAAGAAAAAACTTGATCTTAAAATTAATTCTATATCAATTAAAGACATTAAGCTCAGGCTAAGAACAAAACCTCTCAGAAAAAAATATATATGGAGCAAGACAATTTCTTCAGTAAATTCTAACAAATTAACACTAATTTTACTAAAAATCTTTTAGGTCATTGGAGATACATCTCAATTCACTCTATACAGTCAACTTTGCGTGAAGACAAAGGAAGCAAGATGCTACAAGAAGAAAATAAGAATGATGTCCTTATGAACATCAACACAAATGTTCTCAGTACATGTTCAAAATCAACTCCAACACTAATTTAAAGGTAATACACCACAATCAAGCGGGATTGCAAAGTTTGCTGAAAATTTGAAAATCAGTAGAATTCACTAAATGAACAGCAAAGAGGAGACACATCATATAATCATCTCAGGGGTCCTGTAAAAGCATTGGCATTGTGACGATGTGGGGGAAAGTCGGTCAGGCAGTGGGAGTTTGGGGAGGAGGTAGGGGAGTCCCAGACTCTGGAATTGCACCATCAAATTCAAAATTTAAATAATAATAAAGTGTTTTTTTAAAAAGCATATGGCAAAATGCAACACACGATGTGATTTTTTAAAAAAGAAGAAACTGCCTCTTGGGAAAGTAAGGAACAGAAAGGAACTTCTTCAGCGTCATCAAGGGTATACATGAAATTTGGCTGCTAACATCAGACACAATGAAATGACTCAAGATTTTCCCCTTGAGGTTAAGAAAAGTACAAGAATCATGTCTTTTAGTTTATCCCGATCATTGCAATTAAGCAATCAGAAGGGAAAGCATTGGAATGGAAAAACCGACCGGTCTCTGCAGGTAACATCATCATTTATGTAGACAAGCTTAATGAATCTACAAGCCATCATGAAAACTGATAAATTACTCGGCAGAGTCACAAAATGCAAAGTTAATACACAGAATCCAATTGTATTAGCAAGAATCACTTAGAATTCAATGTTAAAGAACCACGTAGAATTCAATATTAAAAATTCATTTACTATATCAGCAAAAACACAGACTACTTAAGAACAAGAGTTAAAATGTGTATGACTTCTACATTAAAAGCTAAAGTACATTGCTTAAAAAATAAAATTCCTCAAAGAAGCTAAATAAACCGTGTTTACATTTTGAAAGAGCAAGTGTTGGGACTAATGCTGTAGAGTAAGAGTAAACCTGCCACGTGCAATGCCAGCATCCCATACAGGCACTGCTTTGAGCCCCAGCTGCTCCATGTCTGATCCAGCTCTGCTGGTGCACTCAGGAAGGCAATAGAAGATGGCCCAGGTTCTTGGGCCCTGAATCCACATGGAAGACTTGGAAGAAGCTCCTAGCTTCTGGTTTCAAACCAGCCCAGCTCTAGACCTGCCAGTTTGGGCTATTACAGCCTCTTGGGGAGTGAACCAGCAGCTGGAGGACCTCTGTCTCTCTCTCTCCTTCTGTATTGCTGCCTTTCAAGTAAATAAATAGATCTTTTAAAAAAAAAAATTTGGTATTATTATGGTATTGATTCATTCCAAATTAATTTGTAGTTTTAACACAATCTCATCTAAATCGAAATGTAAATTATTAACATTTATACAGAAATCCAAAGAACTTGAAATTATCAAAGTACTTTTGAACATAATGAATCAAATACAGAAGTTGTATTACTTTCTTGCAATCAGAATAAGGACAGACATATGGGGTCCAGAAATAGATAAGTCTGTAACGTTCAATGATATCCAACACAGGCACTAAGCCAATTCAATAGGAAAATGATTTTTGTTTTTTTGTTTGTTTTTGTTTGTTTTCAGCAAATGACACTGTGAAGAGTGATTATCAACATGGGGGTGGGGGGCAGGAAGAATCTTGGTCAAAAGCCGAGGACGCTTTAAGGAGTTCTGCTCCCACTGAAAGTTCATCCATTGGAGACTCAACCTTTGCTGCTCTGACAAGTGTTTGCCACGGGATTCCTCCTCCCATTCCTCTGCTGGGGCTTCTTCTTGAGCAGCAGCCCCTCCATAGCTCCAGCTTCCCCAGAACAGAGGTGTTTCCTGGTTCCAGAACTTTCTGGGCTGCAGTAACAGCAGCTCTTCCTCTTGTTTATCCAGCTTCCGCTGTGAACAGCTTCCTGTCCCTGCTGATGGCTGCAGTACTTCATTTTACCATTCCTGTTTGGTAAAATGATTGGTCATTTGACCAATCCATGTCACCTGTGTTTCGATTCTTCCCTCTTTTGAAAGTACCTGACAGGACTCCTGTTCTACTGACTAGCCACTGACCATATAGGAGCCATGATCATGTGGTATGTGGGACCCTTGAGATTTGCAGAATAGTGCTTGGCATTGCTTGTTCAGAGTCCACCGTCAGGGCCAATTCTCCACCCATTGTTTTCTGACCCCATCAGTACAATGTCTGCGGCTCCCTGTGGGTATTGGTTTCTGGAGTTCATCTCTGGTGCAGAAACCGAGTGGAGAGGCAAATGTCTCATTCCTCCTCCTAAATGAGATCCTTGTTAGCAGAGCAGCATTTTTCTTACTATGGAGTAGGACCCTGGACAACATGCCCCTTCCTATGAATACATACAACACGCCCTCTGCCCTGCCACTCACTCTCAGCAGCTCAAACCTATCACTGTTTCTCTAACAATTGCACACTCAACATGGTTCAGGCAGAATTTGTATGCTCTTGGGTTCTGTAGAGAGGAGGACATGTGGGTTTTGTCAACAAAAGTGTCCCCTGCCAGGACAAGATGCATAAATCTACATGGCCCAGTGCAAAATAAAAGCAAAGGGCACCTGATTCAAACCAGCGCAAGGCCACAAGAGCAGAGCTTTGAATGGAGTACAGGGCCCTGAGCAAACGGGCAGGTGTGTGCAGAGCCAGCCCTTCCTCCACCTCCTCTCTCATGGCGCCACAGGGCCACACTGCCTGACAGAGACCAGCTAGAAGGACATCATACATGGCTGAACGCCACAGGCAAATCTCCCTGTATGCGCTGTGCATGGACCAGGCTTCTGTGCCGGCGGCAAAAGTGGCTCAATGGCTAATCCCCTTGCAAACATTAGGATCACATGAGGGAGCTGGTTCATGTTCCAGCTGCTCCACTTCCCAGCCAGCTCCCTGCTTGTGACCCGGGAAAACAGAACTTACAGAATCTATTACAACAGATTTTAATGTTAATATTCAAAATAGCCAGAGAACTCCAACAAATCAAAGGGAAAACGGATACAACCCAATAAGAAAGTGTGCAAAAAATATGCATAGGCAATTCAGAGAATAAAAAAGTAAGCTGGTTACAGAAAGAGTTTAGCAGTTACTCTAATAACCGGAGAACTCTAAATAAAAACAATGAAGAATTATTTCCACCCTCCATCAAAATGGACAAAAATAGCGAAGTTTTAAAATGGGGAAGGATGAAGGAAAATAGCCAGTCTCACACATGGTTGACAGAAATGTTAAATTGGCAGCCTTTTGGAAGTACACTTGGGTGCAATCTCAATTTTAAAATAATGTATACTTTGACCCAGAAATTCCACTTTAAAGAAGTTGTCCTATAAATGCTCTTGTGCACCCCAAGATACATGTATAATGACATTAATTGAAGTATTGTTTGAAAGGGTGATTAAAAAAAACAAGATTTGACCATTAGTAAAAATATACTGAGGAAGAAAGTTCATGGACAGATAGAATGAGATTATTACTTTGGTGCAAAAATATTTTGAAATCCTTGCATCTTTTTATAATACTCATTTCCTGAGATATTTTGAAGACTTCTCATAAACACAGATTTCAACATATTTTTGCACTAAAATTAATCCATATTTTAGTGCCATTTTATGAACTTTTATAGTACCTTCATACTGACATGGGAAAATATCAGACATATACAATTAAGAGAATAAGAACATAACAAAAGACCATCTTCGATGCTCCTCCACCCCCAGATTTACTGAACCAGATTAGAGAAAGAGGTAGGGAGAAGCTTGAAATTATTGTTTTTAACTCCCTGTCAGGCAAGTTGCATTCACATCTTAACACTGCCCTGGAAGAACATGGAGATGAGACTTCACAAGGAGCCAGGCTGTGCAGGTCCAGGTTGGCGGGTGTGGAGGTGCAGGTCGGTGGGTGTGTATGGCAGATGGCTACTTTCCCATCCTGATAGTCAAGTCAAACCTAACAGCTGTTGCATCCCTGAATTGGGAGCGAAGTGGCAGGCATAAATCTCCCTCCGTCAGAAGCTCGCCTCCCCCCCAGCTGCAGCAGGTGCACCTGGTTCACAACTTGCTCATCAGAAAAGCAGATTCCACTTCATACAGGAATGTTAATGCCACCTCAGCCAGGTATTTGCAGCTCAGCTTCAGAAGTCCAGTGCTCCAGGCCAAAGTTGACCTTTATGGCTCTGGTACATCATCCTGGCCAAGGATTTCCTGTCGTAAATACTTCTGACATCTTGGCTAACAAGTTGTTGATCTGAACACCATTGGCTGAAACAGAACCTCTGCTTGCCTCTTTGTAGTGGCCTGAACTACGGCTGCAAGTTTTGGATCTGGGGGAAGAAAAGACAAATAGGCCAGGGGAGGGCCTAAGTCCCCTAAGAAAAGTGTCGTTTCTCCCCCAGGACTCCTGGTTTCCAACTGCTATGGTAAACCAAAATGGGGACAAGGGAAAAGAACTGGGTGCAAGTAAGAAGAACTTTCAAAATTAACAGCACAAAATAATGCATAAACCCTGATGCTCACACAGAAGGGTGGAAATTGAGTTCGAGATTCCCGGCTTCAGCCTGGTCCAGCTATGACTGTTGAAACCAATGTATGAGAACGTGTGTGTGTGTGTGTGTGTATTTCTACCTCTCAAATATATACATAATAAACTTTTTGAAAGGAAACATCCAAGCATGTGACTGTTATCACTGGTATTTTCTGGAATATTCATGAAGCTCAACCTGCCCCAAACAGAGGATCATGCACTAGGCCAAGTCTCTAAGGCCGCGGTAGGCCTTGCTCTACCATCATGTATCTAGCAGTGTGGACTTGAGCACTTCTTGAAGCCTCCCCAGCCTTGGTCTGCTGGTGTGCAGGGGCTGGACAGCACCCACACCTGTTCAGCTGGGCTCAGGGCCGTTGGCACAATCCTATCAGACCTGGGCAGTGGTCTCTCAGGTGTTCTCCATGGGGAAGGTTAGCTTGGCATCTTGGCAGAAGGAAGTGCATGCTCCAGGCCACCAAGTATCAGACACAGAGGAAGAGGGTGAGTGGGCACAGAGGGTGAGAGTGCCAAGGGTGAAAGGGGTACAATAACCTACGTCCACTCTGAGACCAGCTGACTTTCACGATGAAATGCATCATCCCAATTTGTTGTCATGAGGATACGCTCACCCACCTGCTGAATGAGGGCCAAATGGACCCAAGGAACAAATGTAGAAAAGTCAAGTTCTGACCTTGAAAAGCCAGCTCTGGAAACAGAGATGTTGGAGAAAGAAGAGGTCCCTTGCATGGCCTCCCATGGCCAGCTCACAGTGGCTCAGGAAAGCCTCTTCCACATTCTTCCCAACTCCACCACCTGTGACATGTTTGCAGCTCAGACCTGGGGGAATGTTTGCACTACAGAAATCTGCAAATACCACAAATCAAGGTACTTTTTATTCTTTTGGATTTTTTTAAATCAGGGAGGAGAGAAACAGAAAACTCTCATCTAATGGTTCATTCCCTAAATGCTTGTGATATCCAGGACTGGACCAGGCAGAAGCCAGGAGTCTGGAACTCCATCTGAGTCTCCTACATGAACGGCAGGGGCTCAAGTACTTGCACCATCGTCTCCTGCCTCCCAGGTGCACATGAGCAGCGAGCTGGATTAGAATCAGACACAGGACTTAAGCCAGGAGATGCTGGTGTCCCACACAGCATCTTCACTGCTGCCCCAAACATCTGCCCCTTTTCTTTCCTCCTCCCTCCTCCCTTCCCTGCTCCCTTCATTTCCTCCCTCCCTTCCTTCCCTCTTTTTCTTTGTGTGTGTGTGCACACAGCAACTTGTGAAACACCTTCCTAGCACATTACTAAGAGGAACTCTAGGTGTTGGGCTGCAGAGGCCACAAGGAAAGCTGAGAGGAGCAGACAGGAACGTTTTTCCCTCCTTTGGCAAGGAGATACCGTTAAAGCCTTCAGCTAGAGATTGCCTTCTTGTAACACCAATGCAAACACACACGCTCCAGTGTCAGATCCTTCTTGTTGGTGCAGATCCTGGCAGGCACTGGTGACGACTCAAGTGGTTGGGCTCTGCCATCCACATGGGAAAACTGCATTGATCTCCCAGCTCCTAGCTTTGTCGTTCCCTCTGGTATTTGGAGAGTGAACTAGCAGATGGGGTCAGGCGGCTGTGCTGAATCAAACAGAATTAGGTGAATCACAGGGTCATTCCCATCCCAAAGGTGCACGCTGGGGATTCCTACCCCCACCTCCACTCCATGTGCTTCGCTTGCCAAGTTCACTTGCTTGCTTGCTTGCTCTCTGTGTCCACACCTATTCAAACAGTCTGATAAAATGCTCCAGGGGGACTTGCTTCCGGATACAGGTCCAAGAAGTGGGTTGGCCCCAAACTCAAAGTTTCAAGCTCCAGCAACAGCAGAGGTGCCTCCAGCCTGACCCCAGAGCCTGAGCCCTCTGCAGCTACTTCATTCAATCCTGATCACCAGGCACTCTGGCACAGGCTACCCTGGCCTGAGGTCTCAACCCCCTGCCCGCATTACCCATCCTGAGGCTCAGTATTTCTGCCCTTCTTTCTGGAGCCTGACCCGATCCACAGAGCTGCCGAGTGGAAATGCAATGCCAAGCAACCTGTGGGGACCATGTATGCTTCAGAACTGCCAAGCTCAGCAGATCCCTAGGGCAAGTGAGCAGAAGGGTTCAGAAATTGCTCACTTTGGGCCTGGTACAGTAGCCTAGTGGCTAAAGTCCTTGCCTTGCATGCCCTGGGATCCCATATGGGTGCAGGTCATATCCTGACTGCCCCATTTCCCATCCTGCTCCCTGCTTGTGGCCTGAGGGGGCAGTCAAGGATGGCCCGAAGCCTTGGGACTTTGTACCCACACAGGATACCTGGAAGAAGCTCCTCCTGGCTCGTAGCTCCTGGCTTCGGATCAGCTCAGTTCCAGCTGTTGCAGCCACTTGGGGAGTGAATCAGCAGATGGAGGATCTTTCTGTCTCTCATCTCTGTAAAATCTGCCTTTCCAATAAAAAGAAGTAAATCTTAAAAGAAAAATAAAAGGCTTACTCAATTCATTTCATCCATTCTTTTTTGTCAGCCTACAGAACTGGAAGCTGCAGAGCAACCCAAGTGCTGGGCAGAGAGCCGCAAGGTTTGGTCTGAGGCCCTGGTTTGGCTTGCATTTTCTTGGGGGGAAAAGGCAGGCACCTCTGGGCCTCAGTTTCCACATCTGCACCCTGGTGGGTGAAGGAGGTGAATAATGTTTCCCACACCCATCCTAGCACACTGTGAGGCACAGGATGCCGGGAGAGGTGGTCTCAAAGCAGGTGCTTCTTGTCTGCAGGTGGACATGGTGTGGGAGACAGCAGTGTCTTCCAGTTCAGACCTGCTTTGTGCCAAATGCTGTCCACACACCTCTCTCACATCCCCAGGGATAAACAGTATCCCTGTCACGGGGGATAACACTGAAGCAGTCCACGCTCTTTCTGGCTTGGAGAAGATCCCCCACCCCTCCAAGCAGTCCAGGTCTGAGGAAACCAGCAGGAAGCAAGCTGCCATCCTTTGGGCATCCACGAAGAGAACAGGCAGCCACGTGCTGCTGCCCACAGCAAGCAGCACCCCTCTGGCCAAAGCGCAGTCTCCTGTGGTCCACACTTGCTCCAGGCTGAAGGACGAAGCCAGAACAGAGCTGCCCTTGGCCATCTCCAGCCCTGTGGCTTGCTATTTGACTTTCGCTGAGTAGCTCACAAAGACGGACAAAAGCTTCCACCTTGAATTCAAGGGCTGCACTGAGGAGCAAGAGGTCTGAATTCAACGGCAGCAATAGTATCAGATTTGCACACTTGGTGTGTATGAACCTGCAGGCCATTCCCAGCACGCTGCTAGATGTTCTGTCTTGTTCATTTGTTTACGATTTGTTTATTTGTTTGGAAGGCAGTTACAGAAAGGGAGAAAAGAGATCTTCCCATCCACTGGTTCACTCCCCCAAAATGGCCACCTAAATCAGGAGCTAGCAATCTTATCCCGGTCTCCCAGGTGAATGGCATGGGCCCAAACATTTGGATTCTCTTCTGCTTTTCTCCAAGGTGCATTAGCAGGAGCTGGGTTGGAAGTGGAACAACCAGGGGTGGAAGTGGTTGCTTATATGGGATGCCAGCCTTGCAGATGGCAGGTTAAACCACTACACTACATTACCAGCTCCCAGAGGCCACGCTCTTGCCACAACAAACATTCCTTGATGTGCTAGGTAAGTTAGACAGCCCATCCACTCCCTGGGCCTGTTTTCCCACCTGTGTATTGTTGGAGTTGGACTTACCGGGACTTTTGCTCGCTATAACAAGCAAGTTCACCTGGGAGAAGGAATGGGGAGGTGGCACCTGGCTGGCCACCAGGACTCAGAATGACTGCTCTATGGAAAAGGGGCCACAGAACCCAGCTGGGCCCAGCCTGGGGTAAGTCCTGCCCAAAAGACAGCATTTCCCAGAAGCCAGACATTTCACTGAGGCCAAAGCTGCTGCTCCTCCAACCTGCCCAGGCCAGCCGCTTGCTGTAGCAACTCCTGAGCTCACAGGCCAGGAATGTCAAATCCTGTCACCAAGCAGCACTGACATCTTCCCCATGGAGGAGCTGCAGGACCTTCTTGGGGGTTTACAGTAACATGCATCACTGCTGCACATGAAAACACCAGCTGAAGTCCCTGGGAGGTGGAGAGGGTCTTACCATCCTGTGCTGTGGGAGACTGGGGTCACTGTAGGTGGGGAACAAAGCACCTGCTCCCTGTTCAGCCAGTGCCATGAGTCCATCCACACCTGAGCCTTACCCAACTCTTCTTCTGGGTCCTCAGAAGGTCACAGAGCCTTGTGCTTCAGTGTGCAAGAGGGCACTCTAGTCTTTTAAAACTGCAACCAGGCCATGGTCACTCATGCCCTTTTCTCTCTCCCAGGAGTCTCAATATGGTTCTCGGGCACATTGCCAGAGCCATGGACTATGTGCATTCCACAAACTCACACTGGACTTCAGCCACCCCAGGACCAGAGCCTGAACCCATCTGTTCCTCCAGGTAGCCTTCCTTCAGTAGTCCAGCCCTCTCCTTCAAAGTCTGTGCTTGAAAACCAAGACTTCCTGCCAACGGGCCCCGTTCACTCGCTTCCCCATGCGTGGTTTGTTCAGAGCCTTACCCAGACTCTCTGCAGTTCAACGCTTGCTCTGAGGATTCCCTGGCCCCCAGCCCCATGCTGGCTTCCTCATGGCTGCCCCATCACTGTGCAGAGACAGAATAAGCTTAGCATGTCAGTTCCACTAACATGGGGGAACAACAGTAGTCTCTCCCAACCCATGCTTTAATTTCCTTCCCCAAGCTTCAGCCCAGCCACACAGCTCGGTCCACACACTGCACACTGTGGTGCCAACAGCTGCAGCTCCCACCCACTCCGGGCAGCCTCAAGCCCTGCGTGACAGGCAAGACCAGCCCAGCAGGGGCTCAGTGAGGGGCCTAGTGGCCTCTTTGTGGTTCCACACAAAACATACTAGAGACCCAGGCAGAGTTTTCCTGAGTTTCCATTTGTGCATCTGCAAAATGGGAGAAGGCAGATGAACAAAGACTTCCTAAAAGGGTTAATCCTAGCTCAGCCACTGAATGGAAGCCTCATGCTGTCCTCTGCGTCCCTAATTCAGTTCCATCCTCAATGACAGCTGTCCTCAACACTGTGGGGTGGGGAGCAGGCTGCCAGGACTTGGTCAAGGAAGAAGAGAAGGGGTCAGCTCTATGGAAGACCCAATCAAGTCTCTTCTTTTTCTTTTCTTTCCCCAAAGTCCTATCTGAGAGTGATTCCTATGAACAGTTTATCTGCCTACCCAGAAAGCCACCCCCAGTGCTCAGCCTGATCTGCCGCGGACTTCAGGGCCTCTGGTTAGGGCTGCCAGGCGTCCTGTCCAGAGGGACATGTCCTGCACTGGCAGGCTGTGCCGTGCTTCCTGCGTGGGTGTCACCCTGCATGCAGACTGAAGCTCATTTGGCTGGACATCCTACATGTGGCTGTGTTGGCTAACTCTGCCAATGCCACTGCTGGGGCTCAGTGCTCCAAGAACGTTGACCTTGTTTGTATGCATGTGTGTAAGTGTATGTGAGTTGTGGCAGGCAGCGGGGAGAGCACGCTCTGTGTGTGTTTAATATACATCTGATGGAGACATGAAAGCTGTAATTCCTGACCCCTTCTCTTGCTCAGGGCCTTCATTTAACCTGAGATTCGTAAACACACCTTGCTGTGACATTTCCCAAAACTGATGCCTTGACTGGGGCAAAAGGTGATCATGTTTCCTGCTTTGCGACTTGTCCTATGAGACAGAACCCTTTCTCTCCTTTTCTGGAAAGTTCTTTCTTGGGTACCCTGCCCCTTGCCCACTCCAGCTTCTGGCATCTGCCCCAAGGGAGTAATATCACACTGACATTCCGCTCACCTGCTGGATCTTAGGAAAATAAGCCATTTCTTGGTGAGTTCAAGGACAGGATGTGGGTACAGACCCTCCTCCCCCATTCCCCCCAGGGGAGTGCCCCTATATTGTTGGTAAGTGCTCCTGAATGTGGGACAGCCAGGTATACAGAAGGTAAGGTTGCTCCCACTCCTGGAGTGATCTCCTCCGAGAGCAAGGGCTGCATGAGGCACAGCTGCCTTCTGTGGTGGCCCTAGGAGTGGGGGTCTCATCTTTAAGCTCCCCTGGCTAGATCTGTTCGCTATCACCTGCTTCTTGGGAGCACCATCGCACTCACCTGGCCTCCATTCTCTCTCCATCCCCACTCACCTCCTGGCATTCTGGCAGGCTGGTCCTCCTCCTTTATGCCCCCTCCAGTCACGGCAACATCCCGCTCCCCAACAGTTCCCTTGACCACTGCCATCCTCAAAGTCCCCCTCCTCTCTGGCATGGCTCACAGGGTCCCAACACGTCACTCCTTAGGACAGCTTGCAGTTGAACTCGCCCTAGGATCAGATGGTGCCTCCACTCAGATCAGTGCTCCTAGGACAGGTTCATGGTGCTGCCACACCCCACATCCAAGTGCCTGAGATCCCATCCCACCTCTGCTTCCAATCCAGCTTCCTGCTAATACAGCTGCAAACAGCAGATGGGAGCTGAGATACTCAGTCCCTGCCACAAGCGCACGAGGCCTGGCTACAGTTCCTAGCTCCTGGCTTTGGCCTGGCATATGGCTGGCTGTCGTAGGCATTTGGAGAGTAAATCAGTGGATAGAAAATATCTCTGTGTGTGTCACTCTGCCTTTCCAAGCAAATAAATAAACCTTTTTGCAAAGGTAAACTCCTTTTCTGTCATTTATCAGCTGTGTGACCTTAAGTAAGACACCAAACCACTCTGAGCTGAATGTCCTCATTTATAAAAGGGGCTACTGGAGTCCCCACCTTCGGGGCTGCTGTCAGGAGGATTAGGGGAGATAATGCATGTGAAGTTCAGAGCCCGGCTCAGAGCGTGTTCTAACTGTGGGCCACGATCACTATCAGTGCTAATACAGAGGCCGTAACGCGATCTTACAGAGACTCCACCTTCCAACGTTCCCCGGGGCCTGGCTTCTCTTTTATGATTTCCCTGATACTAATGTTGTTCCTGCTCTATTTTTATGTTATAATGTGTTTATACTTCATTTGTATTATTAATGAAGTTTAATTATATTCCCTGTGGGCCACCATCAATATATTTTTGCAAAGAGGCAGGGAATGCGGATGCTCAGAGAGACACAACAAAGACAGGCTGTGGTGATGGGGAAGGAGAGACGCAGAAAGGCAGGCTGTGAGGGACCAGGAGAGGGGGACTGTGGGGGGTGCAGGACAGCGCCCACCAGGGCTGGGCACAAGCTCAGCTACGGGGCTCTGCCTGGCAACTGCTGGCACTGCATGTTCTCAAGCCTGTGCAGGGATGGGATTGGAGCTGTGTCAGGAAAAGTGCGGGGGCATTGGAGTGGAAGGAGGGTGATTCGGTGTGGGTGAAGTCCCTTCCTGATGTGGAAGCCCAGGGTTGCCTTGGAGGAGATGGAGATGGGCTCTGAGAGCCCTGGTGCCTGCAGGAAACCCCATGAGGAACACCCCCCATCTTCATTCATGTCTCCAGCACACACACACACACAGATACATATGATGCATTTGTGTACATACACATGCATGTGTACATACATAACCCACACACATGCAGACATATATATACAAAAGAACACTGGCACACATACACACCAATACACATATGCCACCATGCACATGTATACATATGTACATATTAACACATCCGCATGCAATATGCAACTACATATCACACAGCTATCACACATCCATGCACATATAGCCATGTGCATACGTGTGCACCTGTACACAGGCCCATGCACATACAGCTATGTGCATGCCCCATACGTATACATACATGACCACATCTGCCAATACACACACACATACAGAGAGGCCAATAAATACAAATGTGTACAACACACACATCCTTACATACTCAGTACAGATGCATACGTACACCAAGCTCTCATGTACACACGCACCACTCAGACATAGGCACAAACGCTGCTACATGGCCTCATGCGTGCACACACACACATCCCTGTGTGGCCCTGCAGAGAGGGTCTCTCCCATGGCACCTCAGCAGCCCCTTCCTTGGCTGCGCCTGTGACATCTCTAGGTCAGGCTTTGTGCTCACTCCTGCCTGGCCTTTGCCTGCTTCTCAGCTTAGGAAATCAATAGAGAGTGGAGAGAGGAGCTGGGGCTGGCAGCAGGAAAGCCTGTCCAGGGAGCACCAGGTGCTGCCCACTCAGACCCAGGCCACCCTGACCTACCTCACCCAGCCCAGTTAGACGAGTGTGCATCCCCCCGTAGGGCCATCATCTGAGCCATGTGGGGACTGCAGAGCTGGCTCTGCCTCCTCACCCATACCCCTGTGAGCCCCCAGAGCAGCCCAGCCCCACCCTGGCAAAGGCTGCTGATCCTTGCTCCCTCCACCCTCCAGCCCAGGCAAGCACACTACTCATGCAGACTCTGACCGGCTGGCTCCCTTAAAATGGGGTAGGTGATGGAGAGGATATTTCTAACCAAGATGTGGACGATTAAGTGGCACATCAGCAACACCCAAGAAGTATTTTAGGCCAGCAGGTAATAACAGCAGGCTTGTCGGGTGTTTGTTTCCTAAAGAAAGTAAATTCTATTGAGTGTCCTGATATGCCCCAAACTTTCCCCTAATATTTAGGAATCGGCCCTCATCTGGCTTCAAGGTAGCTCCTTGCCAAGGCTGGGACAGGGAAGGTCATGTTAACGGATGGGCCCCAGATGGGCTTCCTGTCCTAAGCCCAGTGCTGGGCCCCAGCAAGCAGAGTCCCTCGCCGTGGCTAAACTGTACTTGCTACGGCTTAATTACACCCGCAGGTCAGCACCTAATTTGCTAAGGGTGCAATCGAGCCGCCTGGGTGCAATTACCTGCCAGGGACACCTCTGCCATGCAGACACCACTGGAGGACACTGAGCCTGCTTGGCTCTGCTCAGAGAGGTTGTGGCCCCACGGCTGGGGGTGCCAGAGCCACATACTCCAACAGCCCAGAGCAGGGGAAGGCAGCTCTGGCCCAGCTGTTAGTGGAAGGAAGCCTCCTTCATGCCAGGAAACTTAGAAAGGTTCCTGGAGGTATTCAAAGAAGGCCTGGAAGGATGGCCCTTCTGCTGGGTCCCTCCTCTGAGGGCCTCCTTGAGGAGGTGGCACAAGGCTGGGACATACTCTGTTCCTGTTCTGCCTAAGCTACTCTGGCCACCCTGGGCTACCGGCCTCTGCCAAGGCCACATTTCCACAGACTCCGCCCTAGGGCGCAGCAAGGGAGGGAGTGGCCAAAGCTGCTGGTATGCGAGGGCAGCGGTGTGGACATGGCCACAAGGCATGCATGGGCCCAGGTGAAGGAACAAAGCCGCCTGCTGAGACCCCTGGAGCTCTGAGGGTGGGAATGCTCAGGTCTGATAGGAGCGGCAGGTCAAGTTTGCGGTTCTCCACAAGAGGAGCTGTCCACGTTCCAGCCATTCCCCGTGCGTGCACACACACGCGCGCGCACACACACACACACACATACATGCGCATACAAGCATGCACACGCAAACCTGCTTGGAAAGGAAACCCCTGCTGTCTCTAGAAAGGGACAGGAGTCCACCGTTTCCTGTTCTCTGTGGGGAGGAGGGCACCAGCAGGTACAGGCACAGGGGTCTGCGCTGTGTCCACACCATCTCCTCAGTCACAGCCTTGGGTAGGATCCACGCAGAGCCCTGTTACCATCTCCTGAGGTCATCAGGAAGACCTCAAGTCACAGCAAGTGAAGGTGTAGACGGCTCGAGTTGAAGGATGGACCCTGGCAGGCAGCATTTAGCCTAGTGGTTAAAATGCCAGCAGAGCCCCCCAGGGCCCATGCTGGGGGACCCAGCTTGGAGTCCAGGCTCTGCTCCCAGTTCTAGCGTCTTGCTCATGTGCCCCCTGTGAGGCAGTAGCCGACGCCTCAAGGTCTGGGATGCTGCCACCCACATGAGAGGTCTGGATAAAGCTCCCAGTTCCTGGCTTCAGTCTGAGCCAGACTGTTACGGGTATGTGGGCACTAAACTAGTGAAAGGCATCTCTCTATCTCAGTGCTTACCTCTCTCTGCTTCTCAAATAAATAACACAGACAAGGGGTTCAGGCAGTCTTGGATTCACGTCCCAACCCGGGACAAACGTATCATCATGCCTCATAAACCTCAGGATCCACACCTGTTCAATGCACTTTTTTTTTTTAATAGAACTTCCTCATGGAGTTGCTGTAAGGATGAAGTGAACTAATGCCCTGTTCCCAATAGCCTGCGCCATCAGGAACAGGGAAGCATGCCAGCTTCATGATGGGCATTGAGGTACAAAAGGCTAACCTGCTACCTGGGATGCCTGCATCCTACCAAAAAAAAAAAAAAAAAAAAAAAGACTTGAGCTGGAGTCCTGCCGCCACTTATTTCCAGCCCAGCTTCCTGCTGATGCACACACACCATGGAGGCAATAGAGTACGACGCCCACATACTTCAGTCCCTGTCCCCCACACAGCAGACCTGGATGGAGCGCCTGGCTCCTGGTTTCAATCTGGTCTGGCTCTAGCTGTTGTAAGCATTTGGGGAGTGAACCAGTAAATGAAAGATCACTCCGCTTTCTCTGTCTTGGCCATTTTGCTCTTCCAATATGTAAAAACAAACACATATATATTCATAAAGATTTATTTATTTTCAGTTGAAAGGCAGAATTAAGGAGAGAGAGAAGCAGAGACAAGGAGATCTTCCATCCACTGGCTCACTCCTCAAAGGCCTGCAACAGCTAAAGCTGGACCAGCATGAAGCCAGGACCTACAGCTTCTTCCAGGTCTCCCACATGGGGTTCAAGCACCAAAGCACTTGGGTCATCTTCAGCTGCTTTCCCAGACACCCTAACAGGGAGTTGAACAGGAAGTAGAGCATCCAGAACTCAAATCAATGTTGTAACGGCATGCCAACACTGCAGCTAGAGGCTTACTATGCACAGGAGTCACTGAAAAAATTAAAGAATATTTACAGTCATTCATTTTGGTTCAGGTCTTCCTCCTACCTTTGAGGTATATGTATTTTTATCCTAAGCATTTGTTGTTTTAGAGAATGTTACTGAAAACTTCTGAGAATATCTTGTTAAATAAGATTCAGACAACCTGTTAATTCTGCTGTCGGCTGGACTTCTAGGAGCTGGGCAAAATGTGCAGCCTCACTGGGCTGCGTCTCACAGGATAACCCCCTTCCCCGGATCCAGAGCTAGGGTGTCTGGTTTCCTTGGATCCAGGGTTCAGCTTTCAGCACCTGAGTGCTCACCCCCTAAATCCATGGATCACCTGCATCACACAGGCAAGAGAATGAATAGGAATGTTGCTGCTGTGGTTACATCTTTCAAATGATCCCTAACGATTCCGGTATATCTTAACCATGGAGTTGGAGATTGCTTCAAAATAGCCTGAGAGGGGAAGGGGGAATAGGTTGACCTTGAGCTGACCACGGCACTGGCTTTCCAAGGTGGTTACAACCAAAGACCCCCAGGTAGGTGGTGGAAACCCAGAAATCCACATTCTCACAATTTCAGATGCTGAAAGCTCAAGATCAAGTTGATAGCAGGCTTGGTCCTAGTGGTGGAAGGATCTCTCCCAGGCCTTAGAGTGTACTTGGCTTTCTTCATGCCCTCAATTGTCTGTGTCAAATTCCCTCTCCTTGTAAGCTCCCCAGTCATCGGGAGTCAGAACCCTTAGTGACTTGATTACCTCCCATAAAGACCCAGTCTCCCAGTAAGGTCACACTCAGCACCACTGACGGGAGGATTTGGAATCCAGAGAGCTCAGTGCACCTGTGACACAGCTACCACACACGGGGACTAGACGCAGTATACTCTTCCTGCCTTGCTTGTGTATAAACCCACAAGTGTTCAGGAAGAATGGCAATGCTTCAAACAACTGTCATACCCCAGGACTGAATTCCAGGAAGAGAGGTCTTCTTCCTCCAGGTGAAGAAAAACTCTGCAACTCGAAGCTGCCTCTGAAGAGACAGGGCAACTTCAGGAAATGGTGAGCTTCTTGGCATGAGAAGTGCCCACAGCCAGGCCACCCAGCCACCAGCAGAATCCCTTCTAACAAGGAAGCTGGGCTGGCCAACTTCTAGCCAAGTCAGCTTGCACTGCGGGAACAGCAGTGCAGTGGCTGGAACAAGGATTGGAAGAGGGCTGATTCTAAGAAGACCACTTAGATCCTGGCCCACCACCAGGGAGGTGCTAAAAAAGACTGCGCCGCTACGGAACCTATGGTGGCAAGTTCCTTCTTTGCCCTCCAAGGAGGACTGAGCGCAAGTGTTAAGCAATGCACACGCCTACATCTATTCCTTCCACATTAATGTTACTCTAGGCACAGCTATTTTGCTTTTATCAATTAGCCTGTCTTACAGATTGTTCCATTTTAAAAACACGAAGTATCCCTCATTCTTTCTGGCCACTGCAGAATACGCCATCTTGAAGGAAATCACTTTACCAACCCCCTACAAATGGACACTCAAGTGGCTTCAAAGAGAGCAGTGTTCGGGAACGGGAGTTTAAGCTGCTGCCCACAATACCACACCCCATACCCGAGGGGCAGTTTGAGTCCCAGCCGCTCCACTGTCAATCCAGTTTCCTGTGAATGTACCTGAAAAGGCATGAGATGGTAATCCAAGTACATGGGTCCTGACACTCATGTGGGAGACAGCTGGAGTTCTAATCTGGGTTCAGCCTGGCTCAACACAGGGCGTTACATGTGAAGCGAACCAGCAGATGTAAGAGTCACACGTCTCTCTCTGTCTCTGTGTCTCTCTCTCTTTCCCCATCTCTCTTACCACTCTGCTTTTCAAATAAATTAACTGAATAAAACTTTGAAAAAAAAAGTCCCTTCAAAGCTTTTCCCACAGCAAAGAATACTTACTAATTAATATGACACACATATCACTTCACATATGAATAAGTGCAAGCATACTTCAAGAGGATCACAAAATACGGAACTGAAAGATAAATTTATTTTGGTGCAAAAAAAAAATTAAAATGCCTGCTTCTGCAGGGCCTTCAAAAAGTTCAGAAAAAATGTGCATGATGCAAATCCCTGAACAGATTTCAAAATCACCTATGCCAAAATACATTTATCTTTTAGGTCCATTTTTCCATGAGCTTTTTGAAGAATCTCCACATATGTAACAAATCCCTGTATTGTGTTAAGGCACAGGGGACACAGAGGGGAAGGGCTCTGAATCTACCTGGACATGCTGTCTCCCCAGCCCCAAGCGAGCAGGCACAGCCCAAGCTGTGCAATAAAAACCACAATCAGAAGGCAGCAGAAAGGACATGGGCTCCCAGTGGGACCGTGGCAGGTTCTATCTCTTTCTTAGAGACCTGGTGCCTGTCACTGGTAGGCGACAACAAGTCAAAGGGCCAGAGAGAACAGGGGGGCCCTCTCTTGTGCAGCATCCTACCAGTCTACCCTAGAAAGAGAGGGCAGAGAACGGGAGGGTGGAAAGAAGGCTCTGGGCCACTGGGTGCTGTCTGCAGTGCACCAGCGTACGGCAGCCATTTCCAGCACAAGCACACTGGATGTGCCTAACCGACCACCTGACCCCGGGGCCAGCAGGGGTAGGAGGTAGGGGCTTCTGAAGGAAGCCTGCGATCTAATGCAGGAGTCCAGGCCTGGCTGACTTCTCTGGAGTCCTGAATCAGCAGCCCCTTGTAGGTTGTTTTTGGGGGAATTACATAAGCACCTCGTGCCACACGTATATTATCTTCCTCTTCCTTCCTGAGGCTGGCCTGTAATATATTCTAAACCTACCTGCCTCATTCGCTGTGAAAGCTCAGAGAGGCGGGCTCTATGAAGTGCTCTGGCTTTTCCTCCCCAGCCTCAGCAGTGGACACTCCCCTAGGCCCAATACCCGGGTCCCTGGAGCTGCCCTCAGACATCCAGGAGGGCAAGTGACATCTGAATTAACATGGCATCATTTACTCAACAAAGTGGCCCCGCCACTTGAAGTGATCTGCAGCATCAGATGCCACTTGCGTGTTTCGTAGAAGTGCATCACTGCGTCGTTTAGCGTGCAGGACCAGGAAGCAGAGAGGGAGGTGGAGTGCACCCTTGCAGAGGGAGACAGGGTGGGCCGGCGGCATTGCTGTGCCCAGTGAGGCAAGTGAGACAGGAGACACAGAGAAGCCGGTTGCACCCCTACCCCAACACCCACACACCCGAGATTCCCACCAACATCCTCCTGGCAGAGGGCGGGTGGGGTAGAGAATCTCAACACTGCCTCCAACACAGAGACACACACACACGCACTTGTATGTTCCTTCTCACACTCACAACACTCACATACACAGGTGTGCTCTCAGCAAACGCACCTGTGCTCACGGGAACACTGGTGTCTCTGCCGGGTGCACGCAGGAGGAGCAAATGCTCAGAGCAACGTCCATTCTCCACAGTGCAGGCATCTTCGGGATTCTTCACTAGCAAAGCCCCTGACACGTGAACTCGCACACCAAGCGGGAGTTGGTGAGGTACAGACTGGGCACTGCAGGGCAAGGCTAGCTAGGGGTGAGGGCAGAAGCAGGCCACTCAAAACCAGGTCACCTTCCCCAAAAGCCACAGGGTCACCATCCACACAAGAAGAGACTGCCGGCCCCCAGAGCTATGTGGAAACCGAGTCACATATGGATGTGCTCACTGGTTCAAAGTTGCACCCTGCAGGGACAGACAACGGGCCAGCCAGGAAGGCGTGGGCAAAGTGTCTGACTGCCCCCAGGTCCCAGGTTCTCATCTCCCTCTCAGAGATCCACACCCTCACCCCCTAACTCCCCCACCCCCACCTGAGTTGATGACCACTCCATCCACTACCCCAAGCCCTGTAGCCCTCAGAAGGGCCTGAGCCCCAAGGAACCCTCCCTCAAGACCAGTCAGCATCCCCAGTAACTGACTCCAGATGTCCCCTCTCATTTGACCCAGGAAGAGGTCAGTTCCAGCTGACGGCAGAGGCTGGGTGCTATGGGAACATCAGAGTGGGCAGCAAGAGGCCCAGGCCTTGCCTACTCCGCAGTGGGTGTGCAGGTGCCCGGGGACAAGAAGGCTCCCATCTCCCAGGACCCCTGCGGGGAGGGGGAAACTCCTGGAAGCTGCTGCCAGAGGGGCTTCATCCAGAGCAGAGCCTCTGCCAAGGCCAAACTGCCGCGGGTCGAGGAAGCTTTAAATAAAAAAAAAAAAAATAGCTCAGAAGGGCGCAGACCATAAACTTTCCTACCTTCGGAAGTAGGGGAACTACGAGCAAGAGGCTCACCCGCCGGCCGACTTCAGGAAGTGCAGGATGGGAAGGTGACCCCAGCGGTTCACCAGGGGCGCTGCTGACCTGGGGGTGGGAGGAAGGTAGTGTCCAGGAGAGGGGACCCTCCTCCTCGGTGCTGACTCCTCCAGTTTGGGGGAGAAAAGGGAGAGGGGCGTCCACATTCCCTGGGGAGCACAGCCCTGCGAAGTGACCCGGTTTCAGAATGAAATTGAGCTGCCATTTTCATCTCCTTCCCAAATGTCAGCAGCGTTAGATCAGATTAGGAACTAATCTCTTGCCAAAATTCATTTCCGAACAAGAGCTGGCTGTGGGAGGGCGGGGTGGTTTGTTGTCGGTTTCCGCTTTCCCCGCCCTTTCTCTCTCCTGTGCTGGGGTGGGGGCGAGGATCCAGGTCCTAACCCGCCGCCCTGAGGCTCTTGGGGGACCAGAGCTTAGGAGCCGGGATCGGCGACGCCTCCGGGGCGCCGAAGGAAGCCTGCCGAGGGAGTGGGCATGCAGCCCTTGTCCCGCGTTACGTGCCTCCCGGAACCTTTCCGCGTGTCTTCGGTCCTTGGGCGGCCCTGCGACCCCGGGGGGCGCGCACCGGGCGTCCTTTCAGGGCTGGGCTACAGAAATAGAGAGCCAGGGCGGGCGGGGACCCGAGGGGCGCGTGCTCCCTGCGAGGCTAAGGTCCCTCCTCAGCCTGCATAGCCCCCGACCACCACCACGTCCCCAGTCTCCGGTGCTGTGGGCTGCGATAGTAAATGAAAAATGAAAAGCAGTGGCAAACTAGAGAGTAGGAAAAGGGGGAAATAATCTCCGGGGCGACCTGGCCAGTACCTTGTACAAGGCCTCATTTGACAAGTGACCAGAACTCAGCCACTGGCCTGAATGCATAATTACTCCCAAGTGAAAATTCCCCCATCTAATTTGATATTTGGTTCTTTGCAGAAGCTATAGCCTTCGTAAATAATATACAAAGTAAGAAACCTAATCCCGCCTGCTAGAATGTTTAATTCATCATTATGCGAGCTAATTGGAAGGTGATTATATGGTAATTGCTCATTAGTGGTGTATATTTATCGCTGTACCTTATGTCAAGGCCATGGGAATTGTGTGGAGTCTGTTCTCTCATTTCAAGGATCAGTTTCAGAAGCAGGAGTGAAACAGGCAAGATCAAGTTCTTCCTGACGTCAGGGTCCAGCCAGAGCTGTGCAGACACGGCCTATATATAGGGCCTGGAGCCGGCTGGGGGCAGGGGCCCGCCTGGGGCCAGGCTGTGCCTGGCGATCTGGAAGGTTGAGGGCAGCCAGGCCACTGCCAGGCCAAGCCAGTCCGATCCTCTTTTGCCAACGGTAACCCCATTCCCTTGGCAGGCACTTCTGGGGGCGCCCAGGTGCGTGGAGGAGGTGCCTCAGGCAGGTGGGCAGGTGTGTGTGAAGGGGCGGTGAAAGTGGGGGTGGAGAAGGGTCGGTGAGGCTTAACTTGAAGATCTGGGTGGGAGATAGGATGCGGAAGGTGAGGTCTGAGTAGGAGGAAGGAGGTGAAATTTACTGTGGTGGAGACCTGGCCTTCCTCTCCTCTGATCCCTGAAGGGTGGGCAACTCCCAACTTCCTTCCTGCTAGAGAGAGAGAGAGAGAGAAAAGAGAGAGAAAGAAACTCAATCCTCCCACACAGTTAAGTGTGGCGCTGGCTCTCAGTGCGCAGTTGATACCTAGGGAGAAAAAGCCAACCTCTCTCAGGAAGAAGGGAGCCAGGGTGAATGAACTCAAAGCCCCAAGAACCGCAGGATGTGAGCTCAGCCATAGCCTCAAGATCAGTGCCTGGAATGGAAATTTAGGAAAGTGCAGGAAGGCGAGTGTGAAATCCCGAGGGCTCAGAGGGCTTGCTGGAAACCCGTCTGCAGGTGGAGGTGGGAGTAGCGAGGCAGGGCACCTCTGGCAACCCCGAGGGCAGGGCCCCACCCCGAAGACCAGCCTCCGGGCGAGTCTTTGCACGTGGCTGGGATCTCCGCCGCCTGCCTCTGGCGCCCCCTTGGAGGAGCGCGACGCGCCTTTGCCCTACCGCGACCCTAGTCCAGGGCGCCCTTACTTGCAGCCCTGGGGCTTTCCCAAGCACCCCCGCCGGGCAACAGCCACCGAGGAACAAAAGGCCAATTAGATGCCGGGGTGAGACTGATGAATGGACCTTTCGCTTTCGAGCGTGGCAGCGCCTCGGGTTTCCTGTCGCTCGGGGTCGCACCAAGAGAAGCAGTCTCCCAGCGCAGGGTCACGACAGGGGTCACAGGGTTCTCAAAACTCCCGCTTCCCCCTCCACCTCTCGCTACGGCGCTGATTGCGGGTCCGGAGCCGGACGAGGGACTGCGACTAGACATCCAGGCCCTTTGGCTCAGCGGTTGGTAGGCCCGTGGCTACTTCGAGGCAGCCCCCAAATAAATCAAGTTAAATACTGGCGTCTAAAAGGGCTGCCCAGGAAAACGCGCACTTTCAAAAGGCAACGAAAAGAAAAACCCGCTGCCGTTTGCCCAACTCCGCGGCTGGCGTTGGCGCTCGCGGGACACCACACCAACGCCAGCATCCTCGCTAGACACAGGTGCGCCCTGATCCCAAACCACACACATGCCACCGCAGTGTTGGCCCGGACGCACATCACAGGAACCGCTCACACATTAGTGCCCCCTCACAGGCCACGTAACAGCGGGCCACCCCCATCCTCTGAGACGGGTAACTGAGCTGGCGGACACAGCCTAGCACACACAAGTACTTCCTGGGCCGCATTTCCACATCCTGCTGGGCACTCCTGCACAGCCTCGCAACTGCAAGTTCTTGCCTTTAACGCAAAAAAACAATCACGGTGCCCTAACAGAGCGAGAGGACAGCTTAACCTGCGCAGTCTGTGCAAGGCACAGCGGTCGCTCAGCTTCGGAGCAAACACACAGTCCCGAAGCCCTGGCTGAGAACCACTGTGACAGCTCGATGCACACAAGCAACTACCGAGAACCGTTGCGCTCACCCGGGTTCACACACATATTCGCTGACCCGCACCCGACACCAACTTGCAGCTGCCCACTCGGGGGTAGCCTGGCTCAACCCCCCACCCACCTCCACCCTTGCCAAAAAGGGACGGCCCCGCAGGTACCCGGCCTTCGAACCACCAGAGTCCCTCCCCAACCGGCTTGCGGATCCGTGACTTTGTTTGCAGCGACTTGAGGCGGAGAACGGCTGGAGCCGGCGTTTCAAAGCCGCGCGCAGGCCCGAGCTCTCTTTCTGCCAGGCCTGCTTGGCGCGCCTCTCTCCGACTGCCACAATCCGCCCCTCGCACAAAAGTGGCCCGGCAGGTTCCCCGGAACAGCCAACGCGCCCGCTCTGGCTTGGCTGGGCAGCCCTTGGGGGGGGGGGGTGACAGCACCCGATACCCAGAGGCAGGGGCAGGAGGGAGCAGCTATCGGGAGAGCCTGCTCGCACCGCCTGAGTTTCCGGCGCCTTCGTGTAGACGCAGGGTCCCGGTGGAGAAACGCACCAGGAATCCTTGTGTGCTCGGGAGGGGAGCCGTAACCACGGCACTCCTGCGCATCGTTACCCCTTAAAACCAGCTCTGAGCGACGCAAACTCTCCTTCCCAGGGCGCTGACTTTGCCTGGAATGGGGGTGTGCGGGGGGGGGGGGGCGGTGAGGGGTAAACACGGAGAAAGCGCGGAAGTGGAGCCTCAAGGCGGATCAAACTCTAAATCTGCCGCCCTATCCTGGGTCACGGGCAGGACGCATTGCGTTCAGTGCGTCGTGTGCTGAGAGGGACGCAGTCTGACCGGTATGTCCCCACTGCCAGGGGCACCCAGGCTTGACAGCCATGTGACGCGAGGGGGCACGCGGCTCCCACAAAGCCCTGCCTGGAGCACTCCAGCCTAGTAAACGCGCGCGCCCAGGGACGAAGCCGCGGGGCACACGCGTCCCGCGCACCGTGGCCCGCGCGCCCCACACCCAGATAGTCATCGTGGGATGGCATCTCGCAAATATTTATATTCCTCGGCACCATGGCAGCCCGCGTGCACATTAGACGCTCTAATCCTGCCACTTTAAATAGATGAATTAATAAAGCAAACGAGCGGCTAATAAGCTGACCGTCCGGCCTTTTTGAGGCGGGGGAAGGACTCGAAAGTGCGCCAAATTTGTTTGCAGTGGATCAAGGCGAGCCGCCTCTGCTTCACTTTCTTTATCTTAATTCCGACTTGAAAAGATATAATTATCTAGTTTGAACAGAGCTGGTATCAAATCCTTCTTTGGGCCGGGAAGGGGGGCGTTGGAGTGGATTGCAGCGCTCTGAGCCGCGGTGCAGCCCGAGATAGCGCGTAATGAAGATGTGGAGGCCTGAGATACAAAGGGCATTAACCTCATTAGCATGAAACCTTTTCTTCTTACCATTGTGGGACCCTTTCAGCCGCCTAATCCCCCCGATTTTCAAAGCTTGGTTTGTAATAAAGCTTTTAGTTTTTTTTTTTTCCTCAAAGCTGATAGTATTCTCTGATGATTTTATTGCTGTTACACTACATAGGACATTTACTTCCCCCCAAAATTCCTCATCACCTCCCCCTCTTTTCTTGTGTTTGAAGGGGAAGTTTAAAAATATATATGGTTCCTACAGAAGTTAGGCTTATATCAAGATCATTTTTCCCCTGGAAAAGCCAGTCCAAATTGTATTGGGACAGGTTTCCAAGTGCAAGCATTTGGGGCTGTGAAAGATGTTGGAAAGAAAAGGTGACTTGGACTTGGGTAGGCAGACTTGGGTAAGCAAAGGAAAGGGCTATGCAGAGACTACAGGGTAGCTAGCAGCCACTGGGGCTTGTGCTGCTGCAGAGGCGGCTGAAGGTTTGGGGCACCTGGCCCAAGCACCTGTCACTGTGGGAGACAGACTTGGGTCTCCTCAAGGGCCAGCCACTCTTGCCCTGAAGCAGAGCGTCCCCCCACAAAACACACACCTCACACCTTCTAGAGGGGTTTGCATGAAAATGCGCTGGGAGTTGGTAGGGTCTGCAGAGGGACAGGGACTGGGAGGAAGAGGGGCAGAGAGGCAGCAATGGGGGAGGAGAGGGAGAGAGACAGAGAATGAATTCTACATTAGAGGAGGGCAGGAAAACAAGAAAGAAAAAAATTTCCATAGTGCCCTATAGTCCCCACACGTGCACAGAATGTCTAATCTTAACTTTTCAAGGCAGGATGCTAACAAAGCTTGTATTTTTGCCCTGCATTGTAACTTGGCCTTATCACAGTGTAAAGGGTGGGGAGATTGTCCTAAATTATGTCCAGGCAGCCCCCCTGGATCTGTGGATTAAGAGATTAAAGGAGACCACTGGGCAAGGCCTCCTCTTTCCCCTTCATATTCCTGGTATGATAATTGCTTAAACTGATTTGCACTTTCACAAAAGCTTGCAGGACGCTTTGTAGCTGGACCGAACAGACGAGGTTTCTCTATCAATGGAAATAAAACTGATTAATGCGGCCTATCAGGATAAGAAGCAAATGAAGCATGCAAAAACAACCTCATACCCCCAAAAGGGGGAAGGAGGAGCAAAGAAAGCAAAGTTGCCTCCAGGACCGGTTACAACTTTTTCTTTAACATTAAAATTCAGACTTGAGGGTTTCTCAGAAAGCTTGCCTTATAAGGCTGCTGGGCACTGGGATTCGTCCCATCACCTACAGAAGAAGATGGAGCAGAGAGAGAGAGAGAGAGAAAGAGAGAGATTAGGAACGGGGCAGAGAGAAGAGGGGTGAGTTGTATTTTGAGGTTTGAAGTCAACAACAAAGTTTAGAAGGTCCCAGGATTCTGATTCTACTGTTTTCTTCAACTGGGGCAGGGAGGGGGCAAGAAATATTCCTCAAGACATAACCATAGTTCCAGATGAAAAAAACAACAGAGGTTAAGAGACAAATAAGCATTTTAAACCTAAAGTTCAAAGGAAACGCCTTCTGTAGGGCAAACCGTGGGCAAAGGTCTGGCTACAAAACCAAAACTTTCCTCCCTTCTGTTTTATAAAGGACTAGTCCTAACTCCCTTCCTTCTCCACCCTCCTCTCTCTTAAAACACCCAAGAATCCAGTCTGGTCATTTTGGGGGTGGGTAAGGGGTAGAGTTTCTTAAGCTTAGTCTGGGAAGAATCATATCCAAATGATAGAATACTCTTTAAAAAAAATCCATCTCAGTTTCCCAAGACAACTACTCTGAGGGCATATTGATAAATCTTTATTGACAAAATATTGACATTGACATACTTCTTGGAAGTATATAGTGTGTTAGAATTCTAACAAATTAACACAAAACACAAAAATATTTACATTCTGGTATAGAAGACATTAAGGAAGCATTTGTCACTCTTTAGTAAGTCTATGACCTCAGAATAGGAACTCAGTGCTTGAAAACTTGTTGCCGCCTCTACCTACAGTCCTCCGGTTTTTGCAATACAATTCGGAATGGCCACGGCGATGAATGGTTGAACTCTGCCAATTTCTCCAACCACTAAAACGAGTTTACTTCGGGGTGTTTAGCCTCAGGATGTTAGGAAAGGGAATGTCCAAGAAACAGAATTTAGATTTTGTTTATTCCGGCACAAGTCCTGACTCTCAGGGCACCCTCCCCTGCCACCCTAACCCCCTGACCCGCTCCCCACCTCGCTCTCTCTCTCTGGAAGAGGATCACTATCGCTGAGCCTACTTCGTTTAGCTTGCACAATCACTTGGACATCAGAAGGTATCAAAAAGTGTTTACAGACTGCACATTTCTCAGAAAGAAAATCAAAATAAGAAGCACACAGAACCTGTCTTTAAAAGGAAACAAAATTACAATCCATTTTGTCTTTAGACACCATTCGCCCAACAACTGCTACATGCAATTCAAGTTTTTGAAACAGGTGTAGGATGGGGTCAGCTATGGAATTTTGCTTGTTATTACTAATTTTTTTTTTTTTAAATTGGGGAGACAACACTGCCAAGTGCAAAACAAAAAGTCCTGTGCCTGGCTGGGTTGTTTATTTGCTTTTACCATTACTATCGTCATTTTCGTCATTTTTTTTAAGTAGACTGCAATAAACGGAATACCTGCCAATCATCTTGTCTCACTGGTTTGGCATTTGACTGACAACTACCCCGAGTCAGAGCATTCAGCTTTGCCACATTCGGATCTCTCTCTTTCTTTCTCTCTCTTTCTCTCTCTTCCACCCCCCTACCCACCCCGTCTCTCTGTCTCTCTCACTCACTCACTCACTCAGCTGCCTCTTTAGACGAGGGTCGCATGTTGATGAAGGAGACTCCATCCTCTGCCATCTCAGCACGGCCTCGCCGAGGATTAGGGACCCAGCGACCTCGCGGTCCGGAGTCTGCGAAGTGCCTGGGTGCTTGTCCAGCCCCTCTCCCTTTCCCGATGAACGTGTGTGTTTTGTTTTTTGTTTTGTTTTGTTTTGTTTTGTCTTGTAGGGTTTTCGTTCTTCCCTTCCATTCCCTGTCGTCCATTTCCGTGGGGTTTGGTTTGGGTTTTCAATCGTCCGAGGTCACATCTATTTCCTCCGGACTCGCCTGCTTGGTGGCGATCCTCCACCGGTTAATGTGGTGTGTCCCTTTTTTCTTTTGCTGAGAATCTGAGCCTTCTTCCTCCAGTTTCTGCCTTTTGAACTTCGTCCTCCGATTCTGAAACCATACTTTGACCTGCAAGCAGAACACGGGCAGACCATGCCATGAGGTTCTTCCCCAAGGACCCTGCCTTGGCCCTGGCCCCTTGTCCTGACTGCACAGCCTAACGGCCATTTCTGGGTAGAGGAGGAGCTGCCTTTCCTTCTGGGCCCTTTTGGGGAGTCTCACCTAGGATTTCCAGGGCTCTAGGGCCCAGCATGAGTTTTTGGAAAGGCCTATCCAGGACGCACATATCCTGCTGAGAAGCCGAAGTCTGGCAAGACTGGGGGAACCCCCTACTAGAGCAACAAGTTAAGGAGAAAAAAAGAGAAAACCGGTCCTAACCCAGCCCAGCAAGTGATGCCAGGCAGACCTCTAGCCGGCTGCTGCTGCTTCCCACCTGGCCCAACGTGCTTTCCATTTTCCGGACATCTGGGTAGCATTGCCTACAGACAGCGCCTCCTCTCCTAGGCTGGCCCCGAGTGGAGATGCAGGGTCTGCTTAAGCTCGGGTATCTGGTCTGGGGACAGTGAGATAGGTGTTTGTTGGACCCCTGGTGATGGATTGTGGGTCTCCAATCAGCGACCACAAAGTAGAGGACGGGTCCCAGGGTGGGTGAGGGGGACAGAACTGGGTGCGTTTCCCAAACTGACGCCCCAACAACACACACCCATCTCTCCTTCATTTTTCAGCCCCTGAGATCCAGTTCACTCTACTCGTTCCTTTAAAAGTTCCGGCAGACACCAATCCCCCCAAAGTGCTCCTTGCAAAAGCCGCGCAGGGACAAGGCTGAGCTTAATTTGCTTTGAGTTTGCTAATTGAGGAGGAGGATGGTTCATTTCTCCCCGGCGCTCGCCCAAGGCGCGCGTCGGCGCGCTCAGGGCTTGACACGCACACAAAAGCTCCGGGGCAGCTTGGGCAGCGAGGGGGACAAAGACCACCGCCACCACCACCACCACCACCCCGACGGCTCCGGGAGACACCAATCCGTCCGCGCCTGCCGCGGGGCCCCGAGCAAACTCAGGCCCAGATCGGTCCCATCCGGGGCGGGAAGGAAAACGGGGATATCTTAAAAGCCTGGACATTTTGCGCTTCCCGGGTAGAAGGGGCGAAGTTACAACTTAATCTGCCTGAAGACATTACTGTTTTCTGGGAACTCTGACCCCGCCAGCAGCTCTGCATACAGTAGCGTCTACTGTACCCTGCGCCTCCTTCCCGCCCCGGGTTCCAGCCCATGCCCGCCCGCTGGGGACCTGCTGCGCGGGAAGCTGCTCCCCTCCCCTCAGCAGGCCCTTTCTGCAGCCTTCCAGTTTTATTTCTCGGATTTCGGCTGCGCCGCGGATGCCCAGCCTCCGCACCGTCAGATTCTCCCATTCCCTTAAGGGCCTCCAGGCGCTCAGAACCCTTAGTTGACTGCTTGCTCTGCCTCGGCCGCCAATGCGGGGCTGCCCTGGTATGCATTCTGCCTTCGAACCCATGCCTCTCACCACAAGGTCCTTTGCATTAAAGTGCAGAAGTTCTAGGCCGGGCGCTATGGAGCCAGCCCGGCCGAGCTGATGAAGCGAGTCGGGGCTTCCTGCACAACTTGGGCGACGTGGCGTGGCCCTGGCACTGCCCTCAAAGACCTCCAAACTTAGAAAACCAGAGGGCAAGCGTGGATCCAGCTACCCGGCCCTTTGCCGAAGGCCCTCGTAGGGCTGCGTGCTTGTTCGGATGCTGGGGGCCAGCTGCACTGGCCAGTAGATTTGAAGCAGGGGGCTTCCGCCTGCCGGGACCGTGGCATCTGGACCGCACCCACCTGAGTTTCCGTGAGGCTGAGGCTGTGCGCCAGCTGCTTCCTTTCGGCGCCCACCACGTAGTGATTCTTCTCGAAGGCGTGTTCCAGCCTTAGAAGCTGGGATGGGGAGAAGGCGGTCCGGATCCTCTTCGGCTTTCGGGCTAGCGCGTTGTGCAAGAGGAAACTTTCAGGGCTAGTGTCGTTCCCTGCAGGGGGACAACAGAAGTCCTGTTGGGGGGAGGGTCTCTGGCCAGAGCACGCTTCTCCGGAGACGGGCTGCCGTGGCTCAGCTCTCTGCACGTCCACATTGCCCGCGCCACGCGACCGGCAGGGGCCAGTGGCCCTCCCGAGGCTGGCGAAGGGGTCGCAGCCTCAGCCCCTTGGCTGGAACCACCAGGACGGCACCTGGAGACACCCAGCTAGCTACTGCACCGGCCGGGCCAGTTCTCAAGCTCCTGACCTCGGCGGGCAGGGAAGCCGTCCTAGCACCGCAGACCTGGCCACCTTCCCCATCCGGGGCCCAAGAAAGAAGAGAGAGGGTCTGAGCCAGGCTGGGGGATAAATATCCAGTACCATCCCCGCCCCCCAAAAACCCGCTCTTGTCTTCTGGGTAGCTTCCCGCGGAACCCTGGCCACAGGTGGGGAGGCGGTGGGACACGCTGTGCTGAGTTGGTGGACTTAATGAAAAATTGTTTCCTGAGCTACCCTACCCCATCGCATCCTCCGGCCAGTCCCAGAGCCGGGCGGGTCGTTGCAGTACGACCTGGACGAAAACGCCTTTGGCGGCTGTGCGGTTCGCCGCTGCGTCCTCGAGAGGACCCGGCTCCAGAGAACTCAAAAGATGCCAGCCAAGGCATCGAAACCCGGGGGTCTCCAATCTTCTGCGGCCCTGGAAGCTGCCGACCAAGGCGGCTCCTGTGCAGAGACGGAACCCTCGGCTGTCACAGAATGAGGAAGGGGCGCCCCAAACTTTGCAAGCAAGGGCAAGAGTTTCAGGTTCGCTTCTTTGGGTAGGAAAGCGAGCCTCTGTAAGCACAAACAAAGAACAACAAGCTGACAGCCCAGGTGGTGATGGAGGCAAATCCCATCTGGGAGTAAGGGAAGGGGGGAGTTTTGGTGTGGGGCTTTGTGGGGGGGGTCTTAATTATGGGACAGGGGTGACAACTCCCCACTCGGTCTGGCAGCAACGCAAGGGTTAATGGACGGATAGCCTGCCCAATATTGACCCTTGCTGACCGAGACCGACCTAGAAAGGACTTTCACCCATTCCGAACCCGAAACTACTTACCCGCCCCCTTTTGTCGCTCAGCTGTAACTTTTTCGCCATCCCCCTAACCCAGAGAAAACCAATTTTGTTTTTAAAAACAAAAAAAGAAAAGATGCAAACAAGCAGGTCTTTTTCCTCCCTCCCAGACCATCTCCAATCCGGTCCGTTTCTCATAAAATAAATACTCAAAAACCGAACCCGCTTTCCCGTTGCGGCCGCTCGGTGCCCCTCTCCCAAAGCAGCGGATCTCTGCGAGGGAGCCAGGCCCAGCAGGCTTTCCCCACGCGCCTCCTCGTCTCCAAAATGCAGAAGAAGAAAAATTCGGTGCTTCGCTCCGGGGGCACGAGAGACTGTGCCAAACCAGAAAGTCGCAGGTCTGGGCTGAAGGAAGCGCCCAGGGAACATCCCAGTCCAAGGCGAGCTTGGTGGCTGGAACCTCCCCGCACACTCCTCGGAGCCGGGACCTGCGGGTGAGTCGCCGAGAGGACCCCGCGGGCTCTCGGCTTCCGGGCGGTGGACGCGCAGGGCCCGACTATCTCCACCGGTCGGGACCAGAGCGCACTCCCGCAAACTTCTCCGGCAGCGCCCCTTACGAGGGGACCCCACGGCGGGCAAGATTGCACTGCAAATCGGCCGCAGCCTCGGAGGGTGGGGAGCTAGCCTACACCAGCGGTCCCACGCCGCCCAATTTCCGAAGCGAGCACTTGGGCCTCGCGAGCGAGCCAGGGGAGCAGCTTCGGCTCAGGCCTCGCCCAGTGCCCACCTCCAACAGGCTGGGGACCGAAAAGGATGCGGCGGGTGCCGCGCGCAGCAAGTCCCCGCGAGCTGGCACGTACCTTGGAAGCGGTGACCCAGATATCGGTAGCGGTGGATGAGCCAGGGGTAGAAGGTGGACGGGTCCCGCTGTTGCGAGGCGAACAGGGGGTGTGGCGAGTGCGAGGAGGGCAGGGGGTGGGCGGCCAGGGCGTGCGGTGGCGGCACCGGGTGCACCGGCACGGCGGGGTTGGGTGGGTGCGAGACCGCCTCGGCGAACACCAAGTCCGGGTTGGAGTAGACGCCCCTGCCGGCAGCGGCGGCGGCGGCCGAGTGGAAGCCGTTGAGGAACGGATTTATGGGGCTGGAGTTGGCGTAGCTGAGTGCCGCGGGACGAATGGGGTCCTCCGATCGCGAGGCGGGCAGGGGACTGTCCTTGGCCACCAGCGATTCGATGGTGAAGCAGCGCTTGGGCGCCGGCTGGAACATGCTGCGCCGAGGAGCCGGCGCCCCGGGCTTCCAGCTCCGGGCGACCGCGGCGCGCTGCCTCCGCCGCCCGCTGCCCGCGGCGAGGACCGGCGAGAATTGGGGACTCGTTTGTTTGGGGGTGGGGTGGGGGGGAGGAAAGGAAGAAAGAAAGGAAAGGAAAAAGGAAAGGAGGGGGAGGGGAGGGAGAGGCAACGCCGAGGAGCCCGAGAATCTTGCACCAAACGCGCCCAACCTGGAGAGAGGGGGGAAAAATCCTTCCAGAAGAATTTGCAGGCGTGGATTGGGGTGGGTTTTTTTTTTTTTTTTTTTGGCGAGATGGCGTGGGGGGATCGGAGTTAGAAGCAGAGAAGGGGGGGGTAAAGTTTCTTGGGGGAGGCAAGAGAAAAAAAAAGTTTTCTGTGCTCTGCAAAAGGCGGGCAGGGCGCCCTAAATCCAAGGACAATCCATGGAAGTGTTCGCTTCTTCACAAGTTGTGCAAACGATTTGTTAGTTCATGAGCCTAATTAGTGCGGGGATCACATAAACAGCTTCCTCCGAAGCCTGGTAAATGGCTTGATGATTGGTCGCTATTACTCGCCCCGAGGTGGAAGGGGGGAGACTCTTTAAAGTGCGTCAGAGGGAGGCGAGCGCCTGGGAACCCGGAGGCCTGGATCCGGGCCCAGAGTGGAACGGAGTCGGCGCCGCCGCCCGGGCCGAGCCTCCAGCCTCCCTCCCGACCTCTCCGCGCCCTAGTCCCGCGCTCCCAGCTCACTCGTTCCCGCGGCGCCAGCTGCGGCCTCTCCTCTTTCGCCTCCTCCTCTTCCTCTGATTTCCTCTACTCTTCCTCCTCCTCTTCCTCTTTCTCCTCTCTCCCCACCTCCTCCTCTTCAACCTTCTCCTCCTCCCCTTCCTCCTCCTCCTCCTTCTCCTCCTCCTCTTCCTCCTCCACCACCACCACTGCCGCCACCACCTCTACCACCTCCACCTCCACTCCCTCCAGGGAACCAGGGTCCCTGCCGCGTCCCGGGCCGGCGCCGCCCCAACTGCAGCCTCCTGGATCCCGAGCCAACTGCGCCCGCGCTGGTAGGATAGACGGACAGACCAACGGGAAGAATCCTCGCGCCCAGCGCTTAGCTGCTACTGCCCCGCGTCACCCCGAGTCGGGGATCTGGGATCGCCCGGAGCATCGCGAGGGTAAGCGGGTGGGGACTGGCTCCCCGTGAGGGCTGAAGGCGCCGTTCTGGGACACCAAGCACCACCCAACCGAGCTCCCGGGGGTTTCCTAAGCGAAAGGGAGGGTGTCCTTCCACCCGTCCAACCAGGCGCTGCCTGAAGGGCCCGGAGTCTGTGCACTCGCGATACAAGGTCCAGCATGTCTGCAAGTTAGGGCCCGAGTCGGCAACTACGCTGGACGATAGGTGTGCGACCCGCGCCCTCCGGACCAGCTCTCGCATTTTCTGCCTTGGGTGGGGGTGCGCACTGCCTGTCCCGGAACAGTTCCTTAGGGGGTTCTCCGGGGCCAGGGTGGGGCGGTCCCCAGGTGAGGGCAAGGGCTGATGCAGTCGTGTTTTGACTGTTCGTGCTGTTATTGCGGTCGCCCGTGCGACTCTCTTGGTATTGTTGTTATTATTATTTCTGTTAGGACTCCGCCATCTGTTGTCCCGGGGTTGGGTTGCAGCGCAAACTCAGGGCTCCTTAGTGGGGACTGCGGATTGCATCTCCCGTGCTGTGCCGTGTCCGCGTTTTCGAACTCGCCACCGGTTTGGGGATGATTTTAGGACCGAGTTCGCTCGTCCCCATTGGCTCGCTGGGCGGCATAATTATGATCACATCCCCCAGGCTCCTGGCGCTGCTCTCTGTTTATTGGTGGTTAAAGATCTATTATCTATTTATCAGCCCCCTCTTCCCCCCCCCCCCGTTTTGCCAATTACATTCTTCTAAAGTGAAGTACCAGCAGGTACGCTGGACGTTTACAATTAATGATTTAAAAAAAAAAAAAAACCTGATGTCCTTTAAATCTATTACTCCCAGGCCCTTGTCATTTATCTTCAGGACCAAAAAGAAACACCTAGGTTTGGTCTCGAGGCTGTGTAAGACCCTGGAGTGTGTGTGGAGGGAGCGTGAGGGAGCTGGGCTGACGCCCCACATACCCCAGGTAGCCCCTGCCCTTCGTCCCCCTCTGCCTGCCCCATTTCACCCGCTGTGGGCTCCGGTGTGTCCATTTCTATTTCAGGCGCAGTAGTGTGTGAGGGGCAGGTACAGTGCCCCCCCCCCCCCCAGGAGCTCTTCTAGGTACAAGAGCAAAGAGGAGAGTTCTCTGGGGTTGATGGGGGATCCCCAAAGCATTAGTGGGGAGCTCTGGGGGGGAACATTCTTGTTTTTGTTTCTTCTCTCAACCGTCCCAGCATTTGTGGGTACATGCAAAGACACACAAAGATGGGCAGACATGAAGACATATACAGAGACACATGAAGCATCTGTGTGCCTGTGTTGCCCTTGGAGAGACAGAAGTCCCTGCCCTCCTGGCTTCACTAGGCTTGGACCCCGACTCCTGCCTAGGTCCTGGCTGGGTTCCTGGAGGCCCCTCTATCTTCCCCTACTCCCCAGACCCGATGATGCACGTGCACGCACACACACACACACACACACACACACACACACACACTACCCCACACACCTCAGTCCTCCAGGAAAATTCCTCCCTCACGCTTACAGCAGCAGGGAGCCTGAAGCCATGTTGAAAGGTGGTCCACTTCTGGCTGTCAGCCCTGAGTGGAGGTGGGGTCAGCCCTCTGGTTTCTGACCACTGGAATGAGCACCCAGTTTAAGCAGTAGGTGAATCCTGGATCCTGGGGCGAGAGGCCATGTTTGCCCTTCCCCCAGTGATTCTCTAGGGAAGGACTGTGCGGCAAGAACCCTGCCTCTTCCTCTAAGCCAGGCCTTCTGCATTTGGTTTAAGACTCTGGAGTCCCAGAGCGGGCTGGTGAAAGCCCAGGCTGGGCTGTGGGGCTATGGAGTAGGCAATGGTCGTCCACTGCCCGGCCGACCTTAGGATCTTAGCCATAGGTACAAGTCGCTGAACTTGAGGGCTAGGGGAACAGTCTGACCAGTTGGGTAGGGTCTGGGGAGTGATTCCTCCCTTTTACCGTCCCCCCACTCCCAGCACCAAGGTGAGTCCACTGGAAATCAGTGACAAACTGCAGACCTGGCCCTCCAGCCCCTTGGTGGTGGCAGGTGACATCTGCCCCAAGACCCCACTGTCACCCAGGGCAGCTCGCCAGCCTGAGGCAAATCTTCCTTCAAGGGCCCTGGATGGCCGCAGGTGGGCCGAGGGTGAGGGCGAGCTGAAGAACCAGTTTCTTGGTCCTAAGCTCCCCACCCTCATCACCCGGAGTCCCAGCCCTGCCCTTGCCCCTGTTGGGGGGCAGGCAGGATGAGGGTTTCCGTTGAGCTGGGGCGGTGCGGTTGGAATCTTGGTGATCTATGCTAATACATGCGCCCAGACCAGAGGAGCTCAGGAAGGCTCCCTTCGCCCCCAGTGTGCAAGGGAATTAACCAGAAAAGTAACTGATTAACCATAAGGGGCGGGCAGAGCCTAGGAGCTCCTTCCTAGCCCACCGCCACGCTCACAAGGTGCCTCGCAGAAGCAGTCCGGGCTTATGTTGTCCGGGTCTGATTAGGAATCCCGTGTGTGCGGTGGGAAACAAGCCATCCAGTGGCTACTCTGCCTTCGGTGCAGACACCTGCGGAGGTTTAAATCCTGGATGTCACTTAACGACTTTAGGCAACACCAGTGCAGCCACTCCTGACCTTCTCGTTGCCCACTTATACAGTTGGCTGCATTGTTCAAATCTCCGTACTACACGCACTGCAAAGGCTGGATTGCCCCGTGTGGCCTTGTTCCTCCCCATTCACAGGTGGGCTGTGTGACCTGCAGCAAGCCACTGGCCCTCTCTGTGCCTCTACCTGTTCTGAAATAGGTACATGTGACAGTACCTTGGTCCTTTGGGATTGCTCCACGCGAAAGTATTCAGAGAGCATCTGGTACACCCGTTGCATACCAAACCTTGGCAGCAGCTCCTGACCCCCGGCCTCTCGCTATTTCCTGTTCCCCTCCAGACCTAAGGCTGACCTCCGCAGACTGAGCTATACAGTTGTCAGATACCTGAGCTTACGCTGGGCTCACCCGAGCTGAGCCTCCGGCTCGCTTCTGCGTGCCTTCCCTCATCTCTCCAAAGGCCAGAAACTTCCTGTGTTGGGGGCACAGGAGGCCTGGATGAGGCCTGGATTCCTGGCCCCTCTGGAATAACCTTCTGCCACCCCCCTCCTCCTTCTCCCTTCCGTATTTTCCGCAAGGCAGCAACCCTTCCTAGGCAGTTTCAGGCTAGGCCTGTGGGGTCAGTGGAGTGCGGGAGCCGGTGGTCCAACATTCCTGCAACTCAGGCTGGGTGGGTGCCTCTTCTCAGCTGTGAGAAGGGGAAAACAACTTTACGACGCGTGGAAAGGGTTCACAGAGTAATGCCACCACGGCCTTGCGTGATCCTAACCCGCCTGCTGCACTCCGCTGCATCCGGGTCGTGCAGGGTTGCACCTTAGCGGAGAGAAGGTGCAAGGGACCCACGAACCCTTTCCCTGGCTTCCAGACGCGCAAAAGATGTCCCAAAACCCTGGATAAGAGTCCCTACGCTCCCTATTGTAATTGGGGACTACCTCGGCCTCTCTTGAAAGAACGAAGGCAGCAGCTGGGTTAGGAAAGAGGTGTCCGCGAAAAGGTAGAATTAGTGCTTTGAAAGCATTTTTGAAAATACATCGCAACTCCCTCTCTGGGGGCCTCCCCAAAGGCCGCTTGCTTGGCCGCGTTCGGTGTGAGTGCAGCGGCGCCTAGCGGCACGGAATCGAGAGTCCCAGATCCGCTGCACCCCGGAGCTGGTGCGCCCCGGGCGCGCCAAGGAGTGGACAGGGTGGCGAGAACTCGCCGGACAGTTTAGTCTGAGGCGACAGAGGAGCGCGGATCTTTTGAGAACACTTCCCTCTTCCCGTGCCCCACCTATCTTGTCCAGTTCTCCACTTCCACGCTGCAATTCCAGCTTCCCTGGGAGTCAGGCTTCCTTCCCAGGGGGCGGGGAGAAAGGGGCAGCGCTGAAGGCCTGGCGACCAAGACCACGCGGGAGATGGCTGAGTATCGCGAAAATGCAGCTGCAAGTCAGTGCCTGAAAAGGTATCAGATCCCCCGGCTATAGACGGCGATTCAGGGAATGCGCCGGGGACCCTCGGGGCGGTGCGCCTTAGCTGGGGTCGGGGGAGCTGGGGTCGCCGCGTGAAGCCTGGATTCGCGCCCCCTCGCGGCTGGCCATGGTCGCCCGAGACCCCGGTCCTCCGTCACTGACCGGCCCGGCAAGGCCAGACAGCCACGTTCGGGCTCCGTGACTTGGTCCTGCCTCTTGGGCGCATGGGACATTGGTCTCTGGGCAGCTTGCTTCCTACCGTGAGGCGAGGCTGTGGAATCTGCTAGGGGCTTGATGGAACCCGTGTGCTGCCTGGAGCGCCGAGCCTTCCAGGGAGGGTTCCCACTCTGGACCTAGTGCCGTCCTCCGCACATCGGTGGCAGCCCCGAGGGTCAGGTTCTGCACAGGTTTTGAGATCCAATTTTCCAGACTCAGGACCAATGCCAGCCGTGGGGTCTGTCATTACCCCAACACACACCGGTCTGATCCATGGTGAGAAGAACTGAACAAGGTCAAAGACGCTTCATTTTCGCTCTCCCTGTGTTGCCTTCAAATGAAAGCCCAAGGCGAAGCAAGAGCAGACGGATGGGGATCCGGGAGCTGGGGTCAAGGGTGCTCAGCCCTGCAACTGAGGGTAGCTTTGTCCCGCACCGTCCAGACCCGGAGAGGGGATGGGGTTGTTTCAGCCCCACTAATTTTCCCCCAAAGCTGCGCCTTCATGGGGGGTGGAGGCGTCGTAGGCGAGGTTGATTGTAAGCTGGGCCAGCCGGAGGGAGAGGCGTGGGGATAGCATGCAGGGTTCTGCTCCCTGTGAACTTTTGGACGGAGGTTTCCCTCTCTGGTACCCCTGGCCGGCTTCGTGGTCCAGGGGTGGGCTGGCGCGAGAATGGCAGGGACTCCTTGGAGAGGTCGGTTCCTGCCAGGGAGCCGGTGGAGTCTGCCCAGGCTCTTTCAGAAAGCTAAGGGTCTCTTCTCTTAGGAGCTGCCCATTTTCCAGGCTTTAGGGCTGGTCTGGGCTTAGGATGGGAATTGGGGCCAAGTGAGGAAGTAAAGGCAGCTTGAGTGGATCTCTGTTGACATGGCCATTCACCTTGACACTTGGGGCTTCAAGTCAACCGGAGGGCTTAGAGGGGTGTCAGTTTCTCTCCAGCGCAATTAATAGCGTCTGAACTCCCACAGTGACCACAGCGAGCAGGCCATTCGGCATGGCGTGAGTCACCACTGCAGCCTCATACCCATTTTCCAGATGAGAAGCTGAGGCATTCAGGAGGGCACAGAGGCACGTGGTGTACCCCCACCTCCTAGGCAGGGGTGCAGGGGTCACTGCAGGGAGGAACCCTGGGTTGGCTCTTCCTATCCCCACCCCTCCAGAAGTCTCCAGACACCTGTGCTAGGACCAAGGAAAAAGGGCAGGAAAGGGACCACCCCCAAACGACCCCTTACTCTCAGAGCAGACGTGGCAGGGCAGCAAGGCTCGCATAGTCTTGGCCTCCAGGCACTCATCCACCGTTGCTTTCCAGGCCACTTGCCCCAGGCCTTTCTCTCTTCTTCCTTGAACTCCCCTCCTCTTCCCCCCAACTCCAGCTCCAGTGGGGAATCCAGGGACCGTCAGTGGCTTCGCCTTGGGCTTCCCTAGCCCAAGGACCACGTGCCAGTGCTGAATGTCGGCAACCCACAGAGGCTGGGTGTGCCAAGTCTTCCCTGGCGCTAGCCTAAGCAACTCAGTGCTGTGATGGGACCCCACCCCTCCTGAACCGCCAGCCCTACACGCCTTCAACTTGCCCTCAAACTGGGGGCGAGGGCGAGGGGAAGGGGTCATCTATTCCCAGCCTACAGCCCACCGCCACATTCAGACACGGGCTCTTGCGCGGGAAAACAGCACGCTCCACTGCCCTGTTTGGTTCCGCGTCGGAGCGTGCTGGGACCCAGTGCACCTAGGCCAGCCCCTGGCGATGAAAGAGAGGCCGCAAGTGGGGCCCAAGGGTGAGTTTGGGGACCTGTAGCAACGTAGCTGGGGCCTCTGCGCTGGCTCTGAAAGGTCCCTCTCCTTTTCTCTCCATCCCCCCCCCCCAGGTGGGATGCCGGAGAGGCCCGGATCACCACCACCGCCACTTAGCCTGGCCGTCTGCGGCTCGCCTAGGGTAGAGCAGTGCAGGGTGGCACGGTGGTGGCGCCGGTAGGGACTACGTTGGTTCAATATTAGCTTTTCATTCCAGTCTATTGTGCCCATCTGAGATAATATTGACTCTGAAGTGAGAGCCCACAGACGACAGGGCTTGTCTAACACTCCACCGCAGGGCGCTCGAAGAGAACCACAAGTGGAGAGTTAAAGAGACTGCAAATAGAGCCGCGGCTGCAGCGGCGCGCCCCAGGGCCCGAAAGCCGCCCTCCAGACAGCGGGGCGCTGGCCGCTGCGTGCGCTGTGGGCCTGGCGTGGGGCTCTGGGACTTGCGCGAGGGGCTCCGGTCCGAAGCCTCTCTGGGAAGGGGGGCGGTCTGCGTTCCCATAGCAAACAGCCCTCATTAAACATGCACACTCTTCTCCTAGCCAACTGTTCGTAAAGTTCTGTTCCAGGTAGCTCATTTCTGTACACAGTTGCAGGTTGCCGGTCTGCCGACCCGGGTCGGAGTCCTTTCTGCCTCTTAGACGGTGCAACTCTTAGGGTAACTTCTGGGAGGCGAGGGAACCCACGCTGCGGTGACCTTTAAGCTAAGACTGCAGGGGCGCCGTGCCTGCCACGTTTCCAGGGGCGCGCCTTGTTTTGCTTTCGATCCGCTCAGCCGCGGCTCCCCTGACTGCCTTTCCACCCGCAGCTGGAAAAACCTCTGAAACATTCTGCTCTGGCATAGTACGATTTCTCTCGATTTCCGAATGAAATCTGAAGGCTGGCGCTGAGGCTGGGACGTTGACTTGCTTTTGGTGTCTGGGGCGGAACCGATTGGGTTGTGTTCACGGACCAAACGCGGATCACGAGACGCTGGCGGTGAGTGGGGTGAGGCTGCCCCTGGGGAGTTGTTTGTTGACGTCATCGGCGCCCTTTCTGCCACTGGAGTTTGACCTGTGTCAGAGAGAATCTCTTAACTCGTTACCCGCAGGAAGGAGCTGACAGGCTGGGGTCTCGTAAGACCCGGCAGGCATCATTTTCGGAGACCCGCGACGCGCACGGTTCCGTTCGCTCCCGCGCCCTACACGGCGCTCACGGAGCTGGCGCTCAGCGATCGATCTCAGCGCCTGCTCAGCACCTGGCGTATTTCAGATCGGGACTTTGTGCCTGGTCCACTCGGGTCCACTGGGTTGTGCCGTAACCCACGCGGTCTGTTTGTGTTGAACAGCGCTTGTCCTTTGTAACGTTATTGCATGGATGTAATGGGTTGGTGTGTGTTATATGCATATAATTGCATTCTATGATCTCGTTATCTAACATGTTATTTGAATGTATTTAATAGCTAGTTCCTGTATCGCGTTATTGCTGCATTGCTTATATAATGTGCATGGTTTTGTTATGTAATGTATTTTGTAAACAGTCCTGGATACATGCATTCTTAGAAACGCATTTAGGGGTGTGTGCGAAGCGGTCCCTAATCGTCTTCACCCTTATCTAAAGTCCTAATGGAAGCCAGTTTGAGAGCAGCCCTGTGTTTACAGCAGACACCTGGGGGTCAGGCAGGACTAGAGTAAAAGCTGTTAGGAACCCGGGTGTGCCCGGTCCTTTCTCTTTCTCTCTCCTGCTGCGGTGCTGGGCAGGGTGTTGTGCGTGGGACCCTTTGAGGCTCTGACAGTCCCTCCAGGGATGTCATGAATAACCAAGAAGCTGGGATATTCTCAGCTGAGACGCCTGGGAGGGCAGCGAGGCTCCCAGGCTCGGATCACAGGCTGCCGGCTTGGCCCGGGTCAGCGCGCCCCGCGCAGAGAGGGGATCGCGGCCGCCCTGCGGGAGCGGAGAGTGGGGTCCTAGGGAAGGAGGAGCCTAACCCAGGTTCCCATGCCAGAGTTAGGAGAAGAGGGGTCTGTGGGGAGCGGAGCGTGTCGGGAGAGGTGGGGCTTTAGACATCTGTCCGCTTGTTACTGCCCCTTTCCGAGGTCTGGGCTGTGAAAGGGGTTCGGTTTAGGAGAAAAAGAAAGAAAAGAAAATTCCGACGAGCTCAGGTACAGTCAACTGAAGTACTCATTTCAGCTGGTCCCGGCTAGATTTGATTTAGAGCCTTGGGGGTTGGGTAGGGAAACTGGGGTGGGGAGGGAACAGGAAAAACACCCCCCCCCCCCACGCACTCGGGTAAAAGGAAGGTGGAGGATCAGGGGACTTTTCTTTTTTAATCCAAAACGGTTACTCTGTTAGGTGCACATCTAAAACGAGATGTTAAAACTTGGCTCAAACCCACGCAGGGGACAGCGTGAGCTCCCATTTTCAGCTGCCTCTGGGGGCGAGGAGGTCCAGGTCAGGCTGTGCCTGTCCCCTAGGGCATCCCAGCTATCTGCCAAGATGAACTGAGGAGGGGGTGGGAGAGAGATAGGAGGAGGGATAAGAATGTCTTGTTGCTCAAAAGGAAACAGCTCATTCTCCCTCCCCAGGGCCTGGCTGCAGGGGAGCCGTCTGAGCTCTAGCAGCCCAGGTTGCAGGGCCTCCTGGACAAGGAGGGCATGGCAGTGCCAACCCTGTGGACGTGGACTCCCCACATGTTTGCTGCACATCTGATCCACCTGCAGCATTTCTCCATCCAGATGATCTGTCTTGTATTAACTTAATGGTAAGGGCTCAGGCACATAGCCGTCTTTGGAGTTCCCCTTTTCTTTCTTTCTTTCTTTTTTTTTTTTTTGAAAGATTTATTTATTTTTATTACAAAGTCAGATATACAGAGAGGAGGAGAGACAGAGAGGAAGATCTTCTATCCAATGATTCACTCTCCGGGTGACCACAACGGCCAATGCTGTGCTGATCCGAAGCAAGGAGCCAGGAACCTCCTCCAGGTCTCCCACGCCGGTGCAGGGTCCCAAGGCTTTGGGCCGTCCTCGACTGCTTTCCCTGGCAACAAGCAGGGAGTTGGATGGGAAGTGAGCTGCTGGGATTAGAACTGGTACCCATGTGGGATCCCAGGAACATTCAAGGTGAGGACTTTAGCCACTAGGCCACCGTGCTGGGCCCAGAGTTCCCCCTTTTCTGCCCTTGATTCTAAGCCCTTGTGATTCTGGCTCAATGGGCCACTGAACAGGTGTGCAGTGAGCACTTCAGAGTCTATTTCATTTCTTGCTGACTGCTGGGGTCAATGGCACCTGTCCTAGGATTCATCTCATCCAGTCCTCCCAGCAGTGGATTCCCATTTTCCACCTGAGAAAATTGGGGCTGTAAGACAGTATAGAGTTCACCCTAGGGCGGGCACACACACACCACACACACACACACACACACACACCACACACACACACACACACCACACGCACACAAACACAGCTAATACACCAGGAGTCTAAATTCCAACCCAGACCCAACAGATGCTGGCAGCTTTTTCCTTCTCCTCTCACCTCTGATTTCCTACCAAAACGCCTCTTTTTCCCCACCAAGTAGGTAAAAATCCTACAGGGTGAGAAAAGAGATAACCCTTTGCTCTTTAGCACAACCTCCCACCCTTCCCCCCAAAAAATCCACTGCTGCAGGATACAGGGCCTGAATCCCATAGACGATACACAGCCTGGATCCCAGATCCCTCCAGGCACTTACTGCAGGTCCAGCAGAGACAATACATACCAGTCACAAAAAGTCCACCTACACACCGCTTCAGTCGCCCCGTCACCAGCCCCATCTTGGAGAGGCAGAAATGGGCACAGTGAGGTTACAGAACTTGTTCACTGCCCAGAGCCCTAGCATCACTGAGGCCAACCCATTCCAAGCCTCCCACTTTTGCGGATTACCACATGTGGGACCATTTAGCCAATGGAGTTGAGCTCTGGGTTCTGTTGTGAAACTGCAAGGTTGTTTTCTCCTTTCTTACATTATCAGTGATCCTGTAACTACATTTCAGGATCCTCCACTTGGTCTTCATTCCTGCCCACTCATGTCCCCGTGTGCATACCCATCTGCATGGCAGAGCCATCAAGGGGCAAGAACAAGGAGCTGCCCTTGGCCTTGGGCAGGGTACACTCAGACTACAGATCATCTGCAGTCCCTATATTTGGATTGATTATCATTTGCCTTACACGTATCACTAACACTCAACTAGGTGATCAAGGGCTTAACAATTGTGTACTAGGGCTTTCATAATACTATTTCCTTTTTAGTTTAAACAGCTTCCTCTTTGCTAGGATCCAAAGGGAAGAGTTCGTGGGAGGAGGAATCCTGTGACCCAGTGGTCCTCTGTGTACAGAGATGACCATGAATGCCCAAGGAGTGGGTCTCTGACACAGTGGAAATGTACCAAGTCCCTTACCAAGCAGGGAGGGGGATTCCCAGCCTCCAGATGGCTGGGCATTCTGCCTAGGAGTCAAGTCTACCACCCCACGGAAAAGCGTTTTTGTCAGGATTATAACATCATACACATATTTTTATGTTACACTGGAATGAGTACCAAAGTCCACGTCACTCCAGTCCCTGCTAGCAAGGCACAGGCATTTCAGAATGCTTACCTTTTTTTTTTTTTAAATTTTATTTTTGATGATGTTTACATAGTTGACTAGGGTGGGAAGGGTCAGAGGATAAGGAGAAAGTGGATGAGACCATTGTTTCCAAATTTTCTTTTTTTTTTTTTTTTTCTGGGAGAAGAGGGGAAAGGGGAAAAGCTACACCCAGTCTCCCAATCGCCTCAGTACCCGGGGATGGTGAACGGCCACCCAGTGTTATCCCAGGGTCCCCGACATGGAGCATGCTCGTAGGGTTCTGCTCACACGATTTTGATAGTTCTGAAAGGCCCAGTTGATCTTGCCAATTCAAGGATGCAGAAATCCTCCCAAGGTCCGTTGGCTGACATAGTCCGCCTGCCTTAGACTCTCCACTCAGCCAGATATTTGTTGTCATCACTTGCTAGAGTGGTTGCCCAATTTGCTCAGTTCTCCTTCCTCTGTCATGGTACCAGATGTCCTCTGCAGGCTCCAATGGACTGCCGTATCCTCCGTCCTCCACATCTGAGTATGCCATCCCCTGTTCTAAGTCACTGAGGAGGCCCAGTTCTGAACATGCACTTTGTGGTCAGACCACAGATCCTAAGATTCTCCCCATGGTTGGAGTTCTGAGTCCGGCGATTCATTTGAGGGGATCCCCAAAGAAGCTTTGTCTGAAGTGATCCCAGATCCGATTCTTGTGTGTGCTTGCCAGAATGGGTCCAGCTCAGTCCATCACCCAATTCAGACTATGCACACACTATTAGTTGCAATTATTGGGTCAGTTCGTTTCTAGGCCTGTCTCTAATGTAAACCAGTGGATGCTATGACCCAGCCCAACCCTGCCCACCACACTCTTGGTCTTCACATACACCAGCAGGAGCTATAGCCTAGTTGTAACAACCCTCCAAAACCTCCACCAGCCCATCCCTCCCTTCCAGCCCTGGATCCTGACTTGCCAATATATGCAATACATTGGTCCATTATATCTTACATCCCATTCAGCTTTCGTACACATCAGTGGGTGTACCTAGCAAGAAATACCACCTGTCTAGCCAGGTTCAGCCCCAAACCTGGTTCTCATGCTCACCAGTAGGAGTTGCAGTCCATCAGGGAGGTGCCCAGTTTCCCTACTGGGCCCACTCCCAGTCCCGGGTCTTGCACTTTCCAGGTGACTCTATAGTCTGGCTTGGCAGATTTGCCCCTTGTTCCAGCACTTGCCAACTGATGCTGCAGCAAAGCCCAAACAGCCTGCTCTTAACTCTGGTTTAAGCATGTACCAGCGGGTACAGGCAGTTAGCCCAGCCTGGCTCTACTTCTAGCCCAGTTCACATGCAGGGCAACAAACCTGCCCAGCCTAGTCTGCCCCACTCCCAGTTCTCACACTTGCCTGTGGGAGCAGTGGCCCAGCCAGCATGTTTATTTATTTAAGATTTTTTTTAATTTATTATTTATTTTCATTGGAAAGGCATATATACAGAGAGGAGGAGAGACAGAGAGGAAGATCTTCCATCCGGATGGTTCACTCCCCAAGCGGCCACAACGGCCAAAGCTGAGCCAATCTGAAGCCAGAGGCCAGGAGCTCCTCCGGGTCTCCCACGTGGGTGCAGTGTCCCAAGGCTTTGGGCCATCCTCGACTGCCCTCCCAGGCCACAAGCAGGGAGTTGGATGGGAAGCGGGCTGCCGGGACTAGAACCAGCGCCCATATGGGATCTCAATGTGTGCAAGGCGAGGACCTTAACCACTATGCTATCGTGCTAGGCCCAGGATGTTTATTTTTGACATCTTGGAAAACAAAAGAGATGCAACTATGTCTACCCATTTTTGTTGTTGTTGCTAAGGGAATAAGAGGAAGTGAGAGAGTGGGCTGCAGGATTCTGCTTTTCCAGAGTGACGGCAACCCAGACATGAGGAGAGGAGATTCAGATGAGTGGTTGACTCTGGAAGGGCGCCCAGGGCCACTGGGGCTGCTGGAATTGCTCTGTATCCCAGTTCGGGGATGACAGCCTGGATAAGTACAGAACTAAAGAGGCTGAGATCTTTCAATGTCCATTTTTACACCTTAAGGAAATGAGACAATTACGGACACATGCTGTAACAAAAGACCAAACTGAAGCGGCAAGAAAGAGGCAGATGATTGGGCTGCAGAGTGTAGACTAAGACAAGGCAAACAAGGATCTCTGCTCGCCATTCCAGCTGTAGGTCAATCCAAGAGGGCCGGCTCCCTCAAAGCAGAACTGTCTTAAGATCCTGGGGTGACCGTCATTGCTACACTTGCTCTTCCTTAGCGATGTTGGCCTGCCATGCTCAGAGGAGACGCTATTCTTTCCATTGCTTCCATAAAGCCCTCCAGGAATACATGCTCAATGGGGAGAGCAGGTAGATAACCTTTCACAGATTCCAAAATGATCTCTTTAGTCATTATCTGGGTTCATAGGAACCATGTTATAAAGGGCAATCATGCTTATGTCTACCTATTTTTATAAAATAGGTTCAAACATACAAAGTACAGAATTCTAAGCTTGGGAAGAAGGCAAATGAATTGAGCTTTTATGACTGTGTACCTTAAAAAGAAAATTATAGGAAGTGTCCTCACATCTTCCCCAGAAATCCTTGTCTCTGTATGCTAGGCATTAGGTTGGCATTTGAGATTCAAAACTGAAGAACCCTGTGCGATACTCTTCAAGTTCACTGTCCAGTAGAGGAAGACTACCTGGTCAATAGGTGCATGCAGTGGACACTTGGAGCTGCTGTGATCAAGCTTGTATAACTAAGCAAAGCAGAAACATAATGTGAATGTTGCTTGACCAGAGAGAATAAAGTTTTAGGAAAGGAGAGTTGCTGGGGTGTAAGGCATTAGCTAAAGATCTTCAAGAGCTTCAAAGAGATCATGGAATTTGAGGGGCATTGGGTTTAATTCCACTCCCCTTTACACAACTCTTTTTTTCCCAGCTCCGAAAGCATTACAGGTGGGTTTTTCCATTGCTCCCGGGTGTACCAGTGGGTACAGTTGGTTAGCCCAGCCTGGATGGACTGGTTTTGACTTTCACATTATTTAAAGGAGGTAGAGATGGGCAAAACTTGAAATTCCAAGGGGAGAGAGGAAGAACATTCCAAAGGTTTGAAAATCTCAAACAAGTGGGCCTGGTGCCATAGCCTGTTGGCTAGGATTCTCACCTTGCATGCCCAGGATCCCATATGGGCACCAATTCTGCTCCTGCCATCCCTGCTTCCCATCCATCTTTCTGCTTGTGGCCTGGGAAAGCAGTTGAGGACAGCCTAAAGCCTTGGGACTTTGCACCTGCATGGGAGACCTAGAAGAAGCCCATGGCTCCCGGCTTTGGATCAGCTCAGTTCTGGCTGTTGTGGCCACTTGGGGGAGTAAATCAATGGGTAGAAGAGCCTCCTCTCTGTCTCTTCTCCTTTCTGTATATCCAACTTTCCAGTAAAACAAACAAACAAATAAATAAATAAATCTTGGACAAGCACCACCAGAGGTAGAACTGACTGGATAGTGAGGGAAACAAAAGCTGAAACATCAACCCTAGAGAGGAAAGAAAAGCCAGCTGCTCCCATCAGCACCCGATGCGTAGCTGGCACAGAATCGTGTGGCTGCTGTCCTGAGGGCAAAGTGGAGACCCTCTGCCCTCACAGCTTTCATTTACACTTGACCACTGAAGATCAGCTGCTCATAGGGTTTGGAGTCCTTTGTTCATTCTACCAATATTGAGCATTTACCATTTAGAAGGAAATTGGCATTAGATTTGCAAGTAAGAGGGTTCAAATGTATCTGGGCAATAAGATGCTGGACTCCATGCTTGGTATACTCTTGCAAAGAAAGAATCTTGACTGAATTTGAACTGTAATACTGCAACTAGGTGGAGGAATCCGCCATGGGGGAAGGGCACGGGCAAGGGTTAGGGGAATCCCAGAGCCTATGAAACTGTGTCACATAATGCAAAGTAATTAATTAAAAAATTAATTTAAAAAAAAAGAGGGTTCAAATTTAGTCAGTCACAGTCCTTGCCTTCAAAAACTAGTTAAGAACTAGACAGCTAACTATCATTTGTTGTGATAAGTGTCCAAACATCAAATGCTCAGGCAGAAAAGCTATTGGTGTTACACTGGAATGATTGAAGGCAAATGTTACCATATGTTTTTCCCTGAGAAACCTTTGTGACAAAAGGGGACTGACCAGGACCTCTGTAAGAGCAACAGTGACACCTGTCAGTCACTGGTGGACTTGACACATGACAAGCAGGGGGAGAGGCGACTGATGCTGGAAGAAAATACTGAGCTAGAGACAAGGAGAGAACAACAACCGATTGAACTACAGGTCAAGTACTGTATTTTTACTGTCACTTCTAATTGTCATCCAGCTCTACGAGAGGAATTGTCTTACATGAATTTTAAAATTGGGGCCCGCAGAGGTGAAGGAAATTCTCCAAAGACGTACAGAGAAAATGACAGGGAGCAGGCTCACATCTTGGTCTGACTGCGAAGGCCTGCGATTTCAGGCCACATTCATCTGAAAGTCCGAGGGCCTTGCAGAGGGAAGCTACTGATCTCACACAGCTGTCCTGAGGAGAAGATCTGATTGGGGAGCTAAAACGCCTTTGTAATATGCTGGCATTAGACACATGTTAATTAGTGAGATGACTTGTAGCAATGTCCTTCATGACCTGTCAGCAATGCATTCAACATGGATTGCTGTGCAGGTGTGCTGAGCCAGGTATGGTTCATGGTTCACGGTTCGTGGTTCATGTGTGTGTGTGTGTGAGAAAGAGACACACACACACACACAGAGAAAGAGAAACGTGGAATTCTTGCCTTTGTGAATCTGACAATCCCCAAAGCTGTCAGCTGACGTGAAGGAAAACAGAGCAACCACAGACAAGAGGCGGAGAACTCAAGCTTTTCAGACTGGTTGTTTGAACACCACAAATTTAGAAGCCCCCCAAGTGTCCTTTCTTGGGATCCGGTGCAAACAATATTTTGGTGCTTCCGTGCTGCTGAAAACTGTGTGGCTCTTGACACGTGTAGAAGTTGCTGTCTCAAATGCGTGGTACTTCGGAAAGAGCTCCAAAATCTATCAAGAGTCAGTACGAGCAAATTCCAGAACCTATCCACAATGTGATTTCGTTAGCGTTTAATGCTGTGTGTCTTAAAGAAAACATGCAGTTACTCAGAGGAAAGTTCTGGAAAAGAACTGTGCTGCTTCCCCGAGAGAAAGGTGCAACAGCAGAGAAGGCGTGGACCAGGCACTTTCGGCGACTTCTGGGTTGTTCCGTTGCTGACAATGGGAGTGCTTGTGCAATTCAACAAGGAGGCTGGTGCAGTTTAGTTGCAGCATTATGATTATGGGATGATGATTGTTATGCTTCTCATCCCCTTTAATGTGGGTTTAACACATCTATAAGCACTGCACGCATGCAGAGGGCCTGGTGCCAGAGCCTCACAGGTGAGGTTCAGAGCACAGTGTCCCAGCCTGAAACTTGCTTCTCCCCAGCCCGTCTGCAGTTTGCACTGAAACCTTCTTTAAGAGCATCATGGGATGTTGGACAGAAACTCTTGATCACCCAGTTCTGAGGGACATGTAATTAGCTCAAAGTGAAGAAGCCTCAAGGATATCCACGATAGATATGACTTCATTATAAGAGTATTGGGCCTCTCCCGCAATAAATTGAGTTCAGGCTGGAGCTGATGTGGGTGGAGCCTGTGTGTCCGGGGCAGTTTCCAACAGGGTCCTCCTGATTCCTGCACCAAAGCAAGCCAGCTGGCCTTCACTGTGACTGATCTCTGACAACCAGCTCATGTCTTCTGCCCAGACCTTGGGCGAGTCTTGGCTGTTTCTGGGCCAGTGATGGAAGGAGTTGGATGGTGTGGCCCAGGATGTCATTTTCCACCTTCAACTTCTGATTGCTCTTAGGGCTGCTGTGGCAATAGAGTGCTGTCCTTTCATTGACATGCATCTGCCTTGTGTGTGTGTCGAGGATGGTAGGGGAACAGATAGGTAAGTGGCAAGACCCTGGACCTGAAGAGGTTATTTACCATGGAGTCCAGTGACTGGGGGAGGGGAAGCTGGTGAACCTGGGAAGTGGACACTGAACAGAAGTGGTCTCTCTCCTCTCCTCTTACATCACAGTCCGCATCCCTGGGGGCAATGCTGGCCTATAATCATCCAGCTCCTTTGTTCTAAAACACCAAAGGCAGACCTGGGTCAGGCTGGGGAGACCAAGAGCACACCCACGAAGCAGAGGACAACCAAAGGTTTCAGGGCAGGGACTAACATGGCCTGAGGTCAGGGTGAGCTGTAAGAGAACTGCAGGTGAAACTAAGGGCCCCCTTGGTCAATCCACTGATTCAGCCAATCTCATTGAACACCTGCCCAATGTCACGCACTTGGCTAGACTGTAGGGGCACCAGTGCGAGTGAGCCAATAAGCCTGAGCTTACAGACCAGGGTGTTAGTGCTTCCAGGCCCAGTTTTCCTGGGCAGGACAGTGTCACCCAAGTGGACAACCCTCAGGTCTGTGTTCTTTTCTGGAGCCCTCAGAGCTTTGGCCCAAAGAACAAGGCTGCTGGAGGAGGCCAGGCATGCTGGACACTGAGTGGGTGGCTTGAGGATCAGATGTGCTCCTGTTCTGTGTCAGGAAATTCCACAGTGCCCTTGGTCAAGGCCAAGGTTGAGCAATTACAGCATGCACTATGGGCAGATGGTGTTGCTCAGAAAAGGAAAGGTTTGGTGGAAGAATCGGCGCCAAGCTGACTCAACCTCTGCTTCTCTCTTCACACTCACTAACTGCCTGACCAGGCAAATGACTGCTATGGAGCCTTGGTCTCTTCATCTAACAGGTGGAAATGAACAGTTCTACTGCCCTTCCTTCCAAGGACACTTCTGAAGCTCAGGCCACATTCTCGGTGGAAAAGCACATGGCAAAACACTTTCAAATATGAGCGGATGTGGCTGGTGTATACTTGGAAGCAATGCATCATTCTGCTGCCTCCCCTTCATCCCTCCCTCTGCACCTACACCACTACCTAGACCCTTGGCTCCATCAGCTGCCTGAGGTCTCCCAGAGTAGCAAATGCAGACATCTCTGGCTCTTGCATCCTCCATGGGCCAGAGAGGATCCCGCAAGAGCACCAACCCTGGGGGAGTGGGCAAGCTGGCACCAGCATGGACAGAGCAGCCCCACCCTGAAACTCATTAAACCACTGCTCTCCAGGTGGCTTCTCCAAGCCAAGTGCTAAGGGGGTGGGGTGATCTGCCTTTCAACAGGGAGTCACAAGTGACCTTCTCAGGGCAATTAGGACTCCTCTGCAAGGAGGGGCCACGCCATGGTCAATAGGAAAAGGGACTCGGGGAGCACCATGGTCCTGTTTTCCTCCTGGCCCCTCCCTCACACACTGTCAGCCTTGGCCAAGTCACTTTAGTTCTCTGGGCAGATTTGTCAGATGTGTGTTATTTTCTATATCACAAACCTGATTGTTGATCATAACAGAGGTAAACATGATAAAGGAAGGAAAAGTCAAAATGCAGTTGGCTTCCATTAAACCACATTGACAGCTTGCCATCAATGGCCACACCAACAACCACACGTGCTCCTCAGACAGGAGTTAGGATGCAAAGATGCCTCCTTCTCTGGCTTACTGTCTGCTTTGCTGATAAGACGTGGGCTCACATCCATGGGAAAGCCAGCTTCCCTGGTTCCATGACCGTGTTCTCCCAGCCTCTTCGGCGCCTGCCGGAGGTCTTAACCGCAGGCAGAGATCCTGAGATGAAATGCATCATTCCTTCTTAGAACATTGACAGTGAGTGCAAAGAGTAGTGCATGGCTCTGATTCTACCTTGCCTGGTTATCTTCTCGTACCTGCAGTGGTTGGTTGTATTTCTGCTCTAAACAGCTCATTCCTCCCTCCCCACTGATGTTCCTTGCCTTCTTGTAAAGCAGTGCTTGACAAGACAAGTTCCTAGGACTCTTCATGTAAGTTACATTTTCTTTCCCTAGCTTGTCCTTTATTTATAGCATGTATTTCCAACACTCAAGATTTCATTATTTATCCAGGCAAAATAGTGGGGTTTGTTTTGTTTTGTTTTTGCTATGAATGTGTCTCCTCTTTTTTTCTCCCCAAAAGGATTTCAATTGCTTTAACTCTGATTTATGGAACAAGTCAGTCTTTCTCCACTCAAAGGAGTAATAATCTTTATCACATACTAGGTTCTCATGTTTTATTTCATTAGCTTGTTGGATTCTATTTGTTCCATTTTATATTTGATCATATTCATTAACATATTTCATATAGCTACTGATTGGTGACTCTGAATTTACAATATCTTTTAAAATCTAAACAGTGCAAGCTTCTTTCCATCTTCTATTTGAAAACTGTCCATTTGCAGGTCTCCATTCTCCTAGATCCTGTTTACAATCAACCTGCCAATTATTTTAATCAAAAATTGTGTTGCTATGAGGCAAATGTTACCCACTAACTTGGTAAAGAATTGAAAGCATCATCATATTTAGCCACCCCAACCAGAAACAGAATATCTATTTAGACTTTCTTTACTATTTTTTCTTATTTGAGTCTAAACAGGACTTAGATATTTTCTGCATGAAGGAGTCATAGTGCTTTTAGTTTTTTAAAGATTTATTTTTATTGGAAAGTCACATTTATAGAGAGAAGGAGAGACAGAGAGAAACATTTTCCATCTGCTAATTCACTCTCCAAGAGACCACAACAGCCAGAGCTGAGCCAATCCAAAGCCAGGAGATTCTTCTGGGTCTCCCACATGGGTACAGCGTCCTAGGGCCTCGGCCCGTCCTCTACTGCTTTCCCAGGGCCACAATCAGGGAGATGGATGGCAAGCAGAGCAGCTGGGCTACTAACCAGTGCTCATATGCGATGTCAATGCTCCCTGCTTGTGCCTGGGAAAGTAGTCAAGGAAGCCCAAAGACTTAGGACCTTGCACCCACATGGGAGACTCAGAGGAGGGTCTGGGCTCCTTGCTTCCGATCAGCTCAGCTCCAGCCTTTGCAGCTACTTGAGGAATGAACCAACAGACAGAAGATCTTCCTCTCTGTTTCTCCTCCTCTCTGTGTATCTGACTTCCCAATGAAAATATGGTAAATCTTAAAACAAAACAGAACTCACTGGCAACACCAATGTTTTGTCAGGCCGCACCCCCCTTGGGAGTTTCTCCTGTTGCCCAAAAGTCCGTGACTCCCAGACCCAGGCACTGCACCTGACTCCTCGGCTTTGGGCTCCGTCCTCTAAGGCTGAGCTCAGACAGTTAACTCAGCCTCAGTCCTCCAGAGGTGGCCAGCAGTCCACTTCCATAGAAAGCACTTCCGGCAAGCAGCAGAAGTTCCCTCTGTGCTCTAAACAAAGTGTCCCTTCCCTGAGGGCTTTTGTCTGTCTGTCTGTCTGTTGGTTTTGATGGAGCAGAGAGGACGGTGTCATGGTGTCATATTTCTCACTGTCAGGTGTTGGCCTGGCAAGAGACTCACCTAATTCAGAAACCCTTCCAGCAAAAGGAGTGAGTTTCACAGCAGCAAAGGGCCGTGAGCACATCTGCATTGACAAGTCGTAACTTATATCCTTCTATGGTGCTTTTGCTCTTTTGAAAATGTTAATAAAAACTTAATGTGGAAAAAAAACAACTTTTTCCAAATATGTGTACCAGTGGGCCTGAGGCAACTCATACTTTCTTATAAAATAAAGTAGGTCATTCACATCAATCATGTTGTCTTAGCGCATTTTTTCCAAATTAGGAATTCTCAATCCATCATACCACGTGGTGGCATCCCTTTTCCAAACATTTCCTTTTAATATGCTCTTTAACATGATAAGCAAATCTAATAGAATACATTAGTGTCACTTTTCAGTGATGGAGTGTTTCCTCCTGTTGCAATCCACAATGAGTTCAGAGAAACATTTTCCCTACTTGCTCTGACAGTGATCCCTTGTTGAAAACATGACAATGGTCCCAGCTCTGCCAAGGCCACACTTGTTAGCCATAGAGAGCCCTGGCGGTTCCTTCCTCAACCTCTCCAGCTGTCACATATGTGGGCACTTTGCAAAGTCTGAAGGAAGCTAAAATGAAAAGATAAGTTTCATTGCAAAAATATTTTGAAGTTCACATTGGCAAACTCTTCAAAAAATTCTTTAAAAAAAAAGCATATTATGAAAAAATTACAATGCCTGGGTTTTAGAACTTTTTACATCCAAGTAGACCCCATCTTTTAAATTTCATTTTCCATGAATTTTGTCAAGTTGCCTTCCTGTGTGAAGAGTTAAGAGACATGTGCATCCCCAAACCAAGTAGTAACTCCAGACTGAGCATGCAGGGAGTGTGGGTAAATTCAGGCTGTGGATTCAGTAGTGCTGCATACAGTCTTGTCCTAGCCTATGTACATCAAAAGCTTGCGCTGGGTTTCATTTGAAAACCACACTGCTCAGAGAACACTTCCAAATCGCCTGGATGATGTAGAAAGGGAGGGTCCTTGGCCACGTCTGTGTGATTCTCTAGAACAGGTCACTGCCTGTTGTGGGTGGCTGTGGACCCAGTGTGAGATGCATGCTTTGTTGATAACCCACTTGACATACACATATTTGTGTGCTCATTTGTTGGATAACCTTCACCTGGCAAAAACAATGTTTGTTTCCACTTGGATCATTGCTTCTTGGGCTCATGTGTTCAGTGTTAGCACTTGAGTTTCTTGAGGGATTTTTTTCCCCCCTCTGGTTCTTTGGATAGAGTTTTGGAATAAAACATTGGGGAAAGTTGAGAATGAAAGAGGTTTGTTGGGCACCCAGGAATTCCACAGTTTCCAGCATTTGGCCAAATGACAGGAAAACATCTGATTGGAAAAAGGACCATTTCAGGCTGTTTTCTGGATGTGGGGCTTTGTAGACACTGGGTAGACTATCCACTTGGTCAGCCCATTCCTGGGGATGGAGGAAGGTCAGGGACTCTGATCAGCTGTGGCTTCCTGATGGGGCACCCCATGGCCCACAGTGAATACCCGAGCTGTGGATCCCAAGAAGTGTCATTCACTCATTTGTCAACAGCAGTGACTGCATGGAGCAACAGAGGACTCTTGAGATGAAGCCGGTTCCTGCCCATCAGCCACTTGCTGACAAGCAGAAGGCGATGGGAAGGACAGGATGTCCAGAGAGCTCAGATGGGGGAAAACATGTCTGCAGGTGGGATAGAGGAGACAGAAGACTAAGAAGAAGTTTTTAGATTTGCCCTTGGGAGTGAGCGAGCATTGAGGGAGAAGAAGGCGGAGGGACTTTTTTTTTTAAGATTTATTTATTTATTGGAAAGTCAGATATACAGAAAGGAGGAGAGACAGAGAGGAAGATCTTCCATCCGATGATTCACTCCCCAAGTGAGCGCAACGGCCGATGCTATGCCACTCCGAAGCCAGGATCCAGGAACTTCTTCTAGGTCTCCCACACGGATGCAGGGTCCCAAGGCTTTGGGCTGTCCCCGACTGCTTTCCCAGGCCACAAGCAGGGAGCTGGATGGGAAATGGAGCTGCCGGGAATATGGGATCCCGGCGCGTTCAAGGAGAGGACTTTAGCCGCTATGCCACCATGCCAGGCCCAAGGTGGAGGGACTTTTACAGAACAAGACAAAGGGACAAACGAGTGGGCTTGCAGGGCTTACAGCAGTGGGCAGACAACTCCACACCAGTGAAAGGCAGGCTGTGCACACAGAAAGGCATGGGACAGAATCAGGCAGTCAAATGAGAGGCAGGTGTTTGAGCCACCAAGCCAAGTGTCTTAAAGGTACATTGTCACACAACATCCCCCAACTCTGCTCTGGTCACATCACATGTTTTCTTGGAATCAGAGGTTTTTAGGGAAATGGTATTTATATGGATGCCTTTGAATGTCCAGGCACTTCTGTTTCCCAGCTTGCTCCTCACTTAAAGGCTGAACAGTAACAGCAGCTTTTCTGTAGCTTCAATGTGGGGCACTGTCCCAGAAACGCCCCTAGACTCAGAGGCTGCCATTGCCAGAGTTTGGGGACTGTCCTAAGTGGTGATGATCCCCATGAGCCAGCTAAAGATGGTGTCACTCCTGTTCTGGAACATGGTCTCAGAGGGGAGTGGGCAAGGTGGACTCCAGGGGCTTTGGTGCTTTCATTGTTCTCAGCAAACATTTATTTATTTACTTTATTATTTATTTATTGGAAAGGCAGATTTGCAGAGAGAAGGAGAGAGAAAGATCTTCCACCCACTGCTCACTCCCCAGTGGCGGCAATAGCTGGAGCTGAGCCAATGTGAAGCCAGGGGCTTATTCCTGGTATCCTACACAGTGCAGGGTCCCAAGGCTTTGGGCCATCCTTGACTGCTTTCCCAGGCCACAAGCAGGGAGGTAGATGGGAAATGGAGCTGCTGGGATATGAACCAGCACCAATATAGGATGCTGGCACATACAAGGTGAAAACTTTATCACACAAGGACCTATTTTATTATTATGTTTAAAAGATAATTATTTTTTTTGGAAAGGCAGATGTTATAAAGAGACAAAAAGAGAAACGTCTTCCACCTGCTGATTCACTCCCCAAATGACTGCAACAGCCAGAGTTGAGTTATCTGAACCCAGGAGCTTCTTCAGAGTCTCCCATATGGATACAGGAATCCAAACACTTGGACCATTCCCCACTGCTTTCTCAGGCTATAAGCAGAGAACTGGAACAGAAGTAGAGCAGCTGGGACACAAACTGGCAGCCATATGGGATGCTGGCACCACATGGCCTACAATTAGCCTGATGTGCCACTACACTGGCCCCTCAGCAAGCATTTTTTTGGGCAACTACTATGTCTCAAATATTGCTCTGGGTGTGAAAGATACATAGAGTACCCTCCTCCATGATGTGAGAGGCACAAGATGAACCAGCTAAGTTCAGAGACGAAAGAGAAAGAATAGGCAGAGAGCTGAGATAGGCTAGCAGCTGGAGGTGGGAGGGGCACCCATATCAGAGAGTCCCAAAGCAGGAGAGTGAGAGGAGGCACTGGACCAAGAGCTGGGAGGGACACAGGACTAGTGCACACATGCCAGGTGAGGGGGCTGGGGACAGCTGGAGGGGCAGTGGGATGTTCCCGTGTGGCTTCCTGCAGGGTGGTACCTGAGCGGTGCATGTTGGGGTCTCCACTTTTAAGCCACCATTAGCTGTCATCTGCTCTGGCCTCCCCGTTGCTGGCTTCCCTGCAGTCAGAGCCAAGGCCCACAGTACATCAGCTTTTATTTTTACAGCAATCTTTGTACCCAAACCACCGTAGCATTTTTAATAACCAACTGGCAGGGAGTCAGACATCTGTACTTGAAAAAAAAAAGCCCAAGCCAAGTATTTCTAAATGTTTTATATTTACTTGTAACATTAGAATAACCATGAGGTTGCTCTTTGCATAATCGGAACCATTCTCATTAGGGTCCCACAGATCTCATCCTTCGTGGTCTTGGGTGGTGGTTTTCATTACAGCCCTGACATTGATCTGATGGGAGTGAATCTTTCCTTGAACACTGGCGGACAAAAGGGGAGGACTGAACGAAGACAGGGTGAGCTAGAAAAATACTCCAGGAAGATAAACATGAGCTTGGCAGTGTGGCACCATGGAAAGGGTCCACGCTTCAAAGTCCAACAGAGTTGGGCAACCTTAGAGCAGTTGTTTCACCTCTCTGTGCTTAGACAAACAGGCATAATAATACTTAAGGGAGCTGTGGTGAAGTCTAGTGGCAGAACATGAATACAGAGGTCTCTGGTCCAAGGTGGCATCCGGTTGCCTTTCTCCCAACCCCCAGCTGAGATTTGAAATCGGAAACCACTCCCATTGATTTGCAGCTACTTCTAAAGTCAGATTGCAAGATTTTTTTTTTTTACCAAAAAGATTTATTTATTTATTATTGGAAAGTCAGATGTGCAGCGAGAAGGAGACAGAGAGAAAGATCTTCCATCCACTGGTTTACTCCCCAAGTGGTTGTAATGGCTGAGCCAATCTGAAGCCAGAAGCTAGGAGCTGTTCCAGGTCTCCCATGCAGATGCAGGGACCCAAGGCTTTGGGCAATCCTTGACTGCTTTCCTAGACCACAAACAGGGAGCTGGATGGGAGGTGGAGCAGCAGAGATATGAACCAGCATTCATATGGGATCTCGGCACATGCAAGGTGAGGTTACCATGCTGGGCCCCAGGTTGTAAAAAAAATTTTTTTTAACAATTGATTTTTTAAAAAGATTCATTTATTTCTATTGCAAAATCAGATATACAGAGAGGAGGAGAGACAAAGAGGAAGATCTTCTGTCCGATGATTCACTCCCGAAGTGACTGCAATGGTCGGTGCTGAGCCGATCCGAAGCTAGGCGCCAGGAGCTGCTCCAGGCCTCCCATGCAGATGCAGGATCCCAAGGCTTTGGGCTGTCCTTGACTGCTTTCTCAGGCCACAAACAGGGAACTGGATGTGAAGCGGGTCCACCAGAATTAGAACTGGCACCCATATGGGATCTTGGCACATTCAAGGCAAGGATTTTAGCCACTAAGCCACCGTGCCAGGCCCCAGGTAGTAAGACTTTTAAGGAAAGAATTATTTGATTTATTTGAAAGGCAGAGTTACAGAGAGAGAAAGAGAGAGATCTTCTATCCACTAGTTTACTACACAGACAGGCACAAGGAGTGGAGTGGGCTGGAGCCTAAGTGCAGGACCCGTCTTCTGCTGCTTTCGATCTTATCAGGAAGCAGAATCTGAGGGAGAACTCCAATCCACACGTGTGTGGAATGTCAGCATCACAGGCAGTAGCTTAACCCACTACACTGCAATTTTCAACAAGGAAAAATACAGGTGTTGCACTGAATCAATTAACTTTAAACTTTAGATAATTGACAAATAAGTGTTTTGTGTAAGTGTGCCCATGCAATATGTGGGACATACTGTTTGTTCACCTGAAATTTAAATCTGACTGAGCAGCCTGTAGCTTATCTGGAAACCTTATCCTAAAGGTTGAATAGTGCTGAGAACATTATAAAAGGATAATGGTCAGACCCTACCAGCACTTGGTCCACTAACTGGCTACTGGGGTCAAAAGTAGAACTCTGCCTCCAAAGGGCTCTGTATATAGTAAGTGTTAAATAAATGTGTGTTGGATGGGCAGCCAAAAGGCCACCTTGTTTGCAGTCAATTCAGTGTGCTAAGCAGGTGCGCTTTAGCCTTTTACTTGGGATAGGTAAGAAGATTGATTCCCTCTCCTGCTCCCCATTTCCATAATCAGCCAGGAAAGTGGCAAGGAGGACGCTGGCTGGTCTCCTGTCTTCCCTCCAGCAACCTGCAGTCATCATGGAACTCACCTGGCCTGTGCACTTCATCATGAACCAGGCTCCCCAGCCCGGCTTCTTCCAGAACAACATGTACTGCAGGAACAGATCCCAGCAATGCCTTCCATATTTTATTAGGGAAGAAGAGGAAACCTCCAAGTGCAGAGCCTAGCTTCCCTTGCCTTGCATGCGGGAGACATCTGGGCTGGGAGTAGGGGAATCGTGCGGCTGGGGTGGACAAAGCTGCCGGGGCGGGGGAAGGTGAAGTCAGGTGCAGCAGGACCCACACTGAGCCTCCCAGGCCCTGCCAAAGCCTGCACTTCCTGAGAACTGGGGCTGGGCTCGTAAAGAAGGAAGGGATCCAAACATCAAGAAGAGAAGCTGGCCCGTAAATTCCTACTTAGTTCATTTTCTAAGACTTTTGAATGTGTTTTGAATTTTCTCTAAATGAAGATCATCATAAAAGGTTAAGATATTTAAACAAAGTGCCACCTGATCCCCGGGCTTGGTTTCTATGCCTAATTAGTTCCTCGACATATGGTTCGGGGCTTCTTATAGAAACAGGGTAATGACTCGAGGTAGATTTGGGTATTAGACGGAACAATGTTAAAGGAGCAATCAGAGGCATCTCACAGGCCTCCACCTGTCCTTGATCTGTGCAGGAGCTTTGGCTGACATCTGTTTCGAAGAGATATCAAAAAACTTTCCAGTGGCCACACAACAAAATGAAAATCCACACAGAGATAGATATCAGGCCCTCAAATGCTTAAGACTCCGTGCTGCCAGAGAGATGTGCAGCCTTGGAATATATATGTTGGTTGAGAGTGGTTGGTGGGGCAGGGGTGTGGGGGTGCTACCCGAGATGCAGACTCTGAGCCCTGCTTATTGGAGAGGGAGCACGTGGGTCCCATGCTCTTTGCTCTGTCCCATGCTTCAGTGCCCAATGACAAGACCTGATTTAGGTCACCTGGGGCCATTTCTCCAAGCTGTCCTCCCCTACCCCAGGAAAGTGTGTCCAGGGCAGGGGAGAGGAGCTACAGCGACTCACCCTCACTCCTCCACGCCAGGCCCCACTGAGGGAGCTGGAATGCAGCTCCCAAACAAACACCCTCCATCACCGCCAGCCCTATTTCTGCCCCTGGAAGGTACTCTGGGTCCAACCTGGACATGAAAATCCAGAGCACGCATCGGAAATGGCCGCTCCCAGTAGGAGGAGGGAGATCCGGCAGACAGGAAGACACGCGTCTGGCATGTGTGAGCACCACAATGTAAGGAATATGAGGAAGCCACCACTCAAGGCAGCTTCCTGGGGAACTGGGCAGGGCTCTGGGAGATGCTGCTGAGGGTGGCAAGGCACTCCAGGTGGAGGGAAGTACATGAACAAAAGCCTAGAGAAGGAAATCTATGTGTGGTCCCCAACTAGCGTAATAGTGAGATACTTCCCAGGTTGTAAACAGCCAACATATCCCTGCTCTCGCAATCCTCAAACACCCTTGGACTGTCAATCAGGCCAGAATACTTATTTCCATTTTTTTTTTTAATAAAATAGGGGGGCATAGAGTGCATGTATTTCTCTAGGTTACAACTCAGTCACGGTGGAATCCAGACTCAAGTTCAGGCAGGGGCTTCCCAGGTCTACTGAATGCCAACGATCAGAGTACAAGAGGTCTTCCGCAAAGATTATAAAGGTGACTCTCCTCCACAGTCAGTGAGATCGACGGGGTCCGGGAGCAGGGCTGGAAGATCCATCAGGCAACTGGGAGCAGGGGAAGGCAGCGCAAACAGGAGTTGGAGGAGGAGGAGTACAGGAAGATGCTGGGAGTCAGAACCGCAGTCAGGTGTGCCAAACTGGGCCAGGAGTCAGAGGAAGAAGGGGATAGGCACACGAGGAAGGGAAGTGGACTGCACCGTGCAAAAGGCAGGAAGGGGACTCTGAGAAGCAATGCAGCTGTTTGGCACAGGGCTGTGTTGGAGTCTCCCTGAGCCACCTCTGACCACAGCCTTGATGACAGATGTAGTATAGGGTCACTCTAGTGAGGCAGGCATTCTCTCAGCTGTTAACTCCCTCAGCCCAGGCAGCCCAACAGACGGGCTGCTGTGATCACCTTGGATGCTGCCCCCATGGGTCCACTCAGAGGACCACCACAGGGAGGCTCCCTACCCCAAAGTTCCATTTACCCCTCATTTTCTCCCCACCCCATATCCTGAGCCCCAGATGGCCCAGCAAGCAGGAAGACAGATCTGGGCTGGGACAGGGATGGAGTGACCCTGCGAGCTGGAGAGTTACCTTGAGACATCACAGTAAGAATCTTCACAGCCAGGTCAAACTGAGTGGGATTAAACTCAAAGCCAGCAGGGAAACTCAGAGCCACGAGGAATGGAAGTGAGTAGGGCCAGGCTGGTCTCTCTCCTATGTCATGTCTGTGGCCATGGTGATGGGCAGGCCCAGGACATTCCAACCAAGGTGCAAGCTAAGGGTTCCACCAGCCTTAGCCATGCCAGGACCCTCTTCCTTCTTCCTTCTCATTCTCATGCCCAAGGGCTGAGAAATAGGCACTGAGCAGTTGTCTGTGAGACCATGCCCAGCTGCCTTGGCATCTCCTCCCAGGGATCCCTTCAGTCCCGCTGCCTCTCTGAAGCAACTTGGGACATGGTTTGTACCCACACTGTCAGGGACCACCGTGTGGGTGCAGACCCCTGGTGACTGCATCTGTCACTCACTCAGCTCTACCTCTGCTCTGACCAGCGTATTGCCTACAACACAGTAGGTGCTCATCTGATGCTTGTTCATCAAGTGAATAGCTGTGAACACTTTTCTGTCTCATTGTATTCAATAGCCCTGGTCATAACGACTGTGTAACAGTCCAAATCACTACAGTACTTATTTATTTATCTGTTCATTTACCAAAGACAGAGAATATGAGAGAGAGAGAGAACAAGCTTCCATCCATTGGTTCACTATCCAAATGCCCACAGTAGCCAAGACTGGGCCATACTGAAATTGGGAGCCAGAAGCTCCAGCCCAATCTCCCATATCATGCAGGGACCCAAACACTCGCACCATTTTCTGTTGCTTACCCAGGAGCATTAGCTAAAATGTTTGATCAGAAATGGAGTAGCTGGAACTCAAATTAGCACTCCAAAATGGGATACTAGCATTGCAAGTGGCAGCTTAACCCACTGTGTCACAATGCCAGCCCCAAATAGGTGCCATTTATTAAGTGCCTAAGATCATTTTTTAAAAAATATTTTTTTATAAAGGAGAGAGAGAGAAAAGAGAGAGAGAGAGAGAGAGAGAGAGAGAGAGATACTACTTCTGCTGGTCCATTCCCCCAATGTACAACAGCTGGGACTGGCCAGGCCAAATCTGGGGACCGGGAATTCCTTTAGCAGGTGGCGTTTGTCTCCCAGTTTCTACCATCTCCCATAGTGAACCCAACAGCTCTGGGAGTAGGGGCATCCCCATCTGTCCCAGCTCAGGGCCCTTCTCAATGCTGAGATCAAAGACATTTATTAAACAAAGTGAAGGGCTATACCCAAGGGTGCCTTCAATTATTTGGCTCCTCCCTACAGACCTACATTAATTTTAAAAAATTAGCATTACCAATTGTGCATACTAATGGAGTACAGTGTGGCATTTCTTTTACCTCCACCATCTCAAATACCTGCTGTTCTTTATGCCAAGATCTTTCACATCCTTTCCACCAGTGGTTTTAGAAGCATCAGTAACCACCTCAAAACATTCGTGGAAAAATGGAATCAAAAGAACTTTATTTTAATGCAAAATGCTTTGAAGTTCATGTATAGTTTTTTCATAATATGCATTTCCAGGAACTTTTTGAAGCCACCCCATACAACTTAGTGCTGTCAAGCAGAGTTATCTGACGGTGCTATAGACAAGTTTTTCTTGCAGCTGCTTGTGTGAAGCTGGCATCCTACACCAGAGCACTGGCCCAAGTTGGGATGCTCCACTTCTGATCTAACTCCTTGCTTATACACCTGAGTAGGCAACAGAAAATGGCACAGGTTCTGGTATCTCTGCCACCCATGTGAGAGACTTGGGATGAAGTTCCTGGTTCCTGGCATTGGCCTAGCCTAGCTCCACCTGTCATGACCAATGGGAGAGTGAACTGGTGGATGAATAATCTCTCCTCTGCCCCTCCTCTCCTCTCTGCCTTTCAAATAAATAAAAATAAATATGTTAAGATGGTCCTATGCTATTACACTCCAGTACTTGGGACCATTCCTCTCCCCATCCCATTCTCCACCCTTCCCAGCCTCTGATGACCATTGTTGTCTGTCTACTTCCTTGTTTACAAGTTGGAAGGCATTCGTCTACCAGGCAAAGGCACTTCTTATTTTAGACCAATCACTTCCCTATCTTCAAAGGCTTATCCTGGCTCCATTGCAGACATTCAGGCAGTTTCTGATCATCACAGGAACAAGCAGCTGATGTCATTTCCAGATCACCACAAAGGAATGTGACGTGTCACGCAGCCCCAGTGGCCTTGTTGGAAGCAACTACATCATCTCCATGAAATTCCTGGAAATTGCAAAAATGTTCAGGAATCCACAAAACAATCTCAGCCATGCCTGCAGCCCTGAGGTCCCAGGGCTTTGTGCTCTCAGGCACTGCCAAGCCTTCATCCCCACCCAGTCTGACTGCTGTGGGCCACTGCAGAGATCCACATACCAGGCTCTGTGCTGAGGCCATGCGGGTTGGTAAGGAAAGCTTGTGGGAGCTGTCTAGCTGATGTTTGGCCCCCAAAACACATGGGGCACTAGGAGCCTGGTTGAGTACAGAGGCTGCCCTGGGACTGGGTGAAACAAGTTCAGGTGCCCAGGGTGCCCTTTCTCACGACATCCACAGCAGGGTCACAGTGTCTTTTGGGACAGCTGGCTGAATGAGCACAGAACTGCTAGGCTGTACTGAGAACTGGTAAGTGCTGGCTTCTCCTGCTGCCATGCTGTAACTAATGCTCCTGGGAGGGCATTTTGATTCTTCTTCTAAGACTTCACACAGGAAACATCCTCTCCTTCAGGAAGAAGACAGAGCAGGGGCCATAAATATGAGAAAGATACTGTGACATTAGACCCACCAACAAGAAGAGGCCAGGGGTGGAAACCTGGGCTGGAGCCTCAAACCCCACCTCCAGGCTTCAGCCATAGGATACAGATGGGGCTATGTGCAGTGGGCAGGCTGTCTGGAAGTTAGAAGCCAGACCATTTCACACAGCTGGATAGGTTGTGCATCATGGTGTATTAATCTAGGCACGAGGATGCCATTCACATCTTATAGATTGTAGGTTTGTGTACTTGTTACATTTTTCTAAATCTCAGTACAGTGTTCTGATAAAAATTGACATAGCAATTTTCCTACAGTCAGAGCCACATGTCTTACGGATGAGGCTCCATTTTCTAACCTGCAGTGAGATACTGTCCAACTGGCAGCAACCCTGAGGGAAGCCATCCCTACCAGAGGAGGCTTCTGCTGTAAGAGCAGAGGGAAGAAGGAAAGGGGATCTGATCATGCCCATGCAATGCAGCAGACCCAGTGGCTGAGGCAGCTGAGAGGGGGCATCTGCAGGATAAAGAGAGGTTATGTCCCAACTGGTGAGACAAATACCAAATTGATCAGACAAACACCAAAGGGCCTGAACCACAAAGAAGCAGGCCCACAAGCTCTTAAAGGTTAGTTGTGGGCATCTCTCATTGGTCGGCCTACGCAGCCTCCCAAACCCATCTCTCCCTACCCCAAGTTGACTTTACAGAGAGCCACCCTTGCAAGTTGTCATGGGAAGAGGTAGGGCCCACCTGCCACCATAGAAACCCAGGAGGCCAATTCCTCTTTCTCCGCATGCTTGGGATCACAAAGAATCAGATTCAAAAACATGCTCAGCCTAACATGTGAGTCTCCAAGGCACAGAGGTACAGGGATGGAGGAGAGGCCAGAGGCCACTGACCTCAGTGGATCATGTCCGAGGGTCAGTTTCTTCAGAGAACATCGGTGCCATGTTCTTCTCTGAGCTACTGGCAGTGGCCGACTATCCTTGACATCCCTTGGTTTGTGCACTCATCACTGCCGTCTGTCTCCATGTTCCCCAGCATTATCCTTTCTATGTCTGCTTCCATATTTGCCTTTTCGCTAGGAAGACCTCAGTCATTAGAGTAGGTTGGGACCACTTGCTTCCAAGGTGCTGTCATCTAAACCTGCACAGCTCTAATGACCCTGCTTCTACGAGGCTACCTCCATAGGGGCTAGAGGACATGAATTTGAAATATCTGCGGTGTCAGAGAGAGAGGGAGTCACACCAAAGCTGCAGTATCAGGAGCCCCCACGGTTCTTCTCTAGCCCATGTGCTATGAGCTTCAGCCTAGGTTTCCAGAGTTCAAGGTCCTTGGAACAGAAAGGCCAACTTCCCATCTGGGGTGGGTTGGGCATCCTTGAGAAGGGCTAAGCCTGGCTCACTGGGGCCTGACCACAGATCAAAGACTCCAAAGACGATGCATGAAGGACCTTCCGGGACTGCACCCACCATATTCTCATGTCACAGTCAGCAACACTGCAGTGACAGTGAATGAGTAGCTGAGTCTGGTCAAGGACCCAGCCCCTTGAACTTGTCCAGTGCCTTTTGCACCTGGCCATTGTCTTCAATCCTGAATTTCTCACAGCAATGGTGACATCAGCAAGTGGCTTGCAGAGATTGGGAAGTCTTCAAGTCCTTTGTCATCAACACCAGCCTCAAGTTTGAAGGATTGTAACAAATGCCATTGCTCTGACTCCATGCAGACATGTTCCCTACCTTGTGTAAAGTGTGAATGCATTCTCTTATAGGGACACAGGCCCCCAGGATCCTTGGCTCCCTTTCCTTCCCAACTCTGTGGTTCCCCATCCTCCACGGTGAAATTCTAGACTCCATCCATGCACTGTTCGTGTGCGCTCCTACCCCTGCATGCTGGGATCTTCCCGACTCCGTCCTAAGTGCAGCCTGTGAGTCATGACTCTTTTCTTCCCAGCATCCCTTTGAGCAAGACACTTCCCCTGGAAACTGAGGCTATGCTGGCCTGCTTGCATGTTGCTCTGATCAGAATGTCCCTAGGGAAACAAGTTCTCTCCATTTATCAAAAGTTCCACATCCCCTGTCATTGTACCCGTGATTCCTTACAAAATAAGACAAGGTTTTCTTAGCAGACACACAGAGAGAAGGAGTACCCCTATCTGCTGAGTCACTCCTTACACACCCCAAATGGGCAAGTCCGGGTGGCAGGCACTCATCCCAGGTGTCCCACAGTGAGGACAGGAGCTCAGTTGCTTGAGCCACTGCTGTTGCCTTTCAGGGTCTGCATGAACTGGAGTAAGGAGCGGCGTATCAAACCTAGGTACTCTGATGTGGGACACAGCTGTCATAGACAGCGTCCTCACCACTAGGGTACATGGCTGCTTCTGCTTTAAATACAGCTGTATTCAGGTAGTCGCACAATACATGAGTCTTCTGCTTTAAACGTATAGTTCAATGGTTCTTAACATCTGTATCATTATGGGTGACCATCACAGTAGTAGAATACTTTCATCATGTCAAAGAGTAACCCTTTACCCTCTAGCTATTGGTTCTCTAGCCTCTATTCCCTGCTCCTAAGCAAACACCAATCAACCCATACTATAGATTTGTCCCTTCTAGACATTTCATATCAGTGAAACCACATGATTTGTGGCCTGAACACAATGTGCTATTGTAGCATCCAGGATTGTGAGAGGCAGTAGGGTGGCAAAAGCAACCCAGGCAGTGCAGGCAGCCCAGGGGCTCAGATGTGAGTCTGACTATACGTTGTCTTTCCTCATGCAGGAGACACTTCAGGAGTGCTTCCCAAAGACCCAGGGGGCATTTGACTGGCAAGGCACAGCACTCCAAATGCGTGCTGTTTCAGACTCATTCTGCAGTTGTTGGGACCCAAATCCTGCTGATCAGACCCACTCTTCAATGGAAAAGCTTCCTCTGCCAATCAGATATTCAGCCAGAGAGGATGATGAGCCCCCCCAGCCCCCTCAAGTCACTGCAAGCTGAGAAGCATCTAAGAGTAGGTCCTAGGCAGGGTCCAGCTAGAAAGGTCGCTTGAGGGACTGTCTGATCCCAGAGGCCCCTTTTCCTTTCAAAAAAGCCTGTTGCTCTTCCTTTAGAAAAATTCCATCCAGCAGACAAGTCTGAGGCCAGGGTGATGGCCCTGCGGCTGGGAGACAAGCCCTCAATACCTTAAGCCTGTTGAGTCGGGGTTGCCTTTGATGCAGGCATTTCCTGTGGTCCACAAGGGAGAGGGGGAGTGTTTGCAGACCGCAGCACTTCTAACAAGAAATCTCCTTATGCTATTTCTAGAACCTTCGACCCTGGCTTGTAACATGTTATGGGCTCAGGTTGCCCCACCCGTCCCAGTTTGGGGCTTAATCATCTAAGCGTGACAGGGAGATTACAGCCTCCTGCAGGTTTCCAGGGACGTCATTTTTCCTCTGTGCTGAGCAGCTTCTATTGGGTAGGGGGCAGCAGGAGCAGAGACTCAATAAAACAGAGGTTGATGACTCACCGTACCTTGGCTTTAGGCAGCCCCACTGTTGTAGCTGCAAAAGATATTGGGGAGAAAAGGCTGGAGAAGTGCGATTGAGAACTGGCTTCCTGACTGGCTTGATAGCTAGCTGCCTCCTCTCTGAATCCTGGTTTCTCCCTCCAGCAAAAGAAACCTTCAACTGGAAGAGACTGAAAATAGCATCTGCCCCATATGCTATGTCTGAGACCTGGAGAGTTGTGTTACAGATTTTGCAAAATAACAGGGAACAACAGGAGAGAAAGAATGAGAGAGAGAGAGAGAGAGAGAGAGAGAGAGAACTGGGATCAACTGGCAATGTCTGCCATGTGCAAGGATAACAGAAAGCAGGGTCACATTTATTTGCCACAAGGAAACAGAATTAACAGGTGCATCTCACTTTGCTGCAAGCTTTCTGAGATCGCTGTGGATGGCTTTTTTTGTAATACCCATTTTCCACAAACTTGAAGTGCCTATGTGTGTCTGCACCTCCTGATGTTGATAGGCAAAGTCCTCTCTGGCTTAGGGTTGATGACTGCACTTGCTGTACTGTTTTCATTGTCTTCCCCAAAGACTGATTTCCAGGGTGTTCCTGCTCAACAGGACTCGCCTACAGGTGATTGCTTGCAGAGTTGAGCCTATAACTTAAAGACAACCAAGGCCAGGGAGACCAACGGTTTTTGAGACCAGAAAGGGGCCTGAAAGAGAGACCTTCCTTGGTCACCTCGCACTGAGTTCCCCAGGTGTCAGATGGCCAGTGTGGACAAGCCCTTTTAAAGTTGCTCACCACATGCAAAGGCAAAAAGGGGCTGCCATTGCCCAGGCTTGGGCATGGAAGACCCAGAAAGCAAACTGCCATGTCAAGAATGTGAAAGGTGTTTTGAGCAGACATCTGCTGGGAACTAGGCAGTCTCTCTGTCTGTCCTGCAGAGATGAAAACATCAAGAAGCTCATGGAAAAGAGGAATTCAAAGTTGATATGGCTGCAAATGAATCTTGCAAGCATGCCAAAAGTTCATGGTAACTGTGCACAGATTGCAAAATAGTTTTTTTTCCACCCAAATCAACTAGCCTTTTAATTCAGTTTTCCATGAACTTTTGGAAGTGCTTACGCAGTACCTCCCCCAAAGGGACTCTTTCAATGACGATGCAACAAGATACTCACGGTTCCATGGTTGTTTAAGACTGCAGACTCCTCACCGGTGGCATTGGGTCTGGGATGTGAAGCTATGAAACTGCTCTCCCTCAGGCAGGGTGGGAGCTCTCTCCCCATGGAGGCTCCACCTTGACCAGTTCCAATCACACGATTAGTCATCTTTCATTCCTGAGATGTCTGCCCATGAGTGGGGGCCTATGTGCGTGTGTGTGTGTGTGTGTGTGCTTTGCCGAGAAGCAGAAAATCCATATTCTCTCTCTTCTGACCGAATTAATCAAATAAATCTTCTGTAAGGAGCTGCTAAATGAATCACAGATGTCCCTGCCCTTTTGCAGGTTGCAGAAAGCACCCGTTACAGTTCTTTTAATTTATCAGAGGAAAAAAGATGCCCTCCTGTGCCCCTTCTCTCTCGCAATAATAATCAGAACCAGTCTATTTTCCAAGAATCCGAGACTCATTTTTAAAAAATGTGTATCAATAGATGTAACAGCGGGAAGATTATTTTGCCAAGTTTCAGCCTCCAGCACGGTGAAGGTACCCTGGCTGGGGAAAGCGTTTATAAAACCACATTTAATAAAAGAGAGTGTTATATTAAGTATGTTTGCTAGTGTATTTAAGCATATGGTTTCCATATCAGGCATAAAGATGGCAAACACATGCTCTACCTTCTTCCTAACCTTTGCTGGAGACGTCCTTTCCAGGGGGTGGTGGGATGGGATGGGAGGATTTCTTGTGGATGTGAGTGTGGTGTTGGCTTTTGCTGTTTACAATCCTGACTCACACAGAAAAGCCTTGCAGATGGCTTGGAGCACTTGGGAATCCCTTGCCTTCTCTGCTTAAGGAATTTGCCCCCGGAGTCTGCCCTTGCTCTATGGTCCCCTTTCTGCGTTCATCCCAGCCTTCTCCTACCACTCAGCCATGACCTTCTCCAAGGCGCTAGAGTCTGGCTGACTTGAAAGTGTGAATCCATTTCATCTGCCAAGAGCTTGAACTCCTGGCTTTTCCACCTTTAGACATTTTGCTGGCAGTGAACTCAATAGGCAAGGATGGTGGCCTGGCTTTGAGTCCCCGGGAAGTCCCTGTTAACCTACGAGACATCCTCTCTGCGTTCCTGGACAGAGTGCTGGGTATTGTGTCTGGCTCCTGGACATCAGAGGCGATTGGCTGTGGCCCTCGGAAGGTTCTGGAAAAGTGGTCAGGAACAGCCACGACAGCCCACCATCGTCCAAAGAGCAAAACAAGTTCAGAGATGATGGCAGCAGCCCGAATGCCAAAATAGCCAGAGGACTGGGTGGGGGCCTCCACGGTGAGGCTGTCCCCGCCCCCCATCCCACCGCCCCAACCGTAGCTCAGGCAGATTTGCCCGAGCGAGTTATAAATCTACCGGTACCATTTCTTTTTCGTCACTTGCCTAATCCCGTGCCCTTCGTTTCATGTGCTGTAATTACTAACATCTGCTTTCAGAGCCTGGCCCGCGCCGAGTTTGCAAAGGCAGTTTTCAGTACAAGAACAATGGCGACAGCTGTTTCATTTAGCCTAAGGCCAGCACTTCCTGTTCAGTCTACATCTGCCCTCCTGTGTCCAATTTCTGCTTCGGGGTCTTGTGTTTTGTTTTCTGGGTTTTTTTTTTTTCCCTTCCCCTGACCTTGCTATATGTTTAAGAAGAATTTCTAACTTAGCACTCCAGCTAGTATTTCTAGCACATATGCTTATTAGATTGGTGACAGCCAGAGGGAGACAGGAGAAAGCCCAGATTGTCTCCAGCAGCGAAGATGGCAGAAGGCAGTGACAGAAAAGGGGGACTGGTGGCAGTCCTGGCGACCCAGGTTCTAAATAGACTCCTGGGGCATCAGCTTGGCACCTGTGTGACCCCTCTGGAACTTAGACATAAGAAAGACAGGCTCAGTTCACCTGTCCCAGTTCACCTGTCCCCTATCACCACCACCTGGGGTCATCTTCATAGCTTGTTTGGTGAGGGATCCCCAAACGTCCCACTGGAGAAGCCCTGTGTCCATTTGTAGCCACCAACATACAGGGACCCTTCTTTTGGGACAAAGCAAGCTGGCTCAATGGGGTAGGACTCACAGGCACTTGCTCCCATGGAGTTCCTAGCCATGTCATCAAAAGCCCTTCTAACATACACAGGGAGCTCCGTAGCAAGGAAGAGGAAATGCTGTGGATAGAAGATGGAGTCCAGCTTTTACTATGCCTAGACCTCCTTAGCGTTCATGAGTTCATGATCACATCCTGTTCTTGCCCTACCACCTACTCCACCTAGCCTAAGTCCATCCAAATACATGCTTGGAGTCCCTGAGCAGTCACAGGTGTCTAGCTTGTCCAAAGGCTCCATCATGGTGCTGCAAGCCTTCCTGCAGGCTGTGCTGGATGTTTGTGGTCAAATATGGCAGTGGCCAGCTTCAGCCTGGGGAGGAGCTTGTCCTATGGATGCACCTGGCTCAGCTGGGAAGTCAGGGGTTGGAGATGATGGGAAGATTCCAGGGAGACACTCAGAGTCCATGACTGTGCCTTCTGCTGGGCTTAAGACATGAGGGCTGACCTGGAGGAGTCGCTGCCCCATTCTCTGTTGTTCCGAGCAGAGGCAAGCACTAAGCACAGAGGAGCACTTGCTATCTGCTCTTGTGGCTTGCTCTAGCTCATGTCTCTCTTCCTGGAGAAGTATCTTCTCCATTCCAGCATGAAACATCTCCTTCAATCCTCCAACTTCTCTACCCTTCTCGGTGGCTCACAGGAAAATAAATGGAGTCCTGCCCACCAGGTAGGAAAAGTGAGGCAGGTGGTAGAGGATTCCAGCCGTGCTGGTGGCAGGCAATGCCCAAGGCCATCTCCAGGGCCGTGATACCTGGTCTTCAGTGGGCAGTTCAACTTCAGTGGCTCCTAAGGCATGAATAGCACAGCCCAGACACAGGTTGTGGCCTGCCTCTTGGCAAGAACAGGCAAGCACAGAGTGGCATAGCCAGGAAGGTGGGGTGAGGGCATGGGAAAGGAGCCCCAACTCTTCCTGCCATGGATTTGAGACCCAGGTGGGCAGAGGCACCCTAGGGTTGTCCCTATACTCTGGAATGCAAGGACGATGGAGCACAGCCTCAGAGGGGCTGCTGGTCCATAGGCAGATGGCCACCTGTGCCCTGCACCTGCAGGAAAACCTCCTCCCCAACATGCCTGCCCAGCCCTTCCCCAAGCTCTTCTCACAGGCTTAGCCTCCCCCTCCACCCTTCCTTCTCTTTCTCACTCTCTCCTTTTCTTCTTAAAGTTAATTGCAACTTTTTTCTCTGCGCCCTGATCTGGATAAGCCACATCTCATTAGAAAAAGATTTAGCCGCAGCCAAAGCAGGCTGGAGAAGGAATCCCTAATCAACAGAGAAAAGATTTGGGTGTAATTGCTCTCTCCTGCCGTCCTACCCCTCCCGCCTCCCTGCTCTCGCTGCTCATTAGTCTGAACAGAAAGGCGCCGTCTAACATCTTGCTGTTGGAGTCTCGGCTGCAGCAGTGAACAAATCCAGCGCTATGGGGTCCTTGGGGGCCCTGTGGAAAGCTTGGGTGGAAGGAGCAAGTCTCTTGGGGGAGGGGGTGTTGAGGGAGTATTTTGGTTGCAAGGGTGAAGATTGAGGTGCTTTGATTAGGAGGCGGCTTGCCGGAACCATCTCATGTTCTTTTGGGCACAGCCAGGGTACTATGGCACTCTTTCCACCCAATCATTGTCTAATGGCATGGATACCCACAGAGTGAGGGTACTCAGGCCAGACTACAGTCAAGTCACAGTCACAAAGGGAGGCGCTACGTTGGAACATGAAGAAAAATCCAGAAAGTCCAGATGCCACTGTGACAGAGCCCTGGACTTCAGGTTGCGCCAGGACAAGGAGCCTCTTAGAGAGAGGCCGTGGTACTTTCAGGGCTTACCAGCACAGTCTCTTCTGCTGTGCACTTCAGTCCATAGAGCCTGCTGCTGACACTCACCTGTACTGGGACACAACTCTGAAGAGAGCCAGCCAAGTCCTGTTTGTGCACTGGAGGAGCTTGCTCTGGGGGGAAATTTTCAAAGGCAGCATAGTGAGCTGCTGAGTGGGCAGAAGGGCTAGGTACTTGTGATACCCCTACCAAGCCCAAGGCCGACCCTGCGCAAGCTGCCAGAGACCCTGCTGATCATCCTTGGCCTAGGATGAGGTGGAAATACAAGGACACTTTAGGAGGAGGTGCTTGGTCCCACAGTGAAGACGCCAGCATCCCCCATCGTGGTGTCTGGCTTCGGCTCCAGGCTCCAATGTGAGCCAGCAGGAGGGAGCTCTCGGTTTGTCTCACTCAAAGAGTAAATAAATTTTCAAAGACATAAGCCACAGATCAAGGTGCTCAGAGATGACTGAGGCCTCAGATAGGGCTGTGCAATACACTTGTCCCTGACCACAGGTGCTGCTGAGCATCTGATCTGAGCTAATGTAAATTGACATGTGCTGTAGTTGCCCAATGCATATACTTCTGTGTGCAAATCAATCTCATGGTAGGGCTGCTGCTGTGGCATATTAGGCAAAGTGCACTTACGGTACCTGCATCTCTTATGGGTGCTGGCTTGAGTCCCAGCTGCTCCACTCTTGATCCAGCTTCCTGCTAATGTGTCTGGGAAAGCAGAAGAAATGATCCAAGTGCTTGGCCCCTGCACCCACATGGGAGACCCTGAGGAAGCTCCTGGCTCCTGGGAGACACTGAGGAAGACTCTGGTTCCTAGTTTCTAGCCTGCCCAGGTCTGGGGAGTGAATCAGTAGATGGAAGATTTCTCTCTGTGTCTCTTTGTAGCTCTGACGTTCAAATAAAGGAACAGATCATTTTTTAAAAAGATAAATCTCACTACAATTGAACATTGACAGAATATTGAAATGATGATCCTTTAAAGATATTGAGTTATATGAAACAAATCATGAAAGTTAATAATGGTGTGTACACACCAAGAGCTTGCCCTCACTTGTTCCCTTTACCTTTTTTAATGTGGATATTAGAAAATGTAAAATTACATATATAGTGGCTGGCATTGTGGCATAGTGGGATGATCCAGTGCCTACAAGGCTGACGTCGCTTATGGGGGTTGGTTCAAGACTCAACTGTTCTGCTTCTGATCCAATTCCCTGCTATTGGGGACGCAATGGAAGGTGGCCCAAGTGCTTATGCCCTTGCCATTCACCTGAGAGACCTAGATAACGTTCCAAGGCCTCCTGGCTCTGACCCTGGGTTAGGGAAGGAACCAGCGAATGGAAGATCTTTCTTTCTGTCTCTCCCTGTCAAATAAATAAATACACACATCTTTAAAAATGAATGCCTGAAATAAAATCACAGCCATGGCTTACATTTGTGGCTCCCAGCATTTTTGCGCTGGACAGCAATGACCCAAAATATAAGGCAATATTTTGAGAAGACCAAAATTACTATTTTACCAACAAGTGAGCCAGCTGGGTCATTGAGCGGCTTGACCAAGGATGTCAGCTGAAGGCTGCAAGAGCCAGAACCCATCTGCCTGGAAGGCCAGAGTTCCAGGTGGAGAATCTACTGGTGGGAAAAATTTCAGGAGTGGAGACTCACTCAGGCAGCTCAACAGATGCCCCCTTCTCCAGGTTGGGGGTGAGTTGTCTACATCTCTGGGGGAGTGACAACCTCTTTTGTGTCATCTACATGGCTGACGTGGGGAGAGCATGGTCTTGGGAGAACTGCTCTGAGAATGTGCAAGCATGCTGGTGAGGCACCCAGGAAGTGCCCAGTCAGGGCAGGAGTAAGCTACAGCAGCTGGCTCACATTGTTCTGAACTCAGATTCTGGGACAGCATCTGCCGTGGCGTCTCCCCCCAACCCAACACACTCAAAAGCCGAACTTGAGCTAAGGCGGTTTCACCTTGAACTCGCCTTTGGAAGGGTTTGTTACCACTGCAACTCAATTCCCTGATTAAATAGGTAACATGAAGCACCTGTGATGGACAAGGGCAGCTTGGCAGGGCCCAGAGGAAGAGTTGGCGTTCTTGGAAGGAGCAGGATGCAATTCCACCACCACAGGTCAGCCTTGCACCCTCTTTCCTACTGTGCGAGGACCTAGGCCTCTTTCTTCCAGACAGCTGTTTACATTTTTCACTCTAACTTATGGGTAAACAATCTCCTCTAGTAGATAAAGGCTTTATCAGCTCGCCTTCTTCATCCAACCTCCTTGCTACAAGAGTGTGTTAGCAGCAAGTGGAACACAATTTTATAATCCAGATGGTAATCTTGCAGGTAATTGGGAGAACCCAGAGTTCAAAGTGCAGCCTCCTGGCCACTTCTCATATTCTTCGGCTGCCATCTGCTGGGCAGTCCTGGGATGGCGTGGGATCCTTGACAGCCGGTTAAGGCACTAAGGCTAGGGAGGCTCCGTGGCTCTGTCATGGAACACTTGTGGAGAAGTATCTGTACATCAGTCAAGATGCTAGGCACTTGGTTTATCTGACAACAAATAGATAATATCCTTGCTCCTTGCATTACAGCCTTGATGAGTACATGGAAAATTTTTAAAGAAAATTGTAGAGGAGATTGGAAGTGATAGATGGGAAAAAGTTAGTTACAGCTGTGTGTGTGTGTGTGTGTGTGTGTGTGTGTGTGTGTGTGTGTGTGTGTGTGTGATTTAAGACTTAATTATTCGTATTGGAAAGGCAGATTTACAGAGAGAACACGAGCCAAAGAAAAAGATCTTCTATCTGCTGGTTCACTCCCCAGATGGCCACAAAGGGCGGAGTGGAGCTGATCTGAAACCAGGAGCTGAGCCAATCTGAATCCAGTAGCCAGGAATCTCCTCTGAGTCTCCCATGAGGGTACAGGGTCCCAATACTTTAGGTCATTGTTCACTGCTTTCCCAGGCCACAAGCGGGGAGCTAGATGGGAAGATGGGTCAGCCAGGACATGAACCAGCACCACCCATATGGGATTGTGGCACTTGTAGGCAGAGGTTTAGCCATTTGAGCCAACATGCAGGCCCTGAATTGTGCAGAGAGAAAACCAGTCTGACAGAGTTCACACCCAATGATTCAGTCCCCCGAATGCTTCCAACAGCAGGGGGTGGACCAGGGAGAAAGTATCACAACTGCCCCCACAGTGCCTGCTTTAGCAGGGGCTGGGCCTGTAACATAGGCGATCCAATATGGGATGTTGACATTTCAGTCATGATCCTAGCTACCATGCCTAACAGCTATACCTGCTCACCCAAAAAATGACCATTTTAGACAGTTTTTAAGGTAGCTTTGAAGCAGAGCTTGAGGGAAATGAGGGGATTCACCATGGGAGAAGAGTATGGCTGGCAGAGCGGATAGGTCCCGGGGCAGAAATGGATGCTGTACCATAAGGGGGCATCACGGAGGCTGGGGGGCGGCCACAGAGAAGAATCACACCGCAGTTGGAGGGCACAAGATCCTGGGAGCTTCATTCAAGTCCCAGAGACTCTGTGGCTTGGGCAGCAGTAGTAGATTTTCCTGTACTGTTCTAGAAGGGGAAATAGCAGGTTGAGGGCTGGCCAGTCAGTTTCTGTTGAAGGTCCACTTTCCTGTCTTGCAGACCCCTCATCCCCAAACCAGGGCCCCACCCGTATGATCTCCTGCTACCCCCAGTGACCCCCATCCCTAAGGCCTTATCACCCAGTACACCACAGGTAAGGGTTTTAACATTAGGATGTGGCTTTTGCTTCAGAGTCATTGTACTAGAGAGGGTCCCCAAGGCACTGAGGCTCTGGGCTGCAATCCCAGACACAGAAAAAGGGGCCAGCAGCAGCCCAAGCCCCTCTACTAAATCCCACTTTGCCCATCCAGCCAATGAAGAAGTAAAACTAGGAAGCTCAGTTCCAGCACCTGGGTTGAAGGTGCCTCTGTGTGTGTGTGTGTGTCTGAGAAAGAGAGAGAGAGAGAGAGAGAGAGAGAGAGAGAGAGAATGTCTGTGTGCAACAGGGGAGATGTGGGTGCTGTGAATGTGCACAACTCCTTAGGCAATCAAAAGCTTGGTTTTCTAACTGAAACTGTTGCTTGCTCAAATCGATTCATACCACAAGCCCACCAGTTAAATGCTTATTTGCCAGGAGGGATTGTGCCAGAGCCCTCAGCTTTGTTTTCCTGCCCTGTGTGCCCAGGCCCTGTCACTGAGGGCTCCTGCCCTCCTGGCGCATTTCCCACCAGCAGGCTAGACTTGCCCTTCTTCAGCCCTGCAAATTCAGCTGGAGGGAGGTACCCTTCCTGCTGCACCCTGTGCTTTGCACCCTCAGTCTCGGGTGTGCAGCCAGCTGGAGCCTAGCCCTGCCCTGCAGGGGGATCCCCATCTGCTGCCACAGCAGCACAGAGGTGAGACACTGAGGGGCTGCGTTAATTAACTCTGAATCCCACACCTGCCTCTTCCCAGATCACCGTCACCTCCCAGCTTCGGCTCCACTGCAAAGGCCAATACTCCCTTGCCATAGTTGTGGGCTCCCAAGGAATCCATTAGTCATGTTTCTGCATATATTGAGCACCCACTCTATGCCAGGTGCTGGCGTAACGAACTCTCACAGAGCTGATTATAGTCACATGTGATGCTAACATGATTTCAATCATTCCAAAGAAAGCATTCAATCCCTTGAGTGTGGGTATTGTGTACCTAGCTGTGTGTACACACGTTAAAAGAATGCAAGGGTAATTGTTGAGGAATCGATACCAGAGACGCTATATAATGCTAGTGCTGTTCTTTATAAAGAATAGTTCTTTTAAGCCAGAGTTAGAGAGAAAATCTTCTATCCACTGGTTCACTCCCCAGTTGGTTGTAAAGGCTTGGATGGTCCAAGATGAGCAGGAACTGGGAGCCAAGAGCTTCATCCAGGTCTTTCACATCAGTGCCAAGAGCCTAAGCATCTAGGTCATCTTGTACTCCTTTCCCAGGCTATTAGCAGGGAGCTCAATCAGAAGTGGAACAGCCAGGACTCAAACTGGTACCCCATATAGGATGCTGGCATTACAGGCAACAGCTTAATCCATTACACCACATCAGCCCCATTCATGTCCATTTTAAGCTACAAAAAAATACTGTATACATTTTGATCCTGTATCTGAATAATACTACTAATTAATTTAAGAGGCAGAGAGAGAGAGCTCCCATTTGCTGCTTTACTCCCCAAATGCCTACAAGGGCCAAGGCCAAGCCAGGGCCAGAGCCAAAAACCAGGAGCACAAACCTGGGGCTTCGATATGGGGGGAAGAGACCCACCTGCCTGAGCCATCACCAAGTTTTGCTTTAGTAGGGTGCTGGGGTTAAGAGCCTAAACAGCTATGGGACTCAGGGATTCCAATGTGGGAGTCTCAAGCAGTGATCAACCACCCAGCTAAATGCTCACCTGCGAACAGGAAAGCTATACTAACACCTCAACCAGGTAGGAAGACACTAATAACCTCAAGGATAAGAAACAGGGGAAAGAGAATGGAGCCCCACCTTTCATATGTTTTAAAGAAGACTTATTGAGAAGCTAAGTGGGTGACAGTTTGAGGCGACCCCAGGCACCCAAGGTCACTACTGCAAGAGTTCTTGGGTAAGGACAATTTCAGAAGACGGGTAAATATGCTTTCTCACTATTGAAATAACTCACAGAACTTGGTTTCAGTTTTTTCATATTTTCCTTCCACAAAGTAATTGCCCAGATCCTTTTCTACTTTTGAGGCCAGATGATTTTCTGTAAGATCCAGGCACTTCTTAAGGGACCAGGATTGGGCAGCTTTGTAGCTTGGTGCCTGGGTTCCTTATGAAAGGCAAGGGAAGTGGTGTGACCACAGCTGTGTAAGTCTTGGCTCTACACTAGAGAAGGCATCAAGGCCAGTGAACAAATCTGCATCCGTGTCCGTTATTAAAGACAAGGCCAAGACACAAGGATATGAAAAAACTTGGAAAAAGCCACAATTTGATAGTGCAGGAGAGAAATGAAGAATTCACATCTCAGGCAGAATTCATATCGAACAACATAGATTCTGCTGAAACCAGAACCCAGTCACCCATTTCTCCAATTCCTAGGAATTTATTTGCTAACTTTCTGATGCTGTTGCTGAGTTGACTGCCTTGAACTAAGTATGTCAAAAGGTCTGGATTCATTTAATTTCTGCTGATACATACTATTTAACTAGAGCCCCCCAAACACTAACCACTCCTCCACAGCTCCCTGGTGGAATTGCCCTGGTGACTGTGCCACAAAGTGTTTGTCACTCCCAGCTTTCTGAGCACATACAGAGGTAACCTCCTTGACTGTGCAAGCTGGACATACCCCAAGCCTGCTCTGACCAAGCAACGTGTGCCGAAGGAAAGCAGCCGGCAGCAACTGCAGGCCAGCGACTGACTCACTCTCTTTTCCTCTCTTTGGCTGTGACTGTGGATGAGTGTACAGAGATGACACCACCGTGGGTCCCGGTGTGACGGACACACAGAGCACCCCATGCAGATCTGTTTTGGATGGTGTTGCAGGTTGATATGGTTGATCTTCAATGTGCATGCTGAAGTTCAACTGCCACTGTGGCAGTGTTGGGAAGAAAGTCCTAAAAGAGATAATAAGGTCATTAAGAAAGAGGAAAGTCTTTCTAGGGGAATGTATTAGTGCCAGCGGGAAGGGGTTCGTTCTCACAAAGGTGGGTGATTACAAAGCATGCTGTGCTTCCTCCTTAGCTTTTCCCTTCCTCCCATCTCACCATGAGACCCCATCTATCCTTCCACCACGTGATGAGGCAGCCTGAGAGATGTTGGTGCCATATTCTTGAACTTCCCAGCCATCAGAACCATGAACACAAATAGACTACTTTGCTTTCTATTGCCTAGTCTCCAGGATTGTGGTAGAGTAATAGATAGACAGAATAGAGAGACAGATGGGAAGCTGAACAAGAGAATCATTTTTTGTGAGGGGTCACTGTGACTTGGTTCCTGCAACATCACCTGATCTATCCTAGCTGCTGCACACATGCATGTACACATGCTGACGTGCACTCACGCACACACACCTGCACATGTAGTGTGCAACGAAGAGATTCAGTCATAGGAGGATCCAGAGGAAGACAAAAAGAACTCACAGGGCATTAACAGGTAAAATACCTACATAATGCAAAGCAAAAACCCGTAAATGGACAAGCCAAGAGAGGAGGAGTAATATGCCAAGGCATTTTGTGTGTGGTTCCAACTTTAAGAAGGAATGAGCTAGATAGGTTCCAGTAGGAATAGATGAGTAAGTCCAGTGCTGGATAGCTGCTCTTGACCTCTCCCCTGCCAGCCGCCTTGACCCTTTCCCACACTGCTCTGTGCCCTGAACGTACTTCAGTAACAAGCTTCTGCCCTGTGGGCACCGGCTAAGGTCTCACCAATGCGGGGCTCCGGTACATTCGAGGAGCAGGGAGAGGTTGCACTAGCTCCCATGGATCAGTTCAGGCAACTGCCCTGTGGGGTTCCAAGGACCACTCTCCTTTCAGGCAATCTCTCCACTTGTCCATCTGTGTCCAGATCCCAGTAATATGTTCCGTTTCTCATGCCTCAGGCCCACGCTGGTGAGCCCCGTGTGGACTGACTGCCAGCTCCTTCCGTTTCCCCATTTCCTGCCTACATCTTGGAGCTAGCTCTTTTCTTCACAGCTACCAGAAACATAATATGAATGTGTTATTTTTTATTAGGTCTTGAGGTATGGACTTTGCTTTGGGAAGCTGACACAACACAGGAAATGAGCCCACTTTGCCTAATTGTAGGTTGTTCAGCTGGAAAAAGAGACCTTAAAAGCTTACATTTCATTAAGAAATAAATATTCAGTGGCTTTGCTTTCCCCCATGTTGACTAGATGATTCTTCTCTAAACTAAAACAAAACAAAACACACACACACACAAAAGCAGAAAATAAAGTAGTGGCTTCTTTGTACCCATGGGTGAGCAGGGTATCCACAGATCTTTGTCCTCACAAAGTTCTTTGCAAATCCTGTGGGACACAGGAGCCAGCCAAGATGTCAGCTCACCTCTAAGAGGGTCAACTTGGCCCTTTCTGTAGCAAAGTTTCTGTTTCCCAGCCAAGAGGGCTCCTATATCTTAACTGTGTCCAACATAACGCGTAAGAAAAAGCTGAAATCTAGAGCCCCTGTGTCTCCCAAGGCAGCTAAGAGAACAGGCACCAGATGGCAGCAGCTGGGACCAGAGCTGGAGATGGGCCAGTGCCAGCGGGCCAGGGCATCAAGGCCGAGGAAGCACAGGCAGCAGTTTGGAAGGTCTGGTTCTCCAGTTGTCATCACATTTCACTGCATTGTCATTGACAAGTGTTTGTTTTCTGTCCCAAGCAGGTATGACTCAGGGCAAATGAAGGCAGGGCATGCCCGCATGACAGGTCTACCCAGCTGCACAGATGAGGCAAGGTGCGGAGGAGGTGGGGCGGGATGCCCAGGAAGTAGAGGGTTGTCACTTGCTCCTTGGGTGCCAGACAGTGCATGCCAGGGCCTGAGGTGGTGGCCACCAGGAGACAAGAGAGTGGTAATAAAACACACTGTGTTATAACATGCCTTGACAATAATTTCCTTGAACTGAAACATGCTTTTCCAGAAAGGAAATGCCAGTTAGCAAGCAGCACAGGAGTTTCACATCATGATTATGAGGGAAGCCTAGGTTGTTGGCCTGGGGAATAGTTTCAACAAAGGAGAGAAGATGGCATGAAGGAGATAGAACCCAGCCCATGCCTGGGATTGCCTGTTCTTACTGGGACAACACTGGGATGTGCAACTGGGAAGGGAGAGAAACAGCTGTTCCTACATGCTAGACTTTCTCCATTAAACTAAGGGTTCTCGCAGCATTGCCTGGGGCAGCTGTCTCATGCTTTCTTTTTTATTTTTTAAGATTTAGTTATTTTTACTGAAAGGGCAGATCTACAGAGAAAAGACAAGACAGAGAGAAAGGTCTTCCATCCGCTGGTTCACTCTCCAAATGGCCGCAATGGCTGGAGTTGAGCCAATCTGAAGCCAGGTGCTAGGAACTTCTTTTGGGTTTCCCACGTGGGTTCAGGATTGCAAGTCTTTGGGCCATCTTCTACTGCTTTCCCAAGCAAAAAGTAGGGAGCTGGATGGGAAGTGAATTATGGTCCTGTTCCATACTTTCATACACACACATTGTGAGGAGTCTGATGAAATGTGAATTCTGGTTCCTGAGGTCTGGTCTGAGATCCTGCAATTCTCAAAGCTGTTAGACAAGGCCAATGTTGCTGACCCATGTAACACTTCTGGAATCAGGAGCAAGGTACCTGAGGATATTGGCTTTGCTTCTGCACTTCTGCATCACTCCAACCTCATGTAAAACCAGAGCAGAAATGAGCAGCTGAGTGTCATGGTCATGGAAGTTTAGTAATAATGACCAAAGCCTGGGCCCGTGGACCAGGAGTCTACTCAGGAAACTCCAGCTCCAGCTCTTTCCCCTACTGCCCCTCCAACTGTGAGCGACATGTCCCACTGGGATCAGCTGCCCCAGAGAGAGGCAGACTCATCACCAAGTACCTGGCACCTTTGTCCAGACCTGTGAGTCAGAAATATGACCTGCCACTTATTAACTCATTCATTTATTCACTCATTTCTTCAAAATATGTCGAGAAACTGTCATACATGAAGCCCTGAGCTCAGCACTGAGAGTACACAATGGATGAGATGGAAAGATAGATTTTGTAACAGACGGTTCTCTTATGAGGCTTACTGCCTGATCAGGAATGAGAGGCCCACTCCTCAAGGATGGTGGTAAAAGCTAATGCTGATGTTTTTATTTATTACAGGAACAACATACAAAGTCTTCCAAAAGTTTGTGGAGCATGAATATTATGAAGAGACTGCATAGATTTAAATAACTTTTACATCAAAATCCACTCGCTATAATGGGTCTAAACAGGAAGTAGGTGGAGGCACCCAGAAAGAGAAGACATTGGTTTGAAATGAGCCCCTATTACAGTATCATGAATTCTGCTAAAATTGAAGCAAGAACAAACATCAAATTTATGGTCAAGCTTGGGTGGAAGAATGGCAAAATTCTTGATGCTTTACAAGTAGTTTATGGGGACAGCGCCCCAAAGAAATCAGCAGTGTACAAATGGGTAACTCGGTTTAAGAAGGGAAGAGATGATGTGGAAGATGAAGCCCGCAGTGGCAGACCATCCACGTCAATCTGCGAGGAAAAAATTAATCTTGTCCGGGCCCTGATTGAGGAGGACCGACGACTCACGGCAGAAGCAATAGCCAACACCATAGACATCTCCATTGGCTCTGCTTACACAATCCTGACGGAAAAACTCAAGTTGAGCAAACTTTCTGCCCAGTGGGTGCCACGGCTGCTGCACCCAGATCAGCTGAAGACAAAGGCAGAACTTCCTAAGGGGATTTTAAACAAGTGGGATCAAGATCCTGGAGTGTAACAGTATGATCCTGTACACAAAGCACCAAGAGGCAGAAGCAGCCCAGGCAAAGTCAGAGCAGACTGGTTGAGAGCAGAAGTCATAGAAATGGATTTGGGAAGTGTGCTTGAGATATTGTGTTAAATGACACTTGCTTCTGAAGAGGGCATGTGGAGAAAACCAAAACTTTCACAGAAAAACGCCCACCAAGTTCACCAGAGTCCTTCCCCTCGTGCCAATGCTCATGTTCTTTTGCCTCATCAAGCAAGAGCGATTTGAGGAAGAACATCTACAGGAAATCAGGAGGCGTCCTCCTCACAACTCTTGAAGGGCATCCATGTTTTTTGTTTAAGGTGTCAAAAAGGACAGATCAACTTGTTGAAGCCCTCGGCCCCCCAGTTCCTTGGGGATGGGCTCAATAGCCTGTGCCATAGCTTGCAAACATGTGTTGAACTTAATGGGGCATATGGAGAGGAGTTAATGTGTTTACTGTCCAGTTTCATTTCCCCACACCTTTGTGAAGTCTTTTCTGATTTCTAGCTTTGCCTTCTGAAGGCTCTCTGAATACTAGCCATTGTGTTAAGCACGTTACTGGCTCACCTTATTCCCACAACAGGCTATACAGCAGATATATTCTGGGTGGATTTTAAGAGAAGATTTACTTACTTTTATTGGAAAGGCAGATAAGATTTATGGAGAGGAGAGTCAGAAGTAAAGATCTTCCATCTGCTGGCTTACCCCCCAAATGGGTACAATGGCCAGAGCTGAGCTGATCCAAAGCCAGAAACCAGGTGCTTCCTCTGGGTCCCCAATGTGTGTGCTGGGGACCAAGGCTTTGGGTCATCCTCCACTGCTTTCCCAGGTCACAACTAGGGAGCTGGATGGGAAGTGGAGCAGCCAGGACACTAACTGGTGCCCACGTAGTATCTGCTTGCAAGGAGAGGATTTAGCCTTGGAACCCTGGGCCCTGTTCTTTTGTATTTTAAGGTTTATTTAGTTGAAGATAAAGTTACAGAGAGAATCAGAGGGAGTGAGGAGAGAGATTTTCCATCCACTGATTCATTCCTAAAATATCTACAGTGGCCAGGGCTGGGCCAGATTGAATCCAGGAACCTGAAACTCCATCCGGGTCTGTCATGGGGGTGGTCAGGACCAAGCATCTGGGCCATCTTCTACTGCATTCTCTGGTGTGGTAGCAAGGTTGCTGAGTTGGCAGTGGAGCAGCATGAACTTGAATCCCTGTGCAAATGGGATGATGTCATCACAGCAGCAGCAGCTTAACTTGCTGTACCACTACACCAGCCTTTGGCCGGTAATATTGTTAAACAATTTCAAAGATAAGGACACTGAGGCTCAGAGAGGACAAGGAACCTCCTCAGGATGCCAGCCATGCAGCAGAGGAGCCAAGCTGAAAATCGAGGCAGGCTGGCCCCCCAGTGCAGACTCAGTGCCTGCTCCAGGCATATTCCCTCAGTTGGAGGAGCAGGGGCCTCCTGGGAAATCAGTGGCTTTTGGTTGCTGAGTGAGTGGGCAATGGAGGGCAGCATTAGATGGTGTGGGTGACATTAACCACAGTAGCATCATGGTACAATAATCTGATATACATGTGTATGCTTCCTTTGCATGGGCTGGCCTTTGGCACAAGCCGGGAGCTCTAATTCTTGCCCCAGCCTCTCCTTGCTCTTCTTGAGAACAGCTGAGAACACACTGCTTGCCTTTGCTATACATTTCTAAGAAAAGGCAGCATCTTTCTCTTTCCTCTTCCAGGCTGTACACACACACACACACACACACACACACACACACACACACACACATACACACACACGCTTCTGACCACATTCCTTGGCAGGGGCATCTGCTAAGACTGTGACCCAGATGGAACAAAGTGTTTGCCAGTCTCTGCTTTGGACCTTGCAGTGCATGTTTCATAGTTTAAATCTCAGAAGACAAGTTTGTTTCCCTAAATTCAGGTCCCATGGGGCCCCTCACTGTGGCCCAGAAATTCTTTCCACTTTGAAAGCCCTAAACAGCACTGTCTAACCCCTTCCCTTGTCACCCAAAACAGACAAGAGGAAGCCTAAATAGGCCAGAGGATTGATGGCCTCTAGCTGTAAATGCTATCACGTAGCTGAATAACTGCATCCAGTTTTCGTTTTTTACCTTGTGGCTGGTCACTTTGGGGGTGGGGACTGCGGGGAGGAGTCTGCTCCTAGCTGGCCTCTGTTTACCCAGGACACTGCTAAGCCTTGTGTTCTCTGCTCCTGCATGAACCTGCTGCCCCTAAGGATGGTCCTGTGTAACCTTGTTTGGACATAGGACCACAGCTGGTGCAATTAGTTAGGTAAGGTAGATTGGAGTAGATGTTCCTGATCTGTTTTTAGTGTCATTCTATAAAAAGGAACAATTTGAAAACAAACATAGAGGGTGCCATGTGAAGACAAAGGCAGAAATGGGTGCTTCAGCTAGCACAGAATACCAGCAAACCATGAAGGGATGGGAGGAGGCCTGGGATATCCCGCTCAGGATGAGTTGGACGGAAGGAATCTTGGTAGGAAGACCTCTGACCTCTATCCTTCAGATGATTAATATCTGTTGTTTGGATACCTGGGCACAGGGCTTTTGTTACAGCAGCTAAGGAAATCCAGGAGGAAGCACCATGTGATTCAAGGGGAAGGCAACCTTGCCACCAGCTGCCCACACCAGCAGAACCTATATACTCACTCCATTCCCACTTCCATCGCATCCATGTTGCCCAGAGAGGTCTGAGGGCTAGAGTGGAGAGGTGGGCACCAGGTGGGCCTGGGCTGCTGGCAAAGCCACATGCCTGATGCCTGGCAGATGGATGCCTAATCAGCTGAGGAACAGCACTTGGCTGCATCCCTTTCTGCTTCCTAGCAGGGGGTGAGGCTCTGTGCCAACTGGCATTGCTGTTCCACCACACACCTGGCTTGGTAACAGTAGGAAAAGTGTGTGTTTGTAGGGCAATGCACTGAAGGACGCTGGCTCAACGCAAAGCTCCTCTATGAGACACACAAAGGGGTTGGCTCATTTGCTGCCAGGAATACCTGCAGGATCTGGGCTCTGCCATGGATCCTTTACAGGGCTCAGAGTTCAGGCCTCAGATGAAGTGGGAAGTGTCTGTCACAGGCAAAATGGCATCCCCTGCACAGTTAGGTTACAACTATGGGCATGACCTTTTTAGGTGACAGATCTCTGTGAAAATAATCAATTGAAGATAAGGTGACCGTGGATCTAATCCAGTGACTTATAAGCCATGGGACAGCTGACACAGACACACAAAGAGGAGGTGGCCACGTGAAGACACTGAAGCACACACAGGGAGAGGGCAGCACGACAATGAGGGCAGAGATGGCACAGGTGCAGCTGCTCACCCAAGAAAGCCAAGGTTTTGGCCACTGCCAGGAAAGCAGAAGGGTGAGGGAGCATCCCCAGCAGGGAGTACACCTTGCTGGCACTCAGGAGCTATGCACCTGCAAGCGAGAAGGTGTCTGCTGTCTGAAGCCCGTGGCATGTGGCGTCTTCCTGGACAGCTGCAGGAGACAGCTTCGCCACCACTCCCAATCACACCATTCAGACTTGTCTTTCCTCATCAGCCATTGCTACAACATGTTCCTGCAGAACTCTCACTCCAGGACCTATGTCTATGAGGAGTACATTGGGAGGCCAGGGTAGGAGTGACTGCCAAGATCACACCCCACCGTTGGAGTGGATGGAAGCCAGAGGGGACCAGAAAAAGGCCAATGCTGATTTCGAAGAAGGAAGATGACCTACAGACCTGAAAGCACCCTTGGGTCCCCTGCTCTCTTCCCTTAGCACCCCTATCTTTGTTTCTGACCAGACTTGTTACCCTTCTGTCCTTCCATGTAGCTCTGTCTGGAGCTCTACCCCACCCCTGGCTGCTACCCCCCTCCATCTCCTGGCTCCTTCTCACCTCTCATATTATAGCCTGAGCATCATGTGCAGGAGGCCTGGCTGCCTGGGTGCAGAGGGCATTCCTGGGCCCCTCCACCATTGTCCTGCCATGGCAGCAGGCTTGAATGCAACACTTGGCACACTGTGGGTTTGTTCACTTGACCCTGGTCCTAATCCCCAGTGGCCAACAACCCCATTAGATCACAATCCTTGATTCTTAAGAAATTTGAGAAATCTGTGGCTACAGAATCAAACAGGTTTCTTGACTGCAAAGTCTCTCACAGCGTTTGCAAGGTACTTAGGACACAGTTGGTACTCTGAAGATTGGCAGAGAAACTGTGAGAAAATTCCAACAGCCTTGGGACCCCAACTGGGTGACTCTAAGCCCTGGGCTAAGGTGCCACTGACTCTTGCAGAAGTGGAAGTGACAAATGTGTTGACCAGCACCAAGCAGAGGCCTGGGCTGCTGGGCCTGAAGCAGATATGCCAAAGGACAATCTCATCCTCACCTTTACCCTGTGGACATCATGGGGCCCCTACACCATAAGTCTCGCTGGCAGAGGTCACCTTCCCCACCCTGGTTTGCAGCCATGTGGCATGGACACACAGAGGGAGGACCCGATACATCATGCATTGAAGAAGATAGAAGGAATCCAACCAAACAAAAGGATCTGCCAGATCCCTTGTTACCTTCCTCAAGCAACCATGTTCTCTGGTCCCATGTGTTCTTCTGGCAATGCTTGTGGGTCTAGAAAGCATGCATGTTACGAAAACTACTCCACCTGAGTGTGGTATACATACTGTTCTGCTCCTTGCTCTTGCTGTTGCTGTTCATTTGTTTATTTTTGAACATAATATACATGTGTCCTGGAGCTCAGGCTGGATCAGCTGTTCTTAATGAAGTGGGCTTCACGGCTCTCCTAAGTAAACAAGACCTTGCAAACTTTGCACCTGCAAAGGCAGCTGGCAGATGGCAGAGAAACATCTCCAAGTGTAGTTGTTGGCCCTAGGGGGACAGACCATGTAACCTCCATGAGATGGTGCTTGTGTGCTCTCCGGAGGGGTCCTGCTGGTTTGCTTTCTCACCCAGGAGGGGCTCTGGACAGCACAGAGCCCTGCTTGTTGGCACATAATGACCATCTAACCCCAGGACCAGTCTGCTTCAGGCTGGGATCTGCTCTTCCAAGCCCCAACTCTGCTCCCTCTCTGATCCTTGAAGTCCTGAAATCTCCATTTCCACCTGAAGCTTTGTTTGGCCCCATCCCAATGCTGACTTGGAAGGAGGCCCCAGAAAGATAACAAAGGTGCTACTTCTAGGAGCAGGCAACCTCCCAGAATTCTTTCACTGAGCCATGAGGACACAAGGCCCAGGACAGAAATGTGTGAAGTTTGATAGGGTAGTCACTCCCAGGAACTAGGCCCTGGTGAACATGTGTTGGAAAGAACATGTGGATCAAATAAGAAGGTCATTTATGCAGTCCCCCACAGGGATCTGGCCTTCCCTAGGTCATCACCCCAATTCCTGCACTTGAGGTGACATTCAGGTTATCATTTGACCCTTGACCTTTGACCTCTTGGTGAGAGTGTTCATCATCCATTTTCTATCTCCACCTTCACCCTTGACTGGAGGTTGGACTCCTAGGTCTGAGCCCTGACCTGGGTCACATGCATGAGTAACTCAGAAAGCCCCCTCCCTTCTCTGGACTCAGACCTGTCCACTAGAATGGGCAGTATTGGCTGTGTGAGGAGCCCCGGACTTCTCACCTACAGGGGTCCTGTCCAGCCTCCTGTACAGTAGCTATGGACGATTAGGGCTGAGGCTCTGCCCAGTGGCGCCATGAGATCTGGACTTCCTGCTCTCCCCATAAGCTTTGAACTTTGCAAATACTTGGGGACCTCCCTTGCCACTGTGTGACGATGTGACCTCCTCTTACCCCAGAACCCCTATTCTCAGTCTCAAACACAAGGTTTTAATAATTTGGCTTTCTTAAAAAGATTTATTTCTTTTAATTGAAAAGAAGGTCAGATTTACAGAGAGGAGAGACAGAAAGATCTTCCATCCCCTGGTTCACTCACCAAATGCCACAATGGCTAGATCTGAGCCAATCCAAAACCAAGAACCAGGAGCTTCTTCTGGATCTTCCACATGGGTGCAGGGTTCCAAGTCTTTGAGCCGTCCTGTACTGCTTTCCAAGGCCAAAAGCAGGGAGCTGGAAGGAAAGTGGAGTAGCCAGGACATGAACAAATGCTTTATAATTTTTTAAAATATTTTTTGAAAGGCTGAGTTACAGAGAGAAGAGATAGAAAAATCTTCCATATGCTGATTTATTCCCCAAATAGCCATAATGGCTGGAGTTGAGCTGATCTGAAACCAGAAACCTGGAGCTTCTTCTGGGTCTCCCATGTAGGTACAGGATTCTAAGTCGTTGAGCCGTCCTCAACTGCTTTTCCAGGCCACAAATAGGGAACTAGATCAGAAGTGGAACAGCTAGGACATGAATTGGCATACTTAATGGGTGCTGGTGCTGCAAGCAGAGACATACCTACTATGCCACGGTGCCAGTGCAAGTTCCATAATAATGTGTAATGAAAGCGTCGGCCCAAGTTTTAATAATTTATGAAAGTAAACTTGGTGCATCTCTCAAACTTCACGCTGGTCCCAAACAAAGCTTCCATTCAGCTGCCTGCAGCCCCAGGGAGAATCTCTTTCCATGTTTGGCACACATTTGAGGGCAGTCACACTAATAATGGAGGTAGCAGGCTCAGCTCCATCCCTACCATGAGAATGGTCACCACTAGCAGGAAGGACCCAGACAGAGCCTGGGCTCTGTGACCCCCACAGAAGAATCTGCTCAGAAGCAAAGCCCTGGCCAGGCAGCTGAGCCTCTATACCCAGCAGGGAGGACACAGGGATCAAGGTCTCAAGCAGTTCAGCCAGAGACCCTCAGGGGTTCCACTTTTCTTGTGGCTGCAGATGAAACTCTAGCTTGGAGAGTCTGGGAGTGGGCAAGCATTCTCTGAGCAGGATTAGGACTGTGGAGGAGAGGCCACACACATGTGCTGTCACAGCCCATCCATGTTCCCCAACGCCAGATCTGTGTGGCCCAAGTCTAGAATCAGGAGTGTCTGTGTGCTGCTTCCATCCCTTCTACTAACATGCTGCTTAGCCTTGTGTAAGATGCTGGCCTGATCACAGTGACTGCTCCACAGGCTCGTGAGGGTTAGGGGTGCAGGGTAGAGATCTTCAATTTGCTGATTCACTCTCCAAATGGCCACAACAGCCAGGACGAGGCCATGATAAAGCCAGGAACTTGGAACTCCATTCGTGTCTCTCATAGGGGTGCAGAGACATAACACTTGGCCATCCTCCACTGCTTTCTCAGGCACATTAGCAGAGAGCTGGATCAGAAATGGAGCAGCCAGGATTTAAACCAGCATTCAAACTGGATGTTGGTATTTCATGTGCAGCTTAACCTACTGTGCCAAACACTTGTCCCTGACGCTGCCATTTCTGCTTCTGTCTCACCCATGCCAGGGACACCCAGTTATCTAAGGAGCTCTCACATTCCCAAGTAGTGCTAACTAAGTCCCAATTACAGGAGCTGGCCAGTGGCCTCAGCCTCAGGTCCCTGGAGAGGAGACCACTGGGAGTTGTGTCCTGGAGATCCTGGGAGACAGCACTAGGATGTCAGTTTCTTCCCCTCCTAGCTCTCTAGGCAGGACCACAGTGTTCTGCAACCTATGGCAAACCAAGGAACCAAAAAAGGATCAGAACTAGCTGGGGGTATGCATCCAGACAGAGGGGCAAATGTCAACCCACAAGCTAGCTCTCTCCTTGACAACCAGGTATAGCAAACTCTCCAACCAGCTTCCATCTTGGAAGTCAGACATACTGTGTCCTCAAAATGCCCATCACCCAGTAACATGATCTGGGATCCTGGCAGGCTTGGTTCACTTGGAATCTCACCTCTGTCATGCATTATTCCCTCTTTTCAGATATACAAGCTGAGGCGCCAGAAGAGGTATGTGTCTGAGGTTTGAACCACTGCCACTTGGTGTCCCAAAGGGATCCCACAAGAACTGGCCCATGTAGCAAGAAGGGCTTTGGGGCTGGCTTCTCAGAGCAGCAGTGGTTGTGGTGAGAGGACAACCTTTGAACTGCTTCTTGAAGGACCCCAAGAATCCCCACTGGTCAAGGCAGAAGGGAAAGGAACTCCTGGTCAGGAACGGTAGCTTCAAAACACCTGGGTATAGAAGAAAGTAGGAAAGAGGCATGAATCATCTAACTCTGGATTTAAAGAGGTTTTCAGGGTGCTGGTGGGAGGCATGAATAAGGCTACAAACAATTTTGATCAGCAACCTACAGTGTGAAGTTTCTGGATGCAAAATGGGAGCCATTGAAGGTTGTTGAGGAGAGAGAGCATCTGAAAGATTACAGAGTGGAAGAAGTGAGCCCAGAGATGAGCCCCAAGATGGGGGATGGGGAGTGAGCCACACAGCCACCTGGTAGCAACACCCTCAAACAGTAACAGTTAACACTTGGTTCCCAGATAAAGACAGCCAAAGCCTGTTGGCAGCAAGGCTGTTGTTGAATTAAGCTGTGGACAAGGTGAGGGGACTTGCAGCATTTTAGACTAAACCCCAGTGGCCTCTGCATTCACCTCAGTACAGAGAACTTAAGAAGAATCAACTCAGAATGTATTCCTTTTATTAAAACAGCCAGTTCTGATTGCCCACTCTCTATCTGCAGTTCAGACTTGCTTGCTATATTTAGTTGCTGTCCCAACATTTCCCATGTCCCTCAGCACAACAAGCTTGTCCCCTGGCTCCCCAGCCTTGACCACCCTAAGACCCACTTTCCTACCAGAGTCTGGGAGGACTCCAAATGGTGACATCCCCACTTCTCCCTGAGTGTGGCATCCACAAGGCACCAGCCTAGAACTTGGACTTCTGCTGAAGAAAAGCGAGCCTCCATCCTCCCTTTGGCTGGGGTTTTCACCATGACTGGTTTTCATTAGCTTTTCAAGTGGAAAATACAATTTTTCCGATGGCAAGATGCCATTTGCTTGCAGAGTCATTGTACATTTAATATTTGTGTGTGTGTGAGGAATGACCAAAGCCCACAGCTGCCAGGGCCCCCAGGGATTGTGTTTTAGAAGATTTCCTGGAAGGCCCTGCTTGAGGAACCACTGTCCAGTTGCCTCTTGCTAGACCTTCAGGGATGTGGAAACCTGGGAAAGCTGAGCAGTCTGGCACCTCCACCCCTATCCCAGCCTTTCTCAGTGTAAGTCCTGGTTCACCTGGTAGAGAAGCTTCTCAAAGCCTGCTCTCCCTCCTAACTTTCCTGCACCCTGGAATGTGTTTGTTTGTTTTCCTATTAAAAAAAGAAAAAAGTGGAGAGGAGGTTAGCAGAAGAGAAAACTAAAACCAGGAAAGGAATTGAGTGGCAAAGCTCCAAAGCGCACTGAGCATCGGGTTAAGATGCTCAGGTAAGAACAAGAGGACAGATGGTAGGTAGAGAGACAAGAAGTGGAAACTAAGAAAGTGGGGTGGAAGACAGGAAGTAGAGGCACGGGAAGTGGGAAGATGTCTAGTCTGGGAGCAGCATTGCTCAGTGTTCCCTCTGCCAGCTGTGCTCTTCCTATAAAGAGAGGAGGAGGCTTTAAGCCTTCACAGGGAAACTGAAGTCTGGAGGTAATTTAGGTTTTCCTGGGTTTCTGCCAGTATCTCCTCAGGTTTGTCACTTTTTCCTCTTATTCCCTTTCATGTGGACCTAGCCTTCATCTTAGCAACCCTATTCTTAACACAAAGTTGGCTTCCTCCACACAGCCCCCGCCCAGCCCCGCCGACTCCCGTTTTTGGGGTTGGCAGCAGGTTTTGTGAATGAAGATGTGTGAGGAAGAGGGTCTATGGAGACAGCTTAAGCGACAACTTCTTCTCACCCAATGACCCTAAAACCCCCCACACATCTTAGCAGAAGCACTTGCTGGAAAGGGAGCAAAGATTCAGGTACTAAATGTCCTGCTTTGCTCCCCAGCAAAAAGTCAGGCACTCACAGAGCTCCAGAACCTACTGCCCACTGCTTGAAACAGCAGCTCCTCCTCAGAGGATTTGGGATTTCCCTCCTACTCCACTGTGTAAATCTAAAACTAGTCACACACTATGTACAGCACAGCACATGATTTTGCAGCTCATGGCTTCTCTCTGCTTCTCATCTCACACCCTGACGATTACTGCTTTGATGTAGATCATTGATTCTTTCTTATCTTATAAAACACATTTACCTATTAGATTTCCCTACCTCCAGAGAAAAAGAAAGACCCTATGTCATCCCTAACTCTGCTTTTTATACATTTAACAATATAGTCCACTTCCTGAGGCAGCAATCTGACTCATTCCATTTTAATAATTGCACTAAGAATCCCATTAATGGTCGTTCTGATTCTTTCCAGATTGGAGTTCTATTTGCGCATGTCTTTTTGTTTGTTTGTTTGCTATTACTGTGTGTATGTGTTTGTTGTTGCTATTACTGTAAATGACCCTGAAATAATTCCTGTGTACCTTGCCTGCTCTGCTGGTGTTGTTTTGTTTTGGTTTGGTTTGGTTTGGTTTGGGTTTTTGTAGGCCAGAGTCCTACACATTGCTGTGCCAGGAGATGTGTGTTTTATGTGGTAGCTGGCAGTGCCAGATAGCACCTCAAAAACCTTGCAATTGGATCTTCATTTCCCAAGCCAAAAGGAGACCCTCTCTCCATGAATGCCTCTTTCAACTTCACTTCACTTTAGCTAAAACTTGTGAAATGATTTCTGATCTAGCTCCCTACTAGCTCCTCTGGGAAAGCAATGGAGGCTGACCCAGGTCCTTGAGTCCCTGCACCCACTTGGGAGATCTGGATAAAGCCCCTGGCTCCTGGCTTCAGCTGCAGCCAATGGAGAGTGAACCAGAGGATGAAGGATCTTCTGTCTCTCTGTAACTCCGACTTTCAAATAAATAACCTTAAAAAAATAAAGAACTCTAGAATGAAGGCAGGGTCTCCAGGGGAGCCAGGGGAGGGAGTGAGGAAGGCGAGGGAACTCAGTGGGAGGCATGGGGAGGGGTCCCTGGCAAGAGCGGCTGCACCACGGCTGTTCAGAGGCTGCTGAGAAGCAGTGATTTGAGACTGGCTCTGCTGTCTGTTCTGTTCGGGTTACAGCTCTGCCCTAGGATGCTCTCACAGGCCTACAGGAGCATCAGCCAGTTTGTAATTCGGCTTATTCAAAACCAGAAGCAGATCAGCTTATTCTCAGTGTGGAATGAGTTCTCCGGGGCCCTAATCCCCATTGGTTAGTCTGCACACTCGGCGGTCTACCAGCTGTCCCGGTCCCCATAGCCGGGTTTAGTGAAGGTTGTGGCCCTTTTCTAATGACCAGAAGCAGAAATCCAGTAATACATTCAGCACAGCGGAAATTTAATCCCAAATATCATTTTTAGTCATATGAGCAAAGTTAATCTGCTGACAACTCAATTTGACAAACACTGTCTCCCAATTGAGGTCATCTGGTCCCTGCTTTGTCACAAGGCTGCTTCTTGCACGAGCTGCCCCCTGGGTGGTTGGGTCAAGCCTCTCTGAGGGGTTTTATTTATCAGATCTGTGGGACTCTCTCCACCTCCTGATGAGGGAATTGGCACTGTGCCCCTCTGATGCCAAATGGAGCTCTCTCAATGTCCAGGATGTCCTGTAATGTCTCCACGTATAGGAGAGAGTGAATCCCACACAAGGACACACAATGGCATTGCTTATGCTGGGGAGAACCTCTGGGCTTGGCGGCAGAAGTAGTCAGAATTCCCTGCAGGAGCAGAACCACCAGGATGTATCGACCGGGAGAGGGATGGGGGTACCACGAGGGCCTGGCTCCCAGGATGGTGGAAGCAGGAGGAGACAGCAGGCTGCAGAGTTAAGTCTGAAAGCAGGAGGAATTATCTCTTACAAAGAGAAAGACTGGCCTTTGGTTCTGTGGAGCTGTTCAGGGGTAGAGAGAGGCTCACCTACATAAGGAAGGACCATCTGTTTCACCTGAAAGGCCAATGTAGGTGCTCATCTCCCGGGGACACCACTACAGACACACCCAGAACAATGTTTGACCAAATATCTGGGTACCACACAGCCCAGCCAATCCAACACAGAAAAGGAATCATCACATGCACCGCTACCTGCTGCTCCCAACCCAAAAAGGGAGACAAAGATGGTCTCTGAGTCAGGATGGAGAGAACAAAAGAGAGCTGACAACAGGGTGCCACCTTGCACACCTGCTGGCAGGTCCAGGGTGAGGGACCCCCTGTGTGAGCCCTGCCTAAGTCTGCAGCAGCGGGACCCTGATGCAAGCTCACTTTGCAAGATCTGCAAGGCCTGTGGCAGTGAGCGAGTAGGCTGGGCATTCAGACAGCAATCTCCAGCCCTAATCCTGAGACAGGGATTCTCCATATCTGTAGAAGCCATCAAGGTAAGGGCACCGATGTTGTCTGTTTTTAACACCTCTATGGCTTCACTGGTTACTGCTTCTATAAACCACCAATCAGAAGGGATTCACAAAGGAGACAAGGAAGGAACAAGAATTCTGAGAACCCGCTGTGCACCCTGTACGTGGCACCACCTTGCAATGCTCACCTCATTCAACAGAGGAGAAAATATAGAGAAGGTTCCAGTGGCCATCCTGCAATTGATCATAATTAAGACAAGCAAATCGAGTGCCTATGAGAGAGCTGACTCTGGCCTTGATGGTCTCATTCATTTAATCCTCATTCATTTAACTGAAACGAAAATGAAAAGATGAAAGCCATTATCCCTCCTATTCTGTAGATGAAGAAAGTAAGGCACAGGGAATAAACTGCATTTCCTAGGCTCATACAACTACTAATGAGTAGAACTGGAGCTTGAATCCAAAAAGTCCTTCTAGAATTAGCCATTATACTGTGCCGCCTCTCTGCATGAGTTTGGGCTAAACACTGAGAGCCAGGGAGCTGGCCCGTGGACGTGGCTGAGTGGTGGTTTGAGTGGCTCAGTAGCGTGGCTGAAAGCAGGTTGCCTGTGGGATCTCAGTCTCCTGCGTTTCTCCAGTTACGGGCACAGGCAGCTTCTGGAGCAGGGTTTCTGGGAAGTGGTTAGCACTTGAAGCAAGGCAACAGGGAAATGTCTGCCCCAAGAAAGGGACTGTGGGAGCCTTGGCTTGTCAGGAGAACTGCAGGACAGAACTGGGAGGGTAGTAAGCTGCCTCCTCCTGTGCTCCCCCCTCCAGGCTGCCCGTGACATCGGTATAACCTGTGGTGACAGGGACTCTGTCTCCCCTCAATGTGCAGCAGACAATCAGCCCACTGGCCCAGCAGACCCTGATCCAAACCGTTCTCAATCCATCGTTGAGATGTTCTTTTTTCCCAAGGGAATAACTAAGTTTGCCCTTCCACTTCAGAACAATCTTTGAATTTTAATTCTGGATTTAATTCCATGTGAGTTGAGCCAGCAGCCTCTTGGAGACGGATTAGCAGCCCTGACATTCAGCCTCAAATCTCTGAAAAAACAACAGCAAGCACCACAGAAACCAGCACCCAGCAAGTCCCAGTCCAGGGACTTGGGAAGGGCTTTAGGATAAATGACCCCTCTAGGCCAGCTGATCATCTTTCGGGGAATTCTGTGTCCACCCAACACCAGGACTGGACACTGTGGTAAAGCAACAACAAGAAAGAAAGAAGGCAGCAACAATAAGATATGTGGGAGCAGTGACCAGAGCTGCTTGGGGTGGAAGGCATTTCTTCTCATGTTCCTCTTGGGGACTACCAGTATGCCAGAGAAGAAGTGCAAAAACGGGTATGAGGAATTGGGCTGGTGTTAGGCTGGGTACCCCCAGAGACACCAAAGAAACAGGATGGATACACACACACACACACACACACACACACACACACACACACACACACACATATCCCTACATATATATACAACTATCCTCTTCCTGTTGGGAGTGGGAAAAGACAGAGAGATTGATTGATTAATTAATCATAGTGAATTGGCTCATGAGGTTATAAGACTGAGAAGTCTCAATGTTTGTGATCTGTAAGACTTCCCAAGCCTGCTAAAATCTTAGCCACACCTTCAAGTGGGTGGCACAAGAGTTGCCCAGCCATTTCCTAACTGATTGAGAGACTACCACTGGGGAACGTTTTCCCCGCAGGTTCCTGCACAGACAAGGAGGGGTCAGAGAATGCTTAAAATCCCAAGACTCTTTGGAAAATCTGGAGTCTCTCCCTCTCCCCTTTCAAAAGGTACCCCACCTTCCAGCCCTCTCGTGGGAGGTGTTCTCCCCTTCCCTCTTCTTTTCACGTTCGCCTGGTCACTTTACAAATGAAACTTCTCTGTCTGCAACCAGTTCCAGCTTTTTATTTCAATACTAACCTGAGGGGAAAAAAACAGTTTTTCTGGTAACAGTCTGAAGTCCATGAGGGCCCTGGGTATAGTGCCAGTCTGAGTCCAAAGGCTTAGAAACCAAAAGAGCCAACTGCATGAGTTCCAGTCCTAAAGTTGGCAGCCTAGGGATCCAAGAAAAGCTGATGCTTAAGCCGAAGTCCAAAGGCAGGAAAAGACGCTTACCGCAGCTCAAGGCTGTTGGGCAAGAGGCACCACTGCTTGCTTATAAGAAGGTCAGCCTTCTGTTCCATGCAGGCTTTCACCTAGGGAAATGAGACCTTCCTCCAACACAGAGGGCAATCTGTTTTTCCCAGTCTCCTGCTTTAAATGTTAATTTCATCCCAAAAACGCTCTCACAGAGAAGTGCAGAACAATGCTTGAATCCCTCCTGCAGCCAAGTGCATCCATGCATTGTATGAACTATTACAAGGCTCAAGGTGGGGACACTCAGCATGAAGACACACAGGAGTGCTGGTGCAAGAAAAGACCACATTTGGTCCAGACAAAGGTAGGATGCTGATCCTGCATTTCCCCTGCCTGAGGCTCAGGTGCAAAGCCACATGGAACTGAGTGACTATAGAAGCAAGGGGGCACCTTAGGAAGGGCATTGAGGGGACACTAAGATCAGGAGATGTGAGAAGGGTTTACAACCTGGATCATAAAACACTGTATAACATTTTAAAGAATATTTTTTCCCTAAGCAACTAAAACGATGTTGAAGCTGCTTATTAGTGATAAACATGGCAGCACAAACCACTCATAGAATCCTTGTAAGAATTACCAACTCATTTATGGAGTGATTTTGTTCTTTGTTCTGACTGCCATTAGCTAGGAATTCCCTGTGTGAGGCAGGGGCTGGCCACTCTTCCAAAGGCATTGCTGTGACTGGGGACACAAGTGTCTATCACGTGGTCTGGGAGCAGAGAAGCTCTGGCATAGTGGCTGGTTGCCCTGCTACCTACAGGCCACCTGCAAGGTTGGCCCCACTCCCTGCCCTGTCCTACCCACCGAGGTGGGCTGCCCTGGGCAGGATTCCTTGGCAACTGATAATCTTACCTCCACTTATCATGCATGAGAGGATTCAATATTTTCATGAGTCTAAGGCTTTAGCAACATGACCTCACTGGATGACAAACCTGAGTCCAAGGGATCGAAGGAAGGTGTGGCGAGAGAGAGGACTGAAGCTAGAGAGGGACTGCAATCCAGAGCAAAAGCCTCTGTGCCTACAGGGGAGCCCTTGATGGGCTGGGACGAGAAGCTGGAAGTACAGCCTGCTGTGACCATCTTTGCTACACTATTCTTGACCTTCCAATGGTGAGAATTAAGGGCAGAGTGTTGGGCATAGGTACCAAGTTCTACACACTTTGAGGGGCTCAATTTGAGGCTGGTGGTGTAGACTTGAGTCAGCAAGACCTGTAGCCTGAAGAAAGATGGGCCTGGCCAAGCCCAGCCACATCAGCAGGTGCCAGCCAATACTCAAAAACAACAGGAATAAATAGTATTGTGCGAAGCCTGAAATGGGGTGGGTTATTGCACAGCATTAGTTGCTAATCAAGTATTTTATTTATTATTTGAAAGGCAGAGAGATAAAAAGAGAGAGAAAACTTTCTCACACTGTTGCACTCTCCAAATGCCTACAATAGCCTCCTAGCCAACACTGAGGCTGGGAACCTGGAACTTAGCCCAGGTCTTCCATCTGGGTGGCAGGGACCCAATGATCTGAGCCATCACTGGCGCCTCCCAGAGTTTGCATTAGCAGGAAGTTGGAATAGGAAAATGGAGGCAGAACTCAAGTCTAGGCACTCCAAAACTGAATGCGAGTGTCTCAATGTGTATAGCATGACACTTAGCCAAATGCCTTCCATAGTACAGTTTGGAACCTCACAACTCACTGAGGTTAGACTATATTCTCTACCATTTTACTACCACTTTGCATATTTAAAAAAGGAATTTGGAATGTACTGGCCTGTGTTGTCAAATGAATAAGGGGCAGAGTTGAGGTTACATCTAGACTTTCTAGATCTGAAAGTCCAAATAGCAGACATTGGTGCTGTTCCAGCCCAGCCCAGTCATGAGGCACACATGTGGGGATGTGGCTCTGGATATGATATAGACAAATGACCCCTGCAGCCTGGAGCTGCCCAGTGGCCCAGGGCCACCTCAGCATTACATAAACATTGCAGTGAGGACACTTTCACACATGTTAATATTGAGTCTCCATTGCTTAACATTGCAATAGATCATACTGTATTATAATCAGCCAGAATTCAAGAGCAATTTCTAGAGTAAGCCACCAATGTCTGTTGGCAAAGAGAAGAGGAGAAATGAAGGAAAGTGATTGTCCTTGAGAAGGTAAAATTCCCTTAGAGGGAAAGAAGAAGACAATGATTGTTCTTCAACTCAAGGAGCTGGCATGAGGCTGTCTTCCTGGCAGATCAACAAGGAGACTCTCATATTCAATCGAATAGGCAACAGTGAGGGCTTGATTGGGGTGTGTGTTCAATGACAATCTGGAGAAGGAAGACAGATGCATATCCAAATGCCCAGAAGCCACACTACAGAAGACCTGGGCAAGCCTGGTGAACCCTCCAATTACTTGGTCCCCAACTGCAGGCAGGAGTCAGTCTCCAGAGCGATTGTTTCCTTATCTCTTCTCCAGCCTGGGTGGGGCCCTCAGTCAGGTGGAGGAAGGTTCAGAGAACAGGAGAACGACCCCTAACTCCTGCATCCTGGCTCCCCACAGTCAAGACTCCCACTGCCTTTTGGCTTTCCCCCCCACCTGTGAGCAGAGGTGCTGTGATGGCTCTCTCTGCCATGGCAGAGAGATGCTAATGGACTAGATGAGATAGCCCCTTCCTGCCTCCATCAGGTTTTCAGGTGGTAGCTGCCCTGAACACTCAGTGGAAGAGACCAGATGAAAATGAGGGCTACAGTGGTTGGATCATCAAAGCACACTCAAACCACAGCCCTGCTGCCTCCCAGGCCCCGGCTCTGGCTGTGGGAGCCAGTTCTGCCCAGGGCGGGCGTGCCTTTCCCAGCTTCAGTGTCTGGGTCAGGGCTAAGCTATGTGTTTTGGTTCTGGGCAGGCTGACACAAGCAATGACTAAGCTTGGAAGTTGTAAAACTTGGTAATAAACCTGTCAGTGAGGCTGTCAGCTGGGCCAGGATGCAGCCCTGTGGGTGTCTTGTAGCTGAGCTGCCCCAGGCAGTCCCTGCCTGAGAAGATTTGGGGTGCATGCAGCTTCCAAGGTCCTTACTGATGGGCTGGCATCCAGCTAGACCTTGATCCCAGAGCAGGGTTGAGCGCGCATAGGAGAAGAGCTAAGGTCATTGTAGACCACATGACCTTACCCAACTACACTCAAAATCTGGGGGTGAGGGGCCTAGGAATTTGATGAAGAGAATTGTCCCTCTGCGACCTGTTTCCCGTGCATGGAGTTCACACTGAGGTCATGGCTCCATCTCAGCTGAACCTCGTGACTTGGGCAGGAAACTTCTGAGCCTTCCCCTTCTTGTGCTGCAACACAGGCATGGGAACCTCACTGGCCCAGCCTGGCCCCTTGGGCACTTGGCGAAGCTCTAGTGGATCCTGTCTTCAGAGGATTAAGAAGGTACAATGTGCCCCACAGTGACCATGAACAGGAGCAAGTTTTGAGCTCAACCCAACACACCTTTACCAAGAGACAGCTGCTTGGTGCCAGGCATTGTCTGGGCACCAGAGATGCAGAGATGAGTGACAAAGCTCCCACAGTCTCTGTTCTTTGGGCTCGGCACTCTGCAAGACACTGGAGCAGATCAGAGTACATCCCAGCAATTCTAGTAACACAGCTGATAACAGTGGCCCCACTCACTGAGCGCTCACCATGGCCCAGTCTTTGTTTTGTTTTGTTTTTTGATGCAATTTAGTTGGCAGTGGGCTTTCCTCTCCCCCTCTCCCCACTGCCCAGTTTCCTCTCCTCCACTCTGTTCTCCCCTCTAGGTTCATAATATGTGTCCATCATGAATTTTCCCAAGTCCATCATGCTTCCACTGGAGTGTCTCCCAGCCCTAGGCCTTCATTGTTTATGGTCAGTATCAATAACAGTGATAAAGGGGACATTGACCATCTCAGGTGATTATATACACTCAACCTCTTGTGGATGGTTGATTAATGAATTACATCACAAGTTATTGTTACATTAGGTATTGATAAATAAGGAATAACATAGAGTAAGATTCACATATGATATCTAGATTTGACATCATATTATATTATATTAGAGTAAACATATAATATCTGGCCTTTGGGGATTGACTCATTTACCTTAGCATAATGGTCTCTAGTTTGGCCCATTTGGCCACAAAGTAATGCATTTCATTTTTTTTTAATTGCCGAGTGGTATTCCATAGTGTAGATGAACCACAGTCCTCTGTTGATGGGCATTTAGGTTGCTTCCATGTTCTTGTGATTGTTGATAGTGCTGCAAAAAACATTGGGGTGCATGTTGCTTTGTCATATAACAAGTCTTTTGGATATATTCCTAGAAGTGGTATTGCTGGGTCATATGGTAGGTGAACTTTTAATTGCCTAAGTGTTCTCCATACTGACTTCCATAGTGGCTAAACTAGCCTGCATTCCCACCAGCAGTGGAGTAGGATTCCCTTTTCTCCAAAGCCTGGACCATGGCCCAGTCTTGAACTAAGTACTTTGCGTACATTCAATCCACAAATACACAATGTGAGCATGGCCACTCCCATTTTGTAGGTGAGTTAAGTGAAGCTGAGAGGGATGAAGTCTGTTTCCCATGGTGACTCAGCTGGGAAGCAGAAATTTTATGCCTGCAAGGCAGAGACCCTTGCTCCGCTGCCTTCTCCAAAATGCACAAGTTTCACAGAATGCTTTCTTTGCTCATCTTCAGCAGCTTCATTCCTTATTGCATCAGCAGAGCAAAATGATGTGTGTCAGTGCTGTCTCTGTATGGCCCTGGTCAGTTCATATCCCCAGCCATAGGAGAGAACCTCTCTGGGGACATCTTCTCCTACGGCTCTGCAAACTTGGACAAGTCGCATCCCCTCTCTGCTCTTTGGCCCATTTATTGGGCAAACAAATACTTGAGTACGGTGTTTCCTACAGTGCTTCCCCATCCCAAGCACCTGGGATACTCGGTGATCTTCTCTAGACACACATCTCCCACTTGGAAGTAGAGGGGGAGACTTGGTCCATTCCCAACCGGCTGTGATGAGGAGCTTTGCTGAACTCATCTGGGCTTCAACTTCTTCATCTGAGAACTAGGAACACAGCGCATTGCTCTCTCCATCTTTTAGTGAGGATCAGACAAGACCTAGGTCACGGGGCTGGCATTGCGACACAGTACATTAAGCTGCCACTTGGGACACCTGCATCTCCTATCAGCATGCCCATTCAAGTCCCAGCTACAGTATTTCCCATTCAGCTAGTAGAGCCTGAGATTAGCAAATAATGATTGAGACCCAGTCACCCATGTGGGAAACCAGGATAGAGTTCCTGTCTCCTGGCTTTAGACCTGGCCCAGCCCTGGCTGCTGTGGGCATTTGAGAAGTTAATCAGCAGACAGAAGTGTGTGTGTGTGTGTGTGTGCGCGTGCGTGCACCTTTCAAATAAACAAAATGATTGAAGGCCATGACAGTAATTTGGAAGTGCTGGAGCAATGTGGAGGGACCACCACCACCACTGCCTACTGCCAGCCATCAGTGAGTGAGATGCAAGGAGGACTGCAAGCACCCCCTGTGTGGAGCTCTGGTGTGGGGAGGCTCAGCTTTCCTGTCAAACCTCAGCACCCTACTGCCAGCTATTCCCCATTGTATAATCATTGTTTTCATTATTCCAATAGCTGACAGTCATCACATGCTCATTCTGCACTAGGCCTTCAGCCAAACTTTATGTGTTACTCAGCAGTGTGAGCTCAGATGAAACAGAGTCTGGTCATCACAACATTCTCATTTAGTCAAAATAGGTCACAGCAGTTTACGGGAGGTGTTAATACCATGAGTCAGATGATCAGGGTTCAGCTCCAGTGCAAACTGTTATAGCCAGTGCGACCTCGGACATTGTACCTTTCCAGGCCTCAGTTTACCCACTTGGAAGAGGGGCCAGACCTACTTGTGTCCAAGGGGTCTTGTGAGCATTTACTGAGGCTGTGCCTATGCCAGCAGATGGGCTCCATGATGAGGCCTGCCACAGGATGTGGGCCTGCGTGTTGGCAGGCACCAAGCTGAGGGTAGAAGGGGCGAAGGAGGCAAGGTGATAATAGGGCAACTGGGAGAATTCCAGGCTCTTAACTGTCTGATTCAACCATTGAGATGTAGGAGCAGGAAGCAGGGTGGACAGGAGTCTCCATCCCCCTTCCCTAGGAGGCCCTGCAGATGACCCAGAGTCTGAGTCAATCTCTGGTCCACTGACCTATTCTTCTGTCTTCTCTTCCACTCCCCTTCTCATCTTCCAAAATGCCCAGGTCCAACCTCAGCTGTGTCAGATCAGCCAGAAGGGACAACAGTGACCTGGGGAGGAAGCACCCAGGGCCCAGGAAGTACACAGGTGTGAAATACAACCTCATTGGCACTGGTGTGCCCACCACATAGCCTAAGAAACAGCACCAATCATCTGGTTCAAGTTGATCACATTCTCTCTCCCCCTCTCTGGAAGAAGTTGGATTTGGTATCCTCCTGTGTCTCAGCTGGGATTAGTTTGGCTACAAATAACAGAGATGTCAAATAGTTGCTTAATCAAGACAGAATCATATTCATTGGGTAATCAGTGAGGAGGAAGGAAGCAATACAGCACTGGGTGGGAGCCCCAAGACACTGCAGAACATCTACCCTGTGATCCACCGCCACAACATCATGTCCACTTCCAGGACTAAGAGAACTGCCATGCTCCAGCCATTGTATGTTCTTTCAAAACAGAAAGAAGGAGAAAGGAAGGAATGAAGGGCATGTCACTGCACCCTCTGCTTATCTTACATCCTGTTAGTCACACAGCTGCATCCAGTTACGAGGAGCTAGAAAGTGTTATTCTAACTGATCCTGTGTCCCATCAAAATTAGGAGCTATCTTCTAAAGGATGAGAGGGGGAGTAGCATACACCACTGGTCTCAGCCACATCACAATCTTACCCAGAATGCTGTCCTAGGATCTGACATTGTTGATGAGACCACATTTTTTTGAAGACCATTCTATGTATTTAGTATACGTTAACGGAAAGCATGAAAATGCTAACACTCATTGAATCCTCTCTCAAGTGGATTAAGACATGGAACATTACCAAGACTTTCTAAAAGGCCCCCTTGTGCCTAAAGAGAATTTAATTATAAAATGAAACTCCAGGTTAGGAGCTGGTTGACTCCATATAGCCCATGGGAATTTCGTCTGCATCGTTGCTTGGCCATAGAGCGTTAGATTCCTAGCTTCTCTTCAGGGAGGGCCACTCTTGACAAAGGAAGTGACGTCAAAGCTGAACTTCCCTAGGGAAATCCTGACTGACCATTTAGTGACAAGCCGCATTAAATAGAGAGAGAATTTTTAAATTGGTTTATTTTTGTTTATTGAATAAGCAGAATGATGGACAGCTCTCCCATCTGCTGGTCCACTTCCCCAACTGAACGACCATAGCAGTTAGCTCAGGCTGAAGTTAGGAACCAGGAAATCCATCCAGGTCTCCTATGTCAGTGATAGGGACATGTTACTTGAGCCACACCAGCTGTCTCCCAGGAAGCTAAGGGAGGGAGCAGAGCCAGAACTCAACCCAGACCTACGGATATGCAATGAGGGCGTCCCGACTGGTGCCTCAACTACTGCCTTGGATGCAGTGAATATCCATGATGGCTCAGCTGCCGCACCCAGTGAGGGAACAGCTGTGGGAATGTCGTTCCTCCTGCTAATCCCACTGACAGGGAGTGTGTGATGTCACCTGAACCTGAACTTGATTGAACCAGCTTTGCCTTAGCTGCCTCATGTAAAAACTGGGGATGCTATCATTGTGATGGTTAAAGAGGGAAACAACTTCAGCGACCTGTAGCTACAGAACCTGACTTGAAGACGTTACTTCCATCCCTGGGAACACTGAGCTTCCACCAAGTTCCACCCAGACCATCCTCCATACTGGCTCCATTTCTAAGTACACCTCTTGATTCCCAGGCACCATGAAGGCAGACGTCAACCCAGCCTCAACCTCCCAGGGCCTATGGTAGAGTGAGCACTGGAAGGACAGCTGATCAGTGCGACCAAGTGCTTGCTGCTTTCCTCTGAGCCGCAACCCCTTGGCCTCACCCAACCACAGACCGCCCCAAGACTTCTGGAACACTGAGCAGTCTGTATGCCTTGCTTTCGTGCCTTCTTCCTCCCTCACTTTCTTGTTCTTTTCATTCTGTGCCAGCCCATATATATTTAGCTCTTAGAATCTTGCTTCATAAATCACTCCTGCAAGTCAAGTCCCTGGAACCGTTTCCCACTGCAGCCCTACAAGCCGTATCTAAAAGGCATACCTCCTGATCAATGTACCCTGTCTCATGCAGCCTGGCACCCCTGCCTTCATCAGTAAGAGAGACGATACGGAAACTGCAGAAAAGCAGAAGGGGCTGGCACCCGGTGCCAAGAGCTGAGTGTCCTCCTTTTGTTTAGAGATGCTGGCCCAGCAATGAAAAGTCTTCTCAGTCTTTGCTTTGAAGGTGTTGGGGATAAGAGACTTGTCTGGTCGGTAAGAGCTTGGGTTCTAGTGTTTCCGCATCTGGGGAAAAATCCTGGCTGCAACACATACTTGCTATGGAATCTTGGCCAAGAGACTTGTTTTGTGCAGCAACATTTTTGGCTGTAAAATGTGATTGATGCGTGTTTGCCCCACTGGACAGTTAGGCAAGTGAAGTATGCCCATGGTTGTGAAGTTCTCAGATTGATGCTTGGTAAATTCTCAATGGATGTTAACGTACTGTGCTCCTGCAGCCTACTCCAAATCCATTCTTTGCATCACTATTCTTAGAAGAATCCTGGCTCTATGCTGGATGTCACTCTAACCCTGTTTAAAATCTAATGATGCTAGCTTTTCCTGTAGCCAGAAGCCATCACGTGATAGATCTTGTCAAGAAGACATTAGCTGGAGGAGACATGGGAGTGTTCCCAGGAAAGCTTTTGCAAGGGAGCACGTTGAATTTCCACATGCCTGCCTTTCCTCCTTCCTCCCTTGTTCTTGTTTAGAGTCTGATGCCCAGAGCTTCAGCAGCTACTTTCTGACCATGAGCCTGATTTCAGAATGACCGTCATACACTTAGGACAAGGGAACACAAAGTGAAAAGGAGGCTGGGGTCTTTGCCTAGGTGACAATGTGGAAGCTGCCATACCAGCCTTGGACTCTTCCAAATGAATGAATGAATGAATGGATGAATGAATGAATGGTCTCCTAATTGACTCCAACCCTTTTTGGTAAGAGCCTTATTACTAGCAGCCACTCACCTGTGACACAACTGGCAAGGCATTAGGCTCCTTGTAGTGAGGAACAACTGCCTGAGAGTGGGATGAGACCAAGAGGTTTCTGAACCTTGCTCTGCAGGAGCTGAGGGATTGCACAGGGCCCCCCTCTCAGGCTGAAGATGGGGAGTGGGGTGAGTTCACACCACCTCTCCCCATTCCATTTTTCTCCCCACTTTGTGGGGAGAGAGGTGGCTCAGTTAGGCTCTGTTCAAAGATTCCAGGGCAAATGCTGAAAAATTGGAAATGACTGTTCTCATCCAAGCCCCTCATTTCACAGATGGGTGGTCTAAGGTCCTGAAAGTGCCTTGCCCAGTCAAGCTCAGCCAGGCCAAGCCAAGAGGAGAAGAACCCAAGCTTCCTGCCCTTTTACAGGGTCCCTGCCAAGTCCTGGAACTGCCACAAAACGGCCGGTGCGGAGAGTTCCATCGCAGATGAAGTCCCAAGCCTGGGGACCACTTAAGGGGGGAACTGGACAGAGCCCCACTCCCAGTTCAAACTAGGAAGGTCTGGGAGTACCCTTTCAGGCCCCTGGCAACCAATTTGCCCTCTCCTGCCAAGAGAAAGTTGGACCCCACTTCTCTCCTCTCTACAGTTTGTCATGAATTGTTTGTTTTTCAAATTGCGTGCACACACTGGATGTGTGGAGGGGAGGAGTGGGTAGGTGGTGTGAACTCCTCCAAGCATGGGGTTCTTTGTCCCAGTTCTTGTAGTTCTCCTTTGAAAAACACTTGCTTAATGAATTCAAGATCAATAGCTGCTAAGCTGTAGCTGTAAACACCACCTCATTCAAGGTCAATTAGAGAGAAGCCCAGGGTGCCACAGCATGAAGTCTTACTGTGGGTGGAGCATAGGAGGACCTCTATCATGGAGCCTTCATAACTGATTAGGTGCCCTGTCCTTGCGGAGCTGTCTCATTGGGGTAAAGTAGGTCAACTCAGTAGAAAACTGAGAGGAAGAATGTCTCACACTGGCATTTTAACTAGAAACTCTTTTCCTCGATCCATCTATTTCATCAACCATCCATCTACCCACTCATCTACCCATCTATCCACTTATCCATCAAACTATCCATTCCATCCAAACATTCATCAATCCATCCACCCATTGTTGACTGAATATTTATGTGTGAGGCTAGCCTCAACACTGAAGAAACACTCGGTCTTCCCTCCTATGGCTATGGAAGAGTCTGAAAGTGGGTATATAAAGAGTAGACAAGCACAGGACCTTGTGGCAGGGTTGTCACTCAGCAAAGACACAACCCAGAGCCTTATGTTGTCCTACAGAGGGGGACAAGAAGGACACTAAAGGCCCCCCATCTGGGGCATCACCCCGTCCTTGCCATGACCTTGATTTTGAGCCATGATTGACTGACAGGATGGCCAGAGTGTTCACTGATGATCACACGCCAGGCCCAATGTTCAGTGCTTTTCATGGACTCCTCTTATTTCTTCCCACATCCTCTCACTCAGGAGGAGAGAGGATGCCCAATCCTGAGAGGCCCAGATGTCAGCATTCCTTTGCTTTAGGAGCAGTGGGCAAGGCTGTAGCTGCTTAAGGATTCTATTTGCAAACTGCCAAGGTCTCAGATGAGCTGTGTGGTACAGATGAAAGATGTAGCATTATGCAATTGTCCATAAATTCAGTCGGCAACTATGCTAAGGCAGTGGAGAGGAACCAGAATAGGCACTAGACTTGGAGCTGGAGTTCAATCCTCTGTCCACCACCTCCCACATCCTTTAGCAAGTTCTTAGTTTACTGAGGCTTATTTTACTAGCCCACAGAATGGTGATAATGCTATCCTACTAATGGGACTATTTGATTTTTTAAATATTTATTTTACTTGAAAGTCATAGGCATAAAGAGAGGGTGGGGGGAGACAGAAAGATCTTCCATCTTCTGGATCCGTCTCTAAATGGTTACAATGAGCAGAAGCCAGCAGTGTCTGGGTCTCTCTAGTGGCTGCACATGGGCCCAAGTCTTTGGGTCATCCTCTGCTGTTTTCCCAGGCCATTAGCAGGGAGCTGGACCACAAGTAGAACAGCTAGGACATGAACTTGGCCCCATATGGGATGGTGACACCACAAAGAGGCTTAGCTGGTTATACCACTGTGGTGCCCCCATGTCAGAATTTTTAACCAAAAAACCCCACATTTTTTGCATAAATTGGTGGCTACATCTCTCAGGAGGCGGGGAGACCTTCTGAAAAGCTGAGAGGGTAGATCAGAGTAGAGGCCCTGAAGGTCTGATTGGGAGAGGGGACATCATAATGAGAACAATGGCTAGGAACAACATTGAAGTGCTGAGATCAGCAGAACCTGGCATCAACTAGTACCTACTGGCACCTATACGTGTGCTCCCTCCCATGACAAGAGGCACTGAGACCACTAATGGAGTCCAGGGTGTTCATCACTGACCTTAAAATCAAGAGATTACCATGGGTTATCAGAGTGCACCCAAAGTCAGCACAGGCACTCTTGAAAGTAGAGAAAGGAGGGGGCTGGTGCTTTAGCTCAACTGGCCAATCTTCCATCCCCAAGTGCCAGCATCCCATATGGGTGCTGACTCGTGTTCCAGCTGCTCCACTTTTCATTCAGCACCTTGCTCATGGCCTGGGAAATGATCAGAGGATAGCTCAAATTCCTGGTCCCCTATACCCACATGGGAGACCTGGAAGAAACTCCTGGCTTCATACTGGCCCCAGCTCTGACTATCACAGCCATCTGGGTAGTGAACCAGCAGATGGAAGGTCTTTCCTTTTCTCTTTAAATCTTTCTTCACAGGAGAGAGAGAGAAGGACTAAGAGGTTAGGTCAGTGTGCTGCTGCATGACATTCAGCCCACAACTGGCCTCAATGGTGAATGAGGAAAGAGCAGCCTGCAAAAGCCAGAAAAGACAAGGGAACAGACTGGACACCCAGAGCCACAGGAGGGAAGACAGCCCTACTGACCTTGACTTTAGCCCTATGGGGTTGGTACATGTCAGACTTTTGACCTACAGAACTATGAGATACATTTGTGCTGCCTGAAGCCCCTGAGTTTTTAGTAATTTGTGGTAACAGCTGTAGGGAAGCTAAACAGTAGCTGTTCCAAATAAAGAGGCTGAGGACTTTAGGAAGGAAGAGGACTGTGGAACACGTGTGAGATGGTGGTGATGCGCGCACACAGACCTGCAGGCCAAGTGATGCATGATACCCACTGGACGGAGTGAAGGGACGCAGGCGAGTCCCGCCTCCCTCACTGTGTTCCCATCTGTGACGGGCGACCTCCCTGACACCTGGGATGATCTGACTCCATGAATGCTCCTTTGGGTTTTGCAGCTGCAGTTGTGGCAGCAACTCCCACTGGGTCTTTTTCTGCCTTCGAGATCACAGAAAGGACAAAGGATTCTCTTACCATTGACTTCTCAGAGAAACTTTTCTGCTCAGACGAGTGGCAAAGAACGCTTACCATGCCTTCCGTAGAGACAGGACACTTGAGGGGACTTGAGACTCCTCACCATCGGCAACGGAAAGGGGATCTCCTGAGTACCTGGAAATCCTCTCCTCTGAGTCAGGCACAGAGAGCATCCATTTGCTGGAGAACTCGCTTGATTAACCACCTCCTTATTCGTACGCTTCCTTCTGGTGAATTAAGGCTTCAGAATCCTACTGAAAGCAAAGCCCCAAGCAGCCAACGCCAGTTGAGCTGAACATGAAGATAAGGTGACCTGGGGTTGCAATATTGCTAATGTCAGCATCCTTGAAGCTATACATACCTTTGGGATTAGGTAGGATCTTAAAATGGTTCCAATCCCCGGCCCAGCGCAGTAACCTTGTGACTAGGGTCCTTGCCTTGCATGTGCTGGGATCCCATATGGGCACCAGTTCCTGTCCCAGCTGCCATGCTTCCCATCCAGCTCCCTGCTTGTAACCTGGAAAGGTGGTAGAGGATGGCCTGAAGCCTTGGAACCCTGAGCCCATGTAGGAGACCCAGAGGAAGTTCTTGACTCCTGGCTTCGGACTGGCTCAGCTCCAGCCATTGTGGCCCCTTGGGGAATGAATCAACAGATGGAGGATCTTCCTCTCTGTCTCTCCTCCTCTCCATGTATCTGACTTTCCAATTAAATAAATAAATAAATGTGTTTAAAATAAAAGGTTCCAATCCTGATTGGCAAGCTGGGCTAACGAGTTCAACATGGCTCTGGTCGAGGCTCCTAGTTTCAACCAATAGAAATCAACCCTGGCTGAGCAGAAAAAATATCAAATCCCTACTGATAGTTTTGAGTTGCACACAAAAAGAAACAGGAAGCAGAAGTTCCCAGTGTCAACACACTCAGGTTGATGCCACGGGAAAAATCTTGGTGGAAACATCGCTGTTGGTACTATCTGGCACTCCCCACCCCTGCCGCCCTGCCACCGCTGCCACTTTGGATCCCTCTGAAAATTCTCAAGCAGCATCAGCTGTTTGAGTGTAGGTTCAGTGCTGCCCCCTGGTGGCCGTGAGCGGAGAAAGGCCTCTGTTTCACCCCATCATCATCAAGGAGCTGGAAGGTGGGGAGTGATGGAATCACTCCAGCACCAGTGGTTTCACTTGCTAGATTCCCGTAAGTCTGCAGTCTCATGTACTCATAATGTGCTGTAGAATGTTCCTGATGGAAAACATCTGAGATCCACTATTCCATTGTCTGGTTCCCCGAAGCTCAGAGGGGCTGATAGTTAGAGACAGGACTAGAATGCCAGCTGCCCGGATCCTCAGCCCGTCTTTCTGCCCCACATCACTCCCTCTAGCTGGCAAGTGGCCTGCCACAGGCCAAGGATGCAAACATTGACATGGTGACCAAAAGACACAGCTGATCCAAGACTGGAAGAATTTCTTGAGATTTCAAACTTTGTTGGTAAGGGATGAGTAATGGCTTTATGTGAGTCAACCGGAGTTTCACTTGAAGACACTTATGCTTCAGCAAAGCAAGCCCCTGTTGGGCTCTCCATACCTGAGAACATGATGCCCCCTCCTCTTCCGACCCAGGGTTGGGTTCCTGGAGAAGACGCTCTGCTTGAACTACCATGAGGGTCTCAGAGCATCAGGGAGCCACACTCCCTAGAGGAAGAGGAGGAAATGCAAGCAGCAGGGGACTCTGTCAGACGGTGGAGCTGGACCTCCTGGAGATCTTGCAGTTTCCCACACAGCCTCATAGCTTTTCTAGACAGGGTGGTGAGCAGTCCCCCTAGCTTCTACTGAGCCATTTGCTTGAGGCTTGAGCTTCCTCAATCCTGCGAGAATTGAGTCCAGGAAGCACTTCTGCAGAAGTGGCCTCCTCTGGTCGTACCTAGTGCTGGACCACAGGAAAAGCAAGACCCAGCAGCACAGCTGAGCCCAACTTCAGCACTCGGAATGGTGCCTGTCTCAGATGCTTCCCTTCCTGGGACCCTCAGAGGCCATGCGTCCTCCTAAGACCCTCTCTCCACAAAGGGTCCACCATGCTGGTTCTCCTGGGAGTGGGGGGCTCAGCCCTGCAAGGCAGTGCTTATAGCTTATAGAGTCATTTTTTATATACCACAGCCCAAGCCAGCTAAATTGTCTCCTAGAGATCTTAGTCCTGTGACTTCATGAAAAGCGATAACTAGACCGTGGCAGGAGCAGTGGCAATGGAAGCAGAGAAGAGCTGAGTTACCACACTGGGGAGGGCGCACCTGCTCCTGTGTCATGGCTGTGGGGAAGAATGGGGGGGGCTCCTAATGAAGCAACCCAAGACTCTAACTGACCTGTTTTCTCTGTTGCCTGTGATCCAAAAGATTCTCATCAGCACAGAGCCAAGGAGACAATAGGACGCTCTTATCCAGCTGACCCAGATCTAACATTGAGGTGATAATGTGAGCAACAGGCTAATCCAAATGCTCTCTTCAGTCTGGCTTAGAACACTGGCAAGGTCAGAGCCTAAGCAGTGATTGTACAGTAAGAACATCTTCTCAATGAAGTATCAGGCTCCAAAGTCTCCACTCTTTGCTTTTCACAGCTACTAACAAGCCTTTCTTCCCTGCCCACATAGGAACACACAGACTCCAGTGAGTTACCAAGGTTTCAGGAGTCACAGCTCCTGCTCTGCACACTTGAGTGTGGTCTAAACACAAGTAGTCCCAGGACCTATAGCCTACCTTGCATGTGCTGCTCCAGACCTGCCCAGCACCTTTCGGTGGGCCACCTGCTGCCCCAAGTGCCCACTCAAGTTCAGGATTGTGAGAAATGCCATGCCATAGGATCAACATTTGCCTGGTTACAAAATGTTGGAAAATGGCTCTGGATTGTTAGCTGCCTCTGCTGCCTCGCAGAGAGGATGTTTAGCTACTGTCTCTGCAGGGACTGGGATAAGGCAGCTCCTGGGGTCTGGGTCATCACTGTAGAGGAGCAGTTCTCAAATGGGGATGATTCTTCCCCAAAGTCACTGCAGGGGATACGTGACATGTCTGGGGACGTTTTTAATCATAACTGGGGGATCTCGATGCCCTGGGTATTCACGGAGATGACTGGAGGCAAGATTTTTGTCTTCATTTAAGAATTTCAGACTTGAGACAGACAGTAGTGGTAAGCAAGGGAGCCAGGTTTAGGCAGGTACTGCATCTGTGGGCATGGAAGGGCACATCTCCAGATGGAGCTGAGCCCAGTCTACATTCGGAGTGGGGTGTGGATAGGCATGGGGACCTACTGCTTCCCACCGCTTCAGCTAGACAAAGGTTTTCCTGAAGGCAGCATAGATGGGGTTCCTCCCAAGGTTTTCTTGCCCAAAGATGTCAAGCTGAACAGCCCTCTTGGTTGCCCAGTACAGATGATTCTCTTTGGATGCTTTTCTTGGAGACAAGGTTGGGAGCACCAACAAAGTTACTGGGGGATGGTGAGGACATTGTAATGTGAAGTGCTACACTGCTTGCCAAGGCTCCTGCATTTCTTAGGAGCTTTGTTGACTTGAGCCCCTTTCATACACGCAGGCTCATTTCCATCTTCCTACCAAATGCAGGCACCTACTGAGAGGACACCAGGGATGCTACCAAGTACTCAGCAAAGTGCACCACAGCGCCCTCCAGTGCACAACAAGTTCACCAGCCCAGATGTCGATAAAACAGGCTAGGGAGACTCCGCTGCAGGGTGCTGCTATGGTTTGGTGTCAGTGACCGCCCCCAGCCCCTTCCATTCCAAACTTGGATTCACTGATATGGAAGACCCTGAGTACTAGCCACCCCAACATCTACCAACTGTTGCCAAGAAAACAGCCATCCAATTTAGGCTTGGTCATTGGGAACCCTTCTCTCATACTTAGAGTGTTTCCAGAAAAATAAAACAAGCAAACAAACAGAAAAACAAGTAACCTTTGGTGGGTCCTGACTCCCAGCAGCAATGTGATCCAAAGCCACTGCCTTCAGGAAGGTTTCCCTTCCCCTACAGAACAAATCCCCCTGCCCTGACTCAGGGACTGCTGTTCTGTATTATGTATGTGTGGTTCCATCAAATTGTGTTTCATTTGTTTATTTACTTCCAAGTGACTTGGAGTGACTATGGATTGAAAGTATGGCTTGGGGCACTGTAGCACAGCAAGTTAAGCCCACTATTGACAATGCTGAAATTTCATATGAGCCCCTGTTTGACTCCTAGCTACTCCATTTCCAATCCAGCTGCCTGCTAACAGTGCTTGGAAAAAAGCAGAAGATGGCCCTAGTGCTTGAGCCCTACCATCCATGCGGGAAGCCCAAAGAGAGTGCCAGGCTCCTAGCTTTGGCTTGGATTACTTGGGGAGTGAGCCAGTGGATGGAAGATCTGTTTCTCACTCTTTCAAACAAATAAAATAAATGTTTAAAAGAAGAAAAATGAGAAGAAAAGAAGTTAGGTCTTATACTTCTCCTAAGGCCAAATGTTAATGTTCTAGTTACATAACATAATCTTGCCACATAGGAAACCACCCCAAAACTTAGTCATTTTCAATAACAATCGATTCACTTCATGGTTCTATGAGTCAGAAGTTCAGGCAGGACTCAGCTTGGTGATCCTTCAGTTCTACATAGACTCACCTGGGTGTCTCAGCAATATTCAGTTGACACCTGCATAGGCTGGGGATCCAAGACCACCCGTTACATGGCTGGTGTCTTGGTGGTCCAGCTAGATGGCTGTCCTCAGCTGGACCGCATGGCCATTCCAGAAGAGCACTGATCTTCTTATATGGCAGAAAAAGGCTCCAAATGCAAATGTGACAAGAAGACCACAGCACAACTGAAAAGTGGGATTTCCTTCCAGCTGCAATCTGGTCACACAAATCCAAAAGAACCACCCAGATTGACAGGTAAGGGAATAAGCCCCCTCTTATTGATGTGAGGCCATGAAGAAGAGAAGACATTGGCCATACTCACCCTAGAGACAATCTTCCCAGCCTAGTACAATAACTGCTCAATGGATAGTTGACAAATAAATTGATTCATATAAAGAGAGATTAGCCCTACTGAGTTCACACAGTTGACATAATAGTTAAATAAAAATGAAGTGTATGAAAAATAAGAAAGCTGTACAATGAGGTCATGGTTTCCCATGGGAGAAAATCTACTCTGGTTTGCAGATGAAGGTTTGTGGGGCTCAGAACAGGCATCACTAGTCAATCACAGCTCTTCACTGTAAAAGGTAATTATGGTCTCAGACACCTGCTCAGTGGACACTCCAGATACCTGCAAGCAACTGGTCCAAGTTCATACTTATTTGCTATCCCGTAGCTCCCTAAATTCATGTTGTAAATTATCTTCCAGGGCCCAGGCTTTTAGCTTCTTAAAATGCACTCAAACAAGTTGCTTCCATTTTTTAAAAATAGGAAAAAAATGCATAAAATTAGGGGGAGGAAATGACATAATCCAATATCATCACCTCACTCCCCCTGCAAAAAATTGGATTTATGATGGAAACAGAGACTAATGATGGTGGTGAGTTCTGTCATTGTGAATTCTACAAAAGCACGCAAGAGTAGCAGTAGGACATAAAGGTGACGATGGGTTTACCTTGAGCTATTTTCCTTTGTGCAAACTCCCTTTGAAGGTGAACAGGCCAGAACATGTATGCCTGCATGGCTGACAGCCACGTGGGCTGACCACTTTCTGGTTCACACACATCATCATTCCCACATTCCCCTAATGCTCACCCTGCATGCCTTTCAACTTTTTAGGGATTCTGGAAAATACATTTTAGGGGCTCCACTGCAGTCCTCAGGGTAAGACTAGGGAGAAGAGTCTCAGAACGCTCCCAAGTTCTATAAGTGCACTCTGAGAACTGCCTGCTGAGTATGCGAGGCCAGGGGAAGCAGTCCTGAAAGGGCTGTTTACCCTTTGCTCCCACCGCTGCCTGCTAGCAAAACAGCAGCTGGAAAGGACCCATAGGGGCTGGAAGTCTGACAGAATTTGAAGCTAGGAGACTTAGGTTCATTGACTTCTCAGAAATGTCACTGAGCATCAGCCAGTGACTGCAGCCTCGGGGAGGGCAGCAGTCCGGAAGCTGAGCAGACCCAAGATGGGGCGGATGAGAAGCTGAGTGTTCTCTCTTCCCAATCGTACCAGGAGCCCCAGGCAGAAAAGAGAAGGGAAGAATTGGACAGTCTGCTTCCTGATGCCGTCAGCTTCTCGGTTTATCAAGTGTTGGGCCTGGGTTCATGCCTCATGAAGCAGAGCTTCATGCTATCTGCTTAGAAACAACCCCAGGGAGACAGGAAACGAAGCCTGCAGACCATGCCCTGCGAAACATCCCCTGCACTCGGAACTCCACAGACAATCCCATAGCGGAGCTGTTAGATATTGTTCTTGTGCTGCCCACAGGGGAAACTAAGCAGCCTGCCCAAGCCTTTCCTATTAGGAAGAGGCAGCCAGGGAATTCACACACACAAAATCAGGCTGTAACAGCGAGGTGACCTACCTCTCTGGAAGATGAGGATGGTTGAAAGATGTTGAAGCTGAGCAATTCAGTAAGACTCTCTCTCTCCCCTGGCCTTTAATAACACTTCAGGAGCAGGACTTTACTGCAAGGAAACAAATGGACCAGAGCTGCAGTTTAAGCCACAGGCAAATCTCATTTGACGTGGAGCATTTTATCAATTGAAAAAAGCACGATACATGACAATGTCATTACCATGAGTATTAAAATGAACAGAAGATGATCTATTACCTATACACTCATCCGTGTATGGCAACAGCACCAAGACATCTGTAAGAATGAGGATTATGGCTTTCATGATGCCCTGGGGCCACGGGAGAGGTTCACAAAAGGTTTCAGATGTGTCTGATTCTCTTCTTAATTTTTAAAAATATGTATTTATTCTTTTTGGAAAGGGAGATTTACAGAGAGGAGAGACAAAGAGAAATATCTTCCATCTGCTGAGTCATTCCCCAAGTGGCTGCAAAGGCCAGGGATGAGCTGGTTCAAAGTCAAGAGCCAGGGGCTTCTTCAGGTTCTCCCACATGGGTGCAGGGTTCCAAGGCCTTGGGCCATCTTCCACTGCTTTCCCAGGTCACAAGCAGGGAGCTGGAAGGGAAGTAGAGCAACTGGGACACAAACTGTTGCCTATATGGGATCCCAGCACATGCAAGGTGAAGATTTAGCTGCTGGATCATCACACCAGGCCAGTAGGCTTTGTTTTGTTTCCTAGGATAGAAATCCAGCACTGCGTTGCTTCTCGCTTTTGTAATGGGCAACAATAGCAAGGACTCAAATTCCCTTACCCTTCAGTGTGGGCTGGATCTGATACATTGGAAGCCAAAGGAGCAGTTTCCCCACCACCAGACCCGTACCAGTTGGGCTCTTTCATGACCCTGATCTCTGGACAGAATTCCTGACACCATGACATTGCTGGGAGGAATGCCTGTTGCTATCCCCCAACTGAGTCCCTTGGCAAGACTTGCTTTGAACCTGCACATGGTCACAACACCTTCCTCGGATAGCTGCACCCAATGGCACCAGTTTATGCGGATGTGGGAATAAAAATGCCCAGTGCCCACTCAGCTCTGCAGCCACGTCAACTCCAGGACTCTTGGAGGTTGGTGAAATACTCACATTGCAGCTCAGCTTCTCACTCCACCCACTCCTGCACCTACAACTCCTCGATGAGGTGGCAACCAAGCATGGTCCCCAGTAACCATTCTCCATCCCAGGGCATGCTCCCAAGGAAGTGGCCCAGAATACGGTCTGGTTCACAAGAATGGCTCTCATGCAGTAGAGAGGAATGCTGTGTACGACATTGTGAGTAACACAGGGAGTGGTCAAGCAGGCCCAAGAAGTGACAAAGGTTTCCTGGAGGTGGGAATCAAGCTGAACCTTGAAGGATGGGAGAATTAGAATTTAATCCATCATAAAAGGGAGCAAAGTATGAATCCATCTACCACTTGAATAAACTTTGGAAACACTACAACCAAGTGAAAGGGTCACAAAAAGCCTTATCAATGATTCTGTGCAGAAATTCCCAGGACAGGAAATGTTTTGAACAGAAAATAGACAAGTGCTTGTTTGGGTCTGTCTGGTAGCATGGGAATGAAGGAACTAGACGGGGATTCCTAAAGGGGCCAGGGTATATTTTGGAAAGTGACTATGGTAAGGTTAAACAGATCTGTGAGTAACTTAAAATTATTGACTCTTGTGCTTGAGCTAGATGGGTCATGTTTTGCAGGTGAGATCTCAGTAGAGGTTGTTTCTTGAAAGGCAGGAAGGAATAAGGGGCACTGACAAGGGAGGTGTGGAGAGACTCAGAGTTGGACAGAGACCTGAGACCCTGTGGGAGCCCTGCAGCAGACCCTGGGGCTGGGCCTCTGACAATGTGCAAAGTAGATGGAGAGGCTGGAAGTCTGCCTTGGACTAAAAACAGCTCCCAGGCACAGGGGAGGAGGCAACGGAAGATGAGCACCACCTGCCAGCTGGGGCCCTCAGCATCCACGGGGAAAGGCTCAGGGGTGGCACCTGGGAGGTGGACACTGGCCAAGGGACTATGCAGACCAGCATTTCTTCCCTGTCCCCAGTGGCTACTATGGCCAACTGGACCCCTCCCCCACAGCAATGGGGGAGCAGTGGCCTTAGCCCTACCTTCCCCCACTTCCGTTGCAGACCTCTGGACACGGCCCAGTGAGGCCCCAGAAAGAACACTCAAGACAATTCAGGAACTTCAACCCTTAGTGTGAACTCGTTCTGCCTCCTTTGGCCTGGATGTTGTGTGATTTGGGACAAGTCACCTAACTCCAGTGGGGGAAGGGGACAGAAGTAGAGTAGCAGCATGGTTAGGATCCTGAGTTCTGCAATCATGTGTGGCTGGATTTTTAGCCCAGTTCCACCTGGGACTTGACCTCCCTAAGCCTTGATTTCCTCTTCTACACCTGCCTTGTGGGCTTGCGGAAGAGCAAAGGGAGAAGTGTGTTAGTGTAAGGAAAGCTCCTGGCTCAGAGCCGCCTAGACACCTTGTACATTGTGCCACACCCACAGGCCTCCCTTCTCTCTTTTCCCTTCCTTCTACATGTGGTGACTGCTGAACACTTCCTCATTTCTGTTTGCACTTCAGTTACCTGTTCCCATCACACAGCTCTCTAAGACTCTTGCCTCCCAATCTCCCCATCTCAAAAGCTACTACTTCAGCCCTTTGCTTTGCAATACTATTGATACACTTGCTATTGCATTAACCTTAGAACGTGAATCAATTGGCCAACAGAGATGTTTAAGCCTGTATCTGGAAGGGTAGTTCTCTCAGTCTTGCTAAAACAGATCCAGAGAAGCTAGATCAAGCAATGGAGAGGAGGAATCCAAGAAAGGCAGCCTCTCAAAACTGGGGCCAAAGAAATCCAGCTGCTGAGTTTAAAACTGTGATCGATGTGCACCCTGGTGTTGGCAAACAGTGCTCTTACTCCATCTTAAACCATGATGCGGCTGGTACTGCCTGGCCTGGCAAGAGGTTCGGTTATCAGACACAGATCAGTACTGACATCCAGTGGCCACAGGAATTAGCTTTATCACCCAGATAAACGAATGATGGTGGTCGACAGCAACCAACTCTGTGCACTTGGAGAATTACGTGTCTTGCAGCCAAAGAACTCTAGCCTAGAGGTTATCTGAATGCTGACCCAGAGTCAGAGGAAGAAACGGGACCACTATGCACAAAGGGGAAAGATCACAAAGAATAAAACCCAGTGGCTTGCTGGCCTTCCAGGAAACACACTGGAGTTTGAGCTAGAAATCTTGAGTCCAATCCTGGCACACCACCTGCGTCACCTTGAATGAGACCCTTGAACTCTTTGCTCTTGAACTTCCCCCCTTGTTGGTGAGGCTGATGCCTGTTGTGCTGCCAGCCTCAGGGGTTGTGGTCACACCCAACAGGCAGGCATGCAAAAGCAGTTCCCTGTAGAGCTTTTGGGGAGAAGGTGATGATCTGCAGGGCAAAGCAGAGCTAGTGGGGAGATGCTAGCAAGTACCAGGACACTGGGCACTTGGTCAGACGCAAACGATTTGGTCAAATGGCAACGTAGCCAATTGCTAATTCCCCACAAGCCCCCAGAGACACAGCTGTGGAATGCTGTGATCTTGGCAAACAGGGTATTCTGTTCTCCAAATTTTGATCTCTGGGATAAATGCTGAGACTGCCTTGAAGGTACAGAAATGATACATCAGTGGATGGTGTGATGGTTCAACTGACCAATCCTCTACCTGCAAGTCCTGGCATCCCATATGAACACTAGTTCATGTCCCAGCTACTCTACTTCCCATCCAGCTCCCTGCTGATGGCCTGGGAAAGCAGTTGAGGATGGCCCAAAGCCTGAGACCCTGCACATACGTAGGAGACCTGGAAGAAGCTCCTGGCTCCTGGGCCTGAAGCAATAGTGCAGCAATTAAAGTCCTCACCTTGAATGCGCTGGTATCTGTTGGGGTCCGTGCAGGGGGTGTGGGGGACATGAAGGTGTGAAGAGTATTGTTCCATTGCAGGCAGGGCAGCAAGGAACTTCCCGCTGTTTGGCAGGGCCCGGCGGATGTCTCTACAATCACCTGAATGCAGCTCCACCTTCCTTTGCATGGACACCAGACCACCCTGAGGAAGAATTCTAATCCATCCAGGCATTGTTTGCTACTGTGAGGCTGGCCTTTTACTCAATATGAGCTTGGAGGATAATGTCAATAATAATGTCTTGCAAAAGGGTCTTCTATTATTCATACTGTCTTGGCTGTCCCCATTGACCATATGCTAATCAAGGGACCTATATTTAGGGTTTCATTCTTTCCTCAGTCTTTAGGTTCCCCTTTTCTTTGTGATACAAGATTGAGTTGTAGAATAAGAATTGTAGCAGGAACTTATATTATTTTTAGGTAAACAAATGGCAGAATTATCCTTAGAAACACCCGCTTGACCATGACATAAAAAGTTTGAGCCAGAGTTCGACTGTTTCTATGTAAATAAAGCAGACAGCTTTCCCGCATTGTCCACTATGATCATGAAATCCTAGTGGTCCATCTTTCTTTCCTCTTTACGCCTCATCCACACACCCTTCTCAAGTTCTGAACTCAGCTGGAGCTGGACTCCGGCAGGTATCCCATATGCGCGCTGGTTCGAATCCCAGCAGCCCCGCTTCCCATCCAGCTCCTCATTGTGGACTGGGAATGCAGTCGAGAACGGCCCAAAACTTTGGGACCCTGTGCCTGCACGGGAGACCTGGAAGAAGCTCCTGGCTCCTGGCTTTGGATTGGCTCAGCTCCAGTCATTGCAGCCACTTGAGGAGCGAACCATTGGATGGAAAATCTTCTTCTCTGTCTCTCCTCTTCTCTGTACATCTGTTTTTCCAATAAAAATAAATAAACCTTAAAAGAAAAAGAAGAAGCTCCTGGGTCCTGGCTTCAGATCAGCTCAGCTCCAGCTATTGTAGAAATTTAGGGAATGAACCAGTGAATGGAAGATCTTTCTCTGTTTCACCTTCTCTCTGTAAATCTGCCCTTCCAATAAAAACATGAATAATTGTTTTAAAGAAATGAAGTGCGATACATTAAGCAAGTTTTTGTCTTAAAATCACTCAAAAGAAAAATGACTCATCGTTAATGAGCCTGTTAAAGGAAGCTATTGTTAAAAACAAACTGGATTTGAACTATACTACTGCAACAATGTGGAGAAATCCAACATGGGGGGAGGGCATGGGGAGAGGTTGGGGGAATCCCAGAGCCTATGAAACTGTGTCATAAAATGAAATTAAATTTTAAAAATGTTTCTTGAAATAAATAGACAGCTAACTGTAAAAAAAAATAATAATAACAAACTGAAGGGCTACATACCTTTTTTAAATTTCCTTCCAATTCATTTCTTACATTTCCACTTGAATTTGGCCAAAGACTTGGATTGCAATGGCTCTCTTACTAAAATGATGGGATGGCCAAAGGCAAAAACACAGTGTATGCACAGGCAGAAAACAGAGCAATGCTGTTTGGGTCTCACACAGAACATGGTGCTATCATCTTTCATAAATTACCACAGCAGAATTTTAAAAAATTTATTCTCCCTAGCTGACCTTAATTTAAAAGAAGCAGGTGTGGGCATTTTGTGCAGTTGTTGTCCTCTCAATAATTTTATTTATTTAGTTAGTTACTTGAAAAGTAGAATTACAGAGAGTCATAATGGCTAGGGCTGGGCCAGGCCAAAGCCAGCAGCCAGGTCTCCCTCGTGGGTGCAGGGGCCCAAGGACTTGAACTTCTATCACTTTAATGAATGTCAGCTACAATCGACAACTCCCACTTGTCCTGCAAAAGACAGCATCTTCAACTCCCAAACCAAAATTGGCACCTGGTAGCCATTTGTCACTTTTTCATTGGGATGAAATTAAGTTAAATGATTCATGAGTTGTTGAGGCCAGCACTATGGCATAGTAGGTAAAGCCACCACTTGTGGTCCCAGCATCTCGTATCAGCACTGCTTTGAATCCTGGCCGTTCCACTTCCAATCCAGCTCCTTGCTAACGCCCCTGGGAAAGCAGTGCAAGATGACCCAAGCCCTTGGCTCCCTCCACCCACATGAGGAATCTGGAAGAAGCACCTGGTTCCTAACTTTGAAGCAGCCCAGCTTTGGAGTTATAGCGATTTGGAGTAAGAAAATGACTCTCTCTCTCTCTCTCTTTCTCTCTCTCTCTCTCTGTAACTCTGTCTTTCAAGTAAAATAAATGAATTTTTTTTAAGAGTTGCCAGACCACATGCTTTGCTTTTATTTCCTGAGATATGATCACAGAACTTCAACTTGGAACTTCATCAGCATGTGAGTCTCCGGTACATGTTTCAATCTGGTGTAATTTTGAAGAGGTGAGAGGCAAAAACCTCCACAGAGGTTCAGTGGTTAGCCTGACACCATATGTCTGAGAAGCGGCAGGATCAGAACTCTCAGGCCAGTGCCCCTCGGCACACACATATCAGAAGTGGCAGTGAAGAACTTTAAGATCTGAAGTTAGGACAGCTACAGGTTGTGTTGTGTTGACTTGTTTGGTTGTGAGCTGAATGAGTAACCTCAACACAGACATCTGCAAGTTCCTGAACTCTCATGATGTCATCTATAGAAACAATGGTCTGTCTCTTAAGTACAAGCTGTGGGCATTGGGAGGAGTTAAGAACAGAGTTCCTGGCATGGCAAATGCATGGACAGTTTTGTTTCTGTGGGTCACCAGTGGCAGAGCTGCAACTCCAGTGAGATCCAGCCCAGAGGGCGCTCAGTGGACTACTGAGTGGAAAAGCTGCCACTAAGTCACAGAACTGCTGAGACCAGGGCCTCGGCCTGTCGCCTTCACCCTCTCCCACTACAGCTCAGTTCTCACCCAGTTGAGAACATACCAATGCACGGATTCCACCTTTAATTCAAATGCCTCCCACTTCTAAATGATTTGGACTTAGAAAATTTCCAGGGAAGAACTCTGATGGGTTCCACTTGGGTCAGGTGTCCACAACCAAGCCAACAATTCCATGGTATGACCCAGACGTGGGGTCATATGATCTAGACTTGGCCCTACTCTTTGAGTGTCTAGCTTCCACCAAGGAAGGGCCATGCTATGTTGTCAGCATCCACCCCATCATGGGCTTTGTGCTGGATAGTTCTGACTGCCAGGTCACCCAGTTTCCTTCACAAGTTACTGAGATTCATGTTCTTCAGAAATTAAAACAGAACAGCAGCAGCCACCACCTCAGACTTCCAACTCTAGCTTCCTGCTGATGCAGACACTGGAAGGCAGCAACGAAAGTCAGCAGTCATGTTTCTGTCACCCATATGGGAGATATGGATGGAGTTCCTGGCTCCCAGTCCCAGCCCCAAGGCAGCGCTGGCAGTTATGTGTATGTAGGGAATGAACGAGCAAATGGGAAATCTGTCTTTGTCTCTGTTTCTCAGTCTCTGTCTTTCTGCTCTCTCTGTTTCTCTTTATTCATATAATATAATAGAATATAATAGAATAGAATAGAATAGAATAGAATAGAATAGAATAGAATATAATATAATATAATATGACTCTCCAACCTCTGAGCATTATTAGATGGTGAAATCAGAATGGGTCAGTTGACCAGTCAAGCTGCTGCCTACTCCTGCCCACCTGTGGCTTCTGGATGCTGGCTCCTCCATAACCCCAACATTCTTCTCAGACCTGAACATCTCTCTGCTGGCTCCTCATCCACGCAGAAAGCCAGGTAGGTACCCAGAGGGCCCAGTGGGCCTGGAAAATAAACCTGGCCAAACAGGATGAAATTGCATGGCAATGTGAGCGGTAGAAGGAAACGAGCAGTCTACAATGGCAGCACCTGGCAAAATCCAAGTATCCCAATTCCCACCCCATCAGGACCAGCACTCCTGGAGCCCCTGGGGCTCACTGTACTGCAAGGGGACATTTGGATGTTCTGTACCCATCTCTCCCACCTGAAGACATAGTTGATGCTCACTACCAATAGTCTCAACACCTTGGCAGTGACTGCCGGGTCTAAATGTGAAAGCAAGTCTACTACTGAGTAAGAACAGGACCCCAACCTAATGAAATTATTATATACCTTGACACTTTGATGCTAGATTTTCTTCTATTACCTAAACCTACAAAGTCACGATACGTGTAAATAGCAGAATACTGGAATTGTGACTGTAAGTGAAGGACTATTATTAATGTAATAACACAGGGAAAACTGCAGGGAGGAATGGGAAGGAAGAAAAAGGAGGGGAAAGAAAGGAAGCCCATATCTACAAAACTGTAAAATGGAAAATAATAATTTTTTTAAAGTGACAGTAACTGAATGATATCAAGTGTTTTTAATGATGGTCTTGAGGCCCATGCAGATGTTTTGAATAACTGAGACCTGAAATACCTCCTTAGGAACCGTGTGCTAGGAATGGAACCAGTACTTGCCTCTCTTATTGTACCGTCTAGTATTGCCCACAACACCTCTTCCAAGCATCTCTTTCCTTGGTGTGGGCACTGAACTGGGTTTAAGAGCCCAGAGTGGTGGGTAATATTCTCCTACTGGTTATATAACTGAAAGACAAGATGTGCAAGTCAGAACAGAGAGAACCTCTCCAGGAACAGGAGGAGGTGATGCTGGAACCAGGATTGAGAGAGGAACAAGCAAGAATATGGTTAGGGAAAGAAGTTGCATGAGTGTGGGGCATTCTGGAACCTTCCTGCCTGAACATAAGACATAAGGTTAAGAGTAAGTTCATTAAGGCTTAAATGTCATCTAAGGAGATTAGGTTATTCCCCCTAAATAGTGAGCAACCATGCACTCTGCTCCAGGAAGGTGCTTATGACTTGTGAGATGCACAGGTGTCAGTGCCAAGCCCAGCCTGGGCCTCTCTGCTGCCCTCAGCATAGCTGATTCCTCCATCAAACGAGCCTGCCCACTTGCCAGCTCCTTACCACAGTCAGCTGCCTGGCAGGGGTGGGAGACCAGAGGAAATGAGAATGGCACAGGGAGAAGGGCTCAGCAGGGCAGACAGCAGAGGGCAGTGTGGAGGCTGCCACAGGATAGAGCTGCAGGTACCAGACCAAGATTAGAAAGAAGGCATCCTGCTCTGCCAAGGGCTCTAGACAGCAGGCAGGGGCTGGACTGCTGTTTCATCACTTTGTAGGGGAAGCCCCCTCTTTAATGCAGGGGAAAGAGATGCAGGTGTGGTCAGAGTGAGAGCAGCTGTCCTCACTCCAGACTTGTCATCAATTTCCAGGTGTGCTAGGATGCTTTCCATCTACTTGGAATTGCTTGCCTAGACCTGCTGACTTGGAAATTCTATTAGCAGGCCTTGTTTTTCTTTTCCCTCAGTGTATTTGTAGAATGCAATGCAATGAAAATGTCTCTCTCTAAAGAGTTCTTCCTGCCCCATTTCTTTGAAGATCATGAGGTTCTGGGGGGAAATCATGAAGTGTTTGGGGGCACCCAGGATTTTCTCTGCTTTTGGTGCTGCAAAGGGCTGGCCTTTGCAGGCAGTTAGGCCTCACTTGCTTCTCCAGGCAGGAGAAGATGTAGAAGAGTCCTTCTGATATGGGGTAAGTAGGCAGGAAGTTAGTTTAGGAGAGCTGGAACTCTTGCAGGCTTGCAAAAGGATACTGTTTCTTTAAGAGTGAGTGCCTAGCTTCCCAGGATGCTAGGATCTCCAGGACCAAGACAAGGCTTGTATGACCAATTGGGATGCCACCCTCTTCCTTATAAAAAGAAGTGGACTGTGGGAGAGAGCTCTTTTTATGCCCCGCGCCCTGCCTGGAGGTTGCATTTTCTTTCCACAGCTCTCATGTGCACTCTGCTCAGTGAAGCTCTTGGGGACCTTTCCAGCAATGGGTGGTTTTTGGTTTCTCTTTTCTATTTTATGAGCAATTCTGTGGCCCACCCATGCTGGGTACTCCTCAGCTTGGGGCAGTCTAATATATATCACATGTAAAAATGCATTTATTTTCTCAGTGCCAAAGAATTCTGTTCTTAATTTATAGTCTCTGCTTAGTCTTTCTAACCCTGCTGAGGGAGATAAGAGCCTGAAACAAAAATGAATATGTGCATTGCACATGGAACTTCCTGTCTTTAACAAATACAAAATATGGGTGAGTGCGGAAGAGATCCCTGACTGGCAAAGCCAGGAAACCATGTCCCTGAGACGGAGGCTGAGAGGCCAGGCTGTGGGACAAGAGGCACCAGAGAGAGAGGCTCCAACCCCAATTCTTGTGATTTTTCCCCATTAATGTAAGAGAGAAAGAGAGAGTGAGCGCTCTTCCATCCACTGGTTCATTCCTCACATGTTCACAACGATGAGAGCAAGGGCTGGGCAAGATCAAAAGCAGAGTCCATGCACTCAATCTGGGCCTCCCACGGGAGGCAGGGATCCGAGTCCTTTGAGCCATACACCTGCTGCTTCCCAGGATAGCCGTTAGCAGAAAGCTGACCAGGGAGCACAGCCAGAACACAAGCCCAGAGGTAATAACTTGGAATGTGAACATCCCACTGCACTAAATGTCCCCCTACAAGTTCCTGCAACCTGTCAACCTTGACATGCTTATTCTTGCTCTCTGTATGTCATTTGGCAAGTGGTGAAAACAACTCCTGCCTCATGAGGTGGCCACAAGGATTAAATGAGATCTCCAGCAAACAGGCTGCTGGCTGATGCAGGGACAGCACCAGCGATGTTTCCATTGTTCCTTGGTGGGTATTCAGTTCTGGAGCACTGGGTTCTAGAGTTTAACATCTGATGCTGGATGGACTGAAGGGAACCTTTCTCTCCCCGTTGTGGGGTGGGGTAACAGAGCTTCAGGAAGCACACCTGAGATGATGAGATGACAGATTACAGGGGATGGGGCAACGTGGGTGCACAGAGGGGCCCCGGCACCACAAACTGGAGAAAGTTCTAGAGCACTTCTCCTGGTCCCAGACCTCAGCTCCATGCCACCATGTTCCACACGAACAGCAACTGTGTTTGAATTTCCAGTGAGCCTGTTCGTTAGCTGGCCTGCTTGGTAGCTGATGTCCTCTGCTAGAGGAAGGTCTAGCAGGGCTGGCAAGCCTCTGACTCCTCACATGGCCTGCTAAGACATTTGGTCTGACCCTGCCAAGACAAACACAGGTGGGCCTTGGAGTTCGGCAAACTCCTGGCAGACTCTTTTTTTTTTTCAGTTTTTTTTTTTTATTCAATCACACACAATTTTCTTTGGCCCCTGTTATACACACAGGCTAATGGCTGCCCTGCTAACTATCAAGACCAAAGAGCATCTTACACAGAAGTGTTGTACACAAAACAGACTGTGAGGAGCCCTATGCTTTCCAGGAGGGAAGGAAGGAAGGATGGGGAAGTTCCAGAGCCCCAACTCTCCCACTGCAGCTTCTTCCTCCCCGCTCCTCTGAGCCACAGGACCCTTCTCTTGACCCATGCCAGGAAAGAGAACACAGCCCAGGAACCTTGTAAAATCCACCAGGCGCAGCGTGTGGAGAGCAGAGAAGCTATTTCTAAGTAATGGGAAACATATTTTTGCTGAAAATCTATTTGTAAACAGCCCCATCCAGCTCTGCTTTAGAAATAAGCAACAGAAAGATTTTTCCAGATCAAATCCATCCTCAGGGAAAGTATAGGGTTTGATTTGCATTTAAATCTCTGACTTACAGAGTTGCTACATGGATCTTATAACTTATGAGACAGAATAAAATTGTGATTAATAGGACTTGACTAAGGTTTGTAAGAAGTTATTTGTTCCTGGTGAGCTCTGTTCCCTCCCTGCAGGAGGGAAATATTCATCTAGATTTTTTTCCCATCTAAATGTCTCTTGCAGTAACAGGTTACTATGGGTTTTAGCTTCATTTTTTGTGAATGTGAATCAATGTATTATTAGAATTCATTTGCAAATACAATCTAAAATATTGAAGGCATGTGTCTTTGCTGCATTTTGACGACCTAACTGGCCTCAACATTTTTCTCAAGTGTAGACTGTTATGAACAGGAAGCTCTCTGCAGCAATCTAGTGTACCAGCCCGTCCCCATCTGTTGGGCCGCTGGGGACTGGGTGTTCCCTTTCTTCTGTCTTCAGAGAGAAGCCGCCAGAGGCAGCAGGCAGCATCCGTAAAATACAGCAGTGCCAGCTCAAAAGACCCCTCTGAGGACATCTCTGAAATGACCTGTGCTGTGAAGGCCCAGCTGGGAGGAACCACAGACAGCAGGAGAAAGGGTTAGCAAGGATGTGGCCTTTCCTGTTACCCCAGGGGCAGCCGAGACACCTGCTGGGGACGTGGTCCTGGAGAAATCACAGAAGCTAAGCAGTTGCAAGTTCAGGCCATGAAAGAGCACTGCCTGCTCCCCGGGTGGCCTTGGCCAAGATGTCCTACCCACTGAGCCTGTGCATTTACTTGTGAAATGGAAATAGAGTAGTTTGTTGTGAAGACATTTTACTGAGCCACAGTGGCATCATAATTACTTAAGAAAATGCCCATGACTTTTAGAAATATGGCATATGTAAATAAAAAGAACCCATGTTTTCCTTTTAAATAATTCAGCAAAAAATAAAGCAGAGACTGATTCTATTTACATCAAGTTCAGCAACAGGCAAAACTAATAGCTCATGGTGATAAAACTAAAAACATCTGTTGCTTTGCAAAAAAAGCACCCAAGAACTTTCTGGAATACTGATAATGTTCTGCAATGCAACTTGACTTGAGCAAGGGTAGTAGCGGGGTAAGCAGCGGTCAAAACGCATTGGCCTGCAAATGGTTCTGAGCAGTAACAGTAACGTCTGTGTTTTCAGAAAAACATGAAGAATAACAATAGAGTATGAATGCATAAAGCATGCTAAGAGAATGAGAAGACAGATGTAGTGAGATGTAAACATCTGAGGAATCTTAGTAAGAAAGAAATATAGAAAGTTTTGTTTTTGCTTTGCAACTTTTTCTAGGTATGCAATTATTTCAAAATGATAGAAGCTTAAAAGCTCATCAATACATTCATTTAAGATTCACTCATTTTATTGTATATGAATTATATATCAAAGTAAAAGTTTAAAAACGCTGCCTGCGTTGAGGTGCAGCTGGTGAAGCCAACACTTGCATCATTAGCATTCTATACTAGTAGATTTGCAGGTTTCAGGCCGAGCTGCTCCACTCCCAACCCAGTTTCCTAATTATGCCCCTGGGAAGACAGCAAACAATAGCCAAGTACTTGGGCCCCTATAATCCACGTGGGAGAAGAGGGTGAAGATCTTGAGATAAGAATGAAGGTTTCTGAGTTCTCTGGCTGTTGCAGGCACGTGGGGAAGAAACCAGTGGATGGATGATTTCTCTCTCTCTTTGCCATTCACATAAATATTTAAAAAAAAAAATAGAGGAAGGAGAGAGGCATAGAAGCATGGAAAAATTTGATAGGTGTTGAATCAGGGTAAAAGGTAAATGAAATTCATTAAAATATGCTTTTTATTTTTGTATGTGTTTGACTATTTTCAGAACACAAAAGTAATTTTTTAAAACTCAAAAGCACCAAAATATCTTCCGCAGCCCGGCCAAGCTCAGAGTGGGTTCTTCCTCCATCAAAGCGATCCCTCCCTAGCCGGGTCCACCTTGCCCTTGTTCCCTGGGACGCTCAGGGGATCCTACAGAGGGCAGGCTGCTGATACTGACATTGCCTGCGACTGTGTGGGACAACTCCCCTCCCACCCACCACCCCTCAGCTGTTTGCCTCTGACCTTGAGTGCCAGTGGGGTGAGACAAAGTCAGCTGGCAGTGGACAGCAGTGTCCTTTGCAGATGTCCACCTACGAGGGTCCCTTTGCCCAGGTGCCTTCTGCCCGCAGAAGCTGCCCTCGAAGCATCTGCAACCACAGCAAGACCGTGAGAAGTCACAGAGGGCAAAGTCAGAGACAATTCAACATTACGTCAGCCAAGCAGGAACAACTCAGGATCTAATTTCACTTTTGCAAGATAAACATTCATCTTGGCTGAACCCAGAGAGAAAAGATGGGGGCTGATTACCTTGGATGTGAACAGGGCACTTCTTTTCACAAGGCCTTCTTCCTGATGAGCAGGATGGCAGCCACAGTTCCCATGGCTGAACAGAACACTAGGCCACAGGGATGGAGCCCTGGGTTCTTTGCTCATCTGATCCACATGACCTTGCATGAGTCACCTCTTTCATTCGTGAGCACTCCTTTGCTCCACTGACGAAAGAGCAGGAAGACCAAAGGACACCTCAGGGATGTTCCAACTTAGTGGTTCTTTATAACCACCGACCAGCATTAGGTAGGGAAGGACTCCAAGGGGAATGGTGGAGAGCAGCAACTCCGTATCATGACACTGACCGAGAGTTTGAAGCTGGAAAGCTTCCCTGGGATTCAAGCAGATGAATACAGGTGCAGGCAGTGGCCTGTAGGAAAGACAGCACCTGTGGCCACTTCTTCAAGTTTTCCAGAGAAGCTGAAACCTGGATTTCTTATTTAGCTAATCTCCTGATTTTTCCAATGCTAGCAACTAATTAAATTTTTTGATAAATATTCTGAGAGCCTAAACAAAATGTCCATGGACAGAATTAAATCATTGAGCTACCAGATTGTGCTGCTGGTGTTAATTCACTCATCTCCTGGTTAAGGACTGAAATCTTTCATCTTTTCAGCGTCAAAGTTTTTATGACTTAATAAATCTCTGAGAACACCACCTCAAAGCTGAAGATAGGTTTTAACAACCAATGCCTTAAACCATGTAGCTCTTAGAGAAATGTTTTCAAATTTTTTAAAACCATAATTCACAGCAGAAAGTCTATTTCATATTTACAGTGTATAAAACCAGAAGTATTCACAGACTTGCCCCTGTGACAGGTGATGTGCACCAGTATTTCCTGCTGTACCTTATTGCACTTTGCATTCATGCAGGAAGCAACTGTGAACCTGATACTGTGGATCAAGTTTGAAAAGACATTGTTGGAGAATTCACATTAGGTAATGTCCCTTTAATTCCACCTCTTGCTTTCTGAGCTAGGAGTGTTTATTCCCATTTCACAGAAGAGTAAAATGCATCTCAAGCTTTAAACTCCAAATCATTTTTCTTATTCTTTTAATGAAGTGGGTAAGAAAGAGAGGGAATCCCGGGCCCAGTGCGGTGGCGCAGTGGTTAAGGTCCTCACCTTGCACGCCCAGGATCCCATATGGGCGCCGGTTCTAATCCCGGTGGCCCCGCTTCCCACCCAGCTTCCCTGCTTGTGGCCCAGGAAAGCAGTCGAGGACAGCCCAAAGCTTTGGGACCCTGCACCTGTGTGGGAGCCCCGGAAGAGGCTCCTGGCTTCGGATTGGCATAGCTTCGGCCGTTGCGCTCACTTGGGGAGTGAATCATCGGACGGAAGATCTTCCTCTCTGTCTCTCCTCTCTGTATATCCGCCTTTCCAATAAAAAATAAATAAATAAATCTTTAAAAAAAAAAAAAGAAAGAAAGAGAGGGAATTAGGAAGCTTCCAAGAGCAGGGCCACAGAGGAGAAACCCCAGCGGTAAATGATCCAGGAGGACTTCCGGTAGAACAGAAAAATCCAACAAGAGCACTAGGTTGTTTGAAGCCAGGAGTTGAAAGACTCCCATTCTCCACCCACAACTTGCTATACAATCTGGCCTCAAGTCTCTGAGTCTTGGAGGCTGAGTCAGATCTGTCAGCCAGGCGGTCCGGGCTGCCCCGGAGGGCTCAGAGCTCAGGCTGGGGCCTGGGAGGCTGCTGCTGTCCAGATCACATTCACCGACTTGAACATCCAGTTCCTGGACTTGGGTTGAGTGACTCCTGGGAAGCCTCCTCCTTAAACTCTACTATTCTTGGTTCATTATAATTGAACTGAGTAAACTTACCTTTTTACAGGCAATGGTCAGAAAAGACAGGAGAAGCAGAATTCCACCCAGGGGTGTCAGTAGAGGACAGATATGTGATTTTTTTTTAAGACTCATGAACCTTACTCCTAATTGGACCAACTGGCTGCATCTCAAGATATTTCTAGTTAATTGTTTTTTTTTTAAGACTTATCCATTTTATTTGAAAATCAGAGTTAAAGAGAAAAGAGGGAGATACAGAGAAAGAGATCTTCTATCCCCTGATTCAATCCCTAGATGGCTGCAACAGCCAGCATTGGGCCAGGCTGAAACCAGGAGCAAGGCACTTCCTATGAGCCAAGTCTCCTATGAAAGTATCAGGGCCATCACCACTGCTTTTTCCAGGCCGTTAACAGGAAGCTGGACCAGAAGTGGAGCAGCAGAACACCAACAGGCAGCCATATGGGGATACCACTGTTGCAGGCAGCAACTTTATCCACTACAGCCCCTCTATTCAGTCTGCAGTCATGTGGGCAGGAGCAGGTCCTGGACAACACCTTCCACAGTTCAGGTCAGCCCAGGCCAGCCCAACATTTTCTTCTCTTGTAACGTAACTAGGCTGTATCATGGGACACTTGAGTCTACCCTTACTTCTTCATCTCTTATAAATGTGCCCTCCTCCTCCAGATCCTAAGCAGGGCACACAGGGCCAGAGTGTTTCCAAAGGCCAGCAGCCATGACTTCTATTCTTATCCACGTGATCTAGCTTCTGATTGTCTCCAAAATTAATTGTTCCAGGGAGGTGCGAATGTGGTTATTGGATAGTGTTGAAAGCCAAGGAGGCTCAGATTAGCATCACAAAAGTCAATTAACAAGGCAATTTATTTCCTTGATTTCTATTTGTATATTATTAATGAACTACAAGACCTCCTAGTGTGGTAAATTAACCTAGGTAGCTGGGGAGCAGAGTACAAACATTCTTTTTTTTGTTTTGTTTTGTTTTCCCTTGACTGGCCCCAAGCGTTTATCTCATACTGAGAAAGCTCTACCCCAGCCAGGAAGGGCTTCCTATTCTCACAGCCAGGGCAGCACACTGGAGCAGCTCTGATAAATATTGAAGTTTGTTTATCAAAATGCCACAGGCCACCCTGGCTTGCTGCCATCCCTGCCCACCCTCTCTCACGGTCTTAACTGGCAGGATTCGTTATGCCTGCATTCTCTCTTTAATGGAGGGACAGACCTGTCTACTGCTCTGGACAGAGAATGGCAGTTGGAAGAACTCTAGGCCTCACTCAAGTCACCAGCTCCAGGATGTAGGAATGCTACCCAAAGTGCTGCTTTGTTACAAAATCAATACACTGAAGAAATAAATTATACTCCACAAACATTCCAGGGCATGAATACAGAGATATTAATAGACACTCCTTCAGTAAAGTGCCCCATTAAGCATCAGCTACATCCATGTGAATAAAAACCTTAGTTTAGTTTCACCTACCTAAAAAAATCATTCAGTTTCAAAATGTTGAGCAAATGAAACAGTATGACTCAATAAGGTCGAGGTAGTCATTCCTTTAACAAATATTTATTGAATGCTTATCATGTAGATGCCAGGTGCTGGGCACAGAACAGAAATTTGACACACCCAAGGAGCCCAGTACTCAAGGAGGCGAGACAGACAGGTAGGCAGAGCATGACCAAGCGGGGCAGGAGAGACACCTGTTCCCAGGACACACTTCTGGGACACGTTGAGAGGAGTTGTCTGTGAAGTATGTCCCAGAAGGTGACAAGACGGAAGCCAGGTTACTCTTATGCATGCCCTCCATTTTTTAAAAAAGATTTATTTATTTGTATTGGGAAGGCAGATATACAGAGAAGATCTTCCTTCCTTTGCCTCATTCTCCAAGCGGCTGCAACGGGCGTAGTGACGCCCATCCGAAGTCAGGAGCCAGGAGTCCAGGTCTTGCATGTGGGTGCAGGGTCCCAAAGCCTTGAATAGTCCTCAACTGCCCTCTCAGACTACAGGCAGGGAGCCAGATGGGAAGTGGGGCTGCTGGGATTAGAACAGGTGCCATGTGGGATCCCGGTGCATGCAAGGGGTGGACTCCTGCCACTGGGCCCTCGTCCTCCATTTTTTAATCACTACGGTATTTCCTGCTCCTGGGGTAGTGAACTTATTCCTCAGGCAGCCTTAGGAGAACTGGCAGACCTCAGCTGGGCAGACCTTGGATTGGCAGCTCAGAACTCCCAATGAATCCCATCCTCTCTAGCAATGGAATCCAGAGAAACAAGACAGCTCCTCCTTCCGAAGTTCGTTTTCTTTGCCATCACATCTATTTCTGCCTGCTTGGGCCCCTTTAGATAGAGTACTGCTTGGTCCACTGTGATGGAGGTCAATCAGAGATCCCCAGGGACATTCACAGGACCTAGGATTCAGGGACATGCCAAAAACTGCTCTAGAGACATCCACCTGGGGTCAGAGAGCCAGAGGGAAGAATCTAGAAGCTTTTTCTCCCTGCAGATGATACAAAAGCAAAGTCTAACTGCCTGGTGGCTCATCTTTATTCCACATCTATTCCACACCTATGTGTGTTTATATTTGATGGATTATTCTGGATGGGATAATGATTATCTGCACACAATGTTCCCTCTGACTGGAACAGCCCTCTCTGCACCTTCCACCACCACATCACCTCATTAAACACCCACTTGCCCCCCAAAATCGCCTGACCTATGGGAGGTTGCCCCAGTGACTCACTTTAATCTTACCAGGACCCCATTCCACCATAGCATTTTTGATGCCCTGCAATTACGCATTCATTTGTGTCATTTTCTTTTATCTTTGCCTGCCTCTCCCATGGCCTTAAACTCCCATGGGAAGCACAAGGTCCTGTTTGTTCACTCCTGTACATCCTAGAGCTAGCTCCAGACCCAGCTCTTAGCATGCACTCAACAAACACTTGTTGGTTACTAAATGACTCAAGGATTGGGACTCTCCCTGGAACCCGTTTCTCCTTCTGTGCCACATACCTTGCCTGGTATGGGTTTCTGTAGAGCAAAGGCTTAGCTTTGATCATGTCTTTGTTTATGGTCAAAGGTAATATAACATAATTCAGCTTTCAAATCCTCTCCTGTATCACTTGGCCTGTAGGAGCAGTGTGACCTTAGCATGAAAAAATAATGAACCAGAAGTTTTCTTAATGTCTTATCCCAAACAAGCCAGCTATTACACCAATAGTAGCACATATTTATTGTTCCAGGTAAAAGACTATAGCAAATACAAATCTGCAATGTTTTGGTTCCAGTAGACTCAGTTCAAGTTTAAAGCAAACAGAGAATCTCTCCCTGACCACCAAGGCTTCAGTTTATGATGCAGCTATATCACATAGGAGAGTTTGAGAAGATAAGATGATAAGGCTGAAGGTATCATCAAAAGCAGGCAGGAGGCTTGGAAAAGAAGATTGTATTCTCTTCTGACCTATTAGTCTAGTGGATAGAGGAAACTGAGCTGGCTGCTCATCTGCTTCAAAAGTCTCACTGGCATTCACATGAGACCTCTGGAGGTACCTGCTGGTTGCCTCCTCACCCCCAGAGCTTGAAAAGAACTGACTGGATCAAGGGTAATTTTCACATTCTGGAGTGAAGCCCCAGAGCCATCTGTTGGTCTGTTGGGCACTTTGATAGGGGATGTGAAAACAGGTCACATTGACAGCTTGGTCAAGAGCACAAAGACCCAGAATCAGGCCTGCACATAGAGCATGGCACAAATGACCAGGGAGGCAAGATCATGTGTCCTGACCAAGACAGCCACCCTAGTCCCAACTCTCTATGTCTTTCCTGGGCCTTGTCCCTTGTGAGGCTGGCCTGAAGCTCCTGCCTTTGAAATCCATAATATCTACTCAGATCCTCCTAGAAATCTCCTTCCTCCAACTTTTTGATGTCAAAGTTCATTTGAGTGTGTTTCTCTTTGTTGTATACCACTTTCCTGTGATTATTTTCACAATTTGCCTCCACCCAGGTGATTCAACATAATGGGACCGATTTTCTCAGACTCCTCCTTAACCCTCCAGGAGACTATTTCTCCTTGCTTCCTCTAGCTCCTGGTGGCTCTAGGTGTTAGTGGATTACAGCTGAGTCAAGATCATTCTCATTTTTGCCTCTGTGTTCACTGGGCTTTCTCCTCCTCTTGCTGAGTCTAATCCTCTTCTCTCTCTTAGAAGGACATATGTCATCGTGCTTAGGGATCACCTGGTTAGTTCAGGATGATTTTGACCTTTCACTTAATTATACCGACAAAGACCTTTCTCACATCTTTTGAACCAGGAGATAGGACTCAGATATTTCTTGTAAAGGGATCCCCAATCAACTTACCACACTTTGAAGTCTCTTGAGCCCTAAAATGAGTTTACCAAATATCTATAAATAGCCCTGCAGAGTGTGAGTCACCAGATGATGCACAGCCCACAAAACAAGCTATTTATAGATTTTAAAGGATGATAAACGGATAAGGCAATTTTTGTTCTTTATGGAAAAAATGGTTCGATGGAAAAAGCCTTTTGATTTTGAAAATGCCAGGATGAAATGAAGCATTTGTTATTATACCTGGAATCAATGTCTTCTCTAATCCCTGCTGGGTTTGTACTGATGATAGTAAAGACAGTCAAGCAGCTAGTACTGCTAGCTGCAGGTGCTATATTTGGTCCTTTACATGGACTATCATATCAAATCAAATCTTCCTGGGCTTCTGAGAGTAGAATTATGATCCCCAGGAACCATACTCACTGGGATATGACTTTCTTCTTTAGAATGACTTTTTGAATATCAGGCACATGAGGCTATGGTCTGAACACAGAGATGAACTTGGAGCAGAAATCACCTACTCTATGTCAACCGCTGTCTGGATCTCATTTGATCTTTATAGTCCCTCTGTGAGAAAGCTGAAGCAGAAATTCATGGAAGGTTAATCATACCTGTCAAAGGGATTCCATGGCTGTCACCTGCTAATGCCAGAAGGACAAAGTTTCAGACAGTCCAGTGTCTTAAAGCACAGGTCTATTCACAAACACCAATGGAAACAGGCCACAGACAGGCGACTGACCAATGTAAACCAAAGATGAGAAAGTATGAACTCCTCCTGGGTGAGAAGCTGTTGGTCACGTCCCATGAGAAGTAGTGAAGTAGCCTCCCAGGTCCCTAAGGGTAAGTTTCCCAAAGCACATGTCCAGCCTCAACCCCAAGAGAGGATTTCCTTCCAGAAGCCTCACCTCTTGTCATTTCCGTCTTCCTCCTGATGACCAGGGTACTATTTACACTCCTTTACCCTTACAAGTTGAAAAGATCAAGGCCATAACCTGTCTTACCCCTTTATTCCTCCTCCTTGTGTGGCCTCAGCCACACAGTCAGCCATCAAGATAACGTCCTCAGCTGCCCAAGAGTCACCAGTCATCAAGCCCTGCCTACTTTTTCACCCTCAGCGACTCTCTCTCTCTCTTGTATTTGCCCTGAATTAGGTCCTCTGTTTCTCATCTCTAGGCTCTATCAGGTCTCCCCATCTTCTTGATTTGATCATAATGTTCCCTTGCTTTCCATTCTGTCATGGACACCCATTAAATTAATGGGTCCTGGGGGGTTTCATGGATCTAGTAAAGGAATTCTGTCAAGTTTTGGACAAATTAAGAGACACAGGATTCAGATAGATAGAACTGAAAATACCACCTGGATGGCTGCTATGGAGGACATGACTTGAGTATGGTCGAATAACACAGTCAGAATTAAGTCATTGATACGCTAAGCAATATGGATATTTCTCCTTGGGGAATGTTTTGACAGGAGGATTTCCAGGCTCAGATAGAAGGAAATGGAATTCTTATACAAATCCAAGGTCAGAATCTCATAAATTTGGTAGACAACATTTCTTAAAGTATGTGCTATGGAATGCCAAACATGAGAAGTGACGATTTGAGAAGAGAATGTTCCATGGTCAAATGCCTTTGGAGGAACCTGTGCCCTGTGCTCTTCCTTGAGGATCATAGTACACCTGAGCAAAGTAGAGCCCTCAGGGCTGCAGCGGGGAAAGCAGCCCGACCTTCTCAGCAGAGGGCAGCTCACTGCTCCCTGCCATCTGTTTCCAAGTCCCTGCCTCTTTCTGGCTCCACCCGGAAGGATCTCCATCAGAGCAAGGTTGCTGGCTTCTGTGCCCATGGAAGAACACAAAGAATGATTCACACGGTTGGAGACTGAAGGGAAAGGAGGCTCTCTCCTCTCTGCTCTCCAGTCAAACCTTCCCCAAGCAGATCGTTAGTTTTCATTCCTTGGCTCCTTCTGTAATGGTTGCTTTGATCCTGCACCTATCATAGCAGTAGAGTGAATAGTTATCTTTTCATTTTTAAATGTTTATGGCTTAAGCAGGGAGAGAGTGAGTTTTTATTTCACATGTTAAATGCAACTTTTTCAAGATCTATGTATGACCTCTACATTCTGAAACAAGCCTGCAGGTAGAGGGTGACTATGCAAAGCCACTTATAATGTGACTTTGTGGTTAAAAGTAATACAAAGTCCTTTGGGGCTTTGCGAAGTAAAGATGTGGAATAGTTTTGAAGAATGTTTGTGGCCTTCATATTACATTGGATGTGTGTGCCTGTTTCATTTATGAGAATAAATGAATTGCATATTAACTGTTACAGTGGGACACCATCCTTGGTCAAGGAAACTGACCCCTCTTCTTCAAGAAAGCCAATCTACCTGCTGGCATCAGCATCCCATGTGGGCTCTAGTTCATGCCTCAGCTGCTCCACTTCTGAGCCAGCTCTCTGTTTATGACCTAGGAAAGCAAACGAGGATATCTGAAGTCCTTAGGAGCCTGCATTCACATGGGAGACTCAGGCAGGTTCCTGGCTCATGGCTTCAAATCAGCTCAGCTCTGGCCATTGCAGCCATTTAGGGAGTGAATGAAAGGATGAAAGACCTCTCTCTTCTTGTCTGTCTGTAAAATTCACCTTTCAAATAAAAATAAATAAAACTTGTTTTTAAAAAAAGAAAGAAAGAAATGGATCCATTGTTTTTTACCTATCCTTTAGACTTTTTAGGCAATCAAAGAACCCAGAAGAAGAAAGGTCTGTCCAGGTAAGCAATTCTGTGAAAAGGAATGAAGTCACCCCAGTCTAGGGACACTCTTTATTCCCCTCATGCTGGTAGGAACAGCTATAAAAAGTCACAGGGTCTAAAATCAGCAGGACTAATGTTCTTAGGCCAGCTTCTGGTCTATCTTCAATCCAGAGATGTTTTTGGTCCAAGCCAGGAAGTGAGACAGTGAGGGTAAAACAAAACAAAAAGCCCAAACATGTAAGCTTCTTGCATCTATTGATTTGGAAGTACAACAGGATGCAAACAGCCCAGAGTGGTTTGAAGAAAGTGACTTTTGCATAAACAAGGACAGAATTTGCTGGGGTTGAATGAGAGTTGAGGTCAATTTCTGTAGAGCTTCAGAAGAATAGGAGTTTTGAGAAACATGATTTCTTTAAGCAGTGCATTCAGGCACTTGAGATAATTCAGGTACTCAAGTGAAAATGTATGTATAAAAACCCAAAAAGGTTCTTAATAGACTAGTACCTGTCAATGAATTCAGTAAGTATCCAAGCTCTTATTCAGCTTGTAAAGGAAAAATAAGCCCACAAATGTGCCTTGTGGGACTAACAGTTATAAAATTTGAGTATGTGCTTGAATCCACAGGAAGGCATATGTGCCAAATATATCCAAATCATTTATTCAGTACACATTGAATTCCCAGGTCTGGAGATGTAAGAATAGATAAGCTCATAGTCTTTGCACTCCAGGACCACAGTCTAAGTGGAGTGGCAGGTATCAGTAAATTAAAGAACCATATAGAGTGACAGAAGCAGAGATAGAAGTCTGTTCTAGATGAGGGCCAAAGAGCGGTGAGAGGTCAGAATGCCTAGAGAGAGAAGGGAGCTTCTTCTTCAAAAATAAAGGAGGATTCTGACAGGTAGACAAGAGAACTAGGAGACAATTCATGCAAAGGCACTGTGGCGTAGAGGATCCACATATTTTAGGGGATTGCCAGTGCTTATGTTTGATGAGTAGAGACAGAGAAGACACATATGGGATGGTATGGAAATTTAGGGGAGGGCAGGGTTTTTTTCACTCATTGATTCAAATAGAGTTAGCATCTCTTATACAGCAGGAAGTTACTGTCGAATGTGGCAGTGAACAGGACAGATTCAGCTGCTGCCCTCACAGAATTTTCTCTCTGATAACAAGGAAGAATGAACAAGCAAATAAACATAACTATGAGTGTGATGAAGGAAATAAGCAAGGGTACAGGACTGAGTAATGTGAGTAACCATCTACAGAGCTTGGCCTGGGAAGGCCATTCTGATATGATGACTTCTGAAGGTTGTACACTGAGAGTGTCCTAGATGGGAACAAAAGGCCCAAGTCTGGAGGTGCCTATCACTGAGGGGCCTAGAGAGGAGGAGGGTGAAGCAAAAAGAAGCCAAGAATTAATAACCAAAGCTCTAGTGTAGCTGAGAAAGGACAAAATCATGGAAATCAAGGTGAAAAAGGAGAATGAATGAGAAGACAGGTTCACCACATTTAGAAAGATGTGTTCTGAAAATAGCCATCATAATCACAGGCAGGGAGACTGTGTTGGTCTCAAGTATCTAATTTCTCTCCTCTAAAAATCTCACTTTAAGCTACATTAAGGAAATATTGTGTATTGACCTAAACCCACAAGGACAGGGAACGTAGGCGAGGAGACAACATGAAATCTTGGTAGATGGTGGGAAGTATCAAAATTCTGGGAAACAGATGGATGAATGTTAATGGACTTAAACAGACCCAAGGAAGCCAAATCCTAAAACTGGTGCTGGAGAAAACTGAGAACTGAATTGATGCTATTGAATATGGAAAAAACCCAAAGACTCAGGAACTGATGGCACCAAAGGGAGAAGGTGGGAGATTAAAATTAGAACTGATTGAACACTCAAGAGTCAATCCCCTTCTCTCACCTAGCATTAGTGGTAACTGTCCTTCCCTAGCTCTGAGCAGAAACTGGAGGCATAATCCCTGGAGAAACGCCTTGGAACGTTAGTAAATCTATGTCTGTCAACGAGCAAGGTTCCTCCTGCTTCCTGCCTTCAGTCTGTTTCCTGAACACTGACATTTTAGTCTTTGCCTTCAAGGCAGGGGAATCAAAGAGGGATCCATGGTGCATCTGACTCACCCAAGAGGAAATATCTAAAGATACAGCATGAGCAATGACCCAAATCTTGGCTAATTCAGGTCATTCCACGTGTACACTCAAAATCAACAAACTCATCAACACACTCAGAGATTTCATCAGTTTCCTGGCTTACCACTCTTCACATGTGTAGACAACCAGTGTCACCTGACTGCTGAGCAAAGATTTAATATGAATGTAGAGATCAAAATAAATGGGAAAAAAGCTACCTAGTAGAAACTGCAGAGAGAAGACAATCTCAAAAATGATCCTAACTTAGAGAGTGAGAAGACTTTTGCATCCATGATTCAAGAGCCAGATGCCTTAAAAGTGGATGAGAGCACATTCAGTATGCAAATGAATGAAGTTGGACCCCATTGTTCTTATTATACACTAAAATCAATTTAAAAATTATTAGAAACCTTAACGTAGAAATAAAATGGTAAAATTTTTATAAGAAAATATAGTAGCAAGTCATTATATTGTTGAATTGAGAAATCATGCCAGGCCCGGCACAGTGGCCTCGCTTTGAATGTGCCAGGAGCCTATATGGGCATCGGTTCTAATCCTGGCAGCTCCACTTCCTATCCAGCTCCCCGCTTGTGACCTGGGAAGGCAGTCGAGGACGGCCCAAAGCCTTGGGATCCTACACCAGCGCGGGAGACCTGGAAGAGCTCCTAGCTCCTGGCTTCAGATTGGCTCAGCTCCAGCCGTTGCAGCCACTGGGGGAGTGAACCATCAGATGGAAGATCTTGCTCTCTGTCTCTCCTTCTCTCTATATATCTGACTTTGCAATAAAAATTAAATAAGTTTTTTTTTAAAAGAGAGATCAGGCCATGTACAACACAGAAAGCACAAACAACAAAAGACAAAGCATATACATTTAATTTCTACAAAATTAAAAATGCCTGTGGTTTAAGGGACACCATCAAAACTTAGAAGAACAATTCAGAAAATTGGAGAAAATACTTGTAAATCATATACCTGAGAAGGGACTAGTATCCAGGATAAGGAAAAAAACCTCTTACAACTTAATAATTAAAAGAAAAATAGCTCGATGTTTAAGTGATCAAATAATTTAAATTAACTGCTCCTCCAAAGAAAAGCATCATTAAACTTTAAGACAATGTACTGAAAACCACAATGAAGTATTAATTCACATCTATTGTAGGAAGGTTGAAAAATCAAGCCACATGGGCCATACACTATGGCTCAGTGGCTAAACCCTCGCCTTGTAAGAGTCAGGATCATGTATGGATGTCATTTGGTGTCCTAGCTGCCCATCTCCCATCCAGCTCCCTGCTTGTGGCCTGGGAAAGCAGTACAGGATGGCCTGAAACCTTGGAACCTTGCACCCACGTGGGAGACCTGGAAGCTTCTGGCTCCTGGCTTTAGATCACTTAGAGAGTGAGCCAACAGATGGAAGATTTTTCTCTCTGTTCCTCCTCTCTTTAAAATCTGCACTTCTGACAAAAATAAATAAAATCTTTAAAAACAAACAAAAAAAAGAGATACACAATGGCAAACAAATGGAGAAATAGGAATCCTCATGAATTGCTGCTTAGACTGTAAAATGCTTTGAAATTTAGTTTAGCACCTCTTCAATCATTAAGTTTCAAGGATCCAAGAGACCAACTCCTGCTTCCTCTCTCCATCACTGGAATGATCAGTTTCTACAAGGACCAGGGCTTCGAGGGCTACTGATATGAATACAGCAGTCTCAACCTGCAGACCTCCCTCAGCCACTGCAACCCTATTCATGGGAACAGTGGTAGCTGGATGGACTGCTGACATCCACCTGACCCTTACAGAAGAAGGATCTACGAGAAAGATGACTTCAGAAGATAAATGTCAGTGATCACAGACAACCGTGTCTCTCTTCAGCACCACTTCACCCCACTGAAATCCACTCTCACATGAGCTGCAGGCCCACTGGGGCCTCTGTAGGATGCCCAACAACTGGGCAGGCAGTGTCTGCTAAAACCAAGGGAGCACACGAGACACCTTGACAGGAGACAACAAATACCAAAGTCAGCTCTTTCCAGTAAGCCATGGATTTTTCCTGACGGACTTACTTTCCCCATTTTTGTCCTGTAGAATCTAATAAGATGCATACTTTATGGTTCTGACCCCCCAAAAATGCTTAGACAAAGAGCTAGCAGTTGGCACTTTGGGTGCATACCCAAGAAAAATGAAAACATATATCCATGGAAAAGCTTGTACATGTATGTCCAGTAAAGCCTACACACTGAGCAAGTGACGAATACATAAACCAAGTGTATGTGCATGCAGTGGAACATCATCTGGCGTTGGGAAAAAAAACAATCAAGAATGAAGCACTAATACATGCTGCCACATGGGTGAAACTTGGCAGTACTGTAATTAACGTACAACGCTAGCAACAACAGCAACAACATCAGAGATTGAGGGAACTTTCTTGTTTTTTGTTTAAATATTTATTTATTTTATCAGAAAGTCAGGTTTACAGAGAGAAGCAGACACACAGAAAGAGCTTCTATCTGCTGTTTTACTCCCTAAGTGGCCGCAATGATTAGGTCTGTGCCAATCCAAAGTCAGGAGTTTTGGATCCTTTTCCTATTAAAAAGGAGCCAGGGTCTCCCACACGGATGCTGAGTGCCAAGGCTTTGGGCCATCCTGTACCGCTTTCCAAGGCCACAGCAGGGAGCTGGATAGAAGTGGAACAGCCAGGATATGAACCGGCGCCCATATGGGATCTTGGTACATGCAAGGCAAGGACTTTAGCCACTAGGCTACCACACCAAGCCCGAGGGAACTTTCTAAAGTTCACAGAGGGACAGGAATTTGGTGCACTGGTTAATATTACCACTCAGGACACCTACATGCTGTAACAAAGTGCCTGGGATGACCCAGCTTACTGCTTATGTGTACCCTAGGAAACAGCAGATGAACACACAAGTACTTGGGTCCCTAGGGAGACCTGCACTGAGTTCCTGGCTCTTGGATCTGGCCCAACCTGGTTGTTGTAGGCATTTGTGCATTAAAGTAGTATATGAGCAGTCTCTCTTTCCTTGCCCTATTAAATACCCAGAAAAGTAGACTTGAACGATAAGTTTACTTTGATGCCAAAAAGTTTGGAATCCATGGAGGGCTTCATAATACTCATTTCCATGAACTTTTCAAAGACCCCTTTAGCACCAAAATAAATTTGGCTTTTAGTTCCATTTTTCATACACTTTCAGAAATACCCCCACAGATCATTCATTTTTCATGAAACATCTAGATTAATCACTTTCTAAGAGGCAAAGTAATTAAGTGGTTGCTAGGTTGGGAGGAAACGAGGAGTGAGTGCTGATGAATGTGGGCTTTTTTTTTAGGGTGTTGAGAATTTTCTAAAATTAGTGGTGATGGTAACACAACTCTGAATACATTAAGAATTAAAGCACTGTGCATTTTAAGTGGGTGAATTTTATGGTACGTGAAAAATGTCTCAAAGCTGTTTAAAAATCTCATTAACCATAAAGATTCTGGCAAAACAACGATACTGCCAATGTTTTTGTAGAACTACCACATGTTTCTTCATCTTAGGACTCAAGAGCCTGTACGCATGTTTTCAACTTATAGTAACTTTGCGATGCCAGTTGTTCTTCAAAGGATGATGCAAGTCAATATGTTGTAACTAGAGGCAATCCAAAGTTCAGAAGTCAAGTCTTTATCCAATAGGCAAAAGTAGGTGGGCAAGCCTTTGCTTAGAACATCTTGTAACCTAACACTAGCACCCGCCTATTAACTCTCGGCACAGTGTTAATGAGAATTACGTTTGTCTTTTGAGGGGATGGTGAAGAATGAACAGAAGAAAGGTGATTGGCCAGGGTTCCCACTACACTTTTCCTTGCTGATGTTCATTTTTGGTTCCTTTGTATATGGAGTGGAAGAAAGCAAAGAGCCAATGTACCACCGTGGTAATGAGGTGAGGACAGAGATGTCCCTGGCTAGGGATGCTGCCTCTTGCCACGTGACAGCTGTGTGATCTCCGTGTTTCCATTGCCTCTCCTGTAAAGTGGGTGACCTTCATGAATCTCAGTTTTTATTTAAAGTCATAGCCTGTTGCACCAGACCCATAAATGCCACCTTTATGTTTCAAAGGTTCTTTCTCAGCATTAATGAGCGGAATATCTTCACGCTTTTCCCCTGACTTGAAAGAGAAAATGAGCAAGCATTAGGATGCCCCTGAATCACACTGGGTGCCCGAGATTGAGTCCTGCCTCTGCTCCCAATTCCAGCTTCCCGCTAATACCCTTACTGGGAGGTAGCAGGTGACACCCCAGCTCAAGTTACTGGGGCCCCTGACACTTACAATGGAGACTGGGGTAATTTCCAGGCTTCTGGTTTAAATCTGGCCCAACTCCATCTGTTGCAAGTATTTGGGGAGAAAACCATAGGTGGGAGATCTTTGTCTTTCCACCTCTTTGCCTCTGCCTCTAAAATAAAGTGAATGAAAAACAAAACAAAAATGAAAAGTGCTGTCCTTTTCTGTAGATCAAGATCTTATCCTCCTTGCCCATTAATTTAGCTTCACTTTTATGTATTTATTATTAAGTTACTCGTCAAAGCACTTTCTTGCAACTCAGCTACCACAGTCAGCAAATTAAGAACTAAAATCTCCAACTGCTGAGGATGCATTTCATTAGCAAATGAGGCTGTACTGTTTCTCAGCAAAAGTGCTCAGAGCCGAGTCAGAGTGAGATGCCCAGTTACTGAACTCCACCTTTCTGATGTGTGCTGGCAGGAAAAGACACTCATGCAGGAAGCACTGGTCAACGTTCTGGGCTCAATTTGCCCCTCTAAGTCCTCAATCATTTAATGGATCCATTTTCTGTTGTTAAGAATTAATTAATCAGTTAGTGAATTTGAAAGGCAGCATGACAGAGGCAGAGATCATTTGTCCACTGGTCCACTTCCCAAAATACCACAGGCCCAGCAAAAGGAGGGAGCTCAGGATTCCATCCAGGTTTCCCACAAAGGCACCAGGGGCACAAGCACTCGGGCGGTCCTCCACAGCCTTCTCATGTGCATTAGCAGGGAATTTGATCAGAATTGGAACAGCCAGGTCTTAACCTTGTTCTCAGGCGATACCAATAGCAAAGGGGTGGTTTAACCCACTGCATCATAACGTTGGCCCCTCCATGGATTCTTTGGGGCTATGCAGAAGTCTATTCATAACACTGATAACCTTTCATGAAGCCATTAGCAAACGTGTTTCACACTGCCCACAGATCTGAGTGAGAACACCGCTTTCTCTTTCACACACACACGAGTCAGTGGGTGCCTCTGTGGCACAACATGCCCATGTCACTCACCTTAATCTTAGACATGCATTTTTGGGTCCAACACCGCACAGCCCCAGGGAATCCTTCTCCACATTTTTTTTGCCCTGTCCTTAAAACCAAGGCTGCCGGACCCACATGGCATCATGTGGTTGCTGCTGTCCACTTCCACAATGGATACTGCATCAGCTGCTGAGAGATTTAAACACGCAGAAACCTTCAAAAAAAAAAAGGAAGAGTAATCAGCTTGGCCAGACCTCCCTGCCTGAGAGCATGAATGCAAGAGAATTTAACATTGCACAGAGAATTTTACATTACATTTCCTATAATTACCTTTTTCTTTTTTGTTCTTTCATTTGTGTCCTGTTTATAGTGCATAAAACACTCATGAATTAGATAATCATGAAAAAATGTAGATAGGTCACTGAGAAATACACAATAATAAACAGCTAACACTACCTTAATACACACACACACACACACACACACACAAACATATATGCCTAGGCACAACATGAATAAAGTGTGATGCTATTTGCACTGACAACTAAGTTTAGAGAATGAATACTGAAATTGTGAAGTATTATAAAAATGTTAATGTTTTATTCCAGTGCCAAATTTTAAATAAAATCACACCCTTATTTTAAAAACTTGGTAAGTTTTACATTCAGCATTTAGAATTTCTGCCTTTTTAGTGCCAATATTTTTTATGCTGAAAAAAAAAGAATTTTATTCAGAAATATTCCATTTCTACATTTAATTTCATTTCTTATTTCTGATGCAAATAAAGTTAATGCTGTAACTTTAAAAACACGATTTCTTATTCTCAATCCTTTAGACCATTATTGTCAAAAGCACATAAATTATGTGTATGTTTTTGTTATAATTCTGTAATTAGCGATTTTTTTTTCTGCCACGAAAGAAAAAAATTTAGTACATACATAACAACTCATGGACTATGTCCTTATTTTATCACTCATCCAAATATTTCAGGACTATCAACAGCAATGTACAGTAATAACTGAATTCAGTTGTCTTTGATATTTTGATTTCAATCTCAGAAATGCTGCAGTTTTGCCCGTGGGGCAGACATTGTGGTGCTGCAGGTTAAGTGACTTGGATGCCCACGTTCAATAACGGCGTGTCTGGAACTGAATTCCACTTCTGCTTCCATCCCAGCTTCCTGCTGACGAGCCTGGTGGAAACGTACACAGGATCTTCTCACTTGTCCTTGCCGTGTAGCTCCCAAACCACGGCCTTCTTAGCTGTTGGACTCTTTATTTAGTGGAGCATTAAACCTTTAGCAATCATGTAAATTAAAAATATGTAGTCTCAAAAACTAAAAGTGAGAGAGAAAAAGAAAAACTCATTTTTTCCTAGAATCATACCTATGACTTACATTAAATCTGTTCTCTTTGTATTAATATTATATTAACATGAGAAATGATAATTGTGTTGTAACAATTTTGCATTTTCTATGACCTTGAGAATCTATTAATACTTTCCTTTAAAAATTCTCTCTCTCTCACTTATAGGAAACACATGCTGAGTTACTACTATAGATCATGGACTATGCTAGGTGCTGAACAAAATAGACAGGGTCTTTATGGGAGTTTGCCATGTGCTGGAGAGGCAGATAGCAACCCAATGTGGAAATAATAAAAATTGCAGCTATGGTAAATGTCATGAAGGAGAGTTAGGGTGTGGTAGCAGAGTCTGGCACAGCCGTGGTGTACCAGGAAAATCTTACCTGGGGACATGACAGTTCAGCAGTAATCATGGTGGTGAACAGGTGCTAGCCATCCAAATATCTGGGAGAACATGCCAGACTGAGAGAATGGTATGAGCAAAGGCCTTGTGAGAGGAGTGAGCTTGTGGTCCGAAGGAGATTCCTGGCAGGAGCCCAGAGAGACCAGAAAAGAGTACTGGGACAAGGTTCCAGGCCTTTCTAACCAAGGGTCAGCAAATTATGGCCCATGGGCTAAACTTAGACTACTGTCTGGTTTCATAAACTGTTAGTGGTTTTAGCACGAGTATCCTCATGCCAAATGGCTACTGTCAGCAACAATAGCAGAGCTAAATTGTACCCAGTGGGAACATGAATCTCAAGGACTAAAACATTTTCTCCCTGTTCTACCAGAACCAGTTGCAGACCTCTGATCCAGGCAATGGAGGCCAGCCCTTGCAGAGCCATAGAGGAGTGTGGCCCTTATCATACCAGCTACGGGAACCTTGCAAAGTGTTTCAAGAAAGTAGTGGGCAAGGAGTAAGAAGATCTGATTTCCTGAGGCATATTCAGGAACCAAGTACATCACTGTCTTCTCAGGCTATGCCAGGTCAGACCCTCCAAACACTCCCTAGGGAACGGGGGCATTAATCTCACAGCCAGCATAAATTCTAAACCTTTCTTCACTTAGTGAATTTTTTCCTACGTAAGTTCTTCTATTAACCAGATTCCTTTGGGAGCAAATGATGGAAGCACAGAATATGGCAGTTACCAAGCACGAAGGGAACATCTTGATTCATAAACCTGCTACAAAGAGAAAGCAGTCTGCTTCACTTGAACAGGTAGTCACTGTGCTGAGGACCAGCCCTCCACATGCCTCACTGCTTTACCTGACTTTGCTTGACTTCTCATATGGGTGACCTTCTCCATTTAGTGACTCCAGGTCCAAGGTTTCCCAGCTTAGGCCTTGATCAGAAAGAGTCTGATCCTCTCAGGTGAGATTCTGATTGGTCTTGTTTGTGTCACATGTACACCATCTCTGCCATACTTGTGATCAAAGAGATGGGGTACTGTTTGCCAAGGGGTGGGCCTGGGACTGAGGACTCCAAGAGAACAGCTTTAAAGGAAAAAGGGGATTTCCAAAAAGAAAGGAATTCCAGGTCAATAAACAAACAAACAACAACAAAACCAAACAGCATGTCCCTACCCTGTTAGGGTGGTACCCACACACTTTATGAGCCACCTCTGTGCTCCTGGTCACAAATGATTGGACCAGAGATCATTCCTGGAAAAGCATACAACACACATTTGCTGAGCACAAGGGAAGCTGAGCAGCTCCAAGGTGACTGGACACAAAGATCTGGCGTGAGTTTCCTCTGAGTGCCTGCGAGCACACCAATCAAGGCACCTTACTTGAAAATACAAATGCTAAGTCAGCACAAAGGGAGAGTCAGCAGTGCTCCAACTGATGTTGCCAAGAATACCTGGCCACTTGCTCTAGATCCCTGGCTGAAGGAAAGCCAGGCTGGTCCTTGCCTATGGAATTCTGTCTTGATCAGCACGTGTTGATGCCTCAGGTATCCCGTCCTATGTCTGGAACGGGAACTGTTTCTGTGGTTGAATCTCATACAGCAGGGAACGAGCTTCTCTTAGGGCAAAGAATAACACAGACAGCAAAGGGGCCTCTTCTTTGGAAAAAGATTTCAAACTCAGTAGCAGCCAGGAACAGCTTATCCACAGGCTTTCTGGGAGAGGAGCCTTAAGTGAACATTGAACATAAGAGAAACAGTAGATTACCAGTTCCTGCTGCTGCTGGCAGTACTGAGGTTCCTGCCATGTGAGTGTGGGTAACTCACCTCTCTTTCATTTCCTCTGGAAAATGAAGCATCTCAAAAGCATCCATACATTCTACAGAGAAGCGCAACTGAAGCAGAAGCAGGTGAGCCTGAAGAGTAAGTTCCACGGGGTACCAGAGGGGAGACCCGAGAGGTGGCAGGGTCCGAGCAAGTCCTCTTGTGAGGCCTTAGGGAGCTCAGAAGCAGGCTGGGTTCACACACCAAGTGCCAGAGCATCTCAGAGCACAGTAAGGAATGCTGTCTGTGACATGAGCTCAGGCTGCACTGAAGACAATGCAAAAGCTCCACTCCAGACTCAAAGAAAGGCAGGAGGGCAGGCAACAGGGAAGTCAGGGAAAGCTTCTTGATAGAGATGACACTCAAGCTGAGTTGTGAGAAAAACCCACATAGCAGTTTTTCAGGATGTGCAGGCTGGAAGAAAAAGCCTTTATTCATGGACACACAAATGTGTGTGGAGTGTCACCAAGTGCTGAGCAGGAAGAGGCAGCAGAAAGGAGCTAGCAGAAATCCCTGTGTGTCCACGGGCTGCCACAGGCTCCACACAGCTGATGAGCTGCAGCTTCAGCCATCACATCTGTATTCCAGGCAGCAGTGAAGATGACAGGAGAACAAAACTGAAATCAGAACCCTTTGAAGATTTTCTATTTAGTAAGTTTATTTTTTATTTTTTGCTTAAATCTCATTGTCTACTCTAGCTTCAAGTCAAGTTAGGAAACATTTTTTAAAGAAAATTTATTCATTTTTTTATTTGAAAGATTGACAGAGAGAAGGAGAGACAGAGAGAGCATCTTCTACCTGGCTTACTCCACAAATGGGCACAATGACTGGTTGCTGAGCTGATCCGAAACCAGGAACCAGAAGCTTCTTCTGAGTTTTCCACATAGGTGCAGCCATCCTCTGCTGCTTTCCCAGGTCCTAAGCAGAAAGCTGAATTGGAAAGTGGAACCGCTGGGACTAGAACCAGTAGCCATCATATTGGATGCTGGTGCTGCAAGGCAGATTATTAGCCTGTTGAGCTGGCCTCTGGTTAGGAAACATTTTTAAGATGATTGACTGATGATCCCAAATTCTTCTTTGAAGCAAAATAAGGGGTGAATAGACACGGGGCAAATAACCCCAGTCTCCACCACGGTCAATAAGACAGGGAAAGCACAAAATGCACTATGAGCATGGGCCAAGTTCTGGGTCTAGGTTAGAGCCTGGGAGAGTATCCTAGAGAAGTTCTATCTATCCTGGAAGATTGCTTGGAAGGGCACACTGATTTCCTGCAAAAGGAGAAGGGAACAAGGTTCAGATGGGAGAAGCAGTGTGTGCCAAAGCCAGGGGACAAGAGAAACACAAAGCTACAACGGGGACCTGGAGGGAGAGAGCACAGGAGAGCATTTCAAGCGACGGGTGATAGGTATAAGAGGTGGCCAAGGGTAGGATGTCAAAGACCTAAAGGAGGCTGCGTAGGAGTTAGAATGAGCTTCTGGGAAGCTGTTGGGAGAATTCAAGCCAGTGGTGGGTTAACTGGGCTTGGAACCGGGGTAGTAAATGAAGGAAGGAGAGGATTATGGGAAGCGGTCTCTGACATAAAGCAGTGGCAGGAATTTAGGCAAGAGACAATAATGGCCTGGACAGGACTGATGTCAGAGGACGGGGAGCAATAGACATGTTAGGAGAACAGTCTGGAAGGAAGAGAAGTACTCAGTTAGGCCCCATGTATTTAAACAGACTCTAATTACAAGTGTCTCAGAAGGAAGGTCTATCAACATGACCTAAGATGCAAAGCTCCAGGATTTAGTTCAGTGTCTAAACTGTAAGAAGAGAGAGTTCATGTTGGAGGATAGCCTCAACTGAAAGGTAAGTTTTCAGATTCGGCAGGTATCATAATTAAAGTGTAAAACAGACTTTGGAACTTTTGTTCCTCTTTTGAGTGTATGATTAAAAAGGAGTGTTTTTAAGTTTCAACTGAGAAAGAAAATAACCAATACTTTGTGAATCAAGCCTGGGAAAAGCCCGAGGACAGGGCGGGGAATAGGCAGCAGGACTTAGTACCCAGGGCTAGGGGTCCGGCTCTGACGCTGAAGAGGGGCCAAGCAATCCCTCTGGTTTGCATCATCCTGTCACTGGTTCTTCCTGCAATACTGTTTGTGTTAGTGGAATCCCAGTGTTTTTACTCACTCACGTACAAAGCCTTAGTTGCCTTTAGATTCTTCTCCATCCACTTAATTCTCCATCAAATTCCAACAATTCTTCCCCTAAAATATCTCTTTGTCAAAAGATTTATTTACTTCTATTGGAGAGAGGAGGAAAGACAAAGAGAAAGATCTTCCATCCACTGAGCGGCCTGAACATCTGGAGCTGAGCCAATCCAAAACCAGCAGCCAGGAACTTCTTCCGAGTCTCCCACATGGGTGCAGTGTCCCAAGGCTTTGGGCCGTCCTCAACTGCTTTTCCAGGCCACAAGCAGGGAGCTGCATGGGAAGCGAGGCTGTTGGTACATGAACTGGCATCCATATGGGATCCTGGAGTGTGCAAGGTGAGGCCTTTAGCCACTAGGCTACCATGCCAGGCCCTAAATCAACCTACTAGTACTGTGCTTATGCAGGCTCTTATCAGTTCCTTCTTGGATTTTGGTAAAGGCTCTTCATGAACCCTATTATCTTGCAACACAGAGCCCACCCCCTCTCCAATCTACCACTAGTTATGTCATAAAACTGATCTCACGGATCCACCCACTCATCTATTCTGTGAGGCTATCACCAGAAGGTTAGTTGGGAACAGAGCATATAGAGATGAGAAAGTCATCTCTTTTTTTAAAGATTTATTTTATTTTTATTGGAAAGTCAGATATACAGAGAGGAGGAGAAATAGAAAGTGACGGCACTTCCCCAAGTGACGGCAACGGCTGTATCTGCCTTTCCAGACCTACCTCTTTCAGACCTGCCCTACAAATGATGCTTAAGGATTTTCACTCGGCAGAGAAAAGTAATAGCACCCATCAAAAACAAAGGCAAATGTGAAGAACATCCCAGTAAAATAACAACAGAAGACTAAATCAAACAATGAACAACCCATTGTTAAAATGACAGGACCAAATTACCACTTGTTCCTATTAACCCTGAATGTAAGCAGCTTATCCATGAAACATAACAGATTAGTAGACTTGATATAAAAACAAAACCCATCTATCTGTTGCCTATAGAAGACACATCTCACCAACAAAGATCAGCAGAAACTATATCTCATGGATGTTGATGCTTTTGTTTTTATTTTCAACTCTTCAAAACATTTTTTGCTTATATTAAATTCTTCACTGACTCATAAGTCATACAGTAGGATCATTTTCTTCAAGAAGGTTCTTGCTTTTCTTTTTCATTACTTCAGCAACACATTAGTTATTCAGTATTATGTGATTTAACTTGATGGCATTGTAAATTTCCACTTTTCTTCCTGTTAATTTTGTTTTATGGCTTTTCATCTAAGGGTATGTATAGCAACTGTGTAGTAGAGACTATCATATCAGATGTGACGATACAATAATGCAGTATGTATCTCTAATTCCAAATCAATGATGGACTCTCAATGAAACTGTTAAATATATCTTGACAATAGGATGTTGGACTCTGCCATTGTCCATACCCACACTGGTGGACTGTTTATGAAGAACTATGCTATAGTAATAACAGGGGAAATCAGTCAGGGAGAAGGGATTTGAAAAGTTCCAGAGCCTATGGAACTGTATCCTAAAATAATAATAAATGGGAAAAATAATAAAATTAAAATTTGAAAAATTATTATATGAAAATTCACATAGTTTTCAGTTTAAATGTCTGTTCTGTTGGGTTTCAGACAATGATGTCACAAATCAGGCATGAGGCCATGCAACCTCAGGTCAAGTCTCTGACTTCCGCCTTCTACCTGCAGCGTCTCTTCCTATCCACCTCATCCTCCCGTTACTCACAGACACCAGAATTCCTCTTCCCTAAGCCAAGCCATTGAAACTAGAAGCTCTCTCCTCTGAAGGAAGCCAAAAAAAACCTAAAAAATGTCACTCTCTCCCTAGAAAACTTGCATTGCACAGCAGTCCTGCCCCACACCTGGGAGGCAGGAATGTTGCAGAGAGTTCAGGAAGAATCTGGACAGACAGGGCTTGTCTGGCTTCCCCCTCAGTCTACCACCATTATTACATTATAGCCTTTTGTCCAATCCCAGTTCTCCATGGCTATCCATCCTTCATCAAGCATAAACACAAAAGTAGACATTTCCCTGGACCTTTAGATCTTTGTTTCTGAAAGTTCCCCTGTCATGTGGTAGTTTGATTAAACACATCCATGTTTTCCTCTTGTTAATCGAACTTTTATTAAAGGAATGTCAGTGTAAGATTTATGATAGGGCCCGGCACAATGGCGCAGTGGTTAAAGGTCCTCACCTTGCACGCCCGGGATCCCATATGGGCGCCGGTTCTAATGCCGGCAGCCCCGCTTCCCATCCTGCCTGTGGCCTGGGAAAGCAGTAGAGGACAGCCCAAAGCTTTGGGACCCTGCACCCACGTGTGGGAGACCCGGAAGAGGCTCCTGGCTTCGGACCGGCATAGCATTGGCCGTTGCGCTCACTTGGGGAGTGAGTCATCGGACGGAAGATCTTCCTCTCTGTCTCTCCTCTCTGTATATCTGCCTTTCCAATAAAAATAAAATAAATCTTAAAAAAAAAAGATTTATGAGAGTAAGAAAATGTATTATACTTTTCTACCCCTGTAGCACCAAAGCCAGAATCTGTTGTAATATCACTTTCCTGGTTTTAACAGGACTAAATTCATCAGTATTTCCAAAATCCACTTCTGGAGTGGTAGAGGAAATAGAAGGGTCAGCAGAAGCCAGACGAGAAAGCACTTGTTTGGCCATGTGAATGAGTCTGGATTATATCCTAAAGGAAAGGCCCTAAAAATCTGAGGCTTGAGGGTTAGGCACATCTTGTTCAAATCTCCACTTTCCCATGTATTCGCTTGGCGACCTTTGACTGCTTATTTATCTGCATCAGTATCTATTTCCTTAGATTAGTTTCCTTATATAATATGTTTCATCTCATAAAATAGAGATGCTAGTAGCTGCCCCAAAGGACAACCCTGAGAGTCTAAATGCTTCTGCCCTGCATAGCACAATACTTCCCATTCATTACATTCTTGATGTATGAGGGCCATTGTCATTAACACGACTATGGGGAGCCATTGAAGGATTTTTATGGGAGCCATTGAAGGATTTTTATCAATGGAGTAACATGATCAGATCTGCACTAGAAAGAGAATATGGGAGGCAAGAGAGGCAGAGTGACAGAGTCAGAAAAAAACGCAATAAAACCTTTTCAAAGAGACATGAAGAGGGCCTGAAATAAGGCACTAATGGCAATAGATGATGGAGGACAAATCTAGGCTATGGTAAGAAAACAGAATTAAAAGATGTGGACAGACAGGGAAGGAATTCAGGCTTGTGCATGGACTGTGGTGAGATCATTACTGAAAACACAGAGAAGGAGCCACTGTGGAAGGGAGGGCTAAAGGGTAAAACAACTAGGATTAGATTTGACTGTACGCAATAGAAAGAACCACTGCTGTACTACGGTGGCTCCAAAAGATCATCAAGGATCCAGGCATTGATCTTCCTTCTCTGCCATGCGTAGCATATGGCTTCCCATTACAAAGCTACTTCGAGATTCTAAAATAAATCCTGACTACATTCCAGATAGCTAGAGGAAGGAACAGCAAACAGCACAGCTTCCAGCTGAGTCAATTCTGTTCAAAAGATTTCCACGTGCTGCACAACATGTCTTAGGATCACGGCCAGTCACGTGGCTGCATCTAGTTGTAAGGCAGTGGAGTAATGAGTCATTTAGGTAGACTCACTGTTAGTCATGGTCAAACGGGAAATCTATTATTAAGGAATGGGGCGAATCCACAACAGGCAGGCAGAGGTCTCTGCCGGAGGAGGGACTTTTGCTAATTTAAGGTCTGGAGAGAAGGCAGGGAAGAAGGAAAGCTGAGGAGTCTTCATTGGAGTCTTTGGGATGATGTCACCATCCAGACAGGAACACAAATTTTTAAAAAGAGAAGGAAGCCTAAGAGAATCATGGAATAAGCGCAGGTTTTATGACTGAGTAGAAGCCATAAAAACGAAGCAAATAAAAAGGAAGAAAAGCGTCTGAATAGGTGATTTCAGTCATATTTAATCACTTATGGGCACAAAATAATGGCAAGATTTTTAAAGATCAATCAATAACATTCGTGTTTCCTACCCAAGTTCTGAACGAATTAAAAGTGAGAACAGGCAGTAAGTGGAGGCAGGCCAAAATGACAGCTCCATTACTGTTTCGAGGTATACTGGTAGGTGTAGCTTAGAAATGCACCCAGGAATTAAACATAAAACACACGCACGTGCAGAGCTGAACGACCTATAGGCCACCAGCAAGATCACGGCTCCTGGAAGCTAACTCGGTTAAGAGAAGGGTCCTGATTATTCTCCTTTTGTCGTTGAAATACTGGGAGGACTGTACATTCTGCCATCAGAGGCCAGGAAGGCCGTTGTGTTGTTCTTATTGGCAACAAAGCCAAACAGTCCCTGTGGAATCCGTTCCCTGTGGAATTCCTAAGGGAATGCTGCTATCTGATCTTTCCCAGAGCCGGTTCTGGTTGTTCAGGATTTGGAACTGGATTGCTCTTCCTCAGGCTGGAAGGTTTGCACAATGACCTCTCAGCACCCCCTCCCCCACAAGCAGGTCTCACATTCTCATTTCTATACTCGGGGCTGGCCTGGCTTTCTCTGATTACACACACAGAAACAGACCCACGCGGTGGCTGGGTCAGAAGGAGCTCCGATGTCAGCCACGTAACCAAAGCAGTGTCTTGGACTCTAATCCCTATGCCAGAGCAGTCCTTTTTAAAGTCAAGCAATATTTATTGAGTCCTTTATTGATTGTTAGTGACAACTTCCTCTCGCAAGACATATTTTCATAACATTCATTGAATCTCCAACTAGGAGTCAGATTAGCCAAAGGAAGGAAGAGAGAGAGAGAGAAGAATCAAATTGAAGGGCTCATACTTCCTCACTTCAGAACGTTCTACAAAGCTACAGTAATCTATATTGTGTGGCGCCATCAGAAGGACAGACATATAAGTCAAAGAAAGAGAAGTGAAATCCCAGAAAAACTGCCACATTAGTAGTCAACTGATTTTAGATAAAAGAGACAAGACAATTTATTGGGGAAAGAATAGTATCTGGAACAAACGGCGCCAGACAACTGGGTGTCTGTATGCAAAGGAATGCAGTCGGAGCCTGCTCTCATATCACACACAGAAATGAACACAGCATAGATGAAAGATCTATATTTAAGAGCCAAACTGTATAGTTCTTAGAAGAAATCATAGGAGTATCTTTGTAACTTTAAATCTTTTGTGACGTTAGACACCAGCTCCTTATAAATGATACCAAAGTGCAAACAATTAAAGAAAAATTGATAAACTGGATATCATCAAAATGAAAACTTGTGAGTCAAAGTACACCATAGAGAAGTGAAATGATAATAAGGCACAAAATGGGAGAAAAGTTTGGAAATCATATATCTGATGATTGTGTCTAGAATACATAATGAACTCTTACAACTAAACAGACAAGCCACTTAAAAACTGGTGGGCCTGGAGCAGTAGCCTAGCAGCTAAAGTCCTTGCTTTGAAATCCTGAAAGTGCCAGGATTCCATATGGGTGCCAGTTCTAATCCCAGTGGCCTTACTTCCCAGGCAGCTCTTTGCTTGTGGTCTGGGAAAGCAGTCGAGGACAGCCCAAAGCCTTGAGACCCTGCACCTGCACGGGAAACCTGGAAGAGGCTTCGGGCTCTTGACTTCAGATTGGTGCAGTTCTGGCCATTGTGGCTGCTTGGGAGTGAATCACTGGACAGAAGATTTTCCTCTCTGTCTCTCCTCTTCTCTGTATATGACTTTCTAATTAAAAAAAAAAAACTGGCTAACAATTTAAATAGATATTTCCCCAAAGAAGACAAACAAATGGCCAATACACAAAAAGACACTAAGCATAGTTTGCTACAATGAGACACCACTTTACACCCACAGAGATGGCTTCTAACAAGTGTTGGTGAGAACATGGGGAAAACAGAATCTTTATAAAATGTTGGTGAGAATCTTTATAAATTGGTGAAGTTTGGAGAATTACTTTGCAATTCCTTCAAAAATGAAATAAGATTCCCTTCTTAGATTTAAATCCAAGAGAAACCACAGATGTTTGTCCACGGAAAAACTTGGATTAAAACGGTCACAGTAGCTGTGTTGATAATAGCCAAAACGTGGAAACAACCCAAATGTTCATCAACTGCTGAGTGGAGAAACAATTTTATATTCACACACTGTCATGGTATTCAGTCATAAAAAGAAATGAAGTACTGATGCACATTGCAGCAAGAATGAGCCTTGAAAACAAAATATCATGTGTAACCTCAGGAGGGGAAAAGCCAGGCACACAGGGAGCAGATCCAGTCACCTGGGCTGCCAAGGCTTTGTAGGGATGGGAGTGGGCAGTGATGACAATAACCTGTCCTCTTCAGGTGATGAAAACGCTGGGAAATTTTGTTGCTGTGACCCACTACCCAGAAAAGACACTAAAACTCTTTGAAAGGTACACTTTTTAGGTTAATGTATTTCTTCATTTCTTGGTGTGTTTTTTGAGATAACATTTTAAATTTACATTATAATCAAAGACTTATCAGCTCCACTAAATAAAGAGTTTAAAGGGCCATGGTGCAACGGGAAAATGGACAAGGACTGTGCATAATAACCAAGTGAAAATACATTTACCTTCCCTCATATAAGGTAAGTTTAAAACAGTCACAGAATCAGTAAGACTGTAGTGGCATGTATTCCTACCAATTTGCCTGACAAATATTAAAAAGAAATTTTGACAAAACATCACATTTGCAATAATACTGATATACACAGGCATTTCTTTCTGTGAACCACTTGAAATGGGTACACGATATGTGAATTATATTTAAATAAAAGTGTTATGTATAAAAAGCAAAAAAAGGTGTTCTGCTACCATTGCACAGCAGGGTGACTGTTCATAATGTTAATGTGGTTTGGGGGTTAGGTGCTTGACAGGAAGAAAACAAACTCTGGAGGGGAGTAAGAGCCACAGCACAAATAGAAGAATCATCCCAGCACAAAAAAAGATTCGGGATTTGGTTTTATATCCTGTTTTTAACATTAAAATTTTTTTTTCAGTTGCATAATGACAAGGACAGAGATCATGTACTCCCATTCATTTTTTTCACTCTCCAACTGCAGGAACTGGCCAGGGATCAAAGCTGTGTCTCCCACGTGGGTAGTAGGAAGGCAGACATTAACCCACATGTGTGAAAGAGCCAGACGGGAGAAGATAAAATTTCCCACAGGAAGCAATGTAGCAGCCTTAAGAAGTAGCCCAGCATTTTACACATCAAGGTCCTGCCCACACCCTGGTAACTGTGGGTTACTCCCAGCCTTTCTCCTTTGGAACACATCAGGTCAAGGTTCCCAGTCGAGGGCAGTGAAGGCTACCCAGTCAATAACATGTTGGATAATAAAACCTTGGGAGGAATTCATGAATTTCACACCCAGGAAGCCTTTTATCCAAGAACGCATAGGGTCAAGAAGGAGAAACAAGAAATACGGACTTCATACCCATATAAGCCCCAGTCTGAACTGGCACTGAGACTGGGCACACCCTTATTTCAACCCATCTGAGTTGCCTAGGGACAGGCATCATGGCATAGCACATTAAACCTTGGTCTTTGGCAGTGTTAGCTCCTATGGATGCAAATTAAGTCCCAGCTGCTCCATTTTTTACCCAGCTCCGTGTCAATGGCATGGGAAGGCATTGGAGGAGAGACAACCCTAGTTCTTGCAACCATGTGGGAGACCCAGAAGAAGTTCCTGGCTCCTGACTTCAGATCGGGCCAGCTCTGGCTGTCATGGCCATTTGGGGAATGAACCAGCAGATGGAAGTTCTCCCTCTCTCTTTTCTCTCTGTTGTAACCCTGCCTTTCAAGTTAAAATAAATATTTAAAAAAAAAAAAGAATTGCCCATCTGCCATGTCAGATGTCCTGCCTCCTTAGACTTTGCTTACCACTGCAGATGGAAGTGTCTCACAGGAAAGCTGGCATCAGGAATAGCTATTAGGATCCAATTGGAGATCTTTCCCAGAATCTGAGGTTGAGCTAACAGGCCACAATAGGCACCAGAGACAAAGGATCCTCCAGATTTGGGTGTAGAGCTGGCATTTTCCAAAGCTGCCTGTGTGCTGAGACTATGAGGGGAGCGGACACCAGGAGGCTTACAGAACAAACTGGTACAGACTTGTAGAGAGACGCAGAGATCAGAGACTGGGTGGGTGTGAGCTGCAGGGAATGAGAGATGCAAGCAGCCCTCACGTTCTGAGGTTTTGGTGTCAGCCCCAATTGAGGAGCTTGCTGCTGAGTTCCTGAGATTTTCAGTTGGGCTGGCCTGAGGCAGTTTCTGTTCCTCACATCTATTGTACCTGCTCTGCTGGCAGAGGACCTGGCACGTCCCTCTCTGGGATCATCTTCTCCTCTCAGCAAAGTCCTATAGTGTACGTCTGCTTCCACCTGAGCCTGGCACCCCTGAAGGCAGGCATTGTCCAACTCACTCAGCATTCCCAGAGCATGGCACATGCTGGATGCTCAAAGCGCAGCTATTGGTTAGAACTCTTAGTTCGTAAAATGGTTCAATGATCATTCATTTAGCATAAATTCTAAACTTCTCCATGTTTCTCCTATTTTGCCCCCTTGCATTATTTTATATCATTTCTATCAAATTGTCTTTTATGCTACTTACATGCCCCGACTTTCTCATCCTATATAGTGGTCATGAGGAAGGAGCCAGAGCTGGGCAGCCTTAGAGACCCAGCCTTCTGTGCTGGTGGGCACAGGAGTCTTACACACCCTTAGTCTGCCAGCATTCAGCTGCTTTGACTCTGGAAACGCGCTCACGCTACTGGCAGCTTAACCTCAACCGTACAGCTTCAGTATCTCCAATCTGAACATGTTTGCAAGACTTAAAACTTTTGAACATGGAATTTTGGATTTCAGATTAGAAATGTTTGATTTTTAAAGTCTACACACACATTCCAAAGCAACAAACTCACACATATGAAGCATTAAATTTGAAACACTCCTGATGCTAATCATTTCCTATAAGGAGTACTCTGCCTATGTTTAAGGTGCATTGAAAGGTCAGTAGGCAGGCTAAGTACAACTACCTCCTTCAAAAGCCTACCAACAATCACAGATTTTCAGAGTTGGGGCCAGTTGTTCTCAAGTGCCTGGCACATAGTCAATTCTCCGTACTGTTAATTTTGCTCAATAAATGTTAGCCATTTTTAACTTAAGGTAGTGAGAGGACACTGAATGTACATCATGGATGGTGAAGATTTGAGATTTCCAGGGTTATTCTGAGGATTAAGGAATAGGTGAGCATAGAAACGGGAAAGGAACCTTAAAATAGACTGTCACGCTGCCGACTCATCCTAAGAAAACCACACACTTTCCCCGTGGGGAAGCAGCATGGACAGCACATAAGATCCAGGTATTTCACTAATACGGATTCCTGCACCACACTCCACCTCCAGCTTCTGTAACATTTATGACTATGATGGCATTGAGTGTTAAAATAATTAAGATTTCTAGTGGAAAGTGAGGAAAGACCTACATTTCCCATTTGGGTTGAAACAGCATAGAATGGAGAGCGCAGCCCAGAAGCCACAGGGGACCCCAGGAGCAAAAGGCACCTGGAGCTCCTAGGAATCTCAGCGAAGTGCCTCGCAAACACCTGTTTTGTCTTCCCAGTAATGGAGCCCTTCTGGTCTCACAGCTGGTTTCAAAGTTCTGTGTGTGCCCCACGTGCATCAGAAACCTGCTTGTTGTTATTCCAGAATCATCTAGAGCCGAGAGACTCTCTGGCTTGCAGATGGACAAGGGCTTGAGAAGAGTCCTGTCCTTGTGTCTCAAAGCCAGCCAGAGGGGGCAGGAATTACCTGACCTTCCAGGACCAGAAGTGACTGGAAGGACACAGACACTTATGATGCAACACCTAAGCAGAAGGTGTCAGTAACACTGTTGCCAGGCAACGTAGCTTTAGCCAAAGCACCAAGTTGTACAGTAATCCCTGAAGTTTTCCCAGGCCCCTCTCCGCAGCTCTCCCTTCCTGTGCACTAGGGAACTGCCAGGTCCCTGGGGACTCTGGCCATCTCAGTGTTGTTGGAGCACAAAGCAGACCAAGAACTCTGCAACCGACACCTTCCCCTCCTCTGGTAGCAGCCCTAAGACAGGGCTGAACACTTAACTGCCTCACGGAGGGAATGAGTGTGGCAATTCACGTAGGCGGACAGGGGCTTAACAAGCTTGACCGAGAGTCGTTAACGCACCTGCCAAACACTTGGCAAATTCTTCTCAGTCATGACTCGTCCAGGCCCTCCTCTAAACTTCCTGCAGAACACGCACTCGGGTGGGAACATCGCCGCGCCTCCCACGCCCTTTCCTCTCCGTCCCTCAGCCCCAGGGCCCGCTGGTAGGCTTGGTGGCCAGCCATGGCTGCCCTGTCCCGTCAGCTTGCCAAGTGTCCTCGCCCGCGCCGTCCCGGAGGAGACGCCGCCGCCAGCTCAGCTCTCAGGGGAGGCGCAAGCGGAAGTTCTCCACTGCGGGACGCGCCACTCTGCCTGCTGCAGAGGTAACGGGCACGGACCGGGGATGGCCAGCGCCTCGAGTCCACCGGATATCCCGGGTCCACGGTGCCTCCCTGCCCGGCCACAAGTGAGGACCACCACGTGCAGCGCTCCGCCGCGGCGGGGAATGTGGGCGCGGGGGGCGGGGCTGCCAGGGCGCCCCCAGAGTGCCCGAAGGACCCGCGTGCGCGCGCCCGGACGCCCGCTGCCAGAGGACGCCGGCAGCCGGGAGCGAGCACGCTCCCGACGTCACGCGGCATCCGTCCAATGAGCGGAGGCCTCCAGAGGCGCCGTCCCGCCCCCGCCGCCGCCGCCGCCGCGGCCGTCGCCACACCGGCCGCCCCCGGAGCGTCTCTGAGGAGGCGCGGGCCGCTGCAGGCTCCGGCGCCGCACCGCGCCAGCCCGAGCCGCGGGACGAGGCCCAGGGAGCCGCTCAGCCCCGACCTCCCGCCGCCCCATGTCCTCAAGATGGAGGCGGCGTGAGGAAGGCGGCGGCGCTGCGGGAGCGGGGGCCCCGGCGGCCCGGGCGGAGGCGGCGGCGGCGGCGGCGGCGGGATGGGGCTGCTGCTCATGATCCTGGTGTCGGCCGTGCTGGGCTCCTTCCTCACGCTGCTCACCCAGTTCCTGCTGCTGTACCGCCGACAGCCCGAGCCGCCTCCGGACGAGGCCGCCCGCGCGGGCGACGGCTTTCGCTACCTCAAGCCGGTGCCGGGCCTGCCCCTGAGGGAGTACCTCTATGGCGGCGGCGGCGGCGGGGCTGAGGAGCCGGCCGGAGGGGCCCCCGAGGGCGGCGCGACCCCGGCCCCGGAGACCCCCGGGCCGCCGACGCGGGAGACGTGCTATTTCCTCAATGCCACCATCCTGTTCCTGTTCCGCGAGCTGCGGGACACCGCGCTGACCCGCCGCTGGGTCACCAAGAAGATCAAGGTGGAGTTCGAGGAGCTGCTGCAGACCAAGACGGCGGGGCGCCTGCTGGAGGGGCTGAGCCTGCGGGACGTGTTCCTGGGCGACACGGTGCCCTTCATCAAGACCATCCGGCTGGTCCGGCCCGTGGTGGCCTCGGCCACGGGCGAGCCCGACGGCGCCGAGCCCGACGCGCCGCCCGCCAGCTGCCCCGAGGAGCTGGCCTTCGAGGCCGAGGTGGAGTACAACGGGGGCTTCCACCTGGCCATCGACGTGGACCTGGTCTTCGGCAAGTCCGCCTACCTCTTCGTCAAGCTGTCCCGCGTGGTGGGGCGCTTGCGCTTCGTGCTCACCCGCGTGCCCTTCACCCACTGGTTCTTCTCCTTCGTGGAAGACCCGCTCATCGACTTCGAGGTGCGCTCCCAGTTCGAAGGGCGGCCCATGCCCCAGCTCACCTCCATCATCGTCAACCAGCTCAAGAAGGTCATCAAGCGCAAGCACACGCTCCCCAACTACAAGATCAGGTGAGAAGGGGCGGCGTGGGGGCCCGGGCGGGACGCTGCTGGCCGGTGGGGGGGCGGGGGGCGGGGGGCCCCGGGCGGGACGCTGCTGGCCGGTGGGGGGCGAGGGGACCCCGGACGGGACGCTGCTGGCCGGTGGGGGGCGGGGGGACCCCGGACGGGACGCTGCTGGCCGGTGGGGGGCGGGGGGCCCCCGGGCGGGACGCTGCTGGCCGGTGGGGGGCGGGGAGCCCCGGGCGGGACGCTGCTGGCCGGTGGGGGGCGGGGGACCCCGGGCGGGACGCTGCTGGCCGCCCCCCTCCCCGAGTGGACCGAGAGCTGAGGCTGCCGCCAGGTCCGCCCCCGCACCTCCCCGAGGCTGCTGCTGCTGCTACCTTGGACAGGGCACCCCGAGGGCGCTCACCTGGGGTGTCCTGGGGTGTCCTGGGGTGTCCTGGGGTGGGGGACCCGCCCGGCACCCCTCCCCCGCACCCCCGGCCGGGGCCCTTGAGAAACTTCCTGCGTGCGGTCGCCGCCTTTGGCAACATCCTTGCAGCCCCGTGGACAAGTCGTCCCCTGGCCGCGGGATGGACTGCGGGGACGGAGCCCGCGCTGCCCCGCGCTGCCCCGCTGCCTGCACCTGCCCGGGTCGGGCAGTTGAGGAGCACCCCCTGCACACTGCCGTCCTGGCCGTGCGGTCCTTGGACCTGCGTGCTGCCCGTGCTGCCCGGGGAAGGCGCGGACCTGCCTCCAGCGGGGAAGGAAGTTTGGTGGGACGAGCGGCTTCATCCGTGGAGGGGAAGGGGGGCCTCCCGGCGGCGCTCCCTTGTCACAGCTCAGTCCCCTTGCTGTCCTCACTCAGGCGTGAGCCTTTGCTGTAGAATTCTGTCCATCTTGTGTTTGCCTGCTGGCTTCATGCCCTTGAATGAAATTGCATATTTCTAGACCACTAATTTTCCACCAGAGTCTCAGGTATCCGTGAGTCAGATCATCGAAGAAGTGCTGAGTTTGAAACGGCTGCTGACTAGGGTATGCGCAGGAAGATGAACCTTACTAATGATGCTTTGCTTACGCTGGTGACACAATGACAGCTGTTGGGTGACAAGAGAAATTTACATTAGAGATGGAAATATGTCCAGAGTTTTGAGAGGAATGTGAACTGTTTGTTCACCGAGTTTCCGGTTCTGTGACGTAGAACATACTTTATGAAACCTACCTTTAGGCCCTGAAATATGTGAGTAAATAATAAATGAAGTCTAGTGTTTAGGCAGGGAGATGTTTATTTATAGCAGTGTGTCACTAAGAAAGTCATGAGAAAAAGTTGTTATAGATTTTGGTCTTTGATCAAAACTTCAGTTTTGATTTTTCTGAGTAGTTTTCAGGTGATAAGATTTTGCTAGGTTAGTATTTTTGGTTTCCTTATAGACTAGTTAGTGACAGGTTGCATATAATTTTGAGATTTTTAAGAAATACATACTTGGAATTTGGTTAAGTATAAAACAAGTTCTGACTAAGTTATGGAGCCATTGAGTTCATTGCTTTGAAGGGACCTTTTTTTTTTCTTTAAATTTCATTTTATTTTATGACACAGTTTCATAGGCTCTGAGATTCCCCCAACCCCTCCCCTAACCCTCCCCCCTTGGTGGATTCTTCTACCTTGTTGCAGTATTACAGTTCAAATCCAGTCATGATTCTTTCATTGCAAGCATGTACCATGCATAGAGTCCAGCATCTTATTGTCCAGATCAATTCAACAGTTTCTTGGGGAGACCATCTCTGGTCTGAAAGCAGAGCTGGCAGAATATCATCCCGTCCAATGAAAAGCCACAACATATCATCAACAACAATTTACAACATTATGGAGTTAATTGACATGGTGTTGAATGACTGATATGTTAGAAAATGCAAATTCTTAACCACTTCCTGTGACTACTTCATTGACATTTCAATTTTAATTTATACATAACTGGCTGCTATACACCTTAAAATGGCTTTAGGATACTATTCAGCTGTCTTGTGTATATTTTCATTTTTATATTTAGCACTTTATAGTATTGAAGCATAGTTTTTACTGAACTTGGCAAATTTTAGGGTAGTTCAAACTGGCTTATAACTCTTAACAGGCATATGTCAACAGTTGAAGCGCAGAACAGTTTTAGGAGGGGTGTGCAGAGAAATCTTTGATAGCTTAGTGCGGAGTAACTAATTTTGTGTCCTGCCTAGTAAGGTATATGTGAGTCAGAGCTGACCGTTTCCCATCTAGTTCTAAGCTTTCCTTATTGGTCTCTCTCTTATCTTTGAAAAGCATCACCATTCATTTATATTATGGCAAAATAACTTTTTGTTTGCCATATCCTAACGAGTTTTTAAAAAGCAGAGCATGAATTTGGTTATGTTATTTAAAAAATGGTTTTTTAAATTGATTTATTTGAAAAAGGCAAAGGGAGGAAGGAAGAGAGACCAGTCTTCTATCTGATGGTTCCCTCCCCATATGGCCACAGAGGCTGGGCTGAAATGGGCAGCCCGGAGCTTCAGCCAGGTCTCCTCCGTGGGTGCAGGCTCCCATCACTTGAGCCAACCTCTGTTTTCAGGTGCATTATTAGTAGGGGGCTGGATCAGAGCTGGAGCACCAGGATTTCAACCCATGTCGATGTGGGATGCCAGCAGCTCAGATTGCAGCTTAACCCAGTCTACAACAACACTGGCCCCCAAAATATTTTTTAAATTGTGAGAGTGTGTGTGCGTGAGCTCTCACCCACTGATTCACCCCTAGTGTCCAAAACTGAGAACTGGGCCCCCAGTCTCGGTCGGCCCTTTGGGCGGCAAGGAGCCAGCTGCATAAATCCGCATCCGCAGCCTGGAGGATCTGCTGGCAAGAAGCAGGAGTGAGGAACCAGAGCCAGGAGTTCTGCACGCGAGGCGGTGTCTTAGCCTTTAGGCCCAGTACCCACCCGTGGTTCGGCTGTTTCAGCTTCTGAACTTTGGGCATTATGGTTCCCTCCAGCAGTGCTACATCTTTGCTGCTTGTATTAGCATCTCATTAGTCGGTCAGTAAAAATACAGCTTGGAACACATCACTCTTTCTGTGAGTGTGTATTGCACATCTGCTAAGTGTTACTGCTGTTCTAGGTGCTGGGCTTGGAGACTGAACAGAAATAGTGTCAAGTCCCTCATGAACTTTGAGTTTCAAGAGAATTCAGTTAGTTTTGCTTAATAAGATTGAAAACTAGAATGGGGTTGAACATATAATTAGGAGACTGATTTTAATGTAAGAAAAATAAAAGTATGAGGATGAAAAAAGCTGCCTCAGGAAGTATTGCCCTCTTGTGTGCTGTTCTGCCAGGGTGTTTTGAACTGGTGATGCTGTGTCTGATAATGTGGTACGGGTATCAGATAAGAATGAATTACAACACATCTAAGATGTATCACAATGAAAATCAACGGTAGCCGTTTTTATCTTTTTTTTTTTAATAGGTAGCAGAATGGGATTTGGAGTACCTAGATAACTTATTAAAGTCACACTATTGTGAAGTGGTGAAATCATATTGTGATAAGATCAGTATATGTGTGTGTGTGTGTGTGTTTTAAGTATGCCATCAATATATTGTATACCTACAGTGTATTTCCAAGTTAACTTTAAATTTTGAATAGTGTGAACCCATAAAGCCTTTTTTTTTCTTAAATTAGAAATTTTGGGAGGATCTCTTAAATGACAAGGTTGTATATTTGGGTGATGCCCCACATAGCATCCCTTTTTATAATCCAGCAGATTGTGTTTCCAAATAAAAAGTGCTGCTTAGTTTATCTATTTTAGCCATCTAATCGTCTTAGTAGAACTAAAGCATTAAGAAAATTCGGTTGAGTCTTAGGATCCTGTGGGCTTTTCATCATTACATAACGAAGTATGTTGCCCTTGCAAAGCTTCCTTCATTTGTTTCTCCTTTTCCATGTTGTTCAAGTGAAGTGGCCTATTCAGTCTGCCAGATCCTAGTGTTTTACCTAGGATTGCTGAAACCTCAGTTGCTTCCTGATGACCTAGCTGATTGACACTTGTTCCTAACCAACACAACTTTGAAAGACATTATATATTTTTTTTTAATTAAATTGCACGTAGAAAAACCTATAGGATTTTCTCTTAAAAAAATATTTTTATGGGCCCAGTACTATAGCCCAATGGCTAAAGTCCTTTCCTGGCATGTGCCAGGATCCCATATGGGCGCTGGTTCTAATTCTAACAGCCCTGCTTCGTATCCAGCTCCCTGCTGGTGGCTGGGAAAACAGTCAAGGATGGCCCAAGTCTTGTGACCCTGCACCCACATGGGAGACCCCATAGAAGCTCCTGGCTCCTGGCTTCGGAACAGCTCAGCTCCAGCTATTGTGGCCACTTGGGGAGTGAATCATTGGACAGAAGATCTTCCTCTGTGCCTCTCCTCTGTATGTCTGACTTTTCAATAAAAATAAATCTTTAAAAAATATGTTTTTATGTATTTGAGAGAGAAACAGTGAAAGAGAATATAATTGCACAAGCTCTCATCTCCTTGTCCCCCCCTCAGCTGGTACCCGTACCGTAGACTGTGGCTGAAGCCAGGGACCCAGTTGCTTGAGCCATTGCTGCACTGGCAGGAAGCTGGAAGGAGAAGCCCCAGGTGGAACATTAGCAGATGTTCAAAACTGTTTAGTTGTCATGCAGTGATGATGTCATTAGTAGTTGTCATGCAGTAATGATGTCATTTTCTGGATCCTACTCACAGGAAATCTGTTTTCATACCTCTGTATAAATGAAATTCAAGGTAAATAATGAAGTGACTTAACGAGTCATTTGTCATTAGTTGTCAGTAAGTGGTCACTGCAGACTGCCATCTCTAGGTAGAGACAGTAAAACTGGTGATATGTCTTGCTCTCCAGCCTTTTAGTGTTTGTAGGGAAGACAGAACAATGAAAACTCATACTGGCACATGCTTTGAGAGCATTTAAGCCCTTCAGTTTGTGAATAACTGGAAGAGGAAGTTTTAGTGCCTCTGATATTTTGTAAACACTGATTAGTTTGTAGTATGAATGACCAGTGTTTAGGAACATGCATAGTGCATACAGGATTTGGCAATGTATGTGGTTTTGAACATCTGCTGATGCTCTTCGAACCTACTTCCCAAGGATCAAGAGAGACCACCGTGTTATATTTAGGTGTCCCCAGCTACACTGCAGTTTAATGCTGGTTTTACTTCTTGCAATTTGAATTTCCATAAACAGTTTTTGGATTATTGTAATTTAGGCTTCTAAAAGTTTAATTGTAAAATAATGTATTAGTAAGCCTTTGCTTTAGAAATTAGAATTATACATTGAGAGAAGAGTAGTTATGAGGATGTTATGAAATTCTAATCAGTCAGATGTGGCTCTGTTGTCCCAGAAAATCAGAGTTTGTTCCTGGAAGTGAGCAAAACAGACCATTAGAAATTATTATATTGGAGAAGCATGCCTGACCAAACATTTGATGTGACTTGAAGGTGTTTCTAACAATTGATGACATGGACAAGAGCAGGAGTAACAAAATAAGTTCGGAAAGTGTCTATGCCAGGCACTGTAAACTCCTCGGTGGAAAGGCTGCTGTTTGTACAGATGTAGAAACTGGAGACTCAGGGAGGGTGAGTGACTTTATCAAAGTCCTAAGTACAAGAAAAACATCTTTAACTCCAGGGCCCATGCTGTGTTCTTTCTATGGAGGCAAACCAACTATTACTGTAAATCAGGTCTGCAAGTGGAACGTTCTTAAGCCTGTGAGTTAAGGATGGCTTTTATATTCCTAAATTTTATATTTGAAACTATTTAAGGGATAAATCATATGCACTCACAAATTCTGAAATGTGTTACCTACCTTTTTTCTAAGGTTGGCTGATCCCTGTTCTAACCTGTTTGGGAAAAATGAACAAGTAAAAACTGAAAAATTATGCTTGAAAATGCCTATCAAGGACCGTAATACTCATGTATCATGAAAGAACTTTTTTTTTTAAAGATTTATTTTTATTAGTTTTTTATTGGAAAGGTGGATATACAGAGAGGAGAGACAGAGAGGAAGATCTTCCGTCCGATGATTCACTCCCCAAGTGGGCACAATGGTCGATGCTGTGCCAATCTGAAGCCAGGAGCCTCTTCTGGGTCTCCCACGCGGGTGCAGGTTCCCAAAGCCCTGGGCCGTCCTCGACTGCTTTCCTGGGCCACAGGCAGGGAGCTGGAAGGGAAGCGGGGCACCAGGATTAGAACCGGCGCCCATATGGGATCCTGGGCATGCAAGGCGAGGATCTTAACCCCTGCGCCACCGCGCCGGGCCCCATGAAAGAACTTTAAGCTGATTTTGAGAGTACTCCCCTTTTAGTAAGCTAATGAAATCTGGATATTTTTTCCTAGCAAAATGCATGAATATATTTTCATAGAATTCATAGTCCCCTTGAAGTCTGTTTGGCTTCCTAGATTCCAGATTGAAAAGTCAAGTTAGACAAAAGGACACAGCTTTGCGCCCATAAATACAACTAAAACCAATATGTTGAACTAATTATTAAACTCTGTAAGTTTGCTTACCCCTTGGGAAGTGTACAGAATCGTATGGCTTGGGTGTTTCTAACTAAGCTGTGCAGTGTCTCATTTTACTTAGGTAAAATTCCTTGTAGTATACTAAGGCTCTCTGATTCAGTGAGAGTATCTGACCCTTTCATGTCCTGGTCGCTCCACTTCCTGTCCAGCTCCCTGCTTGTGGCCTTTGAAGGCAGTGGAGGATCACCCAAGTCCTTTGGCCCCTGCACTGGAGTGGGAGACCCAGAAGAAGCTTCTGGCTCTTGGCTTCTGATCGGCTCAGTCTTGGCCATTGTGGCCACTTGGGTAGTGAAACAGCAGATGGAAGATCTCTGTAAAATCTGCCTTTCCAACAAAAATAAATAAATCTTTATTAAAAATTTTTGTTATTGATCCAATATTTCTTCCCACCACAGTCTCCGTTTTTGAGAACAGTGTTGCGGCAAATAAGTTCCTTTGCTGCTTTCTCACAGAGTACTGACACCTCTCTTGGCATGGCATCAGAGTATATCACACTTCACTGGAAAGCCATAAAGCCAGCTACCTGATCATTAGCTGACATTTTACAGAGTCGTTTCAAAATCTCTCTTGCCATATTGCTGAAACTAGCATAAAACTGCATGCTTAGTGTAGTTGGCTAGGGAAGAAAGAGATGTGAGTGTTAATTATTTACCTTTACATTAGTAGAGCTTCAGGTTAAAAGTAGAGCCTGTTAGTACTATGGAAATATTCATACATACATTATTGAGGCTATAGAGAAATTCTTAGTTGTTTTTTCAGGTACCTAGAGCTGTGGAGTAAAGTGGAGCTGATTTAGGTGTTAGTTCTATACCAGGCAAGAGACCTTGAACAAAACATCTGTCTTTTCTTAGTCTGTTTCCTCATTTGTAAAATTGGAATAATATTTAATTGGAGATAATAAATAGCTGTTTGAGTAAATATCTTTGCTTTGTTTACTAACAGAATACATGGATTTTGAGTGCCCTATGTTTATAAGATGCTTTTTTAGAGATAGGTCAGGTATCTTACTAGCTCTATTGTATGCATGATATGTTCATTTTTTCTGCTTTTAAAATTGAAGCATGGAGTATTTATAATATGGACTAGCTGTTAAGACATCCATAGTCCACACTGAAGTGCCTGGGTTCCGGCTCCTGACCCGTCTCCTGCCGCTGCAGACCTGGGAGGCAGCGACGATGGCTGATGATGGGGTTTCTGCCACCCACACGAGAGAGCTGGGTTTTGGTCTTCTGCCCTACTTCTACCCCAGCTGTTGTGATCATTTGAGGAGAAAACCAGTACATGGTGGATCATGTATATTTTAATATTAAAAAATTCGTAATATAAAAATGAATATGCCTTATGAATGTATTTTCTTACAGAAAATTACTGTTTTGGAATTATCCATAGATGGGTTATAATTTGCTTATAAAATCAGAATGGTACTTAGTGCTCAGTTGTTAGTGGTTTTTTTTTTCTTTTTAATAAATTGTGTCTTCAGCTTCCTAAATAATCCTACTTTGTCTTACAAATACATCAAGTTGTGTTTGTCAGTAGTACTTAAGCTAGATGATTCCTTGAGTTATTATTATTACTATTATTTTCTCTTTAGTCATTCTCTTACATATTTCTTTGTATAGGTGCTATATTCTTTTTAGGCTTTTGATTTGCTTTGTTTCTGCCTTTTTTTCATACACACAAGTAGTATTGAGGAGGTAAAGATGCAAGTAATTAGAACACTACTAGCGAGATGTTATATTAGTAGAAACCTCCTTTCCATTTTAGTTTTGTCTTCCTGATAAACTCAGTACTGAGGTTAAAGTCTGTATGCTCAAACGTCTCCACTGAGATCCTCCCTTCTCTGAGCTGCTCTTCGATTCTTCTCTCATACAGTGATAGTTAAATAGAAATGTGACCCTGCAGATCGGTTTGTACAAGTGTAACATGGACATCCCTCCAGTCTGTATAGATTTGTCACATTCACTGCTCTAATCCCACCCTCAACTCTTCTGTCTGGTTCAGATCTTCATCTCGTCTTATCTGCTCATGTCCCCGTGGTGGACAGCCTGCTGTGCTCCCACCCCAGGACCTTTGCTGTTCCTTTGGGGCGGCAGAATTTTTCCATAGCCCCAGAGCTCACTCTCTCCCATTTTAGGTATCTGTCACTTTTCAATATCCTATGTAGGACAAATCTTTTAAATACCGAATTTTTTTTTTTAAAGATTTATTTTTTTATTATTTTTTCATTGGAAAGGCGGTTATACAGAGAGGAGAGACAGAGAGGAAGATCTTCCGTCCGATGATTCACTCCCCAAGTGAGCGCAACGGGCCGATACTATGCCGATCCGAAGCCAGGAGCCTCTTCTGGGTCTCCCACGCGGGTGCAGGTTCCCAAAGCTTTGGGCCATCCTCGACTGCTTTCCCAGGCCACAGGCAGGGAGCTGGAAGGGAAGCGGGGCAGCCAGGATTAGAACCGGCGCCCATATGGGATCCCGGGCGTGCAAGGCGAGGACCTTTAATCACTTGCGCCACCATGCCGGGCCCCGTAAATACCGAATTTTTTTTGTAAAAACTTTTTACTAACATGTATGTACAGAAGCTGCTAGATTCCACATGAGCTGAATCATGTAACTGAAATGGTGATTTGTATGAACTGTTTCTAAAGAATACCTTTGTTTTCTGTATTTACTAAACAATGCACGGAATATATTTTAACTTTTTAATGAACAAAGGCCATCATAATAAACACAGCCTGATGACGTATAACCAAATGCTATAGTGTTGTCAGTGTTGAAGAGGAGTGCCGTCTCTACCATTCTCTCTCTCTCATAATTAGTATATACAATTATGAGAGAGGATAATTAGCACAGCAGTTCATCCTGCCATTCTGTCTTGATCATGCAAACAGGTAATTTAGAGTCCAGAAACCATGGGGGCATTGTTTCCTCTTCTTCACACACTCAAAATAAAGGCCAGACACACACATTTGCAGCCTTTTATCACTCAGAAGTCTTGGGTTTTAAGTACATCTTGTTAGAAAGGTCTGTACTGACAGTGGATTCTACTTACCTTAAGGTGAGAGAGAAAGCAAAATGGCGAATATTTGCCAGTTTTCAAAAAATTAGAATGTTGTAGAACATATTTGTTTCTGTTCTCTAATTAGCACCTTGGGTGTTTATGTCCGTGAGTTCTTCATATGTTGTAAGGAGAATGGAACTGCTGATATGATACACGATATACCGAAATGTTGAAATGGTTGATTATGTCACTTTAGTAAAACCTAGAAAATACCCCACTATCAGTATAATTGATTCTTGTTGCTATGCACTTAAAAAAAAAAAAACCACAGTTTAAAAAAAAAATAACCCTGTTAGGTTTACTCTTTTTTATTAAGGACTGATTATATGTACTTGAATCATTAATAAGATAGGTACCAGTTTAACAGGTATTTGATAACTTACTGTGTTGAAAAGTGGTGATTTCTTGAAGGATCAGCTGTAATTACTATCTTAGCTGTATAATCTTCAAGTATAATTGACTAAATTTTTTGCATGTAAAATCTTAAATGGCAATCAATAGTGGAGAGATTATAGTTGATTACAACAGTCTGTATTTTGAAGAAGTATGTTGTATTCTTAGAAGTCTTCCATGCAGATAATAATGTTTGCATTGTGAATAGTGCGTTACTTTGTACTTTTCACACAACAGTCCTTCGTCCCCGATGACGCTGACACTCTGGGGATGACGTGGTGGCTCACTGCGCAGTTGTTGCTGTAGTCATTTGGTGTCATGCACATAAATAATTCAAAGCTGTTAGTTCTCTGAAACTTGTTCTGAAGAGCCATTCTAATAGAACTGATCCCATTCATATGATGATGATTTCTGCAATGTTCTGAGAACTTTTTTTGTTTGTTTTCGTTAAATGTGTTATTTCCTGTAAAGTTTAGGGCAGGTAATATCTGGCTCATGTTAATATTTTAAAAAGTTATTCTCAGTATTTAACTTTGTATTTTAATCAGGGCTAGAATGTTAAATTCTTGATATAAGAAAGATGTAAAATATGTGTACTTTTGTTTATTGTTGCAGACATGGTTGGTAGTGTAAATAGAGTTTAGTTTTGATATTTTGAGATGAGTGAAATGTTATGAGAATATTCTTGGTAATTTTAGTCTGAAGTAAAGCACATTAACATTTGTATAGTGTATCAATTATAGTCCATGTTTTATTAAATTGCCTATTAAAATAACAGTATATTATCCACATAAAACATTTGAGTAAATTATTTAGAATATTTGTATTTTTCAGTACAGAATTAGGATTTGGACTCAGTAATTCTGAGGTTTCTGCCAGGCAACATGCCTTTATTGAATTGAGCTTGATAGTAATGATTGTTGGAACCCAAGGAGTATCTGTACTCTTCAAGTTTATCTTGAAAGCAGCTAGCATGGCAACACTGAATCAGAAGGATTATAGATGCTAAGGAATTTCTGTTTTATTTCTGAAATCAGTAATGATTTGTTGGATTGTTATATTCTTGCACAAAAAAAATGTGACTTGTTATTTTTGACTGAATGAAATAAAAATAGTCTTAAAAATTCTTCAGGAATATGTAAATGGACATAATATATACAAATAACATTTCCTTGTTATTTGTGTATACTACATTTTGTCCTGGAATAAGTCTGATGTAGGTATTTTACATATGCAGGAATATTTTCATTTAATAGCTTTCAAATTTAGATAATTATAGACTGAGAGATGCAGATTTAGAAGAAGATTATAGAAATTTTAGGAGAAAGTGTACGTTCAAACTTTCTCCTTATTTCTCTGCTTCCTCATGTTCTTCAGCATATGTAAAGCAACTACCTCGGTGGCCTCTAGTTTTCAGTCAGCCTAGGTGACTCTTAGATACATAATTTTCGTTTTGTATCAGTATTGCTTGTCTATCTTGGTATGATATTGTGCAGAGTATGTTTCCAGCAGTTTTGGCTGTCAACTATATGTAATCTCAAAGCTGCTTGAACTTCCTCATCTCCATTTCCTCTTATGCAAATAAAACATATAATACCACGTAGCATATGAGTTGTGAGAATTAAGGTTATATATCACAGTATTTTGTAATTTATGAAAAATTTTGAAATATATAAAATAAATTTTATGTTCTCTTATTCAAAAGCATGTTTTGGGAGGCAGCTAGTACAGAGGACGACAACTTTGAATTTGCCTGTTTTTTCGTGAAAGCTTAGTATTTTCATGAAATGGATCATAGGCTATTGTAAAGAACCATCATGTTGTGGGTTGTGATAAACGTACACTGATATTAGGTTTTTCAGACTTGGTGAAGAAAACTACTTTGGTTCTTGATCAGTTCATCTCATTTGATAACAGAGCATAGGCTATTAACATTGATTGACTTTGGAATCATCAGTTGTTTGAGTTCTGCTTGAAGAACCTGTAATCTCTAATATAATTCTTTTGTTTGGCATATTTGAAACTGTTTCAATTTAACCCTCTGCCTGCCAGTATCCCTACTTTCAATCCAGCTTCCTGCTTGTGGTCTAGAAAGGCACTGGAGGCTAGGCCAAGCTCTTGAGCCCCTGCACCCACGTGGGAGACCTGGAAGAACTCCTAGCTTCGGATCAGCTCAGCTCCTGCTGTTGTGCCGTTGGGACGTGAACCAGCAGATGAAAAATCTCTCTTCCTTTCTGCCTTGCACAATCTCCCTCTTTCTCTCTGTAACTCAGTCTTTCAAATAATTTTTTAAGACTTACTGCTATTTTGTTGTTAGTTTTTTTTTTTATTTCAGTAGATGTATGTTAAATGGCAATTTACGTGTCAGGCATTTTACTTAATACCAAGAGTTTATACTGAACAAAATAATATTTATTGAGTGTTTACTGGCATGGTGCTAAGCCTTTTTAATTATTTCATTCAGTCCTTATAACAGCACGGTGAGATAGGTGTAATTGTCCTTTTGCATAGGAGTGCTAAACATATTGTTTGCTCTAGATGCTGCACAAGTGGGTTCCATGCCAAGCTGTGTAGTCTTCATTCTGTTCTTAACCACTATGTAGCCTCAGGTCTTCTCTCACCACTATTTGATACCGCCTACAGCGTATACTGCTTTTTCTTAGGCAACTCACAATTTAGTGTCAGGGAGGCAGATGTATCAGAAGAGCTAGAAAAACAGGACAGACATATAGACAGGGTTCTTAGTAGCACGGCAAGAGTACATATGAGAGAGCTTTTAGAACACAGGTAAAGGAGCAGTTAGCAGATGGTAGAGGAGGGAGACAAGTTGTAAAATGTAGTGACTTTGAAGAAAACTTGAGTGATAAAAGGAGCTTAACGTAGGACTGGGATGGGCTCAGAGTGATTAGCAGGTGGTTTCTCAAGAAAAATTAGTAGTAACTGACCTTGGTTAGCGTAAAAGAGGTTGGTTATGATTTACTGTTTCAGTGTAACGTTAGATGATGACCACCGACCGACTGCCCCCTTGTGGAATAATTTCGGCAAGTTGTTCAGAGTTGTAATGGAAACTTTATTGGAAAATCTGCTCCTGGGCCCCCTTCACGCAGAGGGGAAGGAAGAGGGAAGCGAAAAGAGCAACTGAGATACGTGTGGAGGAGTTTTATACCCCTCTAGACACGTGGGCAGGCAAACGGGTTGTCCATGCCCCAACTATGTAAGGAATGTCCATTCAGGTGCGCCATTGGTCAACTGGAATCCCGCCAGGTCAGTGACGTAACTGGCTCCAGTGGCCCCTCCTGTTCCAGGCTGAAGCCTGGGAGACATGCCGGGTCTGGAGCAGACCAGCCCCTCATCTGCAGTGCCCTGGGCAGCCATCATGTAACATCAAATGAAGTGTCAAGTAACATTAAAGTTTGAAATTCAGGCTTACTGTTTATGAATATCAAACATTTAAGACTTTTGACCAGTTATTTTTTCTGGCTTATGCTTATTTTTGTTTTGATATACTATAGTTTTCATAATAATATACAACAAGAATTATGACTAATGAATTTAAAAATGTGAAAATCAGAGCTCTAGAGAGAATCTTCCCTTCACTCCCCAGTTGGCCACAGTGATGGAGCCGGGCCAGGCTCAAGCCAAGAGCCAGGCGCTTCATCTGGGTTTACCATGTGGGTGACAGGCTCAAACCTGTGAGCCATCCATCTTTTGCTTTCCTCAGGACTATCCCTGAGGAGCTGGGTTAGGAGTGGAACAGCCAGGATGTGAACTGGCACCTGTAATGAAAGCTGCCATTGCAAGTGGCAGCTTTACTTGCTCTGCTACAGCACTGGCCCTCTGATAGTTGTTTTGTAAATTGTATTTTAAATGTAGGAGGAAATCTGGTGGAGAAATTCCAGCTCAGAGACTGTAAAATCTGCAAAGTCATTTGGATTAGTCATGCTAAGGCCAACTCAGATAGGACTTGAAATCCAACAAATCCATAGCAGGTAATTTTTTTTTAAGTTGATAATTTTGTATAGCCCACAAATGATGTTGTAAGTATCCAAATGACCCTTGGCAGAAAAAAAAATTCCCCACTCTTGCTAGGGCATGAATGAAAGTACTTCATTTTGCACTTTGTCACTAGAAGTGACAGAGGTAAATATTCCTTAAACTTCAGAATCTTTCCATGTCCTTTGAGCATTTCTAGAGATAAAAGGCATTGAGACAGCCATGTGCCCCTCACTTTTTTTTTTTTTTACTAGCTCTAATTGTTACAAATTTTTCCTTTTTATTGAGCTGAAAACTTGAGCAGATTTGTCACTTGGGCAAGAACAAAGAAGCCCAGCTGAAGTCAAGAGCAGATCTAGACCTCAGCATCTGTTTCTACGGAGTTCACAGTAAGCGCTCTTTCTCTAAAGCTTGCAATGTTTGCAGACAGTTACAGTGCTGCCATGTGACGGAGATGTCACCGGCTGGCACTCGTGCTGCCTAGGGAGCAATCTCAGAGGTGTCTTAGAGGAAAAACATAGTAGATTTTAAAAAGGATATGCATAATGAGAAGGCTTGGTTTCTCTTGTAGGTGTAAGATTTAACTATGTATTTTTAAGTTTTACTAAGGTAATATACATTTTTAGATTAAATATTTTTGCCTTCAAACTTTTATTGAAATATTAGCATTTGAACTATGCCCCAGTCATGAAAACTCATGCTAATGGTTTTTATAAAGTGAGTAAAAAGGACATTCCTGGCGTGTGCAAGGCGAGGACTTTAATCACTATGCTATTGCGCTGGGCCCGATATTGATATTTTTGTAGAGTAACAGAGTTACATGTATTTTAGGAACCATAAGACCTATGTCTTAAAGGTACTTAGATTTTCCTTGTATTAATATGACCAATTTAGTTCATAGATTTTTCTCCTTCCAGAAATTTGATGCTTATGTATGTGTGATTCAAATCTCTTCAAATACAGATTAGCACAATGGTTGGGAGAAAGTGAAGACCTTGCTGCTTTCTGTACTAATTCGGAAAACAAGAGAAGAATGCTGATCATTTTGATGCTGTTTACTGGGAAGCCCTAAAACAGCATCTTTGTTGCCTCTCTCTCTACATTACTACCTTAAGAGAGCTATAGATATTTTCCAGTGTTTATTTCATTTTTCATATTGAATTTTTATAAATCAGTGCAACACATCTGCAAGTCCTGATCATGTATAAGGGACGTAGACAATTGTAAAACTGGGCCCTATTTGAGATTTCAAGACATGAATGCGCAACAGTTTACCAGGCTTTGTGGTCTGTTCTGAAGCCAAATTTGAAGAGTATGTAGCATTTGCATAGGCTGTGAGGCGTAGGACAAACCTCCAGTTGGTATAGAAGGCCTGAACCCAGTAATATGTATGTCTTCTGTGGACATTAGGTGAATTCTTACATTAGAAAGTTTCTGTGCCTATTAAGGAAAATGTGTTTGGAAAATTTAATGGTAGTAGACCTTGCATGTAAAATCAGGTACTTTTGGTACTTTTGACTGTTGGTTTGTTTTCTTTTTTTGGTTTTGTTTTGTGACTCTTAGTGGAACTCCATTAAAACATTTGAATAGGCAAGTTATGGCTAATGGTGGTATGTAAGGTGAATTAAAAACTGTATAGGCCTGGTACAATGGCCCAGTTGCTGATTCTCCACCTTGCATATGCCAGGATCCCATATGGACAGCAGTTCATGTCCTGGCTGCTCCAATTCCAAACCAGCTCCTCATTGTGGCCTGGGGAAGCAGTCGAGGACAGCCCAAAGCCTTGGGACCCTGCACCTGCGTGGGAGACTTGGATGAAGTTCCTGGCTCCTAGCTACAGATTGGCTCAGCTCTGGCCATTACAGTCACTTAAGAAGTGAACCGGTGGATGGAAGATCTTTCTCTTCTCTGTATCTCCTTCTCTCTGTGAATCTGCCTTTCCAATGAAAAAAATTAATAATAAAAAAACTGTAGGGCTACATTCCTATCACCTTATTTGTTCCTTCCTTTAATGAAGGAAAATGAACCGTGTTTCAAGTTTTTTAGGACCTGGTGTTGTGGCATAGGAAGTTAAGCTGCCACCTGCAATGCCAACGTCCCAGGTGTGTCTCTTGACTGCTCCACTTCTGATCCATCTCTTCTGCTAGGGGCTAAAAGCAGCAGAGTATGGTGCAAGTGCTTGGGTCTCTACCTCCCCACTGCAGAGTCCTGGCTGAAGACTTTGGTTTGGGCCTGGTTGTTGGGGCCTCTTAGAGAGCGAACCAGCCAGCTGGAAGACTGTTTCTCCCTGTCTCTGTAACTCTGAGTTGGAAATAAATAACTGATTTTTAAGAAGTTTTTTGAAGTCTGCAGTTTATAATTCAGTGCAAACATCTTTGTAAAAAGCAAGGCTACTAGTGTTGCTCATATAAATGCTTGAATAATTATTCATGGAAAATTGAGGTGTTAGGTAGTTTGGGCTTGAATTCTGGTTTTGCCGCACACTGTAAAGTTGAACTAATCCTTCAGCATTTCTGAGCCGTACTCTTCATTTAGAGACAGAGGCTAGTAATACCAGCAGCGCAGGGTGTGAGCATTCAGTGAGATAAGCGGCCGAAGCAGTTAGCGCAGTCTGACAGACAGTATCTCCGATGAATACCATGTCTGGTGTTGATACCATTGTCACTGTATCATCATCATGAACGCAGAACTGTCTATTCCGTATTCTTCTGTGGAACAACACAATCTGAATTTTGGTCTGGTGCTGCAGGCATGCTCTTTCCCCCTGGTGTTTCCTGCCAGAGCCAAACTGCAGGACCTACTGACAGCCTCTGGACTTTGCCTTTGTTCTGCTTGTCCTGCCTTGTTAATCAGACTGTGGTTGCTGCAGAGAAGGCACCATTTGTTGCCAGTTATGGGAGAGTGTGGTAAGCTTTGTAGAATACGTGCAGTATTAGGTATATGTGTGTGTTTCATATGGGTAGGCTGTGTTATGCTTTAAACTGTGGGTGTTGATTAATTCAAAAATTTAGATGTATCTTTACTTTTGTCAGGTTTAAGCCGTTTTTCCCATACCAAACCTTGCAAGGATTTGAAAAAGATGAAGAGCATATTCATGTACAACAGTGGGCACTTACTGAAGGCCGTCTCAAAGTCACACTGTTAGAATGTAGCAGGTATGTTCTTGATTTTGTCATTAGCACCTTATGGGAAATAAAGTGGGGTGAAAATGCACTTAAGTAGTAATTGTTTATTTCCCGTTTGTGTTTCTATTATTTACTTGTAGATACTTTAACTATACATTCAATTTCATAAAAATGGTCTTTTCTAGATTACCAAATACATACAGCATGTTTTAGAACGCGCTGGGGGAGAAGAGCTGCAGTGATTGTCAGACTTTTCAGCTGCATAGTGCTGTGCGTGTTTGTAACCTACTACACCTGCTGGAAAACTGTTCTATTACCACTGATTTGATCTTTGTTTCTAGAAGTTGGAATACTCAGAAAAGCAGTAAGCTCAGACTTTGAGCCCATATGAATTCTTAGCATTTTCGAACCAGAAGAGCTCTTAGAAATAACCTTGTCTAACCTCTTTATTTTACTTTGCAACACCATGATCCCGGCTGTGTTCACACTGTGCTGGAATCACTTTGCATTGGCCTTACTTACCTTCTAACACTGCTTCCCAGCATAACAGCCAGAGGAATCTCAAAATACAAACCGAATTGTCATTCTCCTAATTCCAGCTCTTCAGGAGCCTCCTCGTTCTTGTTACTGTGGACCAGATCCCCAGCGCCCGCAAGTCCCATCTGCCTCTCCCGCTTCTTTCTCACCATTCTTTTCCTGGTCCTATCATTCATAACACTTCAGCTACATGTGCCTTCGTAAAGGAAGGGGTTGGCAGGCTTTTTCTCTGAAGGAACAGTAGGCTTTGTGGTTCATATGGTCTGTTGCATCTGCCCAGGCCGTTTTATAGTGCATTCGTACACAGTATCTAAGTTAATTGATTGCTATGTGCCATTACAATTTGACATGGACTTCATCATTTTTATGTGTCATGAAATGTTCTGTTGAACCCAGCGGCCCAGAGGCAGTAGACAGGCTTGGACTATGGAATGAAGTTGGTCATTCTCTGCATAGATTTTTAAAATATCAAGCCTTGTGTGTTAATTCTATGCTTTTTTCCTAGCCTACTCCATTCTTTGCCTCTGAAATTAACTTTTCAGTGTGTGTGTGTGTGTGTGTGTTTTTTTAAGATTTATTTATTTGAAAGGCAAAGTTGCAGGGAGAGAAAGGGAGAGAGAAAAATTTCTTCCGTCTGCTGGTTAGTTTTATTCAAACAGCTAAAACAGCTGGAACTGAGCCAGTCTGAAGTCAGAAACCAGGAGCTGTCTGGATCTCTCATGTGGTACAGGGCCATGAGCGTGGGCCATGCTCTGCTGCTTTCCCGGACACATGAACAAGGAGCTGGATCAGAAGTGGAGCAGCAGAACTCCAACTGTAACTACCACACCACAATGCAGGCACCTCATAGTGTGTTGTAAAAGCTACCCCCTTAGGGTTAGGAAGCCTAGTGGTAAAGCCACTGCCTTTTGTACTGGTATCCCATATGGGTACTGATTGAAGACCTGGCTGCTCCACTTCCATCTAGTTCCATGCCAGTCTGCCTAGGTAGACAGGGAGGGAGGAGCACCCTCGTGCTTAGGTCCCTGGTCCACGTAGGAAATGCAGAAGCTCCTGGCTGTCAACTGATCATCTGATCTGCGGAGTGAACCAGCATGGAATCTCCCTAGTTTCTTCCCTTCCTCCCTCTTTCTGCCCTTCTTCTTTCTCTGTAACTCTGGCTTTCTAACAAAATAAATCTTTAAAAATGAATCTTATGTAAATAAGAAAAATTTGTACCTCCATATCTCTTACTCATTCTAAATGCAAGCGTATTATCCTTACACTTTCTTTCTGTGACATTTCTTTATACTACTTAGTTTTTACTTATCATTTATTTTTATTTCCAACCCATATTAAAAATAAAGACGTTAGTACCCAGATTATATTTTGTACCTAATACAATTGTATCCTTGCTAACAGGCTAATTTTAAATATTTTTTTTCCCCAAGTTCTAGGGTAACACGATTGTGTGTTATATATCAAAGTCAGGTTGATAAGGAATTTTTTAAAATAATAGACTTAATGTGTTATATATGTATTTTTTAAAAACCTGTATACACTAAAATAGGTATAACAGTGAGATATTTAGAAAAAGCTTTTTTGCCTTAGTGTTACCGTAGGGTTGTGGCTTGGTTACAGGTCTGTTAGCCTGGCTATTTGACCATTGTTCTCTTGCTTCACCTCCTACATGCTTCACTTAAACCCTGCTGTGAAATTAAAAATTGTATAAGGCATTGAGAAAGTAGAGTCAGGCATGGTGTAAGTCATGTTGGACTGAGAAAAATACTAACCTGCTTTTTTCTCATAAGGAACTATAAAATTGACGACTGAATTTTCTCAATATTACCATAAATTAGACTCATTAATAGAATTTTAGCAATATATTGAAATTGTACAGCCCAAAGCTTCATGCTTTAGAAGGCAGCAGAAATGGAAATGATACACATTTTTATGTATTGGAAGCACTGAATTCACATTCTAGTCTGGTGACCTTACTGTTGCTTGATTAGGCAAATGTGCCACTGTGCTAAAAACTGTGATCTGAGATCAGTTAGCTGCAATGGCTGAGTCTGCCATAGACAGTTTCTGTCATTATCTCTTGATACTCTGATTCAGTATTATAAAGAAAAGGAATCCTTCAGCCAAACTATGTTGTCTTTTGTGTGTTTATCAGAGTTAAAATTTGCTGGGGAAAAAAAAGATTTTTTTTTTATTATCTGCAATATAGCTTTCAGTTTCCCAATCAATAACTAGAAGGCAGAACAAGAATTTTGTTGGTTAGAATTCCAACACTTGATTTTTATCAAGTACTAAAAAAAAAACAGTCCGTTCTTAATAACTGCCTGTCTTTTGAGTTGACAAAAACTGATATTTTAACCACAAATAATTTCAATTGCTATTTTTTAGTCCTGCTGTTAATTACAATATTATTTTTAATTTAGAATTAATCTAAAGGGTATGAAGTGCTTTGCAAAGAAGACATGCTCAGTTATAATTAAGTAGAAGATAAATAATATGAAAAACGTCTGTATTGAAAAGGGATAATTTTACAGTAGTCAAGGCAACAGAGGAAACTTGATAGATTATTTAGCTCTTATTTTCATTTTTTAAGAAAATTATTTGTTTAACCTTTACTTTGTAAATGTTATTGTCAAAAATCATGTGCATTTCATGTGCAGTGTATTTTGAAACATATATTGTAAGATGGCTAATGTATTATCACATGCATCATATTTTCTAATAAAATGGCATTTTCTTCAGGAGAAAATATTCTAGCTCCAGTTTCTAAGAGAAGTGTGTCACATAGATGTAGGAGACGCTGAATAATAAAATGGATACATGTTAGGGTGCTGAGTTTTGTCAGTATGGTACATGTTTTAAAAAGTTAAGATATGGATCTGCATGTTACATGAGTGATAATAGGTAAAACAGCCATCTAGGACACCCACATTCCATTTGTTTTAAGTTCCACTTCCAGTCCAGTTCCCTGCCAATGTGCCTGAGGAAGTAGCGGAAGCTGGCCCAAGTTCTTGGGCACCTGCACCCACATGGGGGATCCAGAAGAAGCCCCAACTCCTGGCTTCAGCCTGGCCCAACCCCAGCCATTGCAGCCATCTGGGCAGTGGATCAGCAGATGGAAGATTCTTTTTATCTCTTTTTCCTCTCACCCTTTCTCCTTTTCTCCTTCCCCTTCTTCCCACCCCATCTCTCTGTAACTCTGATTTTATTTTAGAAATTTATTTATATTATTGGGAAGGCAGATTTACGGAGAGGAAAGACAGAGAAAGATCTTCCATCCTTTGGTTCCCTTTCCAAATGACTGCAACAGCTGGAGCTGAGCTGATCCAAAGCCAGAAGCCAGGAGCTTCCTTCAGGTTTCCCACCTGTACAGGGTCCCAAGGCTTTGGGCCGTCCTCCCCTGCTCTCCCAGGCCCCAGTAGGGAGCTGGGTGGGAAGCAGCACATATACTGGTGCATATGGGAAGCTGATGCTTGGAGGTGGAAGATTAGCCAGTTGAGCCATCATGCAGCCCCTGTAACACTGATTTTAAATCGGCAAATAATTCTTTTTTAAAAAACAGGATGATAGTGAAAGCAGAAGTGTAAAGTTTAGCTGGGTGAAAATGCCAGATTCCACAGCAGTTTTTTTTAAAAGATTTATTTATTTTTATTGCAAAGTCAGATATACAGAGAGTAGACACAGAGAGGAGGATCATCCATCCGATGATTCCCCCAAGTGACCGCAATGGCCGATGCTATGCCGATCTGGAGCCAGGAGACAGGAAATTCTTCCAGGTCTCCCACACGGGTGCAGGGTCCCAAGGCTCCAGGCTGTCCTTGACTGCCTTCTCAGGCCATGAGCAGGGAGCTAGAAGGGAAGTGAAGCAGCTGGGATTAGAACCGGTGCCCATATGGAATCCCGGCGTGTGCAAGGCTAGGAGCCTAACCATTACGCTATTGCACTGGGCCCTCCACAGCAGTTTTGAAAGACAGCTGTACTCATTACAAGCAATAGGAAAGTATAATTAAGGTCAGCTTTTCACTGAGTCACACTTAACATTGTTCTTAAAGAAAACACTGTTGTCTCAACAGCTGTTAGAATGTTTTATCTTACTGCCTTTCAAAAATACATCTTTGAGACCCAGCACAATAGCCTAGTGGCTAAATCAGTGCCTTGCATCTGCAGGAATGCCATATGGGCCAGTTCATATCCTGGCTCCTCCATTTCCCTTCCAGCTCCCTGCTTGTGGCTTAGGAAAGCAGTAGAGGACGGCCCAAAGCCTTGGGACCCTGCATCGGTGTGGGAGACCCAGAAGAAACTTTAGGCTCCTGGCTTCAGTTGGCTTAGCCCGGCTGTTGTGGCCAATGTGAAGTGAACCAGCAGACAGAAGATCTTTCTGTCTGTCTGTCCTTCTCTCTGTATATCTGCCTCTCTTAATTAATTAATTAAAACATCTTAAAAACCACATCTCTGAACATTTTTCTAATGTTAAATACAACATGAATATCATGATAATAGTTGACGTTCTACTCTGTTACTAAGAATCTTCATTTATTCCCTCACTTATCAGCATGGACTCAAAGATTCCTGTTTTCTTATGGATTATAGTTCGTTACTGTCCTTAATTATTGAATGCCTAAGTTGTCTTGGATTGGGCCAGTAGAGCCAGCACCTGTGTGTGTGCCATGAATTCACCGCTTTCTTTTTATCCTTAAGACTTCAGAACAGCAGTCGACCTGCAGTCGGTCACAGGTTTATCTTTTGTCTTCTCTGCCACAATCCTAGAATCAGCTGGTTAATGAAGAAAGGCGTTAGATACCAGTAGTGGGCAGAATTAAATCGCTTACTGTGTACATCCACAAACATATGTAGCTAACATTCCTGGCTTAGGAAACTTGAGTTGACCTAATATCCCCATTCCAGCCCACCCTTGTGGGGTTGTTTTTTGTCTTGGCTCTTCTCACATTTCTTATTTCACTTTCAACTTATTTCACTTTAGCTTGTTTTGTCCATACAAGTTAAAAAAAAAATTCTTACTATAAAGTGTTCAGGGTTTTTTGTTTTGTTTTGTCTTTTTGCAGTTATACTCTACCTAGGATTGGATTATATGGTTAGGGCTGCATTCATATATTAGCCCTGCTGGTCTTACACCCTGTCTCCTGATACTTAAGACCCACTTTAAATTCATAAAGTTTCAAATCGCTGATGTTCAAATTGCAACACCATTTTCCCACAGCCCTGTTTAAATGTGATTTCAGTTCATTTTAAGATTAACGAGAATGTCTTCTAAATTTGTCCAGCTGTTACTAGTGTTCTAGTGGGAGAGTCCTTCCTGATGTCTTCAGAAATTTACATATTCTTCACATATGAAAAGGTATCAGTGAAGAAATCAGAAAAATGAAATAAAGTGTGATTTTGAGAAATTGAAATCTACAGTCAATAAGAAGTCATTCTGGTTGAAGGAATGCACTAAGGTCAGGTCAAAAACAGGCACAAGAAATGCTAGGAATTAGTCCAGGAGCCAGACAGGCTAGCTAGCTGTTGCCCTATCTGTTGCTAATAGCTGTTCTTGCAAAGAGAAGAACTATTAATTTTATGTATATATTGTAGTTTATGCAGATTCTAAGAAATATTTCCCTGCCAGAAATAAATTTTATGAATGAGACAAATTCTTATATATTGATGCATAACTGTTTTAAAGATTGGTTTATTTTTTAGTTAGACATTTCTCTGTTCTGAGACCCGCATAGGGAGAATATTCACTGCCTTCATGAATTTTGTTACCCAGTTACTCTGCTGAAGGTGTCTGTAATGATGATACAAAAAGGGAAAGCTTCAGTGTAAAAAGAATGACTAAATTTTTTTTCAAGATTGTCAGTGTTGAAGAAAATAAGAGCAGAATATTTTGTTGTCAAGCAGAAAAAAAGTAGAAACAATGAGTGAATAGTATTCCTGACAGTGCGAGTTATTATATTATTTTCCCTTAGCAAGAGAAAGATAGGAGAACTGATTCATGCTTTATAATCTCATTTTAAGTGGAAATTAGTTCATTTTAGTAAAGTAGAAATGTAATATGTACTAGATAAAAATGCAAGTGGAGCAACTACGAAAATTATTTCTTAAAGATGTAGCAAAATGTGTTGTGATCATGTTTCAGTATTCTCTGTAAAACAAATTTAATCTTCCAAAATTTGTATCAGACTGAAAATCCACTATTTACTAATGAACGGTTTGTGATATATGGAAACCACATATATATTTAGAATTTAGTTGGTCTCCTCACCATTTAGGTACTTTATTTGCAATATTTTATTTAATTTGTTATGACCTTGTGGGACTAGTATAATGAACTATTAAGGAATTCTCACTTTGTATTTGTAGAAACTTAAATTATTATTAAATATTCTTCCTTGATTAAAAAAAAGATTCATTGATTTTTATTGGAAAGGCAGATATACAGAGAGGAGGAGAAACAGAGAGGAAGATCTTCCATTTGATACTTCATTCCCCAAGTGGCCACAATGGCTGGACCTGCGCTGATCTGAAGCCAGGAGCCAGGAGCTTCTTTCAGGTCTCCCACGCGGGTGCAGGGTCCCAAGGCTTTGGTCCGTCCTCCATTGCTTTTCCAGGCCACAAGCGGGGAGCTGGATAGGAAGCGGGGCACTGGGATTAGAACTGGTGCCCATGTCGGATCCCAGCTCATGTGCAAGGCAAGGACTTTAACCACCATGCTATGGTGCTGAACCCTATTGATGCGTAATATTAACTTAAAGATTTATTAGTGTTTTTTAAACTTTTGATATAACCTATCACAGGAAATTTCTATTCATTCTTTTTTACATTCACATTTTATAATTCACATACCATACAGCTCATCCATTTAAAATGCTCAATTCTCTGTTGGTATAGTTGCACGTCTGTATAACTGTCGTCACAGTCTTGTCCCAGAGAAATCCCACACCCATTAGCAGTTCCCATTCCCTTTGCTTCTCCTGCCCAACCTGAAGTAAACGCTTATCAACAAATCACAATAAATTTCAGTATGCCAAAGTCCAGTTTTATTAAGTGTTATTTGGCATGAGTAACTCCATTCTGGTCTGTTGGATGGTAAAGCAAGAACTCAATCCAAGACAATGGCCTACCAAAATTTTTAACACATCAGTGTTCATTCTGTCTGAAATAATTTTCCCGTTTCAGACACTGAATTAAATTAATTCATATAGTATATGTCCTTTTGTAAGTGGTTTCTTTTAAGTAGAAGTTTTTCAAGGTTAATCCATATTGAAGCATGTACTTCATTTTGTTTTATTGCCAGATAATATTCTGTTGTATAGATGTGCTGTGTTTTATTGACCTCATTGATGTCATGATACACATTTTAATTTTTGGCTGTTATGAATAATGCTGTTGTGAAAATTCATTTTTAAGTTTTTATATGAATATATGCTTTTGTTATTTATAACCTATGAATGGAATTGCTGGACCATGTATCAACCCTGTGTCAACTTTTTAAAGTAACTGCCCAATTATTTTCCAAAATTGTAGCACTATTTTTTTCTTCTCGCCAGCAATATTATGAAGACTGCTTCTACATATCCTCTTATCCCTGTTATTCTCTCTTTTTGGTTATAACCATTTCAGTGGAAAAAAACTGTAGTTTGCATTTTCCAGATGGCATGAGAATTATCTACTCATTACCTCTGCCCATTTTTATCTGGGGTTGTGTCTAACATTTTTTCCTCTTTTCTGGGCACTAGGCACTTGTCTGATATTGTGGCTTACAAATATTTTTGTAGGTTATTTTTTCATTTTTTTGATGGTATCCTTTGAAGTATACAAAGTCTTAGCTTCACTGAAGTCCGATTTGTCTGTTTTGTCTGTTTTTCTTTTAATACTTAAGCTTTCGTTATCATATCTAAGAAATGTTGCCTAGTCCAAGGCTAGAAAGATTTGCTTATATGTTTTCCAGCGAGGCTTAGTAATTTTAGTCCCATGACTCATTTTGAGTTATTGTTGTTAAATTTTGTGATTCCTTTTAAAAACATCCCTAAAGTATTATGATTCCTGGCCACTATTTCTCATTCCTGAATCCTGAAGGTAGTTGGTGTCTGTCAGGAATTTGGCCAACACACAGCCTTCTGGGCCTGAATGCCAAGACCCTCAGGTAGTTTACTCTGTGACCAGAAGGGGGCAGCAAAGCTTTGGTGAATGAAAATACACAATTTTCTGAATTTAGTAATTTGTAATTATGAATCTTCTTAATGTATTTGGTCTATCTTATTTTTGGATTTGGGCTGTGAAGCAGTAAGTTTAAAATTCCTTGTGTGATTATTAGGAACTGTAGAAATTTCTCCCACTTTTTGTTGTTGTTGCCATAAGTTCATTCAGACTTATCAGTTGGGAGGTACAAACAGGATTTCTTTGAGTACTCCAACCTTAAGACAGAGTTTTCTCAGATTCTCTAAAATGCTTTATTTGCTTTTTTTTTTTTATCTCGCTCCTACCCTGTGATAAAGTAGTAGAATAACAGCCACCATGTTGATGAATGGCGAAGCCATTCCCAAGCTTGTGCCAGAAAGAACTAGGCAGATTTACATTCTGATTTTTTAAAAAAGATTTATTTATTTTTATTACAAAGTCAGATATACAGAGAGGAGGAGAGACAGAGAGGAAGATGTTCCGTCCCATGATTCACTCCCCAAGTGAGCGCAATGACCGATGCTATGCCAAGCTGAAGCCGGGAACCAGGAACCTCTTCCGAGTCTCCCACACAGGTGCAGGGTCCTAAGGCTTTGGGCCATCCTTGACTGCTTTCCCAGGCCACAAGCAGGGAGCTGGATGGGAAGTGGAGCAGCCGGGATTAGAACCGGCACCCATATGGGATCCCGGCGTGTTCAAGGCTAGGACTTAAGCCGCTAGGCTACGCCACCGAGCCCTCCATTCTGATTTTAAGGCTAGATAGTGTTATATGAAAACTGCACCAAAACAGCAGTGCTACTGAGACTAGAGTAATAGAACCAGGGTTTTTTGGGGTCTGCTCCCAGGTGAAGTCCACAGGTAGTGGGTCAGGGAAGTGGCACCCGGACTGAGGCATGCCTGCTTTGTGGACCTCACTTGGTGAGCCTCACCTGGGAGCAGACCCCAAGAAAGCCTGGTTTTATCATTCTAGTCTCAGTAGTACTGCTGTTTTGGTGCAGTGCCAGAATTTTTGCTGCCACCTGCTCCCAGCAGCAGAGCCAGTAACGTGAACAGGGAGAGGGTCTGGGGATGAAGCACCCACAGGAGACCAGTGATGGTAGAAGTCTCTGCGAAGTCTTGCTTTATTGCTCCTTCACCTCTCCTTATATACTCTTCCCCCCAAGTTCTAATTTAGCCAGGAAATTGGATATAGATGAGTCCAATTAGTCTAGGTGTTTTTAGCTACAAACCCAGTTCCTGTTCCTACCCATCCCAACTAGCGCTGATCAACTCCTTAGCCCACAACAGCCAGCTAGGGGCTTTCCGCCTGCCCCCGGACCCTCTGGGCTAACATTTCCACCTCTTTGGTATAATAGAGCACCCCTGGGCTTGTGGCTGCTGCTTGCTGAATAGGGGTAATGACTCGGGGAGTAAAGGAACCTGGAGAACCTGACTGGTAAAAAGAAAAATGCAGGAGGAGAGCGTCTGAATGGGCAGACCGAAGGGGGCGTGGGAAGGTTCCGAGTGGAGGAGCATCTGATTCCTTGTGACTCGTACGCTTTCCGGATCCTATCTGTTGCTCCAATTCTGTTTGCTGCATAATCCATTGATGTGGTCACGTTGGGCCATATTCTGGATTCTGCCACAGTCGCTTTAGCAAGCAGTTGGGAGCAAGTTCTAGCAGATGATAGAACCCGGGCGTGTGCTTATTAAACCCCTTCTGGATCTTTCTGTGGAGTAATTGATTCCCTGAGGTTGGCACTTGCTAGGAGATTCATAACAGTCGTAACAGTCATAACAGTCGATTCATAACAGCTGAGGAAAATGACACAAAAGAGGAATTGGTGCTGGAGGCAGTAAATTTCATTGAGCTATACTGATAGATGGGGCTGGGGCTGGTCAGTAGAGATCCCGGACACCCTGCCATGTAGCCCTGTATGAGGACCACGGAATGCTACTGGGTTTCCCCAGTGCCACACAGCTGTTGGAATAATAACACTGAAACATGATACCAGGAACTGTGACTGAGGAGTTTGGCAGCTGTAGGCGTGGTCAGGATCACTGTGTGAGATCTAATCCACAGAGATTGAGGTGAGCGAGGGCGGAGGGTCTTGAGGAAGAGCAAGTTGCCAGGCTGGAGAGGAGAGGTGTTGGAGTCCAAAGGTGTGGTAGCAGCCAGGCCTGGAAGACAGCTGTCCGTGTGTTCTCGCAGAGGCTTTTATGGGTGGGCATATGGGTGAAATCGATCTGCCAGTCCTCGCCTGGTTGATGTCCCCACAGCTAGTAAATAGCCAACTTAGGCTTAAGGGGTCCTTGAGGGGAAATAGTGGAACAGAGTTTGGGCAGTAGAACAGAGGGTCCAAAAAGTGGAACAAGGAGTCGGGAATCCACGTGGAGAGAGTTATGTATAAAGGAAAAGGGGCATTGTTCTCCTCTATGGCTTCTTGTGGCTACGTTTGACACAGGAATGGAGGAGGGGTTAGTTATCAAACGTCCTTTTGAAAAGAAGGCTTGAGTTCTTCCTGAAGCTCGCTGGAATATGTAGTCTCTGAGGGTTGGTCTTGAGGAGCCTCTCGGGGGTGCCTCTGTGGTGACAGATGGATCATCCTGGCAGGTGTTAACCTTCTGTGCAGATCCCCCATTCCAGCCATTCTTGGGTGGAGTCTCCGCTTGGTTTTGGCAGGGAACTGGGGTCACTGCTGCTCAGCCCCAATACCGCTGCCTTTTGTTGTATGGTATTAGTGGGGAGGCTTATCTGGAACATACATGAAAAGTTGATCAAGACTGTCAAATTAAGCCTTGAGGAACAGGCTGTAAAAAAGAACAAACAAAAATAACATTTGGTTTTGGAAAAGAGAAACTCTTCTGATTGTATAGTGTTCATGCTCCAGTGGAGATAGTCTGACCTGCTTCTGGGCCTGTGCTCTTTCCCTCCTCCTGCTCATGGGAACTCTGGCTGCCAGCAGGAGCTAAGTAAGGACCTCTGTGGTAAGGCCAGGGCTGCAGTTGACAGTGGCCTTCAAGGCTACAGTGCCAGCCAGCAAAAACTGTTTCTGAGGTGTTACACACATGGGCACTAGAGTTTCAAGTCTGGATGCACCCAGGAAGGTTCTGCTATTATCCAAATCCAGAGGTTGACAGGAGGGTTTGATAATTAGGTGGCTATTAAGGTCTCGCCAGGTGTATGTGAGGCCCAGGACCATTTATCTCTTCATGGGGTACTGGAAGAGACATCATAAAGGAGAAATAAAACCCTGGGGAGACATCTCATTGACTCCCATTACCTGGCTGGACAGAGAGGCGAGCTAGCCTGAAAAGGAGGCTGGTATAGGACAGATGGTGTCTCTGGATGAAATACACAGCTTTACCTGTGATGTCGCTGACCTAGGCCATCCCTCCATAGCCGTGGGTGCTTTGGGACCTGGGCAGAGGGAAGGGCCTTCTAGCTTGTGGCCCACCATGGTTCTGACCCAGGAATTCTTTGACCACTAGGACAGTTCCATTTCCAGTGGCCTGGCTCTTGGCAGAGTTGACGGGATTCTTTGAAAGCCACACTTGGCAGCTGTTTCCCCAACCTTGTAGCTTCCCACATTACAAACAGGTGCTACTCAAGGGCAGCCTGGCCTTACTGGGTCTCCTTGAGAATAGGTTACTGTATAAAGCCACATTAACGGGCCTCCAGCTGCCTAGCTCACTACTCTTCCTCTGGGCCTCTGGTGAAGTGGACAGCAGAGGCAGCCTTGGGATGTCAGCCAAGGGGATGCTCAGTTCTATCCCTAAATCCCTTCATAGGCTGAACTAGGAATTTGTAGTCACAGGCACATCCTGACAATTATAAGATAATGCCCATGAGAAAATAATTAGGCTCCTTGGTCTAACAAGTTAGCTATCACTTTAAGAGCTGGCAGTCAAACTAGCGTCAGAGAGAGGGGAGGAGGAGGAATGAAGAAAGAAGTTACAAAAACCAGATTAATTACATATAATAATAACATTATCAAGTGAAAACTATCAAAGAACAGCTCTAGAAAACATTTACCAAAGGTCTGAAGTCTGCTATGAATGTGAAACAAGAGCACAGGTTTACAGTTAACCTACACTGTACATTTAAAAAAGCAGTAATATAACTAATAAATATTCAGAAAATGCTACAGGCAGTTTTTAAGGACAATGATCACTTACGTTGCACATAAATCATACACGATGTGTTCCTCTCAAAAGTTCCCTTTCATGACTTCCCACCTCTTCTGCAACATGCTTTAACCTGGAAATACTCTGTAAAACCAGTGATAAGAGCACATAGGTTTATCTCATGCTTTGGAATAATTTAACAGTGGATTGGAACAACTCTATACCTGATTATTTTGATACATAAGTGTTAAATCACTGAACAAGTTTGGCAAGTAACAGGTTTTTTTTTCTTTTAAATAGATGTTAATTAGCTTATCTCTTACCCACCCCACCCCCTATCAGCTAAGCAGGTGGTTGATTGACAAAAGAGGGGAAAAAAGTTAAAGCTGGCAAAATGTGCAGTCACTGTAGTGGCAGCAAAGCAAGAGAGAGCTTAGGTCCTGAAGTGGCCTGGCAGGAGGAGGGGGCATTATTGGGGTTAAGTCAGAAGAACCTAAGAGGGAGAGGTATTTAGGCAGAGGGTGAGAATGGAGAAAAACAAGATGGCAGACAAGGTCTGTTAACAGGAAGTGGAAGGGGAGGGACCTGGAAAGATGGCAGCGGGGCAGGAAGTGGAGAAGAGGGGAACTGGGAGCAAGGTGTCCACACAGGAAGTGAAGGATATGGAGGGAAAAGGTTCCGAGTTAGGAGGAACCCCAAGTAGTTTGGCATATGGGGGGGCCACTCAGAAAACATGGCGGTAGAGGGGCCAGAGAATTCTTGGGTGAGGACATGGACCCTCCATTGGCTTCGGGTAGAGGACACTCCACGCAGCCATGGCATAGGGCCAGGATCTTCCGTTCAGCAGGGAACAAGAACAACAAAGGGAAGGGCAGGAGTAGGAGGAACAGAGGGATGGGTGGGAAAAGATTCCAAAAAAACCTGGACATATGGAACTTCAGACTGCTTGCCGTTGTGACGGCAGAAATTGCCCAAATCCAAGAGGAAATTGAAATTAAAAGTGCCTTCCTCCAGCAGTTTGGCATTGCCCGTCCTGTTCTGACAAAGTACCTCCCAGCTAATCCGAATGGGAGGAAGGCGTCTCGACCTTGGAAGTTGGACTAGGAAGGAACCTTGTTCCCTGTTGGAGGGCGGGTCAGTGGGAAAGACGTCTCCTGTCTCCCTGAGGGCTCTGAATCGGAGGAGAGAGCCGGTCAGCCCAGGGGGATGGCTCATGTCTCGCCGAGGGCTTGAAATCAAAGAATTGACGTGCTCGATTTGGATCCTGAGGAGGATGGGGAGACTTTGGGGACCGAAGGAGCTGGTGGAGAGACTTATCTTGTGTCTCAGCAGGCAAGGGCGATGGAAGACAGGGTCCTGAAAGGGCGATGGAGATTGGCAGTCCAGAGGCAAGAAGAAGAAGGAGGGGCTCCAAGCAATTAAAGGAGCCCTCCTGCCCCTTCCCTGTCAGGGAACCGAATGTTAGATAAGAACCGTACCAAGACAGCAGGGCTACTGAGACCGGAATGATGATAAAACCAGGCTTTCTTGGGGTCTGCTCCCAGGTGAGGCTCACCAGGTGAGGTCCACAAAGTAGTGGGCCAGGGAAGTCGCATCCAGACAGAGGTGTGCCTAGCTTAGGTAGTGGTGCCCATGGAGTTTGAGGTAAAGGCATGTATTGTCTTCTAATTGGTTGGCTCCATTTGAGTGAGTCCTGGGCAGCTATTCTCGGCTAGAACTTTTTGCCGCCACCTGGGGGCTTTCCATATGCCCCGGGCCGTCTGGGCTAACAGACAGCATAGAAGGTGGGCAACACTTTTTTCTTTTTCAATATAGAGATTTTTTCATAATCTTAAATTTAGACCTCAAATGTCCTTTTTAGGTCAGAATTCTAAACAGTAAAATTGAATGGTACCATTTTATGGCAGTTATTTTCAAGATAATAATAGAAATAGTAGGCATTTTTATGCGTTTGTTGTTTGTTGTAAGGCATTACCCAAATGCTCTGTGTACGTGTCCTCTGTTACCCTCTCAGCTCAGAGGTAAGTACTGCATTTGCTGTAATTGTTCCAGAGGAGGAGACAGGGTTAGAGTGAAGCAATTTGCCCAAGGGCACATTAACAGGTGATGGAGAGAGGTAATAGATGGTGAATTATGTGTGTTTATAAACAACTGCTGTGTACATCCGTGTGTTTAATTGTTGCAGAGATGATGCACTGTAGAAACCACTGCGTAGCGTTGCTTCAGATTCAGTTGTCTGTTCTGAAGATCTCTGTAGCGCTTACCGCCACAGTGAGGAACCTGGTCGATTTCTTTTCCTCATAGATGCTATTATTTGACTTACATGCTGAGAGAAAAACAAGCTGTGGAATCTCACCTAATTTTAACCTTTGCCTCAGTCTTCCACTAGAGGGTGTACCAAATGTTTTACTATTTTTTCTTTTGCTAAGACTTTAATAATAATAGAGTAATGTATTTTTTTTCTGGTTAAATGATTAGGAAGTAAAATTTTAATGTGTATAACTGGAATAATACTCTCATTTTATTTTTGTACCACAGGTTATTCATTTTTGGATCCTATGACAGAGAGGCAAATATTCATTGCACACTTGAGTTGAGCAGTAGTGTTTGGGAAGAAAAACAGAGGAGTTCTATTAAGACGGTAAAATAGATTTACATAGATTTACACCTGTATAAAGTTTATTTGATAAGCATGTCTTTATATTAATATTTCTTATATTCCTAGAGCTACTTTTGGTTATGTACAGATAATTATGAATAATCTTACTTGTTTGCCTTGTCACAATACAATAACAGCAACAAATTGCATGAAACTAGTTTTAGCATGCACATTGCCTGAACCAAAATAGTCTAATTTTGCTTCTAGAACTTTGTACATGTTTCAATTATAAAATTAGAAATAATTTTACTAAACACGTTAGAAGGCTTGTGAATTCAGAGCATTCAGTCATGAAGAAGGTATTTCCCTGCACTCTGTGCTGTCCCCTGTTTTAGATGCTGGAGGACAATTCAAGCTGCTTAAAGAGGCGCTCCCTGTGACACCAACATGAACTAGAAGAGTGTGTGTGGAATAGGCTTGGAAGAAACTTTGGGATGTTCAGTTAAATTTTAGTTTTAGGTAAATTTAGTTTTAGGTTAAAAAAAATTAGTTTTAGAATAATTGTTTTAATGTAAATACATCCTTCTTATTGTAAGGAACAAAATGCTTCCAAATCTTTATGGGCAATCATGTGGTATCATTAGGGATATTACTCTGCTTCAGATGTTCCTAACTTCTGTATCATCACCACTAGGAACATGTTTACATAAAAGGACAGGCAGTACAGCGTTCTTTTGGAAGAAATAGATTTCGATCAAAGTATAGAAATAAGGAGAAATAAACCTGCTACAGGAGGCTGGGCTGGCCCGGGGATTTGGGACTTAGAGAAGCAGTGAGGAGCTGGTGAAGATTTTGAGCATGGTAACATCATCAAGGCAGATGGTAGGAGAGATTTCTCCTTTCTTTCATGGCTGTTCTTGTCCCAGTGTTCCTTTAAGTTACATCTCAAACAATTTAGTACAGCTCTTTAGGGAAATAACTAGTTTTAGAATTTGTCTTGAAATACATTACTACATGAAAAAATATTGGGTAGGTTTTGGCTTTCCTCTGAACTGGTTTTGACTTGCTGCTCTAATTGGCATTGCTGTTTCTCATATTTAAAAGCTATGAGAGTAGACAGTTTTAATATTTTATAATGCAAGTTAATAATACTTTAATCTTAAGTCATTATGTCAAATGTTAGTCTGACATGGATAATTTTGAAAATACAGTGTCAGCAATAGTTAAGAGTCTGCAGGCATTAGTTACATATGTCTAAACTTAATCAGTTTTTAAAACAAGATTTATTTATTTTTATTGAACACTCTGACATATAGAGAGAAGTGGAGAGACAAAGAGGAAGATCTGTCCAATGATTCACTCCCCAAGTGGCTGCAACAGCTGGAGCTGAGCCAATCCGAAGCCAGGAGCCTCTTCGGGTCTCCCACATTGGTGCAGGTTCCCAAAGCTTTGGGCCGTCCTCGACTGCTTTCCCAGGCCACAAGCAGGGAGCTGAATGGGCAGTGGGAGCAGCCAGGATTAGAACTGGTGCCCATGTAGGATCCTATTGCATTCAAGGCAAGGACTTTAGCGACCAGCCCACTGTGCCAGGCCCTAAATTTAATCACTTTAAGGAAAATTAGTCTGTCCAACACAGCAGGATTTGATCATTTGAGATCTATTTTAGATTTGGGTAGAAAACAGAACCAGATAAAAAGCAGATATATTAAATCACTTGATGAGTTTAGTAAGCTGTCTTTGTACACACAGACTTTAGGTTTCAGTTCTTGTTCAACATTGACACAGAATAAAAGAAACTAATCCCTTCCATGTTTAAGTTTTCTTAAGTCTTAAGATACTGTTACTAAGAGCATGGCTTCCTTTTACATTATCCTTTTTTGTCTCATGGATGCAAGACATCTAGTACCTCTACAAATGTAACTTTGATTTTATAGTTGCAGAGAGGGGGGCAGGGTAAGATGTCTTCCTCTGCTGATGCACTCACCAGAAGGCCACAGCAGCTGCCAGAGCTGGGCCAGTTCAAAACTGGAACCCAGTAGCCTTGGGCCAGCTTCCACCTCTTTCACAGGTCTTGTATAAGCAGGGAGCTGGATTGATAGTGGAGCAGCTAGAACTCGAACTGGCACCCATATAAGAGGCCAGTGCTGGAGGTTGAGGACCACCGTGCTACCCCACCATGTCAGCTCCTACATATGCAACTTTTAGGAAAAAGAGTGAAGACTAAGGCAGGCCAGGGGCTTTTTGAGATGGTAGATCCTCCCAGGGTTTCCACTTAAGTCTCACTGGTCACAATTGGATCACATGACTTCCAGTGACAAGGAAATGTAGGTAACCATCTTAATTTTTCAACAATTAAAGTAGAGGTCCAAGGGCCCAGCGCAGTAGCTTAGTGCTAAAAGTCCTTGCTTTACAGGTGCCAGGATTCCATATGAGCATCAGTTCCTGTCCCAGCTGCCATGCTTCCCATCCAGCTCCCTCCTTGTAGCCTGGGAAAGCAGTTGAGGACGGCCCAAAGCCTTGGGATCCTGTACCTGCGTGGAAGACCCGAAAGAGGCTTAAGGCTCCTGGCTTCAGATTGGTTCAGCTCTGGCCATTGCAGCCACTTGAGGCATGAGTCAGTGAATGGAAGATTTTCCTCTCTGTCTCTCCTCCTCTCTGTGTATCTGACTTTCTAATTTAAAAAGAAAATTTTCAGGATTTATTAAAAAAAAGAAAGTAGAGGTCCACAGGATGGGTAGTTATGAATGATTTTTGTGCTGCCGGTCCAGAAAATGGCCAATCCAACTGATAAAATTTTATTTTTAAGTGGATTTTGCATAAAAAGTAGTAGAATAAAAAAGCAATACTAGCCTAAATAAAACCAACATTAGAAATACCTTATTGGAAATCCAAGGAAAATTTGGGACAAGCTAATATGCTGAGATTAGTGCACTGCTTGTCTCATTGTCAGAAGAGAAATGAGTGAACTTGTGGTTTTCCTCTTCAAAAATAGTAAGTGGTGGTTGATACAGCAGAGCAGGTGAAGTTCCACTTGAGACACCCTCTTCGTGCATCAGAATGCCAGGTCAAGGCCTAACTACGCTTCCCATCCAGCTTCCTGTTGACGCACCTGGGAAGGCTGCAGGGGTAGTCCTAGCACAAGGGTCTTTGATGATAATTTGCTTGTCTTTCACTAGGAAACAAATTTAAGGAGTTTTCAAATTTTACAAAAGTTTCAGCATTGTGGCATAGCAGGTGAAGTCACTCCTTCTGACTTTAGAGTGCTAGTTCAAGGCCCAGATAAATGCCATCTAGCTTCCTGGTAATGTACCTGGAAAGACTGTGGAAGATGGATAAGGTGGGAAGAAAGAGAATTAAAATTAACATGGAAAGTTAACACTAGGACAGTTAATTAAATTTACTGGGTAAAAAACCAAGTCAGTGGGACTATGACAATATGACCTTCCTGATGATAATCAGACGAATATTAAACGCTCTTTGATGATGATACTTGGGCTGCATGCTGCAGTTTGCACAGCAACATGGATAGGCTTTATACTGTTTAAGTTATGGGGCCTGTACCTGGTAGAATTAAGTGTTAAAGTTGTTCAGGGAGCGTCCTGGGAAGATAAGTGGTCTCTTGATAGAAAACCTGATTCTGTCCGTTGCCTGCCTACATCCCTCAGTGACTTCTTACTGCTTATTCAATAAGCACAAATCATTGGTGTAACCAACAGTCATTCCTTACCTCCTGCTCTATTTTTCTCTGCTCTCCCTTCAGCCCTCCCATTCTCTGCTTTAATTTAACCATGCTGACCAAGTTTCACTCCTTTCTATCTGTCGTACTCTACTTACTGTATTCCTAAACTGTCTGACACACACGTATCCTTCCCTGACTCATTTCTCCCTCATAGACAGCGCTCTGCTTGTTTCAGGCCTTAGACATTCTCTTGGCACCTTACCAGCTGTGTGTCTTAGAGGGCTGACCTTTGCAGGTTGTATTTCAAATCTTCAGTTACAGCCAGCATTCAGCTGAGTTTGACTAGTGTGAATAACTGATGAGGAACCCAAGACGCTCTTGCTCTCCTCTGTGCATTTTGCAGCCACTCTCCTTTATGGCCACATGCTTCTCACACGACAGGTCTGCTGTGCTCCCAGCTTCCTGGTGTTGTAGCACCTGGCCACCTCTCTTCTCTCCTTGTCTTTTCAGCCTGAAACCAATAACGACTTCTGATAGCTGCTCTTATCAGATTCCTTACCATCTCCTGTTTGGTACTGTGAGGTTGTATCAGAACTTGACTTACATACAAAAAGATTTCTGGGAGACCTTTCCTGATTACCATGCAGTTTTGTGCTAACTACATATCACAGTTGGGAGGAGTTCACATTTATATGTGCATGATCAATCTCATTTGATCAGTGTTACCTCTAGTAATGCCTTTGATTACAGCAGGCATAATAATTGCTTTTTTCTCATAATCCTAGGCATTCAGCAGCTATTCAGAAAATGTTTCTAGAAGGACTGCTGACTTCCCTCTCCATAAGCCTCCATTTACCCTTGGTCATTTTTCTTGCCGACCTCCAGAATCTCAACATAGATTTTAGTCACTCTTCTGTTACTTTTCTCCCTTCAAGCCTGTCTCTCATGTGTTTTAACCAAATAAAAACATTTAGGGTGAGGGAGTCCACAAAATGAAATTCATTCTTAATGCTGCTTTTGGGAAAAGCCTAATTTTTAAAGTGAGGATTATAGTTTACAAATGAGCGTATTTGGCATTGCCAAAGATATCAAAAGAACTTTTAACTGTACAGGTTCAGTGTAGTGTAAATAAAATGGTTAGATATGATCTCAAATTTTATTTGCTTTACTTCTATTTTTTAGTTGTGTAGAGTCTTACTGAGTGATATTGAATGAACCTGCAAAGTCTAGATCTATGCACATATTACTGAATGTTCATGCAAAGAGTTTAAAAGAGCTCTCCCTGAAGAACTGCAGTTTTAAATGAGAACATCCAAGATAGACAGACTCATAAATACGTGAGCCCAGAAGCTTCCAAGTTGGCATTTGCAGTGTTTGTTTAAGGCTAGATGCCTTGCACACAGCGTTTTGGTGCTCCTGTTTAACCACTTGCCATTTACAGTCTTAATCTTATCAAAAGGAAGAGAAAGATTAAAGCAAATAAAGCTTTTTTTGAAAATGTCAGTTTTTATGAAAAGTCTGGTTTAGTTCAATTTGGTAATATTTACAAATACAGTAGGGACTCGATGAAATTTTAACCATACATAAGGTTCTATAATTTGGACTCTTTTGTCAACTAAATGCTTTTGAAACTTTAATAGTAAATCCTATGCATCAAGCATTTCCATTCTGAGTTCATCTTGGTTAAAAATAAAAAATGCAATTTCCCTTTTCAGGTGTTTTCTGGAAAAGAGTAGGAACATAAACTCTAATTCAACATTAAGTTACTGTTGAGTTTGAGAAAACTGGATAAGAAATGGAAAGCAATGTATAATTCTTCCCTTCAAGGAAAAGAAGCAGTGGGAAAACAGGTTGAGCAGTCCTTTGAGTATTGCTGTGAGGGAGATTTAGAATAAAATACTTAACAGGAAAATAACATTCTTTAGGGAAAACCAGAAAAGAATATATCAAGAAAGTGCTTTTTGATCTAAGCTTCACACTATATGTAGACTTTTGAGATGACAGAGGGAGCATTTCCAGGTGGGAACCAGGTAAAACCACAGTAAGGAGGGAAAATGTCTCAGTATGGCTAGGCTATAGTGAGGTAAAGAATATGGTAACATAGGATGATTATGCAAAGCAGAAAGGGGAAGATTGGACCGTTACAGTGCTTTACATATCAGGCTAGGAGGTTTGGCTGTTACTGTCTGAGACAATAGAATGAAAGTGATCTAATCGCAATTTTCCGTTGGCCAGACTTGACCAAAAGCCACTTACTGGCGGCATGACCTCAGATGAAGTTCCTAAACCTGCCTCATCCACAAGCACTTCATTCTTCTGGGTAGTGGGCTAAGAGGCTGCGCAGGGTCATCTGAAGGCTAAATGAGATTCTATATTAAAATGTCTGGCATATCAATACTAATGGTGTTTTTCAAAAATGGCAGCAACTGGTAAATAACGTCCAATGATTTGCAAGGCAAAGATCTGAAACAGATGAGGGGTGATGACCGTGTGAGCCAGGCTAGTGGAAATAGAAATACAAAATAGAATCCCTGTGTTTTGGATACCATTTGAAACAGAGGGGCTTTCAGAGGAAAGAAGAAACTAGAAAGATGAGGTTTGGCAAGGAAGAAGAAAGAGGAGAGGAGGGCTCTCACTCTGAGCACGTTGGGTTTAAGGTGCAGTAACAAACAGGTCAGTCCAGAAAGGGAGTTTTTTCCCATTTATATATATTTTTTTTAAATTATATTTTTGACAATCTTTTCATAGTTAATTGGGGTAAAAAGGTTCAAGGGCTACAGGAAAGTGGGTAAGACTATTATTTCCACATTGTTTCCTTCATGTATCTGGGGTAAAGGGAGATAGTAAGGGAGAAGCCCCACCCAGTCTCCCACCCACCCCAGGTCCCTGATGTGGGGCATGCTCCGCGGGTCTTGCTCAAGTGGTTTTGATAGTTCAACAGTTATGAATTGCTGCTAATCTCGCCACTCCAAGCATGATGATCATTGAAGAATACACTGATTGACGTAGTCCATCATACAGTCTCCGTTTGTCCAGTTTTTCACTGCCAACATATGGCTGAGGTGGTTGATTGGCTTGTTCTGGCCTCTGTCTTTTCATGGTTAGGGTTCCAAGTCCGGCAGTTTGATTGGGGAGATCCCCAAAAAAACTTTGTCTGAGGTGTTTCTAGACCAGATTCCTGTATGAACTAACAAGTACAGGAACCGGCACAGTCCATGACCCCGATCACCTGGTGGTTGCAATTGCTGGGTTGATTCTGTTTCCAGCTCTGTCTTCCACTGGAACCAATGGGTGTTACAGTCCAGCCTGATTTTGCCCAGCACATACTTGGCCCTCACATAAACCAGTGGGAGCTGTAGCCTAGTCAGAGCGACCCACAATAACACCCACCAGGCCCGCCCTCTACCCTGGTTTGCCAGTATGTGCAGCAGACTAGTCCAGTCTGTCCCACATCCCAGAAAGTTAGTGTGAATCTAACACTGGTAATTGTCCCTACTTTAATATCATGTGCACAAATCCAAACTTTTTATTCCAGTTCTCTGACTAGGAACGAGTCCTTGCATAAGCTCTGCAATGGAGGTATAGGACCAGGCGTTTGCCCTGGTGCTTCAAATACTTGTGTCCCTCGTAGGGGTGGAGTGCCCAGCTCTGGCTCCAGCTATCTGTACCACAGACCCTGTGAGTAAACAGTGATGGCTCAGGTGGTTGGTCTCCTGCCACCCACCTGGGGCAGCATGAATTCTGTCCCAGTTCCAGGCCTTGGCCTCAGAACAGCCAGGCCATTGCTGCCTTGGGAAATGAAACAGAAGGTGCAATTACTGCATCTGCCCATCTCTCCACCCATTTGTTCCTCTGCCCCTCAAACAAATAGATACATTTCAAAATAGATAAATGCCTCAGTGTGTATAAGCACTAAATGTAAGTAAAATGCTTAGTGCATAACAATTTATTATTGAAATTGGGCTATTTGCTACCTCTTTTGTCCCTGCTTTTATGCAAATATCTGCGTGATCTTATATGTTCCTTGCATCTATTCCCTTTTTAAATGTTTCTTTAGTTAGAGATTTCCCCTGTCTTCTCTCTTATTCCCCAAATGGCTGCAACAGCCAAGGCTGGGCCACCTGGGTCCCAAGGGCAGAACAAGAGCTGTCACCTGCTCCCTCCCAGGTTACCCACGAGTGGGAAACCAGAATGAAGAGCGGAACTGGAACTCGACCCACAGGCACTCTGACGTGGGATAGCTGCTGCACCAAACTCAGGCCTGCCCTCCCTTTTAACTCCTTACATAGCCAGGTGGAGGGCCAAGGAAGGCCATTTCAGAGGCTTAAGCCACTTGTTGGGATACTCACAACTCATATCAGACTGCCTGTGATTAGGTTTTGTCTCTTCCGCACTTCCCATCTGGTTGTTCTTCAGTGCACCTGGGAAACAGTGGGTGATGGCCCAAGTTCTTTGGTTCCTGCCACACATGGGACTATTGGCTTAGGCCTGCAGACATTTGGGGAATGAGCCAGTGGATGGGAGATCTCTTTTTTTTCCCTCTCTCCCTCCCTCTTCCAAGTTCTCTTCCCCATATAAGTCTACCTTCTAAATAAACAATCCTTAAAAAAAATTTTTTTTAGGAGGGTACATTGTGACACTGTAGGTAAGCCACTTCCTGCAAGGTCAACATCATGTAAGAATTAGTTCAAGTACTGGTTGCTTCACTTCCAAACCAGCCTCCTGCCAATGCGCCTGGGAAAATAGCAGGTGATGATCAAGTGCTTTGAATTCTGCCATGCACATGGGAGACCCAGATGGCACTTTGGTCTCCTGGCTTCTGTCTGTCCCAATCCCTGCCATTGGAGCCTTTTAGGGAGTTAACAAGCGGATGAAGATGTCGCCTTCTCCCTGTCCCCCTCCAGTGGCTTCCAAATAAATACATAAATTTGTTTGTTTTAAATTTTAAGTAATGTTTCAAATAATGACTTGAGAACATGAGCAATTTTAGTAAGGCTCTTGTAGAAAGCTGGAGATTAGCTACCTGCTGTCCATTTCAACTGAGCATTAAAGTATGGAGAAAAATTTCAGTTTCAGGAAGACTCAGATTCAAGAATTTCTTAGATATAAAGAGTGTGAATGTCATGCCATAGATATCTAAATAATAATGTACTGTTAGGACATTGAGGAAATAGGAATACCTGGTACTAACCTGGCGGAGACCTCTGGCAGTCACTGCTGTTTTCTTTAATATAAGAGCCCTTTTTTTTTTTTCAAGATTTTTTAAAAACATTGAAAGGCAGATTTAGAGGGAGGGACAGTGAGGTACCTTATCTGCTGGTTCACTCCTCAGACTGCTTTTAAGCCAGACTGAAACCAGCAGCTTCTTCTGGGTTTAATGTGAGTCACCATTTTTAAAAGTAAAGTTCTATGATTTAGTAATTGAAAGGAGTTTAAAAATAAATAAGCTGAAAGTAAAACTAAGTTGAAATTTTTGCTTTTGCCTTCAAACAGACAAATTTAAATAGACAATAACAGCAACACTTAATTTGAATGGCCTGTTAAAAATCAGTCTTATAATTCCATAAGGTGATGTAAATTTCTCCACAAATATTGAGCATGGATAGGTTAAGGAGGTTGAGGACATCTTTGTTTATATTTGAAAACATTTTGATTTACATTGATATTACGTTGTACTAGACAAATAAGTGGGTTATACTTGAAATTTTATAAAAGGTATGCTGTACACTGGAGAAGAAAGTTAGTCACTGTGAATGAGACTGCTTCTGGTTAATTAACATTTCTTTACAGACTAGCGAGTGATCGAGTGTAACAGATGGCATCTCTTTTTCCAACAGGAAGTGTGTGCCTTAGCTTTCCTGACTTTATCAGCACTGAGAATGTTGTCAACAATTTAAGTATAAATCCATTTAACATAAGAAAGTAAATATCGTGAAAAGCAGATTCTTTTTGGAAAAAGATTTGTTTTATATCTTGGAAAGGCTTCTGGGCAGAGGCAGGGGGTGGCATGGGGAAGTAGATCTTCCCTCTGCTTTTTTCCTCCTGGTAGGCTGCACTGGTTGGATCCGGGCTAGCCAGGAGCCAGGGGCTTCGTCCACATTTCCCGCAGGTGCAGGCGCCATCTTCCTTTGCTTTCTGATATTGTATACTTTATAAGATAAAAGATATACATGTTTGGACTACTTTTCAGGAAGCTATACAGAAGATTACAAAATCATAATCCTGTTCAGAGAGGTCACTGTTGATTTAGAAAAGCTATATAAAATGTATACTTACATATACTGTTCACATATAGAATGTGTTTAAAGAATAAAATGAGTTTATCATTTCTTTTTGTAACCTACCTGATAATTTTATATACTAAGGTCGTGTTTCTCTCTGGCTACTCAGGTCATTGTTTTTTTGTCTGCATAAATATGCAGACTGTGTTCCTTAATTTAATGTTTCACTTGCTAATAAACATTAGATCTTTCCCCAATTTTATGATGCTTTCAAGAAATTTCTATTGCCAGTATGTGTATATTTGTGCTCATTTATTCTGAAGAATGAGTGACATAACTTTTTGTATAGAAAAACCAAATAATTATTTTAGGCTTTGTAGTCACTGTTCAAAGTGCTCCCCTGTACTATTGTAGCTGTCAGAGCTGCTGTAGACAATGAGCAGGGCTGTTTCTAACACACCCTTCTTACCAACAGTCCACAGACCATAGTATACTAACTGCTGCTGATTTAAGTAACCTTGGTCACAGATTATGCAGAAATGAAAAGGGATTAACACATATTTCAAAACTGCTTTCCATTTGGAATAAGGCCTGTCATTTATCTTACTGTTCCAAAATTTTTTAAAGATGTATTTATTTTTATTGCAAAGAGAGGAGAAGGCAGGTAAATCATCTGTCCGATGATTCACTCCCCAAGTGACTGCATTGGCCAGAGCTGAACTGATCCAAAGCCAGGAACCAGGAACCAGGAACAACTTCTGGGTCTCCTACACAGGAGCAGTGTCCCAAGACTTTGGGCCATCCTAGACTGCCTTCCCAGACCACAAGAGGGAGCTGGATTAGAACTGGTGCCCATATGGAATCCCCCTGCTAATTCTTTTTTTAACTTTGACAGTTGTATCGTGATTGTAAGGGAATGTGGTGTTAAGAGATACACATTTGAATATTCGGCAGTAGGATGCTTCACATCTACAGCTTACCTCCAGTGGCTCAGGAAAATCAAAAGCACTGAAAAGGAAACAGATGTAACAAAGTACTAACAATTGGAAACACTTTGTTGCATTTTTGCAACTTTTTGTAAGCTTGAAATTATTTCCAGATAAAAGGCTATTTAAAAAAATAAATAAAGCCAGCTGTCCGTCTCTAAGGTTCTCTTACTTCCTTAGTAAGATATAAACCACCCGACAGAAGTGTAGGACAAGACAGTTAGCTCAGGACTGACTTGGTAATTCAGAATAAGGTATTTCTGTGTAAAAGAAGAATTAAAAAGATCAAATGCTCTACTCTAATTGTTTTCATAACGTTAGCCTTTGTATACTTTTCTGAGCTTATTTCACTGTGATGGTTGTATAAAATTCAGATTCATTTTAAATCATAACATTAATGGAAACTTCAGTCAGGCCAAGAAGAAAGGAGACCAAAGTGCAGTACAGGTAATTGCTCAGTTGTAATTATTTTCCTATTAGCCTTTTGAACTTGAGCAGAGGATCCTTTTTATTCTTAGATCTCCCTGGATAGGGTTATTTGGATAATGGAGCTTATCAGCATATTTATGAGTCTTTGTTGTCTCTAAGATGAGGGAACCAAGGAATACAGTTCTGATTCACCTGTGTTTGCTTTAGGGACCGATTGGTCAGATGGCGGGCTGACATTCAGCTTTGAAGGACCTCTCTCGTATTTTCACCCAGAAAGGAATCTTCCCCAGGGGAGATAACAAAAGTGACTGGCTTATGCTAGATATTTATGCCTATAGTTCCATTTAGCCTTGACAGTCCAAGTGCTGTAGGATACTGTTAAAGCCAAAACCCAAACCTAAGTACAAATCTACCCCCACACAGTGTTCAGTTTCCCGTGAGAGAATTCTGCATCTGCCATGGTTGAGTAATATTTTTTTCCAGCTATCCTTTAAGAGTTAATTACTGAAGGGCCAGACACGGTAGCTTAGTGACGAAAGTCTTCACCTTGCACACATCAGGATCTCATATGAGTGCTGGTTCTTTTATTTTTTTTTAAGATTTGTTTTATTTTTTATTGCAAAGTCAGATATATAGAGAGAGAGAGGAGGAGAGACAGAGAAGATCTTCCATCTGATGATTCACTCCACAAGTGACTGCAATGGCTGGAACTGTGCCAATCTGAAGCCAGGAGCTAGGAGTCTTCCAGGTCTCCCAAACGGGTGCAGGGTCTGAAAGCTCTGGGCCCCATCCTCGATTGCTTTCCCAGGCCACAGGCAGGGAGCTGGATGGGAATTGGGGCCGTTGGGATTAGAATCACATGGGATCCCGGTGCATTTAAGACGAAGACTTTAGCCACTAGGCCACCATCTTGGGCCAGAGCACTGGTTCTAATCCCATGTATAATAAATGTATAATAGAATTATACATTTGCTTGAAATCCACACATACTTTTTCATCATATCTTTTCCACAGACTTTTTGAAAATCCCTCATAAACACAGTATCTGACTTTTTCCGTTAGAGTGATAGACCTGAGTGAAACATGATTGAGGATTTAGTGAGATTCATGGAAGCAGAGAGGACAATATTTAAGGTGCCGACGGGCCTAGGAAGCATTTCATGAAGTGTTTTCTGTGCTATAAAATCTGTGTGTGCTTAGAGGTAAATCAGGTGGATATGAAATGACCCCTCAGAGACTATAATTTACTTTTTCTTGCTTTCTTTTTCACTCTTGAGCATAAAAGATTTGTTAGCTTCTCAGAGGTGTAACTTGGCTGAAATATGCTATATAAGCAAATTGAATGATGGTTTTGTTTCTTTAGTTTTTTGACTTCTAAATTATTTCATATTATTTTATATCCAAGTGATTCATTTGTGTGGGAGAGGGAAGGAACAGATGAGGGGAACAGGAGGCAAGAAACACAAACAGGATACTTTCCGTAGTAAATATTTGTCATAGTATTAATGGAGCTAGATCATTAGTTAGATCATTGCCTTTTTTAAAATCATAGGTGGTAAGATAGAAATCTGTTCAAAGAAAGCCTGTTGCTTCTAGTTGGGATGGGCAGTAGAGTGTTAGCACCTAGCCTGGCAGTAATTTGTTCTCTGTACCCATAAGCAGATTGACCTGACACCTGTTATTTAGTGAAATGACTAGAAAACTAGATTTTTAGCATACTCTGTGACAAATATTGTATGAATAGATGCTCACTGTGTAAAATAGTTCATTTATTTAATATAAATTTTTTTCTAGTTATGATTTCTCAGTTGTAAGCAGGTGTTTGGAGGAAAATCATTTAATCCTCTGATCATTTAACACTCTAATCTTTTAATGCTCTAATTAGAATGTCCAGAGTTCCTAATGATCAGAATCTAATTAACCTGCCCCCAAAGCAAGCCGAGCCCCAGTGACCTGTATGCTGGTCCATCCCAGGCTGTGATATAGTCACTGTCTTAGCCCTTTGGCCTGCTATATCTACATGCCATAAAACAGCCGTCTTATGAACTACAAAGGTTTATTTTTACAGTTCTGAAGGCTAGGAAGCTCCAAATTAGGGAGTGGGGACACATCAGGTAGTCAGTTCATAGCAGTCACCTTCTGGGCAGGATGGGGGTGGGGGCTCCTGGGCTTATAGAATTTTGGTTGCTGGACCGAAGGAACTGTTGCATATTCTTAGGAACACAACAACTATATTTTACAAATGCAGGAGGCGTTTTGACAGAAATGCCTAGATACTTCATTAGTAGACCGATTTGTGAAGACAACTTTTAACTTTGGAGAATCTCCATTTCCAGGGCACTTGCACAGTATAACCAAATAGTTCTACTTTCAACATGTATTTGTAAACAAATTATTTGTAGAACATTTGTTTCCGTTGCTTGTAATGTTTATCTAGCAAGCACTGAAACAAAGATTATGTACTTCTCCGGGATACTATGACTAAGGAAGCCAGAAACAACTCTAGGTAACAATTCTGAAAATGAAGGAAAAGCAGAAACATGGGGTTTTCCATAAAACCTGTGCGAAAGTGAAGGTTCCTTGTTCAGTTTACTGAGTCATTGTTACACCAACAGAAATCATATTTCAATTCTTTTAAAATGTAGGCAACAAATTCACTGCACACAAATGCAATAGTAGTTGCTCAAGAAGGGAGTTCTACAGTGAGTTGCAAGTACCCTTCCAAAAAATGTCTGATTGATAGGAATTAAACTATGTATGACTCCTTCAAGACTCCCCTCTTTTACAACCTGATGCTGCATATCATTTGCCATCTCTTATCATCATGCTTCTTTTTTTTTAAGATTTATTTTATTTTTATTGGAAAGGCAGATATACAGAGAGGAAGCTCTTCCATCCGATGATTCACTCCCCAAGTGAGCGCATGCTTCTTAAAAACTTCTGTGGGAAGATCTGTTACTGTAGATCATGGTGGCCTTAAGTGTCAAGTTACTGGATGCCTCTTCCCCATTAAATCTTGTCCTGGCTTTTTGATGGAAGGCTCAGCATTTCACCTGCTGTACAGGAAAAGGGAGGGAGAAGGGGACTAAGTTTCTATCTGCCCAAATAAGTGGAAAGGAGATAGATCATAGGTCCTTCCTCCCGGATCCCAGCCAGAACTGGACCAGGAGCCTAGAGCGAACTGCGGTGTTACTGAGTCCACACCCTGGCCTTTTTACCACATGCCCATTGTTTTTATACCTTCAAGAGTTAGGTGTTCTGTCTTCACAGTTCCCTACTATTTGAGTATTCTCGTCAAATCACTGGTATCCTCATCAAAATTTCTCGATTGCAGATTTCCCTGAAACAAGCAAGGACTTTGTTACTGTATTTTCAGAGTCTTAGACTTGTTTTGGATATTCAGTTGAGTCTACAGGACTTTAACTTTTGAATGTGGATAATTTAGAAAACTCCATGAAATTTGAAACATGGGATTTGTAAAAAATATTGTGAAAAAGTTGTTTTATACTGACATTGTATATATTGTGTTTCATGTCACATTTTACCCTTCCTGTTCCACTATTTGACAGAAAACAAAATAAAACAAAGCTGTGGAATAGTATTCATGATGTGTTTTTCAGAAACTTGCTGTATGAAAGCATGTATGTTCAGAGTGTACCTGCTCCCAGCAGGTGAGAGTCTGTCATTTAGTGATCTCTTTACTATTTTGAAGAGTTTGAGGTCTTTTTGCTCAGTGTTACAAGCTCATACGGGGAGAACAGTTTGTAAAATAAGTTATATTGATGTGTTATTGAAATGGCTTCTATCCATTCTACACTATTATCTGTGTTAGAAAGACATTAAAAAATCAATATGTTTTCCCCTACCCCCTCACCCTAAGCGAAAATAAGACATTACAGCTGGGTCCAAGAAAGGCTAAGTGGATGTCAGAGTGTGAAAGCTCTTAAAGCCCGTCTCGATGTTGCCAAATTGCTCGCTACAGCAAGGATGAACACGTGGCTGGATTTTTTTTTTACATTATTGGTGAAGTTAAGTACAGGTTGTCTACAGTGTTGTGGATATTGGGCCCTGTGAGCCAACACATATAATTAGCAGGCGTCTGCAATTTTTGATAATTAACTTAGGGGGTTTTTGGTTTGTTTTTGCCTTGTTTTGAGTACCATTGAAGCTATATTTCTAGCCCAGTAAAGATCTATTGCTTGGTTTCCACAAATAGCAAATCAGTTCATATAGGCCCAGCAACAGAGAGTGTATCCTACCTTTATAATTTATTTATTTTTTACATATTTATAATTTAAATGCTATATAAATACTTACATTCTATATGTTATTAAATATTGTCACTTTCCAATGTAATGTAACTCTTGGGGTTTTATGAGATGATGGGTATGATAGTTTCTGACACAATGCCTGGTAAGTTAAACATTAAAGTTTTAGTTTAGAAAGGATACCAGAATCTTTGCTGGACCTGAGTGCAGGTATTATGGCCACGTTCATGGTTGTGTGCATCAGATTTTAACAAGAAGTTTAAACAAGAGTATGACCAGGCCTTAGAAACAAACGGGGGATGGAGGGAGGGGGCAGCGCTATGGCATAGAGTTAAGCTGCCACCTGGAGCACCAGCGTCCTTTATGGGTGCCAGTTTGAGTCCTGGCTGCTCCACTTCCAATCTAGCGTCCCTACTAATGTGCCTGAGGAAGCAGCAGATGGCCCAGATCTCTGGGTCTGTCATACGTGTGAAAACCCAGAAGCTCCTGGCTTTGGCCTGGCCTAGCCCCAGCCTTTGTGGCCATTTAGAGAGTGAATCCATGTATGGAAGATCTTTCTATCCTTCCCTCCATGGCTCTGATTTGAAATAAATAAATCAGAGAGGAAGAGACAGACGGGAAGAGAGAACTTGAAACCAGAGAGTAAAACACCATTTGCTGTCTCCCTGTTCTGAGCTGCTGGTGTGCTTTGTTCTTGCAAGCGTTCTCTACTTCCAGTCCAGAGGAATCCACACAGGTGACCACAGCCACTAATTATATTCATCTTAAGAATCTCTGAATCAAAATTCTAGATATCCAGAAAGAAACTTCAGTTGATACAGTTTGGATCCAGTTTGTGCCATCTAGTGTGGCAAGACAGTGAACATGTATTACAGCAGCAGGACAGCTCACACTGTCACCATACTCTGGGTTAGAGGGCTGCAGGGACAGTCCTAAAGCCAGAGAACACTTAGTAAATGTTGGTGTGTTTTACTAAGCATATACTCATTACTTATAAGTATTATTAACTTAATTTCTTTTTTCTTTTAGAAAATATCATTTATGCCATAAAGTGCAGGTTTTAGAAAGTATTTATGACAGACTGATATTATTGGTGTTATAAGCATCGTGCATATTGATTAGAAGATAGTATGTTGTGTAATATTTTATTTATTAGATAACCACAGTATTTGGATTCTATTGTCTATGAAACATGCTTTTCCTATTAAAACATGTTCTGTTATGAACAGGATAGGATATTATCTTCCAGTAAATCTTAACTGACAGATAATATCATGATGGGCTAATTTCCTGATGTGCTGCTTCTGTGTGAAGCCCTGCTTCCCATCCAGCTCCCTGCTTGTGGCCTGGGAAAGCAGTCAGGACGGCCCAGAGCCTTGGGACCTTGCACCCATGTGGGAGACCCAGCAGAGGCTTCTGGCTCCTGGCTTCAGATTGGTTCACCTCCGGCCGTTACAGCCACTTGGGAAGTGAATCGTCGGACAGAAGATCTTCCTCTCTGTCTTTCCTCCTCTCTATATATCTGACCTTGTAATAAAAATAAATAAATCTTTTAAAAAAAAAAGAAATAAAAATACCTACACTAACTTCGGTTCAGTTCTTGGTTCAGCCCTGGTTCTACATTAAAAGCTAAAGGTAAATCACCAAAAAAAAAAAAGGAAAAACATTTCAACTGTTAAACTTTACTGTACTCAGATTCATACAGCTTTGGTTTTTACTCATTTGTTGTCCTTAGCTTCCTGTAATTAAAAAAATTTGCATTCTAAATTTCAACTTTGTTACTGCTTACTACAAAATATTTTTATATTCTCGGAATGTGTCCTTGAGGGCGTTGGTAAATGAAATCTAATATTATAAATAAGTTATTTACAATGTGATATGGCAAGAATAGGTGGGCGTTTGGATATATTGAAATACAAGTGATTAGGGGGTTGTATTATAAATCTTCAGGTAGTCCACAATTTGACTATATTTCCCATTTTCAGAGCATAAGACTTTTTTATAATAAAAATAACTTTACAAAATGTATTAATGCCCAAATTAAAGAATATCTTCAAATAAATGTTATCTTATCATCCAGCACTGACAAGTAGGAAAATTGAATTTCTCATTGAAGTTTGTGTTTTAAAGCAGCATAGTGACATATGTGGATATTAGCAGGGTTTTTGCAAAGTTCTTTGTGTCATACTCCTGGAGAACAGGTAAGGGATGTGGGCAAGTGGGCAGTAGTTAGACTGGTTTGTAATTGAATTCAGTAAATAACGATTGAATTCTTGTCATCTGGAGGGATGTGGTATCCTAGCCTTTTTTAAAGTTACTGATTTGAATAAAATTAGAACTAGTGTGCCTTTCTGCATTCACAATGATGTGAATCTGGGATTCATATCCCTCATAAATAGATGACAAATTTGTTTAAAAAATAAAATGATCATATAAATCAGAGCAGAGTATCTCATTAACTCAGAGTAAAACATAATGTAAGCTGTTTTCTTTGCCTCCCTCCAGAGAGAAAATTCAGCTATCTCTTGCTAGCTACAGGAAACCCCCTGTGTATAGCATTCGTAGGCACTAAGTTTTCTTATATAAAATGGCATAATATTTACATATAACGTACACACATCCTCTGGTATTCTTAAACTTATGTCTAGATTGTTTTCAATATCTAACACAGTATGAATGTTACATAAATAGAATATTGCATTGTTTGGTGCAGATACAGTTTTTTTACTTTCTGGTTGGCTGAATCCACAGGTGAAAGTCTGCACATACAGAGGATAACCGTCAAAAGGGGGATTTCAAAGATATATCAGACATATATTACTTCTGTTAAATTTGAGGCAAACAGGACTCAGAATTTCATTTATTATATATAATGTTTATAATGACTCAGCCTTAAAAGTTCTCAATTTTGCATTAAGATATATCAGAAAATATGAAAGATGAATGGTTTTACAGAGTATTATGAGGAATAACTTTCATTTCACCTTTATCCCTAAATTTTCTACAGTGATCATGGATTGAACACAATTATTAGCTTGGTTTTTGGGGTTGTTTTTGATGACCTAATAGTATAGTCTGGGAATATGCTGATTTATATAGTTTAAATGGTGATTTCCAGGTTGCCATTGTGGCACAGTGGGTAAACTGATGCTTGCAGTGCCAGCATCCCACGTCAGACAGTCTTGAGTGCTGCAATCTCATCTAGCTTCCTGCAGGTTCACTCAGGATTGCAGAAGATCCCAAGTACTTGGGCCTCTCTCACCATCGGGGAGGCCAGCAGGGAATACCTTGCCCTTCTTCAGCCTTGCCCAGCCCTCAGGGTTGTCGACATTTGAAGGGTGAAGCAGGAGGTGAAAGATCACTGTCTCTTTTCTCTGTGTCATTCTGCCTTTTAAATAAGTTCTAGTTTTAGGGAAAAGATTCCCTCTTTTTGTTTTTCCATAATAGCAGTCACCATGGTGGTATAAACAGCAGCAACTTTGGGCCTTCTCAGTATTCTGTTTTCGTAATCTACTGTGAATCCTTGAAGTTGATTCTTTTTTTTTTTTTCCTCTTTATCAAAGGTTGAGTTAATAAAAGGAAATTTACAAAGTGTTGGACTTACACTTCGTTTAGTCCAGTCAACTGATGGATATGCTGGACACGTCATAATTGAAACAGTGGCCCCAAACTCGCCTGCTGCAATTGCAGATCTTCAGCGAGGAGATCGACTTATTGCTATTGGAGGTAATTATATTAATATGCAGTGTATTTTACAAAGAAACTGGAGAGCAGTTGGAAGTTTTCCCTTACATATTTTTATAAGTGCCTGTTAGTTTTGTTTTGCTTAGAAAGTTACAAAAATAAAGTTTATTATAAATAAAAATCTTAAGGAAGCCTCGCATGCCATTTTAGTCCTAAAGCACAAGCCTTTAAATTCAACATTAGACCATTTTTCTTATTTCCCCTCCTTTCCTACCTTCTATTCCTACATTTTTCATCGAGTATAAAAGATATCTCAACAATAACTTTAAATTGGCACAACAATAAATTGGCACTATTGTCCTTATCACTTGTCAGATAACAAACAGAGAAGCAAGTAATTTTCCTGGTCCAAGAGGGTATATTTGATGTAGCCTGTTGCCCCACATTATCTGAATATCCAGCAATTGTTCATTCAAATTTCAGCCCAGATCATTGGTGGAGAGTGTCACCTGCATGTCTGTATCAATTAAATTGTTAACAGCAGCGAAAACTTCTGTGGCTAGGAAGTTTCTTTGCTTGGATATGTATGGCTGAGCAGCAGGACTTATACGCAGCAGTGGGGGGACTCTAAGCCTTGTCAGAAATTCAAAGACATGACCCACCAATTGTAGGCTTGTTAAGAGATTTATCAAATATGTGCTTGGTCTTAGTTTATCTTTTATATGCAGTGTGGCATGTTTTCTTTATTGATAAGACAATAAAGTAACAAATCAGTTATCCTTGTTACATGACCCTGGCATCAGCAGTGCTTCCCAAACTCTAATGTGTATGCCAGTCACCCAGATATAATGTTAAGATGCATACCAGATTCAATAGCAAAAGAAGAACTTACGAAAGGAAGAAAATAAATTAGAATAATTAATTAAAATAGTTCTGAGAGAGATGGAAGAATAATATCTAAAGTACAGATAAAAGCACCATCCAAAGGATGAATGAATGGCTGGGCCAAGAGATTACCTAAAAGGATTCACTTAGCACATAGGATCCTAACAGTTTAAAAGAAGAAAATAGTGGACTGTGGACAGAAAGTAATTGTAAGTCGAAGATCTGTGATGTAGAAAGTTTTCCCAGCTGTGACAGGTCAAAGCTCATCTTCCCCAAGCAGCTGCAGTGTGAGAGCACACCAGCCTGACTAAAGTAATTTATTCCTTATTGTTCTTCCCAGTCCTGGAAAAAGAAGTTTAATGAACAAGTCTAAAAAGAGTATGTTATTCATAGAGTAGTGTTTTACTGTCTATTTCAAGCATTAGTCTCATAATTTGAATCATTTGTCACATCACTTTGAGCCCTAGGATATTTGGGAATTTCCTTTGCTAAATCATAGCGACCCATCATCCTTACCTTATCAATCATAGAATCCTTTTCCAGTAGGTCTTCCTCTGCTTACCCTCTCAGTTCACACCAAGCAATCCATTGTTTGTTACTCCAGAGGGGATAGAAGCTAGCAGCTTGAACTCTCAGAAGGTCTGTGTTATCATCTGGTTCAGAACAGTCAACAATCCAGGATAACAGTGTGTCCAGCTTTGCAAATAACTGAGTCATGTAAAAACCAAATAAAATATTTTGGTGTTTCCCTGTTACTCCTCCATTAGTTCAGCAACTGTGAGGCAATGGAAGCTTATATTCAACAAATTTTGGCAATTTTTATTGCAATAATGTATATGATTTCCCTTAAAACAGGTGTGAAAATAACATCGACATTGCAAGTATTGAAGCTTATTAAGCAGGCTGGTGACCGAGTCCTGGTGTACTATGAAAGGCCTGTTGGTCAGAGTAACCCAGGGGCAGTGCTGCAAGATAGTTTCGGCCAACTAGAAGAAAACTTCTTGTCAGGCACATGCCAACCGAGTTATGAAGACGAGGCCACAGGGTTGGCAGTAGATGCTGAAAACAGAGACCTGGAATCTGAATTTGAAGATTTGGCGAGTGATGTCAGGACACAAAATGAGTCTAAAGATGAGGCACAAGCATTAAGTCATAGTCCCAAACGTACACCAACAACACTTTCTATAAAACCCCTGGGAGCTATATCACCAGTTTTAAACCGCAAATTAGTTACAGGAAGTCACCCAGTACCACCAAAAATCCCACCCAAAGAAGGAAATAAGCCCTCAACCCTAAAAACTTCTGAGGTAACAGATCCAGCACAAATGTCAAAGCCTGCCCAGGGATCCACTTCCAAACCACCTGTGCCACCACGACCCCAGCTGAAAGTTGCTTTGCCATCTGCTGATGCTCCTAATCAGGCAGAACCAGATGTGGTTGAAAAGCCAGAGAAGGTGCTGGCAGCTCCTCCTGCTACAGATAAATCCACTGAAAAGCAAGCAAAAACTGTGGACCACGGAGAAGATGTCACTGTACCCAAGCCATCGGTAGCAAAGCAAGAAGTGGCTAAAGATTTTATTTCAGAAACTTCCTGCCCTACTAAGGACAATACAGACGATCCTCAAACATGGGAATCTTCAGAAATTCTTTACCGTAATAAGCTAGGAAAATGGACAAGAACCAGAGCGTCCTGTGTGTTTGACATAGAAGCCTGCCACAAATACTTAAACATTGCACTGTGGTGTAGGGATCCTTTCAAGTTGGGAGGTCTCATCTGTTTGGGACACATTAGTTTAAAACTTGAAGAGGTGGCTTTAGGATGCCTAGCTACATCAAACATGGAATATCTTTCAAAGTTCAGACTGGAAGCCCCCTCCCCTAAGGCTGTCGTCACTAGAACTGCACTCCGCAATCTGAGTGTGCAAAAAGGATTCAATGACAAGTTTTGCTTTGGCGACATTACTGTTCACTTTAAGTATCTGAAAGAAGGAGAACCAGACCACCAGATTGTTCCTAACATAGAAAAAGAAAAAGAACTGCATTTGGTGGAAGAAGGTTCTGCCCTCCCTAAAGAAGAGCACCTTGCTGGGCAGCTGAGTTTTGCAGAAAATAAACACAGTTTTCAGGATACTCAATTCCAGAATCCAACTTGGTGTGATTACTGTAAGAAGAAAGTCTGGACTAAAGCTGCTTCCCAGTGCATGTTCTGTGCTTACGTTTGCCATAAAAAATGTCAAGAAAAGTGTCTGGCTGAGACACCTCTTTGTGGAGCGACTGACAGGCGAATAGACCGGACCCTGAAAAACCTCAGGCTTGATGGACAGGACCCTCTTGTAAGCCTGCCTCGTGCTGACGCAGAGGCCAGCAAGTCAGTCAACAGAACAACTGGTCTAACCAGGCACATCATCAACACTAGCTCACGTTTGTTAAATTTGCGTCAAGTCTCTAAAACCCGCCTTTCTGAACCAGGGACTGATCTTGCAGAACCTTCACCAAAACATACACCCAACACATCAGACAACGAAGGCAGTGACACAGAGGTCTGTGGTCCAAACAGTCCTTCTAAGCGGGGAAACAGTGCGGGAATTAAGTTGGTGAGAAAGGAAGGTGGGCTGGATGACAGTGTTTTCATTGCCGTCAAGGAAATTGGCCGGGATCTGTACAGGGGCTTGCCTACCGAGGAGAGGGTCCAGAAACTAGAGTTCATGTTGGACAAGCTGCAGAATGAAATTGATCAGGAGTTAGAACATAATAATTCCCTTGTTAGAGAAGAAAAAGATACAACTGATACAAGGAAAAAATCTCTTCTTTCTGCTGCTTTGGCTAAATCAGGTGAAAGACTCCAAGCTCTGACACTTCTTATGATCCACTACAGAGCAGGCATCGAAGATATCGAAACTTTGGAAAGCCTGTCCTTAGACCAGCACTCCAAAAAAGTAAGCAAGTTCACAGATGATGCAGAAGAAGATCTGAATAATGAAATAAGCCAACTAATAGACACACAGCCATTCAGCAGCATAGCAGATGACTTATTTAGCCCCTCTGAGTCTGTGTAACACACAGGCTGCTTCAGGTTTTCCGTGACAGTGGGGGAAAAATTGCATCTCAAGTACCACAGCTACAACTATGTTAAAATCCTCTAAGGACGCACTTTGGCCTGCTTCTCCACAGTTACTTGCTTGTGTAAGAACAAGAATGAAAAAGGTTGTTTTCTGGCAAAAACATGACCAGCTCACTAAATTGGTTGCTTCAGGTTGCATTTATAGCTATGCTTTTTTGGGTTTATACTGGGAATTCATTTTTACTAATTTATTTTTAACTTTTTCTAATTATGTAATTATGTAAGCTAACTTTTCATGTTTATGTATGTGTGATGTGTCAGTGTATTCTCCTTCCTCTTAGCTTTTGAGTTAGTTTGAAGAAGGATACTGTCCAGCGTCTCAATGTTTTCATTGCCATCATGATTATATAACAGCTTTGCTGCATGCCCAGATTGACAGCAGTCACTGAGGGAACAAGTTTTGAATATATATTTTGTTATAAAGTTTATCATCTCAATATACTTGAGATATTTTTGTTATTTTGGGGTTCTCAGGGGTGTTTTGTTTTTGCCAAATGTAACATGAAAGCAGATGCTGCAGCTTTAGTCTGTTATGCAGGTTTGATTTTTTAAATTACATATATTGCTTGCTTTCTATGCTTTTGTGAAAATTTTTTCCCAAAATTTTTGTGCAGCTGAAGATAAAACAGTGATTACTTTGAAGAGCTTGCACTGAAAAGTACTGTGTAATAGGGAATTACAATATGCAGTTGGTCAAGGATTTTGTGGGAGGATGACAAAAATTTACTGAAAAACAGTAACCAATAGGATTTTGAAATATCTTTCAAAATGTTGATGCTTTCCTTTTAACTGGAAGTTTTAAATATTCATGATGATTTTTTTCATCTTTAGTTCTCTCATAGGAAATAAAGCATGTGCAAGGATATTTAAGTTTCAGAGGACTGTTCTTAAAATTACTTTTTACTTTTGGCTGGTTTGGTTTTTAAAACCTGCAGGAATATGTTGTGAAAAAGAATCATGCAAAATTGCCTCATCTGACATAGGCATAAAGGAATGTGATCATTCTGAGTACTTGTATAGTTCAGACTCTTTGTTAAAGACAGATAAGTGAAAAATGGACAATATATACACACAGTCATTGGAACGAGTTCTTTGAAATGAGGATGTACTCTGACTCCCTCTTAGGGATTCCAGTAATGAATGAGTGAGGAAAATATGTAATTGACTCAGTTGATGTGTTTTTCCCTTTTGTAGGTAACTGCTATGTTAACCAAGATACAGTGAAACTAACATGAAATTAAATTAGATGGAACAGCTTTTATAATTGGCTGGAAAATTCATATAATGCTATTGAGGATTGTGGCTTGGGTTTTTAGTCCAGTACTCCAAGAGTTTACGTTCAGGCTCTTCCATTAGTGAACTGTTTAACTGTAGGTAAGTCCCAAAGGGCTCCATATTGCAGGTTCTTCCATCTCTAAGATGGGAATGACACTTTAACTACCTCACATGATTGTTGTGAGGGAAACAGTGTTACGAATGGTCCAAAACTGTACACATGAAAGGTCTTATTTGTATGAATGAGAACATTCTTGAGGGTTGAGTTACTCCACATTTAAAGTCAAGAGTTAATTGTCACACCTGTTGTCTGATTTAGTGAAATATTAGAACACTGAATATTTTCCTTGGCTAAGTTTATAGCAAACAGAGATCTCTGTGTGCCCCCTTTTCTGGTGTTTATTTAAGCATGCCTGCATTTTAAGAGAACATTACCATGGCAGACTTAATATACCAAATTCTCTCAACTCTAAAATGTTCCAATAACATGCTTGAAACAATTTGCCCAACATATACCCACATTTCATCTTGTAAACAACAACTTAATCATTGATAACATGGAAGGCAGAGTATCTGTAAGTGGGTGGTATTTGTGGATTAAATCATGGAAAAGTAATGATACCTAAACATGCTGCTGAAATTGATGCATTTGAAAGAGGTGTAGAAGTAACATAAAGCTTGGTTTCACATAACAGTCTTCTTTTTAAAGTATTTTAACTTTGTAGAACCACAGTTACGGAAAGCTCAGTAATGCTGCTAATGACATTGGTTACGTATACCTTTAATGTAGTGCAATAGCTCCATATCCTGGGAAAGGCAGTGGCGGCATCACCGTGGTGTTAGTGCAGGGTGGGGACACTCCAAAGAGCCCAGCGCATAGAAAGGTGTGTGGCTTCGGTGGAAACAACTGTATAATGTTACTGATGTAATCTGGCTGCCATGCTAGGTTTTCAATAGCTAAAAAAACTAATAGAGCCTATCACAGAAGACAAATCTTCATTTGACAACATCAAAGAAAAGCATTGTGTCACTGTGGACAGTTGCCTGGTACAGTTTGGCCAGGCAGAGTCTACTTTTGCTAAATAAACTGGTTATTTTGCAAATTGCCGATAAACATTAAAATTTAATTTTTAACTTGTAAAATTTCAGATTTACGGAATTGCCTGTTTAATTAGTCTGTTTAAAGTGTATTCATATATTGATATTTAGTTGAAAGACTGGGTTAGACAAACAGCAAAATTTGAGCATTATTTTGCAATCATAAAATGCTACATTTCAAACCTTACATTCTTCAGTATAGGAACTTGTTGAAATACTATGGGCTTTTTGTGTGTTCTGAGAAAACAACCCTAAAAATTCTGGATACTACTATCAAATTCTAAATCTGTATCTAACAATTTAAAATTATTTGGCTGTTACTAATATTGTAATAAAGAATAATATCTTGGAACGTTTGGAGATGGGTCTCAGGATGAGCTAGTTAAGATGCAGGTTTGGACACTGTATCCCATATGAGAGTACCCAGATTTGAATCCTCCCAGTTCCTGCTCCCTGCTAATGCATTCCTGACTCATCAGGTGGTGATAAGTACTTAGGTCCCTGCCACTAACACCAGGGACGTGGTTTGAGGACTTGACTCTGTTTCAGCCTGGCCTAACCCACCTGGTGCAAGTGAATGATAGTTTAGCTGGCTCTCTGCCCCTCAGCTTTTTAAAACCTTGGCACAACTTGTGTCTAAAGCAAAATGATTTTCAATTTTTTCACTTTTAGAGGACTTAATTTCTGTTGTTGTTTTTTAAGATTTTTTTTTGGAAAGTCAGATATACAAAGAGGAAGAGAGACAGAGAGGAAGATCTTCTGTCCGGATGGTTCACTCCCCAAGCGGCCACAACGGCTGTAGCTGAGCCAATCCAAAGCCAGGAGCCAGTAGCTTCTTCCAGGTCTCCCACGCGGGTGCGGGATCCCAAAGCTTTGGGCCGTCCTCCACTGTTTTCCCAGGCCACAGGCATTGGATGGGAAGCAGGGCCGCCGGGATTAGAACCGGCGCCCAGATGGGATCCCGGCGTGTTTAAGGCGAGGACTTTAACCACTACGCTGGACCCTAGAGGACTTAATTTCTGACTGACATGATAACTTTAACAGCAACAAGAAAACTGCCCTGATCTTTTCTGGGTGGCAGCTCCCTTTAGTGATCCGATTGGAGCTATGAGAAGCACAGGGGAACAGCCATTCAGATGTCCCCAGTGTCACAGACTTTAGGGAACATGTCAGGCATTTGTGGCCCTCATGTTAAGCATTGTCAGGGCAAATCACCTGCATATTATATTTTCACCAGTTTTTGTTTCACAGCAGTCAGGACAACCATAAAAATGTACAATGATAACTTGGTGCTTTTTTTCTACACTAATATGACTATTTCAACATAAGCAAGTTGTGGAAAGTTAGAAAGTATGTCTTCATATTAACTTGAAATGGCTTTTACCTGATATCCACAAGCATTAGAGAATAGTCTTTAATTCAATATCCACGTCAAAACAATAATTTATTCCCACGGCAATATTTGTTTTATAAAGGAATACAAACAGTCATGGTACAGGGTTGAGAATATTTATTAAATAAACTGCCTAAAACATAATTTGGACAGATACACTTAGCAGTCAATAAAGAAGGCCGAATATTAAAATTCTTGTACCTACGTTACCAGGTACAGACAACCACCAACACCAAAATATATATTTTTTTCAAACAAACGTTCAGAGAACCATGTTTGGTTCTGCTAAATACGTAATTCCCCCTCCCACTAAAAAGGCTTCACAGCCTGGCTAACCCAGAATTGTCATCTGAAAGTAAACTGGGGCCTTAAGGACACAAATGAAATAGGAAGAAATTATGTGGTAGTGGTGGCAAGGAAAGCCATTTGAAGTCTGTCCTCCCTTAGAAGCAGCAGTGTTCCTGCCTTTTATTTTACCCATATAACTCCATGTCAGCCTCTCCCGAAAGGACACATCTGTGGAAACTGCCCAGTACAGATAAGTAGTAACAAGTGTGTGTGCATGAAACCACCTGCACTTGGGAAGCAGGCTTCAGACCATCACAAGCTCCCCAGGAAAGGCTCATAAAGCAAGGGCAGTCTTAGCCACTTCATCCTAGACAGTAAGAAGCAGTTTGTTGAGGAGTCTTTGTTCTTAAGGTTTTTGTTCCTTGATGTCCAGGTTAACACAAGCACAACTTAGCTTAATTGACATTAGGTCAGTTTTTGTTTGTGGTTACAAAAGTGAAGAATTAAGCATCACTAGAGTTGTGTGGCACGTTATGTTCACTCTCCAATCATAGAAAACAATGCAAACTGATGATTCCTATTTACTGATACACGGAAAAGGCACATCAGTGTAATCATGCTTAGAAAACGAGTACACAGCACACAAGATGACACGGGGACACACATATTCAGATGTTTGCTTTTTCTGCCTGGGGAAGGGGATGTGTTATCACCCTACTTTTACCCTTATTCAGAACAATTTCATTCTTTTACCTTAATTTTTAAGAATTACTTTAACATTGGAGATGTAAAACACTTTTAGGAGTCTGGAAAGTAATAGTCTCAGACAACCCCAAATTAATCCCAAAGAAACACTTTAGATGATCTAGAAAGAAGTCAAAGATGTAGTTTGATTGCTCAGGTCACAGCAGCTTTTTAAGTTTCCTTTTCTAAAACTTGAACTTGGTGTTGATAAATTGTACTATGCTCAAGCAACCTTGACAATGTAAGATACACTTAGTTTTCTCTCATAAGAGTACACTGTAAAAGGAAGGCTTCTTGTTCCTGACTGAATAGTTGGGTGCTTCTGTTTCCAGAACATTACTGGTTTTTTCCCTTGTACCTTTACAGTTTGCCGCCAACCACATGACAGGTAAACACAGTTGACAGCCATCTCAATCCGGGTAGGGTATCAAAGAAAACCTGTGCCAGGTGAGATCTGTGGGTGAGCCTAAAAGGTAACTGACTCAAATCCTTGTCCTTTGCACTTAAGATAACTAGCTTCTAACCGTGGGTATAGTAATAAGTCAAGTTCGTACCACTTGTTCAGTGTCACCACATAACGTACGCTGTCTGGATTCTATTTGGCAGACTTCTAGTGTCTCGTCGGAAGAGTCTCAGTATGTGCTTTAAACATTCATTACCAATATTCAGAAAAAAAAAATATGTTTTTCTTTTGCCCAAGTGTTTGTGAATGTAAGTTAAAAAATACTTGATTTGGATTCAAACATTTATAGATTTACATATTTCGTGAAAATATATTGTATAATATTTAATAAAACCAAATACTCAAAATAAAGTTTCAACACTATTTATACAAATCCCTAGAAAAGCTTTTTCTTTATAAGGCTATTGGCAATCAATCATAACCATGGAAAAGAAATAATGACCTTTGGTTGTTTTTCACCAGGGAGGCATGGTAAGACTAAGACAGTTCTGGATGAGTCGTGTCACTGGAGAAGCTTTCCTACAATTAAATACTCTGATGATGATGAGGGCTTCAGTCGCTTTCAGATTCTTCTTCACCTAGTGGATATGACTGTATGTTATTCTGAGTGTACATTTTTGTTTTAATGGGGCAGTTATGATCCATGAGAATAGCCTACAAGAGAGCGAAGGAAAAGAATATTAATTTTATGCTTTTTTTCGAAAGATGGTTTTTACCTGTTCATAGAGATTACTATTTGAAAGTTCTGTATTATTATTTGCTATTAACTAGTCATTTGGAGGAATCAGCAGGTGCAATGCCTGGAAGACCTGGAGTTCAGGGCAGTTCCAGGCAACAGGAGATTGCAGACGTGGTCTCTGTGCAACTTAGATCATGCCTGTTGGGAACCGTAAGTCAGTGCTCAGAACCAACTGGGAAGCTTGGCTGAACAGGTTGGGTTTAAGAAGCATTCATTGTAGACTTCTGGAGTTGGAATAAGGATTCTAGAAGTAACCACTGCCAGCTTGTTTGCATCATTCTGGATGTGCCCTTGGTGGGACAACAGGCACCCTCAGGTTAGAAAGATAGCTATGAGTGAACCAAAGTCTCAGTTCTCTTAGCCAGCTATATACAGAGACTACTGTGGAAACAGTTTAAGGCCATGTCACCATGGCTCCTGACACTTGTGTCTAAGCATTCGAAAGCTTTCATCTTCTTGCAAATGTATGATTTAAATTTTTTTTTCTAATGGTAATTTTCTAATTTTTTTTACTTCCTCCTGATAGTTAACATTTAAAAGCACTGTGTGACTAGGGACTAGAATGTTAAACTTACACATCAAGAGTCCTTATTCCTCCTGAACATGTGCAGAACCAAGCCTGTACTCTAAGGCAGCTGATGCCATGCGTGCGAGCACCATGCTGAGCATTCTAGAAGCAAAACTGCAGCTTTATACTAACCCCATGGTGCAGGCTCAAAACATGGGTACAGAGTAGGTTCCATGACCCCCTGCAGATGCTCAAGTCCCTTATGTAAAATGGAGTAGTTGGTGTAGAATCTACACATCTCTGGATTGTGCCTAGTATTAACTGTATAAGCTATGTAAGTAGTTGTCACACTGTTAATGTGTGAGACAACTTATGTAAGTCAGATGCATGAGGAGTAATAGCAAAAATATATACATGTTCCACAGAGGACACTGGTTTTGATTTTGTTTTTTGTTTTTTGTTTTTTTCCTTCTGAATGCTTTCTATTTGTGGTTGGTTGAACTGATACATGCAGAAGTTGTGGTATGGATGGGTGGCTGTTCAGCAAACAGAAGCCATGCAGCCTCATAGCAGAGTCCACTTGTAAATCCACAGGAGTTAGACTGCTGAGGATGTCACCTGTAGCTCAGGCGAAGTCTCTTCATCAAATAAGTCTGCTAGAGTTTTCCTGCTATGGTGTGAACTATTCCCCCCAAAACCCTTTCATGCAGTTTTCAAATCTAAGCACTAAAATGTGTCACATGTTGGCCTGTATTGGGGTCTATTAGCTGTTACTCTCCACTGTTGTCCTGCAGATTTATCTTTTTCCAAGAAATTCTCAAATGACCCACCTGTGTGACATGAGGATAAGGACTTCCATGATCCCCTAAGCCAGCTGAAACTGTCAGCTTCAAACTTAACTGTCTTCTAAAATTGGATGAGACTAGACATTGAATATCTGGACCCGTCTTACATTACATGGAGCTTTATCCCATGACAGTTAAATGTCTCCTCTCCACAGATGAGTGATTCTCAAGGAAATACATGCCCAAGGTTCAATTTAGAGATGGGAATGACAGAAGAGGTTAAAAATGCAATTTCAGGTCCCTACCCTCACACATGGTGTTGAGACACATCTGAAGTAGGAGTTGAGGTGAACCTTGGAACACAGAAAGGATCTAGACAGCAAGGAAAATGGTACAAGCAAAGCACATGTCTTCGCCTAAACAGGACACTAAGCCAGCCTGGCCACCGCAGAGACCTGGTATGAGACAGATAGCTGCAGACAAACCAAAGACTGAAGGAATGCCAGCCCTGACTTTGATTCTTGCTTGGCCCATACTCTGCCTTGCAGATGTCTTCCACTGTTTGGTTCACTCCCCATCAGACAACGTAGATACATGCCAACGTGTAAGGGACTCTGAGGCCCAGGACTGTGCACATACTATGAACTCAATAAGACTGCATCGCAAGGCGGTCATTGGGTGCAGCAGATAACTCTCTTCTTCAGAGTCCTACTTCTGCTGTCTGAGTCTGATTGCATTCCTGGCCACTCTGCTTCTGATGTAGCTTCCTGCTGATGTGCACCCTGAGAGGCAGCACGCGATGCTCAAATGCTTGGGTTCCATTCTGCATGGGACTCCTGGCTTTAGCCTTGGGCTAGCCATGGTTGTTGTGGCCACCTGGGGAATGAATTCACTCTTTCCCTTTAAAATAAAATTTTTCTGAAAAAATACTTTTGAAACACTACACTGCAAGGGAAAAAGTTCAGTCAGACTGATTATTTGGCATCATGCAGACTGGCATGAGATTTTATCTATTCAGCTGAACAGTATTTGTCAGCAGCTTAAAAACAAAACAGGTTCTAGACTTCTGATCCTCACAGGAAATACATATGGCATACTTTTCATGTCACGTGATTAAGCAGGATAGCGTGTAGTATTTCAGACATGGCATGAACTTGAGTGAGTCAAGTGCATGAGGAACAAGGGCAAAATGGCACGTCACACAAGCAGATAAATTTAAAGCAACACTCCACACACTGCTATGAGAAGAGAAAACGCAAAAGAAGAGAATTCATGTTGAATTCGAAGCAAAGCCCAGCTACTGAGAGCTGAGTTGGGGCCCCTGCCAAATGCTAGCTCACATCTCACTGAGCAGAGTCAGGGTCTCCAAGTGGTAAGAACATAATTGGACCAAGTGAAGTCTGAAAGGAAAACAGTAAGAATACTCAAAAAGTAAGAACCCCATATTTGAAACTTAGAAATGTACCAGAGGTTCATACTGGAAAAAAAATGTATTCTCTTGCACATAATTAGAGAAAACTGGTTTTGTGTCTACAGATATGTCCTGCAAAGGAATAGATTCCTGTAAGTGGATCATAATATTCAGAGCACCCTGGCTCTCCCTAGCCTCTGACCGGTCATCCTGACCCAACCCATGGTATCCCCAAAAACAGAATTGTTGGCAAGGTCTTTATAATGACCACCAGAGCCATCCAGTTAAGCAAGCTGCAGTCTTCAAACCACCTGTTCTCTTCCCTGAACAATAATTAGAAACAATCAAAACTTAATTCTTCTACCTGGAGAATAAACCCTCATCAAGCACAGCTATTCTCAGCCGGAGATGAGAAGAACTAAGAACACCTATGTGACCAAAACTGGCACATAGCTCTCAAATGGCAGTACTGGCATTTCTTACAGACAACTTGAGCAGTGATTTCCACACCTATATTGACAACAGTGAAGAAAAACAAATCAAGTAAACCAAACAGTATTTGTGCTCATAAGCTAATTTATAACTCTGTGGCTTGACAACTTAGGTCCAAACTCCTTATTATCAAGATGCTGTGTAATGAGATACTTATTTGCCAAGGGCTGAATGCCTGCCTTGTGACTCTCAAATCCACCGGAACTTGGTAACTGGTGTCCCTGAATGCCAGTGTTCATCTCTGCTGGATTTTCTCAAGTGCACAACGATCAATTTTTTCTCCTCCGTGGCATACTGCTGTGCTGTCCGCATATCCCCTGATCATTAGGAGTTATCGGCCTCCACCTGCTTCCTTCCTGCTTACACAATGAGCAGGCTGTAGCTCTGTCCTCCACCCTCAAATGTTAGCATTCTGCCAATCAAATGGCATCCAACATATTTCCATTTATGGGCACCAATTATGAACAGGAAGATGCATATTTTCTTAAGTTTTTAATGATGTGCTAGCCATTCTAATGATTGTGACATTTTATAATGAAACTGGGTTTTCTGGAAACCTGTAATTATTATTTTCCCTCTTCCACTTCCTTTGGGAATTTGTTTAGGTGAGCTTTAAAGCACTGGTCTAAACAGGGAAAGAAGAGGCACCGAGGCCTCCTCTTGCCATTCCTTTTGCTAAACAAAGTAGTAGACTTCACTCACTTCCCTCATTGCCTCAGATAAGCCATCATGCAACTTCCACTAAACACATACACCACAGCCACTAACTGCTGCCTGACAAGATGAGCCAGCTCAGCTATCCTAGAGTCTGTATAGCAAAAGGAAAATTCCTGCATGTTGTAGAGAAGAAAGGGAGAAAAATCTGGTTCCTTTGGCCAGAGTCAGATAGGAGAAAGAAGAGTGAAAACACATTTCTTGAGCCAGTTCCCAGCACTCTGTTGGGATTCTTACCTTTAACCCTCATGACAACCCATGAGGTAGTTGCTACCATTTCCTCAGCCACACAATGCAAAAGAAAACAGGGTCTTACCAACCCTGCCTGGCGGGGCTGACTCAGCTTCCTGGCCCATACTGGTCCTTTGCTACCTCCCAGGAACCTTCAACAGACTCCTGGGTGACAGCAGCAACTGTGAGCAATTTTAAAAGGTTGAAATTAACCTTCATGCAGCCTTAATCAAATCGATACAACAGCAACAGAACAAATGTTTTCCTGTGTTTTACTGAGAACTTTCAGACCCTATCTGGACAAGCTTCTGTGCAAGCATCAGCCAAAGATGGATTGGGAATTTATACACCTAGACTGGAGAGAGTTAAACTCCTAAGAAAATCTCTCCCTGAGGAAACCCCATGGTCGCACAGAGCCAGGGATGATCAAAGCCAAAGAGGATGTAGCCAACCAGGTATTTCCCAAGCTCCTTCCACTCTTTCTGGGAGTCAGATGGGTCCAGAATAGCTCAAAATTATGTGAAGTCCTCTATGATAAAGGGTACAAGGCCAGTACCCACTGCTTGATATTTTTAAATATTCTAAATGATGAATGTTAAAAATAGTTGGAGAGTCATGGGAGGGCAGTCCAGAAAATTTCCAAGCACTGTAATATGCTCATCCCAAATGAATCTCACATCCATTCATAAACACAGGAAGTATCCCCCTCATTTGTTTTGTTCATCCTAAGTGCAAGGCATTCCTTCAGCTGGCAAGGATCTGGTAACATCTGATATTAAAACATCACAGCGTCATTGCCAGGTATGAATGATGTTCAGAAACACTTGAGTTTTTCCTTGCTGGGTAAACACCTTAGCTTAAAATGACTTGGAAAATTCACAGGTAGAGTCAAAACAGCTCAAGTTGTTCAAAAGAGGGACACGATCTCTTGCCTCTGACAAAGATTCTATTCATGAGGTTGTGAGGTACACAGCTGTACATGCTCATGTTTGTACCCCAACTGTATATACAAGAATAAAAAACCTATGCCCAGTCCCAGAATCCTATATACAGTACACACCAAGACATCATCTTCCACCAAAAGATGTAAGGGTTAGGAGAGAAGCAGACAGTAGCACAAATGGCTGATCTTGGGATTGAATACAGAAGGCAGAAAATTACATTCAAGATTTACAAGAACCCTAGAAAATCAAATTGAACTATGACAGGTTTATATCTGGTTGACAAAAGAACTATATAAATGCTAATTATATACAAGCATAATTTGATTCTTCAAGTTTAAGTGAAAGCAGTTAAATAAAGCATGTGTTAGAAACTAAACAAATGCATTTGGCAAGAAATATTTCAGTCAAACAGAGGAAATTACTCAGAGTACCCAGAAGACTATACCAAAACACACACATACACGCACACCATTGTATCCTACATTTTTTCTTACCATTTTTTCCTCCTTGGCAGGTGGACTCCGAAGAAAGAAGCAGAGAGGAGCAAAAAGAATATCAATGATCCCAATGATTGTCATGAGCCATGGAAAGCCAATTGCCTTGGCAATAGCACCACCGGCAGAGGGACCTTTCAGGGAACAGAAAATTAGACAAAGCTGCCTCAAATGTCTGGGAGACAGATGCAGATTTCAACCATTTTCATAAGAATATTCTGTCCTCTGTTCAGATGGTTATTCAGAAAAGCCAGTGCTCTTACCTATTGCATATCCCATACAAAAAGCCACATCGGCAATAGCATATACACTCCCGTAAACTGACACATGCCGCAGGTCCACGAGGTAGCCCATGATGGGCATCATTGACGAATCCACCATCCCTGTGGACAAGGAGGGAACAGGGTGTAGAATCTGAACAGCCACCCACCAGCTCTTCCCCTGTGCCATGTTCCCTGCGGGTCTCATGGCCAAGCCTGGTAGCATACTGTCACCCAGCACGGTTGGTAATTGCTGAAGCTGGCCATGAAACCCAGGGCCTTCTTCAAGTCACCTGTAGGCCACCAATTGCTCTTAGCCATGCCTAACTTTGTCCTCCTCCAAACCAGACATCTCACCCAGCCAGGGCCTCCACCCCTGGGCCTCACCAATGGGGAAATGCACAGGTGGATCAGAGGGTACCAGATCTCAGTGGAGTCCAGCCCCACGTGGAGAACAAACTCCGAGGCTGGTTCATTCAACTTAACTAAAAAGAATGATGACCCTAAGCAGAGATTGAATCACTCAAGTCTCTTGGATGGTCTGGGGCATGCAGCAGAAAGAAAGTGCATGCATTCAGTTTGGGTTTCAATCATTGACTGAGTGACAGTGGTCATGCCTAGCTCTGTAAACATTACCTTCCCCATCATAAAATGGGATTTAGTGTCTGGCTATGACGCGCTGGGTTTCACGAGCTCATTCATTGGGGAACTCAAATGTTAGCACTCAGCTGTATGGCGGCAGTGGCTAACAGGTGAGGGAGATTCCTCTCATTCAAATAATATTGGTTCATTGCTTCATATGTGCAAGGTGCTGAAGAAAGGGAGGGATGCTGTGTGAGAAGATATAAAGGCACTTCAAAAAGTTCAAGGAAAGAGCACATCACACAAAAAATGATCCATCATTGGTGGCATAGCTTGCTAATCTTCCGCCTGTGGTATTGACATCCCATATGGGCATCAGTTAATGTCTTGGCTGCTCCACTTCTGATCTAGCTTCCTGCTAATGGCCTGGGAAGGCAGAGGAGTATGGCCTAAGCCCTTGGGTCCCTCCACCCATGTGGGAGACCCAAAGGAAGCTCCTGCTCTCAAGCCAGCCCAGTTCTGTTCACAGCACTCATTTGGAGAGTGAACCAGCAGTTGGACGAGCTCTCTCTTTGTCACTCCCTCTTTCTCTCTGTGAATTTCAAGTAACAAATCTTTTAAGATTTACTTATTTTTATTGGAAAGGCAGATATACAGAGAAGAGGAGAGACAGGAAGATATTCCATCCAATGGTTCACTCCCCAAGTGGCCACAATGGCTGGAGCTGCTTTCCCAGGCCACAAGCAGGGAGCTGCATGGGAAGCAGGGTCGCCAGGATTAGAACCAGCGACCAGATGTGATCCTGGCATGTTCAAGGCAAGGACTTTAAGTGCTACGCTCTCGTGCTGGGCCCAAGCAACAAATCTTTAAACACACACACAGACTTCAAAATTAACTTTTCACTCCACTTTTCCACACTTTTAAAGTATCTTCACATATACTAAGTGAACCCAACCTCACCTGAGAGTCAGAAAAGGGCCAGGTCAGTCTTCCTGTTGTACCACTCAAAGAATAAACTTGGGCTTAATGTGTGATAAAGTTTGTCAGGACCAGTGAATATAAATGAGAAAAATGCACTCTTCATCTCCTACATTAATAAGATTTTTCCTAACATGTTCATTACTGCCCCTAAAAATAGGAAGGCTTACCTGCTTTGCCTTGAAAATCCCTACAGCTCACATGGTCATTCTCAGGATACCCTGTTCCAACCAGGAAGGTCTGTTCACAGACCTGGATAAGAGCTTCCTTCCACTGCCCACACACAGCAATGGACAGCTAAGTTTGTTTCTGTGAGCATGAGGCCTTTTGAATGCTGGTTTTCAGAAAATAACTGATTAGGGCATGGAGGCAGAAATCTTTGCATGGGTAATCTACAAGTTGTAATTGAGCTAACCTGCCCATAGCTGCTTTGACTTCTGAGAAATTGAAATTAAGTAACTACAGTTGATGAAAGAGAGATTTCTTTCCTGGTGCGAGACTAGCTTTAAATTTAGACACAAAACCACTGTGACTTACCAATGGCAAAACCGACTCCAAAGTTGGGAGCAATGAGTCCATAAATGTTTTTTGCAAAAGGAATCTGTAAGTGGAAATTAGTGTTACTGTCAAATAACATTACTCAACTCAAAAATTATCTTGGAAAAAAAAATCTAAAAATGTTTTCCTGGGTCTAGTGTGCCTGTTCCTTTCTGAGGTAAGTGGGAAGAAAAGAAGAGTCAGGAGGGAACATCAAAGCTTGATGATTGTGACCATCCGGAACCCTAGTCAGCTGCCCCAGTGCAGGCCAGCATGGTCCACGCTCAGACTCTGACAAGCAGAGAAGGTCCCAGCGTGGACATCCACCATCGGTAGAAAATGTTTTATTCCAGAAAACCTTGCTGCTGCAGGCGCTCTGCCCGAAACAGTGTGAGACATTGTAAATGTTTAAGATGATTGAGGAGGCAGGGTGACAGGTGGTGATGAGAGCATGCTAAAAACATTCTAAACAATCTTTGACATAACAAAAATACATCACTTGCAGAGTTCTTATCCAAAATGTTTGAGATGATAAGAAATTAAGATAAAATGAAAAATGTGATAAAACCAAATAACAAGCAGCTTTAAAATGTGGCTTAGTGATTGTAGCCCCAAACAAGAAAGTCCCCATCGCAAACTTGTCAAGTGTCATCTTTTACTCACACATAAAATGCTGACTCCAACAATGATCATTCCTACAAGAGCACAAAGCCACCTGTCGAAAGAAGAGGCGGGGCATTAAGACACAAGCACTCAGAATACTTTTCAATAAAAAGTATTCAAAATTTCCAATGAAAATAAAAATGATGGCTTCTAACAGTTACAGCAGAAATCCTGAGATACATTTTAAGAACTATATTAGAATGAGCAGTTTTCATTTCATCTTACCTTCCCATTTTGTGTGCAAGTATCCCAAAAATATTGGTTCCAATGAGATAAGAGATACTGGCGGGCAAGAAAGCAATGCCTGTAAATTTATGAAAAGGACACTTTATCAGTGCTGACATCAGGCACATGTGAGAAAACCTAATAATCACAGACACCACTCTGCCGATTAGAGCAGATGACACGGTGCCTGGGGCCTGCACCCAGGCAGCTCATATCCGGTGGCTGACGGCTCCTGTCTGGACCCTGTCGGGCTTATCTGTCTCGCAAAGCATCTGAGACTCTCCAGAAATGAAAATCACTTCTCTATCAATGCTCCATCTCACCCTGTTGGCTGGTGTACGTGGAGACCAACACGAACAGCCCCTGACTGTGGGAGCTGGGCAATTCTACGTCCCTAAGCCAGGTAGCCTCTTCCTTCCCTGTGTAATTTCATGTGACAGAGGTAAGGCAGTCATAAAAAGAATAGGGGAAAACTGGGTGAGCCAAAAAGGGTAGAAATTATCCCAAACACTTTCATTAAATCACCAGTGATTTCCCTATGAGTTCATACACATTTATAAAATATACATAGGTCTCAAAAAAAAAAAAAACCCACAGGCTTGTACTATACCTTCTGCTCTATATTCTAATTCCTTCTCACTAACCTTATAAACATATTTTTAGCCCAAAACTGTCAATTATGTGGTCACCCTCTGTGATCAAGCTATATGTGTCTGACATTTTCATGCCAAACATGCCCTCTGCATTGAAAAGGTTTGGGTGCCAGAGCTCTACCCACGCTGCTCCCAGCAATCTGCATCCTTGCATTAGAACAATATATTATAGACAGCTCTCCAAACTTCTTTCAGAAACTGGACATACCACATTTGATCCCAAGCCTTGTTCCCACAAACGGTACAAGTTGCAGTGTTCTCCATTGTATGATTGCAGACATTACATATGCATGGTAAATGCATACAACTGTAGCTGGCCCAAGGGCCTTTCTGGTCCTGGGAGATCACCATCACAAAAGGGACAAGTGTGACCTTGTCTCCTTAGTGTCAGAATACTAAAGCAAACACACAGGAGGCTGGACCTCCTAATAGTTGGAATTTTCCTGAGTTAAATCCCAAATCAAATCATTTTAAACTATGAGATGCTGGAAAAAGGCTCTTACATCCCAGAAAGTCATTTCTATCATGCCTATCATATGCAGTGGCCAATTAATTGTTCAGCGCCATCTGACTCAGCCAGCACGTACTGATAGTCACGTGTCCAGCACAGCACTGGCCTGTAGCACAGACCTAGACAACATGGCTCTTGTCCTGTCATAAGTGTCTCTAAGGAAAAAATCAGATGAACTTTGAACTGTGACTAATACAACAAAATGACGGATGCCTTGCTATGGGAGCTCAGATCCTACAGCTGGTGATGCTGCCTCAAGAAGATGCTACTAAAAGCTGGCTTCAAAAGCCACATGGTACAACTTCCCACACTAAACATGGAGAGTTCAGATATTAAGCATATGTGATGAGCTCTGTCTCATGAAGTGTCTCCAAAGCCCAGAAGGCACAAGTGAATAAAGCAACAAATTGTAAGAAAATTAACAGTGTGGGCTAAAGCACCCAAACCCCATCTGCCACTGCCAGCCAGTCATTGCCCTGGGGGAACTGCAGGCTAGGGCTGGAAGATCTGTGCTTTCTCGATAAGCTGGAATTCTAGATTCCTAATAGGAAATCTCCTGACTTGGAAATGCTGGTAATGAAGTTTCATAAAACAGAAAGCTTTTGCAGTCCCACAAAATTGTAGCCCACCAGAACCTAATTCAGGGTCAAACTTAATCTACAAGCTGCCCATCTTGAACTCTGGTCAAGGGAAGCGGTTCCCAGAGAACCCGACCTGGGTTCCACACCTACTGCTGGATTCCCATTCCAGGAGTGGAGCCTGGACTGCATCTCCAAACCAAGGCTTCAGGCAGGGATCAGACAAGCCCCAGAGGAAGCCACAGGACAGCTGCCCCTTTGAACCTGCATGAGGCTGAGTGCCCCACACGACCCAAAAGCAGGGTGCATCTTACTTTCCACAAACAGGCAAAACTCTTGGGCAACAAAATTCATCTCATGAACATCAAGAGAAGCACTGTACTAGAAGGCTGGAAGCATGAGGTTGCTAGCTGGAGGCTGAGCAGGGCACTCTGCCATCTCAGAGCTCAAGAAATACCCACTGCTCCCTCGGAACATACTTCATAGGCATAGGGCAGCTTTGGGGGCCCACTGCAATGGCTCAATTGGCTAATTCTCTCCCTGTAAATGCCAGGATTGTATATAGGTACCAGTTCATTATCCAGCTGCTCCACTTCCCATCTATCTCCCTGCTTATGCCCTAGGAAAACAGCAGACGACGACTCAAAGCCTTGGGACTCTGCACCCATATGGGAGACCTGGAAGAAGTCCTGGCTGTGGTGGCCATTTGGGGAGTGAACCAGCAGATGGAAGATCTGTTTCTCTTCCTCTAAATAAAATCTGCCTCTCCACAAGGCAGCTTTGAACAAACACCTCACAGTGAGATCCTTATCAAACGGCCCTTCCGTTCTGGTCCCCAGACCCTGCTGCTGCACACCGACATCGTCCCCAGACCCGCACACACCAGCCCTCTACCTGGTAGCCGCTCCTTCCCTCCCCAGAGCAATGTGGCCTCCCTGCTCTCTGCTCACACTAGAAAGTTTGCCAGTGACCATGCTGCACTTTGTAACCTGACTTCAACCACAGCCTCCGTCAGCACCCAAGGGAAAACTTTGCACCATCAGGCAAACCAAGGGCAGCTGACATAAGAGCTCATCCACAGCAATGACAGTCCAGGCGAGTCCTTGTTACTTCCCAGTGAAGGTGGCCCTGAGTGTCCCCAAGGTCTCAGCTGGGAACACGGATGGGTTCGCACTACCCTACCCCACAGGGGGCTTAGAAGACTTGATATTGTCATACCCTGCAGCCACAGGATGTTAGTATACCTCTTGCGTGTTGGTATACAGCTTGGGTGCACAGGACAAGCCTGAGGTTCAAGCTGGCAGGAGCAGAGCAGTTCCAATGTCCCTCCCTCTACCTCTCACTGCACAACCACATCTCAATACAGAAAATTGGATTCAAAGAATCAGAACAAAGAGAGTCTGGGTCCGTGCTTGCCCAGAGCCTGTTAAGCTTGATTTTGAGATCCACAAACCTCCCCCTCAACTCTGGGTCTGCCCCTAAGCCTCAAGCTGATAAAGGTCACTGGACCTAGAACTTGAGGTTAAGAGAGAACACCTTGGGCCCAGCATGATGGCTCAATGCTAAATCCTCAACTTGCATGTGCCAGGATCCAATATGGGCGCTGGTTTGAATCCCACCTGACCCACTTCTCATCCATCCACCTCCCTGCTTATGGCATGGAAAAGCAGTAGAGGATGGCCCAAAGTCTGAGTACCATGCACCCTGCATGGGAGACCCAGAAAAAGCTCATGGCTCCTACCTTTGGATTGGCTCAACTCCAGCTACGGTGGCCATTTGGGGAGTGAACCAAAAGGAGAAAGATCTTCTCTCTGTCTCTCCTTCTCTCTGTAAAATCTGACCTGCATTTCAATAAAAATAAATAAATCTTTAAAAGAGTAAAGAGAGAACGCCTTGAAAAGAGGCTGTCTCCACTTAACCAGACCCAGAACTTCCTGGCTTGGACAAGCTGGAGTGTGCGCTGCCATCTATGCCTCCCCTAAACCTCACACTGCACAACAGTGGTCTCATGTTGTCTGTGAAGCAAGCAGTTTCACTTCAACCTCTCACATGAGTTTCTCCAGGGAGGACGAGGGGAGCAGAATGGCAGGTGGCATCAAGCTAGAGCAAGTGCACACAGGGCTGCTGCAAGGTGTGGGGTGCTGACTCCTCCCCCCAGACTCAGGCCCTGGAGGCTCCAAGTTACAGAAACTCATGCAAGCAAGTGTGTTCCTCTCACTAGAGATGACACAAGAAACAGATGCAAAAATGGGATTCTCTTGTTGAAAGGCAAGTAAGTTTGGGAAGCAAATGGAAGGAAGTGCCTGGGGGAACACGCAGACACCAGGTTAGTCAGTCCAATCCCAAACATCTCATTTGGCAACAAACCCACCAGACCTCTCCTGATGACAGTGTAAGCAGCCTGTGCTCAGCTATCTCACCGGATGGCCCTGGCCTTCTGACTGACCTTAAAGACTTTATAGAAAGAGCCTCGGGCTTAGTCTGGCGAGGCCAAGAGCACGGCAGCTAAGTGCCCTCTGCGGCTAGGACACGTTCAATTAGGATCATAAGTCAGTTAGGCAGACAGCGGAAACAATGAGCAGCAGCCTCCGTGTCCAAGAGCACTTGCAAAGCAAAGGCGGGGCATTAATTGCCCAGCCATGTGTACCCCCCACTTCTCCCAGAAGGAGGGCACCTCTCCTGAGCTCCTGAGGCCTGGGTCTCTGCCATGAAGGGGAATGGGAGGGGGCAAAGCTGGAAAGCATCAATAGTGTACATTAGCAACAGCCCCTTGCCAAATTCCTGGCTGCTCCCCCAGTACTGGAAAGATGTCCGCCTCCAGTCAAGCTCTCCAGCTCCAAGCTCTGGGTTCCTGTCACCAATGTTGGCAGAATAGACCTGGATAGCATTTCCAGCTCCTGCCTACAATTCTAGCCAGCATAGGCATTTGGAGAATGAACCAGCAGACACTCATGCTCTCAGCCAACTCTCTCTCTCTCTCTCTTTCTCTCTCCCTATTGCTCTCAACATAAATAATAAGTCATAATAATCTTCACAATAAAAGAAATATACATAGCCAACACACATATGAAAACATGTTCAGTTTCACTCTAAAAGAATACACTTAAATGAAACCTCTTTTCTCATTCATCCAGTTGAGAAAGACTAAAACACTGATCATACCTGTGACACTACAGTTAACTACCAAACAGGAAAACTCCCATTTGGCTTTTAGCAATGTGTCCTATAGATAACGAATGCATGCCAGGGGCAATCTCTGCAGTGGGGGAGGTGGGGTTCCAATGACAAAAAACTGGAGTTAATCCAAATGCCCAGCAAGAGGAATGAAAGTTTGGCTATAACCATCAAAGGAAGCTAATGTGCAACTATGAAGATGGAGGATGGGCCTGCACTTAGGGGAGATTCTATCTCCAGGTTTTCCTCCACTGCCATTCTGCACACCTCTGTTTGGAACAATATTTGCACAATTATGATAGCATTGCTGAATATCAAAGGAATGGTCCTCTGCTGTGGTACAGTGGGTAAAAGCTGTCACCTGCCATGCCCACATCCCTATGGGTGCCAATTCAAGTCCCAGGTGTCCCAGTTCTAATACAGCTCTCTGCCAATGTGCTGGGAAGGCAGGGGAGGATGACTTCCTGGGTCCTTGCACCCACATGGAAGACTCGAAGAGGCTCTTGTTTCCCAGCTTCGGACTGGCCCCACTCTGGCTGTATTGACTATTTGGGGAGGGAATCAGCAGGTGGAAGATCCTGCCCTATCTCTCATTCTCTCTTTCTCTAATTCTTTCAGGTAAAATAAATCTTCTAAAAAAAAATCTTCCTACAAAAGTGATAAAACAATGCTTTTTTTTAAACAAGAATTTAAGTAACTTACACCACTCTGTGTATATAGAAAGGGGCTCTTTAAGATACAACAGCACTGATTTAAAAACTGAATAGTTTGAAAAATGAAGGTGAGTAAATGAAGGTGGAAAAGGGAAAGACAAAAGAAGGGTCCAATATAGAACCAACTGGAAAAGTAAAACGGGTTGGGGGAGCTGGTTAAATAGTACGAATGTTTTCTCAGGATTAAAGGAGGTGCTGTGGGTAGGCAGATAGCTTTAGAACTAGAAGTCACAAGCCCCCATGCAATTCTATCCTTCTATCTGTCAATCAAAACACCACCTCTCCAAGACGCATCCGGGACTAAGTGGGGGAGAAGGGAATGCCATGAAATATGGCAACTTGTACAGGTGCCACATAACTCCCACGTGGCTTCACGCCTGGGAAGGCACTGCCCAAACCTCACAGAAGAGGCCAACAACTGGGAGGGGCTCTCTCATCACAGCTGCAGATCATGGCTGGAGGTCTACCAGGTACACTATCTCCCTCCCCCACTCAGGCCATGCATTGCTCTGTGTGGGGTCACCCAGCCTCATGCAGGCATGGCGTTCATGTCCTCACCTCCTGAATAAAATCTGCAGTCACTCTATGCACCTCCTATGTGTCTGCACTTTGCATGCTTGCCTGAGGATAAGATACGAGCCTGGAATGAGATGAACACATTCCATGCCGACATCAGAGGTGGTTCCCCCAAGCGAAAGGGCTACTTAAACAAGGACTCAGCACTGCAGAGGCAGAGACACCACTCTGCACATCTCCATCATGGACAGTCAACCCAGAAGGAAGAGCAAGCATATAGGCTGCACTGTTCTCCCCAAGAGCAGCCCTGGATGCTAGAAAACAATAGAATTCTGGCCTTAAACCTCCAATACAAAGCAATTCCAAATTGGAATTCCACATCAACCAAGGGCAGAAGGAGGGTAGAGGGTAGTGGCTGCATGGGGACTGGATCCCTCCTGGCTTCACTTGCTGCACACTCTCTTTCAGAAAGCTGCTGAAGGATACATTCCACAAGAAGGGAGTAAGCCTGGGAGAGGACTACAGGTGAGAAACACACAGGAGATGCAAGGACAGAGAAGTCACAGGTGATGAAGGAAGAAGTCCCAGACTGACCTTGAGAGCAACAAGTAGAGACTAGAGAAGCCAACACAGACATCCACTCCCGAGCCACGACCCCAAAAGGCCAGGTTCAGGTATATGCCCAGCTCCATCGAGGGGACCTTTCATCTCTGCCACACAGGCTTGTGGGGCAGTCAGAAATGTCACAGAAAACCAAGAAGATGAAAGGGCAAGGCAATAGCCAACTCCAGGGAAAACAAGTTTGCAAAAGATAAAGAAAACTAATCATGGTCTTCTGCATTGCTCAGCTTGGAACGATAATTACAAGAATATCAATGCTGTACTCCAACCTGACAAAAACAAAAAACTGCACCACAAGCAGCGTTCCCCACCCAGGGGCTATATTTGTAGGCTCTACTGGTGCCTGAAACCGAGAATAGCATCAAGTCCTATATATTGTATATTCTGCCTATAAAAATATGTCCATGACCAAGTTTATCAATCTGGCAGAGAAAGAATCCACAATAACAAAACACAAAACAGAATGATGACAACGATGATAATGTTTATGTGAATGTGATCTCCCTCTCCATCGTTACATAACCAACGTACTTGAACATTTCACCCAGAGGAAGCACCACTCAGACACCATGTAAAAACCAGAGCAGAAACGGACCCCAACACTGCCTGAGGCAGTGCTCACGGAGGTCTTACCCAGCTGCCACTTCTGGGAACACATGGTCTCCATCATCCAGATTGGCAAGGCTGGCTCCAGCATGGCGATCCCCATGTTTGCAAAGCAGATCGAGCCTTGAAGGGAGGAAGGAGGTTAGTGTCTTTGCTTCCTCCTGCAACACCCACTGGCCCCAGACATGGGCAGACCCCATGGCCTACAGCCAACAGTGAGACCATTCTAATATAAAACAGGGTGAGCAGCAAGCCAAGGGGAGAGTAAGGGGAAATGAGCATTACCATTCTGTAAAAACTAACAATCCCAGTTTGAGCCCTGGCAGCTCCACTTTGGATCCAGCTCCATGCTAATGGCCTGAGGAGACAGTGAAAGGTGATCCAAGTGTTTGGGCCTCTGACATCCAAGGGAGAGAACCAGATGAAGCTCCAGGCTTCCATCTAGCACACCCCTAGCCAACTCAGCCATTTGGAGTGTGAAACCAGCAGATGAATCTCTCAAACTCTGCCTCTAAGATAAATCTTAGAAAAAAATATTTAACAGATTGAAAAACAAATGGAAACCAGAAGTTGGGGTTCAGTAGGGTGTGGGAGGACGCCATTTGCTGCATTTTTAGACGTTGCTGGCTGTCATGATCTCCTGAAGGCCACACCCCAGCAACAAGACACCAAATGTCCCTGGCCACTCCCTCCTCTACTCCACCCCCTCCCCCGCCAACTGAGCATACCGGGCACCCACCTGCAGCAATGAGGATGTACGGGTCCTTCAGCAGGGTGGTCAGAGGTGTCCCCTTCTGGCTCTGCCAACCAAAAGCAGGGGTCAGCTTGTCACTGTGGTTTTGGCCGTGCCAAAGCCCTCCACTCCCACCCCCAGCTGCTTACCTCTGGTTGCACACGGGATGGCTGTAGCACAAAGAGCTGAATAGCTGCAAGAGAAGAAGACAGCTGCTGTTGTGACCAGCATGTCCGACAGGTATGCCAGGATCACGGCCAAGGTGCCCGCAAGACCTCACTCACCTCCATCCAACAGCACCAAGGCGGCCAGCACCAGGAACGGAGCTGTCTTCCCCACAAACTCGTACAGCACGCTCCCAAAGGGGGGGCCCACTGCAAGAATTAGGAAAAGGGGCTGGTGCCGGCCCCCAGGGCCATGGCCCTCCTCCTCCCAGCACAATCCGGCATTCCGTGTTTCTCCACTTTGCTTCACAGTGGCTAAGGGTGCTGGTCCCAGGCCCTGTTAGCCTCAAACTCCCTCCAAGCAGCTTAATATCTGACGAATGAATAAGAATCACCCCAAGGACAAGATTTTTTTTTTTTTGAGGCTTAGCTAGCTATGCCACTACACTGGCTCCTATTTTATCTTTTTCTCTCTCTTTTTTTTAAATTTTTATTTTTCATGATACACTTCCTTAGGTTCAGGGATTTTCCCTTGAACCCTCCCTGTGCCCCCTACTGTTTTCCCCTATATTATTACAATAGCAGAGTCCTTGAACAACAGTCACAAGTCCATCATTCTACTATTTAAGTGTATCATGACATTGTAGGTGTAGACAACAGTAGAAAGTCTAGTATCCCATTGTCAATATGTAATTAACAGTTTCATTGGGAGTCCATCTTTTATTCAGCAGTAGAGATGCATACTGCAATGTATCTTCACTTCACAATATACTTGCCTCGATTATACAGTTCCCCTAAATAAATATATGTATACACATGTTTACCTATGTATCTACTGATCTTGTATTTTGCATGAAGGTTGCCCAAGGCCAAGATCTGAGCCAAGTGAGATCCTGGTCACAGAGCTTGTCTCCCCATGTGGTACGGGTGGAGGTGGGTGGCAAGGACATCACTGGTTATAAACAGCACAAGCTATACCGCAAAGGCCAGGATGTGCAGGCTGAGGACACCGCAGCTGTTCCATGGCGAGGCAGGAGGGGCAGCAAAGGCAGAAGCTCAGCTGGTAGCTCACGGAGGAAAGCTTCTGGCACACTGTCCTATTCCATCCTCATGTCTAAACTTGGCTCTAGGGAGACTCGGGTCAGAGAGTCAGCAAGCCTGGGGTCTCTCAGCTCTGGGCCCTTCCCATCCTTACCCAAAGGAAATCAGGGTGGCAGCTGGGGTGTCAGTTCATGTGAAAGCGGCCTTGGCTCTAGTGTGTCCAGGGCCGCTGGCCAAGGCCCAGCACCAGGTAGGCTGCTGCCGCTTACTGGCCTGCACAGGGGGCCCATACGCACCTAAAACCCCCATGGCCAGGCCTCCCAAGGCAATCCCCATGGCATTGCCTCGCTCTTCGTCATCTGTGTACACGCTGGCCAGCATGCCCATCCCTGAATAGGGGAAAGAAACAGTGGGGACCCAGCTCCCGGGGGTGCCAAAATAGTGCCCACACCATCCCTCGCATCCAAGCAGACCCCTGATCTCCTGGAACCTGCCAGATTAACCTGCAGTGTAAACCAGGCAGGACCCAAAGGGACAACGCACAGCTCCACAGAGAATCCCCACGGCCATGCCCTATCCCACCCCAAGTTCCTGAATTAGCTCAATTGGGCTTAAAGAGGAACTCCCTCTGCAATGTACACACACATACACTCTCTCTCTCTCTCTTGCTCACTTGCTCACTCACTTGCTTCCATACCTACCAGCCACAGACGAGCAGGAAGACCCGATGCCCTGCAGTGACCTGGCGATGAGTAGGAAGGCATAGCTGGTAGAGAAGGCAAACACTGCCGAGAAAAGAGCCCAGGCCTGTGTCGACGCTGGCCCTTGGGCTGGAGCGCTCCAAACCTCCCAGGCCCACCACCCCACCAAGCCCTCTCTGCACCCACTTCTTCCAGCAACTGTTGTCACTTCCCATAACCCCCCAGGCTGTGTCCTCCTCCTCAGTCCACAGGTGGCGGCCTGGGAAGACAGACGTCACACACTTACTGATGGTTGAGATAAACATGATGCAAAATCCGGCAAACATGGGAATGGGATAGCCGATCCTGTAAGACACAAGCATGGGAAAGGCTGGTGCCCGCAGGTGTTTCTCTAAAGCTTTAGACCAAAGCTCTTCTGGCACCCTTGGGGATCTGGTGAATAAGCATCTGGTCGACTTTTCTCAGTATTCATCTACTCAGCACTCCCTATGTGACCTTTCCGTGTTTGCTCGTCTTGGAGCATGAATACATTTTACAGACTGCCGCTCCAAAGAGAAATGGAGCTGGAATAAATGTTAACGTGTTATTGGCAAAAAGGCCAGAATGCAGTCAAATACATAGCTTCTATTCTGTCACTCTAAAAAAAAAAAAAAATGTACTTCCTTAATTCTAGTCCTTCCCCAAAGGGACACCTTAAAACCAAGTGATTCTAAAAAAATCTGTCAGGTAACTCGACCATCAGCAGAGGCAACCACACCACATCTAAAGTGCATCGGGAAACAACGCTATACATCTGCTGCCTGTTGGCCTAGGGAAGGCCAGCCTAGAAGGAGCAGCCTCACCTGCTGTGCAAAAATTCAAACCAAGAGCCAGCATTGCAGCACAGTAGGCTAAGCCACCACATGCAAAGTCAGCATCCCATACGGCTGCCAGTTTGAATCCCAGATGCTCTATTTTCAATCCAGCTCTCTGTTAATGGCCTGAGAAGGCAGCATAGGATGACCCCCAAAATGCTTGGGCCCTGTGCCCACGAAGTAGGACTGGAGGAGGCTCCTGACTCTTGGTTTCAGCCTGACCAACTGTGGGCATTTGGAGAGTGAACCAGGGCATAGAAGATACTCTCTGTAACTCTGCCTTCCAAAAAATAGCGAATCTTTATATTTATATATATAATTTAAAAATCAGTATCCAAAGGACTCAGCGACAGCCCTGCCCACACAAGGGGCTCCAGCAGCAGGCAGGGAGAGCGGGACAAGAGGGCTCTGGCTTCCCGTTGCCCCATGTCAGGCTGGACACTGGGCGCCACCACTTGACTCAGGCAAATCTCCAATCAGGCCCCTGGAGGGAAAAGAGGTGTGTGTGCAGCTGTCCCCAGCGGTGCCCAGGGCACAGGACATGCTTTAGAAACGTCACTTTCTGGGGCCAGCACTGTAGCTCAGCTGCAATAATGCCTATGTCCTGTTTGAATCCTGTTCCCTTTTTTAAAGGTATATTTAATTATTTAATAGAGTTATACAGACAACAGAAGAGCTAGAGACAGAGGGAGGGCTTCAAGGGACAGGAAGGGGTGCAAAGTAAGAGACAGGGCTTCCATCTGCTGGTTCACCCCCAAATGGCAGCAACAGCTAGAACTGGGCAAAGTCGGAGCCAGGAGACCGGTGTTTCCTCTGGATCGTGCAAGTGGGTGCAGGAAGCATACTTCCCAGGCACATTAGCGGCGAGCTGGACTGGGGCTTTAACCAGTGCTCATATCAGATGTTGGCGTTACAAGCGGCAGCTTTCCCCGCTACAGCACAATGCCAGCCTATGGGCTGTTCCATTTCTAATCCCACCTTCTGCTAATGCGCCCAGCAAAGCAGAACAGAGTCCAGGTGCTTGGGCTCCTACACAGGTGGAGTTCCAGGCTCCTGGCTTTGCGTGGCTGCAGCCAACTGGGGAGTGAAGCAGCAAATGGAAGACCTCTCTGTATCTTCACTCTGTTGCTCCTCCTAGCCCTTACCCCAGAGCAGCCCAGAGCCAGAGACACCCAGGCCTGCTGTCTCTCCAGCCTCGAATCTCAGGAACCTGGAGAGGTGCCCACAAAACCACAAGAACAGATGGTTCAAGTGGGCCAAGGCCCAGGAGGTGCCTGGAAGGGAGCCTGTCACAGTGAGTCTAGAATCTAAACCCTTTTAAGTGGAGGTCACTCTCAGCTCACCAAGCTCTGCACCCCAGAGTTCCAGGATCTGCCTAGGGCCACTCCACCATCTCCCTCCACCTTGCAGACAGAGGAGGAGCCTGAGATGAGGGGTCTGAGGCAAAGGCCAGCAGCTAACCACACTCAGGCCATGCCCACCAGCCTGGGACATTTACATTTTACCACCTCTCCTGCCAGTCTGTGAACAGCTCATGGGGCACCGTCAGGGGGCAGCTTCCAACAGCCCGGGCTGCCTGCTCTGTACCCCTAGCTGGTTTCCCCATGCAGACAGAAACAAGCAGTAGTGCCTCTCGCCAAAAGTCAGACACTAAATAGGGGTGTGTCCCCAGGGGCTTCAAAGGGAGACCTGGACAGTAGTTGGTGTTTAATGATGATGGCACGATCAGCAAAGCACACACACATGACCACACACTTCGCAGCCCTGCCCAGGTGGAGACAGGGGCTTCCCACTCCTTGCCACACAACACTCAGAAAACCCAGCAGCTGAAGTAAGAAGCCGATGCGTGGGTCAAAGATGTTGGAGTCTGAAGCTTAATTCTACCTCCACAGGTTCTCCATTTTGCTGATTGAGAAGGCTTGTGCATGGAGCTCTTCTGGCCAAACAAGATACAGCAGCCCTTTGCACACGGTAGAGGAAAGCCTGGGGAGGCTTCAGGACAAATCTTGGTCAAACGTGGCAACCGGTTAGGCACTTGGTAGCGCAGTGAAAATGCCACTCGGGACACTCACAGCCCTCAGTGGAGTATCTGAGGCCAAGCCTTGGCTCTGCCTCTTGCTTCCAGTCACTCTGGGCAGCAGCAGCTGCTGGCTCAAGTGGTGGAGTCCCGGCACCCATGAAGGAGGCCTCATGGGTTCCATGCTCCTGGCTTCAGCCTAACCCAGCCCCAGCTGTCGCAGGCCCAGGTGGTACCCCAGTAGACCGGAAATTTCTGCCAGTCCCTGTCTCTATTCATTAAACTAATGTTTAAGGGACACCATACCCAGTGAGAGTATGAGCCAGTTGCCAAAGTAAGCTGGCTGTCAGGACACAGCAGGGGAAGGCTGGCAGCCACAGAAGACCCATGGGCTCCTGGACATAAGGTGCCAGCCCATGGGGAGGAGCCAGCCCATGGGAGGAGCCAGCTCATGGGGAGGAGCCAGCTCATGGGGAGGAGCCAGCTTTGCCTCCACTCTTTTTTTAAAGAGTTTATTTATTTATTTTATTTTTATTACAAAGTCAGATATACAGAGAGAGAAAGATCTTCTGTCCGATGATTCACTCCCCAAGTGAGCACAACGACCGGTGCTGTGCCGATCCGAAGCCAGGAGCCAGGAACCTCCTCAGGGTCTCCCATGCGGTGCAGGGTCCCCAAAGGCTTTGGGCCGTCCTCGACTGCTTTCCCAGGCCACAAGCAGGCAGCTGGATGGGAAGTGGAGCCACCAGGATTAGAACTGGCGCCCATATGGGATCCCGGCGTGTTCAAGGTGAGGACTTTAGCCGCTAGGCCACGCCGCCGGGCCCTGCCTCCACTTTTTAGATGGTCAACCCTGAGGCTAGGGGAAGGTAAAGATTGTACCCCAAGCCTCAGGATGATGTGCGCGCTGTGAGTGTCTAACATGCAGTAAGCCCCACTGACAGGCCCTTGACCGGGGACGCCGGTGGCAAGGCAGGAATTCCCAATGGTGAGTGGCCAGAGAAGCCTCACCAGAAGCCATGGGCTGTACCCTCACCACACCAGGTACTGGGCTGTCTTTACAAACAGCACAGCTCCTGCCTTTATTCCTCTGGCAGTTAATTTTACAAAGCCTGGAGGGAGTAAGCAGAGGGCAAAGCTAGATGGAAAACTCAAAGGCTGGCCCGCCCAAAGCGGCCGCACCCAGGAACAAGCTGAGCTCTGGGGGTGGAGCAGCTCAGCAGGGACGCAGAACAGGCTGAGGGTTTCAGGTCCACCATGCTGGAGATGTCGCCCCACCCCCAATCCATTCTGTGGTTTCAGCACCAGCCAAGCTGTCGACAGGGCTGCCCGGTGGATAACACTGGGCAACATCTTTGCTGTGGGTAGCTTGCGCATCCTCCTGAACCTGGACCTCCCTGCTCAGACCTCTGTGGCCCTGTGGTCCTCCCCCGCCCCACGTCCTCCTGGCCCCCTGAACAGCCACGCAGAGCCGTACGATGCCTCAGGGCCATGGAGGAGGATGCAGCACAGCAACGGCCCCAAACGGACGGAAATGTAGCTGATATTACTCATAGCCATCTCATCTCAAGCCGATGCCATCTCCATTCAAGCGTTGCTCAGCATGGCCAGAGCAGGTTCAGCCAACCTTTAACCCAACGTTCCCTGAGCATCCTCGTGAGTCATCCCAGCCCACGGCCATCCCCACAATCAGGGAGCAGCTAATCCAGTTTGAAGGAGACTTTAAAAAAAATCACATTTCGAATCTCTAGAAAAATATGTACAATAACCAAAGGTTTGCTCGCCACGTTTCTTCCACGAGGGTGAGTGACAGCCAGAGTGAGGGGCTTTGCAGCATGCAGAGAGGAGGGGGTGAACTCCCCCTCTTCAATGCTCTGGGCCCATTCCTCACGATAAGCAAACAGAACGATACTCAATACTCAATGGGCTTTACAGAAGAGGACCCGGCACGCCCTCCCTGCCGGCTTCTAGAAGCTTCTAAGACGCGAAACCCCCTTTCCGGAGCGGCTGCTGGCCTCCCCCGCCTGCAGCTGAAAAGGTCACTGCCGATTCCCTCGCAGCCCTCTCCTGGCGATGGCTGTGACACTGGGGGCGGGGAGTGACCACAGGAGATTTCAGAGAGATTTTCTTCATGGCCTTTGGCCTCCTTCCTCCTTCCCCGATCCGCTGGGAGCTGAGAAGTGGGAGGGAGAATAATCGCTCCGAAATACACTAGGTCACTATGGAAATAAATTAAGTCCCTGACACCAGCTTGATAAAAAGCAGACCACGGAGACCACGACAAGCGGAGGAGGAGGTCGCAGGATGTGGCCCCAGCATCAGGGCGCTCCTGAAGAGGCCAGCCATCCATCAGCCTCAGGCTAAGTGAGCAAAGACCCGGGTGCAACAACCCTACCCAGCTCATCAAACAGGGAGAGGCAAAGGTGCATCACACCAGGTTTGTGCCTAGAACATTCCTCTCCTACACACAGTCGCCTAGGTCTACGCTTCATTCACGGGCCCAAATCATGACAGCCGTAACTAGTTTATCATCCCCACCCCCCTTGTCACCTACACGTAACTGCAAGGGTGACAGACAGTTCCACTGCAATTGAAAGTGGCCCATGTGTCCAAGACAGATGCCCACTCAACTAAGGCAGCCTCGGGCCTTGCCCAAATCCTTCACTCCCTCCCTGGTCACATGTCTTCAGTGAGCAAACAGTTCCCCAAGCACACACATGAGACTAAGCTGTATCCCAGCACAGCCCGGCCAGCACCTAAAGGCCTCCCAGGAACGGCTGCTTTGGTTTTTCAGGGTCAGATCTGAGATCTTATCCACGTCTTAACACAAAAGAAAAGCAGCCTTCTTTTCTACTTCACTACACACACATAAGCCAGGCCCAACACGCCCTCACAGCCATCGGTACAGGAACCGTGGCTGCTGCCTGCTGGGATGAGGGGGAACCATTTCAAAGCAGCTCCCACTTAAATCCAGGCCAGGGGGCCAAAGCAGTCTGCCCTATGAGGTTCAGGAATACAGAGCTAAGCAGGACCAGTTCACACCACAAGCTGGAAAAAGATTTCAGGCTGGTTGCTTTGTAAAGTCTCTCTATACATTTTATAAAGCAATCAGCAGGGTCTGGTGTGGGAGCCTAGTGGCTAAAGTCCTTGTCTTGCACATGCCAGGATCTCATATGAGTGCCAGTTTGTGTCCCGGCTGCTCCACTTCCCTTCCAGCTCCCTGCTTGTGGCCTGGGAAAACAGTAGAGAATGGTCCAAAGCCTTGGAACCCTGCACCCACATGGGAGACCCAGAAGAAGCTCCTGGCTCCTGGCTTCAGATTGGCTCAGCTCTGGCCATGCAGTCATTTGGGGAATGAACCAGTGGACAGAAGCTCTCTCTCTCTCTCCTTCTCTGTAAATTTGCCTTTCCAACAAAAATAAATAAATCAACAACTTATTGGGTCTCTCCCTACTCAGCCAGGTATAACCAGGAGGGACACGGATGGATGCAAGAGAGCCAGAGTTTGACTAACAGCACAAACAGGGAGCAGGTGGGAAGGACAGGACGCAGAGGACAGAGCCTCCCGTGGGAACGGGGTCTGCCGAGGCCAGAGACGGTGCCCGGTGCTGTACTGCGAGACACCAGGACCAGCCCTGCAAGGTGTGACGCCCTGTGCCATCAGCAACTCCAATCAAGAACACCAAAGGCACTTCAGAAAGTTCTCAGAACACACGTGTTAGGGAGAAACTGCATGGATTTCAAAACTGTTTGCATTCACCTAACCTTTCAATCCATTTGCCATGAGCTGCTTGATGCCCCCTTCACACGAGCTGCTTGAAAACGCTATGGGCGTATGCTTGTTTAACAGCAACAGAGTGAGTGACATAGATTTTTAATGACCCTTTCATCGGAAACATATCAACCATACTTAAAAGGCTGTTGGCAACACACCTGCTTACAACACTGACAATGTGCGTCATGACATCTTGTTAGCAATTGAGGATGATTGGCACAAATTGCATCTGAAGGCGGCGTGCAACGGCTCACACGGGGAAGTGGGACGTATCTGTCCTTTCTGCCAGTGTCCCTCTGAGCCCTGGGGACAGGGGTGGCCAGGGCAGCTGGGTGGCAAAGCCTAGAGGAAGAGTCACTCTCCAGTCTCCTGTCTCCTAGGGCTTGGGACATAGCGGGAAAAGTACAGAGCCTGATCATTTTTAAGGCACAACAGAATTCGCTTAATGGTTTTGCTGACAGCAATCTGAAAACCTGCTTGGATAATGGATTTTGGGGAGCTCCAGCAGGAGCCGTGGGTAGCTGTGTGCTCCAAGCACGTGCAGCATGTCACAGGGGTGGGCCCTCCGCCATGCTTTTAAACAAGCTTCTTGCCCATGGCATAAGCAAATCATTAAACACGAGGATGGGATTTCTGAAAAGCTTTTCATTCGCCGTTCGCGTGTAGAAGATCAGAAAGCTTGCGTCGTTTCACCAGGCTTCTAAGTACTCCACTGTTTGGCGACTAACGTGCCCATCCAAGTGACTGGCAAGGCACTATTATCATAATGTACTCCATTTTCACATCCAGTATTTGCTCTCTCGGAACACAAAACCCTACGCCGTTTTCTGTAATTACGCCAGATGCATTTGAGCAGCGGGCTGGGTCTTGAATAAAAAAACAGAACACAAATCCCACAACTGCAATCGTCTGTTTGGTTTTCCTCCTGGGGAATGGAGGCACCTCCTCCAAGTGTCACCAGGATAATGGTGCTGGGGCAGGAGCGGGCGGGGCGCACAAAGAGCCGGTCGCTAGGTTAATCGGCTGAAAACCTCATAATATTGCTCTGCACAGGGTAGAGGGCCGGACTGGGCTCAGGGCTCTTGAAAATCATTCAATGCCATCACTTGATGCAGAAAATCCAAGCACAGACACAGAGATTGGGTTCCTGAGGGCCTTACCAAGTTCAGCACCAGCCACCTCCACGTGTCCAAGCCAACTCTCACTGACTGTGAACATCACCCTCCTCGGAGCATCCCAGGGCTCTTCATCTCCTAAACCCCAACCTCAGAGTTGTACAGGGCTCCTCAAATTGCCTGAATGCTCTGCTGCTTTGTCTCAAAACGCCTAATCTCTGGGGCCAGTGTGATGGCTCAACAGCCTAATATTACGCCTGCAAGCACCAGCACCCCATACGGGCACTGGCTCATGTCCCCACTCCTCCAGTTCCAATGTAGCTCCCTGCTTGTGGCCTGGGAAAGCAGCAGGGGATGACCCAAAGTCTGGGGATCCTGCACCCACATGGGAGACCCAGAAGAAACTCCTGACTTCAGATCAGCTCAGCTCTGGTGGTTGGGGTCATTTGGGGAGTGAACCAATGGATGGATGTTCTTCCTATGTCTCCTTCTCTCTGTAAATCTGCCTTTTGAATAAAAATAAGCAAATATTTTTTTAAATGCCCAATCTCCATACTAGAGGCTTTCACATTCACTTGGCATTGCGCCCCACCAATGAGGAAGTTGACCCTCGTCCCCTCCCCCTCAGCTTGGCTCGTTAGCTCTTTGGTTTGACTTTGGAATGGCTTGTTTAAGATATAGCTACATATTGGAAAGGCAGAGAGAGAGAGGAGATGTCCCACCCACTAGTTCCCTCTCCTGCCCCAGCCACAGCTGGCTGGCAGGTGCCTGGCAGAGACCCAGGTCCTTGTGTCTCAGGAGGCAACACACCAGCAGGAAGCTGGAATCAGGGAAGAACCTGGATTCAAACCCCACATGAGATGCAATGTGCCAAGTCGGCCCATGGCCACAAGGCCAAACGCCTGCCTCTGATGCCTCTCAACCACCCCGTGCCCCTCCCAGCACTGCCTTCCTCGGCCCCAACCGCCCCCCGTCTTCCAGCCTCTCTGCTCGTAGTTGCTGCTCAGGGCTTGGCACACAGCCTGGCCTCCGCACACTTCCCTTGCGCATTTCTGTCTGGGGGCTATTCGGTTCACACTGCGGCCTCCGTCACTTATGCAGCCCTACTGGCTCTGACTACCTCTCAGGGGACCCCTTCAGGGACCCCCTGTGCCTTGCCTCGCGAGTCCCCGTCACCAGGCAGACCCGGGACACCCCAGCCACAAACACTAGCCAGGCTATCACCAGTGACACAGAAGAGAACAATTGTTTCACACATGTGGATCCAGAAGAATCAAGAACACCCAGATTATTACAGAGCTGGCTGGGGGACCTGCCTTCCCCAGATGGCAGCCCCTCCCCACCCTTGTTCTTTGCCCCCTGTGCTTGTGAACAGAGAGGTCCAGGGTGCACCTCAGGCATCAATCAGCCACAGACCCCTCCTGGTGTGCCCTGCGCTGGCTTGGGCCCTAAAAGAAATCACCTGTCCTTAATAGAACAAAGTCTGTGGTCCCAGAGAGAAGAAAGGAGAAAACCTCCCACCTAATAGGGCGTGGCTGTGCCTGCGTGGGGCTCCTGTTGCCAGAGGCACTGGTAAGATGCACTTGCAGCCAAAAGCATGGCCTCCCTCTCTGCCTTTGCTAATTACCTTCTTGTTATTTTCTGAGCAACTGAGGGGAGCAGGACCACGTGGGACACAGGGAAGTGGGGAGCAGTGGAGGACAAACACGAGGGGGGGGTGGCCAGCAGGGGCCCTTCAGCGTCCAGGAAAGCACCCAGCAGCACTGCAGCAGGAACATCAAGTCCTTTGCCCGCCCTCCCAGCATGGCACCTACCTGTTGGTGAGCAGCCCTATGAACGGGTTGGTGATCAACTGCACGCTGGCTTTGGAGGCAAACAGCAAGCCAACCTGCACGTTCTCATTCAGGAGGTCTTTGTCTTCCCTGGGACAGTCGGAGGGGGTGGCAGTCACGTTGGTCACCGGGTGCGGGGTGGTGGCAGAGGCCCGGAGTAGAGGCCCCTGCTGCAGGTTCCCGGTAGCATTCCCAGTGACCATGGTGGAGTTATCATAATAGGAGAAGATGTTCTGGAAGCGGCCCGGGCCGGAGGCCGGCAGTGCGGGCTTGGCTGTCGGCATTTCTGTCATGTTCTTCTGGTGCTCCAGGCTGTACAGGTAGCTGGGGATGATGGGGACTGGAGACAAGGGCACAGTGGGGCATGGTGAGCTCCCCAACACCCCTTCCCTGGGTGACAGCAGCCAAACTGGGCCAGACACCAACCCAGGCTGGGTGTGGCTGTGTGGAGCTAAGTGACCCGGACCTCTGCCATTGGTGTCCCTTCTGAGCAGCATGTCAGCAAAGGGAGACAAAACCTGAAGTCAAGGATGACCCAGCCTCAACCCACGCTCTTAGAAGAAAGCTCCTGAGACATCAAGAATGGTTTCAGAAAGCAGAGGGCTCAGTGTCCTCCTGCTCTCTGGGGGGGTGGGAGAGGGTAGCAATCCACCTGCAGGAAGTTACAGTATTAAAACTGAGCAACACACCCTCTTCAGCGTTGCCACGCAGGTGGGGGGCACGCACTGCTACGGGCAACCTGAGGAGACCCAGATACAAGAGGCAGGCACCCAGCAGCCATCCAGGGGGACCGAGGTGTGCTGAGACCCTGCGCCTGAACCCCAATGTGCCTCGTCACACTTGATCACCCAGAAAGCCCGATTGAGAGTCTGAACGCCTCCCAAAGAGAGAGGGGTCCAAGGGACTAAAGTCAGGAAGAGCCAGGGTATTTTTAAGGGAAAGTATTCCACATCCCTTTTCTGGGGTTTCTAATGTGCATTGAATTTTTCCACACTCCATGTAAGACAAAAGCTAGAGCCAACGAGCTCCGAGCTGCTCTTGTTTCCAGTCAAATGCTTTTCCCTGACTTTTCTACATGGAAATGGCGACGCGTTCCCCCAGCTGTCACGTCAAATTCTCCACTCACGTTTCCCAGCAGTCAAAGTAGACCAGCTCACTGAACTCTTGAGAATTACTGCCCTACTAGAAATCTCTCTCATCGCGGAGATGGTGGGCAAGGGGAAGCCGGCCACTATCAGAAGGAAACACGCGCGCCGACTCTCATCGGAAGTCGCAGTTTGTGGCCAGGAAAGCCTAGCCACAGACGCAGCTCCCCAGCGCTTCGGCAAAGCCTGGGCTCTCGGCTGCACTCCGGGCACTGGGGAGCCGCGCAGGGGCAGCGGGCGCGCCTACGTACCCACGACGGTGAGCAGCATGTTGTCCAGCAGCAGCGCCAGGAACACGATGAAAAGGATGAGTTTCCGCGAGTGGCGGCTCTCCCGCAGCCAGCGCAGCAGCGCCAGCTCGCTCAAGGCCATGGCTCCGGGGCGCGGCTGTGGGCGCAGCGCGAAGTGAGGGCGATGGAGTCGGGATCAGCACCCTGTGCCCGCTCCGCCTTTGCCCAGTGCACCAGGGCCGTCGGGCAGCTACCCCGAGCGCCTGCGCGCCAAGGCAACAGCGCCCGTGACCGCCGTCGGGGGGCCCAGCCCGGGATGCTGCCCAGCTCCCTGCCACTCGGAGGCACCCTGCTTTCCCGGGATGCGTTCAAGGCGCGCCACGGGGACCCGCACACCGTGTGCCCTGCGCCCCCAGCTCTCCCCAGCCCCCCTGGGCCCCGGAACCCCGCGCCCCTAGCATTGGGGAAGCTCCCCCTGCCCTCCCCCAGCCCCACGCTCCTCCAGCCCAAAGGCAGGGACAGGGAGTAGGTACCTCCCGGTCCTGTACGGCTTGCCAGCAGGGGTCCTCTGTGCGGCTGTGTGGGCTCCGTCCGTGCTGGAGGCTCCGAGTCGCCGCCGCAGCTCACTTTAGCGGGTCCGCCTCTGACGTCATGGATGGCACGGGGCGGGGGCGGGGGGCACGGATGTGTGCCCGCCCCGCCGTCGCCTCGGGAGGAGCCGCCCCTGCGCCAGGCGCCCTGAAGACCTGAGGCCTGTGATAGCCAGAGGCTCAGAACGGCGAGGCGAGGCAGAAGCCAGGGCCAGGGGTGAGAAGTCGGGGACCAAGCTGAGGGAGGAGACGACCACCAATAATGCTGTTTTCTGGTCCCAAGTAGTGGTTGGAGCTGCGTCTAGCAGGTCCTTGGCACCCGCTGTTCCTGTCGTGGCCAATGAGGATGGGTGAATGCCTGGAAAAGGCGTCCTTAGGGTGCCGGGAGCCAGGGACAGACCTCGCTCGCCCTCATGGGGAAGCCGCCCTCCCCGCTGGCAGTGAGGCACTTCTCTAGCCTCTGCCCTCCACACCCAATCCCCACCCCCGGCTTGGACCGGAGGCCGTCTCCAGCTGATGATGTTGAAGGTGGTGAAGGTGACACTTCTTGGGGAAGGGGCGGAGGTCCCAGGCGGTGAGAAAAAGCAGCAGGGGCCCGGCACGGTAGCCTAGCGCCTAAGGTCTTCACCTTGCACTTGCCAGAATCCCATATGGGCGCCGGTTCGTATCCCAGCAGCCCCACTTCCCATCCAGCTCCCTGCTTATGACCTGGGAGAGCAGGACGGCCCCAAAGCTTTGGGATCCTGCACCCACATGAAAGACCCAACAGAGGCTCCTGGCTCCTGGCTTCGGATCAGCACATCTCTGGCTGTTGCAGCCACTTGGGGAGTGTATCAGCAGATGGAAGATCTTCCTCTCTGTATCTCCTTCTCTCTGTAAACCTACCTTTCCAATAAAAATAAATCTTTTTAAAAAGAGAAGAAAAAAGATGAAGCTGGTGTCTCCACTGCCGAGGGTAAGATTTACACCTTTGATTTCCGGTTCCTTTTATAAATAGTAGAAATAATCAGACTGGGGGCGGGGGACACACACACACTCTCAGGGGTTTGTGTACACACAGACACACACACACACACACACACACACACACACACACACACACCACACACACCCTACGCCACCATCGCAGGCCAGGGGATCAAAGCTGATTTCTTGGGAAGCCACTTGCATCAGTGGCCCCTGTGGCCATCGCCGACCAGCCTGCCCTTGTTTGGTTCCTGTCTGCTGCTGTCAGCAGAAGCCTGGCTGAGCAGCTGCCCCGGCGCGGTGACCCCTCCCTGTCCCCCTCCTTGCTTTTCTTCCGGAGACCCCCTGTGCTCTCAGCCCAAGATGTGAGAAAAACGGCTGGCTGGGTAAGTGGGTCAGCCACACCGGTCCCCAAGATGCCCCAGGTCGTGTGCAGCTGAAATATTAAACACAGAGCGGAGAAGGAAACTCGCGGGAGGCGGCGGCAGACACAGCTGCGTGGAGGGCAGTGAAGGCGCCACCTGTGTGGAGTGCCCTGGAGTGCCAGCTCCCGAGCGAGCGTCAGAACACAGGCACCGGGACCAACCTTCCGTGTGCTGTGTCACTACCCATATGGGCACAACGGCCAGGACTTCAGCCCCTGAGCCACACGCCAGTCCTCACTTAACTTCCTTATTCACAACCTTATCTATTATGTGAACTGTACCATGAATATGCATTCATTTAAAAAAAATTTTTCTTTTGGGGTCCGGCACGATAGTGTAATGGTTAAGGTCCTCACCTTGAATGCACCGGGATCCCATATGGGTGCCGGTTCTAATCCCAGCAGCTCCACTTCCCAACCAGCTCCCCGCCTGTGGCCCGGGAAAGCAGTCGAGGATGGCCTGGAGCCTTGGGACCCTGCACCCGTGTAGGAGACCCGGAATGAAGTTCCTGGCTCCTGGCTTCAGATTGGCGCAGCACCGGCCATTGCAATCACTTGGGGAGTGAATTATTGGAGGAAGATCTTCCTCTCTGTCTCTCCTCTCTGTACATCCGCCTTTCCAATAAAAACAAATTATTCCTTATGGATATCAGGCTCTGAGTTTTAGACATTCCTCATAGAACTATATGATTTGAACACTTATTAGTGGTATATAAAGGATTCAATGTCATACCTTTAATATGAATTCAGATAATTATTCCACATCTAAGGGGAAGTTCTGTTAGAAGTGCACGACTTGGAACCAGTAGTGTTGCAGCGCTGCAGGTTAAGCTGCTGGCTGGGACATCAGAGTGCCTGATTCCAGCCCAGCTAATCCGATTCTGATGCAGCTTCCCAAGCATGCACATCTTGGGATACAGCGGATGACGACCCAGCTGCTGGGGAGTCCATGTGTGGGTCTTCCCCATGCAGAGACCAGGATGGAGTTGAGTCCTAAGTTCCAGCTCCTGGCTTCAAGCTCCTCCTTCTGTCTCTCTAATTCTACTTTTCAAATAAATGAATGCATCTTTCTTTCTTTTTAAAAAAAAAGATTTATTTTTTATTTTTATTGGAAAGGCAGATACACAGAGAGGAGAGACAGAGAGAAAGATCTTCCGTCCGATGATTCACTCTCCAAGTGAGCACAACGGCCGGAGCTGAGCCAATCCGAAGCCAGGAGCCTCCTCCGGGTCTCCCATGCGGGTGCAGGGTCCCAAAGCTTTGGGCCGTCCTCGACTGCTTTCCCAGGCCACAGGCAGGGAGCTGGATGGGAAGTGGGGCGGCCGGGATTAGAACCGGTGCCCATATGGGACCCTGGGCGTGCAAGGCGAGAACCTTAACCATTGTGCCACCGCACCGGGCCCAATACATCTTTCTTAAAAGGGAGAGGGAAGCAAACCTTGACGTACTGCTAGGCTTTTGGCACCCCAAGCTGAAGGCACCCAAGGGGACCTGCCTGGCCTTGGACCCTATACCGCCTCCTCCCCTACCACTCAGTCTCCTGGTTCCTCTCTTTCTCTGCCACAGGGCCTTTGCACATCCTTTCCTCCTCCTGAGAAACTTGCACATCTTTCCTCATTTCTTCCTTCTCGTTCCCCATTTCCAGCCTCAGCTCCCTTCTAGGGAGAGGCCAGCCTTCGCTGAACTACACACTCCATGTCAGGCCCCTCCGTTTGACCTCCCCACCCCATAGAACCACTGTTCCCCAGGTACCAGGGCTGGGTACTATTTGCTCGTCCCATACTGACAGCCTAGAACCCAGTCTGTGCTTCCTGACCTCTCACGAGGAGGATGCGTGAGCCAGCACAGGGGTCTCTCCCTGCGCAGAGCCTGCGGGCCCGTGTGGCTGGGAGGGAAAGGCCACGCTTCCGGCTTTCTCCCCCACCAGCAGCTGCTGCACTGGACGTGTTGGGGAAGCTGCTTGGGACCCCCCGAGGAGCTCAGCCACCCAGCCCCCTACCTCCGGCCCCGTGCACTCCTGGCAGACCTTAGGGACTGAGATGGAGCAGCGCTACCAACAGGGTTGGCTTTTGCATTCCACTTCACCATTTAGGAACGCTGCGGCACAAGGCCAATGGAGCCCAGTGCTTACGTGGAGTAGCCACTGCCTGAGACCCATGAGTGGGAACCTATCAATGGCATCCTAGCCAGGCAGTTACAAGGTACTTGGCCTTGTGCACCTGCCTCCATTTCCCATCTGTCACTCATACCTCCTATTCCTCCCTCCTCTGAGTGGTTACAGACACCAGGCCAGAGCAGCCGTGTGCACGGCACCCCACGCATCGTCTGTGATCACACTCTCACAGGCCCTCTGTGTTGGAAAACAGAGGCACTAAAGACAAAAGATGTCAGTGGTCCGTGAGGAGCCCCTCAGGTGCCCCTCCATCAGAGAACTTGGAATTAAGGAAAACAAACATACTGTATGGGCAAGGAGCTGTGGAATGCAAGCAGTGGATCAGAACCCAGGCGTCCAAAAGAGACACAGCCATCTCTAGGCAGCCCCACCTGCTGTGCTAGTTAACACGGGGAGAGGGGAAGGTGGAGTGGAGAGCTGGGCACCTCCAAGCAGGCAGGGGGGCCCTCAAGTGGCAAGCAAACTCTGGGAGAGAAGGGGCAACTGAACTGCCCAGCATGTGTCAGAGTGCCACAGCCAGAGGCCGGGCAGCAACAGGAAGCCAGCAGGTGAGGGTGCAAGGCAATGGGACCTTTCCAGGCCAGTGCCTCCTGACAACCACCTGCAAGGAGTTCTGGGCAGAATGAAGTAAGCGTCCACCCTCTGATCTAGAAACCTCTCTCCCGTTACCCCAGGAAGCCAAGTTAAAGCCAAGCTCAGCAGAGGCTCCCTGCAGAACCGGGCCTGTGCTCACGCAGCTCCCCTGGCAGAGCCAAGGGTGCTACTGAGTGGTTACAGGGCGGGGCTCTGCTCCCACCACTGTGGCTGGTCAGGCGTGGGCACAAAGGACGGGATGGCAGGAGGTGCGTCCAGGGCTGACACAGGGGTCCAAAGCAGGAGGGTCCTGCAGGCTGCACTCCTCCTGCCGGCTCCAGGGGCAGAGCACCAGGGCAGGTCTACTTTGGTGCCCACCTCCAAGAGATACGTGAGTCAAGAGCTGGGGGTGTCCCCTGAGAAAGGCCACTTGGTCACTGGACCCCCGGGTAACTCCAAATTCCATTATGCATTCATGGACATTGCAATTAGAACAACAACTTATCCGAAGGAATTTTTTTTTTTAAGTCTCAACTATGAGCTGTCTATGAAACACTCCTTAACGACAAACAGGGACATGGGAAAGTTCCAACAGGCAAACGGAAAGCATCAGAGCTGAAGCCCATTCGTTGAAGCTCAATGATGAGGCAGTCTCCAGAAAGTCCATGGAAAATGTGCATGATGGGAACACTACACATGGATTTTGAAATGCTTTTGCATTGAATAAACTTGTATTTGCACTTTCCACAAACTTTTGAAGGGTCCACATAAATTTCAGAATCAAACATCACCCAGAGACACAAATCAGGAGCAAGACACAAACATCTCAGTGTGCCTGTCCCCGTCTCAGTGAGCCTGTCCCTGTCTCAGTGCGCCTGTCCCCGTCTCAGTGTGCCTGTCCCCGTCTGCGGGCCTGTCCCCGTCTCAGTGAGCCTGTCCCTGTCTCAGTGCGCCTGTCCCTGTCTCAGTGCGCCTGTCCCTGTCTCAGTGCGCCTGTCCCCGTCTCAGTGTGCCTGTCCCCGTCTGCGGGCCTGTCCCTGTCTCAGTGCGCCTGTCCCTGTCTCAGTGCGCCTGTCCCCGTCTGCGGTCCTGAAAGCACATGAAACACAAACAGACAGAAGCAGGCAGTTCCACAGCAAGCAGAAACCCAAACACCTGGTCCTCAACAAATGCCACAACACCTGAATGAAAACTCAGCCGACATGGAAGAGCAAGACAAAAGCATCAGGCGTGGGTCATCTTCATGCTGAACAGCAGCCAACTTGGCACGCTTTTCAAGTATTCATGGAACGAAGAGCTCGACACAGATGTCTCTTGTTTAGGTAGACATTCCCCCCCCCCCCAACACCAATTCTATTAGTTGTTTAACCTTCATGCAGATCACGATACTACAAGTTAAACAATGCATTTCATTTGCATGCCTTTCTGGGGCCTTCCACAGTGACACTTCAAAAGCACATTTTCTTTAGAAAATTAAACCAAATCGATTTGTGCTGATGCCAAGGGCCTGGCAAAGCAAATGTCAATTGACTTGAAGGATGCCTTGCTGATGGCCAATGAAATTAAGTCCCAGAAGCTCTAACTGAATAATTCAATCCCTGCATTAACTGGTTTTGTGCAGGAGGAGCTGTGGCTGTGGGTCTCCAGGTTTGGCTGCTTTAATAGAATCACTAACCTGTCTGACGACATTTACTGTAATTGGAGCCTGCAGGGGAGCCGGCTGGTTGTGCAGAGCAGTATTCCATGAGCTCTGTGCCTGGCCCACTCTCACTTGCACCCCTACCCCTATGGGTCCCAGAGCCTGCCAACCAGCCACCCAGGCCTCCCATAGTCCAGTCCTCTCATTGATAGACCACAAAAAACCACACTGGCCAGGTTGGGCCTTGTCTGGAACCCTTCATGGGTGCCTACACATGGGACATGATCTGAGGGTCTTTGGTGGTTCCCACAGACCAGTCTGAGCAGCCCTGCTCACTGCCCCCGGCTGCATTTGCCATCCCAGCCTTGCCTCTAGTCTTCAATCTGATTCAGTTGCGCTGGTGGGGTCTCTTGCCTGACCTCGATCTCCTGGTGTATCCATCTTGGTGTATTTCCAGGGCCCCAACCTGAGACCCCCCCATCTCTCCAACAAAGCTGCTTCCACCCGGGATGTTTCTCTCCCTGATTATCTGGTTCTCATTCAGTCTCCTCTCCACCCCAGGGCCTTGGCAGAAGCTATGCCCCTTTAGCTGGTTCACTCCCTCTAAGCCTTCACTGCTTGAGTCAAGACACAGGGGAGAGGAAAGCAAACAGATGAGGGGCTGGTGCCATGGCAGGTAGGCTAAGCCTCCACCTGCAGAGCCAGAATCCCATATGAGCACCAGTTCAAGACCCAGCTGCTATGCTTTCAATCCAGGTCCTCGCTTATGGCTGGGAAATCACCCACCTAGGGGACCTGGAAGAAGCTCCTGGCTTCAGGCCAGCCCAGCGCCAGCCCTGCAACTGCTTTAGGAGTGAACCAGTAGACGGAAGACGTTTCTCTGCCTCCACCCCATTGCTGATCTGTGTGAAGGGCAGGACCGCCAGCTGCCTGACACAGAGGAAGAGGCCAAGAAAGCCTGTGCCTGCGCAAATGCTCTGCGCATGTCAGGGTTCACAGTGGGGTTCCTACCAACAAGGCACAGTTCTTCTTGTCTAGAGAAGTGTCATAGAGGGCCTGGCACAGTAGCCTAGTGGCTAAAATCCTCAACTTGCACATGCTGGGATCTCACATATGCGCCAGTTTGTGCCCCAGTAGCCCCACCTCCCATCCAGCTGTCTGCTTATGGCCTGGGAAGGCAGTCAAGGACAGCCCAAAGCCTTGAGACCCTGCACCTACTTGGGAGACCTGGAAGAGGCTCCTGGCTTTGGACCAGCTCAGCTCCCGTGGTTGCAGCCCTTTGGGGAGCAAATCATCGAATAGCTCTTCCTTTCTGTCTCTCCTCCTCCTCTCTGTATATCTGTTTTTTTTTTTTAAATAAAAATAAATAAATCTTAAAAAAAAAAAAAAAGAAAGAAAATAGTCACGGAGCCCCACTGGCCTCTAGCAAAGCTTCAAGGTCACGGGCAGCCATTCCCACCAAAACATTTGCAGCCTGCATTGTTGCCCACCAGGTTCACCTGGGTGTGTTCTCGTTTCTTTTTTCCGACCGGGCAGGGAGGCCTTTGAAGGCCGAGGAAACGGCCCCCCACCACTCCCCCTGCATGAGGCACAGAGCCCGTGTGCAGATCCACAGGGCTGGGTCTGCGGACACACAAGAAAGGAGACTCAGGGGCCGGGGGAGAGACCCTCAGCCGTGCCTTGTCCAAGGCCACGCAGCTGGGAGCTCCGGACAGTGAGAACCGGATCTCACTTCCTAGACCTTAGCGGTTTGAGGGCAGCTGATGTCCGACGCCGTAGGTGCCCACAGGTCAGCGTGGGCAGGTGGGTTCAGGAGGGGGGCTGAGCTGCTGGAAAGCACCGCCTGTGCAGGCTCCCGCACCCCCCGCTGGAGCCATCCTCACCTAATTGCAATGCCGACTGGGCCCCCAGACATCTGCCGGGCAGGAGATTTTAGTGGATAATCAATAGTCCAATAGGGCAGGCCGCAAACACCCAAACCTAATTATGTTGTTCAGAAACGTGTGTGTAACTGAAAGGCACCTGAGAAATCGCTGCCGCCATCTCCAACGGGCGAGAGATACCCAGTCATCATGCCAGATTGGATTGCTATCGACTGCTGATGTGCTGCGAGGGGAGGTTGGCTGTTGGCGAAACCATTGTTTGGGTGCCACAGGGATACACACAGGTGCACACACATACAGAGCTGCCTCTTTTCTGAGAGATTTTTGGAAAGGTTCTGGTTCATAGGTTTTACCCAGGCTCCGTGACTGCTGTTGGCAGCGTGGCCTCTGGAATCTAAGACCGCACAGTCCTAACTCCTCCCTGCCAGAACAACCGTGAACCTCCTTAAAGGGCAGCATGGCATGGCCAGATGCTGCCCATCACCCATGGCACTGGGAAAATACTCCAAATGCTAAGAAGCCCAGATAAGACAAAAAGCTCTCAAAAATGAGCATACCTGTATGTCGGACTGGGACGTGGCCTGGCCACCCGCACCCACGCCAGAATCTCAGCTCCATTTCCAAGTGTAGCTTCTATTCATGTGCACCTTGTGTGGTGGCTCAGGTACTTGCTCGCATCACTGCCACCCTGCAGGAGGACTGAATTGAGACCCAAGTTCTTGGTTTCAGCCTAGTCCTGTGCTGGCTGTTGTGGGCATGTCGGGAAGTGAACCTGTAGACAAGAGGTCTACTGGCCTTTTAAGTAAGGAACAAAATAATTTTTTAGATTTTTTGGGCTCGGCACAATGGTTCAATTGGCTAATCCTCTCTTTGCAAGTGCTGGGATCCCATATGGGCACTAGTTCACATTCTGGGTGTTCCACACCCCTTCCGGCCCCCTGCTTGTGGCCTGGGATAGCAGTGGAGGGTGGCCCAAGTCCCTGAGACCCTGCATTTGTGTGGCAGACCCATATAAAAGCACCTGGTTTTAGATCAGCTCAGCTGAGTTGTTGCGGCTATTTGGGGAGTGAACCAGTGGAAGGAAGATCTTTCGTCTCTCCTTCTGTCTGCAAATCTGCCTTTCCAGTAAAAAGAAATAGATCTTTTTTTAAAAAGAAACTTATTGTATGTGAAGTCACTTGTATGACTTCAGAATCGCACTAAACAAAAGCCTGGAAACCCAGTGTCTGCAGGAGCCCGCAAAGCCCAGCGATGGTCACTTCACTGTCTTGGGGGGCCCACCTGTGTGCAGCCAGCACCCCCTGCAGGGCTTGCTCTGTCATTGATGCTCCGTGAGGTGGGCAAGTGAGGGGCCACGAACAGGGCATGCTCCTTGGGAATAAAGCCCTTGGCAATGTGTCAGCACTCTGTATGCTTGCTCTACTTAAAAACCAGGCAGTATCAGTCACCCGCATGAGCCCCAGGCTGTCAGCACACAGAACCTTCCACCTGGAAAACATGCCAGCAAAACCTTGGCCGTCGGTCTCCATCCTTACACAGCACTCGGCTTTTAGATACGGAGTTCTTCTTTCAAGAAGAATGTTACAGAGGTCAGCGCCAGGGCGCAGTGTGTAAAGTTACTTTCAGGGTTGCCCATGTCACTGCTGGAGTGCTGGCTGCTCCACTTCCAATCCAGGTCCCTGCTTATGTACCTGGGAAAGTAGCCAAGATGGCCCAAGAGCTTGGGAGACCCAGCTGGAATTCTTGGCTCCTGGTTTCAGCCTGGTCCCGCCCCAGCTCTTAGCAGCCATTTGGGGAGTAAACTGGCAGAGTCCATCTTTCTTACTCTCTTTGTCTCTCTGCCTTCATTTTTAAAAAGAGAAAATGATTCTTGGAAAGCCAAGTATGTACAACAGCGAAGCCAGGCTGTTTGCACCACAGCAGGCATGGCGGACAAGCATCTTCCCACTCGGAAACTACCAGGGCCGGGCAGTGCTGCGTTCTGGGGACACTGAGGCACAGAAGTTATCCTAACCATGAGCCTGGAGGCAGAGTGCAGGTGGGTCTCGTGCCGTGCTGTATTCAGGCACTCACCGGGGTTCTGCTGAGCAGAGAGCAGGTGCTCAGTCGACGGGATGGGGCTGGGAGGCGACGCTGGCATCCTCCACACAGTCAACAAATGCCATTCCCTTCCCAAGGACTCGGGGGACTTGGTCCTTCATTGCTCTACAGAGGGTCCCGGGCCAAGTGTCAAGAACAGAGGACAAGCTGTGGGGGGGTCACAATCTGCATTCAAGACATGCGCTCTTTGTGGTCCCGAGTCCCAAGCAACGTCTACGACCTCTACCAGGCAGACAGTGAGCATGTCACCATGACAACCACTGAGCCACCCAGGCCACTCCTTCCTCAGTGCGTGCTGGGCTTCCAAGACAGCAGGGTGGGACACAGGGAGGGAGGCAGTGTTTGGGGAATGGGGAAGTTCAAGGACAGCCTGGATGCCCTGAGTTTTCATTCTGTGAAGGGTCCGGCCCCCACTTGGAGAGGCTGTGCCCAAGTAACTTCTGTGTGCCTGGGCAGCAGCAGCTGGCAGGCCTAGAGGGGTGGCATGAGAGTGGAGGTGGAGTCGGAGGTACTGCTGGGCAGTGGGGTGTCTGGAGCAGTGGGGGTGTCGTGGGCATGCAGACGGCGTTGAGTGATGGGACCAAAGGAGGTTACACACAGGGATCGGGAACTCCCAGAGGCCACAGGTGCAAGCCCTGGAGCACGGGAACAGCGGCAAAGGAGGTGGGCGTTCTAGGACATAGCAGAAAGTGACCGCCCAGGCTGGGGAAGCCTGTGGCACTGAGCCCACCCTCAGTGTGCCAGGTGTCCAAGTGCCTGGTGTGCGGGGGCTGGCCACACTGGCTGGGCCAGGCAGACTGGCATCTCAAGGGATGTCACAGTGAAAATGTCCTGCAGGCCAGGGCAGAATACCCCAGGCCTGAGGCTATTTCTTTTTTTTTTAATGATTTATTTGAAAGGCAGAGTGACAGTGAGATCTTCCATGTGCCTGTTCACTCCCCAGATGGCCACAATACCCATATCTAGGTCAAGCTGAAGGCAGGAGGAGCCAGGAAGCCCATCTGGGTCTCCCAGGTGCGTACAGAGGCACAGGCACTTGGGCCGTCATCCACTGCCTCCCAGGTCGTTCGCAGGGAGCTGGACCAGAAGTGGGACAGCTGGGACTCTGAGTGCTGCTCTCATTCAGGACACTTGCATTAGAAGCTTTGGCTAACTGTGCCTCAGCCCAGGCCTCTTTCTTTGCGGCGCAAGCAGGAGGGTTGCTGGAGGAAGCAGCACCATGCCTCTCTCCACCTCCTGGTAGAGCTGCATGCTTTGTTTGTCTTAACAGGCAAACAGCGCTTCTGGTGGCTGGTCCATTTCCTAAATGCTGGAGCAGGCTGCAGCCCAGAGCAGCCACGTGTGGGTGACAGACCCAATTACACGAGCCACCACGCTGCCTCCCACAGGGTGCCCCAGCAGAGAGCTGGAACCAGGAGTGGAGTGGAACCGGGGTCCTCCAACAGGGGATGCAAGCATTGGAACCGCAGCTCCAACGCCTGCCTGGAGAACTTGCCAAGCCGGGTGTGGTGCCACAGCGCTGCCCACCCGTCAGCTCCTCCCTCCATTGCAACACGTGGACATGAGTGCTGCTCCCACGCCTATGGCCAAGCACCGGGGTCCTCAGAGGTGTTAACTGCCAGGCTACACGGCCACTTCCTGGTCAGCAGGAGAGTGAGAATGCTGGAGGCAGGACTTCCTGGCCTGGACCAGCCTGGTCATGTGCCTGCCTTCCCCCTGGGGAGTCCCCTTAACTCCGCACCCCAGCCCTGCCCACAGGTCAAAAACAGCAGAAAGCAGAACCACTGCCAAGGTCGTCACGTGTTCTGGGCCTCTCCCAGAGGCTGGGAGGCCCGGAGGTAACTCAGACGCCCCCCGAGTCCCTTGCAGCCGAGGCCGGGAAGGCAACGGCCTGGGGAAGCGGAGCCTTTGCTGAAATCAAGGACCGCAGAGCGCAGGTGAACCAAGTAGAAACTTGCCCAACACCGAGTTCAGCCGAGCAGGACGCGCCCCTCCCCGGGGACCAAGGTGAGGACAAGAGACGCAAGACCGGTCGGAGGCTCCGCTGGCTGCTTTTCCCCCGCGGCGCGGTCGGGCGGCGGCGGCGAAGCGCGTGGCGAGGCGGGCGCGTGGCGAGGCGGGCGCGTGGCGAGGCGGGCGCGCCACCTGCCGGCCCCCGGAGCACGCGCCCCACACGGTCGGGGACCGCCACCTGCTGGCCACTCGGAAGAGCGCAGCCCGGCCGCGCGGCCCCCGCAGGACTCAGTCCAGGTGTGGGGAGGCGGAGCCAGGCAGGAAGCAGCTCACCTGCGCTCTTCCTCTTGTGGGAACGGTTTAGTCTGCAGGCGGCATGGCGGCCCAGAGGTCCTGACCCTTTCCAGCGCTTTCTTCCTACTGTCCTGGCGAGACCCTGTCCTCTGTGCTCCCTATGCAGGGCCCTGTGAGCCCAGTCCTTGCAAGGCGTGGTTTTCAGATTTGAGAACTCAGCGCTTTGAATCTAACACCATCTGTAGGACTTGGTGCAAATGCACAGCTTTGCCTGGACAGTTTGGGGTGGAAGTTGCAAGCGTGCATGCGTTTCTGGCAAGTTCCAGGGGACACCAGTGCTTCTTGTCCACTGAGGGTCAGGCTAGACCTGGCAGTGACTGGCCCCATGACTTACCTCCAGTAGTGAAGCCCTGGGTCTTGGTTCACTCACCTGTGAAATGGGGAAAACTGGGCATAACTGTCGGTTCACAGAGCGTGGGGTGAGAGGGTGTATGTTAAGGCCTCAGATGGGAGGCTTGGCATGAGCAGGTGTGCCACCAGGGCTGGCAACTGTCCTTGGCACCTGTGTGCACCTGAGGTCCTCCTCGAGTTCTCACGTAGGTGGCAGATAGAGTTGGGAGGGTTCCTGTCTCTGGGTTTTTTTTCTGCCAGCAGGCCCCCTAAACCACCGAGGGGATGGGACTACAGGTTCTTCATCCAGAAGAACCACCGGAGACGGAATGAGCATGTCCATTTATTGTAATGCAGGCACAAGCTTATATAGACTAAGAAAGGGGACGGCAGCAGGCATTGCCCCCACAGTCTTCCCACCCAACTGTCATTGGCTAGAATGACGTCTATCCCTTTAGGCCTTCCAATCATGTCACAGGTCACGTAGACTGGCAGGGAGGCTGTGGGTCACGTGCCCCCCAGAGAGCAGGCAGAGATCCCGGGGTGATCTCCCACATTCCAGGAGCAAGAACAATCCTGGGCAAGACCATGATGGTTTTATTCAAGCAGCTCAGCATCATGATCTGGTTACAAGCAGGGCAGGTGGGTGCATTTAGAGGAATCAGGGACACCACCTGGCACAGGTAGGAGGGGCTGAACCCGGAGGTCGGGGCCTCATCGTGGAAGAAGGCACTTTAGGTCCAGCAAGCACTTTTGTCCTGCTTCTCCACTCAGCCCTTATGCAGGTCACTTGGGACCCTTCAAACATCCCAGGGCCCAGGCAACACGCCCCAGACCAATGGCATCTGTGTCTTGGGGTGCTGTGGGCCCCAACAATTAGAACCCTGGTTCCCAATACTGTGGGGGTTGGGGACTGAGGCCTTGGGGAGGTGACTAGGTTGAGAGGCGGTCCCGAGGGTCCCTAGGATGAGATGGATGTTGTTGGTGTGAGAGGCAGTAGCCTGGGGTCTGTGCATGTGGAGTGCACGCAACAGGAGGCCCCCCAGTTCTAAGGGCTCAGCCTCGCAGGCAGCAGAAGTGCAGGTACACACGGTGGTCACCTTCCCAAGAGCCAAGGAAGCCAGGAACTCGGTGCCTTGTCTCAGCATTGCATGGAAAAAGGAAGATGAGCGTGTCACCCCTCTTCCAGCTCCACAAAACCCCTCTGGCCCCGGAGCCATCCTCGGGGAGTGAGCATCTGGTGCTCACAGCCTCCGGTGGCTTTGGCCATCCTTCCCCCAACTACTCACAGAAAGCAAAAGCAAGCCTTGCAGGGAGCCGAGGAGGGCTGCAAGGAGACCTGGCTCCTGGTGAAGCCTGCGCTCCCAGCAGGTGCACACGGATGGAACCTTTAGGAGGACACCTGTGCTCCCATGCGTCAGATCCATTTGGGCTTCATGGGGCCCAGAATAATCAACTTGGAGTCAGCTTGTGTGGCCCTCACACCCTGCTCCAACCTCAGACAGACAGCAGCCCCAGGAGCACTCAGGGCTGGGTTGGTGAAGCCTCATGCTGGGCAGATCCTGAGTGCATCCACCTGTTGATCGGTGCCTGTAGGTGGGTGGAGTCTGCACCTGCCTGTGTCAGCTGCAGGCACATCCCTATGAGACACACGTGTGTCGGCGTGTATCCCCTCCCCGAGTAGCCTCCTCAGGCCTGCTGTCCACTCCCAAGGTTGCTCTTGGCTCAGTGACTGTGAGATGCAGGTGGGACCCCCTAAGGCCTGCCCATGTCCTCCAGTCTCGGTTGGGCATCAGGAATCAAAGCAATGTTCAGAGAATCAAGCCCGAGCTGACCACACCAGGCAATGTCCAGATGCTAACAGTAATAACAAACCTCTGACCCTGTTGCAGTGTCCAGTAGAGTCCTGTGGCCCTGGCATGCCCCAGCCAGTGTCCCAGTGGCTGGCAGGAACAGAATCAGGCAGTGAGACCCCCTCAGCTGCAGACACAGCTCCGCGGTTGTCTTCAATCCCACATCCCAGGTACACCGGTCTTGGTGGACCACAGGACCTGGCTGTGTCCCAGCACCATGGCATTGGAGCAGACACGACCAAGAGCCTGAGCCTGCTGCAGGCCCCAGAAGGGGCTTGCAGGGCTGACCATTGCTTCCCAGGGAGGGCTCCGGTTCCTCCTGAACAATGTGTCAGCTATAGGATTGGGACAAAGTTGAGTGTGAAGATATTGCTTGAGATGCCACCTGTTAGGGCTCTGAGTCTTTGTGGCATCTTTCTCACCTTTCTTGAGCTCCACTGCCTGGTCCTCAAGACTTGAAGGGGAAGAAGGCCTAATATTTGTGGGGGAAAAACTAGAAAGGAAGACCCTAGAACCCTCCCAGAGATAGGTCAGGGTGATGGCCAGGACCTAAGACAGAATGGAGGAGACTTCAGGCTAGGTGTTCCCCCTTCTTTTTATAGGGTTCCACCTCTCCGGTCCCAGGGCCTCTTCTGCATTTCTGCTACACTTGCAGCAATGTTGACCATTGCTGGAACTGACTCATTTCCCTGATCACAAGACATTGGTGGATTTTACAAGATGTTCTCCATGACACTAGTCCCAGATGTTTGCAAAAATTCATGAGGGAGCCAGTAAGATGGGTGCTGATCTGCATGTATGCCCACCCATTTCCACAGGGATTTGCTGACATTCTCTCTCAGGCTGGGGTTCCCACCAATGACCCCCGAGGTGAGTGGGCACATGGGGAGGTGGTCTTGGGAAGCCCCGAGAAGTGAGGATATGGAGGAAGCTGAGCCGGGGAGTACCAGTGAGGCCCCTGGAGTTGGCTATGCCCCACACTCAGTCCCTGGGAAGCAAGGGAAGGAGGGTGCCATGTCTTCACTGTAGCCAGAGGCAACTTTCCCAGATACCAGCTCCTGGGCACTCCATCCTGCCCTGTTGTACCCATGGTGTGAAGCAGTCTTCAGGCAGAGAGTGCTGGGGTGCCAGGCTGTGTGGGTGTGACTCTGACCAGCCCACCCACAGGTCCACCCAACCACATGTGAGCAGTTCAGCTGCACATTCACCCAGTGCATGCATACATTTGCAGGAACCGGCCGCTCATCCAGACATCAGTATTGCACGTGCTGACTTGTGCAGGTGCACTAGCCACAGGTCACTGAAGGAGAGAAGTCATCTTCAGAGACTCATACCAGTAAGTACCCAGGTGGCTGTGAACTCAGTGGTGATTCCACTCATGGTGTCCATGCCCCCCCAGAGCCTGGGACCGGTGTCACGGGCATTCACGCTGCCATTGAGTGACGGGGGCAGCTTGGGGAGAGTGCTTGCAGCTGAAAGGACAAATCGCAAGAGCCAAGGTGATTTTTTTTTTTTTCTTCTCATGTCACAAGAAAACCTGTGGCACTCAGCAGACAGGTTTGGATTTGGTGGGGCTGTTTTTAAAATGTAGTCAGCAGGAGCCAGGAGCCAGGAGCCAGCACTGTGGCTACTCGGGCTAAATCTCTACCTGTGGCTCCTGCAAGTCATATGGGTGCGGGTTCAAGTTCTGGCTGCTTTGCTTTTGTTCCAGTTCCCTATTGTTGGCCTGGGAAACCAAGAGAGGATGGTCCAGGTCCTGGGGACCCCGCACTCCCATGGAAGAGCTGGAGGGGACCCCTGGCTTTGGACTGGCCCCCAGCTCCAGCTGTTACAGCCATTTGGAGAATGAACCAGCAGAGGGAAGACTGCCCTCTCTTTCTCCTTCTCACTCTGCAACTCTGCCTTTCAAATAAAAATAAATAAGTCTTTTTAAAAAAGAAAATTGCATTCATGGGAACGAGTTAGGCCCCAGAGGATGGTGAGGGTTTTTGGTTTTGTTTTGTTATTTGCTTCCCCACCCCCACCCCACCAACGTCCTGGTGGGAAGGCAGGATGCTGTACTGGCCAGTTCACTGCAGGGACCAACGACCAGATGGGTTTGTCTCTGCATCTCAAATTCTCTGACTATGCCACCCCAAAAGACAGGGCCTGACCACCAGCTCAGCCCACGTCTTTCACGAAACAGGTGCTGGCAGGTCACCTCACTGCTTAACGAATTGGTGAGGCTTTCCCGTGGCCAAGCAGAGCAGGAGATTTCTGTAGACGCGCAGGAGTCTGTTCTGGACCAGCTTGAAGGCTATGCACAGGATCTCCATGCCCACCAGGATGTAGAGGGAGAAGAACAGGAAGAAGTGCGGGTGCTCCAGGTCGGTGTCGGCAAAGCCGATGGTGGTCAGGGTGACGAAGCAGAAGTAGAAGGCGTCCTCGAAGTCCAGCTGCGTCTCCCAGAAGGGAAGGACAGCCGCCGCACAGGAGATGTAGGCTAACACCACCAGGGCGACCACGGGCAGGGGCACGTCCAAGGCCTCCACCTGCCGCCCCACCTCGTCCAGGTTGCTGATAATGGAGTAGGAGAGCTGCCCCCCAGCCAGCTCCGGGCAGGAGCTGCTCCTCTCCAAGGTCCGTGGCGACAGCTGCAGGGTGTTCTTGGGGGACAGAAGTCTCTCCAGCAGCTCCGTGCTGAAACCCGGAGCCGAGGAACAGCGGCCAGGTCTGGGACCCGGGAGCTCCTGGTCCTCGGTACTGATAACGATCTGTGGGACTGTGCTGTGATCTTGCCTGGGGGGCGTCGCGTCTGGCTGCTGCCCTTTCCAGCACAGCCACGTGGAGGGGTGGCAAGTGAAGAGAGGTAGTTTGCGGAACCGATTGTAAGAGGCCGAGAACACAGTCGCCAGGACGTCGCCTATGTCCGTGAGGACCAGGAACATCAATGGGATGCCAAAAAGGGCGTAGAGCATACACAGGTACTTGCCCAGCCTGGTGGCCGGGAAGATTCGGCTGTACCCTGAAACAGGACAGGGGCCGGGGGTCATGGTCTGCTCCCTCCTCCCCATGCCGCCTACATCCCACCAAAGGAATCTTGAACAATGGGCCTCCATGTCCCCACTGTGGCGTACCATTTCACACATGGCTTGGAAAAGTGCCATCCTGTGCCCGGTGCTGGGCCAGCTGTGGTGGGAGCAGCAACTTCTCTTTGGAACAGGGAGTAATTCCTGGGCAGATCTTTGCCCTGTACCTTGGAGCAAAGCTGGGATTGCAGCCTGGGCACTCCTGTGTGGGACATGGCATCTCCCTTGCTATGCCAAATGCCTGTCCCACTTGTGGGTTTTTAATCTGTGAGATAAGAATGCCAGTCCTCACTTACATGCATGCCAGCAGGAGGCCGCCTGGCACACAGCGAGACTGGCGCAGAGGCTCTGACACTCCTCCGGGGGGGATGCAATGGGGGCTTTGGCTAGCGTGGGAACTGGGAGGAGGGCGAGGGCTTGCCATGCTTCCGGTGGGACAGAAATCTTGGCAAGATGGGGTAGAAGAATGCTTCGGCTTTGGGGAATCAAGAAGAAACTTGGAGTGGAACAGAAAGCAGGCCTCCCTGAATCCTCAACCACAGAGCGATTCTCTAAGGACTCCTCACTAAATCCAGAACCATCCCAGAAGACAGGCAACGAGTGTGGGGTGGTGGCTAAGAACAGGTGTTCTACAGTCAGCTCCTGTGTGCCCTGTGTGACTTGGGGCCATGGGCTTTGTCACAGGTGCCTCAGTTTCCCCATGCACACCAGGCTGAGTAATGCCAGTGCTGAAGCAGTGGGTGGAGGACCACGCCTTTAGAATAGCATCTCAGTAAGAGCCCTACCTGCTGATGTCCTCAAGGCCCCAGACAGGCGACCTGGCCTCTGTGTGCCTCTCCTGCAGAGGGAGAGGTGGGGCCGGAATGTCAGTGCGGTCATGGGTCTGAGCCCTGGGCCATGTGATAGAATGGCTAGAGTGGAAATTGCCCAGCTGTGGCTCTGGCTGGTACACGGAGCATCTGTCACACCTGGGAGCAGCTCTGGACTCCTGGGGAATGGGGAGTAAGCCACAATCGATGCCCAGCTCCATGCCCACAGCAGTGATGACCACCGCGCTGTGCTCTTTGTGCACGCGATAGTTCATCCTCTTTCTTATCAAATAATCGCTTCCCACCAGACCTGATTAGACCCTCCCGAGCCTCTCATCTCCCACAGGATGGAAACCCCCATGCCTGTGAGAGCCAGCTTCCAGTCCCACCCGCGGCAGCCACACCCACCTGCTTCCTGTTCCAAGCTGGCACCTGCCTCAGGCCCCTTGCACTGTCTCTCCACTCTGCCTGCAAGGTTTGCATTTTGCGTAGCCATGTGGCAGCTCTTTCCATTTTGTGTGTGGACAGCATCCTCTCAGGGGAGTTCCTGATCCCTCATCCGAACGCTTCCTCCCTTCCTGCCATCCCTAACACCCACAGCCGTCTGACCAACTCTGAACGTTTGTGCACTCTCAGCCTCACCACCATGGAGATCTCGGTCTGTTTTGTTCCTGGGCCCTACAAGTGCCTCATTTAGTGCCTGTGTGAACAAATAAATAGAGGTTGCATTAATATATGCAACTACTGACTTCCTACTGAATGCCAGACGTGTGTGGGTGGGGCTGGAGGCTCCAGGGAGGAAGGGGCAGAAGTCACACCCTGTAGAGGGCGCCGGCAGCCACTCCTAGGGTAACAGGAGCCCAGAGAAGCATCAGGGGCAGCTTTGGCATGGGCCCTGCAAGGCTGCCAGCCCTCAGATGTTGCTGCTGCCAGGAGGAGCCCCGGCAGCGTCCTGATCTGTGTCCCCACAGGGAAGTCAGGAAAGTTCCTCCCCCACCAGAATAAAGGACCAACCCCTCCCTCCCCAAACATTATGCTATCCTTCAGGCCAATGGTCCCTCTTGGGCTTATTTCATTTTTTAAATGTTTATTTATTCTTATTTAAAACACAAATTTACAGAGGCCAGAGATCTTTCATCTGCTCGTTCACTCCTCAAAAGGCTACAACAGCTGGAGCTGAGCTAATGCAAAACCAGGAGCCAGGAGCTTCTTTCTGGGTCTTCCAAGTGGGTACAGGGGCCCAAAGACCTGAGCCATCCTCTGCTGTTTTCTTAGGCCATAAGCAGGGAGCTGGATGGGAAGTGGAGCAGCTGGGACACGAACCAGTAGCCATATAGGATGCTGACACCACAAGCAGAGGATTAGCCTGTTGTGCCACCTCAGCAGCCCCTGGGTTTTATTTTGAATAAGAGACAGGCTGGTGGTAAGTGGATGAGGTTACCACTTAGGACACCTGCAGGATTGATTAAGTCCTGTCTCCCCCTCTGATTCACTTGGCAGCACATCATAGCCTAAAACTTGGGTTCCTGCCACCCATGTGGGAGACCCAGGTACAGTTCTTGGCTCCTGGCTTTGACCTGGCCCACCTCTACTCTTGTGGGCATCTGGGGAGTGAAACAGCAGACGGAAGATCTCTGTTATTCTGCATTATAAGTAAAAAAAGATTTTTTTCTTTAAAGAATATAACACTTTTCGCCAGAATCTATACAGTATTGTAAAGTCAAAACTCCTAATGTTGCCCACATTTGATGCACAATGAACAGAGGGGTTGGTGAAGAGCTCAGGGCCACACAGCCCACAGGAACCTATATTCCTACCCTGAAGACCTTCCCCACCGACATGACAAGCCCCGGGCTCTCCTTGGCAGAGGCGGGTTAGTGACTTAGAGACGTGCCTGGGGGAGCTGTGGCTTCAGATGAAAGACAGACCTGCCCACACACGGAAGCAAGTCTCTGCACACAACCCCTGTGCCAGGAAGGACCTACCCAGCCCAGTTCTGAAAATGTGCACAGTGGAAAAAATCTTATCATTTGCTCCTAATGCATCCACACATGGCAACCCAACCAGCTTGCATGCGGCCAGCAAGTATTTCATAATGCATGCACTTCTAGCGTAAAGGGAACGCTGGGAGTGTCTGGGGGTGGAGGCTGTTGATGGGCTTCATACACAGGTCAGGCATCCCTTGGTTAGGACCAAGGCCAAGTACATTCCCAGTGATGGGAGATGCAAGCAGGAAGTGCTACCACCAGAGGGACCTCCACACGGTGAACATTCCCCCACATCATCTTCCAGCTCCAATTACCCAGTGGCCTGAGATCTTAATCGCCCGGTACTGTGGGTGGTGTAGCATAACCTCCTTATGAGTTTAGTCAGCTAATGTATCTCCATTATTACAGCAGCGCCTTGCTGGCTGGACAGCCATTAGCATCACCTGGAGGAGGCCTGAGATCATGGACGCCTGGGCCTGGGCCTGGCGCCTGGAGATTGGCTCCATCGGCCCGGGGCAGGACCCAGGCACGGAAACAAAGGCATCCAGGTGAGTCCACCGGGCAGCAGCCACTGACTCCCTGTGCCTTGGGCTGGTGCTTTGCACATGTTAGGGTGTATGAGAATCACGGGGAGAACTTGTGAAGGCTACTGGTCCCTCTGCCACCATTCCTAGCTGGGGCCTGAGAATGTACTTGCACTGTGACAAGGTCCCCCGCAGTGCTGTTGCACAGTGGGGGTGACACTGAATCTGGAGGTGCTCTGGTACAGAAAGTGGCCTGAATCTGTGAATGCAGGCCAGCTCACGGCTCAGCATCTCACAGCGGGGGTGAGTGTTTGACTCAGCACCCAAGATGCCCTCATCTCGCATCGGAGCGCCTGGCCTTGAACCCCACTCTGGTTCCTGACCCTAGTGCTTCCTGCTGATGCCGCCCGGGAGCAGCCATGATGGATTAAGTACAGGGGTCTCCACCACCCCCACGGGAGGCCTGGAGTGAGCCCTCAGCTGTCAGTTGCAGCCCAGTCCCACTCCCAGCTGTTGCAAGAATCAGAGTGAACCACCACATGGGATTCTCTTCCTTTCTGACTCCCTCTGTTTTTTATATCACAATGGACAGGCTAAGCCTTCCCACACCAAGGAATTATCCAATCAAAGATGCTACAGCATTGAGGCTGAGAAATCTGGTTTGGCTGTCCCTGGAGGTTCAGCAGCAGGGCCTCAGCCCTGCCTCTGCCTCGATGCCTGTTAGTTCTCTCCCAGCACCTGAGCCCCCAGGGCCGTGAGAATTAAGTAAGACCAGGGCCAGTACAGTGGGCACCAAGCTTCAAATCAGCTCAGCTCTGGCCATTACTCTCTGTTTGGAGAGTAAACCAATAGATGGAAGACACCTCTCTCTCTTTAAAAACAAAATAAGAGCAAGTCCCTAAGGCACCTTGCCCTGTGGGGGCACCTGCTGGGCCATGTAGGCCTCTCCCTTATCCTTTCTGCCTGACACCTGCTGCCTGCATCTGCATCCCCCCAAAAGGAGAAACCATAGGATGCTGGGGGGCTCATACGTCATTCAACCCCCTTGCTGGGCCCTGGCTTGGGTGTGGGTAGGAGGCACGGGGGGCTTCTGGGAAGACGGCCCTGCTGATTGACAGCTGTGGAAGGAATATGCACCCTACCTCTGTCAGATGTGACTGAGGTGGGCAGAGCCTCGGGTCCTCTGGCAACTCTCTAATTCACAGGACAGAAGCAGCACACATGCAGTGCCACAGCCGAGCTGCCCGTCAGCCCCACGGCTGTCATCCCTCCAGAATCCTCCTTTCCTTGGCCATGTGTTTTCCTGAACTTGGAAGCCTGATGGATTGGGTGTCATGCTGGTTGCAGCCTGGGGTGGGGAATTTCCTGGCTGCCGCTCCCACATGTGGTCAGCAGCTGACCCCGGGTGGACCCCGACAGGCAAGCCCAGGAGGGTTGTGGGTTGGGGTTCCAGGCTGAGGGCTACATGCCTTTTCTGGAGACCACACAGCTCTAGGCCAGGGCAGATGGGTCCTCTAGGATCTACTGAGACCCAAACACAAGGCCCTAGGCACTGTGGTCCCTCTGGGATGGACACCTACTCTCTGAGTAGCCCTTCTGGCTGGTCTAGAGGAACAGGGCCTGGGTCATGGCCACACTCCTGAGAAGGTTCTCACCCAAGAACCCCCATGCTGAGGCTTGGGGGTAGCTCTACTTCTTCCTCTCCCAATGGCCCCTGACCCAGCAGAGGGGTTCCTGCCAGACCTGACTTAGTTCCTTTATCCTGGACCACTATGCCACTCCCCCCAAGCAACCCAACCTGGAGCCCATGACACAAGGCCTAAGTGCGAGACCAGCACCATCCTCCCAGCCCAGGGCAGTCTGACCACCCACAGCATCTCCCCTGCCCTCCAACCCATCCAGCTTAGCCTCAAAGGAACCTGGAGCTTCAGCGTCTACCTCAGATCCCTGCCCCGCCCAGGACACTCTCTCGGCTGCCCTCACTGGCTCAACCCATGTAGGACACATCCAGGCAAACCCGCCCTCCCCAGACCAGTCAGGCTGTACTTTGGGCAGGTGCACCCAGTCTAGGGAAGCCAGGCAGGGACGGATATCCATCTCTGCTCTGCTTTTATTGGGGCCATACCCAAGGGGCTCCCACCTGAGACGGGGAGGATGTGTCTCCCAGGGGCACCTTGTGGGCAGCCCTGCTCACTGCTGGAGGCTGGAGAACATCTGCAGACCAGGGGTTAGCCCCACCGCTCCTCCATCCATTTACTAACTGAGTGTCCCAGCACTGCTCCTGGCCTCCCGCAGCCTCTGCCCCCTGCACTCACCCACGGTGCTGAACACGGTGCAGCAGAAGAACAGCGCGCTGAGGAAGGTCCAGCTGGCCGGGCTGTGGAGCCACTGCGGCTTCAGCTGCTGTAGGTGCTTCCGCACAGCTGCCTGCCTGCCTTTGGCCACTCCAGGAAGAGAGAGACCGCGGTGAGGGAGGAGCTCATTTCCCAGAGGAGGGGGTCCTCCCCAACAACAAGCAGCCCCATCTGCAGTTCTTAAAGCCTGCTTCTGCAATACTTCAGCAGCCTAGGTCTAACACCCCAACTCTAGGGCTACGAGGCAGCCCCAGGCCGCCCTGGCCTGAGGTTGTGATGCAGGTGTGGGGGCAGGGGGGAGGGCATCTTAGCTCTCTGAGCCTCCACTTCTCTCTTCTTTCTAAGGGGAGGGCGTGACAACTTCTTGCCTCTCTCACAGCACTCGTGCAAATGGAAAGTGTGGAGCCCACCGAGGGAAAAGGGCAGCAGGGTTAGGCTGCCTGGGCTGCCTGGGGGACAGCTCTGGCTGATTCCTCCTCCACAGCCCTGGCCCCAGGGCCCACAGAGAAGGCCTGGGCACCTTGGTTTCTGCAAAAGCCTCCCAATGGGTTCTGTTGACCTCAGCATGAGGCAGTCTGCATAGGCTGCCTCTGAAGCCCAGACAGTCAGGGCAAGTTCCCTGGCTCTGCTGTTCTGTGGGCTGGCACAAGTTTCTCTCACTGGCTCAGGTCCTTATCTGAAAGAGGAGGCCAGCACATACCCCGCACACCTCCTGCCTACGGCTGCTATAAGGACTGAGACGCTGTGTGAAAAGGGCCCAGCACAGGCCTCCAGGGAGCTAGAAACAGTGCCTGGGGAATCGGACCCACCCTGGCTTCCCTAACTTTGCTGTGTGTTTGAAAAGACCCGGAAAGCATGGTAGGTCTCAGGAGCCCAGCTCAGCCCTGGACAGCCCAATTATGAGGATCTGGGGAGGAACCCAGGGAACCAGCTCCTTGGAGGGTGCCCATCTTGGGCTGTCAGGTGAGCTCTGGACTTGCAACAACCCAGACCTTTGGATGGTTCAGGGTGACTGTAGTGGCAAGAGGCGTTGCCTAGGCAGATCCTCAGAGCAGACCTACCCAAAGCAAGGGGCAGGTAGCCCCTAAGCAGGTGGCTGAGACCCCAGGGGACCGTCGGTCCAGGATTCTTCCTGGGACTTTTAGAGCCTGTCTTGTCTCTATCTTTTCTGCTCTCTCTCTTGTTCCCATTTGCCCTGGAACATGCCCCTTTGCAAGTTTCCTTTAGGGAAGTTGTCTGAGAGCTTCCGTGTCCCCCTCTTGGGGAGGCAGCATGAACCTAGGGGTTCAGTGCCTTTCCTGCATTCTTTACTGCAACCCTGAGTGGTCCTTAGTCTCCCCATTTCCCAGAGGAGCAAACTGAGGCCCCGCAGGTTGCAGCTGGCCTGGTTCATCCAGCAAAGTGGAGGATGCTGCAGGCAGCTCCCAGCCTCAGCCTCTTTCAAGGCGGCCTCTGCTCTCAACTCCGCGGGGAATAGGGGTTGGGGGAGGCTCCTACCTGTTGTGTTACATTCCAAGATGCCACAGAGCTGCTCCAGGAACGCCTCAAACTCCTGGTTGTCCGGTGCCCCGCGGACCGGGTGGCCCTCGACGACGGAGAACAGCGCAGCTCCCAGCAGAGCGTAGGTCACCAGGCAGCAGAGGAAGCAGACGCTGGGGAACAGCTTTCCTACGGCGTCCGGGCAGCACCTTCTGGCAGGTGCAAGCGTTGGCCCCTCAGCGGCCTCCATCCCTTCCGGAGCGCTGAGGGCGGGACCCGAGCTGAAGTTTGGAGTAGGAGCAGCTGCTGCAAGAGCCGGGAGCTTCCAGGCTAGGCAGGTGAAGGAGGCGGGAGTGCTGGGAGTGGCCGGATCCTGCGGCGCTAGGAGGAGGGCGCAAGCTTCCCGTCGGGAAAGCAGGGCGTTTTGTTCACTGGAGTAGCTCTGCCCCGCTGGCGCCCTGAGTCGCTCTGGATCTCCACAGCTGACCTTGGAGCTGCGTGCCAGGTTCATGTTCCTTCGTTGGGGCTTTTCCACCCCTCAAGTACAGTTTTGGCTTCCAGGTACCAAATCTGATTCGTGGGGGTGTCACCAAGGGCTTCCCTTCCTGGGGGTTGTCTACAGCACTCCTCGGCCTGGCACACCTGGGCTCCCAGCCAGAGCCCTCCAGTTTCCCAAGGGCTTTGATCCCAGGTGGACCTGATACATGGCCCCACTTCTTTACACACCTGTAACTTTTCTGTCCTTGCAGCAGCCTCATGGTGGGCATGGGTGTACCCCGTCCTTGGGTACAGGGTGTATGACCCTTCCCTGAAGGTTGGACCACCTGACCTGCCGTAGCCCTCAGGGTTGACAGGTACAATGCAAGACGGAGGGCTGAGGTGGTGCTGGTGTTTGCCCAGTGCTTGTGTGGCCAGACTGGGACCTTGTCTGCCAGGACAGAAAATCATCCAGGTGGCAAAGGCAGGGACGCACGGCCCCAGGTCCTGCTCCAGGCAGGTCCCAGCAGCACCACCCCCAGTGGCCATCACGGACTCTCTCAGTGCTGGCCTCCACTTGTGAGCTTTGCTCTCAGGGCCGCCGCTGCCCTGTGGCTGAGCACACAGGGGGACAAGAGCCTACCCGGCGCTGCCCCCCCCCCATGGTGGCCACCTGCCACCTGTAGTGAGGGTTCCAGTGCTCCCTTCCTGCCCCCTGCTCCTCTGCAGAGGTTGTGTCAGGTCCCCTGAGGACGTGGGCTCCCCCTTTCCACCCTGCAATGGGGACCCACTGCACAGCTGAGAGAATTCCAGTCTGGGGAAGATCAAGCCAGCCGCAGTGACTGGGACAGATTAGTTCTGAGGGGAGTCACTCAGGTTGCACCCCAGGGTAATGCTGGGAAAAAATGTGTCTCCTCCCTTCCAAAGCCTCTGCCTTCTGAGTGTTCCCTAGAGGCAGGGTTCTCAGAATGGGTTTCTGAGATGGTGTGAATTTCGGAGGCTCGTCATGCCCGGGCATCACTCCCTGGCATCGTGCACCCACGTAGGCCTGGCCATCAGGATCGCACATGTGTGAGTCTGCAAGAAGCTGGCCTCGGACACACTGTGCCGGACACCTGGAAAGGACACACAGCTGTGCACGGAAGTCTCTGCTTGGATCCGCTCTCCCTCGGTGCCCGAATGTACAGCATTGCCATGTTAGGGAGAGCAGCCCAGCCCTCAGAAGGTGAGCCGAGGGGTGGGCACGCGCTGGAGAGAAGGCACACCCATGGGCGCTCTGCAGCTGGGGCCATTTCTGAGAACGCTCCTGGTAGTGAATAATTTATGCCACTTACTGATCATCATCCTTAAGAGGCTGGGTTAAATACACCTAAAAGTTTCCATTGAGTGGAATCCCAACTTTCTGGGAGCATTTCCTGTAGGCAGCATGCCTTGCTGCCCAGCCCAGGACGGGGTGGGTTCCTACAAACATCCACAGTAAAAACACTTCTGCCTTAAGACCGGGAGTCGCTGGGATGAAGGGGAAATATGGCCCAAATGGCCTGGGGAGGATGATGCCTGAGGCACCTGCCTCCCACATCGCAGGGCCTCAGTTAGTCTGAGTCCCACCTTGCTTTCTCTTCCTGCTAACGTTCACCCTGGGAGGCAGCAGGTGATGGTGGGAGAAGGTGGCTCCCACCACCCACCTGAGAGGCCCCGATGGAGTTCCTGGTTCTTGGCTGCAACCTGGCCCAGCCTTGGTTGTTGCAGGTATTTGGAGAGTGAATCATCAGACAGGAGATCTCTGTCTCTCAACTAAGCAAATGGAAATACGACAGAGAAAATGTATATTAACATTTAGAAGAACAACTAACATTAACATTTAGCAAGCCACCCTGGGAATGGTGGCGAAGGGCACTGCTTCCAGTTTTCTGCTTGCCTACTGTAGGTCAACACACAGCCACTGCACCTGCCAGCTGGTGTGGCAGCGTCCCCCAGTGGATTCCATGAGGATAGCCTTGCTCTTCCACCACGAGTGGGTGTGCTCATGTAACTCGCTTGGGTCAAGAGGAGGGTAGCAAATGCGATGCCAGAAAGAGGGTTGGGATGTATTTGCAGGGATTGGTCGGGCTTCCTGGATCTCCATTGTGTCCCAAACCAAACCAACCGACCCGTGATCTGCACGTTATGCCTGGTGAGGAATGCATGTGTCTGGGAGCTGTTGGCCCCAGCCCAGCCCGTCCATGACTTGCAGTGGCTGCTGAAGAATACCCAGGGATTGTCAGCCCCTGGGTCCTGCTGCCTTCTCTCCTAATATGCTTCACTCTGAAGATTCCTTTCTTTGGAAAAGTTGAATATAAAACTACAAAAATACTCAGAAATTCTATTCCTAGATAGACAAGCAAAAGACCTGAACTCAGAGACCAAAGTGTGTAGCTGAGCATGAGTGCTCGCAGCAGCGTTATCTGTGATATTCAAGGGTGGAGACAACCACAATGTGCATCAGCAGATGAATGGATAAACCAAGCAGTGTGGACAAGCAGTGGAATAATATGTAGCCATGAAAAGCAACGGCGCGCTACTATACACTGCCTTACATACGAACATCAGAAAGCCTCATGCTGTGTAAGAGTTAAGACTCCAGGGGATACACATTGTTCGATGTCATGCCCATTAAACATCTAGGATAGACAAGGCTATGGCGGCTGAATGCTAACAGCCAGCAGGCCTGCGGTCTTTCCGGGGGAAGCTGGACATGTTTTGGACCCAGCAAGAGGTGTTGACCTCTGTGGCATGCCCTGAATGATGTTGAGCGCTTGGAAACAGTTGGTGTTGTGTTATGTTAATATCCCTTGACTATAAGGCACGCCCAACCACGGGGGTTTAATTTCTGCTGGTGCCGCCTGGGCTCCCTGCCTGTTCCCCTTGCAATGAATCCTCTTGGGGTGGGCGGAGGGGTGTACTCGACCTCAGGCTCGCATGTCTTGATCTGGTAGCTAATTTGTAAATAAGCTTTAAGTAATCTGGCTGTAAATCCACTTACAGACTGCTTCCCAGTATCGGTGTGGAGGGTTCAGCAGGGCATTACAGGGTGAGTTGCTAGGAGCATCGAGGTCACAGGCCTGGATTCTTCCCCGGATTGGAAAGAGCTTTGGGGACATGATCCCTCATAAACCCAGGGCTACCAGAGCCAAACCTTTAACTGTGGGGAGTCTTCGCCACCACCCTGCACATTTAGACTCGCCACCACAAGAGGGCAGTGGTATCCAGGCGATGGCCTCCCGGCTGCTCTGAGTGGCAAATTCTTGAATTTCTGTCAACTAACAGTGATAGCAAATATTCCTAAGCCACTAAACACACCATCGACCATCAAGAAAAAAAGTCACATGAATTTTTAAGTGAATGTTGGTTCTCCTAAAAGCTCTCTCAGAGGGGCCAGAGCAATGGCTTTGCAAATTAAGCTTCCACAAGTAGCACCAGCAAGCATCCTATGTGGACACAGGTTCGAGTCCTGGCTGCTCTATTTTTTCCTTTATTTTCACACTGAAAATTCTTTTATTAAAGATTTCCTTTTTTTTTTTTTTACAAAAAAGAGTTACAGAGAGAGGGTTAAGGAGGGAGGAAGGGAGAAAGATAAAGAGGAAGAGAGAGAGATCTTCCATCCACTGGTTCACTCTCCAAATGACCACAACAGGTGGAACTCAGCGAGTCTGAAGCCTGGAACCAGGAGCTTCTACAGGGTCTCCTATGTGGGTTCAGAGGCCCAAGGACCTGAGCTGTCTTCCATTGCCTTTCCAGGATATAAGCTGGATCAGAAATGAAGCAGCTGGGACACGGGACATTAACTGTTGCCCATGTGGAATGCCATTGCTGTCAGTGGATTAGCGTGGTATGCCACTCACTAGCCACAAGCACTTCCACTTTTTAACATCATCCAAAATGTATTCTAGTGTCTTCCAAATCAATAGTAAATCAAGGACCACATCACAGTATTAGTTGCTCTATTTCTATCCAGCTCTCTGCTAATGGTCTGGAAAAACAGCAGAGGACAGCTCAAGTCCGTGGGCCCCTGCACCCACGTGGGACACCCAGAAGAAGTTCCTGGCTCCCAGCTTTATGCTAGCTCAGCTTCGGCCATTGTGCCCATCTGGGGAGTGAACTAGCGGACAGATGATTCTCTCGCTCGATCACTGTAACTGCCTTCCCAATACCAATAAATCATTAAAAAAAAAACCTCTCTTGGAAACATCATGTCCAACCACTTTGTTGTACCAATCTAGAAACTGGGCACAGAGAGGGCAGCGACTGGCTCATCTGGCGCCACAGCCTCCCGACCGCCAGAGCTTTGCCTTCAGCTGGAGTCCGGCCTGCGCGAGGGCAGGAGCTTAGCTCATCTCCACCCCCACGCTCCTGCCCCATCTCCGGAGCCAAAAGTGACAGCACAGAATCTACCAAATCTAGTCCGAGACTGGGCTGGGGCGTGCATGCCAAGCCACAGGAGGCTGCTGGGTTATCTGCACCTGTTTCGTGCGTGTGTGCGTGCGCTGCGCTGCGCTTCACCTATCACCGGGCTTGGGTCCTCCAACAAGCCTTCCCAGCGCTAAGAGCTGCCAGTCCGGCGGCCGGACTGACACCAAACTAGCGACAGGTATCCCAGCAGGGCCCAGAGCCGCCCTCCAAGGCACCCTCACCCTCACTCCTACGACACGCGTGCACAGCCGCAGAGCGCTACCCCGCAGACGGCTGACCCCGCCCCACCCCGAAAGGGCGCAGAGAAGTTCCTGCTCCTGCCTGTCGTCCCGTGTCCGAGGAGGCCTGAGTGTGTCGCTCAGTCCTCACTGAACTCCTGCGAGCTGCATCGTTTCTGGCAGCGGCTGGAGAGGGAGCTCCAAGAACATCTAGAATTTGTTTCCTCCCGGCTCAGGGAAGAGGGCGGGGCGAGGCCGCTTCCTGGAGGTGCCAAGGTGGGTCAAACCGCCCAGCGCTTTAATTTCACCTCTCCTACGTGAAAAATATGCCTGGTGGGATATGCCTGCTCTCGTGGAGGGTTCAAATGTTTGAAAATCCAGTGGTCCCCAGACCACAAGTTCCATTTCATCCAGACATGGGAATTGGAGATTATTTCTGGCTATCGGATTCCTGTGCCCCTCCCCCCTCTTATTTAAAGATTTCTCTATTTAAAATGCAAAGTGACAGGAGTTGCTAGGAGGGGGAAGATAGTTTCCACCTGCTGGTTCACTCCCCGAATGCCCACAAGCACAGGAAGGGCGGGGCCAAGGGCAAGAGCCAGAAACCCCATCCAGGTCTCCCATGTGTGTTTCCATCATTGTTACCACGTGAGGATATCACAGCTTTTCCCTCTTCTGGGGGCTAGTTTGCTCCTGTGGCAATTTTCTTTGTTGTGTATTTGGAGACAGAGCTGTAAAGAAAGGTGATCCCTTGGGCTCCCATGAGCCTTTGGCTTTCCGGTGGAACCCAGGGTCCACCTGTGGTAGTGGCAGAAGGCACTGGCCCTGACTCACAGGTGTGGGCATTCAGGAGCCACATCCACAGCCTGTACCAGTTGCTGTTCCTTAACTGGTGCCTTTCATGCGCTCAGCAAGCCAGGTGTCCGGACCAGCATGCAGCTGCTGCTGCCCCCAGGTCTCACGTGGCAGTACAGACTAGCATCCCAGGTGGGCGTCTGGGCTCGGAACTCCAGGACCAAAGCATATTTGTGGTTCCTCTCATCTCATGCATACCCCTAACTGCAGACTCGCTGTGCAGGGAGTTGCACATGTGGGGCTCCGGCTCAGGGACCCTCAGGCCCCTTCAGCCATGATTTTCAGCCACCCCACAGCGAGGGCCTCATCATGCCACAGCTTGCAGCCTCCACCAGGCATCAGCCCTGCACCATGGGATCTGCCTCCTGCTGCTTCCCTGGCTGCCCCTTGTCCTCACTGGGATGACTTGCATTTTGCAAACAGCTTGCACTTTCCTTGTACTGTCCTTGTCACAAAGCTGGGCAAACTGAGGCACACCAGCCTCCCGGAGCCTGCTGAGGTAGGGACTGGATTTTAGAGCTGCGAAATTGATGGTCTCTGCAACAGATCACTGAGAAGGTCCTACAAAGCTGGGGCGCTCCCTGGTGATGGCAGGCTGTGCCTGAGCTCGGGGAATCTGGGGACAGCCACGTGCATTTGGGAACCGCCAAGGCTCCCCCCTCCCATCTCCCCCGGGAGCACTGGCCTGCTGCATGTGTCCAGTTCTGCATAGAATGTGGACATATTTGCTTCTGGTACCCAGTACTCAGCAGCCCTCCTTTCCTCTGCATGCCTCACCCCTACCTTGGAGATGAGTGTGTGACCCAGGCTTAGCCACTCGGTGCTGCATTTCCCCATGGCCAGTGCATGGTGGAGGCTTGAACACACAACCCAACAGAAGCATTGAGAGATAAACAGTCTGCCTCTGGAAGGATGCAAGCATGGAGCATCTGGCAGCAATCTTGTCACCAAGAGGCGTCCATCACAGAGCAGGACCAGATGGCACCGTTGGTCTGGGGACCCAGCTGTGCCTGACCGGAGTGCGTGAGCCAACAAAGGCCTTTGGCCCTTAAGCCCGTGTGAGTTGGTTCAGAGGCCATCTTGTTCTGAACGTCGCCTTCAGTCCATCCTCCACAGTGGATTTGGCTTCTGTCAACACTTCTCTTGTCAATCCACGTGGAAGCTGGCAGAGGCCTCGCGTTGATTCTTGGGGTGGGAGGAAACAAACATGAGCTGATTGGCACAGCCTGTTTCTTGGTTCACCTGATTTGTTTTCTCTGTCGCAGTGCCCTCTGTGTCATCTGGGGTCTAGACTTGGAGCCCATTTCCTCATTCACAAAACAGAGCGGAGGGCCAACTAATCAGGAAACACCCTTCTGACCTTCTGTCCTCTGTTTAGAAGTCCACAGGGAAATAAAGAAGAGCAGCCTTATGCAGGATGCCGGGCATGGGAGGGGAAGGCTTTGGCATTTGGGGGAAGCCTGGGGTGTCGAGAAAATGGCACCGATGGGGGTCCACTTGCGCAGTCCCCATTTACAGTCACCTGTGACCCTAGAAATGCCTCCATTCAGGAGCAAAGTGGGAGGAATGGGCGGGAATAAATGTCACAGGTGTGTTGTGGGGGCGCGGGTCTCTTTGTGTGCGGTGCCTGGGATCTGTGAGCACCGTCCGTGGCGGCGCAGGCGAGTGGGACTCAGGAAAACCTTCTGCCCGCACGAACATTCCCAGAAAATTGCCTTTGGAGAGCTAGGAGGGTTGGTTGGGAGCAATTTGTTTCTTAAATAGCGCTGTGAGTTGGTCCATATTGTGCTTTTCCTTCCCCCTGGAGCTGAAGGTGGCGTTCCTTTTGTTTATGGTATTAGTGTTATATTATTGGCGATCTCATTGTTCTTGTTGTGACATGTTTACCTCGGCAGGACAGTTATTGTGGGAGGCAAGGTGGGGACTGATCTACCCACCAGACCTGCAGGACTAAAGGTAAGCCTCCAGTGTGTCGTGCAGGGCACGCAGCACTCTTCTCTCAGATTGTTAAATTCTAATTATAGGCTGCTGATCCCTGGTCCGTGTTAGGCAGATGCCTAAAACGCAGCTCTGCCAATAGGTATGTTACATGCTTATTATTGTGTAAAACACAACATTTGCGCATTTGAAGGCTTGGAACAGGTTGGTAATTCCTGGGAAAGTTGGGTGGAAAGCAGGCTTGAATATGACTCAGAATTGGGGTGGGCCTGACTGGCATTGCGGTGTGCAGGTATGAGCTGACACCTGCAGCATCTCACAGAGGCTCTGGTTCAAGCCCTGACTGCTCCACTTCCGATCCCTGCTGACATGCCTGGGAAAGCAGTGAAAGATGACCCAAATGGTTGGGCCCATATCACCTATGTGGGAGACCCAGAAGAAGCAAAACTGGGATGGGACACAGTATTGCCTTTCTCTTTGCTATTTGGTTGTTAGAACTTCTGGAACCCTGGAGCTATGGAGTACCCCCCTTTCAGATCTCAGCTCAAGTGTCACCTCCTCAGGCCAGCCCTCCCTGGTTGCCCACCCCGTGTTCATACAGCAGCAAGTACCTGATGTCTCTCTGTTATCATTGTGAGTCCTTCCATAGGACTATGGTGTTTATTTCATTTATGTCCACTAGATGGAAGGCTGCCAAAGAGTCTCATCGATGGTTAGTACATAGTAAGCGTTTACTAAATGTGAAGCACAAGTATACTATATTAATTGACAATCTCCAGACCTACTATTGGAGACAGGGAAGACAGCTGGAAGCGTGAGATGTGAATAGCACGCAAATGGGTAGATTACAAGATAGGGGTGAAGCCCCTGGAGTGTGCTAAGTAGAGAGAGGATGAGTCACCAGCAGGTTATGGGGTACAGGCTCAAGTCATAGGAGCTAGGAGTCCACCAGCAGCTGTGTGATGTGTTAAAGGTGGAAGGAATACGTGGGCTATGAGACACAGTAAACCAGGGTGCCAGGCACACTCAGCCATCCAGAGACACAGTAAACCAGGGTGCCAGGCACACTCAGCCATCCAGAGACACAGTAAACCAGGGTGCCAGGCACACTCAGCCAACCAGAGAGCAAGTCATGCCATATAGTCAGATAGCTGACAATGCAATACCTCTTAGAAATCTCTCAACCACTCGTAGGCGACACCTGATTGTGATCATGATTGTGTTTGTCCTGGGAGCACAGCCACGCCCAGGGTAGTGGAGCAGAAAATCCACTTACTGGGAGCTCCCCACGATGGGTCCCTGCCCCTCCCACCCCAGGTCTGGGTCCTTATCACTGCAGTGGACCCTGGATGGCACATCTCCCAGGATTCAGTGAGTTGCTCCCACGTGATGGTGTCACATTAACCTGCTCCATCTCTCTCCATTTACCTCACTGGCTGTTTTGAATTAATTTGATCATCTGTGTTTCAAGCCTCTTCGCATGCTCTGTAGCCTCTCTATTCTGTCCCCTCCAGAATAGCTTGCCAGGCCATGCATCTGAAGGCTAATTTCCAATACAGCACATTGAAATGGTGCATTGTGGCTTATCTACTACGGCTGCAGATGGGTGAGGGTGAACATGAGGGTTAAACCAGTTGCTGAGTCTAGCTACTATGTATGTATGTATGTAAAAGTCACTGGATAATTATGCATTGTGTTAAGTGCAGAGGACATAATAAAGAGAAAACAGCTGCGATCTCTGCCTTCAGGGAGAAGCTTCTAGCAAGAAAAAGCCATCTACAAATCACACAAGAGTATGGGAAGTTTCAACAGAGGCCAACTATGTGATTCTAATGGCAGTGGGCAGAGATGGGGGTGGGTTCATTTAGAGAGGTGAGGCACGGAGAAGGTGGGCAGAGCAAACAGCCCATACAAAGACGATATGATAGGCTGATCTCGTCCATGCATGGCAGGCAGCGCTGGTCTCATGTGCCCATCTCTGGCATTGCCACCTGCCACCCACACACAGGCGAGGAAGGCCAGCCCTGCCCTCTGCAGCTCAAGAATATGGCTAGGTCCCTGGGAAAACCTGAGGTTCCACCTCACCCGGCCAGGCTGACATGGAACATGAGCTTTCTTTTTTTAAAGATTTGTTTAGTTTCATTGGAAAGGCAGATTTGCAGAGAGAAGGAGGGAAAGAGAAAGATCTTCCATCTGCTGGTTCATTCCCCAAGTAGTGGCAATGGCCAGATAGGAGCTAATCCAAACGAGGAGCTTTTTCCAGGTATCCCACGTGGGTGCAGGGACCCAAGGCTTTGGGCTGGCTCTGTTGCTTTCCCGGACCATAAGCAGGCAGGGAGCTGGATGGGAAGTGGAGCATCTGGCACATGAACTGGTGCCCATATGTTATTCCCTTGTTTGCTCCTGGCTCCAGCTGTCATGGCCACTTTGGGAGTGAACCAGTGGAAGGAAGATCTTTCTGTCTCTCTTCTCTGTGCAAGTCTGACTTTCCAATAAAAATAAATAGATCTTTTTTTTTTCTTAAAAAAAATAATCAAGGTAACTTTCCTTGGCATATGTTAAATCCTGTATGTTTTTGTTTGTTTGTTTGGGTTTTTTTTTTTTTTTGCTTTAAACATTTATTTATTCAAAGTTATAGATAATGGAGAGAGATGGGGACGAGGGAGGTCTTCCAGTCACTGGTTCACTCTTCATGTCCAACCATCATGACCAGCGCTGGACCAGGCTGAAGCTGGAAACCAGGAGCAAGCTTCATCTGGGTCTCCCACATGAATGATAGGGGCCCAGGCATTTGGTTCATGTTTCATTGCTTTTTCCCAAGCCATTAGCAGGGAACCAGATCAGAAGTGCAGCAGTCAGGACTTAAACTAATGCCCATATGGAATGCCAGTACTGCAGGCAGCAACTTTACTTGCTACACTACAGCCCCAACCCCTACGTGCACGGCTTTTAAGAATTCTGTAGTTTAGGGAGGGGAAATCCCTGAGCTTATGGAACTGTATCATGAAAAATAAAATTATAAACACATTTTGTAGTTTTTAATTATTATTTTGTGTATTTGAAAAAGAGAGAGAAAAAGAAAAACCTTATTTGCTTGTTCATCTTACAAAGCCTTGAGCTGGGTCAGGCTGAGACCAGGGGCCAAGAACTCATCTCAGGTCACTCAAACGGGTGGCAGTTCCCCAAGTGCTCAACACCCTCCCCGCTGCCTCCCAGGACATACACAGGCAGGAGGCTGGAAACGGAAGCAGAGTGTGGATCTAAGTGCAGGTGTTCTAAGACACGATGCAACTGGTTTGAATGTTGCTACCAACCCCCCCGAGAGCCGGCACTAAACTGAAGCTCCGAGGAAAGGTGAGTAGCTGGACGGAAGTCCTCTGTGGTGAAGGTGCTTTCCTTAGGGTCAAAGTCCAGTAGAAGTCAGAATGATTAGCGGGGGCGGTAGGGGAGGGTTGGCACAGCATTGTGTGTGCACGCACAATGTTGTGGCCATGTCGCCGTCTCTTTTGCCAAGGTAAACTGGAAATGCTTGCGGATTGGAGGCTGCGGGTGTGGGAGGTTACTGTGGGGAGGGGGCGGGGACACGGCTGAGGCAGGAGTTTATGGCTGCAGGTGAAAGAGGGGTGCGTGAGGGAGGGAGGCCTCTCTGCTTCCGCGCATGCTAGAAATTCTCCATCAAATGATTTTCAAGACATGTAAATTTGGGGGCGTGATCTCAAGTTCACCCTTCCGCCTCCACATCCCCGCACAGTCTGACAGCTTCATTTCCCCCAAGGAGCGGCCTCTGTGTGAAGCTGCTTCGAGAACCTGGACCATTACAGCTGGAATGAATGCCTGCTGTACTCTGTCCTCGCGCTCTACTGGGCCTCTGCAGGGACCCGTCACCCCCAGCTCCACAGAGCCCCAGAACCACTTTGCAGAATGCGGGGACTTCTGCTCTCAACTCCTCCCCTCCACCCTAGGGCCCTCTATCTAGGGTGGAGGAAGTGATGTGCCACGCCAGGCTGGGAACAGGGTGGGTGACACCTGTTATCCACTAGTTCTTTGGGTTTTCGGAGCGCTGTCGGCGATTTCGCAAGAGCCGCCTCTGTCCATGGGGTTTCCGAGTGAGAGCAGCGTTTTTACGCCCAGACAGGCTCGGGGTGAGGGTGTGGTACCCTGCGGGACAAGCCTGGAAGGTTCCTGCGCCATGGGCGTGGGATGGGAGGCGGACAAAAAGGTGTGTCCGTTCTGGTGGATACAGCTGTCCAGGTGCGAACCTCTGACCTTGGACTCTCAACCACAGTTGGGTTATCCGGCATTAGATGTCTTCCATCCAAGCCAGCCAGACCGACTGCCACAGTACGAGTTGGCAGCGCGGGCGACAGGATGCCAGACCCGGCTGGTGGGTGATCCCAGAACCGCGAAGGCAAGGTGTGCGCTCGGTCTCGTGCCACCAGGGGGCACCGAGCCCCGCGCGGTTGGAGGGCTGGGCGCAGGGCAGCGGGCCCGGGGCAGCAGGGCACGGGAGGCGACCCGCAGTCCTGCAGCGCTCCGGCCTCGTGCAAACCCCAGGGCCTAGCTGGCTCTCGGAGCCAACGACCTCTTCATTCCTGGCCCCACTAGAACTTCCGGTGGAGTGGAATCTCCAGGCCTGGATGGTGCTGGCTGGGGCGTCACTGTGATCTGAGACTGCTGGGGTGACCAGAAACCCCAAGAGCACTCGACCAGAGGTCTCGGGACACCCCCAGAGCTCAGAGCTGGTTGGAGGCTCTTTGGAGATGCACGGGTTGGATGCATTAATCCCCAGAGGCCGGCTTCTGTTTGTCCCAAGGCCAGAGGAGGAAACCCGGAGAGCGGCCTCGGAATCTGAAGGAAGATAGATGTGGCTTAAGTCCCTGCCCCTCCACGGACTCCCTCCCCTCCGTGTGGTCTTGGAAGCTCGGTTAACTTTTCTAAGTCTGCTGTTGGGGACAGAGAGAGTTTCAGCTCTTGTGAAATGGGATCATGAGCGCCCAGCACTTAGTTCTGGGCCCAAACTGGGGGCTTGATAGCACATGCTCTCCAACCAGTGCAATCATGGCTTGCAGGGATGGGGTGGGGTTGGGAGATATATGAGACCCCAGGAGCATCGTTGGGGGGCCTCCAGAACTCTACCCCTAGGGCTGAGGACACTAATGCGTCCTGGAAACTGAGAGGCTGGCTACAGAATAAGTCCCACGACCATTGCAGACTACTTTGAATGCGCAGGTGCATCCCAGACGCCATCTCTTGCTGCAACGTCTGAAAAACAAACAAGAAATGAAGAAATGTGCGGGGAGAAGCATTGGAGTGACTCCTGCAAGCTCACACAGCCAGAGGGAGGCTGAGCCAGAACCCCAGCCCTACTCTCCAGCCAGCTCCAGGCCAAAGACCTCTCTGCCCCTCTCCGCCTCTCTGCAAGCCAGAGGCTGGCTGGCAATTGGGGGCAGTCTTCTAGCACCTTCAGAAAGGCTGTGGCGAGCCACACCAAGGGAGAAGGAGGCAGCTGGCCTGGAGCTCAGCTCTTGCCTTGGCACTCAGAGCTCCAAATTTGTGTCTTCTGGTGGTACTGGGCTGGGTCACCGGGGCTTCCCGTACCTCTCCGTCCCAGGGTAGGAGAATGGGCTGGTCCCCACTCTGGCTTCTTTCCTCGCCCCCGGGGAATCCAGGCACCGATGCAAGTCGCCCTGGGGAGCTGATGTTTCTTGAAAACTGAGCATTCCCAGCATCAAGAGAGTCTGCACATGCCCAGATCCGTGGTCCAGGTCGCCCCCTAGCTCTTGCGTTTCCAGCCCCCTCCCTGCCGGTCCCGCCAAAACTGGAAGGGCTCGAGAGAGGACGAGGCGCAGATGTTACTGAGGCCCTGGCTCCAGCAGCCTTGCCCTGGGTGTTTTTTGGGTAAGTGAGGAGGTGAGAGAGGAACGCCTCAAACACGGCACGGTACCCTTCTCAAGGCCTCCAGGACAGCCTCGCGAGAAGGGCTAGCCGCCAGGAAAGGAGGAAAAGCTCGTCCTGGGCAGCTGCGACCCAGCAGGGCAGTTTCGGCGCCGGATACCAGGGGGCAGTGCAGCGCAGCGAATGCGCCGTCCCCAGCCGGCCACCCAGCGAGGCGCGAGCATTGGGTCCCCCGCCGCCTTTCCTTAGAGCTGCCAAGGTTCTCCCGGAGCGCTCCAGACCCCAGCAGCCCCGCTGGCCTGTGACACGCTAAAGGGGGCCCGGCTTCCCCCGCCCCCCGTGTTGCGCTCCGGGAGGCCGCGCCAGTCTTGGAGCCTGCCACCGACAGCTGCCACCTGCTGGGGTTTAGCCCACTGACTCGGGGGCGGGGACGCCCCGTCGGGTTTGTTGCAGGCCGCGCGCTTGAGAGCGCAAGCGTGGGGTTCCATAGAGGCCGGGTTTGGGGAGACTGTGTCAGCCTGGGCTGGGAGTCCTGGGAATGCGGACGCCAAACTTGGAGAGCGAAAGAAAGCGCTCGAGGCGGGCCGACTGCTCGGATTCACTTAGAGAGCGTTTGGAGCAGAGGCGGGGGTGGAAGGCAGGGCCCACCCTCGGCCAAGTAGAAGCTAGGTGGAGTCGGAGGCTGACCTGTGGCGCAGGGACGCAGCCCCAGGCCCTTCCCACTCCTTGGATCGGTGTGTCTGGCAAATGCCCTTCGTTTGTCCCAAAAGGAGACTGCGCCCATGTTGACCGTGGGCACACGGGGCTCGGTGACACGCACGCGGGAAGGTCCCATCCGAGGAGGACTCCTTTGCGCCCAGCCGCCCCAGGAGGGGGCGAGGAGCGGGGGTGGGGGTGGGAAGAGGCCGGGCCGGCCTGGCTCCCAGGCCAAGCGCTGGAGCCTGGAGCCTGGTGAAAGCGAAACCCGACAGGTTCCTCCAGGCTCAGCCTCCTTCGCCCGGGATTTTTGGTTTTGTCTCTTTTTAAATAGCCGCTTTGCAATAAATAAAATAGGCAGGCAGCTGCCTGTCGGTGTTTGAATGCTAGTGGCTGCTCTTTGAAAAATTCACACTTTGCAATTGCTTTCCGCAAGCGCAGAGGAAGAACTTATAAACCCCGATATGTCATTTGAAACCATCAATAGCCCCTCTTTTAAGGCTGGCTTTATTGTGGGAAGCCAAGGTAATGATTTTTGTCGCTGTCTAATTTCATCCCAGTGTGCCACGTCGCTTTTATGATCTTTCAAAGGTAAGTGAAGGCGCCGATCGCAGACCCTTTTTGTAGCCGATTAACACTTTAAACTGATTTTCCAACCCTGTCACAACTCTGGGGCTGATAAACAGGATTGCTGGGAAGACATTAACAAGTCTGTAAATAGATCATTTTAAAAACACACACACACACCCTGGCAGTTCTGAGCCACCGTTAGTACACATGACACACGGGTCCCCCGAGGGTGTGTGTGTGTGTCACCCCCAAGAAGGGGTAGCTGTAAATGACTTCTCCCGAGATGCCTGGGCCCCACTTGCTCTGATGATGCCGATAACGATTGTGGTCACAAGCTTAGGGGACGGTGCATAGCAAGCGGAGGACACGGTGGACGGCTGCTGGCTTGGAGGCGGGTCAGAGGCCGCCGCGCAACCTCTGGCCAAGCGGAGAAATCGCCCATTTTAAGGTCAGGGTTCTACAGAGACACCTGTTTGGAGCGGAAGCTGGGGTGGCCACAGTGTAAAAAAGGCCATGACGGAAGACGACCTAGACGCAGACCTAAGGGGAGGCCGGTCCTTCTCCCACCTGTCCCCTCCCTGCCACAGAGAAATACATAGCCATTAATATATACACATATATGCATGCAGAAAGGCCTCATACAAAAGTTGAGACTCTTAAAAAACAAAACAAACTATCCCCGGCCCGGTCCCACCCGAAGTTTTTTTTTTTTTACCTGGACGTTGCCGTGTGGCTCTGATGAACGGACACCCCCAGCCTACAGCCCCACGCCCCAGGGCGACCAGGCTACCTTTGGGTGCAGGCGCGGCCTTCCTCCGAGGGCAGGGGCAGCTCCCCCGGCGCCAACCAAAGGAGAAAGCCTAAGTCGCGGTGGGTGACCCTGTCAGGAGGCCCGGTTCGACGCCCGCCCCCACGGGGTGGTGGGGTGGTGACACCGCGGGGCCTGGAGTGCTCCTGGGGCGCCGCGGGCGGGACCAGGGGTGCTGCTCGGTGTTCCCGCCTTCTCCGCAGCAAGATCGGGGAGTTGGGAGTTTCCTCCTGGGTAGGACAGAACGAGAAGGCCCTTCTGGGCTCGGTAGGGATGCGGCCGGCCAGAGATCCGCGCCCAAGCTCACCCCTGGAGGATCTGGACTGCGAGGTGGACGCGACCCCCAGCTTCGAGCGGAGGTTTGGCGCTCGCAGCCGTCGGCGCGCAGGAAGCGAGGAGCGCAGCTCGTCCCGCACCAGGCTTAGCTCCCGGGCTCCACGTGCGGATCCGCGCCAGCGCAGCGACTTGGGGGCTCGGGACCCGCGCTAATGCATTTCGCGTTGGGCCGCCACCTGCTAAGCAGCAGAGCGCAGAGAGCGGGACTGGCGTCTGCACTAGGAAGCTGCCCCTGCCCCCAGCCCGGGCCCGGCCCGCAATGCTCCGGGAGGCCCCGGGTGGCGCTGTCTCCTCCCCTCCTACCCACGCCGCCGGCAAAATGCGCCCAGCCCACCCAGCCTTGGCGAGCCAGCGACCCCGGGCTGCGTCGGCCGCGGCTCGGAGCCTCCGGGTGCGGGGCTCGGGCCGAGCCTGCGGGGACAGGCGCGCAGTGCGGGGTCTCCGCGGCTTCTATCTCCCGGAGAGAGGCCGATCGGGGAGGGGTGTCCAGTCGGGCTGCGGGGCGCGCGGCCCCTCTCCCAGGCGACCCAGCCAGGGATCCGCCCCGCTTCTTCGGGCCCCTCACCGGACTCTGCTCGCCTTCGGCATTTCCACCCTCCCGGCTTCTCGCTTTCCTCTCCCATTCCTTCCACCCCGCTTAGTCTCCCCGCCCGCCCTCGCTCTTCTGCAGTTTGTCCCGAGAGGACCTCGAACACCCCCACCCCCGCCACAACTCCAAAGAAAGGTAGCCCGTGGTTCCACGGGGTGGATTTGGAGCGATTTCCTCCGAGAGGCCTGAAAACTTTCCCGAATTCCGAGTCGGAGACAGCGGGCTGTGTTTAACGGCCCTGTGCTGGCCCGGGACGAACTTTCTCCCCGAACGGCCCGAGCGCAGGGCGTTAGCCCATTGTCCAGATGGAAGACGCGGGGCTGGGAGGTAACCCCACCGCTGCGAGGGGCTTTTTCTCACGCGGTGGATTCCGGTGTTTGGAACGAGATCTCCACCTCTTGTTTTCCATTCTTCTGCTTTAATTTCTGCACGCTTTCTTGGGTGGGCAAAGATGGCCCCACACTTTTCAATAGAGTGAAATCGCAGCTTGGAATTACGGCCACCTATCAGAAATGAAACTGTGTTTGTGAAAATCTGTAACCTTCGCTATGTAATTGGAGACATTCAAGGAAGGATATTGCACAGGTGAAAGCGATTTTACAATTGCTTCCATATTTTTAATATTCTTCTGAATTGTCGAGAGGACTTTTCCTGAATACGACCATTGAATGCTTCAACCTGGAAACTTCCCAGTAACCTTAGTCATTGCAAGGCTATAGTTATCATAAATTACTTTAAAGTGTATATTAAAGTGATGGAAATTTGTTTCTTTTAGGAAAAAAAAAAAAAGGAAATGCCTCTGAAGTCACAAACTTTTTACCTTTACCAAACAGGTTTTTCCTGAAACTTGAAAATGCTTCCCACAAACTTTTTTCACATTCAACATCATGTTTCTGGGACTCTTTACAGAAAGAAGGGACGGCTGGAGCCCAAATTCACAGAAATCAATTTTCCTGCAAGATCCTTTGAATTTGGGTGTTTTATTCTCGCTGAAACACAGGTTCTTATCCTTTTATCTTTCCTGGAGAACCCTGCTTTATGGCAAAATCAAGAACGAACCCCAGTGGATATCTGGGCCATTCGGATTTGGGATGTGGGATCCCAGCAAATATTTTGGGCCTCGTGGAAAAATGAGGTGGAAACAAAAACTTTCTGATCAGATATGTCGAGGCTGAAATATACAATTCCAGGCCATCCCTTGCTTGTGCTCGCAGCACAAGGCGTATTGAGGGAGAAGAGGCATTAAGATGGGGATCGTCCCGGTGGCAAGGCGTCCTTGTATTTATGAATGATGGTCATTCCTTTTCTTTTTCTTGTTATGGCTGACCAACAGTGTCTGGGGGCCTTCCCCGAGAAACCGTTTTCTTGGGTCTCTCCCCGTGTTTTTAAATAGCAGCTGATGTGAGCTGATCCTGCCTAACTCAGAACTGTACTCTTCAGGCTGGTTCTTTAGCAACTGAATTTTCAAAGTAAAGAGTTTCCGCAGTCTCTTTGAAAGTTTTACTCCTCCCGCCCCCAACTTTATCTTTGTACAAAAACTTTCTTCGCTTCTTGTTGCCCTCACATATTCTTCCGACCGCCAGAGCTGTCTTGGACGGCGATTTACATTAATGACCAAATTTCCAAAGTGTCCGGCCAGGGGACTGCTGCCTTTTCTCACCTACTGTACTAGCATTTCATCATCCCGGAGAAGCCAGGGGGGAAAATGAGCTCGTCGCATAGGGTAACCCAGGTGGGGGTGGGGGGGACACGCAAAAACTCGCTGCTGTAATCGGTGCGTTTTTTTTTTTTAACGAATGTCTTTAAATTACAAATATCAGCTGAATTACTGTAACCAAAAAAAACATAAATTGCCATTCTCCAATGGGTTCTCTGGCCAGGATCTTTTGTTGTTAGGAATACCATAAAAATATGCTTTGTCCATATAAGCCATTAAAAAAAAATGGTGTCTGACCCCCAAAATGCTCAGATCCTGTCGCTAGCCAACTCTTTCGACATCCTTCTTTGTAGGAAAACCTGGCCACAGAGGAAATGCAAAAGTTGGAGGGGGCACCGTGATCTGGAGTATAAAACAATCCTCTTGTTGAAATACAGGAAGGACCGCCAGCAGCACAAATGAGTATTTTCAGGTTTTGTGTCAGCCCCAAGAAGAGAGACTTTGGAGTGGGAGGGGGGGAGTGGCAGGCATCAGAAATCAAATGTTTGCCCAGAGAATTCTTAGCAAGCCAATCACCAGTCTGAGCAGGAGTTGTCTGGGAGAAATTTTTTTTTTTTAAATATTCACTTCCCACTTGTTTTTACTCAATTCAAAAACTTTTCCCAAGGAAAAAAGTACACTCGTAAAATGTAAAATGTCTTATTCACAGCAATGATGAATTGGACCTCCCCTTCTGAATGCCTGGCTGCTATCAAGGAGAGCATCGAAGTTGGTGGGAGGAAGGAATCCTGCCGGCTCCCTTTCGAGCTGCTTCCCCATCCATGCAGTTGAGTCTGAGCTGCGAGTTCTGTGAATACGTCGGTTGGCAGAAGCTCGGCCTTTGCCCTGAATTTTCATTTGTTCTTGTTGTCCCTCCTAAAAAAACGTATATAAATAAAAGGCTATCTTATCAAATGTAGACCCTCAAAACATTTTTCACTTTGGTCTCAGTTTTATTTTTGAGATGAGCATTAGACAGTTGTGACATTTTATATGATTTTACAAATAAAAAAAGAAAAAGAAGTAAGTATTGGTTTTCTGAGTCAAAGGAATGGATTAGTGGTTTTATTCGTCAAGGTATTCTTAATTGGCACTTAAAAATTAAGATTTTTTTTTCTCTTTGGTAGACGCAGAGCTGGACTGGCCAACAGTCTTATCTTCCAGAGCAAGGCGGGTGTGAAATGTTGCTGCAGGGACATCTTAACTAAGAAGCCAAACTTGATATAGTCTCGGAGGGGGAACAGTGTCCCTGAACCCCCTCTCTTACTGCAAGGCTGAAGACATTCAAAATGGTCCCCTGAACCCAACTCTGAAACCAGCAGTTCAAAACCACTGGGGGGCCAGGAGCTGAGTTAACCTCAGTACCTGCTCTCTCCCCAGCCAGCGACCCTTGGCCCACAGCGCCTCTAAAAGTCAGACCAAACCGAAAACAGCAGAATAGAAGCTGCTAGGAGGGGCTATTTCAGAGCCTCCATTTTTGCTTTAAAAGAGGGGTAGCTGGTCAACCTCTTGTTTGTTTTTGCCTCAGCATTTCCCTACCAGTGGGAGACCATTACCTGGGACAATGTTCTATTCCATTGTCATTATCTCCTGCGGAACTAAAACAATGTTTTGTTTGGCCTGCCAGGCAAGGGGGATTTGTTCTACTCTTCCTTAAGCTGAGTTTCCGACTGAGCTTCTGACCCAATCACTTGATATCCAGCAGGGATACCTGGCGACAATTTTTTTTTTTAATCTGCTATCTTGTGTTTTGTAATTTCATTCTCTGAAAAATAGCCCAGAAACTCGCTTCTCAATCAAGAGGAAGCTCACCGTGGCTCGGGCATGAGGCTTTGCTCAAGCTGCTCAAGCTCTATAATTTAAATCAGCCAGATAGGATTTATCTGCAGTTGTGTCATTTTTTTGGTCTCGTGTTATTGAATTGCGAATCCCACAAAGATTTATAATTTTGTGTTGTTGCCTATCACATCCTGAAAGATCAGAAATGAGAGGATTTCCGACATTTTCCATCACACCACACCGTTCCCCGTTTGTTTCTTTTAAAATACAGATGTGAATTATATGTGGCGTGTGAACATGTATGCACACTCCCAGACAGAGACAGACAGAGGACAACATGTCAAGGTTTCTGGGATCCGTGACAGATGTTGATGAACAAACATCATTGGAGCTATGTTGGTGCGTTTAAGATCTTCCACAGAACAGGGCCAAGGCCACAGATTGGGAAGAAACCTGCTGGTCAACCATGGCCTCTGTCACCCTACAAATTCCAACCCAGACCTGCATGGCAGCTTCCTATAACACTGGTGGCACAAAGGCTTGTTTGTCCTGAGGAGTCAATAGGACATGTCCGGCGTGGCTTTGCTCTTGGACTTGAAGCCAACTGACCGTCAGCACTGTTGTAGTTGTTGTCTCTTTATAGCTCCTGTTTAGCTAGGAGTAACTTGAGACGAACACATGTAACAGCTGCGTGTAATAAAAGTGTAACAGGCTGAGGCTGGCTACCTGAGGAGACTGAATCTGTGCTAATGAAGCCAAGGTCTTACGCTGATTGGCTTTGCTCTGGGTGGTAGCAAATGACCGTGGTCTCCAGCAGCCCCCCTCCCCCGGGCCGACTGGTGCACACCCACCATCAGCTAGTAGAATGTCCTGAGCCCAGGTCCTGCTGCAGAGTGAGAGAGCTCTGACGGAGGATGAGGTGGCAGAGGCTTCAGAGCTGAAGCTTGGAGACAGACACGATCAGGTTTGAATCCTGGCTCTTCCACTGGCTCTCTGGGTGCCGCTGAGTGAATTCCTAACTGTGCTAAGCAGTCAGAACTCGCTGTTAGTGACTCTAACTTGAACAGGTGGTTATAATAAACAGAACTGTCCATCACAGATGCCAGCCCTGCAGTTCTTCCCAGATGGGTTGCCAAGGATCCCAGGAGACTTACAAGAGGGAACTTTCTTGGGTCAATTTGGGTTATACTTTTATTAATTTTGTTTTTATTTACTTGTCGCGGAGAGATGGACAGAGTGCTGTCATCTACTGGGTCGCTCCCTCGATGCTCACTCACACCCAGGAAGCAGGCTCGGGATCTGCTCTGTGGGCTGCGGGGCTGCTCCCACTGAAGCCCCCTGCTGCTGCCAGGGTGTGCGTGAGCAGGAAGCTGGAGTCAGGGGCAGGAGCTGTTCCACTGGAGCCCCCTGCTGCTGCCAGGGTGTGCGTGGGCAGGAAGCTGGAGTCAGGGGCAGGAGCCAAACCACAGTCCAGCCTTTCTAAGGGAAGCCTAAGACTGGGAGACTTTCTTTTCAAGTTAATGTCAATCATGTGATCAGATTGGTGGCTTGTGGGAAGTTCTCATTTTCCTCATGATGACTTGAAACTTAGAAAAGTCTACAAACGAAAGAGGTCTGCTCAGTTTAGTGTGAGAGAATTTTCTTAAATTGTATGGCTGTCTTTACTTGCTTCTCCCTGACGTCCCCTGATCTTAAATTTACTAATTTGGAATTGTTATATTTTCAGATCATACTTTTAAAGATTTATTTATTTTTTATTAGCAATTTAGATTTACAGAAGGAAGGGAAAACCTGAGAGAAAGATTTTCCATCTGCCGATTCACTCTCCAGACAGCCGAATGGCTGGAGCTGAGCCCATCCCAAAATTGTAGAGTTGAAATTTAAAAATGGGGCCTGGCAGCGTGGCCTAGCAGCTAAAGTCCTCGCTTTGAACGCACCAGGATTCCATATGTGTGCCGGTTCTAATTCCTGCTGCTCCATTTCCCATCTAGCTCCCTGCTTGTGGCCTGGGAAAGCAGTTGAGGATGGCCCAAAGCTTTGGGACCCTGTACCTGTCTGGGAGACCCAGAAGAGGTTCCTGGCTCCTGGCTTCAGATCAGCACAGCACCGGCTGTTGTGGCTGCTTGGGGAGTGAATCATTGGACAGAAGATCTTTCTCTCTGTCTATCTGACTTTGTAATAAAAATAAGTAAATCTTTTTTTTCTTAAGTAAATCCAAGAGAAAATGTAAACAAATAATTTTAAAAAAAAGAAATTTAAAAATGGAGTTAACATGGCTTTTTGCTAACTGCAATACTTTTTGCTTTTGTAACTTCCGCTTTGCTTGCCCGGCTATGAAACTATGTGAGTCTGTGTGAGCCCGCAGGCCAAGCTGCCCACATGACCTTCAGTACAGATAGTTCTGTCCCAAGAATCAAGATCTGAGTCTAGTTATCTCACAGGTGGCTTCAAGGTCTAAGTCTGGTTATGTTGATACTGGACCAGAGAAGAGGCAGACACAGGCTACCTAGCTACAACAAGCGATTGTAAAGTACCCCTATAAAAACCCTGCAAATGTGCTGCTTGGGGCCGTGCTCTGTTAAAGGGTGTTGGTTACTTCTCATCGCAAAAAAATTGTGGTGAGTGTAACATGCTGTTTTTGTGGATGAGAGTAGATGCAAGAAAACCAGGAGCCTCTTCCAGGTCTTCAGTGTGGGTATGCAGGGTCCCAAGGGCTCGGATCATCCTCTGCTGCTTTCCCAGGCCACAAGCAGGGAGCTGGATCGAAATGGAACATCTGGGACAGCAGCATCCATATAAGATGCTGACACTTGCAGATGGAGGATGAGCCTGTTGAGTCACAGTATCAGCTCCAAAGATCGTACTGTTGACTTATTTGTGATGTGACCCCATTACATGTCTTTGGATATGTGTTATATTTGCAAACCGTCCAGTATTCCACAGTGACCTGGATGCTGTGGTGTTTCCTTTTGACCTTGTGGTAGTCATAAACATCCGCGTGTTCCCTTTTCAAGCATCAGTGGCTTTGCGTGTAAGAATAAGTCAGGGTAGCCTAGTGGCTAAAGTCCTTGCCTTGCACACACCAGGATCCCGTATGGGCACTGGTTTGTGTCCGGCTGTTCCACATCCCATCCAGCTCCCTGGTTGTGGCCTAGGAAAGCAGCAGAGAATGGCCCAAAGCCTTGGGACTCTGCACCTGCGTTGGAGACCCAGAAGAAGCTCCTGGCTCATGGCTTCAGATCAGCTCAGCTCAGCTCTGGTAGTTGCAGCCACTTGGGGAGTGAGCCAGTGCATGGAAGATCTTTGTCTCCCCTCTCTGTAAATTTGCCTTTCCAATAAAAAAATAAGTAAATCTTAAAAAAAAAAAGTCAGTGGGGGAGAACATTTGATAAAATGCCATTTGTAATGCCCACATGCCACATTGGAGTTCAACTCCCTCCTGCTCCCCCAGTTCCAGTTTCCTGCTAATGTGTACCTGGGAGGCAGTTAGGGACGGCTCAGGTGCTGGATCCTTACCACCTGTGAGAAAGACACAGACTGAATTCTCAACTCCTAGATGCTGTGGGAATTTAGAAGGTAAGCCAGCAGGTGGGGGATCACTCTCTTTCACTAAAATGTCAAGAGTGAAGACATCACCCGGAGCTGTACTTGTGGGTCAGGCTGCAAGTGCAGGTGTCCGGAAGAAAGGAAGGTTCGGATGAAGCAAGGTTAGAGCATGGAACATGGCTTCTCCGAAGATAAAAAAAAAAAAACTCAACCTAGACGCTCAAGGACGGGTGTACGATCTAAATGGAAAGACAGACAGGTGGAGTCCAAACATCTGCAACAGGCCCAGCTTGATCTGCAGACAAGTTCACTCAACCTCTGCTCAACAGAGCGCTGGGACCTGGGCAGGGCCTGTGATGGCAGACTCAGCTCCCAACAGGAAGGACTTGAAAACCAGCAGAGGGATAACGCAGATGTGTGTTGCTGTCTCATACCACAGAAGGAGATTCAGAGAAAACTCCCACTTCTGCCAGCAGTCAAGATTAGCTGGGGATGGGGTCACCTTTGTACCATTATGGGGTAAGCCACTCCCTGGGTCACAGGCATCCCATATGGGTGGTGGGTTGTATCCCAGCTGCCCCATTTCTAATTTAGCTCCCTGTTAATGTGTGTGGGAAAGCAGTGGAGATGATCTTCGTGCTTGAGTCCTTGCACCATGTGGGAGACCTGGTAGAAGCTCCTGGCTCCTGGCTTTGGATCTGTCCATGCACTGGTTGTTACAGCCATTTGGGGAGTAAACCTGCAAATAGAAGATATTCTCTCTTTCTGTCTCTCTTTCCTAACTCTACCTTTTAAATGAATAAATAAACCTTCGAAAGAGCTGTTGGAGAACTACACTGACAGGAAACAATGAAGGGGAGAAGCTGAGGGACTCAGCTGATTAAAGGCAGCATGGTTAAAAGGCAGGGCTGGCAGGATCCAGTGCTGCACTGAGGATGAAGGGAAGAAATGAACAATGAATGAACACAGCATTCACAGAGGACAAAGAAAACACAAAACGAGGGGGGAACAGAAATGGTTAAGATAGATACATATTCAGCTTCTATCTTGCTGATCTGGGGCAAGCCTCTCCTTCCATCGACCTCAGTCTTTTCATCTGTGAAATGGGGATAGTAAGACTCCGTCACTCAAATTGTATACACATAAATGTTCTTAGCAACGTTTGTAACACAACACAATGAATCCCATCACATTTGCCTTCTTCCCCCAGGCCAGATGGAAACAGCACCATACTACTCAACCTGGCATCACATTTTGGGACCTTTTAAGATTTAATCACAATTTTGTACTTTTCCTATATGTTGTGATTTAACAAGACGTTCGATTTTTTTCTTGGTATTGTTGATTTGGAGTTGATAGAATTTGTAGAAAGCCTCCACGTATACATTGCATCTGATTTTCACTAAATCCTAGAAGGTCCCTGACGACAGATTAGTTTCAGCTTTTCTAATAGCCAAGTCAGCTTTCCAAGTGGCACGTTCCACAGTGCTTACTGTCCTGATTCTCCATACAGGATGCTGGTGTCAAAGGGGGCAGCTTAACCTGATACACCACGGAGCTGGCCCTGATCATGAGTTCTTAAAGGCAGGGACTTTGGGGTTGGTGTTGTGGCATAGCAGCTAAAGCCTACACCCCATATGGTTAGCAGTTTGAGAATCAGCTACTTCACTTCCAGCCTGGCTCCTTGCTAATACACTAGAGGAGCTCCCATGCCCTTGGGCCTTTCCACCTGCCTTTCCCCCGCTCAGATGCTCTTCCCTTGGTTCTGCATGTGCTTGGCCAAAATGGTCCCAATCATGTGTTCCCTGACGATGTCCTCGGATGCTCAGTGCTGTCTGAGACCGTCTAACTCACTGAATTACCACATTCCTGTCTGCTCTTAGCCTCTCCCCATAGAGCCAGACTTGCCGTTTCCTCTACTCGCTCTGCTTCCCAGGGTCAGGCAATGACTGCAGGCTCAGCAGAGCAGAAAAACAGAGACTGAACACTGATTCCACCCCCACCCCACACACACCCAAATCCATATGCTGAAGTCCTGCTGGCCTAGGTGACTGTATTTAAAGATAGAGACTTCAGCGAGGAAATCAAAGTCAAATGAGGTCATTGGGGAGTGGCCCTAAAGCAAGAGGCATGGCATCCTGCCAGAAGAGGAGAGACAGCAATGCTGTCCTTCCTCTGAATGTGAGCACTTACGAGTGGCCACATGAGCATGCAACAAGAAGGCGGCCATCCACTGGCCAGCTAGTGACCTCAAGTCAGCCTCAATGGAACATCAACCGTGGACTTCTATCCACCTGACAGGCATAAAATGTATTTCTATTTTTTTTACAGCTCCCAGTCTGTAGCTATTTTATTGTGGCATTCTAACACACACACACACACACACACTTTCACACAGTCATTTAGTAACTGGTTGACCTCAGACAGTCACATAACCTCTGTGTGTCTTGGCTTTCTCATCTCTAGAGTCACTGCTTTGCAGAGTGGTGGTCCATAGTTAAACAGGTTAGGGGCCAGAGTCAGGATATGGCAGGTTAAGCTGCCACTGTGAAGTCAGCATTCCTTGTTGGAGGGCCAGCTGGAGTCCTGGATGCTCTGCTTCTGATCCGGTTACCTACTAATGTGCCTGGGAAAGCAACAAAGATGCTCCCAGTACTTGGGCTGCTGCCACTACATGGGAAACCTGAATGAAGTTCTTGGCTCCTGATTTCAGGCTGCTGTTACTACCTGGGGAGTGAACCAGTAGATGGAAGCTAGCTTGCATGTTCAGTCTTTCTCTATTTTGAATAAATAAATGCATCCTTTAAAGTAGAATACATTAGGTCTGGTGCAGTGTGGCCTAGCGGCTAAAGTCCTCACCTTGAACGCGCCCCGGGATCCCATATGGGTGCCGGTTCTAATCCCGGCAGCTCCACTTCCCATCCAGCTCCCTGCTTGTGGCCTGGGAAAGCAGTCAAGGATGGCCCAAAGCCTTAGGACCCTGCACCCGTGTGGGAGAATTGGAAGAAGTTCCTGGATCCTGGCTTCAGCTCAGCATAGCATTGGTCGTTGCGCTCACTTGGGGAGTGAATCATCGGATGGAAGAGCTTCCTTACTGTCTCTCGTCCTCTCTGTATATCTGACTTTCCAATAAAAATAAATAAATCTTTAAAAAAATAAAGTAGAATACATTACTATATGTAATATATGAAAACTCTTAGGATACCATTTTAGTGTCAGCTATTAGCATTGCTGGAAAAGATTTGGTTAAATGTAGTTAAAGATGGAAATAGGGCCTGGTGTGGTAGCCTACTGCCTAAAATCCTCACCTTGCACGCACTGGGATATCATATAGGCACTGGTTCAAGTCCCAGGTGCTCCACTTCCCATCCAGCTCCCTGCTTGTGGTCTGGGAAAGCAGTTAGGGATAGCACACAGCCTTGTGATCTTGCATCCATGAGGGAGACCCTGAAGAAGCTCCTGGCTTCGGATCAGCTCAGCTCCAGCCATTGAGGCCACTTGGGGAGTGAATCAGCAGATAGATGGTCTTCATCACTGTCTCCCCTCCTCTCTATATATCTGCCTTTCTAATTAAAATAAAATAAATCTTAAAAAAAAAAAAGGAAGATGGAAATAAAGCAAAATTTTAGAACTCCTGAGTGATGCACCTGGAAAGAAAACATCACCTCGGGAAAGGCATGAGTTGACAAGACCCTAAACCACTGGGCAGACATAAAGGGGTGAAGGAGGGCCCAACACAATGGCTCCATTGGCTAATCCTCCCCCTTCAAATGCCAGGGTCCCATATGGCCATTGGCTTGTGTGCCAGCTGCTGCACTTCCCTTCCAGCTCCTTGGTTATGGCCTGGGAAAGTAATGGAAGACAGCCCAAAGCCTTGGGACCCTACACCCACATGGGAGACCGAGAAGAAGCTCCTGGCTTTGAACTGGCTCAGCTCTGCCCATTGCAGCCACTTGGGGAGTGAACCAGCAGATGGAAGGTCTTTCCTCTCCGTAAGTCTGATCTGCCTTTCCAATGAAAATAAACAATTTTTTAAGGGGGTTGGTCGCAGAGCACAGGAGGCGTTGCTCAGATGGGTCTGGCTCTGTGATGTGCTCACAGCCAGAAGCATAGGCTGGCCCAGGCAGAGTCTGGAGAGAAGAGATCTCATTTTCAAAAATGTTCATGGCCTGGAGTGTGGATTAATGCAGTGATTAATACGCTGCTTGGGGTCCCTTCATCCCACACAGGAGCACCCAGGTTCAAGTCCCAGCTCTACTTCCCATTCCAGCACTCTGCTAAAGCAGGCCCTGGGGGCAGCAGGCAGCCCAGCCAGTTGGGTCTCTGTTGTCTCACTCAGAGACCTGGGTTGAGTTCCAGCTCTGCCTCCAACCTGGCCCAGCCGCAAATGCTGCAGGCATTTGGAAAGTGAACCGGCATATCGGAGAGCTCTGTCTTTGTTTTTTGAAAAAACAGTAATTTTAAAATGTGTTGTAAAGCAAGAGAGAAGTCAGAAGACACACTCCGTGTTTTTACATCTGTCCTGATTCCATGCCCTTTCCCAGCCTTCCCAGGCTTGGCAAGGGACCCTAGTTATATGCCAGTATCGGCTGCCACTCCTCTTCTGCCCTATCTCTCTGGCTGTGAGAACAGTTCTCTTGTCCCTCTCTCGGCATCCACCTGAGTGACGGTCCTGTGTGGCAATGTCTCTTTACTATGTAGTCACCATGCTGTACAGTTACAATTCTGCTCCTCTGTACTTCTCTTCCTTTTTGGCTGGCAAAGACAAGCTATCTAAAGAGACTTTTACCAGGAACAGATTAAGCCATTGCCTGTACTGCTAATATCCATTTGGGCACTGGGTCAAGTCCTGACTGCTCCACTTGCGTCTAGCTCCTTGCTAATGTGCCTGGGAAAAGCAGTGCAAAATAACCCAAGCACCTGGGCCCCTGCCACTCACTCACACGGGAGACCCAGATGAAGCTCTTGGCTTCAGCTCGGTTCAGCCATGGCCATTACAACCACCTGGGGGAGTGCGTTAGCAGATGGAAGTTATCTTTCTCCGTGTCTCTCTCTAACTGCCTTCCATATACATGAATAAATATTTGAAAGAGAGAGAGGCCTTTACCTAGATGACTGGGTTAGTACCAAGTGAATGAACCGGTGGAGATGGCTTTGTTGTTTTCCGTTCTCCATTCCAGCCACATGACTGAACCTGTCTCTCCAGGTTAGGCCTTCCTTTCACTTTTCTTCTTGACTCTTCCGGAGCTGAAGGCTTCTTTCTTTGCAGCTGTAGGCATAGCTCTGTGTTATCTCATGGCTGCCCATCTGAGCAGGGCAAATGCCAATCCACAGCATTTTCCACAGATTCCCTGGGGTAGGAGAGGGAATGCAGGCCTTGAAGGAGCTAACGATGAGCTCCTAACTAGCGTTGTTCCTTTGATACCTCTAAGCCCGAGTTTTCTCATTTGTAAAATGACTGATGGTAGGGAGGTCAATGTCAGCATTCCTGTCGGTCCATGACGCGTTGCATGGCTGTGATCGAACTCAAGTTTTTAAATGAAGACCTCTTATTTTTAATCATTAGAGGTCAGGCCTCTTGGCACAGAGATGCAGAGATGCCATTTGGGATGCCCATAGCTGAGTGTCCGGGTTTACAATAGCTCCACTTCCAATTTCAGCTTTCTGAAATATGTGCCTTGGGAGGCGTCAGGCGATGGCTTGAGTACTTGGGTTCTTGTCACTCACGTGGGAGTCCCAGAGTTTGATTGGCCCACGAGGCAGGCTTCCACCTTTCTGTTTTCTCTTACTGCAACCTGGACCAAGAAGCCCTTGCCAGCAAGAAGTGGCCAGGCTGCTTGTAGCAAGGAAACTTGCATGGAATTTGAGACTTGGTCTTCAATGATCAACAGCTACGTGGCAATGACATAAAATTAGTCACCATCAACAGCTTCGGGAGACATCAACTGCCATCACCATATTCCAATAATTAATCCTCACAAAAGCTGTTTGTGGTTCTGTGTATTCCTTTTCATGAACATTATACCTTAATTTTATTAGCTTTTTCAGAGATTTCAAACAGATTAAAGAGGCTCAATTTTCCCTTCCAGATGTCATGCTGCTTCAATTAGTTAATATTTGCAAAGCATTTTGAAGAGGGAAAGTGCAGAACAAGTACTAAGCAGGAACGAGCTGTTCGGCTCACTCTGCTGCATCGTCAGTCCATAAGCACCATCCCTTCTTTCTCATTGGGGACCTGTGTCAGCTTCCACCATGACTCCACCCCGAGGAGTTTTCCTTTAGGGTCAGGTTGGGTTCCAGAGTACTTGTTGCCATCTGTGACCCAATGACCACAGTCTTTCTGGCAGTAGTTTAGCTTTTACAAACTCTCAGATCAAGCATCTTTTCCCACAACAAGGAGTCTCCCCATTTTCTTTTCCTCCTTTTTCAGATATGAATGAATGCTTCCCATGTACCAGGCACTCCTTTCCTCTTGGCCCCCTTTTCTCACTGAGCTTCTGGTTTTGCTGAATGACCCTGCATGAGTCATTTAATCTCTCTGCTTTCCACATTCCCTTTCCCTGTGTTGTAAAGGAGCTCCATATGTCTGTCACTTCTCAGCCTTTAAGCCAACAGACACTGCCATGCTCAGTCCTGTACTCCTGGTCTGTTGCCTTATCTTGGCCAGAATTAAGTTAGGAGTGAAGGGAGATCAGCAGTGCTTTCACGCTTCTTCCACAGGGATATGGTTTTGCCTTTCAAAATTACAGCGACTTCCCCCTTATTCCTTAAAGAAATGAATGCAACAAATGTGGTATTTCTTACTTTACATTAAAATAGATCTCAAATGTTTTATTTTGTGTCTGCCTTCTTAAATGAAACACAATTTCATGCTTTTGAGGGTTATCTTCCTGACTAACCACGGTCACGCTGCCTTCTGCCGCATTCACGCCCTTGAGAGCACTTGAGGTTGTCGTCATTTGTGTACAAGCAGAACAGCTTTAGCATGGTATCCTTTTAGCGTTCCTTGGCTTGTTTTCCATCCCTCTCCAAAAACTGCCGTTGTAGATTCTCACTGTCTTCGGTAAACCGGCCTTAAATAGACTTTCTTTTCCTGTTGCTGCCTTTAGTCTTCAGCCAAGGGTAGAGGGGATAGGAGGATTAGGCTTACTAGAATGATCAGATTAAACCACAGTTTAGGCTGTCTAAATCCCATATTGAGATGCTGGTTCAAATCCAAGTTCCTTCCTTCCAATGATGGCTCAAGAGTTGAGTCCTGCAAACCATGTGGGAGACCCAATGGAGTCTGGCACCTGACTTTGACCTGACCTAGTCCTGGCTACTGTGTGCATTTGAGGAATCAAAAAATCAGATTAGCAGGAAGAAAGCTATGCCTCCAGCTATGCAGCTTCTATCCTTCCATCCATCTATCCATCTCTCCATCTACCAACATCTCTCTCTGCCTTTCAATGTGCATGAAAATAAATTCTTTTTTTTTTTTCAGATAAGCATAACTCAGCTTCAAATGATGACCCAAGAAAACATCACCTCTGAGCAAAAAACTGAAGTGTTCATTTCCACACCCTGACACAGGGCTTTGGATGGCGCAGTGGCCTTGTCTTCTTTGCTTTCCAGTATGGCTCGATTCTGTGTGGGGTGAAGATTATAGAACAAGCGACTTCCAGGCAAGCCCTCCTCCACATTGAAATAAAAACACTCCACGGTTTTGATACAGGGAATTCTTAGGGACTGGCATAGAGTAGGTGTCATTGCTGCTTGTTGAATAAATGGCTCCAGTAGTTTTGCAGGCAGTAAGGAATTTTAGAAAATGATGGGTTTTAAGACACTTTGTAACACAAATGTACTGCTATCAGAAAGATACAAAATTTATAAGCCAGGTTTCCTAGAAAACTCTCAAAGTTCTTTGTGACCCAGAAAATGTTGTAATAAAATCATGCTTTCTTTTCCTTCTCCTAGAATGCTTTACTTGGAGAATTTCAAAAAGCCACACAACCACCTGTTGTCATTTTCCATTCACCACCCTAAGTGCTGATGTATCTCTGATTTCCTAAAGGTGAAGGAAGAACACACTCATTTTTCTCTTTGTTCTTTAGAAAGAAAATTCAGAGCAGCAGATGTTTAGCACAGCAAGTAAGACGCCACTCAGAATGCCCACATCCTGTATCAAGGGGCCTGGGTGCCAGGCTCAGCCCTGCTCCTGATTCTAGTTTCTTGCATGCCTAGCTTAACGCATTCTGTGGAAGGCAGCACATGGTGGTTCATGTAGCTGAGTCCTTCACACAGATTGAGTTTTCAGCTCCCAGCTTCAGGTTGGACCAGCTCTGTCTTTTGCAGGCATCTGAAGAGTGAATCAGCAGATGGGAGACAGTTACCCTGTCCCCCGCCTCCCCCCGCTAACCTTTCATGAAATAATGACATTTTAAAGAAGTTCAGAGCTCTGAATTTCAATTCTTAAGAAGTGAAGATTGGGGGCCAAAGCTGTGGCACCTAGGTTAAGCTGCTGCCTGTGACACTAATATCCCATGTGGGCATCAGTCCTGACTGCTCCACTTCTGATTCAGCTCCCTGCTATGGGGCCTGGGAAAGCACTGGAAGATGGGCCAAACTCCCTGCCACCCATGTGGGAGACAAGGAAAGAAGCTCTCTTGAGTTTTGGCTGGCCCAGTTCCAGCCTTTGGGGGAGTGAGTCAGCAGACAAATGGCACAGTAGATTAATACTTCGCCTGCAGAGCTGGCATCCATATGGGAACCAGTGGGAGTCCTAGCAACTCCACTTCTGATCCAGCTCCCTACTAATGGGCCGGGAAAGCATCAGAGGACAGCCCAAGGCCATAAGCCCCTGAATCCACATGCAAGACATAGAAGAAGCTCCTGGCTCCCAGCTTCAGACCTGTTTAGCTCTGGTCATTGTGGCCATTTGGGGAGTAATGCCACAAATAGAAGACTTTTTTTCTCTTTCCCTCTCTCTGTAACACTTTCAAGCAAAACAAATAAATTTTACTTATTTATTTTTAAAAAGATTTATTCTTTTATTGGAAAGTCAGATATACAGAGAAGAGGAGAGACAGAGAGGAAGATCTTCCACCTGATGATTCACTCAAGTGACCACAACAGCCGGAGCTATGCCGATGTGAAGCCAGGAGCCAGGAACTTCCTCCAGGACTCCTATGTGGGTACAGGATCCCAAGGCTTTGGGTTGTCCTAGACTGCTTTCCCAGACTACAAGCAGGGAGCTGGAAGGGAAGTGGAGCTGCCGGGATTAGAACCGGTGCCCGTATGGGATCCTGGTACTTTCAAGGTGAGGACTTGAGCCGCTAGGCCACCGTGCTTGGCCCACAAATAAATTTTAAAAACAAATAATTTGAAAAGTAAAGACAGTGGCAGAGACCACTTTTGCTCCATTTCCAGTTTATTTCCTGTGATCATAAGGGTAACACATTATCTCACTTTTCAACCCAGTTTACATTAAGCAATGTTCTCAATAGAAAAATAGCAAAGCTGAATTTGAGTTATTCTTCAGCATTTAGTTATTCCATGCAGATGCTGAACCATTCATTGCTGATGATCACGGATTTTGGTGCTAGAAGGTCCTGATTTTTTTTTAAGATTTATTTTATTTTTATTGGAAAGGCAGATATACAGAGAGGAGAGACAGAGAGGAAGATCCTCCGTCCGATGACTCACTCCCCAAGTGAGCGCAACGGCCGATGCTATGCCTGTCCGAAGCCAGGAGCCTCCCACACAGGTGCAGGGTCCCAAGGCTTTGGGCCGTCCTCGACTGCTTTCCCAGGCCACAGGCAGGGAGCTGGATGGGAAGCGGGGCCATCAGGATTAGAACCGGCGCCCATATGGGATCCCGGGCGTGCAAGGCGAGGACCTTATCCACTGTGCCATTGCGCTGGTCCTGATTTGTTTTTTAAAATATGTATTTATTTGGAAGGCAGAGTAATGAGAAAGAGAGGAAAGGTATTATCTTCCATCTACTAGTTTGCTCCTTAAATGGCCACAATAGCCAGAGCTGGCACAGGCCAAAGCCAGAAATTCCATCTAGGTCTCCCACATTGGTGTGGGCCCCAAATACTGGGGTCATAATCTACTGCCTTCCCAGCACAGCAACAAGAAGCTGGATCACAGGCAGAGCATCTAGGAATTGAACCAGCATTCCAGTGCAAGATGCTGGCACCAAAATTACAGCTTACTATGCAAAGCCACTACATTGGCCCTGACAGTCCTGATTTTGAGTCTAGCCTGGGATGCTTCTCAGCCATGAGAAACAGGTTGTTTAGTCTCTTCTCCTATTATGAGTGCTTTAGTTACCCACTGCACCATAACAAACCTCCCTAAAGCTCGGTGGTTTAAGAAATCAACAACTAGAAATCAGCACAGATGGCTCACCTCTGCCTCACATGGAGCTGTCAGGATCTCTCAGCAGAACAGAAGCTCTCCGAGCCCTTGAAAGCCCAGCCCCAGAAGTAGTTCAGGGTCCAGTCCACCTCATTTTATCAACAAAAGCAAAATTCAGTGACTCTGCCTCTTGTAAGAAGAATGACAGAGACTCTATGGCCACCTTTGCTCCAACTGAATGGGTAGACACATGCTGTTAAAAGAATTAAAGGAGACAGTGGCAGCCAACAAGCCCTTAACAAATACTACTTGCTGATCACTGCTTTGCAATATTGAATTGGTGTGATGGAATCAGCCTTGTCATCCACTATCTGGATCAGCCAAGCACCCTGGCTAGCTGGCTGTCCTGGACCCCATCCTGGAACGCCTGGTTTGAGCTATACAGGGTTGACTCCATAAAAGATGCTAAAACAAGGACACTGATAGCAACAGTTTTGACAGTGTTCACAATGTTCCAAGCAGTACCCAAACTGCACGTGTGTAGGAGCTGACCTTGCTTTTCACGCGTACATACTGACACCCAAGGGAGGCAAGCACAGTGCCTAAAGCCTGGGATATGGACACACAGTGTGACTGAACACGCTCTGGTCTCACCTGTTGAGTCAGTGCAGTGAGTCTTTAGGCTTAGTGGGTCTCATCACTCCAAGGCCCCTTTCCACTCTAAAACTCTGTGATGTTTCCACGTACAACGCATATCAATAGTTAATTTTAGTGTCTTGGTACAAAATACAAAGAGAAATGGAGTCTGGTGGATTGGCTGATGGAACTACGGACAGGGTAAGCCATCCTTGGGCTTGCTGCACATGTCTAGTCCTCATCCTCGGCTGCCACGGAGAAGAGCTACCTGAATGGACGGTCTGATTTGGACATTCTACCTCGGTTCTTATTTCAACGACTTCTCCAGGGTTTCAAATACTTTTTAAAAACAGGAATTATGACAAGTGAGACTGAATTTATCACCGCTGGCAATTTTGATTGGCAATTGAGAGTCTCTTGAGAGTCTCTGTATAAATACGGGGTATTCTATTTCCTATTAATGGTTATCACAAGATACCCTGATTCATTGTCACAGAAACTTAATTTCTAGTTGCATCACCTTCTGACACAATTCTCTCCCAAACGATGCTTTAAACATGAAGTCATGCCATCATCTAAGCCACTCATACTCCGATAAGATGTTAAATGCCAGCTTGTTTTCCCTTCCTACTTCCTGAAGTAAAAGAATGCCTGGAAGAGCAGAGCACCATGCATCATCTCACACCCTGCTTCCTGCCTGCATTTCTGCTGCTTCTGCTGCGTCCTGACCTGGAGCCAGGCAGATGCGGGGGCAGCAAAAGCACTCCTATCTAGGTCTTGGGCTGCAATGAAGCTCATTTATTTGGCATCATTTCACCCCATCCCAGAGAATATATTTACTCTATTGGGGGTTCTGGGAGGCCTGGGTGGAGATGGGGGTGTAGCTTTGAGTCAGGAGACCAGAATTGTAGCAGAGAGGCCAGCACTAACTAGTTGTCTAATCCTTAACAAGTTGCTTTGTCTTCCCAGACTCATTTTTCTCATCTGTCAAGTCAAATGAAGGTTATGGAATAGATGATCACTAAACACCCTTCCAGCTCTCCAGTTCCATTCTGGGTCGGTCTGTCTGCACCTGCACACATTGATGTGAGGGCAGGAAGGGAACCGCTGAGGGCAGCAAATGCAGTCAGGAGAATAAACCCCTTTCACCTGGAGCAGCCCTGTGTCCTCATGTGTGCTGGGCAGTTGAGGCTTGTCTCAGATTATCCAAATAATTGACTGAGTTCTCTCCTTTCTTTGCCAGTGGACACACAGCTTTAGTTTTTTTTTTTTTTTGAGCGGCAGCTGCTTTTCTGAAATTTCCGTCCCAGGGCTTCCGTCCTCCACTGTGTCCTCTCAGAAACCTGTCATGGTTTTTTTCTGGATGGATGCCCACAGAATTTTAATCCAGCCACAAAAAAAAAAAAAAAAAAAAGGAGGAGGAGGAGACTATGTATAACAAGAAACAGGCAAGTTTGATGGTGTTTTAAATGTAATTTGGCTACTCCAAGGGTTCACAGCCTGGAGGGGCACTGGTCACCTGCAATATTTGAGCTGTAAGCTGAGTGAACTCTCGGGGCTTTGAAGAGGTCGACAAGCATTTTAGGGACCACCCCGGTTCCAGCCCCTCAGAAAATATTCGCTTAATTGAATTAGAGATTTGCCTGGAACATCCCACTTCCAGGCCCTTCTCAATCCGCACTTGCATTTCCAGTCAGTGGGTGTTTGGGGGCTGAGGAGGGGGCTTCCCGCCTCGCAGGGACCAGGAAGAATTCCCCCAGTTTTCTGAGGTCTCTAGTTCTAAGTGCCCTCGGGGTGGGAAGGAGGGGGAGGCAGCTAGAAAGGCAGGGTTCTGGGCACTGCTGTGAAACACTGGGTCAGGAATTCCTTTTTCCACATCTCAAGCTAGCTTAATGGAGGAGGATGACAAACTGCTTGCCATTGGCAGTAAATCGCATTACAGGAAACAAAAAATCTCACCTCTCCCTGTCTCCTCCGACGCCTGCTGCTTGAGACTCCCGGCCTTAACATTCAGTGCGTCGCTCTGCGTCTCTTCCATCCACACCTGCAGGTTTGGACAACTCAAAGCATGGCAGGGTTTGGGCTTGGGAAGAGGGCGGGGCCCTGTGAAATTGGCGAAGGTGAACTTCAAACGCTACCTTGAGCGACTGTGCCACCCGGACAAGCTGTGACCCTCACTGAGCCGCCAGTCTGTCATGCATAAATCCGGCCATTACTACCTCCCCGACACAGGATTTTAGGATGAAGAGAGTTTACGCAGACGTTAAGAAACGGCTGTTCCTACTTAAAAAGTTATCCTTCTGGTCCCTCCCAAGGCGGGGGTGGGGGCAGGGATGCCCCACACACACACCTTTCAGGGGTTCGCTGCCCAAGGACAGCGGTTTTCTCCTTGGCTGACCCCAAGCTCTCGCTCGGCCAGAAGGAACTGGTGAGCTGGGCCAACGCTGCTTCTTCCCAGGCTCCCCTCCGGGAGCCGGGCCCAGCGCCACAGGTGTTCTCGCAGGCTTGGCTGGCGGCTGGGGCCTACACAGAGGAGACTCTGGAGCCGCGGAGTCGGGGGCGGCGGGAGGGAGACCCCAAACCATCCCGGGGTGGTCTCGTTTCGGCTGAGACTGGGTCTGGGGCTCCCCTCGGCCCTCAGGGGTCCGGAGGCCCGTCAGGACTGCCGGCCGGCTTGCCGGTCAGGACTGCCGCTCCGCCGCCGGCTGAGGGCGCGGGGATTCGGGGACCCCTTCCCCACCAGCCCGCACCCCGCCTCCGGCCTAGCTCTGCCCAGGAAGCACGGGCCCCGCCGCGCCAGGACTCCCAGCCCCAGGTCCCGGCGGCGCCTCCGACCGCTGGGGTCGCGTGGGAGTGCAGCCCTGGGGGCCTCGAGGCGCCACTTGGGCGCTGGAGCATCGCGGGGAGTAACCAGAGTTGGGCGGATTTTTCCAAATCCCACTTTGCGGCTTCCGACCGAAGCAGGGAGGCCGCAGCGACCCCGCCCCGTCCTGTCTCCCGGGCCGGGCGACCCCCGCGCCGAGCTGAGGCCCAGCGGGCCATCTGAGGTCCCCGTGGGCGTCGGCGGCCGGGAACCAGGCACCACGCATCCGCCGAGGACCCTGGAGAGCCGCGCGCGACGGTCCCTGGCCTCCTCCTCTCCCCGCTTCCTTCCCTCCGTTCAGATAAAGTCAAAGCCCCGCGTCCGCCAGCGGGGACAGGGATGCCCTCCCGAGGAGCCGCGGGGACGGCGCGGTAGACCCGGCCGGCGAGACGCCGAGGGGCGCGCCTTGCCGGCGGCCACAGCCCCTCGGGGCCCCGCCACACACACACACACACACACACACACACACACACACACACACACACGCACACACACCCTCCTGCCCCGACCCTCCCCCGCTCGCCGCGCCCCTCCCCCCCGCCCCAGTCCTGGAATTGTGTGGAAAAATTCTCAGCCAAGCCTCCCACCTCTCCCCACCCACCCACCCCCTTTTAAAAGCCCCCTCGGCTCGCCGGCCCCTGCACTCTGTGTGAATGAGGGCAGGGAACGCGGCCCTTCCCCCGCCCAGGAGCCACGCCAGAGCGCCGCACTCAGAGGACTGTTTGTTAATAGTCCAATTAGATAATTGCCATCTTTCACTCCTTTTGCTCCGCATTTCCCATAAAGGAATGAATGGGGAGAGCGGCGTGGAGAGGGCTTCTGCCCCGGCAAGGTGACGAGAAGGGCCGAAGCATGCTCCCTGCACAAGGCCTTGCGCTTGAATTGAATCATTGTAGCCTAATCAATGCTCTTATTGGATTACTGGCTGTTGCTTTTCTCAAAGATATTGTAGCAGAGACAATGAAATAGCTGGGGGAAAACTTTTTTTTTTTTTTTTGAAGCAGATCTCACAGTTGAGGTTTTCTGGGCTCGCTCTCGCTCTCTCTCTCTCTCTCTTCTTTCTCCTGCTGGACTCTCAACACAAAGCTGCCCTTTGAATGGGCTGCTGGAGGTGCAGGCACGACAAATTCCAACTGGACCGAAAGCGGGCGAGGTGGCAGTTTAAGATGGCTGTCAGCCGCGAGGTGTGTTGAGGAGTTGTTTGGGGACCAGGCTTGGCTTTGGGGGGGTGTCGTGGGAGGGAGACACTCGTGGGGGCAAAACTTTCTCCCCTCGCCACCCCTCCTCCTCTCCTCAGCCCGCCAGCCCCGGGCTGCCCGGCCTGAGGCGATTTGCCTTCCTCCCTCCCTCCTCCCCCTCGTCATTCAGCTCCCTCAGGCGAGCGCGGATAAACCCCCTCTAGCCAGTCTGTGAGCGGGCGGGTCAAAGGCAAGGGGAAAGTTAATAATGCCCGCTAATGGTACTAACAATTCAGGGATGAATCTTGTCAAAAGTTTTTCTGGAAGTGTGGGTCTTTGATTGTGTGTTTCCTGAAAGCAAGACCAATCATTTCCGTTGATTCACTGGCTAAACCCCTACTTGATTGGGGACAAGGACAGAAACCATCCATTACGATCTGATATATTATCCAAACAATTTAGTGTATTCATGAGGTAACCGAAACGCGCGGGGGCTGCGAAATTACCCGTAATCAATTGCAGCGGCGAGTGTGCGTCCCCCGGGTGTCGGACAACTGCGCCTCGCCCGCCGTCTCAGTGACGGGCGGGAGCCGCCGCCGCGCCGAGGAGCTGCGCTCTTCGCTCGCTACCTGATCGTCGGGCTGGGGACCCTGGACGTGCTCGGAGGACGCGGGCGCAGAGCAGGCGGGCGCTGACCAGGCGGGCGCCGAGCAGGCGGGCGCGCCGCGCGGCTCCGCCGGGCTCCGGGACCACGCCGGCCGCGCCCGGGCCAGCGCGCCACTCTCCCACCGCTCGCCGGGCCGGCCTCGGAGGCTGCGGCTGCCCGGGTTTTGTCCTCCTTTGGCCTCTGTTTGCCTCTCCCTCCTCCTGCCCCTCGTTTTGTCCCCCCCCCCCTTTTTTTGGTGGTTGTTCTCGCCTATGTTTGGGAAGCCAGACAAAATGGACGTTCGGTGCCACTCGGACGCCGAGGCTGCTCGGGTCTCCAAGAGCGCACACAAGGAGAGCCGTGAGAGCAAGGGTGCCGAGGGGAACCTCCCCGCCGCTTTCCTCAAGGAACCGCAGGGCGCCTTCCCGGCGTCCGGCCCCGCCGAAGATTGCAACAAAAGTAAATCCAACTCGGCCGCCGACCCGGATTACTGCCGCCGGATCCTGGTCCGAGGTAGGGCTGGCCGGGGGCTGCAGCGCGCCTTCTTGGCGGGGCGACTCCGGGACCTGAGTCGCGTGCGCCGCTGCCGCCGACCCTGGCCCGGCAGTCCGGGGGTGGCGGCTGGGACTTCGGAGAAAGTTGCGGGTCCGCACCGCCCGGGGTCCAGCCGGCGTGCGCTCTCCAGAGGCCGCGGCTAGGAGTCCCGAGGGGCCCAGGTGGCCAGGCGATGCGGACGGGGCCCGGCACCAGGCTGCGGTCTCTGACCGGAGAGGGCAACGAAAGAGTCGGGGAGGACCTGTGCGTGTGTCCCGTGGGCTGGAGGACCTACCGGGAGGCGGCTGGGGGCTGGCGGGTGGAGCGCACCCACGGGGAGCGCGGGAGCCGGAGGACGGTCAGCGGCCGCCCGCTACTGCCCGGCCGGTTGGCGCGTTGAGCCGAACCTGCCCGCTGCCGCTGGGAGCAAGCAGCCGCCCGGCTGGGTTGCGGGGCTGCGGATACCGCCTCCGGTGCTTGGCTTGGCCTCACTGTGTAGGCTTAGCCCCGGCAGCTGCTGCAGGCAGTAGCCCGGCCCCGCTCGGGCGCCGCCCCCGCCAGCAGATCGCCGGGCCCCAGGCCCTGACTTTGTCCCTCCTCCTTCCGCTGCCGGGGTTCTGGAGGGAAGAGAGGTGGGGAGGCCGTTGGGGCGCAGTCGGGTCGACATGGCCCCGAGCTGGGGCCTGCAGGACCTGGGCGGTCAGTGAGGACACCTTCAAGCTGCAGAGGCCCTGGGCCACGCAGCTGAGGCCCCGAGGCCAGAGGGACCACGGACCCATTGGGACTGAATTTTCCCTTTCGCTTATCTGGTGTTGGGGGCGGGGGTAACTACAAAATCTGGTCCCTCCTCCGGCGGGCCTAGTGTAGTTGGCCCCGTTGTTCCCATCCACACGCAGCCAGTGCTGCCTGGCTGTGACTGCACCCTCCGCCGGCCGCTGGAGATGTCCCCGTATCCAGCTGAGACCAAGGGAGGTTGCAAGGACACAGGAGGGTGCTGGTGGCTGATGTCTCCCCTTCTCCAGATGCCAAGGGGTCTATCCGAGAGATCATCCTGCCCAAGGGCCTAGATCTGGACCGGCCCAAGAGGACTCGCACGTCCTTCACGGCGGAGCAGCTCTACCGGCTGGAGATGGAGTTCCAGCGCTGCCAGTACGTGGTGGGCCGCGAGAGGACCGAGCTCGCCCGGCAGCTCAACCTCTCCGAGACCCAGGTACCAGCCCCAGGCTGCCCCAGCTGGGCTCCAGCCTCCCTCCTCCACAAGGCCCCTAACCTGGCCCTGGACAGAGCCATGCAGGGGAGGGTGGACATGGGGAGGGTGGGCAAGAAAGGCCAAAGTGCCCCCTCTGACACTTTGGCCTGTCCCCCAGTCTTAAGAATTGTTTGCCTGCTTCTGCTTTATAGAGAAGGGGCGTGATTGGCACCCTGTTTTGTCATGCCTTCAGTCCCTAGGGCTTTGGGGGCACTCAGCACTTTCTGCAGGAGGTAGAACTTGCCCTCATCCCTCTAGCAGATATGCCTCTGCCGATCTGGTTGCCTGGGCCCTTGAAAAAGGCTTGCCTTGGTCCTGAGCTGGCCCCAGCCCCAAACAACACTCTCAGCACTGCGAAGCCCTGTCTGCTGTGCCAAGCATGTGAGGGGTCCCCGAGCTTGCACTGAATCCCCTAGTGCTGCCCCAAGAGCTGGCCCTTTGGGCTCTGGGCCCAGGGTCCCTATGGGGTGAGAGCTTTGGCCCCATGGAAGCCTGTTGGGGCCTGGCCAGGGCAGGCCACACGCATTCTGTGGGTGAAGCAGCCTTCTTTCTAAGGACCAGGCCTTTTGCTTGTGTCCAGCCCTGAAGAGGGCTCTGGGCTCTGGGCTGGTAGCTGAAGGCGAGGACAGGACAGCTGGGATGTACTTTTGATGTCTGAATCAGCACAGGAGCTTCTCTTATTTTCTCTGCATGCCACCCTCTTAGTTTACAAAAGCTTGGTGAGGCTAGCCTCCCCAAACAGCGGCCACCCCACCCCCCATCCTAGGGCCACCTCCAGGCCTGGAGGGGCCCAGACAGAAGAGGCCAGACTGCCTGGGGGGGCTTGCGACAGAGTAGTGCCCCCACAGCAGGATTGTGAAGTTCAGGCTGAGGAGCGATGGCAGGGTAAGGCAGTGTCTCTGACACTCGCAGTCCAGGGGCCTGAGAGCGGGTGAAGAAAGCCAACGAGGCCTTACAAAGCCATTTGTCCACGTAACATTGTCGGTCAGTTCCACCCGGGTGTTTTCTTCTGCAGCCAGCCTCCCTGCCTGCTTCTAGGTGCTGTCTGCACCTTTTCAGCGGTCCCTGGGAGTCTCCGGCAGGAATAAGCGCTTGTGCAACTAAATCGCCTAGGGCCTGGGCCTGGGCAGGCTCCCTGGTGCCTCCTGGCCCTTCCCCAAGCCTCACACCCTCTGCCTGACTGGGCCAACAGGATCTTGGAGTTCCAAACCCAGCAAGGCAAGCCAGTAAAATCTCTTCTAGCTTTTTAAAGAGTTGGGATCCTGGGTATTTTTTTTTTATTTAGCTTCTTGTAACCGGCCTCGGCCCAGGCCGGTGTCCGTGACCCTAGCTCAGGTCAGTGGAGTAGTGTCCCCCTCTTGGGGACAGGACTGCCCCAAATGCGGGCAAGGGGAAGGTCCCCAGAGCCCCGTGCTCCGGGAGCCCGCTCCCCTTGACATCCCTGCCCCTCTCTCCCACCCTGTCCGTGCCCCCCGCGCGCAGGTGAAGGTCTGGTTCCAGAACCGGCGCACCAAGCAGAAGAAGGACCAGGGCAAGGACTCGGAGCTGCGCTCGGTGGTGTCGGAGACAGCGGCCACGTGCAGCGTGCTGCGGCTGCTGGAGCAGGGCCGCCTGCTGTCGCCGCCCGGGCTGCCTGCGCTGCTGCCGCCGTGCGCCACCGGCGCTCTGGGCTCCGCGCTGCGCGGACCCAGCCTGCCCGCCCTAGGAGCAGGCGCTGCTGCGGGCTCCGCTGCCGCTGCTGCCGCGGCCGCAGCCCCTGGCCCCGCGGGCGCCGGATCTCAGCACCCGCCCGCCGTGGGCAGCGCTCCAGGCCCCGGGAGCGCCGGACCGGGAGGACTGCACGCGGGAGCGCCGGCTGCCGGCCACGGCCTCTTTAGCCTGCCGGTGCCGTCGCTGCTCGGTTCGGTTGCCAGCCGCCTGTCCTCTGCCCCGTTGACAATGGCTGGATCGCTAGCCGGGAATTTGCAAGAACTCTCCGCCCGGTACCTGAGCTCTTCGGCCTTCGAGCCCTACTCCAGGACCAACAATAAAGAAGGGACCGAGAAAAAAGCACTGGACTGATCCTGACTGTCTCCCCATATTTATATTTATAGTATCTATTGTGGTGATATTTATGGACACGCATTAGGCGCCCGGGGCTCCTGTGCGGGGCTCTCGGCTCCCAGCAGGCCTCCGAAACCTCGCTCTCCTGTTCTCATCAGGCTCTGCTACCGAATCAGTCTCTTTTGGGCCATTTTTATTATTTTTATTATTATTATTATTTTTTACCTTTCCTTCCCTGTCGTCCTCCCCATCCCTCCCATCCCCAAACTTTTTTTTCCTGCAATTCAGGAGCTATCCAAAGAATTCAGGGGAGAAAATGCCTGAATTAGCCAACCCGTTGCCCCCGGCCAGTGCTCAGCCCTGGAGGGCTAAGTGTGGGTTTGCAGTCTAGAGTTCTGGACACCTGCTCCAGCAGCCGCCGCTTCGTCATTCCTGTGAACACTGGAAAGGGGAAAGCTGCACGCAGAACCTCCAGGGTTGAAAACCCTTGCGAGTTTTAGACCAAAAAGAATACTTTCCGAGAAACCAGGATTGTGGAGGAGTGTCTGGACCCCACTCTGCGGTCCCTCGGCATAGCTGGTGTCATTTAGCCTCCCCCTTAGAGCACGCTCCGGAGCCTCCTGCCCTTTAGAGGAAACCAAGAAACCAACTGGAACTCGCAACCAGCCAACAGTGGCAACAAAAGTTGGTGCAATCGGCATTCAGGTAAGAGTTCGCTTAAGATGTGGGATAGCGGCGTGGAACCTGGCTTTACATAACGGAGTTTGCAAAGTGGAAGAAAAGTCAGGATGGAGAACGCGCTCCAGGCGATGCCAGGTTAGAGCCCTAGGTGCTGTGACTTTGAAAAGGAATTTCTAAGGGGGAAAAGCAAAGGAAAAGCCAGCGAGGTTCGTGAAAAAGGATTCCGCATCTTTTCTCCGAGGCTGCTGGAGGCGGTGGCCGACTCCCCCTGGGAGAGCAAAGGCGGCTCCAGGGCCCCGGACCCGCCAGTGCCTCGCCCTGCAGGCTCCCAGAAGCAAGGCTCAGGGCAGAAACGCTGGGTATGGAAAAGAATCAGCATCCGTGGCCTCCTCGCCTAACTCTGGGATTCAGAAAGCACGGAGGGAACGCCTGGGCTTCCGCAGAGGAGGTAGGGGCTCGGCCGGGGGAACAAGAGTCCACGGCCTTCTCTCTGGGTCTCCCTGTGCGGCTGGATAGGACAGGCATCACACCCCACCACCATCCCCACGCCGCTCTCCACGCCCAGAGGCTCGGGGTCCCAAGTCAAAACGTGGACAGCAGCGACTACGGTCTCCACAGCAAACCCGCATTGTAACCAAAACCGCAGAGTCAGACTGCGAGGTGCCGCAGTGTCTGGAATGTATTCCTCCATCCGCAGTGAACGGAAACCATTTTTTTAAAAATAGTAATTTTATTGTAAATTATTTTACGTCAGAAGCTTTTCCCCTCCTTTATCCCACTTCCCGTCCCTCCCTCCATTTTTTTTTTTTTAGGCAAATAGTGAAGAAAAATAATAAATGATTGAAACGCGGGTAGGTGTCACGGAATCCCGGTTACTAACTTTGTTCTGAATGTTTTGGATATTTGGATGTTTTGTATTTATGTGGTGAGAGTGAAATATATATATCTATGATGATCATCGAAGCGTATATTGTCTTAAATTTGAAGACTTTTTAAGGGGTGGGGGAGATAAGAAAAAGAAGACAAGCCCAGCCAATGATGGGGACCCTGGCGGCTAGTTGAGCCCTGCCCTGAGCCCCCAGGGAGGGGCAGTAGCCCCTTCGCCCCGGACCTCTAATTGGTTTACGTAGGAACTTGTCTCAGGACACCCGAAAGCCTCAGCCTACCTGCACCCCCAGTTTCTAGAGCTTTCCAGTCTCCATGCTGAGAGCATTCTGGCTTTTTCTGTAGGGTTAGGTCAGATTTTCTTTTCTTCTTAGAACTGGTTTCTGCGGACAGAACAGGAACTTTGCGGGAGCAAGAGAATGTAACAGGCAGTGGGCCGGGCAGAGGCCGCAGGGCACAGGGCACACCTGTACTTCCAGCAAACAACCGCAGGGAAGCTGCAGAGCGGGGGTGGGGGACCCCTCTGCGTGGCAGGACCCCTCAGTTTCCTTGCGATCCCCGCCCCCACTCAGGTGCTGTGTTTCAACCCCTCCTCGACCTCCTGGAAGCAAGGTGGGTGTTGCGGGGTTTCTCCCCTGAGACTCCCGCAGCTGCCCAGATGGACCGCTGTTGTCTCCCAGTCCGCAGCTTCCTCTCCTTGCTGGCCCTTGCCCTGGCTCCTTCCTTAGGAGACTGGAGCGCCTTTCTCTTTCCTCCCCTTTTGGCCCTGCAAGCTTCCTCCCTAGTGAGCGTTCGCACTCTCTCTCTCTCTCTCTCTCTGACGCGGGCGCGTAAGTGTACCCTCTCTCTCTCTCTCTCTCTCTCTCTCACATCCTTCAGGATTCCTATCCTGCCCGGGTGGTCCCAAGACCAAAGCGGTGGGTGGCTCTGGCTGCTTCAAGGCTGGTGGTTGGGGCCCTCCAGGGGTGAGAAGGGAGGGACAAGGTGGCATAGTTTTAGGGAACAAAAGAAAACACTGAAATCCCAGCTTCAGGGTCTCCGTAAGCTCAGCCTGCACTGCCCCAGGAAGTTACCAAGAGGACCCCTCCTTCCAGCCCCTCCCCCTTCTCCCTCTCTTCTCCCTGGAAGAGCAGCACTAGTCACCCATCACCTCTCAGCTCTCACCTCCCTTCCTTCCCTGTCTTTGGGGAGAGCTACCAAGCTCTTTGCCCGCCACTCAGCCTGTGCGATTGTTCTTAAAGAGCCTCTTCTGCATAGAAAAGAATCACAATTTTAATTTAAAAAAAAAACATTTATAGACAATTCATTTAACTTTAGTTCCTGTCTTGTTTTTCCTCCTTCTCCCAGGGACTCCAAGCAAGGTGCTCTGGGCCCCGGGATGGGGGTGGAGGTTCTGGTGAGGCTGCTGACCTCAATTGGAAACTCATAGACCGGGGAAGAGGTGGGTGGCTGCTGTGACAACAACAGAGAGAAGGTGGAAGGGGATCGTGTCGGGGAGGGGACCTATGGGAAAGGGAAGCTCCTACTCTTGGATGTGCAGAAGTGACGGCGGGGGGGGGGGGGGGGACCTTCCCACTGAGCCTTGTGCTGCCTCTGTTAGGTGGTCAGGATTAAGAAAGATGTGGGAGTCCAGTGGGGATACAGGTTGCTGGCCATGCTCACTGTCATCCTGAGCCTGACCAGAGCGCCATCATCCCAGGGGCGTGGAGCAGCCCTTTAGAGTTAGTAAGTGATCTTTGAGTTAACACCATCCCAGTGTTTCTTGTGGTGGCTTTGGGACACCAACTCCCGTGGTAAAGGTCCTCACGTTGGATTGGAGCGAACGATTTGCTCCAATCAGCACAAGCTCTGAGCTTTCCATGTCTTCTTTCCTTCTCTTCCCTCTTCCTTTCACACCCACAGTATCTGACTCATGGTACCTGAACCCTTTGGCCTCTTGTGTCCACGGTTGCTGATTCTCACTTCCAGCTCTGGGTCTGCCACACTCTTTTTGTTCTGAGACTTGGTAGTACTTGGTGCCTTCATTGAGAGACCTGAACCCTTCCCTCTTCTTGTTTTCATTCCTGTTAGCATCTCAACTCTGTCCCCATATGCCCTTCTGGAATAATGGTTTTAAACTCCCTTATATTCTTGATATTGCACTTCCTTAGATTTTTTTTTTGAGGTATTACATTCAGGTGGTAAATCCCCAGCCAGTGAAGTACACAAAGTTGGTGGATTTTGCATATGCACACACACACACACACATATACACAAGTACACACACTCTTATATTATCCAAGTGAAACGCTTTTCACTTCTCCCCTTGGGCCATCCAGTGGCTCCTGTTTGAAAGTAGAAAGTGTCTCTTTGGTGTGCTGGTGCTGCATAGAAAACCTCTTTCCCACCCTTTGCAACTCAGCCCTGGGTTTCAGTACAATTAAACAGCTGAGCAGAATTAAGAAACTTATTCCATCAAGCCTTCTCAGGATGCAAAGGAACAACATCTACTTGGGGACCACTTGAAGACCATGGTTCAAATGTGGAGTCCTGAGCCTCAGCCCTACCCGAAGAATCAGAAACTCCAAGGCTGGAGCCCCGAATGTGTCTTTTTAGCAAGTTCCCAATGTGATGCTTACCCAGGCATCTGAGAACTACTGTACTAAATGGCAAACTCCCAAAACTGCCTCTTCCAGCATCTGGCCCAGGGCCTGGCATTTGGTGGGAATACAATAAATGTTTGTTAAACACATTAATCCACATTTTCTGACACAATCTAGAGTTTCTTGGACCACATCATGCTATTGTAATTTAACACCATTTCTTCATGGGGGAAATCTTTACGGTTCAGAGTCTGTTTTTACTCCGAAAGCTTTGCTTCTGATGGAGCAGGGGAGGAAGGTGAGATCAGCGTGGGTACTTTCTCCAGTCTTCGGGGAGATCTTATATAAATCCACCAGGGGTCACCCCAGGGCACTAGCTGCTCCCTTTCAGAACTGGTGGCTTGAGGGGCAGGAGGAGAGAGCGTCTACCCGACTGTTGAAAGACACTGGATGCACACACCTGGACCTGCACCTGCACCTGCGGGCATCAGGCCATGGAAGGCACGAGCTCACCAGGTCCAGGGAAACCAGGATAACGAACATGGAAGATGAGAATGTGGTTATCCTCACCTGTGCTGTTGGTAGAGACACAATTCATTATCTTCTTATCCTGGAAAGAAAAGCTATTGCTCTTATGTGTAGTATTGTACCTACATATATATATTTTACAAGTAAATCACATTATAGATGGTTACTTTATATGTAACTTTTCATGTGAAGTTCTGCATGTAAGATTCCATATGAAATATTATATTAAGAAATTTTGGCATTTGTGAACAGTGTATACTACAATAACAACATACACAAACATGTTTTCCCATTTTTCAGTATATCACTGGCTAAGGGTTCTAGTTCGGCACAAAAAAATAGTAATTCATTTCTTTGTATTTATTTTTATTATTTGTTGTATTTGCCTGAAAGGTACAGAGAGGTTGTCCATTCTCTGGCTCATTCCCCAAATGCCTTCAATGGCCAGGGTTGGGCCAGACTGAAGCCAGAAACTGGAATATAATCTGGGTCTCCCGCATGGGTGGCAGGGACCCAAGCACCTAAGCCATCTTCCTGAGGTACAAATCAGCAGGGAATTGGGCTGAGGAGTGGAGCCTGGACTGGAACCAGGCACTCTGATGTGGGATATGGGAGCACCAAGCAGCAGCTTAATCACTTAGCCAAACACTTGTACCTCGAGTTTACCCTATGGGTTATGGTCAGAGTGACTTGGTTTCCTGTTCCTGTGTATTCACAAGTGGCTGCTTCTAGTCTATTTCCACGATATCAAGTGAAGGTCATCATGATGCCTGCTTGATAGAATCATCACTAGGACTTGGTTGAGGCCCATCAGGTGCTTGGTGTAAGCCTGGTGGGAAGTACAAACCCAAGCATTAATTCTTTATTACGAGACTATATCACTGTAGGAGCTGATGACTTGAGGCTCTCTGTGGGCCTCAGTTTCCACAACTGTATAGTGACAGTCTGGCCTAAAGTCTGCTCCTGAGGAAGTACTTGGAATTTACTTGAGCCAATCATGATAGAATTTACTTTCCTTGTCTTTAGGCTGGGTACTACAGCCATCCATAAGCACAGCATTTTTACCAAAATGATGAATTGTTTGGGAGATAGATTTCAGCTGTCACCAATCAGACAGCCCTCATCTGCTAGTCCTGTGGGCACCGTCTCACCTGAAGAAAGCCAAAGCCATACTCTGCTTGCCAGGGTGGAGACACATGGTAGGCAAGCTGGTAAACCAGGTCTGGTTCCTGACCTTGGATCGCTGGGAAGGGTCTTCTACTTTTCCAACATCCCGGGAGGGCTGGCTGAGGTTTCTGTTGGGACTCCATGCACTCTGACTTTTTCAGTCAAATGCTGCTTCTTTCCTTCCCCTTGCATGGTTGTTGAACTTGGAACATTCCATAACAAACCTGCTATAATGTTAACCTCCCTGCTCCTTGAGAAAGATGGATAAGCCGGTCTGGCAAGACCGCCTGTTGAGATACTCAGGTCAAAGGAAGAGCAGGAGCCAACCTCAGGAGGTGTGGCTGAAACCCCTGGAGGTCCTTCTGTACTGCATAGCCTGCTGTGCAGTGGCCCACCCTCTTTCTGCTCAGCCTGTGAGATGGGAGAGGCTGTGCACTGCTTCTCCATCCTGCAGACCAACGCTCTGGACCCATACCTTTCTTTGAAGCAAGAAAGTGTGAATGCAAGAAATGGGAGCCTGGCCGGGGTGCCAAGTACGGATGACCTGGATTTTAATTTGTTTTATTTCTCCTCCTTTTCCTTTATTAGGTAAAGCTGTCATCTGCTAGATCAATGGCGAGTTAGAGAGTTCATCCCAGTCCGTCCAACTGAAGGTCAAATTTAATACCTACCCTTGGAAAACTAAATTTGAGTTCAAAGTGTTGTCTAATGTAGTAAGGATGCCTTGGAGAGCAGAGAAAATTTGGAAGGTATGATTGGCAGGTTTAGGTAGAGGATTCTGCCCATTCAGTAAGATTCAGAGATGATCCAGAAGTTACATCAGGGAGAGATGAGGGACAGGAAGAGTAAACAAGCTGGTGGGAGGCAAAGAGATGCAAGATAAGCAGGAAAGGCAGCCTGAGCAAGAGGGCTTTGGGGATGGTGTGAGAGCATCCTCCAATGATTCAAGTGTCAGAAGCTTGATCCCCAGTGTGGCATGCTGGGAGGTGACACAGAACCTTGATGAGGTGGGGCCAATGTGAAGTGATTGAATACTGGAGGCCCTGCTGTCAGAAGGGATTGATATAGTTCTCCCAAGACTCTGGAGAGTTCTCCTGGGAGGGTGGTTCTGAAACAGCAGTCTTGGCCCCAGGCTTGCCTGTCTGGCTTCCTGTTTCACCATCTGTCCTCTCACTCACACTGGTTTGATGCCCCCCACTCTGAGACCCTCACAAGAGCTCCCACCATGCTGTGTGAATTGACACAATCATGAGCTAAACAAACCTCTCTTCTTTATAAAGAACATAACCTTAAATATTTTGTTATAGTATCAGAAAACTGGCTGGCGCAAGCTGCAAGCTTAGGATGCTTATTCTGTTGGCAAAGGGTGAGGAAGAGGTTGGAAGAAAAGCCAAATTATGGGATCAGACAGGAGAAGAGAAAAGTTAAAGGTACTGAGGTGTAGAATTGAGCTTCAGGTAGGGGGCAGGAATGAAGAGCAGGTAAGGAATAAATGTGTTTGACCTCATAGTGGTAGACCAGAAGTATATAAGCTGACACCTTGATGCCAACATTCATTTTTAAAATGAGCATTATTTCATTTTAAGATAGGGTTTAATATAAAGGTTCCTGTTGAGAGACAAATGGGAAGATGGAAAAAAAATTCAATTCCAGTGCTCAATTATATTGTTCGGAGGCCAGTGCCTGAGATGCCAACCTGCAGAGGATCCTGGAAACTCATCCAGTATGCCGTGTATCGGAGCCACAGAGGGCATTTTTCAAGTCAGACACAAAACACAGGTGCAAGTGACTTTGTGGCCAGGCTTGTTCCCTTGGTTCCAGATCTGACTCGGTAAGTTGTCTTAGTCTGGACAGAGCATGCAGGGTACGAAGCTATTTCTGAGTAACTCAAGGCCAGGTTTCTACAGGAGCTTTCCAAACTGTCACCTGAGCCTCCACAGTAAAAAAACACAGGTTTTGAAAATTTTCACTGCTTTTTACTAGCTATGTGTACTTAGACAAATAACTTGACCCTTTTCTATCAAAGTCCTCGTATGCAACTAGAAATGCTACGTTCTAACCCAGCATGTAAAATGCAACTATAAACCCAGCGGTTATGGTGAGTAATGCCAGAGTGGTTTCATGGCTACTTTGATTAAGGAATGGAATTCAATTGGAAGTCTAACAGTCTGATTTTTTAATTGTATATGGATTTTTGTTCTGCAACTCTGCTAAACCCATTTATTCATTCTGTTGTTTTGTGAACTGGAAAGTCATTTCCTAGTTTTTCAAGATGAGTCATAGAACCCCTACAAAAGAAAAACAATCAAATGATTATGACTTATTGAAGAATAAATTGAGCTTCCTTTTTGTATTGTAGATAAATTGCCTTCTGATTGAGCAATAACTACCAACTTTTATAGCCTAGTCAAATTGTTTATATTCTGGTTATTACCTACTGGCCTAGCTTTCTCAAAACTGTGTGATCTGAAGGCATGAGGCTCCTGAAGCCATGATGGCCAGGATTCAAGAGCAACCTCCTCCTGAAACAGCCAGGTGCTCCTCAGGAGGGAGGGCGGCTGGACCACTAAGAGATGTTCTCACGGAAGGATAAGAAAAAGTAGCACAAAACTTTCTGAAATGGGACAAAAGTAGGTTTCATGGGACACCTTCTAAATCTCTTAGTAAAGGGTATTCACTTCTTGCCTAAATTATCGACATCCTAGCCTGGGCCACCATCATTCATTGCCCAGATCACCCAAAAGCCTCCTCATTAGGTTCGTCCCACCGCCAGTGCCTTGCATGGCTGCAGCAGTGAATCCTCTAGGGTATAGTCCAGTTACTCTGCTGCTTCCCCTCTAGTCATGTCTCATCTCCAGGTCAAAGCCACTCATGACCAAGCCAGTCTTACAGGAACGCTTTCAGATGACTTGTCAACTGCTCTGTGGAGTGTTTTTATTATTATTATTATTGTTGTTATTATTATTATTATCATTATTATTTGTCTCACTTCATCATTTTTGCCAGGAACTCTCCCATCTACATCTGGAATAGATGCCTCTTTGAGTTTTCATATATGAGTCTGATGCTCCTGTTGTATCACTCGTCATGCCTTAATGCCACTGTTAGTTCACTTATCTGTTCAAATATTCTGTAAATTCTGTGGGGGCAGAGAACACACCTGTTTTATTGAATACTAGTTCACCACTAGCTTGGCATTTAGAGCAGAGTGAGTGATTGCCAAACATTTATTTCTTGTGTTTCTGTATGTTCGTTGAGTATATTCTAAGTGTGCTACATAGTAGACGCTTTAACATTTGCCCAACTAGAATCTTACCCCCAACTCCCCAAAAACAGAAATACAGAGAGGCAGGGAGAGAGGAGTCAAACAAGAAAGGTGGGGAAAGAAAGATAAATTAATTGAGAAAGCCAAGTGCTCTTGTTTTAAAGATGCATGTCATTAGTTGAGGTCCTAATTACTTATTATCCTTCCCTGCTGATTTGACTCAACTACATGCTAGGTGCTAAGTAGGGTTCTAAATTTAAGGGATAGCAAAGGACTCTCAAAGTATCTTTAATTCCACCTGGAACTGATTTTTCCGCCTAGTCATAAGTAAGGAGAAAGAAGGATGGAGAGGACTGCTACTCTTACTTTTTAAACATCCACATACAGGTGTCTGGCCTCATAGTTAACTCACCACATTAAGAGACCCATCTCTCACTTCAGAGTTCTTGGCTTTGGCTCTTGACTCTAGCTTCCTGTTTGAAGTGGACCCTGGAAGACAGCAGGTAAGGGTTCAAATTATGGGTTCCTGCCACCAAGTCAGAGACCTTCATTTGAATCCCCAACCCTTGGTTTTTGCTTCCTTGGCTCTGTGGACCTTTGGAGAGTGAACCAGCAGAGGGGACGTTTCAAGCACCCCTACTGTGGTCTTATGAATGTTGGTAGCCCCAGATTCCCTTCTCACTCTTTTCTTGAATCACGGGAGTCAAAAGCAGTGTCACATTGTCCAGAACTTTCCTGTGAGGGTACATGCATCGGCTGAACTACCATTTTAAAAACGTGATAAAATGCTTCATGATTACTGTTCTTCAGCTTAATGATCTACACAATGTTGAGGGTGCTCACAGTCGTTTTGAATTTGCTCTGACTGCCTTGTTACTGCCAGGGCTGCTAACATTCGTTGGCTAGCTTGAATCATGAAGTTAGATCACTGGGACAGTATGTTTGGGTCCTATGATTTTACGAGTTATGCCATGACAATATGTCTTACAGGAGTTTGAATTAGCAGTTCAGACCTTGGCTAGACATCCACGTCCTCATTGGAGTACCTGGGCTCAGACTCCAGCTCCAACTTCTGATTCCACTTTCCTGCTAATGCTGGCCAGGGAGGCAGCAGCATACATAGCTCAAGGTGTTGGGCCCTTGCCACTCACGTGGAAGACCTGGATTCAGTTCCTAGCTCCTGGCTTTCACACTTGACTGTTACGGGCATTTGGTGAGTGAACCAGTGTATGGGGGCAGTTTTTCTCTCTCTCTCTCCCTCTCTCTCTCTCTCTCTCTCTCTCTCCGCCCCCCCCTCTCTTTCAAATACATCAATGTAAAAGTTTTAAGAAAAAAAAACACATTTTCTGAACAGGTATGGTTTGATTTGCATTTTCCTAATGATCAATGATTTGGGGCACGTTTTCATAGACCAGCTGGCCTTTTATGTCTTCTTTGGAAGAATATCTATTCGGATACTTTGGTCATTTTGTAATTTATTTTTTGCTACTTTAAAAATATTTGTTTATTCATTCATTTGAAAGGCAGAGTGACACACACAGAATGATCTTCCGTCTTCCCATCACAGTCAGAGCTGGAGCATACTGAAGCCTGGAGCCTGGAACTCCATCTAGGACTCCTATGTGAGCGCGGCAGGGGCCAAAGTACCAAGATCTCACCTGATGCCTTCCCTGGCATATGATTAGGAAGCTGGAATGAGGCAGAGAGGATAGAACGTGAACTGGCACTCTATTATGGAATGTAGCATTGCGAGTGTTCAGCCCATTGTGTCACAACACCTGTGTCTATTTTTATTTATTTATTTTTTGCTGCTGAGCTGTGAGTTCTTGTTCTATTCTGCATATTTGTCCCCTATTAGACACAGTTTGATAATGTGTTCTACCATTCTATTCTTTTCCATTTTGCTGTTTCCTTTGCTGTGAAGAAACACTCTAGTCTGACAGAGTCCCACTTGTTCCCACTTGCTTTTGTTGCCTATGCTTTTGGAGTCATATTCAGAAACTCATTGTGAGCAACAATGTCAAGGAGCTTTCTCTTAGTGCTATATTTCTGAATTTTTCTGGCATTACATCTTATATTTAAACCTCTAATGCATTGTGAGTTGATTTGTGTGTTGTATAAGTTCAATTTCATTCCCTTTTTCCAATTGCATTATTTTCCACGTGGAAATCCCATTTTTCTAACACTGCTTGTGAAAGAAAGCACTTTCCTCACTTGTGATCGTGGCACTGCTTTCACAATCGTATTTGCCTCCCACCTGTTAGAATGCTGTCAACAGAAATGACATGGCAAGTGTTGGTGACGGAGTAGAGAAAAGGAAAGCTGTACACTGCTGATAGGATTGTAAAGTGATTCAACCTTTCTAGGAAGCAGGCCTCCTAATAAACTGAAAATGCAACTTCTGGTTCTAGTGGTTAAGATGCAGTTTGGCATGTCTGCATCCCCACATCTGAGGGCCTGGTTTCGAGTCCTGGCATTGCTGCTGACTCCAGCTTCCTGCTGATGTGCCTTCTTGGAGAGAGCAGGTGAAAATTCAAAGTTGCTGGCTCCTTGCCACCTATGTGGGAGATGATAGGTCTGGCCACTTGTTGCAGACATCATGACTCCGTGTCTCCAGGCATTTCAGATTACAGTGCCTCAGAACATTCTCCCATGCTCTGATGGCCAGAACTGATCCTTCCAAAGCCAAAAGTCAGCAGCTTCTTCTGGGTCTCCCATATGGGTGCAGGTTCCAAGGCTTTGGGCCATTCTCTGTTGCTTTCCCAGGCCACACGCAGGGAGCTGGAAGGGAAGAGGAGCAGCCAGGGCATGAATCGGCCCATATATAGGATCCTGGTGCTTGTAAGGTGAGGATTTAACCATTGAGCCATTGTGCTGGGCCTAATACTATTATCTCATCTAAGAAAGTCAATAATTTTGCATTGTCACTACAACTTAAATGGCCCAACAGTATCTTAAAGTTTTTCTAAAATATTCATTTTATTTGAAAAGGAGAGGGAGAGAAAGAGAGAGAGAGAGAAAGAGAGAACAAGAATTAGAGTTTCTATCTGTTGGTTCACTTCCCAAATGCTTGCAACAGCCAGGGCTGTTGGATGAAGCCAAGAGCCTGGAAGTCAACCAGTCTCCTAAATGGATGGCAGAGAACTAAAAATCTGAACCATCATCTGCTGCCTCCCTGGGTGTCCTTTAGAAGCAAGCTGGATTGGAAGCAGAGGTAGGACTTGAATGCAGGAACTTTGATTTTTTTTTTTTTTTTTATTGGAAAGGCGGATATACAGACAGGAGAGACAGAGAGGAAAGATCTTCCGTCCGATGATTCACTCCCCAGGCGGCCGCAATGGCTGGAGCTGAACCAATCCGAAGCCAGGAGCCTCTTCCGGGTCTCCCACACGGGTGCAGGGTCCCAAAGCCTTGGGCCATCCTCGACTGCTTTCCCGGGCCACAGGCAGGGAGCTGGATGGGAAGCAGGGCTGCCGGGATTAAAACCGGCGCCCATATGGGATCCCGGGTGTGCAAGGCAAGGACCTTATCCACTGCGCCATCGCGCAGGGCCCAGGAACTTTGATTTGGGATGAGTGCATCCCAAGCAGTGACTTAACTGCTTAGTCACAGTGCCCGTGTCTCTCTGGTTTTCTGTTTCTAATCTGGAATCAAGTCTGGTTTCTTATGTTGCGATTGACTATTAAATATTAAACTGCTCATAATCGATAGCAGTTGTCTGATTCCTTTCATTGCCCATCGTAGTGACTTTGTAGACTCAGGCCAGCCGCCTTTCACAATGGAATGCAAGCTTGCTGCGTTTATCTGATTTCTCCCTCCTGGAATTACTTATTTCCCTATATCCTCTATTTTTTTTGTGAACTGAAACTTATATGCAGTCAGCTTCATGAATGATGCATTGTTAATGTCTTCTCATGTGATTTGAGAAGGCAAATAGATCCATTTTCTAATCACCGTTCTTGTACCAAGTCTCTGGCAGCATATACTATGCCAGATAAAGTAGGAAAATGTAAAGAAAGAAGGATTGGTATGTTGTCGGGCCTGGTATGTGATAGATTGACATTTAGAAATATCTGTTGGATACTGAGGCACATAAAAATGAGAGTGCATGTTGTAAGGCAATAAATTGTAAATGCCAAAGAAGTTGTTAGTGTGGAACTGTGATTTAAATGAAGAAATAGTTGAATTTTGTTAAGCAGAGTTGTGTGCTCTGGGCTAGGAACTGCTGGGTACTGGAACACATTGATCTAGACAAGCCCTGTTTCTGACTTTAAGCAGCAAACACCTGAACTGAGTTGGAAAATAAAGTTAGGTGGAAAGAAAGACACAGCAGTTATTAATTCAACTCAACTACGTAGCCTTGCTTTTCCAACACACTGGGATTTGGTAACTGGTAACTGAGAGGTAACTGTTTTTAGACACTGGGCTTTTTTTAACAAAAAAAATTAAAAAGATTTATTTTTATTTGATAGGCAGTTACACAGAGAGAAAGAGAGGGATCTTTGATTTGCTGGCTCACTTTCCACATGGTCACAACAGCTGAAGCTGAACGAATCCAAAGCTGGAAGCCATGAATCAGGAGTTCCTGCCAGGTCTCCCACGCAGGTGCAGGGGCCCATGGACTTGAGCCATCCTCCACTGCACTACCAGGCCATAAGCAGGGAGCTGGATCCTAAGTGGAGTGGCTGGGACAGGAACCAGCATCCGTATGGGATGCTGCTGCTGCAGGTGGAGTCACAGCCTACCATACCATGGCACTGGCCCTGGGCACAGTGTTTTTAAACTTATGTGGGCTTAAATTTCCTTTTAGGAACTGACTGAATAGTGCACATAGCTCATGTCTATTGCAAACTTTGCATATGGCAGGTACCATTCCAGATTTTATATATGTTATACATATGTCTAATTAAGAAGTATATAAAATCACATAGGGAAATATCTAACAGAAACAATTGTGTGCGTTTAGAAAAATATGTCCCATAAAATCTTTGATATTCATAATAGCTCTATAACCCAGGCTCTGTCATTATCTTCACTTCATAGGTGAGGACATTAAGGTTAAACGACTTGTCCAGGATTGTATAACTAGTGAACGGGGGAATCAGAATCAAACTTAGGAAAGCAGTAGAGAATATCTATGCTTGTAGAATTCTGTGGGCTCGGTTGCCCGTAGGGCTCTTGAGAAGACAAGTTGAAATGTTATATTCACAGCATCAGTGTTTGGTGTGTTGTAAAAACTCAGTACACTGAACTGTCATTTTTATTTTGCTGGGAGAAACCCTTAGTGAAATGTTGAAAAACGTGGTCAACCGTGAGCCTCCAGGAGCTGCAGAGTATGTCACAATGGAAGTGTTGATTTCTGGAAGAAGAGATAAGCCTGGCAGGAAAGGGTCCCTCACTGGAGTAGCCTAGTCGTGAAGGGAATTTCCGCACAGTCTTGATGGTCTCACAATAACATTTGTGGCATGCCTGAATGGCACCAACGGCTGGTGGCTATAGCGAAGACAGAAAACCCACGTGGCCTGAGCACCAATGGCAGGGTCCATTACCTAGTTTTTTGTTCTTCATGTGCCATTTGTGGAGAACAGTCTATGGGTCCCACACTGTGCAATTCCTCTTCCTTCTCACATTATAATGTGGGTATTTGCCTGAGTGCCATTTTCCTGAGTGAGGCTCAAAGGAAAGAGACTCACCCAGCCTGGGTGGGGAGAGAATTCTGGAATTCAATCACAGACCTGCCTGACTTCAGAGCCCATATTTAGGCAAAGAATCTTAGCTTGAATTTTAGGAAATTGTAGGTACCATATTTGATGACACTCACTTAGCATCGATTCTCAAATGAGTCGATTACTTCCAAAGATTTAAAAACTGTTATCCCGGGGCCAGCATAAAGGCTCCACAGGTTAATCCTCTCCTACAAATGCCTGATCGCGTATGGATCCCAGTCCATGTCTTGGCTGCTCTATTTCTGATCCAGCTCTTTATTTATTGCTTGGGAAATTGGTGGAGAATGGCCCAAAGTTTTGCGGCCTTGCACCTCCTGGATCCTGCCTATGGATCAGCTCAGCTCTGACCGCTGCGGCTTTGGAGTGTGAACCAGTGGATGAGTAATCAGTAAAAATAAATAGATCTTTTTAAGAAGGACTGTTATCCTAGAGTTTAGGACCTAGGAAATGCTTTTAGGAACCCAAGTGCTCCTGCCTCATCTCACATCTGAGCCAACAGAGGCAGAGAACGAGGAAAGGATTTATCATGCAGTGACTCAAGTGGCAGAGCCAGAATCTAGTTCTCCTGAGCCCTGTGCCACTGCATGTCCCTTTTGGATGCCCCACATATGGGCCCAAAGGCTTTAAGCAACTTGGAGGAATTGCCCTGCACCCGGCATCTCCTTTCAGATGATCTCGGCAAGGAGCGGGACTTCAGCAGGCAGGTGTATATTAAAGATTCATTCCATTGCTATTAGAAAGGCAGATTCCCAGAGAGAAGGAGAAACAGAGAGAAAGGTCTTCCACTCCCCAAACTCACAACAGCCAGAACCAAACCAAGACAAAGCCATGAGCCAGGAACCTCTTGTGAGTCTCCCACACAGGTGTGCAGGGTCCCAAGGACGTGGGCCATTCTCCGCTGCCTTCCCAGGCTACAAGCAGGATGCTGGATCAGAAGTGGAACAAGCAGGGCATGAACTCTTGCCTACACATAACACCACTGCTTGAAGGCAGAGGTTCAACATGTCAAGCCGTAACGCCTGCCAGGGAGGCATGTTAACGCTTCAAAAGCAGCTCCTAACTAAATATTCCCTGGGAAATTGTCCCATGATAGGGTACCACATTCAGTGATGCTCTAAAAAGAGCTGGAGTGTAGGACAGCCTAACCTCTAACGGCCTGCTCTGTGCAAAGTGTATCATTTTCTTCCCTGGTAGAGAAGTCCCTGTGGCAAGCTGGGCTGCCTGGAAGGGGCTGGAGCGGCAAGGGAAGGGCCAAGACGAGCCTCTTGCCGTGGCACCTGCAGCTATGTGTGTACAGTGGGGAACTTTAGCGTGAACAAGTGCAGTCGGATTCCTATTGTCTGCATGGTTTGTCTCTGTGATGCCTTGCACAGTGCCCCACCTTCTGAGCCTGAAGCTACAGCCCTTTTCCATTCCTTACAGACTTTTGATACTCATTTAATGTGACTCATCACCTTGCGAGGTGCCTGGCTTTTTATCAGTGTCTAGTGACTGAATAAATGAATGAAATTCAATTGGTATTTCAAACACTTCCATGTTGCTATTCTAACACATTGATGAGCCTGGCTGGACCATTATCTATACATGATTACTTGGTAAACGAGGGCTCTGCGGTGAACAAGGCAGCCCTCTGGGAACCCATGAGAAAGGATTCGCTGGAGCTGTCTCCCATGGGAACTGGCAATGGTACTTCAGCTTGCATCTGGCATTGGGCAATGTTCCCAATTCTGAGTTTATGCTGGGAACTTGACCTTGAACATGGGGCTGTCAGTCTGCCTCAGTGACACTGAGTAACTTTTTTTTTTAAAAAAGGTGTACTTATTTTAATTGAAAAGGCAGATCAGATTTATGGAGAGATGGGGAGATAGAAAGATCACCCCTGTTACAGTTTCCTCCCCAAATGGCCACAATGGTTAGAGCTCAGCCCATCCAAAGCCAGGAGCTTCATCCAGGTTTTGCACATGGGTGCAGAGTGCCAAGACTTCGGGCCATCCTCTATTGCTTTGGCAGGGCATAAACAGGGAACTGGATGGGAAGTGGAGCAGCTAGGATACGAACCGGCACCATATGGGATCCTGGTGCTTGCAAGGTGAGGATTTAACCATCTAGCCGTCGTGCCAAGCCTGACAATGAGAAACTTTGAAGTCTTCCAACACATGGCATTAGATGAGAGAGACTCCTGGTCGAAGACAGGAATGAAAGCAACTGTGTACCTCAAAGGACGGCCCCTCCCACTTCAGATGAGTGTCCCCTTCAACTCGTGCAGAAAATGATTTCTGTTTCTAGATAAAACCTCTGTGGTTTCAGCCCTCCTCATGATAAATCTACCAGGAATTAATGCCTGCCTGACATTAGACCAATTGCCTGCAAACCATGACACTTCAAAGAAACAGTCATCGTTTTATGTGAATGAAAACAAAGCATTTCAGGACAGATTTTAAAAATATATCATTTCAATTTTCAGAGGAAAAGAATTCTTTCAAGAGAATTGTCAATGATCAAAACTGGTTGATAATCACACGTGTCGCTATGTAATTAAACATCTCCATTTTCAGAGACCTACAATTAGCGTTCTTCGTCTAGTTACCCATAATGGCTCATTCTCACTAATATGCTAAGGAAGTCAGGAAGAGAAATTTTCATTTGAACTTTCGCCTAATTGGGATGGAAATATGTCTAGGCTCGGAGGCAGGAGAACTGGCACAATTTCTCAGGAACTGTGGGGTTGTCAATCAGTGACAAACCTATCTGAGCCTTTACTCAGAGGCAACACAGAATAACGGCCCGAGTCTATCAGGCAGCCTCAGCGCAAGGACGGGTGCGGCGCTGCTTTCCTGGTCCTGTACAGCGCAGCCCGCTGCCCTCCGCTCTTGTCCTAGCTGGCCAGGCCCTCTGTCGGCGCTGGGAGGAACAGCCTTCCCTGCACAGCGTCAGCCTTTGTGTAAGCAGAACAGGCGTGAAGGAAGAGCTGGGGTGTTTGTTGGTGCTGCCTGTGATTGACTTGAGGCCCTGCGTCTGAGGACCCAGAGTTTCAGGTGCAGTGAAGTCCTTTGCGCCCGGGCGTGGGAACTCCTTCCCGCCTGCAGCAGGTCACGACAGGCACTACTGGATTCCCATTTCAAGAGAAATTACTCCTTTGGGCAAAGTGATCGTCACAGAGAAAGATTATGCCAAGAGATTGATGGGCCCGGTGGCGTGGCCTGGCGGTTAAAGTCCTCGCCTTGAACGCACTGGGCTCTCCTAAGGGCGCTGGTTCTAATCCCGGCAGCTCGATTTCCCATCCAGCTCCCTGCTTGTGGCCTGGGAAGGCAGTTGAGGATGGCCCAAAGCCCTGGGACCCTGCACCTGTGTGGGATACCTGGAAGACGTTCCTGGCTCCTGGCTTCAGATTGGCATAGCATCGGCCGTTGCAGTCACTTGGGGAGTGAATCAGATGGAAGATCTTCCTCTCTGTTTCTCCTCCTTTTTGTATATCTGACTTTGCAATGAAAATAAATAAATCTTTTTAAAAAGAGAGAGATTGGGAATTTGGGTGTTCTAAGTCTCAGTGTGAGGCAAAAAGCTGAGAAATGCAGTTTGAGTTCAAACTGGCTATCAGAACTGGAGAAGAACCTGCAGGTGGTCTGAGCCGGGGGTCCTTAAACTATGGTGGAGCTGCAGCACCAGTACACTCAGGGGGCCTGCTAAGAAATGTGGAGTCTTGGACCCCCCCCCCAGACTTGCTGGATCAGAACCCCTCAAGGCTGAGGCCTCATTATCCCTGTTTAAACAAGGCCTACAGGTGACTAGCATACAGTCTGAAGTTTGAGGACCACTGTTTTAAATCTAGCCTTTTCTTAGAAATTCATGCAGAATGCTGAGCCTCGTACCTGGTACCAGGCAAAGAGAACGTTTATGGTCGCTGTTGCAGGAGAACCAAGACCAGACTTCGGGCTTCAGCTTCTTTCATGGACACCCGGTTATGTTACAGTCCTTAGAAATCCAAGCTGTGTCATAGTGTAGTGACAGTCTCTTCGGTCACAGAGGTTACGTGTGAGTGCAGCTACTGGGATTATTTTTGCACGAGGAGAGGGGAAAAACAAGGGACAGTCACAGATCATGACAGTGATTCGAAGTTATTTGGGGAGTCCAGTGGCTTCAGACAGCTTCTCTCCCTTGGTTCAACATTTTGCATCAGACCAAGAGAGCATGCTGTCCTCCAAGGGCTTTGTGAGCTGTTCCAGAGGAGAGGAATTATTTGTGATTATCTTATTAGCTAACTTGACCCTAACTGTCGGCAGACTCCAGGATAGAGTCAGGTGGATAGAGCCTGCTTCTGTGATTCAACTTTTTCATCGGTAGAGTGAAAATAAAGTGATTAATTGGAAACATCAGGATCAGGCTTATAAGAGAAAAGCCTCAGAAGATTCTTTGCTCTATTAAAATTTAGTTTCTGTTCTATGCTTCAACTGTTGACATACGCCTGTTAAAGTTATAAGCCAGTTTGGACTACCCTAAAATCTGCCAAGTTCAGTAAAAATTATGCTTCAATACAATATACTGCTAAACACAAAAATGAAAATAGACAAGAGACAGCTGAATAGTATCCTAAAGCCATTTTAAGGTGGATAGAAGCCGGTTGTGTATAAACTAAAATTGAAATGTCAATGAAGTAGTCACAGGATGTGGTTAAGAATTTGTATTTTCTAACATATCAGTCATTCAATACCATGTCAATTAACTCCATAATGTTGGAAACTGTTGTTGATGTTACGTTATGGCTTTTAATTGGTCGGAACGATATTCTGCCAGCTCTGCTTTCAGACCAGAGATGATTTCCCCAAGAAGCTGCTGAATTGATCTGGACAATAAGATGTTGGACTCTATGCATGGTACATGCTTGCAATGAAAGAATCATGACTGGATTTGAACTGTAATACTGCAGTAAGGTGGAGGAATCCACCATGGGGGGAGCGTACGGGGAGGGGTTGGGGGGAAACCTTGGAGCCTACGAAACGATGTCATAAAATGAAATGCAATAAAAAAAGAAGAAAAATTTTGTTTCATTTATTTTTGCGACCATAAAGGTAATGCATGTTAATGATTTTGTAAAACTTTAGACAACTGTAAGATTTAAAAAATCATCTGTAATCCTACCACTCAAATAAAATGACTGTTTTATAAGGTTTTTTTTGAAGTTTTTTGAAAGGTAGAGAGAGTGAGGGCTAGAAGGAGAGGGGAAGAGGGAGCAAAAGAGAGGTGGAGAGAGAGAAATTTTGGGTCCATAACTAAAATTTTTTTTAAAGATTTTTATTAATTTATTGGAAAGTCAGATATACAGAGAGGAGGAGAGACAGAGAGGAAGATCTTCCTTCCGATGACTCACTCCCCAAGTGAGCACAACGACTGATGCTATGCTGATCCAAAGCCAGGATCCAGGAACTTCCTCTGGGTCTCCTACACGGGTGCAGAGTCCCAAAGCTTTGGGCTGTCCTCCACTGCTTTCCCAGGCCACAGGCAGGGAGCTGGATGGGAAGTGGAGCTGCCGGGATTAGAACCGGCACCCATATGGGATCCCGGCATGTTCAAGGCGAGCACTTTAACTGCCAGGCCACCGCACCGCCAGGCCCCATAACTAAATTTTTAAAATAAAGATTTATTTATTTTTATTGGAAAGGCAGAATTACAGAGAGGAGAGATAGACCTTGTATCCACTCATTCCCTTCCCAAATGGCTGCAATGATTGGAGCTTAGTTCATCTGAAGCCAGGAGCCAGGCGCTTCTTCTGGGTCTCCCCACATAGGTGCAGGTGTGGATTTACTTCTTTCTGTTTCGAAACACCTCCTCTGTCTTGGGAGATGTGGGGAAGGCAGTCTGGGAAGAAAGATGTCACTTAGATGACCAGTGGCAGGAATGCGTAGGGATCATGCCCAGCAGACTGGCTTGGCCCATGGACCCTGAGTCAGAGGGCTGTGGAGGTGAGGTCTGGGCACTTGGCTTAGCTTGGCTTTACAGGTCAGGGCAGGGAGCCTACTCTGTGTACTGTAGGAGCAGCTGCTTCTGTTCCTTCTCTGATTCTCTCCCCTGGCCGCCTATCTGGAGGGCCAGGGCCTCCAAGGCTGCACAGCAGGTGGAGTTCTAGGTTTGAAGCTGCTTCTGCCATCCTTCCCTGGCCAGCCCCAACACAGGACAGTGTGAGAACTGCTGGCTATTTCACTTCATTAGTTGAGGTGGTATTTTTCAACTTGTAAAATCACGTTTATTTGAGAGGGAGAGAGCGAGAGGGTTCCCATCTGGTGGTTTACTCCCTAAAGGCTCCCAATGGCCACGGCTACGGAGGTGAGGCTAAAGCCAGGAGCCAGATGGGTAGCAGAAACCCAGTGACTTGAACCATCAGCACTGCCTCTCTGGAGTGAGGAACCCGACCTAGGAAGAGAACCCTGGACTCGCAATATGGAATGAGGACATCCCAAGCACTAGACTAAATGCCTGCTGCCTGGGAGCTGTTTCCTTCTTTCTTTCTCTTCCTTCCCTTGAAAGGCAGAAGCAGAGTCACAGAATGACATTGCATTTGCTGGTTCACTTTTGTAATGCCTGCAACAGCTAGGGTTCCAGGCCAAAGCCAGAGCTCAAGAATTCCAGCAGGGTGTCCCATCTAGGTAGCAGGAACTCTAGCGCTTGAACCATCTTCACCTGCAACCTTCCAGGGTGCAAATTAACAGAAAGCTGGAATGGGAAAAGAGAGCTGGATTTGAATACAGGCATGCTGGGTCAGGATGTGGGTGGCCCAGTCCCAAGTAGCATGTTATCTGTTGTGCAAAGGTGTGTGTGTATGTGAGAGAGAGAGAGAGAGAGAGAGAGAGAGAGAATATCTTTCATTTCCCATTTGGGTGCAGGAGCCCAAGGACTGAGCCATCTTGCTTTTCCCATGTACTAACAGGGAGCTAGGTAAGAAGTGGAGCAGGAATTTGAGCAGGCATCCATATGGGTTGCAGGTACCTTAAGCAGCTGTGCTACAATGTTGGCCCCCGAGCTGCTAATTTTGAATCATGGTGAATGAGGTTAAGCTAGAAGGATTCATACATGATTGTTTTGCCTTGTTCAGACAGATATCATTATATGGTGGGTTTAGCACTGGACTGAGCTGACAAAACCCACAGTAACAAAGAGGATCCATGTTTATGAATAAAGAGACTAGGAGTCAAAAGACCAGGACCCAATTTTGTCTCAAATTCCAACCACGTGACTCTGGGAAAGTTACTCAATCTTTCTACCTTCAGTTCATTTATAGATAAGAATTCCCAATTTGCCTGCTCAGGAAGATTTCCAGGAATATTTGATAAAATTCTATGTAAATGAATTCTTTGTAAGCCATACAGCACACCTGCTCATGGGATGGCTATTTTATAGTATTTATGCATTGTGTTCTATCAGTGAGAAAATATTTACCTTTAGCTATTGCACTGTGTGCAGGGGTAACTTTTGGAGTGAAAGCTGCAGGATTTGCCTTCAGAGAGCTGGTATCTAGGTGAGACCATGGGGCATTCACGCTGAGTCACAGGATAGGAGATATGCATCGCAAGCGTTGATGGTTTTGGAGGTGACCTTGGCTTCCTGGGGCCTGGCAAAGCTATCTGGCCACAGACTGTGGATCAGGCCTGTGAGGGGTAGGTGACTGGGCTGCCAGGACAGGATAGGGGCAGGTGGTACACACCCAAAGGTGTGGGTATTGAGACCGGGAAGAAAATAGCACCTGTCTGGACTCTAGTCTGACTCAAGAAATTTCCATTGAAAATCAGACACATCTCACTTGATTCTGGAGCCCATTAGTGACAATTTGAATGGAAATGAAAAATGAAGACAGAGTGACCAGACTTGGGAGTGAAGCTTTCAGGAAATTCCATGGTCATTTACTCTTCCCGTAGATTAGGAAACAGGTTTGGTATGGTCGCACAGCTAGCCATTAATAGGGTCAAATCCAAGTTCCTTGGGCACCAGGTCCACCATCGTTAGCATTGTCACATGCACCACATTTTCCAGGTCTGCCTGTATCCATCACTCTGTGGAGCCATGTCACAGATTACGCTCCTTGGCCTGCCTCCAAGGCCAGTTCAAATGCCATCTCTTTCATGAAATTTTCCCTTCATCTCAGTAAAAAGCTCTTTCTTTTTAAAAAAGATTTATTTGTCATTTGAAAGGCAGAGTTGAGAAAGAGAGAGAGATTTTTAAAATCAATGTTTCACTTCCCAAATGGCTTCAACAGGCTAGAGCCCGAACTCCATCCAGGTTCCTGTGTGAGTGGTAAGAGTTCAGGTGGTTGGGCGTCTTTCACTGCTTTTCCACACTTTGGTAGGGAGCTGAATCAGAAGTAGAGCAACTGGGATTTGAACCAGCAGTCCTGTGGGAGGCCAGCATCACAAGTGGTGGCTTAATTGCAATACTGATGCCTCCCACATTTTTTCTTAGACTGTTAAACAAGGCTGCTTTGGATGCCTGCAATATCACATTGGAATGCTGGTTTGCTTTGAAATCCTGCTTCCTGTTAGTGCGCATAGGAAGCAGTGGATGATGGCTCAGAAATTTGAGCCATTGCTGCTTGCATGGGAGACCCAGATGGAATCCAGAACTTCCAATTTCACTCTGACCCAGCCCTGAAGTTACAGCCTTTCGGGGGGAGCAAATCCGTATATAAATGGTGTCTCTGTCCATCTCTCTCTCAAGTCGATGAAAACAAGCATTTGTTAATTTAAAAAGCTAAAATCTCTGCATTCACCGTTTGTACTTTCTGTTTCAGTTTCCGGTGGCATGGGTCCCAGAACTTGGCCTGCCCGTGCCAGCTTATTCCTCAGCCCTGGAGCTCTCTAAGAACTGCTTTTCTGCACAGATTTGTAAAGAGTTGCATTCCAGGGCAAGAACAGCTGCTCCCAGAGTCTACAACCACTGAGGGAAAACCTGTGTGGTCCACAAGGGTGAGGCTCTGTTTCTATCAGGTGAAATGAACAAGGCAAGACAAGGGGGAGCAAAAAAAAAACCCCAAAAAACAAAAAAAAAGGCTTCCGTTTCCGTAATCACTCCTGCCAAAGTGGCCCTGAAAGGGGCGGGTGACAATAAACTCGGTGACCGGGATGCTTCACCTGGCTCTGGCTTGCAGAGGGCCGGTCCCTTTGCATTTTACTCAGAGAATAGAAATGGCTGAAAGAGGAAAGGTGCAGGGCGATCATTGAGCTGAGGCCATTCTTCCCATTGATGCCTGAGGGATTTAGGTAGGTAAAGTCCCATTAATGTTAATGGAAGTTACATGTGCAATTCCCCTTTTTCATCACCCAGAGAATAGAGCTCTATAGTCCTCCGGTAATTATGGGAGAGGCCCTGTTAGTTTTCTCAGTTAACTTTTTCACCTGCCTTTCCTGCTTGCGCTCTTAAGAAAGGAACTGAATTCTTCAGTTCAAAAAGGAAAATGGCCAAAACATCTGAGAAGTGAAACAAATGTAACCAGATCCACTTGTTGGAGTGGGGCGAAAAAGGCGAGAAAACAGGAGCCCAGGAAGCAGAGAGCGCGGGCGCCTGGTAATTTCCCAATCCCAGGAAGCTGGCGGCAGTTTGCAATCTCTGACAATACTGAGCCTTTCACTGGAAGCCCATTTCCTCAGGTATTTGCAGTGAGAGGAAAATAAGTCCCGGAACATTCAGCTAACTTAATTTCAGCGTGGAAGACTTGAGCAATGCCCCACTCTTGGCAGAGCCTAGCACTGAATTCATCCTGGTTTTATCTAAGACTGATAGAAAGCTTTGAAATACTCAGGACCCAAGATGGGCTTACAGGAGCGTGCAGGAGAGCCCTCTTAGAAATACAAGTCGTTTGGGCTTTCTCCCAGAACACGGGCAACGGGGGCTCTGAGGACAGCATGCACCCCATCACCCCTCCCTTTGGGCAAAGCATGGATGAGCTGGTGATGGGAACTCGCCCCAAGTGTCCTTGGGTGCCTGGCAGACCATTGGAAAAACATGGGCCATAGGGTTGACCTCCTGGATGATTTTACTTTCCACCCCTTAAAAAAGAGCTGCTTTCCTGTAAGTAAAAGGAGCAGGAAGGCACACGCCATCTCTGGACAAGTTTGGGTTTTGTGGCCATGCAATCTCATGTCAGAAGAGACTCTACAGCTCCCTGTTTCAGCTGAGGGGTCCTAGGGTGGTTTTGGAATACAGTGGAGGAAGTGATCTGCATTTGTGTGTCAGCAGCATGGTGTGCTGTGGCGGTGGAGTACCACTCTGCTTCTCACCAAACTTCCTGCTGATACACCCTGAGAGGCAGTGGGTTCGAGCGCTTGGGCCTCTGCCCCCCATGAGGGAGACCCAGATGGAGTTCCTGGTTCATGGCTTTACCTGGTCCAGTCCTGGCAGTTGCAGGAATTTGGGAATTGAATCAAGAAATGGAAGATCTCTCTCTCATTCTCCCATCCCAATACCCATCTGTTGATCTGTTGTTCCATCTGTCAGATACGTGGTTTTTTTGTTTTTTTTTTTTTTTACATAATCTCTGCTTACAGTGAGATAACAACATGCTGCCTCCAGACTCCCTTTGCCCTTCTTGCACATTCCCACCCACTGGCTTCTCATCTGTCCTCTTGAGACCATACAGAGTAAGCTATCCCCATCTTTTACCCAGAACCCTTTCCTCTTTTCTGAGTCAAGGATTGAGATGGCCATGTCCTTGACCACCTGTTGGGCTCTGTGTCCATGCTCCAGGCTCTCACCCCTGGGTGCTGACCCATGTTTATCCAACAACACTTGTGTCGCCAACCTTGTCCTTCAACTCTTCGCATGCAGGTTCCTGGTGTCTGTACTAACCGTGGCAGTGGTGGTAGGAGGGTCCCGGATGTGGGTCTCTAAGTTGGTTTCTCCAGAACAGTCAGCATAGAGGATACACATTAAGACCTGAATTTTGGCTGTTTCTCGGCCATGGTGGAACCTTGTTTCAATCTCCTCTTTCTAGTTAACTGTGATGTGACTGTCAAAGGGACAGTCATGTATAAATTAGATTATGTATCTTTCATGAACAGGAAGGAACAGCAGGATATACACATGCAGAAGCTGCTTCAGCCCTGGGTGAACTTGGGTTATGAAGATTTTAGGTTTTGTGGGCTGGTGAGGATCTGCTTTAAAGCCTTGACTCTACCCTCATAGTGTGAAAGCAATCGTGGACCATATGCTAAGGAGCAAGCAGGGCTGTGCTGCAATAAAACTTGAAGTTATTACAGCCCAGGGTGAACTAGAGTGAGCCAGATGCTTCACATGCAATAGCTGTTTTTACAAGATTTTATTTATTTTTTATTTGAAAGTCAGATGTACAGAGAAGAGAGACAGACGCTTGATATTCGCCAAGACTACCATCTCAGTATTTGCCTTGCCTTTAATCTCCAATGAGATTTTAGAATAATTTAGGGAGGTATCAAGATGTGGTGGAAAAGCTGTTTGTTTTGGAATCATAAGGGACTCTAATTTTAAACCCTATTCTTTAGCAACCTTGTGTACCTGGCTTTCTTTCACAGATAACAAAAATAAAGGAAATTATATTTGTACATATTAGGCTTCTACTAAATCACTGTAAGGGCTTTAATATTTATTTTTTATTTGAAAAGCAAAGTTGCAGAGAAAGAAGGAGAGACAGAGAAAGATTTTCCATTCTGTGGTTCACTTGCCAAGAGGCCTCAACAGCTGGAGTTGAGCTGATCCAAAGCCAGCAGCCAGTGGCTTCCTCTGGGTCTCCAGTTTGGGTGCAGGGTCCCAAAGGGCATCTTCCACTGCTTGCCCAGGTCACAATCAGGAAGCTGGATGGGAGGTGGTGCAGCTGGGACATGAACTGGCGCCACTATAAGATGTCAACATTGCAGGCTGAGGATAAGACTGCTCTATCACCTCTCCTGGCCCCTGTAAGGGAGATTTTATGTTTGAAGAGATGTTGTGCTGTATATTGAATTTTTAAAGTAGATTTATTTGAAAGTTAGAATTATAATATAGAGAGGGATAGATAGGAAATCTGTAAAGGCCTTAGCATTATCTTGTATAGAAAAATCCAACAGATCCTTACAAATGCACCTGGGAAAGCAGCAGAAACTCTCCTTGCTACCCGTGTGAGTGACCCAGAAGAAAGTGCCTGGCTCCTGCCTTTGGGCTGGCCCAGCCCGGCACTGGATCTTGTGGCCATTTGGGTAGTGCCCCAGTGAACAGAAAATTTTCTTTTGGGATATTTCCTGCTGCTTTCTCAGGTATATTAGCAGGGACATGTTAGATTTCCCTATACAAGGTGCTGGTAAGGCCTTTACAGATTTCAAGATTCTTTTTAAAAAAATTTATTTATTTATTTGAAAGTCAGATATACATAGAGAAGGAGAGACAGAGAGAAAGATCTTCTGTTTGTTGATTCACTCCCCAAGTGGTGCAATGGCCGGAATTGAGCTGATCTGAAGCCAGGAGCCAGGAGCCTCTTATAGGTCTCCCATGTGGGTGCATGGTCCCAAGGGTCTGGCCTGTCCTCGACTGCTTTCCCAGACCACAAGCAGGGAGCTGGATGGGAAGTGGGGCTGCTGGGATTAGAACTATCGTCCATATAGGATCCTGGTACATATAAGGCGAAGACTTTAGTTACTAGGCTACCATGCTGGGCCCAGTTTTAGGATTCTTAATCATAGGGATGACATGGGTGTTTGGTACAGTGGTCATGATGCTGTTTTGAACACTCACTTTTGTATGAGAGTGCCTGGATTTCAGTCCTGGTTCCACTTAGGACTCTAGCTTCCTGCTAATGTGCACCCTGGGGGGCAGCAGGGATAGTTCAAGTGTCGGGTCACTGCCATTCACGTGGGAGATCCCCAGGGGGTTCCTAGCCCTTGGCTTCAGGCTAGCCCAGTCTTGATTGTGGTGGGCATTTGGGGAGTGAACCAGCACATGGAAGGTCTCTCTCACCACTCTCAAATCAAATGAAAACAAAAATGTTTTAAAAAGTGATTTTTAAGGAGACAACCATTTTTTTTTTTTTTTAATCTTCCTCGAAACGAACACCAGCAGAAAGAAGCAGCTGGAGATCTGAGGAGATGTGGTCTCTGAGGTCAGAAATAGTAAAGTTCTACTGGAGGTTTGCCCTGACCCCCTGCCCCGCACCGCCCCGACCCTGCATCTCCTGCCCTTCTGCATCTGTTGGGCTCACTGGAACAGAAAATCTGTATGGAGTTTAAAGTATAAACTGGGTCATAGTGGAAAATTTGGCATTAGGCGTGAGTTTTGTAATCCATAACCCTTCTATCTTTCTGCTTCTGTCACATGAAAGGTGAACTCCTTGACCCATAAAGTCGATCTGTGAACTCTGTCAAAAAATTAAAAAGTCCAGTTACAGATTGTGCATTCCATTAGCATAATTTGCCCCCCCCCCAAGGTGTGATTGTGAATTCTGTAAACTGCCTCAAGGTAGAGATAGCATGTTACAGCGAGTTAAGGGAATGGTCACTTATTTGATGTGCAGCTGAGTGCATTAAAAGTTTGTCGTCAGGATCCCTACTTGTTTATCTTCAACTTGTGAGTTGTAAATCCTGAGCTAGACCCAGTCAGACATGCACTAGAGCAGGGGCTAGGGAGATAGCACCGGATGGGGGTGGTGACCACCATCAGCAAGTCAAGCTGGGTAAGGGAGGATGGCAAAAAAAAAAAAAAATCTCCACCAGACAAGTTCGATTTTCCATGCTAGGAATACAACAGAATTTGTGAACCTGAGTTTCCTTGTGTGTGTGTGTGTGTGTGTGTGTGTGTAGCTCAGGCATTTGGAGGACTTACTTCACGGTTATTAAAGCTTTGTAAGACTTCTCCAGGATCTCTAGGATGATGTTCCCCCTTTTTTAATTCCTGAAATTAAAATGTGTTGGAATGCTTGGCTGCCTTTCACTCCCTCCTCAATGGACCCTTTAGTTTTTCACACCAAGGTGTCCTTCTTCAGGGTGCCAGGTCAGGCTACCAAAACAGCTCCTAGGAGGGGATTAGGACCAATTAACATCTTTGTACACAAAAGCCACTGGCAGCTGAACAGGCAGCCTGGTGGCGGCTCCAGAGCTGCATTTTAAATAGGGGCCTTCTGTACTTGAGTTCAAGTAGGAAGAGGTGGGGAAAGTTTTTATTTATAATTGAAAATGCTGGTTTTGGATAAGGTCTCGTGAAAAGGAAAGTAGCGTTCAGAAGTATCTAGCAAACGCTGTTTGAATGCTCGGCTATGTTGTACGCGATTCCATCAGGAATGCTTGCCCAAGCCAGTTGGTCCCCTGGCACACGTGGAGATGGCTGATGGCTCTTCCCTTAGCCATTTTGCCCCCAATTTCTCTTGTTCTCTGCTGGAAAGAAAAAAAAAAGTTCAGCTGGATCTCACGGCACAGAAGGGAACTTTTCCAAAGGATATATGTTCTTAAAAGGCCATGGTGTTTTCACAAGAAATCTACCGTATGGCTCTTCGAGCTCAAGATCTTTGTTTGGGACAAAATAAAGCAGAGAGAGGTGCGAATTTTGTTTCTCCACTTTTCATTCTGAGGGAAGGTCGAGTTAATTTTGGTTTTATGGTAAGCATGATAACCAAATCATTATGCTTTTTGTTTTTCATCTGTTTTTTTTTAAGTCATGCTTAAAGGAAGTATATCTTTTTTGTGTTCAAAAATACTGGAATCAATAAACACATCAGAGGTAGAACAAAGAGAGCTTGTGATCCACGTAATCGGAAAGAATTGGAATCCCTTAAGAGTCATGTTGGGAAGGATGGCCTGGGACTTGTTTCTGTTCCCGGATGATGAGTTTTCAGAGCATCTTGAAGCTCAGAGGCAAAGTGGGAGCTGTTTTCAATCCATTTGATCCTGCGACTTGCAAGCTTCCCTAGCTACAAGGGACATACATAGCTTTGCCAGTGAACGAAAATGGCAGAAACAAAAAATGCTGCTTTCAGAATCTCATCTGAAAGACTATCTCGGGCATTCACGGGGACTAAAGAAGAGATGTGAGAAAGAAATCCACTCATACGCCCCAGGTCCAAAGCATGATGCCGATGACAAATTTATTGAAACAAAGTGCAAGATAAGAGGGAAAAGGGGGCAGCCGTGCACTTTCTTGGCCACCTGTGACTGTTTCTGCTTTATCCGAGGTTAACACCATAAAGTGCACTTCTCTTCCCAAAACCAGAGTGGAAACGTTTTTGAAAAACCAGCCTCCTACCCCCTAATCTAAATTGCGGGTGTTTTCAGTTTCTCAGACTTTCTACCTAACTCTAGATTCCTCTTAGTGTGATATTTTCAAAACAAACCTTAATTCTGACAGCTCCAATGTGTGGCTTCCCCGCACTGGTTTCTGAATTCAGACACAGGATTGTGAGGCTTCGGACCCTTGTTAAATGTTACTTGCCAAAAGTGTGGGTGCGGATGGAAACATTGTTATATTTTGTTCATGTTTCACACTCCAGCAGTTCTCCCCTTTTCTCTCCTTGCTGTATGCTTATTAGGGTCTGAAATGCAGGTGTGTGGGAAATGGCTAGCGGACATTGACAGGTTATTTTGTTGGTCACTGCCTAATTAGTAGCATAGTGGATGCACCCTGCCAGGCTTTAGTGTGAGGCAGGAGAGCTGGTCTGTTCTAATTTCCTCATGGCTTTGATATTCGCCAAAAGATTGACGGTTTACACAAAAAGCCAAGGCCCGAAGGAGGCCCTGGGAACAATGGGCTTCTTGGTTGTAGACACCACAGATGTGAGAGCAAGCTGGCTAAAAACAATTGGCTGACACTGTCTAATTGTCTCCGATGTCAGCGTCATTAATGTTTTCCCATGTAAAACGGAGAAGGCCAAGGTTGTATCCTCCCTTTATCCGAAGGCGCATGATTATGTAACTTACCGAGATTCAGATTAAGTGTTCATTGTATTTGTGCAATAAAGAAACTGAAGCTACCTTGGATTTAATGAATCTGCGCTTAATTAATTTTGACAGCTTTTATCTTGATTACCTTTGGAGTCATCTTTATCAGACTTAATAACATTTCTCAATAACTGAAAGCACGACTCATTTCATGAGCTTGTGTATTTCCATTTTTTTTCTGAGTTCAAATGATGATGCAACTTTGCTTATCTCGGAAGAGGCTTCTTGGGCATGTGTGTTAAGTAGCTGCGAGAACAAGCAGCATGGGATGTCAGCAGAGCCTTTCAAAGCCGACAGTTGACCCAAGTGTGCTAAACAGACACGTGGTCATATCGAAGAAGCACAAAATTACAAGGTTACTCCACGAAAATCCAAGCTGATTCCCCCCACCCCTTCCCCAGGGAGTGATTTTAAAGAATTTTTTTGGTTGCTGTTCTGAGGCAGGAAACCCAGGGAAGGTGAGACCCTAAGAACTGCCAGATTGGACTGAAACTACACACATTTTTTTTTTTCCTTTTGCAAGGTAAGCCCTGTCATTTCCCACAGTGCTAAATGATGCATTGTGCATTATTTGTCATTGGAATCAGCGACACTCATCATAGTTCGGTCTCTGCAGCAACATCTGTGATGCTGAACTATGTCAAGGCTGAGGCCACTGTTTCCGCTCCGTTTGAGATGGTTTGGCCTTTGGGAGCAGCACACTTTTTGCTGCCAAACAGTGTAGCACCTGGGAGCAGTGGCCCAGCCCAGAACTATCCCCAGGGAGAGGAAAGGCTACCACGTTGATTGAGTCTCTGGGATAATCTCTTTGGAAAATTTGCCTCCCATTTTGTCAGGGATGCCCTGGGTCTTCCTGTGAACTGCTCAGCACAGAGTTATCCACCTTGGGAACTCCAGGCGCACATGTCTGCCTTGGGCCGTGCTGCTTTTCTTTCTCCCCTGTGCAAACCTGGGCATTTTACCTGTCCTGTGTAAGCTTAGTTCCTCTTTTGGAACATACCAGTGCTAGTCGAATAGCCTCCTCAACTCCCCGGGAAGAGTAAGTGAACTGGTGAGAGTCAAGTTAAAAACAATGAATATAACGACTGCTAATGACACTTACTGGAGGAGGACTGGATGCCATTGAGTTTTGTTTGTTTACCACCCGCATCTTCTCCCTTAATGCACACTACACATGCTGCTCGTAGCTGCTGCTGCTGCCTGCACCAGCAATTCCCCAGGGCCGTTGACAGATTTCAGCGCAAGCAGCTTCTTCACCTGTCACTGTTAGCAGACTCCTGGCAAACACCTCCTCCAGCAGGAGGCTAGGAAACGTGGAGGTGTGAGCCCATACTCTTTCCTCTTCAACACTTTAGCCTTGATCCCTCTCTTTTCGCCCTCTCGCTTCTCCAAAACTTTTGTTCTTGAAAGTCACCTGAAAAAGACTGTGCTCCTTCAGAGAGCAGTGATTGCCCGTCTCGCTCTCTGCCCCTCCTTGGCTGTCTGCAGGCAGTTTTTCTCTGGCTTGGACCAGCTGGATGCTGCACCCACACGATTGGCAGCTCCTCAGGCCCTGCGTGCAGCCAGACGGACCTCAGGAATACCCTCTTCTTTCCTTTTGGTTTTTTTGTGGTTTAATTTGCTCCCCAAAGGAATAAAGTGTCACAATTTTTTAAATACTGTGTGTATTTACTTTAGAGGCAAGAGGAATAGGTTGGTCTTACAGGCATTTCAACCCTTTCATTGTCTGAAGGTTCAGGAGGTGGCCTGCTGCAGCCTGCAAATCCAGAGCCTTGCAGTGTTGTGTGCAGCAACATGCCGGTGTCTAGGAGTGGGCATGGCTCCTTTCCTGATTTTGCTGGTTTGGTTGCCTCAGAGGGACCAAAGCTGTGATTGTACATATTACATTCACATCTTCACTCTGGATTGGAGTGGGGAAGCTTTTTCCTGCCCAGGGCCATTGGGACACTTATAACATCATTTGTAGGCCATACAGAATCATCAGCTTACAAACTAGCCTGCTGTTGATGAATAGAATTTCGAATCCTGGCTGCAGTTGCCTTGACAGCACCCGACCAAGTGATGTCACACACGCCTTAGAGAGCCCACAGCCTGGATGTTTTCCAACCTTGCAAGCCAATGCTTCTGAACAATTCAGCCAGCATTTCCTGACCACCAGGTACTTACTTGCAGTCTGCCATGATGGGAGTGGGGAAGGCAAATCTGAATGTGGGAGGATGGTGCACACCACTGGTGGCCCACACAGGCTTTGCTATCACACCTGGCCAATTCTTATCAAGCTCCACATATCCTGGAGAAGATGCTCCACAGTGCTCTTCCTGTTGGACTGAGAATACCAAGCTCATTGCGTTGCTGTTAGGGTTGAAGGAGGTACTTGTTAAAAGCAGGGATCCTGTGTCAAATGGCAGCCCTTACTGAGATGTGGTTTCCACTTCCTCTGGAGGAGACAGACACAAGCCAGTGATCACTTCCGGTGTGTTGTGAGTGTGCTTGGGTTCGTTCCAACAGAGTGGGAGGAGGAAGATGTAGGGAAGACTTCCTGGAGGAGGCTAGCACCTGACTTTAGTCCTGATGAATGGAGCAGAATCCTTACAGAAGTAGGGAAAAAAATCCTGTATTCCCAGTGGAGCAGATGGAATGAGCAAATGCAGTTATGAAATATGGGATTAACCAGAAATTGCAAGAATTTGGTGTTCTTTGGGGCCAAAGCCCCAATTTCCCCACTGAAAAGTTTGCACAGATGTATCCCTTTGCTTTTCTCCCCTCCGGCTATCTTAGCAGGTTCGAACACCCTCTCATAGGTACATGGCCTAGAGGATGCCAGCTCTAATTTAATTGAGCCTCTGCTCAAAAATAGAAGATCATTTATGGAAAAAGGGCCATGCCTGTCATTTAAGAAAAAGTCAGCCCAGTATTTCCAGAGCTTCCCATGTTCGATCATGCACTCACTATTTAACCTCAGATTCCTCATCTCTGAAATTCAAGCTTTGGATAATAATGGGACTTAACACACCTGAGATATTTTGGGATTAGGTGCTATAATCCATGTAAAGTGCTTGGACCAGGCCCTGGCACAACGGATAAGCTCCGAGATGGTCAGCATGGCTCTGTTAACCATTCCCAGGAGAGGCCCCCACCGACACAGGCAGCGTGTAGCTGAGAGCAACAGGGTTTTACAGCATGATGTCATTTGCTGTTTGGAATAGAAGTCAGTGAGAGAAAAAGATGATCAGTGCTTTCCAGCTGATCCGGGGAAGATGCAGTGCGATTGAACAGAGTACAGTCTGAAAGGGAAGCACAGGTCCTAACAGCCACTGGGGCTACTCTGGGCTACTCTCCCTGAAAATGAACCCACCCCACCAGGCAGATCCTTTTCTTCCGCCCTCCCTCTCTCCATCCATTCTCCCCTCTCCTCTTCCCTTCTCGCTTCCTCTCCCACCTCCCTCTTCCTCTCCTCTCTTCCCTTGGTCCCCTAGCTCCCTTCCATCTGCTTTTTCCTTTTTCACTCTTAAAAAAAAGTAAAAAGAATTTTTGTTTATTTATTTTTATTTAAAAGACAGACAGAGACAGAGGAAGAGAGATCTTCCATCCACTGATACACACACTAAATGCCCACAACAGCTGGGACTATAACATGCTAAAACCAGGAGCTGGAAACTTAATCTGGGTTTCCTAAGTGTTGGAAGAGTCCTAAGTACTTGAGTCATCACCTATTGCCTCTCAGATGTGGGTTAGCAGGAAGGTGAATTGGAAATGGGGTGGATTTCAAACTAGGCACTGCAGCGTGGGCAGTGTCCCAAGCCACATTCTTACTTCTGTAGCAATTATTTGTCCCTATTCATAATCCTTCTTTCCTCCCTTCCTTCATTCTTCTGTCCTTCCTTTTTTTCCCTTTTCTTTTTCATAAATTGGTGTTTGGCTTGGAAAATGGAATGTTGGTTGGATTTCAAATCCGTGACTAACTGCCCTTGTATAATCATAAGATTGCTCTTATCCATAGTTTGTTTATTTGAAAGGCATTGTTACAGAAAGTGTGGATACGTGTGTGTGTGTGTGTGTGTGTGTGTGTGTGTGTGTGTGTGTGCACGAGAGAGATCTTTTGTCTGTTAGCTTCCTACACAGGCTGAGGCCAGGAGTCTTTAACTCCATCTGGGTCTCCCATGTGGGTGGCAGGGAATTTAGTTAGTGTTACCTATGGTGCCACAACACCAGCCCCAGATTTACCATCTTAACCATATTCAAGTCTTAAGTTTGATAGTGTCAAGTTTACTCATGTTTTTCTGAAACCAATCTGCACAGTCTACTGTTGATTACCAACTCTCGTCTTTCCCGCTCCCAGCCCCTGACAACCACTAGTGTGCCATCTATCTCGATGAACCCTAGAAACCTTGTTGGAATGGAATCACATAGTATTTTTGTTCTGTGACCAGCTTATTCCACTTAGAATGTCTCAAGGTTTAACGTGGTTGGAGCATGTGTTAGAATCTCCTTCCTTCTTGTAAGGATGAGAGAACCCATTGTCTTTGCGCATGTTCTATTTGTCCATTTGTCATCAGTGGGTATTTGAGGTTGCTTCCGGTTTTTTCCTATTAGGAATCATGCTACTATCTGAACATAAATATGTAAGTATCTCTTTGAGACCCTGAGTATGTAAATATCTCTTTGAGACCCTGCTTTTAGTTCTTTTGGGGGTATACTTGTATGCAATGGAGTGGTAATACAGGCGCATGTGGTAATTCTGTTTAATTTTTTGAAGAACCACAATGCTTTTTCCAACCAATGAAACAAAAGGGATCTTGTGTCCCTGTCTTGTCACCAACATGTGTTGCCTTCTGTGTTTTTCCGACTGTATCCATCTAGATGTTTATAAGGTGGTGGCATTTTACAGTCATATTGATCTGTGTTGTCCTAATGATAGCGAGCCTCTTCTCATGTGTTTATCGGCCATTTGGATTTGGCGGGAGGAAGTGGGCAAAGACATATCTATTCAAGTCAGTGTCTCTTTTTTGAATAAGAATCTTTATAGATTCTGTGTATTAATTTCTGACCAAATATGTGGTTTGCAAATTCTTCTTATTAAATAGATTGCTTTTTTACTCTGTTGGTAGCATCTTTTTATGCCTAAAGTTTGAATCTTGATGCAGTACAATTTACTTTTATTTTCATTGCCTGTGCCTTTGGTACCAAATCCAAAAATGTCTTTGCCAAATCCAATATCTTGAAGCTTTCCTCTTTATTTTCTTCTTTTGTTATGTTGGGTGTTACGTTTAGGTCTTCAATCTTCTTTGAGCTCATTTTGATATAGTGAAAGGTAAATGGTGATGGTTTCATTGCTGCCTCTTAGAAAGTAAAAAATTCTTGAGATAGAATCGTGCCTTTTCTAAGGTCTGAATTGCTCTTTCTTAATTTTTTATTGATGTCATTTATATACAATTTAAGTTTTCATGTGTAAGTGCATCATTTAAAGAGTTTTGGGGGTGGACCTAATGGCAAAGACCCCAGCTGAGAGACTCATGTCTTGCAGTTGATTGCCAGTTGTGACTTCTGATTCCAGCTTCCTGCTGATGTGCCCCCTGGAAGGCAATAGGTGATGGCTCTGGTAACTGGGCTTTGCCATATATTGGGAGGTCTGCTTGAGTGTCTGTCTTTGAACCCTTTCCAGGGTTTTTGCAAGCACTTATGAGGTTTCATATGTTTGATTCTTAAGTCTATTAGTCTACTATCATTCTGAGTTAATTTTGTTGACAAAATTAACTCAGGCTGAGCTTTTGAAAAACTTGTGTGGGCCTGGTTCAATGATGGTTCAATGACCAAATCCTCATCTTGCATCTGCTGGGATCCCATATGAGCTCCGGTTCATGTCCCAGCTGCTCCACTTCCCTTCCCACTCCCTCTTTATGACCTAGGAAAGCAATAGAGGATGGTCCAAAGCCTTCTGACTCTGCACTCATATGGGAGACCCAGAAGAAGCTCCTGCTGACTCCTGTTTCAAATCAGCTCAGCTCTGACCATTTTGGTCCTTTGGGTGGTGAACCAGCAGATGGAAGATCTTTTTCTGTCTGTAAATCTGATCTGCCTTTCCAATAAAAAGAAACAAATCCTAAAGAAACATTTGAGATATTGTTATCTAATTATCCCAACATTTATAAAAAGATGATATTTTCTCCATTGAATTATGCTAGTACTTTCGTTGAAGACCAGTGGGCAATAATATTGATATAGTCTTTTCAGAGACTCTCTTCTCCTCCATTAACCTTTATATGTCCGCTTTAAAGCTGATGCTCTGGCTTTAGGTTGAATCTGAAATTTAAGATGCTTCAGTCTTGAGGCCCATTTGGTGGCTCAGAAATGTGAATCTCTGCCTACAGTGTCAGCATCCCAAATGGGCACCAGTTCATATATGTTGCACTTCCAATCCAAATTCTCTGTGGTATGTAAAGACAGAGGGTGACTCAAGGCCTTGAGACCCTGCACCCATGTAGGAGACCCAGAAGAAGCTCCTGGTTCCTGGCTTTGGATCAGCTCAACTCTGGGGAGTAAACCAGGGAATGGAAGATCTTTCTCTCTGCCTCTCCACTCTGTAAATCTGCATTTCCAATAAAAATCAATACACCCCCCCTTTTTTTTTTTTCAAAAAATACATGTTAATGTTTTTTAACTTTGTTATTTCACAAAATTGTTTTGGCTACTCTAGGTCTTTTGTATTTCCATGTGATTTTTGGAATCCTAAACTTTTTGAGTACAGGAACTTTGTTCTGTGTTGCAGTGTCTCCCAATAGAACTAACACTGTACCTGCTAAAATACATTTCTGTGTTTATTGCCTGATTGGTGAAGGGACCTGACTGAGTCAGTAGGATTGCTTGAACAAGACTTATGGGAGTACCAGGCTGAAGATTAAGCTCAACCACCTCATTAAATACAGAGTAAAAGTGAGGTTCAGTGACTTGGAAGATCTCTCTCCTTTTAATCCAGGCAGTAGATATACATGGATTGGTCGGTAAAGCCTTGTTCTGTGCCATACGTAGCATTTTATTTTGTCCTCATCATTTGCATTCATCAACAATGTGCCAGAACATGGAGATGCAGAGAGAAATGACACATGGCACTTATATATTCATGGTCTATTAGGGGCCACTTTTGTGCACTGAGAGAGCCCCAGACAAGGTCCCCAACATGTGTGTGGTCTAGGCTGTATGACTAAAAGGAGACATTAGGCAACCGTATTTTAGTAAGAGAAACAAGGCAAGTGGGTACTTGACTGACTCTGATCAAAGACTTTTGTCCAGAGGCACAAACTGCAATGCCAAAGACAAAATGCCTTTAAAATCAACAGCCCACACATTACAGGCACTGTCATCTGCACACCTGTGGGGCAGGACTTGCTGAGTACAGAGGTTTGGACTTTTTAATGGATGGCCATGAAATTGATGAATTAGGGGGAGAAGAAATTACATCTCTGGAAGCTTCTAGTTTATTCTTCTCCTGGGACTGACTCAGCATCTTCCTGCCTTTAAGTGGTAATTTTAGTGTCTTTTTCTACTGGGTCCATTGGTATTTTGGGGCTTATTTCAAACCTTAAGACCTAGTGAAAAATTCCTTAAAGGCAAACAGAGAAATTGGAAATTCACAAAGTAGTTGTCAGGGAGATCAACTCCACCAATATTAAGATTTAAGGCAATGTCTTATAATGAAGTATTTCTAAATTTTAGTCAGCTAAGGACAAATACTGCCATTTTATTATGATAAAAATGCTTTCCATTCTTTCAAAATACTTTCATTTACAATAATTATAAACAAATATAAGTTGCATTTGAAAGCATTACAGTTTTTGTACTTCCTTTGTCAAATAAAATGTGATTTCCTGGTGTTTTATACTTGAATCTTAAGCAGGCAGAATTAGATTAAAAATACAGTATATATGTGTGCACACAGCCCATTGATTGGATTACTGCTATACATGTGAGCTTTCTTGTCCTGGCTTTCTACCTGCTTTTCAAGGGACATCACCATCCCACTTTTTATGTTTTTTATTGCTTTTTTTTTAAAGTGACAACACACGCACACATTTGCCCAAACAAAGCATTGTTTAATTTTCTGTTTTTTAACTTTATTAAATGGCTTTATCCTTCTCATAGTCTTCTGTAATTTGTATCTTGTGATACAAGATACACCCTGTGATGCTTTTCATTTGTTCTTATTGCCTTCTCATATTTTACTGTGTGACTCTCATAGTTTAGTTGTTTGTTACCGCCAGTAGTCATTGCATTGTTTCCATATTTTCGCTATTGCAGATATTTAGACTGTGGCTGTTTTTTTTTTTTTTTTAAAAAATTTACTTTTGAGAGGGAAGGAGAAATAGAAGCAGACTGACTTACTGCCCTAAATGCTTGCAGTTACCAGGACTGGGCCAGGACCAAAGCAGGGAGTCAGGAACTCAATTCAAGTCTCCCATGCGAGCATTGGGAACTCAGTCACTTCATCCATCACTACCAGTCTTCCAAAAGGAGGCGAGAGCCAAGAGCTGGATGAGAGCCAGGAGCTGGACTTGGGAGTGGAACCCGGGCTCTCTGATGCAGATCGTTGTCTGACTGCCAGAGTACACATTCGCTCTTGCCAAGGGGATTCCTGATAATATCCACATTCAGTACTTCCTCTCAGTCTCTTACATCAGAGAATTGCTGAATTATAAGGAACATCAATATTCAGTTTTATAAGCTATCATCAAATTATTTTCTAAAGAGATAGTGCCAATTCAAAGTCATACTACCCAAGTTTAAGAGGTTTCATTATTTACATGTTGGTTTTGCTATAGTGCAACATTCAGATTCTATAATTCAACATACTGTTTAAAACCACCCAGTAAAAATCACAGGGCTTCTGGAAAAAACAGGATTCAGAGAAAAAGTCTCATACTTCATTAGGTGCATGTAAAAACTATTGTAATTTAACATATGTTAAATGCTTAACAAATCTATAAACATTACAATGCACATCACATTTTACCTGATGTTTGCTGTGGAAGAGGATCTTGGGAGGATTGCTGTGAGCTCTTGTGTAGTGATAGGAGCAGAGAGGGCTATCTGAATTGGCGAGAACATTGTAACACCAAATGTGGGCAAGGGAGCTGATCGACGTGGGAGGTGTGTATATTTTGTGTCTTCGTATTCAGCTTTATTCAGCTGGGTTTAGTTTTAGTCAATCACATGGTATTCCTTGGAATGAAATTGGGGATAATCAAATTGTACATAGAGCTCAACCCAGTACCTAAATGAGGCAGATAGCATTTCTGCCATACACATAGTCCAATTAATCGCTGAACATTGTTTTTGATGGGAGGCTGGTAGCTTTTCTTTTACTAACTTAGGGAGAGATCTTTGGATCACATGGTTGCAAAGGATTTGAGCCGACTGGCTGTTTCTTGTCTCTTAGCAAGAGTCATGTGCCAACCCAGGGCTTTCATCCTTTGTCCATTGCACAGCCAGTGTGAATCAGCTACGGCCTGCAGGCTTTCAATAGATTCCTTTATGGGATTTTCTTAGCTTCAAGGAAATCTCTCTAGGTTGGCCGTAGCGTAGTACCAGAGAAACCCACAGCAGCACATCTTGGGCTTCTCCAGCTGCTGGGTAGTCTGCATGAAGCAAAGGTGTTCACATGAGACAGCCTCTAAACGCGTCTCTCCCGTTTAGCCTCTTGTTCTGTTGTCACATAAATGTACCTGCTGATCTCTAGCTGTTCTGTAGTTTGCTGACTACAATGAACCCAGATTCCTTTCTTGCTATGGTTCTGCAATTCATTATTATGGACCAAGGCTATGTCACCTTCTAGGCACTGTTGTAATGAGGTTGCCGTAACAGTAGATGAGTGAAATTGCTTTTTTTCTGGAAACTCAGGGTACTTTTGTAGTGCCTTATCCTACAGGGGAAGACACAACCAGGGCAGCTTACTTCAATCATACCAGCCCCTAACCTGCCTCTACTTACTCAATTCTTGTATACTAACAAATTTGTCAGTGGGGCTACCCCTTACTCCTCCCTTCACTCCCCACTTAGGTGAGAACATTTACTCCCGGTGTCTGAAGAGTTTGCTCATACTCCTGAAGCCAGGCCACGGGATTCTGGCCTTTCCTTTCCATAAGTCCTTGTCTCTTCTGACACATAGCTCACTGTTCTCAATTTTTTCAGGATGAATTCCGTCCCCAGCACTTTATAGGAGCTCAAAATAGCTAACAAGACTCAATGGATTCAAGAGAGACAGACAATTCACAGCTCACTACATAGCAAACAGCAGAAGTCTGAGTTTGGTAGCACTCATTTCCCTCCTTTGTTTTCTGGAGTGGTTCGATGGATGCACCCATTGCCTGCATGTAGGTTACATTGCAGTTGGAGAACCAAGGGTGAAGCCTTCGCATCTTTTGTAGTAGACAAGGAGCAAGCCACCCCTGCCTCCCAGAAAGTGATAATTTGCCTGGTTGTTATTCTGTGACCATGTGACCTACTTTATTGCCTATGTGATTAGCTACAGATGTAGTTCTGAACCTTACAATGATGACAACTTGGCAGGTTGGTACACATGACAGAGATGTGCAGGAATGAGCAGGATCCTTGGCAGAGGAATGACAGGATCCTTTAGCTAACACTTGCTAAGAGTTTCTTCATTTCAACCTTAGTTTTGAAGACTAGTTTGACTTGGTGAGGCATTTTAGGATTGTGGGGTTTTTTTTTTTTTTTAGCAGAGAAAAATGTTATTCCATCATCTTCCGGCTACCACTGTTTTAGTCTGGAATTAGTTGCTCTCTTCACAGATTTCCAGCCTCTTGTCCAAGGGGATCACAGCTTCTTTTCCTGTACCCAGACACAACAAATACCTAATGGCAGGAGCTGGAGTGGGGAAGGGACTATAGCATGCCACTTTATGTCCCTGCAGATTTCTCCTCCCTGGAATCTAATTCTCCAAATCTTACTTTCTAACAGTTGACTTTTCTGACCCGATGAGTCTGCTGGTTCCACTGTTGCTGAGTCCAGGGTGGTTCTTGGACCGATGCTGGCTCCCTAAGTCCTGCCCACACCTTTGCAAACAGCCCTTCTGTCAGCTGCTTCTTTTGGTGATGCCATCCACTCCCTGCTCGGGTCCATCCACAGCAGGTTTCATCAGTGTGGGAGTATTAATGATTTTTAATAAAATGACACATTTTATGGGGCTCAAGAAGGGTCTTAGAATATGCATCTGTTTAACCATTTCAGGACTATGTGATTTGGAACTTTAAGAACAGTATTTCATGAACGTGTTCTCACTGTTAAATGGTTGGGTGACTTCTCAAAGTCTAGAAACATATCAACTGAGGGCTCCCAACCTATCTAATGAGAGATCTGATACCTAAGCCATTTTTGTCACTTTTTTTTTAAACTCAGGGATTTATAATTGTAGTTATGATTTCCAAGTACAGACTAGAGGTTGATCACACGGACTTTGGAGGCAGCTACATCAGTTCAGGTTTGAATCCTTGCTCCAGAGCCAGTGTTGTGGTACAGTGAGTTAAGCTACAGCCTGCAAGGGCATCCCATATTAGAGTGCTGATAAGAGTCTGTCTTTACTGCTTCCAGCCAAGCTCCATACTAATGCACCTAATAAAGCAGTCAGGAGCTTCTTCTGGAACTCCCACATGTATATAGGGTCCCAAGGCTTTGGGTCATCCTCTACTGCTTTCCCAGGCTACAAGCAGGGAGCTGGAAGGGAAGTAGAGCAGCCAGGACATGAACCGATGCTCATATGGGATCCTGGTGGATGCAAGGTGCGAGGATTTAACCACTAGGCTATTGAGCTGGGCCCAATAAATTGAACATTATGAGCTTATTTCCTTATTTGTAAAATGAATATGTGGGTAAGAAATGAATGCATCTCATTCTTGGAGTGTAGTGGGTATCCAGGGAGTAGTAGCTTCCTTTTCTTCCGTCTTCATTTCTTCCTCGTTAATGAATAACTTAAATCATTTCAGAATGATAAAGTTATAAACACATTCCTGCTTTCCCAATAATACTGGAGAGGTAATATGAAATAGCTTGTTAAGTTACTGCCTTGTTATCTTCAAAACTGAAGAGAGAGGAGAGAAAGCATGCTTACCTCAACTGCTTCATTCCACAGATGCCTACAGTTGGTTAGAGCTGGCTGGGATCTCAGTCCAGATCTCTCAAATGTGTGGTAGAGACCCAAACACCTGAGTCATCCCCTAACGCCCCGCGGGGTCGGAGCTGGTGGGCAGCTGGAGGCAGGAGCTGACGCAGAAAATCAAACCCAGGTGCTGTGATGTGAGACAGCCCAATCACCAGGCCACACATCACTCCTTGATCTGTACCTCTTACAGCTCAGCTTCATGTTTAAAAATTTGGCTTTTCACTTATACTATAAACTTTATACTGAGTTTCTTCCATACATAATTTATTCACATTTTGTCACTAGTATTGTTCAATTTGAAAAAGTGAAAAAGAGACACAGCGAAAAAGAAAGAGCAGTAACATTTCAAATGGCCAGGGCTGGCTAGGTCAGGGCAAAGCCAGAAACAAGAAATACATTCAAGTCTCCCAGGTGGGTGTCAGGGATCTGACGATTGAGCCTTCACCCGATGCTTCCTAAGGTGCGCATTAACAGGGAGCTAGAGTTATAAGCAGAGCTGGGAGTCAAGCCGAGGCATGCGGATTTGGAATGCTGATTTCACCTCTGGTGTCTCATCCACTAAGTCAAAGACCCACTCCTAATGTATTAAGTTCCATTTAGTTAAAAATAAAGTCTTACCATGTAGGTATATTTTAGTAAAGTGAAGGCTTTTACAAAATGTTTGAAACGTAAGGAAGGAATGATTTGAACTTTGTTCTTCTGCAGCGTGTTCTCCCTTTGGAAGCATGCAGAGCTAATGCTGAAGATAACTACAGCTGGTGTTCCTCCGCAGTGGAGCCATGTCCATCTACGTCCCAATCTGGAAGATTTCTCTGACTGCTCAGTGTGCCTGACTACTCTTAAAATCTGTTTTTCCTTTTTTTTTTTTTGGCTGTGGTTGAACTTGCCCAAGAAAACCTTTCTTCTTCAGGCGGGTTGCTCCCTGCAGCTGGCACGCTACCAACTAAGCAGCAGCAAGCTCCTGTCCTTGCCAAGCTTCCTCTTCTTCAAAGTGCAAACTCATCAGATCCCCACCCTCTCTCCTCCTCTCATCCTCTTTCCTGGTGTACCGGAGAAAGCATCACACAGCCACGCTTTCTAGCCTGGAATTCCTAGGGACACTCATGATTTGTTTTGCCAACTAAAGAAAACCCCTGAGAGGTGAGGAGTTCCTGTATCTATCACTGCAGATTCCTTTTTGAATTGTTAGGCCTTTGTGCAGGGGCTGGTGGCAGGGGGAGGAACTGGAGCTTACCACCCAATATGAAAAGCTAAAACAAGGGTGAGGGTGCTGTGAGGGTATCACTGAAAGCCCTTAGAATTTTTCTCCCAGTCTACCAAAGCCGTAAATACCATCAGCACAGTAAGACAACACTCAGGAGGAAGTTGGGTCACCTTAAATTAACAATAGTGAGTTCTGTGTGATGACTTGGCCACACTTTTTCAGAAACAGATAAATCAGTGTCCCTGTAATGCAGTCTCAAATATGGCCTTGGACAAACTAGCAAGAGGCAGGTTTTTTGTGTGTGTGTTTCTAAGACCTAAGCTTTTTCAGATTTTATGAATCAAAACTAATATAAATATTCCCTAGAAACCTCAATTGGGCCAGAGATTCAGAATAATATTGCTATTTTTAAAAAGATTTGTTTATTTAAAAGTCCATATCTAGAGAAAGAGATGGAAGGAGACAGAAGGGAGAGAGAGAGAGAGAGAAGAGAGCGAGACCTTCCATTCATTGATTTACTCTCTAGACAGCTGCAGTGATAATGGTTGAGACAGGCTGAAATTAGGAACCAAGAACTTCAGCCAGGTCTCCATATAGTGGCCCTGACTAAAACGCATGGACCATCGTATGCTGCTTTTCCAGGTACAGTAAGAGAGACTTGAATAGGAAGTGGAGCAGCAACATGAGCTGCATTCTTATGAGATGCCAGCATCATAGGTGGCAGTTTTACTCACTATGTTACAGCGCTGGTGAAATTTCTCACTGAGTTTCATCTGTCCTATCTAAATATAGCTAAACGGTTACAGTCATTTATCATGTTATATAAAGGAAGTATTTATTTCTGCACTTTTGTCTTTCAGCTGGCTTGAGAGCTGTTGTCACATATTTAACTTGCCAATGTCTTCATTGGTTGGATTTGGGAATTGGACAGAGGGGCAAGAGAGTGATGGAGGAGGCATGGCCATCCTTCCTGTGAAGGAAAGACATCAAGCCAAAAACAAATAAACAAACAACAAAACAAGAGGCGGAGCCATGCAGCAGCACCCAGGTGGACAGCTCCAAGGCTGAAGCTAACCAAAGTCAAATCAATTCGCTTCTCCGCATACTGTCTGTCACTTTCCTAAATTAGATGCTGTCTCTTCCCCTTGCATCTGGTTTCTCTCACTTGGGTCTTGGTGCATTGTATCCATTTTCATGCAACACCCAAAGTTACCTTTCTAAACTAGAAATTATCTTGTCAGTCTCTTGCCTGAAGTCTTTCAGCATCTTCACTGCTCTCAGGATCACGTTTAAGTTCTTAATTGGTCTGCCTCATCTTGAGCTATTTCCCCCGTAAGTGTCTATTCTGAAATGACTATCTTTGCTATTGTTGTCACTGCTATTTGCTGTATGTGCTCTCCCCTCTCTCCATCCTTTCCTTTTCTAATTTCCTTTCTCCTTTCGGGTCCTAGTTAAGCCATAAGTATGTGTGTTCCTTCCTAACTAACCTGAGTTTAGGTTCCCTTTTGATGTAACCCATCCTCCCGCTGTCCCTGGGCACGCACCACAATACATGCTTCTCTGTTTGCTCATTGCCTCTAATAATTCATTTGTGCCCCTCACTAGATCTTGGAAGTTCCATGATGCCCTAGACCATGCTAGTCTTGGCTGCTGTTGCATCTCAGTACACAGCAGAATGCTTGACAGCATGAAGGTGCCTGCATTTATTTGGAAAATGATCCCACAATTGAAGGAGCTTTTGCCTCTGAGACAGGCTGGCCAAAAGTCTTCCACAAATACCCGCTACTCTGTAAATTACACTAAGGTCACTGGGATCATGATAAGACCCAAGAGATGGAGCTCAGAATGAAAGTGGATAGCTGCAACTCACTGTTTCTGAAATCGTGAGTGCTCTGTGTGGAGACCTGGTTCCTCTGGGCGCAGAGAACCATCCGTGAAGCAAAGCAGGCTCCCTAAAGCCATCCTGAAGCTGCAGAAGGGAGCTTCTAGATCATTTCTACCCCACAGGGAAAATGGAAGTGGAAAATAATAGCACAGCTTCCCTTTCAATTAATTTGCCACAAAACTCTATTAACTATTAGTCTAGGTTATTTCATTTTAGGGAATACAAAAGGATATTTTTCTTCAAAGATGCCGAGGAACTGAACTTGAAGCAAGACTACTGTAGTTCACGATTCCTCAAGAAGAGACCCTTAGCTTTGACCAGCATGCCTCCTGCAAGCCACCTCTGGTACCTGCTGTCTGCCCATCTTCCTTGCAGTCATGAGAGGCCAGTGCCAAAGCAGGTACATTTTTCCCTAGAATTAAAAAAAACTCATTTTTTTTAATGATTCTTTTTGTACCCTGCCAGCTGCTCCATTACCAGTTCCAAGTCTAATCATCCCAGCAGAAATGGCACAAATTATTAGAAACAAAAATCCTTACACTTTCTGAAAATGACATAAATTAATGCACACATATCAAAATCTTGTGAAGCTGGGTCAAGCCAAAACCAGAAACCTGGAACTCCATCTGGCTGTTCCTCATGGGTGATAGGGCCCCAAGCACTTGGCCCATCTTCTTTGCTTTCCCAGGAGCATTAGCAGGGAATTGGACAGATAGTGCAGCAGCTGGAACTCAGGTGGTGCTCATATGGTTTGCTGGTATCACAAGCAGTGTGAACTGCTACACTGAACCACGGGCTATTGCTTGTAGTCATTCCAAATGTCTGTGGAGCTTCGGGTTCTTTGGGAGATGTGGGCATGTTCCTCTGAGGGATGGGCAAGCACACATTCCCATTTTTGCATCCACTTTCAGAGGGGTATCAACTGTGAGTTAGGGAATTCGTCGGGAGATGACTCTGGGCTTGGGCACATGCCTCATTAATCTGTGGTACTGTCGGCACAAAGGCCAGCAGGGAGTTTGGTTTCCTCTGAGAGTTACTTGGTATTTGCTAAGTTATTTGAGCCCATGAGTTACCTGGTGAAAATATATGGATGTGCCTTCAGAAACATGAGTATTAGTTCAATTTGGCTAAAAGGTGGAAGAAGGGTGCACTGTGTGCTATAAATAGGTTTCCCAAATGCCAAGACTTTTTTAGTTTTTCAAATATAGCATTGGTCTCATCCCAGCTAGTGCTGCCTCGCCCTTGCCTATTCCAAAAATTCTGATATTTCTGCAATGAGAAGAGGGACTCTGGGCTGTGGGCTGCTGGTACTCCATTTGTAGCAACCTTGGGAAGCACAGGAGAGAGACAATGTTTAAGTCTGCTAATGCTGATAGCCATGACTCAAGGGCCATGGCCACAAAGTCCCACAGCTGGCGGTGAAGCAGAATGGGTCTTCAGGTGCTCAGTCAAAGGAGATGGAGTTAGGGGGATACAAGGTGGGAACAAAGAGGGATTATTACATTGTCCTCCTTTTAAAGTTTGTGCCAGGCTCTTAGGAAAGAGGCTACCATGTAACACAAGCCCAGTGGAACTGCAGGGAAAGAGTTAGACATCATCTTACCTTGGTATTAGTAGGTTCTGGATCTAGAGTAGTTAATGAAATGCAAAGTGGGTTTTTATCTTCCCTGCACACTTTCTTGATCCCTCAACCTTGTAACACGTTAGAGATGTGGCTCGGTCCTCAGCAGTTCTATGTCTATTGCCCATGATCTAACTGCTTAGTTTTACATTGATAAACTGGTGAAATAATTGTAGGGATCCCACAGAGTTATTGTGGAAATTAAATAAAATTATACAGGACAGGGATTTAATACAATCCCTGCTGGCAGTAGGCAGTTAATATGTGTTTGTGCTTCTGTAATTATTTGGGCATCTGCTCTTCCCTGTGAGACTGATGATTAACTTCCAAAAGTCAGGATTTGTTCTAATTCATCCTTGTCTTTACCATAGAATTTACACATAATAGACTTTTAGAAATATGTTTTGGAATGAATGAATATACAGGCTTCTTCACAAAGTTCACAGAGAAGTGGAATTAAAAGACAAGTTTATTTTTGGTGCAAACAATTGTACAATCCATGCATAGTCTTTTGATAATGTGCATTTTCTGTGAACTTTTTTGAAGATCCCTTTATGTACATGAATCTCATTTTTTTTCCCACAGCAAACTAGACGTTTTAACTCCACTTTCCACAAACTTTATTTAAGAGGTGGAAAAAGAGGGAGGGTTAGAGAAGGAGCTCCTATCCCCTGGTTTGTTCTTCCATGTGGGATGGCGGGGACCCGACTGTTTGAACCTTTACCACTGCCTCCCACAGTCTGCCTCAGCAGCAAGCTGGGATTGGGAGCTGTGGCTGGCATTCAGGCCACACACTTCAATACAGGACCTGCTGTCTCAACTGTTGGATCAAATGCCCGCTCCAACTTTGCACAAACTTTGTGAAGTTGGCTTATAGTGAATGAAGGGATGAATGGATAAGAGAACGAACAAAACAAAATTGAAAAATAGCAGATGTTTTGAATGGAATTGAGCAGGTGTTTCGGGGCTCTTCTCTGTGCTGGACCCTTCGGTTAGACTGCCCTCCCTCCTCTCTTTGCGTGACTGCTGACCTACGTCACCTTTTAGCTCTCTTGGAGCAACGCAGGGAGTGCTCCCTGCCCCTCACTCACTCCTCCAGTTTCCTCAACAGTTGAGGATGGGTCTGGCCAAAGCTGGGAGTTATGAACTCCGTCCAGGTCCTGTAGACAGATGGCAGGGGGCCAAGGGCTTGAACCACAGTCCCCTGCCTCCCAGGATGTGAGCCATCAGGGAGCTGGAACAGAAGCAGAGGTGGGTCTGGATGCTAGGCTCTCTGATGTGGGGTGCGGGCACCACAGGCAGCACCTCCATCTGCCAGCAGATACATAACAGCTGCATTTCCTGTCTTGATTATTTTTGCTCATGGTGCTTCATATGGTTTTGCATTTTAAAAATGTAATTATATAGTTATTTGGGTTTTTTTTGAGATTTTACCAGTTATTTATTTATTCATTCCTTTATTATAATTTGAAGAGAACAGATTTAATGTAGTTAATAGAAGTCTAAGGTAATAATGATGCTTACCTTGCTCCTTCCCCTTTTCTTTCTTTCATTTGGTAATTTTTGTAACCTTCATCTATATACATCTAAACTATGGCATTAAGCCTTTAGTTATCATGTAAATTAAAGACATTTCAAAAATCTAAAATAAGATTTTTTCAAAATGCATTTGACTTTACATTGCATAATAAACTCTACTATAACAGAGAACTGTTTTGTGGTTTATTTTAATTTAATTTTATTTTATTTCATCAATCCACAGAGAGGCAAATGGGCAGAGCTGGGGTTTAAAATCAGGAACTATGATGACAGTGCCTGCCTGCATTCCAGTTCTAGCTTGGCCATACTTATGTGATAGGATAGTTAGTCTTTCTCATCATATTTTTCACATCTTCAAACTGTGAGTAACAATAGAGCCTTTTTTGCCAATACTGCCCTTTTCAGCCAGGTAACTGGGGCTCCCGTCCTGGTCATGGTGCTTTATAGAGCATGCAGCTCTAACTCTGCTCTGGCTATGTCTCAATCCACAGGCAACAGTCCACATAGCAAAGGAGCTTTGCCTACTCCCCTCTAGCAATTAGCCTATTTTCACAACTGAATGGACTTTCCCCCCTAACCCATCCTGTCAAATGTTTATATCACATGTGTGCACACCTGGAGACCCTATAGTAACCCAGGGTATGCCATGTGCAGAGTGGTTGTGTTGACAAAGCTGGAGGCATGGACCAGCTCAGTAGGTGCAGGCTAAATCAGCACTCCTGGTATGGTGCAGGGGGGTGCAACAGATGGGAATAGAATGAGGTAGGCTGGGACCATCCATCTTTCTGTCACTCCTACACCTGTAAATATTAGAGCTAGGACATTGAACAATCCTTACAGATTTCTGCAAAAGCTAGAAGAGATACTAGATGTAAAAGCATTAGAGAAAGTCCTGATGCGTTACGATGTCTCTATGAATATTAGCTATAATCGCGATTCCAGTTGACTTAGCGCGGGACCTAGTGTTTTTGCAGATTTTTTCCCCCCAAATAACTGAATAAACAAATAATTGAACTGCTAACAACTCACTGGTTGGTATACTGTTTTGGCTCAACTTTGATGAGGAAATCATCCGTATAATTTCTTTGTTTGCTGTAGCTGTGATTGATTTAGAAGTAAGAAATATTGGCTTGATTTCTCCAGCTAACCCTGAAGTGCAAACTGAATTGCAAACCTCCTGTCAGTAACAGAGTCTTAGATGTTAAGTTCACAGAATGCTAATCCTTACAAAGGAGCTGATCTCATTTGCATTGGTAAATTGATGTGTTTTCACAAGAAAATCTCAGTGATTTGCATTTATGTGCTGTCATATGTTCCCAGTTAGCCTCAATCCATCTGCAGTGGCAGTAGGGTTTGCAACAGGGTTTTAGGCTTCAAGACAACACTACCATTATATGGTAACATTGAGGACCAGTATTGTAAGGAGCGTGGCTGGAGAACCAAAAAACTTAGTCCTGGTAGCCAACCAGGTGTCAAGGATCTCATCACTTAAACAACTTTGCCAATCCATGCACAAATCTGGAAGGTTCTGGGACTTTAGAGTCAGAATGGGGAGGGGAATCCCACATCTCCATTTATTTGCTCTGTTGTTTGGGGCTAACTTCTTGTTTCCCTTTGCCCCAGCTTCTTTGTGTGATGGCAAGGAACTGGATGATCGAATGAGAGTATAGCAGTCCCTGCCTAGATTCTGGCAAGACATGTTGCATCCTTTACTATGAAACCATCAAATAGAGGACCATGAAATAGAGTCCCACCTGCTTTGATTTGGTTTTGACAGCATAGTTTTGTTTTTTTTTTTTTTTTAAAGATTTATTTTTATTATTTTTTATTGGAAAGGCGGATATACAGAGAGGAGATACAGAGAGGAAGATCTTCCATCCGATGATTCACTCCCCAAGTGAGCCGCAACGGGTCGATACTATGCCGATCCGAAGCCAGGAGCCTCTTCCGGGTCTCCCACGCGGGTGCAGGTTCCCAAAGCTTTGGGCCGTCCTCAACTGCTTTCCCAGGCCACAGGCAGGGAGCTGGAAGGGAAGCGGGGCTGCCGGGATTAGAACCGGCGCCCATATGGGATCCCGGGCGTGCAAGGCGAGGACTTAACCACTTGCGCCACCGCGCCGGGCCCGACAGCATAGTTTTGTACAGAAGCTACTGAACACACACTATCAAAACAGATAAAATGAAAAAGCATTTCACCAATGCAAAGTGTCCAACATGAGGCAACTTCACAATGATTGATAGCAAGAGAGTGCAGCAACTTACTTTTAAAGGTTTATTGTTATTTTGATTGGAAAGACAGATACAGAGAGGAGGAGAGACAGAGAGGAAGATCTTCCATCCGATGATTCACTTCCAAAGTAGCCTCAATGGCCAGAGCTGAGCCGAAGCCAGGAGCTCAGTGTTTCTTCCGGGTCTCCCATGTGGGTGCAGAGTCCCAAGGCTTTGGGCCGTCCTCAACTTCTTTCCCAGGCCACAAGCAGGGAGTTGGATGAGAAGCAGGGTCACCGGGATTAGAACTGGCGCCCAATGGGATGTTGGTGCATGCAAGGTGAAGACTTTAGCCACTAGGCTACTGCACCGGGCCCAACAAATTACTTTTAAAATGTAGTTCAAATACTCATTTTGCCTAAATTTTATAAAATGCCATTTTGTGAAATTCTGGTTTTTTTTTTTCAGGTATGATAATTGCTGTTTCACCACTAAAAAAAAGGTAGGAAAGCATATGTAAAACATTTTAAGTAGAGCAAAGCAAAATGGCACTTTAAATTTTGATTTCTCCAAACCTCTTTTGGAGACAAACAACAACCACCACCACAACAAAAACAAAACAAAAACGCTCTCTAAGATTGTTTTGAGTCTTGACTACACTGGTATCTGTGGAATTGCTATTCTGGGCACATTCTTTTTTCCAGGGATCATCCCAAGACTCACCTCTTTTGTCCACTGAGGGTGGAATATCCAGGAAAATGTGACTTCTTTTTGTTTTATTTTTCTTTATATGAAAGGTTGTGGTGCAGATAAGGGAACAGCCAGAAAGAGAGAGAGAGAGAGATCCCATATCTGCTGACTCACTTTCCCATCCCTTCAACAGGCAGAACTGGACCAGGGCTGCTTCAGGCCAAAGCTGGGAGCAGAGAACTCAACACAGCTCTTCCATGAGGGCAATAGGGACCCAAGTACTGGAGCCCTCCTCTCTCACCTCCCAGGATGCACAGTAACAGGAAGCTGAGTCTGAACCAGAACTGAGACTTGAACTCAAGCACTGAGATACGAGATGTAGATATTCTAAGTGGGTTTTATCCACCAGACCAGACAGCTACTTTTGGGTATAATTTTAAGAAGTTGAGTGGCCCTAAGGCCCTCAAGATACCACTCCTGGCTCCTGATTTCAGCTTAGTCAAGTGCCTGTTGTGTGCCTTTGGGGCGTGAACCAGCAGATAAGAATTCATTTGTTAATTCTCTCTCTCTCTCTTTCTCTTTCTCCTTCTGCTTCCCCTGATAGAAACCTATCTCACGTGGCTTCTTTTATTATTAGAGACAACTTTGGAAAATGCGAATACCTCTTGGAAAAGGGACCCCAGGGACTAAATCTTAACAATCCTAAAAGAACGTACCATACTTAAGTTCTTGGTGGTCACTTTGTTGGAGATCGTACAGGTGAAGGCAAAAAACAGTGTAGATGATGAAGAGCGAGCAGGTGGAGGAGAAGAGGGTACTGCAAGGGGCAGTCAGGAACCACAAAGAAGCCTCCACTGGCTGCGGCTTTGCATTAGAATCTGGAGCGTTGAAATTTCAGTTCTAGCAATAGACTGAGATTTAAAAAGGGAAAAATCCCTCACTCGAATAGACACGCAGAATGTACCTCCCACATCCACTTAGCAGGGGTTGGCAGCTATTTAGCTAACATGCTCAGTATTGACTTCAGGGTCCATTATGGGCATCAAGGCAACAGCCCGGATTTTTTTTTTTTTTTCTAGTTTGATTTTCAAGATTTTCTTATGGCTTTTAGTATTTTTTTCTGATTCATCTTCATTAAGGATTTTAAAAGCAAGGTCTTTGCTTACACTGGAAGTGCTACTTTTTTGAGCATCATGGTTCCTTGCTAATGGGTTTCTGAATACCATTTTCATTATTTAGTTTTTATAGAACTCTACTTCCTTTATTATTACATTTGCCTTTGTAATATGTACAATCTGTTGGCTACACATTACTGGGCTTTAGATATTTTTCCCGTTTACCGTTAATAAAAAATGGTTTGCTGATTCATTAGCTTTGTAAAATGAATCATCCCCTTTTCATGTGTAATAGAAAACCAGCATGGGATTAGCTCCTGATTATGTTCACTCTTGTGCTCCAGTCTCTTCCCCTGTATGCTAGTGAAGATATGATGGTCCTTTCCCCTAAAGAGGGAACCAGCAGAGTGGCAGGGCTACATGGATTTTATGTATTAAGTAACAGCTAATCCCCTACTTACTAACAGTAGCTTAGTTTTGAACAGTTCGTTGAAGATCTTTACTCATCTTGTTTGAAACCTGAGGGGTTGTTCTAATTATTGTACCATTTTACCAATGTAACCTATGCAAGTTTATGATTAATAAGTGACTTCGGTGTTTTTGGAACTCGGTAGCAGTCTTGGTATTCTTGATTCTTAATTTCTGCATTTCCCCTAAGCATTGTAATCCTCAGGATGCCCATCTCTACTCACCTCCTTTTTCATTTTCTTCACTTTTTGTCTCATCCCAGATCCATTTTATCCATTTCTTACTTTCTTCTATATATAAATCACTATGAAGAAAAGCTATTGGGATATACTTCCAGCCTATTGATTGGAATGTCTATGTCAGTCAAGAGGCTGCGTTCGATACACGCCTCCTACACCTGACTTTTGCGTCTTGCAGTGGGGAGGCAGTAGGGATGGCTCAATTATTGGATTTCCGCTGGCTGCATAGGAGGCCCAGGGTGAGCGCTTACTTTAGCCCCAGCTGGATCATTGTGGAAATACGGAAAGGAAGGGGATGGAGGGGAACTCTGTTTCTCTGCCTCTCAAATTTAAGAAAGATGTGTTATAGATAGTTCCAAGCACAAGCATTATTGGAGGCAATTGTTTAAAAACTTTAGATGACTGCTTTCTTCTCAACGTCAAAGTTGTGTGGGACTTTAGCCGTAATAGTTGGGGGTAGAGGACTGGCTAGAAGGTAAGTAGGGTGTAAAATTGCGTTTCTAGTGAGAAGGCAAAAAGTTTGGTCCTCAGAGGCAAGATAGAACTGATGTCTTCGAGCACGAAGGGTCAGATTAAATTAGCTTTCCAGGTTCCTTCAACCCATTGCAAACTTCAGCCAAAGATAGTCTACACTCAAGACAAGGTCTCTGGCAAGGATGTGGCTCAGAGCACTCCCTATTTCAGCACCGCGGTTTCTACCCTATGGTCACACCACCTGCCGCCATGGTCCTTCTGGTTTTCCTTATCACAGCACCTATTTGGTAGCCACAATAAACTCTTGGTGAGAACATTCACTCCCGAAACCAGCCTTCGTTTGAAATATTTGTTTTATCTAGTTCATTGTAAATTGAATAAGACTGTACAACTCTTTACCTCCTAGTTTCATTATTTTTCTAATGCTGCTGCTTGATGAGGCTTGCTGCAAATAGGAAATTGAGCTTGCAAAGAGAAACTCATTGCAGAGTTAAATATATGCAAACTGAAGGACCATCATGGATGTTGAGGTGACCCCTTTGGTGCTAACTTTCTGTTTTCTTTTAAGGAGTATGGTGAGGCATATATGACAGTTTTTAGCTGAGCCCTTGTTTAGAAAACAAAAAGTATCTGGAGCTTAAGAAATGTCTGAGAAAATGACATTCAAGCAGAGACCTGTAAAAGAAATAAAATTCACTAGGGGGTGGGATTGGGAAGAGTATTTCAGGCAGAAGGAATCACATGTGGGGACAGCATGAGAAAAAGTAGGCAATGAAGACAGAAGCAGGACAAAGGGCCAGGAAAGCCAAGGAAAGACCATCCGATGAGTTTGGGAGGAGGACAGGGACATCTTGAGGCCACGTTGAGGGTTTGTCACTTTCTCCCAAGAGCAATTGGAAGTTATACCAGTTAGAGACAAGGGCAGAAAACAGCAGCTTCTCTACAAATGTCAGCAGACTCGAGTAATTTGCTACACTGGAAGGCTGCCAGAGCAACGCATGCTCATCGAGAAAAGCCAGTGTTAGTACTGCAAGAAGCAGCCCACTCCATGGAGTTGTGGTATTGTTGGAACCCAGAAATGCCTCCCAAAGGACCCTGGTGAGAGGTGGGTAGACCATGGAATTGGGACCCTGGCACTGAAACAGGGAATCACCCCAGGACAGATCCAGGCGCCTTCTCAATTTGCTGTCTGAAGAGCAGTCCCTGGGGAGTACACGTTCCCCTCCTCCTGCCTTCTGCTCTCCTGGCAAAACAGTAGCAGAAGCTAATAGGAAATGCGGTTGACAGACTCCCAGCCACAAGGAGGGAGCGCAGAAGAAAAGGGTGGATGTGGGACTGAGACATAATTATAGAGGGGAAGTCAGCAAAGGGCTGAAAGGAGCAGGGAGCTGAGACTCTGAAGTGCTAAAAGTTTAATGTCATGTTAGTGACAACTGCCCTTCCTCGGTTCACAGGATTGTCTCCATTTCTGAGTAGTATAATTTAGTGAATTTCCAACTGCTCGATTTAAAACCTGCTGATCTTGCATTCCACTTCTGATAGGTACTTAAGAATTATACAGAATGAGGTGATGCAATGATACCACCCATTGAATAGCTTCCCAGCACATTGCAGCGTTTCCTTTAACCTTCACTACAATGCTTGGCACTATTATTATCAACATTTCACGGTGTAGAAGACTGAGGCTGAAGGAAGCAAGCTAGTAACTGCCAGGCTGGTGCTTGATTTAGGGCTGCCTGACTCCAAGCCTGTGCTTCTACTATTCTAACACAGTACACAGCCCAGAATTCTGACAGGTGCAATGACCCAGACCTCCAAATGCAATTTCTTTTCATTTAAAAAAAATTGATTTATGTATTTATCTACCTATCATTTCTATCTGAAAAGCAGAGAGACAGAGAGAGACAAGACAGAGATTGCCTATCTGCTGGTTCACAGTCCTGCTCTGCCTTTTCGGGTCTGTGTTAGCAGGAAGCTGACCCTGGAAACCAGAACTTACGCCATATTTCTGATATGGGGCGTGGAAATCCCAAGTGGCATCTTTTTTTAAAAAAAAATAGCTTAAAATATTGACTCATGCCCTCCAGAAAAATTCTCAAGGGCAGATCACTAAAGGCCAACGTGTGTCTGCCTTCCACACTAAACCATTTTCCCACTGATCATAATGCACTAACGAACATTTTGATTACTAATTGGTTGGTGACAGCTGTGTCATTTTTAAAGAAGACAAATAGGATCAGAGTGGCAAGCAAATCAAATGCAGCAGTTTTTATAGTTGAATGGGCAAAGCCTGGGGGAAAGCCTGACTCTGACAAAATAGCCAGGCAACTGGATTCTGCCTTTCTGAGTGCCAACATCTTCGATCCACAGCTCTGCATACCACAGATGTTCTGCATACCCATCGGTGTTCTCAGTACCACAAATGCAGCCACAGGCATCCCCGACACCGGTGACGACAAGGGCAAGGAGATCCTGCTGACCCAGTTTTAGTCCTCATTTCCCTCTTCTACTCTCTTCATCGTCTCTTTCCTTGGAGGATTCCTGGCTGTTGGTACCAACGAAAGAAACTTCTTCCCCATTCTTTCTACATTTTCTTCTTCATGAAGGCGTTCTTTTTTTTTTCAGTTGAATTTCTATGACTCCTGATTGTTCCAGTGCTCAAATATTTTTTCCTGGTTTGACCTTTCTTTGGAAATAAGCTTGATATTCCTGGTGCTTTTGGGGTGTTAAAATAAATCCTTTTTACTGTCACTCTTGTGCTTTTCTGAGCAATTCTGTTAAATAGTGGTGGCCTCTTTTTTTTTTTTTCATTTTTCTGTTAGTTCTCATCAGTGCTGTCTCAGTCTTGCGTTTCCACTCTTTTTGAGATATGTAATTCTGGATTTAGACACCTGAGCCAACCTTGGATGTGAATCGTGGTCCTCAGCCTGGGTGAGCAGGAGTTTCTCCAGTTCTTTCACTCTCTGCCTTTGCTTAGCTAGAATCCAATTTCTCTCTTCTTCCAACATTTTCTTTTCCTTGAGTGACCTCTTATTGGCTTTTTCTCGTGCCTTGGAAGATACCACGGGCGCAGGGAGGCTGCGATGACAAGGTGTGGACTTAGTACTGGCACTTCTCGCTGGTGACTCATGTCTTGGAGACAGAGAAGACCAACAAGTTTCTTCGACATCTTCTTCATCTGTTGTGATGTCTGCCAACATCTCCTCTCTGTTAGTAAGCTTAGAGGATGTGTGAGCATCAAACGGTTGGAATGCGGGGCACTTGGGATCCGAGGGGTACTTCTGGTATCTCTCAAGGAAATCTTCAAAATCAGACAGCTGGCTCCTGACCTGATGCTTGTACTTGACAGTCTGTTCTGGAAACCTGGGGCTCCTCCAGCGTCTGGGGGCTGCCTTCTGAGGGGATGAAGTCGGGAAGAGCTCTGGGGCTCCCACCTGTGCACCCATGTCCCTCTTCAGGGGGCTGGTAGCTGAACTATAAACCAGTGGAGGTACCGGTCTGGCTTTAAATCTGTTTGTTTTCTTTTTAGACATCCAAGAGTCTCTGAGTCGCTTTTCTCGGGCTGCCCGCTTCTGTTCCTCTCTCACAATAAACTTGAAAGGCTTTTGTGAAGCCAGAAGCGATTCCATGTTTTTCTCCTTCGCGATCCTCCTCCTTTCTTCCTTCTGCTTGACCATCTTATGATAAAGGGGAAGCAAGATATGTGCGGGAACCGGAGTGGCTCGGAATTTCTTCTTACACTCGGGATCTTCTTCTGGCTGTTGGAGCAGTTTAGCTACCATTTCCAGGTTTGCTTTCATGTCTTCTCTTCTCTTCTCTTCTCGGATCGTCATTTGAAAAGGCTCAGGTTTTGTAAGCCTTGGCACCCATTTTTGACGGGCTCTTTTTGGTTTTTCAACTGTTTGGTGGTGGACATCTTCAGCCCGCATGTGATCTCTTAGATAGAATGTATTCCACATGTTGCGGATGAGGTCCTTAGCGCAGGGCATCACTCCTGTTTGGGCAGGCTGCTGTTTCACGGGATTGGACCAGTCCTCCTCAGAGGAGAATACACAGGAGGAAGAAGACCAGCCTAGGTCGGGATCTGAAAGCCACGTCATTATGGAGTAATGGCAGTTCTTTTCCCATACAGATCTGGAACCATCTTTTCGGATGATCACTGGCCAAACTTCTTTCAGAGGTAACTGATTGTGATGTATTTCCTGTAATTTCGCCATAGTTTCTGCGTGGGCAGCCTTCAGCTCTTCTAACTTCCTGAAATACTCTCGATTGGAGAGGTAAGTGATGATAAAGTTGCTCAAGTCCTCATAGTTTCGACGACCACCCACCACAGGCAAGATGGTATGAAGATTAGCCAACGCCCACACAGGCTGAGCCACTGCCTCCTCCCTTTGGCCCCTCAACTCCGCCTCCAGGGTGTCTGAGCATTGGCACTGGGCGACCCGCGCTCCGGGGTTGGGATTCAACGGGAGCTGGAGCCCGGTGGCAGCCATCACCTGCCTCCGAAGCCTGTCGCTGTCCCGTGGCACCTGCGCTGTCCCGTGGCAGGTGAGCGGGCGCTCCCCTCCCCCCACCGCGACAAGGGGGCTCTTGGCTTCCCGGCAGCATCTCAAATGTTGTGTTTGCTCAAGATTAATCAGTTTCTTACCTGCGAAGAGGTTCCTGGTGAGAATTTAGCGTTGATACACAGTAGTCAGGGTCTTTTACCTCTTCAACTTTCCTTAAAATTGATAGAGAAAAAAAAATTTTAATTATTATTGTAGGGTAGATGTTATCACTTTTTTTTTTTAAAGATTTATTTTATTTTTATTGGAAAGACGGATATACAGAGAGGAGAGACAGAGAGGAAGGTCTTCTGTCAGATGATTCGCTCCCCAAGTGAGCGCAACGGCCGTCTTAGACTGCTTTCCCGGGGCTACAGGAAGGGAGCTGGATGGGAAGTGGGGCTGCTGGGATTAGAACTGGCGCCCATATGGGATCCCGGGCGTGCAAGGCGAGGACCTGCGCCACTGCGCCAGGCCCGATGTTATCACTTTTACCTGCAAATGGTAGCATTGCTTTCTCGGAAGAAAAGGTCTAAGAACTGGGCCCCACTTCATTCTTAGCGGTTGGTTTCGAGCAGGCTTTTCATTGAGGATGCACAGTGTGTTTACCAGGTGTGGACCAGTGTGAAATGTTATGGAGATAATTTAATGAGGCCGCAGCAACCAGAAATGAAATGGATTCTTTTGGAATAAGAGCTGAAATTCCTTCTTTGTATCTATCTGACCCTTGTTTGAAGTTAATAGCAATGCAGAAGCTCGGTGGTATTTACAGCTGACTTAAACGTGAAGTAAATCCATGAAATCCCACAGTTCAGATGAGAAACACCATGCACGCATTAGAAAGAGCTATTTTCAAACCCAGCGCAGAATGTGTTTTGGAGAAGCAGACCAGTTGGTTGGTGCTATTGTCAGGATTTTTAGAACCTGAGTGACTTGGTGTCTCTGTGGAAAACCTGTTGAAAAGGCGATAGTTCTGCAGACAAACAGCTTCAGCTGATCTGGGAACAGTAAGTTCATCTTGAATATGCTAAATAATGAGGTCTTTATGAAATATGAATGATGCAAGCAGACCTTGACTGTTCTGCTTAAAAATGTGTTGTACTTTCTCCCAAGTTAGATTCCTATGTTACTTCAGCATTAGTTTGTTGGATTTCAAAACAATCGTATTAGAAACCAAGGTCTCTAATGGAATCAGCCGTGCATGAATATTCTCCTGTAAGTATTGAGTTGCATTCAGCATTTTAAAAAAATGAATTGTAAAAAATAAATCTTTAAAAAATAAAAAAAAAGAAAAAAATGAATTGTATATTTGAGTAACAGAGACAAGGAAAGAGAAGCATACATACATGGATATATATATATGAATGAGATATACATGGGTTATATATCTGAGAGAGAGAGTGCACCCCCCCCCCCATAGCTGATTCACTCCTGAAGTGTTAGCAATATCCTGCAAGACCAAAACTCCTAGCCAGGAATTAACTCAGGTTTCATGCAGGAGTGGCAGGGACCCCAGGGACCATTAGTAGTGCCCCCAGGTCTGCATCAACAGGAAGTTGAGCCCGGAAGCAGAGGTAGAAACTGAACCAGGCACTGCAATGTGTGGGATGAGTGTCTTCACTCAAGGCTCTTGTCAGAGTATCTATCATTCCTAAGATTCCTTTTCTCACTTCTTTCACCATCAGCAATTTCAGATGTTGTGATCTTCCTGACATTAATTCCTAAAGCATTTATTAGACTCTGAAACAAATTTCAAAGAAGCAGTATTATCAGGAAAATAGTAATCTGTCTGAAATTTGATTCCTTTTGTATTGCATGTAATCAGTCAAGATGAAGACAGCCCATTGTTCACACTTTTGATAACTTTTTTTGGCTGCTGCTGTGTGGATATTTAGGTGGAAGGAAGTTGTGGCAGATCTCAACTGTTCTTGGTTATTATTACCTATTTTTAGAAAAGATTTTATTTATTTATTTCAGAGACACAACTAACGTTTTGTCATACAGTAGTACCACTTTTTTCTTTTTTTAAAAAAGATTTATTTTTATTGGAGAGTCAGATTTACAGAGAGAAAAAGAGACAGAGAGAAATATCTTCCATCTGTTGGGGCACTTTCCAAGTGGCCTCAAGAGCTGGAACCGAGCCAATCCAAACCCAGGAGTCGGGAGCTTCTTCCAGGTGTTCCAAATGGGTGCAGGGTCCCGAGGCTTTGGGCCAACCTCTGCTGCTTTCCCAGGCCACAGACAGGAGCTGGATGGGGAGGGCATGAACTTGCACCCCTATATGATCCCAGCATGTGCAAAGTGAGTGCTCTAGTCACTAGGCTACCACATTGGGCCTGCATCATTTTCTTCATAAAGGTTTTTGATTTTCTTTTTTATTTCTTCAGAGATACATGGGTCATTCAGCAGCATGTTGTTGTAAATCTATTTTTCTGTCTGTTGTTGATTTTGTTTTATGGCTTGTCATCTGGGAAGGATGTAACTGTGTCGTAGAGACGATCACATAGAGATGTGAAGATACAATGCAGTGTGCTTTGTAGAAAAGCACAATCAAAGATGGACTTCAAATGAAACCATTGGGAGTATATTGACAATAGGATGCTGGAATCTCTGCCATTGTCCATGTCTACAATGTCAGGGTACACTTAAATAGCAGAATTATGACTTATGCCTGATTGTGAAGGATTATACTGCTGTAATTATATGAGGGAAATTCAGGGGGAGGTGGGGGCAGAGACTTGAGGAGGAGGGAAGGGAAATCCTGGAGCCTAGAGAACTATATCAGGGAAAAACAAACAAACAAACAAATAAATAAAAATTTTAGAAGAAAACACATACACAAAAATGTGCCTACTTTTGTTTCCATAAGGGGCAGAGAGAAAGCTCTTTTGGATGTTAGTTTAGGAGTTCTGTAGATAACCTGTATAGCAATCATTTATCAAGTGAATAATTGGCAGATGTGTCTTCCCATTGTGTAAATTGCCTATTTACTTCGTTGATGGTATATTTTGATGCACAACCACATTTGATGTTGTGTATAATTCTTTTGATACACTGCTTCATTCAGTTTGCTAATACTTGTGTTGAGAATTTTATGTCTGTGAATAATAGACATTGGTCTGTGAGTTTCCCCTTTTTATTCTCTCCTCTTCCACTTTCTAGAAGATCCTGTGTGGAATCTCTACAAGCATACTTTTTATATGCCTTGTAGAATGATCCATTGAAACTCTCTGGGCTCGGAGATTCCTTTTGCAGAAGATTTTTCAGCTTCAAGTTCAGTCATTTGGATGTTTTTAGAACCGTCAGTTTTGTTTCATCTTACTTATGCTTGTGATATTTGAGAAATTCATTCATTTTCTCTGTTTGTCAATTTATGCACATAAACCTTACAGTGTTTTCTTATTTTTTGTTCTTCTTTTTAAAGCTATGATGAGGTGCACCTACAATTAGTTATGTTAACCATTTAATAGCATTTAATGCATTACAAATGTATCAACACTCTCCAGGTCCAAAACATTTTTATCATTTCAAAAAAAAACAAAACAACAGAAAAAACCCTTACACCCATTAGGCAGGTCGATTGAGATCATTTCCCTGCTTTTCAGTTGACTTTTTGCTATTTTGTAATAAAATATCATATATTCCACTTACTAAGTTTTTGCTAGATATATATATATATGATTTGTGAATATTTTCCTTAATTCCGTGAGTCACCTTTTTAAATCTCTTGATATTGTTCTTTGAAGCACAAAATCTTTTTTAAATTCTAGCTGGGTCCAATTTATCTAGTTTTCCTTTTGTTGCTTGAACAGTTAAGCAACTACTTCCAAACTTAATGTTACTAAGGTCACCACTCTTCTTGTCATGGGTTTTACCTTTTTTAAAAACTGATTTACTTATTTGAAAGGCAGAGTTGCACAGAGAGAAGGAGAAAGAGAGAGATTTTTCCTCTGTTTGTTCACTTTCTGAACAGCCCCCAATGGCAAAACTGGACCACAGTGACGAAGCCCACAGCCTGGAGCTTCTTCCAGGACTCCCACATGGGTGCAGGACCACTTGGGCATCCTCCACTGCTTCTGTCAGGCACATTAGCAGGGAGTTGGGTCAGAAGTAGAGCAGCCTAGATTGGTGTCCATATAGGGTGTTGTCTTTGTACAAGATCAATCTTTCAGAATATAATCTGAGCTGAAAAGAGTCATACCTTAGATTTGGGAAGAATGATCAACTTTTAAAAGAAGACTTATTTTTATTGTAAAGACAGCTCTATAGAGAGGAGATAACAGAAAGATTTTTCATCCAATGATTCATTGCTCAAGTGGCCACAATAGCTGGAGCAGAGCCGATCCAAAGTCAGAAGCCAAGAGCTACTTCCAAATCTTCTATTTGGGTGCAAGACACCAAGGCTTTGGGACAGCCTCCACTGCTTTCCCAGGCCACAAGCAGGGAGCTAGATGGGCAGCAGAACTGCCAGGACCTGAACAGGCGCCCACAGGGGATCTCAGTGCATGCAAAGTGAGGATTTAGCCACTAGGCCATTGTGTTGGGCTCAGATTAATCAACTTTGCTGGAATTTTCCTGGCTCTGCTAAGCCTTTTGATCTTCTCTAATTCCTAGACAGTTATAACTTCCAACTGACAGATGAAGAAACTGAAATGTAGGGCAAAAAAATTCACATCACTGGAAAAAGTAAGAACAGATACAAGCTTCTAGAGTCTACCTACCTGGGCTTCCATATTTGCCTCAATCTCGCAGCCTCTTCCTGACGGACCCTTAACGCGTTTTAGAGTGGGCAAGACCCAATTCATAATAGATTCATATTAGATTTGCCTGTCACATAATATATTTGCCACAACTGAGTTGTCCTGAGTACGTCCTGGCAAGCATGTGTTAGGTTTATAGTAAAGAATGTCCACCTTTTATTAACTGTCCTTTAAGATATGTTAGCAACTGTCACACCTGTATTATAACAAAGACGCCCTAAAGAAATTCATTGGAGGGTGGCAACAGTCTTTGAAGAACAGCTAGTTATAATTGAGGAGTCTGAACACATTTCAGAGTTGTATGTTTAATATGAAGCATTGTTAATTGCACTATAATTACAGTATTTTAGAATGCCATGCTAAGTGTTTAATCCTTTTCAGGTTTGCCCTCCAATCAGTGGTCTGCCTTCATTTTCCAGATTGATGAAATGTGCTTCCAAGATGAGAATAGGTAACAAGATTGTGTCTGTGTATCTAATCAGCTGGGAAAGCTATAAAATGAATCTTTCCTCTGTGGAATTTCTATTTAATCATAGCTATGTTCTCTTTATGAATTAGTGTTGATTAATTAGTTGTTGGATCAGGAAAACAGTAAGAGCATTTATTTAGCCAGATAAGTTTTGCTGGAGTCATTATTTGGATCTGATTGAGTTGATAGGGATATTTGCATTACCTTAGCACACAGACCCACTTAATCTCATTCATACTGTTAATTATATACTTGGAGAGTTACTGCTCTTATTTATGGTGCTTCCTATGAAGGTGTGTGTACATGTAGAGATGCTGTGGTTCCTCTCTTTCACTGGTCTCTACCCTTTTCCAGTTGCAAAATGCATCTCCACTCCCAGACACCCAATAGAGGACTTCCCAGTGATTCTGATGACATCCACTGCAGGGAAGGAAAGTCAGCTTGGTTTTAAAGGGTAGTTGACCTGCCGTTGAGGTAAGGTCTTACAGATGTTATTTTCTTCCTTCATGTATTTGCAATCTGCTTGTTCAGTGTCTGCAGCTTTCCTTCCTTGATTTACCTCCCGCAAGCTGTTATATAGCCTTCACGACCAGGTTTACAATCCCATTCTTCAAAGAAGCACAGCCTGGTTCTTGTAGAGTGAGTTCATCATTGCCTCCTGTATTTCACGGCTGCATCTGAATATTAATACCCTCACAGCTCCATCATCCTTACAGCTGCTGTAGCTGAAGTGTGATACCCTCACCCTATCATGTTTTTTGCATCCATCTTTTGACATGCTTGTTTTAATTAATAGGCTACTTTGAGAGTAAGGATCACACTGCCCATGTACTCATCTTTCTTATTATCCAGGTATCATCATGGCTGCTGCAGGTTAAATGCTTCGTAATTTCTCAGTGTTGAAGGAAGAACTGTTGAGCTATAACTTGCTTATCACAAATTCATCTCTTTGAAGTGTATAGATGGTTTCTAGCACATGCAAAAAGAGTTGTGCAACCATTGACTCTAATTTCAGAATTTTTTTTTGAAAAAAAGATTTATTGGAAAGGCATATTTACAGAGAGAAGAAGAGAAAGAGAGGGAAAGATCTTCCATCCACTGATTTATTTCCCAAATGGCTGCAATAGCCAGAGCTGAGCCCACCCGAACCCTGGAGCTTCTTCTGGGTCTCCCATGTGGGTGCAGGTCCCATCCTCCACTGCTTTCCCATGGCATAAGCAGGGAGCTGGATGGGAAGTGGAGAAGCCAGGATATGAGCCTGTGGAATGTCGACACTTGAAGATGGAAGGTTAACTTACTGAGCCACGGCCCCAGCCACAGAATATTTTTGGTACCCCAAATAAACCCTATACCCATTAACAGTTGTTTTTTCCTCTCATAGCAAGTACTAATTGAATTTATAACTCTTTGGATTTTATTGTTCTAAATGTTTCACATATCTATGACTTCTTTCTGTTAGCATAATATTTTCCGAGTTGCCCACAATGTAGTGTGTCTGACTACCTCATTCCGGTCAAGTAGTATTCCACTGTATGGATACATTATATTTTGCCTAGCCATTTACCAACTGATGGACTTCTGATGATTATAAGTAATATAGTTATGAACATCCATATGCAAGTTTGGATTTTTGTTACTACAATAATATACTTGGGGCTGCTAACTTTACAACAAGAAAATGCTGATGAAACTTGCAGGTTTGATGGTTTGAGTTCAAGTCTAGATGGCCCCGTGGGCTTGGGTTTCAGCAAGATAGTGATTGGCAGACTGAGTGAGCCAGGAGTCAGAGCCAGTGGAGCCAACTCAGGATTTTACAGCAACCTTTTCTTGCAAGAACTACTTCTTGTGCCACACCTGCAATAGCCTCAGGACCTCCCACTAGGCCCCGCCTCTTTACTTCCACTTATATCCAATAGTACCACCCATGGTTCATTCAGCATGCAAGCTAAAATTCAAAGCACACCACCAGAATAATTCGAAAAGTTTATAGAAAGTCAAATGGAAGCATGCATTTATTTTGGTACAAAAAAAAAATGTCTTTAAAGAAAGAGGAGGAAATCCATGCTCAGCCTTTTTATTTATTTTTTTTTTCAAAATAAGTGTTTTCCATGAACATTCTGAAGATCTCTCAGTAGAATACTGAGTCACATGATACCTTTATGTTTTGCTTTTAGAGTTCTTGCTAATCTATTTTCTGTTTTAAAACGATTTAGTTTTATTTATTTGAAAGAATTATTGGGGGAGAGGAAAAGATGAGAAAGAAAGATTTTTCCCTATGCTGGTTCACTCCCTAAATGGCCATAAGGACCAAGAAGAGCCAGTAACTTCTTTGAATTTGCCGTGGGGGTGCCGGGCTCAAGCACTTGGCCATTGTCTGTTGCTTTCCCAGGCGCATCAGCAGAAAATGGAATCAGAAGTAGAGCAGCCTGGATTTAAACAGGTTCCCAGATGGGATACCAGTATTGTAGAGGGTGACACCACCTCTGTATCACCAGTTCCCCAAATTATAGTTAGTTATCTGTTTTCAAACCTAGCATATGGATAGCAAGTGAATGAAATAAAGCGAGGATGAAGCTGTCTCTTGGAGAATCAAATACTTTTCTTTTAAAAATATTAACTTAATTTAATTGAAAGCCAGGGTAATATCTCAGTCTGCTGATTCACTTAAATTCCTGAAACAGTTGGGCTAAAGTCAGATGCCAGGAAGCTTTGTAGCAGAAGATGGACACTTATTTTAAAATTATAAAATACAAAATTTACAAAATAAATTGGAAAAATGTATGAAAAAGTAAGAATGAATTTATGATATTCTTCACTTTAAAATACTGCCTTTAGGGACAGCATTGTGGCACAGCAAGGTTAGCTGCTTCCCGTAATGCTGGTATCCCACGTGGGCACCAGGTTCAGTCCCAGCTGTTCCACTTCTGATTGAGCTGCCTGCTGATGCACTTGTGGAAGATGGCCCAAGTGCTTGGGCTCCTGTACCCACGTGTGAGACCAAGATGCAATTCCTAGCTTTGGCCCGGCTTAGCTTAACCGTTGCCATCATCTGGGGAGTAAACCAGCAGATGGAAGATCTTTTTGTCTCTTCTCTCTTCCTCTAAGTCTGCCTTCCAAATAAATCGTAAGTAGATCTTCTGAAAAAGATAACAGTTTTAATTACCCAGTTTTAAAAGTTTAATATTTTTATTTATTTGAAAGACAGAATGACAGAGGAAGAGAGAGGGGAAACAGAATGATCTTCCATCTACTGGTTCACTTCCCAAACCTCTGCAATAGCTAAGCCTGAGCCAGGAACTCATCTCTTCTCCCATGGGTGCGGGTCAGAGGTGTAAGTCCTTGCCATATCAGCTGCTGCTTGGGCAGGAAACGGAAGCAGCTGCAGCACAGTTGAGACTCCAGCTAGCACTCCAGGAGCAGCTTAACCCACCGTGTCAAAATGCTAAGCCCCTTCATAGGCTGAGTTATTTTCTAATTAAGTGCTCTTAATCTAAACCTGAAGGACTATCTTTGAAGGATAGTCCTAGGGCTAATGATCTTCTTTAGCTTTTATATATCTAGAAATGTCTTGATTTCTCCATTTTAGGGCAGTTTGGCTGAACACAGAATTCTTTATGGGCAGTTCTGAACCTTTGGGACTTTCTGTTTTCCATCACCATGTAGCTGTCATGGTTTCTGGTGAGAGATCAACTGCTAATCTCTTTGAAGATCCTTGTATGAGCTGAGTCACTCGTGAAGCAGGTTCATTGTACTCTGGGGCTGGTGTTAACAGTGGCTTAAGTCACTGGGATACTTCAGCCCATGTCGAGTGTCAGCTGTTCCAGCTGCTCCACCTCTGATCCAGCTCACTGCTACTGTGACTGGGAAGCAGCAGGCAGACCCAGCTGGGAGATCCAGCTAGGGTCTCTGCCTCGTGGCTTCTACCTTGCCTAGCCCTCTCTTGCTGGAATTTGGGGACTGAACCAGTGGATAGAAGATCTTTCTTTGCTCTCCTACTTTCACTCTACCTTTCAAATAAATGAATAACTAAGTAAAAAAATGGATAAAAAATGTTTTTTTTTTTTTTTTGTCCAAAAAAAGTCACTTGAGGCAGGATCATTACTTACGCATAGGCAGCAAGGCACTGTGGCGCCCCAGCATCCATCGTGAGCCAGTCGCTGAAGGCCCAGGGAAGCTGCAGACATTCTCGGACTGTGCATCTCCCACTTGGCTGCTGCTGAGGGACCCCCCCAAAAGAGATTGTCCGGGTCATTCACTGCAGAGTCATGCAACATGCTGGGCTAGAGCACTGGTGGACCTCACGGTCCCTTGGGAAAAAGGAACCAAGCCCAGGCTGTTCTGGTAAGTCCCTTAGAGATGTTACATTTCCAGTGTATTCTGTTGTGAGAAAATGCAGGGGTCAATCCAAGGTGACTCTAAAAATTGTCCTGAACTTCTTAAATCTGTAAATTCATTTTTTTTTATCACATTTGACATCATTTTAGTCATTGTTTCATCACCTTATTTTTCTTCTAGTGGGCTTTCAACTTGATATGTCATTAAGCTGACTGATACTGTCTTACAAGATGTGATGTCATTTGTTTTTTTCAGATATATACTGAGAGAGAGACAGAGAGAAATATCTTCCGTCTGATGATTCACTCCTCAAGTGACTGCAATGGCAGATGCTGCGTTGATCTGAAGCCAGAAGCCAGGAGTCAGGAGCTCAGATCCTCTTCCGGGTCTCCCACGCAGGTGCAGGGTCCCAAGTCTTTGGGCTGTCCTTGACTGCTTTCTCAGGCGACAAGCAGGGAGCTGGATTGGAAGCGGGACTTCCGGGATTAGAGCTGGGGCCCGTATGAGATTCTGGTGCGTTCAAGGTGAGGACTTTAGCCGCTATGCCACGGTACTGGACCCTTTCCATTTGGTTTTTAAAGTCTCTTTTCCTCTGTGTGTTTCCTTTTGGATTGTTTCTGCTACACTGAAGTCATTGATCTTGTCTTCTACTTGTTTGACATGAAGCCTACCTGTTGTATATGTTTTCATTTTTGATGTATTTATCTTCTGTGGTTCATCTGGAATTAAAAAAATCATTCCCATCATGTTCATTTCCATTTAAGTGATATGCCTCTTTTTAAAAAGATTTATTTTATTTTCATTGGAAAGGCAGATATACGGAGGAGGAGAGACAGAGAGGAAGATCTTCCATTCAATGACTCACTCCCCAAGCGGCCGCAATAGATGGAGCTGAGCCAATCCAAAGCCAGGAGCCTGGAGCCTCCTCTGGGTCTCCCTCGCAGGTGCAGGATCCCAAGGCTTTGGGCCACCCTAGACTGCTTTCCCAGGCCACAAGCAGGGAGAAGGATGGGAAATGGGGCCACTGGAATTAGAACCAGCACCCATATGGGATCCTGGCGCATGAAGGCGAGAACTTTAGACACTAGGCTGCTGTGCTGGGTCCGTGCTATGCCTTTGATCATATTGGTCAGACTTAGAGTAATACTTACACAGACCTTTCTAATCTCCTCGGTTCCTTGCTGAACACAGACAACCGTTGCACCTATCCTGTGGGCACTGCCAGAGTGTTTCCTTGGGGATTAGATGCCACTCACAGCTATACTGAGAAGCAAATACCTCCAGCAAAGATAAATGCAGAAACCAATCTTGTTTATCTCCATTAACCCCATTCATTTCATTTTCTGGAATTCCCAAGTCCTTTTCTAGGACTGTTTTTACTTCATTATAGGTCATTTTTTTTTTCTTTACTTGCCTCACGTCTCATTGGCTGTTGGGTACTGTGCATTTGACATGGTTAACGGTTCAGTGCTGATTTTTTTTGCGGGGGGGGGTGGCGGGTATTGCAATCCTTTACTGATTATAACTTAAGACATGTTTGCCCTCGTGCTTAATGCCCACTTCCCATATAAATGTCTGTGACTTGATACCTGGCTCTGCTCCTAGCGCCAGCTTCCTGCTGCTACAGAGCTTGGAGGGGTGGGGCGGCGAGAAGTGATGCTTCCAGCAGGGGGATCTGGGTTGAGTCTCTAGCTCTTGGCTCTGGCCCCAGCCCAGGTCCAACCTTGGCTGTTGTGGACACCTAATGCTGTACAAGCCAGTGAAGTCAGTGGTAGATCTCTATCTCTCACTCACACATTCTTTTTTCTTTCTGTATGTGTCTCTCAAATAATTCAGATGTTTCCATTTTTATATCATAATGAACATTATAATAAAAACCTTTTACGACAGGTGTCCTAATATAGAACTACAGGATCACATAAAGGGAACTCTATATTTCAATCATTATCTATCTATCTAAAATTTTATTTATACACTTACTTGGAAAATAAACAAAAATTAAGGAAAAAACACTTAAAAATGTATTTATTTTGTTATTGGAAAGGCAGATCTACAGACAGAAGCAGAAGACGGAGGGGAAGATGTCCATCCATTAGCTCACTCCCCAAGTGGTCACAATGGCTGGACTGAAGCCAGAAGTCAGGAGCTTCTTCCAGGTCTCCCATGCGGGTGCAGCGTCCCAAGGCTCTGGCCTTTCTCAGACTACAAGCAGGGAGCTGGTTGGGAAGTTGAGCAGCCAGGACACAAACTGGTGCCCACATGGGATCCTGGCAGATGCAAGGCGGGGATTAGCTTTTAGCCCATTGCACATGGCCCAGAGAAAAAACATGTTTGACCATGACACGCCGCTCTTGTACTCCCAGTGCCTGCTTCTCCTGGCTCCCACCCCTAGAGGCAGCCATTATACTGTTTGGTACTCGGCCTTCCAATTCCTGTTTAAAGTTTCTTTTATCTTTCTTTGTTTCTCTCACTCTCTCTGTGTATGAGTGTACTTCAAAAATTTGTGATAAAACAGAATTAGCAAGTTTATGTAAAAATATTTGAAATTTACACATGGTCTTCAAAAAGTTCATGAAGAGTATGTGTCATGAGAAAATTATACACCTATTTCTAAATGCCTTTGAGTTGAACCCTTCTTTCAATTTTGCCAGATGTTTTGAAGTCCTCTCATGTCTGTAAACAGGTGTTTCTAAGATGACACATTATTTGGAGACTAATAACTCCGGTGTGATACTTGCAACATGAATCTCTTTCTGTATTGTTTACCAGAACAAAAACTAATTATATCACTTCTATCTTTTCCATCAATATTCATATCCTATAAATAAACCATGGTGTAATGGGAGCTCTGAATCCCAACAAGTGACTCAAGTGGCCACCCTAATAATTCATACCATGTCCTCTTGATAATACCAGATTGTGTTTCACGAGGTCCTTGTCTTTTCAGGGAGGGTCAATGGGATTAATTTCAAGGGGTTGCTGATTCAGCATGGGAGCAAAACACTAGGTCGATTATAGATCTGACAATTCACTTATTCTTAAACTCCACTAGTATTTCCCTAATACAAGTGGAATACTGAACCAGCCATTTAGAGACGGGAACCTGTGCATGAATGCCTGTGTGAAGGACGGCTCTGCTGATGCTGGGAAGGGCGTGAGATGTAACCTCCAGCTTGAGGGGGCTCCTGAGCGCTGCCCAGCAGCCAGGAGCTTGCTGGGGGTGGGTAACAGGTTTCCTGGCTCTGCCGCATAAAAGCCAGATGACCATGTTTCATCACCCAAAACTCTTGCAAGGAAATAATTTCCTCTCCTACAAAGTATGTGGTGACAGCAATATGCATTTTTCGATGTAGGTGGGTCTGGATTGTCTCACATTTCCTGGACTTCTCTGAGGACTAAAATGTTAATTCCAGGGCAAAGGGCATTTGGCTCTCTCCTGGGCTTCTACAACCAACTTGCCCTATCGAAAGAAAAACCTGGGAAAGGACCCAGTAATAAGAAAACAAAGAAGGGTGTTAATCTGATCACTCTACCACTGAATCAGTCGATAGCCATTTTTTTTTCCAAAAAGACAAAGTTTTTTTTTTTCTTCTTTTTTCCCCAAACTTCTTTCAAGCTAATGAGTATTAGGAAGTTACTAGTGGCTGGGCTGGCCAGTCTGTCAGCCCCTACCTCCATATGAAGGTCTGACAGGGCCGATGGAGTGGGGCATTGGCACAGGCGACAGGTAACATGGCAGAAGCCCTGGGCTGGCACCCTGCCCGTGCCTACAGGCATTACGGTAGCAAGAAAAGGCAGGTTGTGCACAAAGCCCAATTCAGTTAGGATTTGTTTGGGATGCTGTATGAACACTGAGCAAGAATTGTTTCAACTTCTGCTTCTCAGCCACAAACCATTTCTCAGAGCTAAGCTGCCACCTGTAACGTCATAGAGCTGGTTCATATCCTGGTTGCTCCGCTTCCGATCCAGCTTCCTGCTAATGTACCTTGGAAAGCAGTGGAGGATGGCTCAGCGCATGGGCCCCTGCACCCACGAGAGACTCTGCCTCTGCAGTGCCAGACTCCTGGCCTCAGCCTGGACTACACGGGCCTTGGGGAATGAGCCAGGATTATACAAGTTCTTTCCCTCCTTTTTTCTTTATCAAATAAATGCATCTTTAAAATTAAAAAAAAAAAAGCAGCATACTGAATAATGGATTTGGGGTTTCGCTCATTATTCCTCTTCCTGGAAAGTAAACACCACTAATTCCCATTCTTGAGCCCTCTCCTGGTCTGGGTTGACCCTGGAGAATGGTTTAACAGTGCATGGGCAGTGCTGTGGCTCAACCACTGGGCTTCCCTCCGCCCAGGCCCTGCGGTCAGTCGCACCTGCACACACTGGGGCTGCAGTGGCAGCCCGTCCAGGGCCAAGGGCTGCTCATCAAAGCCCACGTGAGGCGGGAGCATTCTCCCCACCTGTGTGCATGGATGCGAAGGTAGCAAAAACCCCGGGGCCCTCTTTCACTGCCTGTGTAGCAACTTAAACGGTCAGGCGGCCGCCAAACGCACCTGTTCCGTGTTGGCAAGGGAGCAACGTGTATGACCCTAAACATACCTGGGCACCTGTTTTCAACCCCGCCCCCGCAGCCCGGGGGTGTGAGAACCGGGTGTTTGAGGCGGGCCCCTCGCGTGTCGCGTATACAGTGGGGCTTCCTGCGACGCCTCGGCGCCTCGGGGGTCGGCTTCCTCCGCACGCGCGCGTCCTTGCGCGGTCGCGGGTGGAGGCAGAGGAGCTGGAGCGCGAGGGGACGCGAGGGGACGCGAGGCCACGCGCCTCCGCGCAGGCACTCGGGCGCTCCAGGCCGGGGACCCGCCCCGTCGCCCGCAGGTGGAGCGGCCGCGGGCGCCGAGTAGGTGCGTGGGGATGATCTCACCCGCTCGCACCGCGCCAGGAGGAGGAGGAGGAGGAGCGGGAGCGGATCCAACTTCCGGGTAGAGGCGCCGCACGCCAGAGGCGTCTTTGCCTTGTCTTCCCCTCCCCCGGGTCCCCTCGTCGCTCCCTCCTTTTCTTTTATTCGCGGCCCCACCCGCCAAAATGAACAGCTCGGCCGAGGAGAAGCAGTTGCAGCTCATCACCAGCTTGAAGGAGCAAGGTAGGCGGCCACGCGGGCTCCAGGTGCGGGCGGCCGCGGCCCGTGGGCGGAGACGGCGCCCTGGCGCTCGGGCCGGGGCAGGTGGGGAGTCCGGCGGGCGGCTCCGCGGTGGCCGGGGTCACCCTGGTGGCCGGGTGGCGCGCGTGGAGGGGCGTCCTGAGTGCCCTGCGCGCCGCGGGGAGCCCACGCGCCGGTGTCGGGCCGGTGGTGCGGCAGAGCCAGCGGGGCTCGGGGCGGGGAATTGAGAGCGGAGGGGGAAGGGACCAGCGCCCGGCGCGGCTAGGGTCGCGTGGTGGCACCTGGAAAGCGCAGAGGCGGGGTGCGGCAGGGTGTCGGGGTGGTGGTGCGTGGTCTGGCTCCCCGGCCCCACCCTGGCACACTTGCTGGCGCTGGGTGGCCTGCAGCGCCGCGTCGTAGCTCTCCCACCTCCCCCCACCCACCTTGAAGTCGGTCTGGTTCCTCTTTTCCTTTCGCCAGTTGGGATTTTTTAGCCCCCCCCCCCGTGTGTTTTTGTCACTTCCCATTTATAGCAATTGATGAATCAGTCAGCCGACACCCTTTGCCTGTGGGCGCCGGGCTCGTGCAAGCCAGGCCCTGTGCACAAACATTTCTCTCCTGCTTGGGAATCGGCTGCTATCCTGTCATAAAGGGCTGTTTTTTTTTCCATCACTTGCTACACTTGGGAACAAAGCCGCATCAGTAAGCCAGTGCTCACCCAACGCGTGAAACACATGGCTGCAATCACTGTCCCTGAGGGTGGCCTGGGAGTGTGGGTCAAGAGCGAGAGAGAGACCTTGCAGATTTAGGAAGTAAAAAAAAATGGAGGCTCTTGAGCTTCCTTGCACATGGTGGGGAGGCAGGGCCCTGCTCTGCAATTAGACCAGGGCTCTCCCAGCTCTTTCACTTCTTCTAGGTCAGCCCTCTAGGCCGGCTCTTGCCTTGAGTGGGTCAGTGTAGGGCACGGAGGCTTGCTGGGGTTCTGTGCAGTCCTAGGACCTGTTGCTCCCTCACCCCTCCTGGTGAGCACCCACCACCCTCTTCACTCTGTGACCCTGGGGAAATCACTGAAAGTTGGGCCTGGGCAGAATGCCTTCCTGCAGGCTGTTGAGTGTTACTTTCCCGGCACCTGCACCTCCTGTGCTAGAAGGGCCTGGAGGTGGGGCGGTGAGGACTCCCCATGGGCCCCTGACGGACCTTCTGGCCTTTGGGAGCTTGGCCTCTTTGTGGAGGTCAGCTCTTTCTGTGGATGGTCAGTTTTTAGGTAAGGATGACAGTTTTACAATGAGCTTCCTTCTTTGCCTGTAGGTTTTCCAGGGTGGCTCAGCAGGGCTGATAACCCACAGCCTGTTTCTGTTTGGCTGGAGTACCTTCTTTCTCTGTGTTGCACTGGAGGACTGAGAGGAAGGGAAGTTTGCTAAGTTTCTGGCTCTTTCTCTTACTGGAAGGCAAATCCCCCATGGTTTTGGTCATTTTAGAAAGTATATTTCCTTGGTTAAGAATACGCCACCAGAAACAGACCAGTTAGACGTTGAGATTGGTATGGCTTACGACGCACTGTTTAAGGACATGAAAGGTGGTGACACGCTTGCTTTTTTTTTTTTAGCTCACGGTGTGATTTTTATACTTTTCAAAACTGGGTCATTTGTCCTTTGCGCATAGGCTGTGATAACAACGGGCTTGTTACCAGAGGATGAATTTACTGTGTGGTAAATTGAACTAACTGAACAACTAGGGATTTGAGGTGGAGAAACAGCCCACTAGGTCTTGAGGCACTTAACAGTAAGGTCGTTGGTTTTGTAAGCTGATGGAGTGTGTGTGTGTGTGTGTGTGTGTGTGTGTGTGTGTGTGTGTGTGTAGTTTTGAAAGCAGTACTTTTTCCTGCCAGTTAACATCACATACTACCCCCATTCTGAGTGAATGAGACGGGCTGGTGTTGATTAAATACCCTATTCCTTTCTAAAGGTTAAGTACACCTGCCATGCGTGAGGCCCGTTGCCAGGCCGGGGGTAACGGGTAGTGGGCCACACAGCCCTCGTACTCCCCAGGTTTTCTGTCTTACAGGTAGTCATTAGCTAAACATACTCCGTTACAGTTAGAGTCTTAGAGATGGAATGTATGAATTAGAGGGAAGACAGACCAGGCATTTTGCTGGCATGGCGGAAGCGTCTCGCACCAGGGCTCTTGGTTGCTCATTGCTTGTAGCAGTGTGTACTGGTGGACTCTGGCCGCTCACCTCCCCTGTTAATGTGACAGCCAGACCAGCTTCTGAACCTCTGTTCCCGCCCCCCACACATCTTCCTCTGTTGTTTGTGTTGTCCCACTCTGTGGCCTTGTCAGGTTCATCCTGGTGTTGCTTCCCTGGTGAGGTTATGTCTGTCATGTGAGCCGGCTCCCTGGGCTGGGGCGCAGCGAGAAGCCTCCTGCCTGCTCCTAAGTGGGGCGTGCAGCCGTCAGTGGCGTGGGGAATCAGGTTGCTTCTGACAGAAGTTGTGAAGTGTAATGACAGGGGCTGTCACAATATGAGTTCTCTCTAATTTATATGGAGCGTCCCCTGAGCTCTGTGTCTTATAAATCACACCCACTTCGGAATCACTTCAAAACATTGTATGTTCCCTTCTTGTGAATGGTATAATTAGCTATATTATATCTTTCTAGAAAGTTATATTATGTCCCTTTAAAAAAAAAAATTAGCCAGTGTGGGATTGCTTATGTTCAAGCAGATGTTGAGGTAATTCTCCTTTTGTCTTTTTGGGGGGCTTTATCTTGCTGACTGATTGACATCTTGAGTGCACAGAAGGGTGGCAACTCCGGGGACTATTTCTGATGCATAGTTCCCAGCTACTAACGTGGACATTTCCCTTACAAAACATCATACAATTTGCCGCCCTTCCAGAATTCTGTTGGAAAATGATAGACTTGGTTCCGCATTTGTTGAAGGTGCATGATTTTCTGTGTAATTCATTCAACCCACGTGCATTGAATATTCATAGCCTTACCCTGTGATAGGCATGAGAGACACAGAGACCAATAGGCCCTGGTTGCTGCTGATCTGAAGATCGGGGCATGGCTGTCACTTCCAGGAAGACTATCTGGTTTATTTGCGGTTGTGGATTCAAATCTTCTGGCCAGGATTTTACTGGCCTGTAGATCCTCTAAGACCAATGGATTGGAGTAGCTTTCTAAGGCAGAACGGGGTGCCCTGGCCAGGAGGTGGGGCACAGACTGGCCAAAAGCAGCAAAGGGTGCCCTTGAAACTGATCAGCATGGTGTTGCCATATCCATTAGAACTTGCAGATGAACCTAAAGATAATGCTGGTCACTTAACAAGGAAGATGTTATCACCAGCAGTCACAGAGACCCAGATGTTAGGGGCTTTTCATGGTCTGGTAGCATGTTAAATGGACTTGCCATGATAAGATAATGGGTTGTAAAGCAAGCTAAACTTCTTCCACCACTAGGCGATTGAGAGGGGGTGCTTAAGGGCTTGAGGGAAAACTTACCAAGCTTATCCTTAGAACTGAGTTGTTAATGACAGGCTGTTCTCAGCCTGGGGTAGAAAGGAGCCAAAGCAGAGCTGAAGCTGTCGCCCATCACAGTGGCCAGATCAGTTTGGAAAAGGTGCAGGGTTGCCAGTCGTGTGTGTTCGTCCAAAGGCAATTTGTAGAAAGTGGTCTGGAATGACATGGTAGTTCTGGTTTTAAACATGAACGTGGCTTTATACTGGTATGTAAATAATTTTATATCTGTTCGAGAGGCATGCAGGTAGAGATACAGAGTGAGCGATTTAAACTCCCAACCCCCCATCTGCTGGTTTATTTGTCAAATGCCTGCAGGACTGGGGCTGGACTGGACTGAAGTTAGGAGCCAGAAATGTGGTGCGGGTCTCCCATGTGTGCAGCAGGGACCTAATGACCTGAGCTGTCACCTGTGGCTTCCCAGGGTGCTCATTAGCAGGATGCTAAAGTCAGGTCAAGGCTGGACGCTCGTGTGGGTCATGGGCATCTTAACTACCAGGTCAGATGCCCATCCCAACGCCGGAAGTTTGTAAGTGTGATGGGGGGGCAGCTGCCTCTGAAACACTAAGGAATTATTAAAAATTAGAATTCCTCTGGGGGCTGGTGAGCTATGGATGAGGAGGATCACACTGGCACTGCCCCGGCAACATGGACGGTCAGCCTGGGCCAAGGGGACTATGCCTTCTAGTCCCAGTCTCACAGATCACTTACCACTTGCAGTAGCCGAGTGAATATTTTAAAAATACAAAATAAACTCATGCTCCAAAAAACCCAAAGCATATAAAATAATAAAGACAATGACCAATTCTCTGAAACCCATTGCTTTCCAACTTTTATTTCCTTACCACCCTCCTGACGAGCCTTTTTAGACTTTATATCCTGCTACCTTGGGAAGATTATAAACCATTTTCCTATCCAAAATACTTCTTTCCCTTGCCTTGGGGACAGGCTCGCCCTGTTTATAAGGCTTGCTCTAACCTGTTCCTGCTTTTTTCAAAGTTATCTGCTCCTGGCTTTTTGTCGTGTTGTCTTCCAGTATCTAATAGTTTGTATCTAATATTCGTTTTTCAATCAGTCATTATCAATTGAATGGATAGTGTTCTGGGCAGATCTCCCTCCATGTAATATCACGTGCTTACACGATTGAGGGGAAGGGTTAAAATGCTTCTTGTAGTGGATTAGACTTGAGAGAAAACTCATGTTTAATTTCATGTAGATGCAGGAGGCTGCATAGAGAAGGTTTTCAGGCATATATGCATGTTTGGATTGGTGTACAGGCGTGCGCGTGCACACACACACACACACACACACACACAACTTGCACAGTAGTGATGAGTGCCCAGAACTTGGTTTCTAATACCCACTAAACGGAAGGTGTTTTTAGGGAAAACAGCTGACTCTAGGAATGGGCTGGTCTTCAGGATTAGCCGGAGGTATCTTGTTAGTGTCAGAAACTATGGAAGTGCTCCAGCTGGAGCCCTCTGCGGTGGTGACCTGGGAACTGACAGCAAGCCCTTCCAGGGGCTGGAGCGGGGATGGTCTGCACAGAGCAAGTGCAGGGGAGCATCCCTTGGGCCAGGGTCTTCCAGATTTTTTTTTTTTTTTGAGTATTTGTATGGACTTCACCAGTCAGGCATCCCTCATCCAAATCTAGAATCTAAAACATTTCAGAATGTGGCAGTCTTTGAGTGTTGGTGACCAAGAGGTTTCAGCTTTAGGAACTCACCCTGGATAGAAATGTTCTGTGTTATGTTTATTACTGGTTATATATATGTATATATATAAAACATGTAAGCTGGATACCATTAAGACGGTATAAAAAAGGAACAAATAAGTGGGGAAGAGTGACAGATCTCAGATGCAGAACAATCAAAGCTTTTTTTAATGAGTTATTCTAATTTATTTTATTTGTTTAACCACAAAATTAGTTAATTTTCCAAGACAATTGCTGTTTGACCATGGCAGGGTACTGGGGACAAGCCATAAGAACAATCAAAGTTAATGGAAGTGGAGTACATCCCCTTTTCAGTTCCTCTCCAAAGGTGTGGCATGACTTCTGGTCCTCGTGTGTGGGCTGTGCGCTAACTTCCTTCTAGGCACCGCAGGGCGGAAGGAGGGGAAAACCAGTGCTGCCCAGCCGGTGAGCCAGGCAGGTGGTAAGTCCTGGGCTAATCTGAACTGCAACAAGATACGATGAAAGTGGCACTTGACCCCTGGAATCCTGAAGGTCTGGTCTGCTCCAGAGGAAAGCACCGGACACATCCCGGGGAGGGGGTGGGGGGGATAGACTGTGGAAGAGTTGGCCAGTCCTTGTAGGCACTGCCAAGGTTGCCAGAAACAAGGAGCGTTTTAGGGCGTATGACAGCTGCAGGAGTTGCAGCATCCCACCAGAGGACCCTGGGACAGAACATGAGTGTTTTTTGGTGAAAAACAAAGTAAATGTGAACAAAATATGGACATACATTCATTGTAATGTCTCAATCTTAGACATACCATATTAATTATTAGCAGATCTCAGCAAGTCAGAAGTACGTGGGACTGGTTACTGCCTCTCATGCCATGGTTACTGGTTACTGCTGGCATGCCATGTGGGCACAACCTCATGTCTCAGCTTGCTCCACTTTTTGCCATGGCTTGGAAAGCCGTGGAAGAGGGTACAGGTACTTGGGCCACTGCCACTGAAGCTGTTGGCTCCTGGCTCCTGGGTTCAGTCCTGTTCAGCCTTTGCCGTTGTGTCCGCGTGGGGGGGGGGAGTGAACCTGCAGATGGAAGACTACTCTGTCTTCTGTCTGTCTTTCAACTTTGAACTAAATAAGTAATTAAATGTTTAAAAACTATGTTTGATGATAACTACATGTATTTATGGAGAATGGGAAACTAATGTGGAATTTTTGTGTCTAAAACTGTTTTTTCAACTTTTTGTGCCTTTATTCTGAGAAGCTATTCATAGCAGAAGGAACACAGCTCTTGTTTTCTGCTTACTACACAGTTAAACATTTTAAACATCAAAATATGAGCTCTGTTATTTTTGGAAGGTACCACAGAAAGTGCTATAATCAGATCCTTTTAGTTCCTTGATTTCCTCTGAGCTTCTCAAAGGGAGAAGTCTGGGCTATGTCTCCGATTATGTGTTTAACTAACTAATTGGTTCAAGACAGAGAAAGAGAGAGAAGGTGACCATTCTCTAGCTCACTCCCCACATGCTTGAGGCACCAGCAGGCAGTTGAAGCCAGGAGCCAAGACGCTGGGACCCCATCCAGGTTTCCCACGAGGGTGTCAGGGAGTGCTTGCATCATCTCCTGGTGCGTCCCAGGGTCTGCACTAGCTGCAAGCTGGAGTCAGCAGACAGGTGAGCATGGAACCCAGCCTGGGATGTCTCAGCTGGCATCTTCACTGCCAGGCCAAGCTCGTGCCCCTGCTTAATTTCATTTAATAAGTAAGACTGGTTTCTGAGAAGTTTTACATTCACAGCTGGGGTGGGGTATATGTAAGGTCTGTGAGATCATTTGGTGTGGCCCTGATGGGGCGACCACAGACAGTGCTCAAAATGCAGCCAATCCAAAGCAAGCCAATTTTTAAAAAGTGGATAATTTTGTGTGGTCCATAAGTGATGTTATAAATACTCAAATTGCCCTTGGCAGAAGAATGGATCCCCATCCTTGGCTTACAGGAAAAAATGAGCCCAAAGTACAGAATTCTCACACACCTTCTCAATTCTCTCCTGCTTCTATTCCTGGTATTATTGATAAGCATAGCGTATTTGTTGTGATTGGTGAGCCCCTATTAATATATAATTAATGACCAAAGTCCACAGTTTGGTTTACATTAGGATTCCCTCTTGCTGTTGTCTACTCCATGAGTTGGGACAGGCATGTCCACCAATGCAGCGTCACACAGAACAACTGCCCTGCGTGTTCTTCCAAGTCTCTGTGTTCCTCTAAGTCTTGCCCTGGGCTCCGCCCATTCTCTCCTCCCTGCTCACTCCTGAACTCCCGGCAGCCACTCATCTCTTCTGCCTTTTCTAGAATGTCCTATAACTGAGATTGTAATGCAGATGGTCTTGAGATGGCTTCCCTCCCTTCAGCAATGTGCATTTCTGTTTCCTCCATGTCTTCTTGTGGTTTCACAGCTTTCCTTTTCTCATTGAATAATTTTCCACTGTGTGGATGTACCTCAGCTTGGTTATCCGTTCACTTGCCAACAATCTCTGTTGCCCTGAGGTTTAAGAATAGAGCCACCCTGAACATTTTTTAGGAGGTGTAGAAGGAAGGGGAGTGTGCTATAGGCCTGTTGCTAGTTTTAAATTATCTGTATGTTTGAGGGAAAGACAGCATGAGCACCTGCTCCCACAGTTCACTTCCTAAATACCCACCGCAGCCTAACTGAAGCTGAGAGCCTGGAACGCAGTCCCGATCTGCCAGGCAGGTGCCAGGCAGGTGGCAGGAGCCATCATGGCCGCCTCCCAGGGTCTGCACTGGCAGGGAGGCTGGAATTGCACTGCGGGGCTCTGAGCTGGCATCCTAACTGCTGGCTTAGTGGTCACCCTGGCAGTCCTGCTGTTAGATCCTAGTGCTATGATTAGGTGAGACTGTTGTGGAGCTATGACCTTCACAGTTTCCTGTGCCCCACCAGGTGAGGCAAGGTCAAAACTAATAAATGTGTGGGCCCCCTCCTCTAATATGGGATGCCCGATGTGTGTGGGTCTTAGGCTATCTGAGTATGGCCTCTGGCTGTTGGGCAACCAGTGGAGGTTTCAGAGCGGGTTTGTTTCCCAGGCTTCTGCTTGGTGTCTGTTCTCTCTCTCTCTCTCTCTCTCTCTCTCTCTCTCTCTCTCGCATACACTCTCTCTGTAGGTTTTGGGGGTAGTGGTTGCCTCAGTTTTCAGATGCACCTAAGGAGGCCTTTTGAGTTTTATTGTTGTGATGGTTGATGTGGGGATATCTTGTCATTGACATAGAAGCTCCAGATGCGTTGGACCACAGATGAAACCCATGTGTTTATTGGACTTGTGGTTCCAATCCATGCTGCAGTTAACTGGGAGTGATGTGTGTGTATTTGTTGAGAGTGCTGCTAAGTGTAATTAATTCAGGAACCTGGATTGTGTGTTCTTCCAAGTCACGGGTGAATTTCATGTTCGAGGTAACTACAGTCACGAAATGTGTTGCCTTCCCCCCCCCCCGCCCCCCAACTCTTTACACTACTTTCACTAACCAGCGAGAGGTGAGCGAGTTCTCATTCTTTGCTAGGAGGCCCAGCTGGGCAGTGCGCGGTGCCATCTTGTGCCACCCAAACCCTGACTTCCATGACCCGTGCCCTCACCCTCCATTAGGTAAATTGTTCCAAGGCTTCTGGTTTCCCACAGACTCAATGGCTGCCTGTGAGTCGATCCCATGAGGCAGTGCGCTTCTGGCTGCTGTGGCCATTTAGAAGCTTCATTGGTATTGAGTGTCCTGATGTAACAGGACACTCTACTTTCTCTACTAGGAGTAGATGTGCTCTTTCGTGAGAATCTGGGTCCATCTTCTTCCTGCATTTAACACAGCTGCCCGTCGGCAGCCTCTGCACCGCATGATGTGGGTGTCTGGGCGGATGAAGATGTTTCCTTGTCCTAGAGAAGGTTTATTCTGGTCTAACGTGTCAGCTCTGCGCACGCTTTTGCGCTCAGTCATGATTCCTGCATGAATGACGTTGGCAGATCCGCCTCCACCTTTTCACACCGTGGAATGAGACTTCCCTGTGCACTTTTGCACTATTCTACAAAAAGAGGGATGTGACTGGCTTGATTTGCGTCACAGCTTTGTGTGGGCTGTTCGTTCACACAGCGTCAGCTTGGACTGTGACTAGTGTTCAGATAACTGTAGGACACATCTTGGTGAACTGAGGGATGGGTGATGTTGGTGCAGAACTTTCTTGAACTCTAGGCAGTGTTTCAGAGTACACATTTTGTATGAGCTTTTTGAAGATCCCTTGTGGGTAGATGGTCTAACAGGGATATTGGCTGGGCACCTGCTTATCTGAGATGCTTGGGGCCTCAAGCGTTTAGATTTTAGGGTGTTTTTGGATTTAAGAATATTTACATGGACTTCTAAAATGCTGATGAGTCATCCAAAAAAAGTTCACTCGTCAGGGGCTGGTGTCTGGCCTAGGAGTTAAGATGCCAGTTGGGATGGCCACATCTCCTAGCAGAATGTCTAGCTTCGCATTCCAGCTCCTCTTTTCATTCCAGCTTCCTGGATGGTTCAGGTCCCTGCCGCCCACACAGGAGAGCCAGAGTGAATCCCCTTCCTGGCTTCTGACTAGTCTCAGCTGAGGTTGGCATTTGGGGGGCGGTGAATCAGCAAATGGGAGCCCTTTCCGCTGAACTGTCTAAAAAAAATAAGTGAGTTCCAGATTTCAGAGGATCTTAAGTTTTTCAGATTAGCAATGTTCAACCTGTGTGTATGAAAGTATACTATGTTGATGCACTACGACGTAAGTACTGGTTTTGCCTGAAGCTTCCCACAGGGGGAGGAATTTTAGAAGTGAAAATTGAATTGCAATGCGAAGGAGGAGATGAAGAAGATTGGGTGGCGTGGGTATCTTGCAGGAAGAACGGGGAAGAAAGGTTGTAGAGGGTTGAGGGCATCCCTGGGTGAGGCGGTAGAGTGGCAGGAGGTAGGGTGTGGCCGCAGGTGTGCAGTGTGATCTTTGAAGGCTTTGAAAGAAGAAAATCAGATGACCATCTGGTCCTTGCCATGATGCTGATGAACCATCCCATAACGTGTGAACTTGAGGGAGAGAACTGGAGCTGGAGCTGAGGATTTGTCACAACAAGAGCAGAGGCGCTGGCTGCTGAGAATAACAAGCTGGAGAGCATTTTGCAGAGAGCTGACAGTGGGTTGGTCCCTTGGAGGCATTAGAGACGATCACAAGTTGCCAGTGTGAAGGCTGGGTGGGTGGCAGTGCCCGGGAAGGGGTACCTGGCACACAGGAGGTAGGTAGCTGGGCAAAGGCATGCTGTGATGTAGATCTTCCTGCCACATGTGCAGGGTTCTGTATCTACAACTTAAGTGTCTGAGGGCTGTGGCTAATGTCACTGAAGAACAGGATTTCATGTTTTACTTAATTAACACAGAGCTGTTTGTGGCTAGGATGGTGCCTATCTAGAAGGTGCCGCCTGAAGCTGGTCTCAATGTGGGGCACCTGGTTGGCCCTGAGAGGTGAGCAGGGATGCCAGCTTTCCAGCACTAGAACCCTGACGGTCCCCAGACAGCTGTGGTTGTCATTAATTTCCACTGGAGTTGCCACTGGCTTGGAGTTTCGAACTTAGTTGTTGTGTTTCTGAGATGACGGAGTTTGGTTTGCAAGCCGCCTCCTGGGCTGGCTGTGTCATGATTTGCAGCTTGTAAAGAAAACTCCTTTTCTCGGCATTAGGGGATCAGAAAATAGAAAACCAGCATGATTCTGGAAACACGTGCTCTGCCTGCGATGCTGCTCATTTTCTCCTCCATCTTCTTTTTCTTCCATTCTGTGCCTTTAAGTAGTAGATCCCCACTTTGGCTGCATGTTAGAATTACCTGGACAGTCGCTTGCTATACAGACGGGTGCCTGAGCTGCATCCCAGACAGGGGGAGGTAGAGTTTGGGGTGAGGAGGGCAGTGTGGAGGGGACCAAGGTCTGATTTTAGGTGTCCCTGGGGAGGTTTGAATGCACCTGCAGCCCCTTCTCACTCCCTTTAATGGGAGGAAGGAAGTAGCACCCCAAGCTTCACACATTTTTTTGTTTTAACCAGGGTGCTGCTGCTGTGCGGGCCATGTGAGAGCAAGAGCAAGCCTGAAACTGAAGGCACTAGGGAGGGGCCAGTGTCCTGTGATGGACACAGGATTCAGTGTCCTTTACTGCCTCTGTGATGATCACCATGGCTAGCGTTTATGTTTTTCATATGTTCGTTTATTTGAAAAATAGTGATGGAAGGACTGAGGGATGCAGCTGGCGGGAGAGAGTGATCTGTGTGCTGCTTTATTCCTTAGTCATTTAGGCCAGGTGGTAGCCAGGAGCCAGGAGCCAAAACTCCATCAGTCTCCCGCGTTGGGCCATCTTCTGCCTTCCCAGGTGCGTTAGCAGGAAGCTAGATTAGAAGCACAGCAGCTGGGACTTGAACAGGCACTCTGATACGCGTTCTAGACATCGCACATAGCAGCTTAATCCACTGTGTCATGACACTTACCCTAGCTAGCATGTATTAAACACTTAATTTACCTAAGAGCTCTTTTATGTATTAGTTGATTAACTGATTTTAAAATCTGCTTTTAGAAAATTGTGGTTTGTTTTTGTGGGGGGGCGGGAGGGCATCCTAACCTGCTAGATCACTTCCTGGATGCCTTCAGCGGCTGGGACTGGGCCAGGCTGAAACTGGGAGTAAGGAGCTCAGTGCAGGCTGCCCACCTGCGTGGCCGGGATCCAGCTACCTGAGCAATCACCTGTTGGCTCCCAGGGTGTGCATTAGTGTGAAGTCAGAGGTAGGAACTCAAGCTGGGCATTGGACCTGTGTGGGTGTGGGCCAATCTGAGTTGTTCCAGCCCCTCACTCACTCTTAGCAAGGCTGTGAGTATCCTGTTTTCCAGATGAGGAACCTGAGACAGAGATTAATATTCAGTTAATGCCAACGTTCCCTAGCTGGTAAGTGCTCATGCTGAAAGTAAGCTGTGTATTTTACTGCCCTGTGTGACTTAGAGGACAGTGTCATCCCAAGAAGTGAAGCTGAGTGTTGCTCATTGGTGGCAGGTGTGGATCAGTCATTGCTTCTCTGCAATGGATAGTTCAGGGTCCAGTCTGGCTGTGCAAGCTCGCTGTTTCAAATGTTCACTGTGGGACCGATATTGTGATATATTAAGTGAAGCCACTGCCTGTGGTGCTGGCATCCCATGTGCCAGTTCGAGTCCCAGCTGCTCCATTTCTGATACAGCTCCCTGCTAATGGTCTGGGAAAAGCAAGGGAGGATGACCCAAGTGGGAGACTCAGGTGAAGCTTCTGGCTTCAACCCGGTCCAGTGCAGCCACCTGGGGAGTGAACCTATGGATGAAAAGAAAAAAATTCATTTCTTGCTCTTTCTTTGTAAGTTTTTCAAATAAATAAATAAACAACCCTCCTTTTTTCCTAAGGAAGAAAAAAAAAAATCACTGTAATCCAGCTCTGAAACAAAAGTCTTTCTCTGCAACTCCTTACTGCTCCAAAATACAATGGATACAGTGTAGGTCACTGCTGATTTTCTAAGCTAGGGCTCCCAGTACACATCGGGACAGGTGTATGCATCTGTGTGTTTGTCTGGCTTTGAGGTAATAAAATGTTCTTTGTGTTCCATCCCCCAACGACCTTCTTCGTGCTGCCACGTGACTGAATTCTTTGCCTTTCCTTGTGCTTTATTTATTTTTAAGTTGCACATAGTCACATGCAAGCATATTTTCTGTGTTTTCCATTAAAATGTGATAGGTGAAGGGTTTTTAATGAATGCTTTTCATAAAGACCCCTGTAATTGGGAGTCTGCAGTGTTTCATCTGGGTTCCATTGGCCCTGTAATGGGCGAATAGTATCAGCATTTAAAAGGCTTCCAAGCCATTATCCCATGTTCTAAATAGAAAGAATTTCTTGATGTCAACATGAGATCATGGTTGTATAAGCCTTTACCATTTGTTTTGTATGTCGTAAAGTAGGTCACCAGTAATAGGGTGTTAAGTCCATTTTGATTTTTCAACTTCATCCACAGATACATTTTAAATATCAAGTCAACATAAATCACAGTCTTTCCCATATTTGTATATGATTTTTGAAGATGTATCAGAGCTAATAATAAGGTTTGGGACCATGACCATAGACTCTCTGATGGTGTAAATGGCATGGTTTTTAGAATCTCTTACTTCTTATTTCTTTTGAGTTAAAAGGGGCCATGTCTCATCGATTTTTTTCTCCAGGCCCAAGGACAAATTAGATTATACTCAGTGTTTGGGGTGGGGTGCTGATGTAGAAGGCTTCACTCTCTGTGCAGTCATAGTGTTCGTTGAAAATGATACGATGTTCAGAAGGGCTGCCTCTTTCCATGCCTTGTACAGCTGTTTTTCAGGCTGTTGCCTGGTGAAAGATGCTTTTAAGGTTTGTGAGTTCTGTAAGATCATGCACTAATTCCTATTCCAGAGCTCAGTGTGTACTGAGGAAACTTCTGGGCACCAGAAGCATAATCCTATAAACCTCATGTCAGTGTGAAGTAGCTTTGGAGGTTCTGGCCCTCCTCCCGCACACCCTTGACCATGGTGGCCTATTTTTGGGATAGTCTCTGACCTGTGGTTAAAATAGGACATTTCTAGAACACACAATCAGGTTCTCTTGTGTGTTCTTGAGGCTACTGGCTTCAGAGTTTTTTAGTTCTGTGCTTATATTATTCATAGGGATAGAAAGTTCTGCCCCCTTTTTTTGCTTTCTTTAAATTTTATTATTCTATTTGAAAGAACTACAGAGAGAGGGACACACACACAGGGAGATCTTCCATTTGTTGACTCACTGGCTGGCTGCTGGGGCTACACTGAGCCAATCCAAAGCTGGGTGTCAGAAACTTCTTCTGAGTCTCCCATGTTGGTGCAGGGGCCCAAGGTCTTAGGCCATTCTCCACTGCCTTCTCAGGGATTTAACAGAAGTTGGATCAGAAGTGGAACAGCTGGAACTTGAAACAGGTACCATATAGGATACCAGCACTGCAAGAGGAGGATTATCCAGTGCTGCACTGGCCCCTCTCTGTCCTTATTCCTTATTTTTTTAAATTATTATTTTTATCATTTCTTTAAAAAAATTTTATTTTGAATTTTGAATTTTATCGAGCAGTTCCATAGAGTCTGGGATTCTTTCTTTCCTTCTCTTTCCCTCCCTTCCCTCCTCCCTCCATTCATCCTTCCTTCCTTTTTTCTTTCGAGAAAAATTGAGTCTTTTGATATTCAGACCTGCTCGCTGGTGCCACCTAAGAGTACATTTGCTGCACCATTACTGATGGTGTCATTGTCTTTCTTCCAACTTAATTTGCTCGAAATTTCCTATTGTCTACCTTGATGATTCCAAGACACACACCGTGCTTTGGCTTGAAGGTGAAGTGGGGGGGTTGAGGTTACTTAATTTTTCTGGCAACAGATTTTTAAGTGGTCAAGATTTTTTCCTCCATGTAGTTGCAAAAGCGTGTAAGTTATTTGGAAACATTTCTGTTTTAGTGAAATGAGCCTGATTTCTGGTCATGGCTCAGTGACTGCTGGTCTTGTCTGCAGATAGACACACGTGCAAGCCACGACCCAAGCCCCTGGTTCTCTGTGTGACATCAAGCTTTGTAGGTCAGCCTCCTGTGTTTCCTACAGGCCGATTCTCTGAGCGAACCTCTAACTTGTTAGCACAGACCTGCGGTGCTGGGTGGGACTTTAGGGATCACACATCTGTGTCCACATGTTGAGAGGATGGAGCTGGTGGGGTGACTGAAACTGTCTTACCTCTCCAGGACTGTTGGAGCTTGCTGATGCAGCCTGGGGACAACTGAGTTCAGCTTGGGACCTGCTATGATCTCGCACCTGCTATGATCTCGATTTGTTCCTGACCCTTAGGATGCAGAAGTCCCCCTCCAGTAATCTCCTCCCCACTCTGCCCCCACCTGCTGAACTAGACTTGGTTTAGACTTGGTTTAGGTTGGTGGGGTGGTAGCCTGTGGCTACCTTCTTCTGTGTTCCTGCTGTAACGTTGCTTTGCTTTCTCTTCCAGCAATAGGCGAATATGAAGACCTCAGGGCTGAGAACCAGAAGACGAAAGAAAAGGTTTGTGCTTCCTCCCCTGGACCCCTTCCTTCCCCTAGGCAGCACAGTCATTGTTGAGCCACCAGGCTCAGCTCAGTGTGATTGAGGGTTGGATTTTCTCTGTTCTTCTTCTTTTTTTTTTCTTTATTCTTGGTATTTGCTTGAACCACACATACAAGCCTGGCTCCAGATGGTAAAGAATAGTAGGCCTGCCACAGTGGGTGCAGCCCTGGGGATGAACTCCACCGGCCAAAGTGTGGTGAGGCGCCAGGCGTAGAAGCTCAAGTCCCAGGAATGGTACTTGGGCCCAGTCCCAGGAATGGTACTTGGGCCCAGCTGTCGGAGTTGGGATTTTGGCAGAAGGTTAGAAAGCCTCAGGTGTCTCCCTTTGGGCCCCAAAACGGCTTGATCCTACAAAATTTAGTCGGTGGTGTTCAGCCCACCTGTTCCATCCGGCTTCTGTGGGTTTGTACTCTCCCTCTATGGTTGAGAAACACCCAGCTGGAAGATGGGAAGTCTGGTGGATATTTTCGGAGGCTCTGGCAGTTTTGTTTTTTTACTGGTGAATAATAGACTTCTACTTACTTTTGCCAGTTGTATCCTTTTGATCTCTGACAATGGCTATTTAAGATTTGTGACTCTGTCTGTGTGGGTATAATGTTTTTAACCTGTAAATTTAGGGAGGAGACAGACGGAAGGGCAAGCCAAGGTTAGTAAAGTAGAAAGAATAGAAACTGCACAATGGGGAAGCAGCAGCAGGAACGATGGATTTTTTTTTTATGTAAATATGAATGGAACTTAGTTTAAAATAGCTTTGACAGAGCAGACATTTCAAACATGTCCTTGGTGCAGACCTAAGGTGGCTGGTCCTCACTGCACTCCATCAGAAAGCCCAGTTTTTGAAAGTTTGGAATAGGAATTGTATGAAATTGACAGTGAGCTAAATATTTGTAAAACCTTTGTCATATCTGGGATTATGTATTGGGTTCTTAAAATCATATTTAGCATTTTCTCTTTTAATAGCCTCAGATCATTTTCTGCCTGGTTAAAAAAAAAAGTTATGTGTTTATTTTGAGAGGCAGACACGCAGAGAGGGAGGGCGGGAGAGAGCTCCTGTCTGCTGGTTTACTCTTCAGGTGCCTGCAATAGCTAGAGCTTGGGCAGGGTTGAAGCTACAAATTGTGAGCTCAGTCTATCTTCTCTCAGGGGTGGCATGAACCCAATTAATGGATCTGTTGCTTGCTGCCTCCCAGGGCCTACATTAACAACAGACTGGAGTCCAGAGCAGGAGCTGGGAATCAGACTCTGATGTGGAATAGTGTCTTTGTTACAGGACTAAGCAGTTGCTCCCCACCTGGCATTAAGGCTCCGTTGTAAATGGATCTCTGGTTCTTCTTTGAAATCTTGAGTTTCTTTTCTTCCCCTTATCAGATGATTCAAGAAGTAACAGGTGGGGTGCTGAGAATCTCCATAATAGAAGTCGACTGGTGCATGCATCCAAAATCTAATAAGATGGTCACTTTGGCAAGATTCTGACACCATAACCATCCCAAGTCCCAAATGTTGAGGATATCAACAGGTAGAGAGGCTGGGCTTAGGTTGTGCATTCCTGATAACCCATAAGTTAATAGCAAACCTACTGATGAGACTCAGCTTAAGCCCATTTCCCTACAGTACACACCCGCCCCTTATCTAGTCGTGAGAGGGAAAGAGACCGAGGTGGAGCGGATGAAGGGCTGGGTCTCCTCCTCATCTGCTCCTGGGCCAGGGAGGGTGGGAAGAGCAAAGCGAGTTGGAGGGATTCACTCTTTGACTTCACCTTGAAGGTAGGTGCAGGGAAAGCAACCAGATGTCTTCCTCTGGTAGAGAAGGAAAGTCAGTGATGTTAGGGGAAGAGAATTTCATCTTTCGTTTTCTCTGTTTAAAAAAATCTATTTATATTTATTGGAAAGGCAGAGTTAGAGAGAGGGAGAGACAGGCAGAGAGAGAAAGAGATATCTATTCGATGGCTCACTTCCCAAATGGCCACGACAATTGGAACTGGGCTGGTCTGAAGCCAGGAGCCAGGAGCTTCTCCTGGGGTTTCTACATGTGTACAGGGGTCCAAGGATTTGAGGCATCCTCTAATTCTGCATTTCCAGGTCATTGTCAGGGAACTGGATCAGAATGCAGAAGCCAGGACTCGAACCAGCGCCTTTTTGAGATGTTCATGCCATAGGCGAAGGCTTAACTTGCTGTGCCACGGTGCTGGCTGGTTTTTTCTTTCCTTCAATTCTCACGCATGTGTAGACCCAGCTGTGCCCCCCAGCCAGGTGGTGCCCCATCAGCATCTCCTGGTGATGGTGGCGATAGCTGTTTAACTGAGAGCCACTTTCTGCAGTGCAGTTTTAAGCAAACCATTTGGTATGCAAGTGGAATTATATGTGAAATGCATTCGGTAAAACAAGGATTGTAAATTACCCCAGCCCATTAACTGTTTATGTGTCCCTCTGCAGTGTACGGCCTAATACTTTTGTAACAGGCGTAAGCATTATTGACCTGCTTCTGTCCTAATTCTTTAAAAATAACTATTAACAGGAACAGACCGAGAAGAACTGAAAGCGACGTGGAATGCTGTGTGGTTGGGTAAAACAAAGTAGAGTGGTTTGAAGTTCACCGCACTCTGTTTATTTTCTGTTAAAAGACTAGCTTGCTTATTGCTGCCGATTTCTCTCCAAAGGAGGGGGGGTGACTCTATTACAAAGGAGGGAAACATATAATAAAAGCCTTTTATGCAGCATAGACTGAGTAAAAGCAGCAGCTTTAGTTCCGGAGGCAGTAAATGGAGAACACCATTTTCTCCGAGAAAGCCCTTTCTCGCTCGTGGCAGGGTGAACTTTGTCTTGTCCGTGCCCCTGGTGTGTCCACGGGGCTGTCTTCCCCCTCATGGCACCCCCACCAGCATTCCCTGAAGTCAGGCACAGGTGGCCATGGACCATGCTTCGGCCATGGTTGGGATGACTCGGGGAACTATTGCATGGTGTTGTGGGAGGACAAAGAAATACTTGGCCAGCTCTCTCTGCTGCCTGTCTGCATCCGGTCTGGCTCTGCGGCCAGCCTTGGACCTTCCCCAAGGGAGGGGCAGTAGATGTGGTCCTGTAAGTTGGGCTTTTTATTCCTGCCTCATGTGGAGTCTGTTGAGACTGAGCGGTCGAGCATGGTGTTCTTTGAACAAGGCAGTTGCTGAAGAAGCCGCAATGGCCACCCACATTCTTTTCACATGATGACTCCTGTTCCTGACGGCCCATGCCCGCCCATTTCACAGAAAAGAGAGCTGGGCCTCAGGATTGGAGGGAGTTTCCCACAGTGGCCTGGATGACTGGCAGTGGAGTCTGGAGTCCACTGGACACAGTGTGCTGTTGGAAATAGATAAACTGGCAGGAACTGATTGACTCATTTTCCACTAAGATCCCATTTTTTCCCCTTCCCATTAATTTTTTCTTACTATGAGTGCATGGGTTTTCCACAGCAAATGATGAGATTCAGTGCTTCCCTGGGTCATTCATTTGTGTTGAAGACTTGAAAGTTAAGTATATGCACTTGCTTATTTCTCATCCAACCAGGCCTTGAGGTTCTGACATCCTGTGTTCCAAGGATGAGACAAGGAGATTGGTGAGAGAGCTGGTGTGGGCCAGTGTTTAATTGACTTTTCCTTGGCAGTTCTTTTCTTTTTAGTAAAAATAGAACTTGTAAAAAATCAAGAACTTGATCCGAACTTCCCATGTGGTGTAAGAGCCCACACACTTGGGCCATCCTCTGCTACTTTCCTAGGTACATTAGTAAGGAGCTGAATTGTAAGTGGAGCAGTCAGGACTCCAGATGGGGCTGTAGGCGGTGGCTTAACCTGATGTGCCACAGCTTTGGCGTCTGTTTACGCTGTTGTTTTTTTTTTTTCTTTTTAATATTTTTATTAGAGGTATAGGTGACAAGAGGAATGAGTAACTCCCATCCACTACTGTACTCTCCAAATGCCCCCAGTGTCCCAGCCAGTCCAGGCTGAAGCTTAAAGCCTGGAAATCAGTCCCCATCTGCTTGTTCTTGAGGGCTAGAGACCCCCCATCACTTGAGCCATTGCCTGCTGCCTCCCAGAGCTTGCATTAGCAGGGAGCTGGAATCAGGAACTGGAGCTGGGACTCACCTTGGTGCTCCTTCTAGCGGAGACGCAGGTGGCGTCTCAACCAGCAGGCCTCTTTGTGATTTGTAGCCTCAACTTTGAGAATGGAACCAGAATCTCTTTGAGTTCACAAGGAAGGCTTATTTAAAAGGGAAGTGTTTTTGCTGAAGGCCTTGCTAGTACCAGGGTGTAATGGAAAATATATACAGGCCCTGTTTGTGAATAAAGCCAGTCCAATGAGGGACACAGACAAGCTGACAAATTAACCAGTTATGAGTGTTGAGAGCTTGTCAGTGGACAAAAGAGCAGACACACAAAGTGGCTCCTCTTTTCCGTGTGACAAACTTTTTGTCATCTTTAACGGTTGGCTGAAATGTCACTTTTTTTTCTCAGTCTCCCAACTCCCTAACAAGCATAATTAATTTTCGGAGGAAAACATCTGAATTTTTTCTTATGTACTTATATTATTATCAAAATATTACATAGAGTATAAGCAATGTGGGCAGAATCAGAGTGTAAGAAATTTGTGATCTGGCATTTAACATTAAGATAAATGGACATTTTCAAAAGAATTGTGGGTACTTTCTATTATTACCCATGTTCTTGATGGCATTATCAAGCTTGTAATGCGTAAAGCTGAGAGAGCCTGTGACATTGCACCCCGCGACTTTTCCAAGTGTGTTTTTTTTAATATGGAGAAATTGAGGACTGTCTATTTTAAAATCAACCAAATAAAATGTTTTGCTTTGCCTGTGTAACAGCCACCATATTCAAGTGTCAGTCATGCGCCCACAGTGGAGCGGCATTGTCCTGTGACTCACACAGGAGCTTTGTTGTCCAGACCCAGGGTTTGTTCCGACGTGGGGGGAAACCTTGAGCTGTGAACGGAATAGCTTTCTTGTTTCTCAGGGTGGCGGGCAGACGTGTGCGTGTGCGTGTGTGTGTGTGTGTGGCGTGTACATAAAAAAGAAGGAAACTATACAATAGAAGAATGTCTGGTGTTAAATAGTAAGTATTTGTGTTTAATATTATGTGCGGAGATAGAGTTCAGAAATGCATAAATGTTGAAGTGGCTGATTAGGCGTCGTTTGGGTGCAGTGTGCGTTGAGGGGGTGGTTCTGTCAGCTTGCCAGGAACCATGAATGAAATGGGAGCGAGACAGACGCTTTCCAAGACTTAAGTTTCAAGAAGCAAGATACATGATACTGTTTGCGTCTTGGCTCAGTTGCCTATTGTTTCTGATGTCTTCCTGTTAGGTAGTACTCAGAGGCGAAGGTCCCAAAGTATTTTATTTTTATGTGGGGGAGAAAAAAATCAATAAAGAAACCACTTTAAAAGAGCAAGATGTGTGTCCATTATGCTAACTGTTCATGCATAATACATCTACATACATGCAGTTTCTTTGAGATGGAGTGGCAAGTGGTTGTGCCAGAGAAAAAGTAATTATTTAGCAGTTTGAAAGTGAAAATGAGTCTCTTATTAACAGCAATCTATCCAGAAACAAAGAGCAAGGATCTCTGTTTGGATGACATGTGTTCCCATCTCACACAGATTATCTAGAATTTGCAGAATGCTGCAAGGCAGCTTGGTGTTGGTGGGAGCTGTGGCTTCTCTTTTTTTCCTTGTGAAAATCAGAGGGAAAGAACTTAAAACTGGAAGAAAGAAGAAGCACAAAAGAGGGTGTGCGAAAGGCATTCCGTCCCGGTGGGAATGTCGCATGTGCTGTGTTTTCTGTGTGTGAGCCAGTGTGTAGAATGCAGAAAGCACAGTTGCATTTAGAGCTTCAGTAACACACACCATCTGATGCTCCTCTCACTGCCACCAGCCAGAATTCTAAGACAGGTGCATCTGCAGGCCATTCTAACACTGTGCATGTTTACATTTTCAAATGTTGTCACTGGACGTAAAAGGAGTGAACTTGCAGAACTGTGGCATGTGTGTGTCGGGGGAGGGCAAGAGCAGGCAGTCAGGAGGGCTTCAGGTTCAGTGCCACAGCCTCTGCCACGCGTCTGGCAGTCGAGGATTCCTGTCCGGTATCCTTCCACAAGTGCTTCTCTCGTGGTTGGTGTCTTCCAGCGGATCCTCAGTTTTGTGAGGACACGTGTGGCTGTATTGATGACAACGCCCACCGCATGTAGGCTCAGTGCTCAAAGGAAAGGAATAGAAACATCACTGCCTACAGGAGCTGCTTAGAGGTCGGCTTCCATTCACCAGGTGGTGTTTGCCTGTATGAAAGACTGTCCAGTCCCCTGGTGTTCTGTGTATGCAGTGCGTGTCTGTACTTCTTGAACTTCAAACTGTGCTTTCTGTGGGCTAGAATTTTTTTCTGTGGTGTTTGTGCTCCGGCCAGATAACCATGAATGTTTACATTAGTGGAAGTTGGCCACAATTCAGAACGTTACGATTTGTTTCCTGCATAAAACGTAACCACCATGAAATAAAGATATCCTCTTATCTGCATCGGCCCCCTGGGCTTCTGCTGAGCCCTGTTCAGCAGGGTTCTGGTGTTGATGTCGGGTGGACAGGTGAGCTGCCCATTTGGGGGCAGGGACAGCAGAGCTGGAGTTCACACCAGACTTTGCCCCGTGAGCCAGCCTACTCAGGGCTCTGGAGTCCTGGTTTAGTTTCAGAAGCCAGGAATCCGCCTGCGGGAGGCTCCAGGAAGATATCCAGAAAATAGCCTGAGCGGATAATATTGAGGTTTTTCAAAAGCAGCAAGGCCAACCTCTGGTCAACTCACCACTTGACCATGGCCGAAATGGAGGCTCTAGGGTAGCTGTGATGTTATCCTTCAAAGCAGCCGGCGCTGATGCTGCTGGGTTCTGCCCCAGCCTTGAGCTGCAGAGAGGCATCAGGCATCCTAATTAAGTGATGCAGGCCCCAGCACATCTGTTGCTATTGCAGAGTCTTCATGAGCAATTCTCACACAAAAAGAAGCAGTTTGTAACAAATGGTGCAGCTGCATGAGCAGACTTGGGGGGGGGTGCGGCGAGGGGCTTGTGTGTGGTGGGAGGATGAACATTCTCCCCCTGGGGCCCAGTGCCCTGGCTCACTCCTCCCTGGTAGGGCAAGAGGAAGGTTGCAGGGTGTTTTTCTGGGTTTACCTAAAATGATGAAGGAAGAGTGTGTTTGGGTTCCTGCTTAGGAAGTGGATGCATCCTTCGGATTCTTTTCAGCTCTGGTGTGAAATAAGGAAGCCCCATTGGCCACATGGGTAGACTCCCCCACTCCCAGCACACATTTCTTTCAGCCTAGCAGATGGTAAATTCTGTAGCTGCCAGTTCTGTGATAATGTGTGCAGAAAATAGAAAGCAAAGCCATGTGAAGACCCCTGATAGGACACAGCTGGGACTGGGAAACAGCTTGTGAATTTGCTAGTGATAACTAAAGGACTGTTGTGAACATGGCATGGGTGGCCTCTAGAAAGTGGTTGCCGGGGTGCTGGAGTGAGTGTGATGGTGAGCCCCATTGCTACGCCAAGCCTGTTTCCCTGGGTTTGCAGACCAGGGAGCCCTGGGGCTCGGTACTGGCACAGCAGTTACGGTACTGCACAGTTACGGTACGACACCCACATCCCCTCTCAGTGTCTGAGTTTGGGATCCAGCTCTTCTGCTAATGCACACCGTGGAAGGCAGTGGAGCCCTAGCACCCTGTGAAACTTGGATTAAGCTCTCTGCTTCTGAAATTTGGGAGGTTTACCAGTAGGTAGGTGGGTAGTAGAGAGCATGGACATTAAGTCTTTCTTCTGAGCCACTGGTCCAGCCTGCCCAAGACTGTCTTGCATTACTTGTGAGTAATGGTCTCTGTGTGGGTGGTTTGCATTTGATGTCAGCTGATAGCTTTTCTTGAGATCTGACCTGACCAGGCCTGATTAATGCCCTTATTCTGGTAAGTCTCAGTGTAGGATGTGCTACTTGGTTTTGGCGAGGACTCCATCAACCTCAGTTTTTGCAGGGGAGAGAAGTGTGTAGAGGGGTCCCAAGTGGCATGAACTCAGAAGCCAACTCTTTCATGGAGACTGTTCCTGTGAAGTTCTCATGGGCATCTTGCACTTGCAGTTAATTTGGAAACAAAAGACCACATGTGTCTTATCCAATGAACATGACTGGGACCTTGAGTCTGGTCAGAAATTAAGTTTCTTTTTGTGCCTCAGACCCTCCTGAGCATCTTAGGAGCACTAGTGATGGGCAAATCCAAAACAAAGACCAAATTAAAAATCTAGAGGAATATTCCAGAAGGAGTTGGGCAGCAGTGTCAGACTTAAGAGTTCATCTGTCTGATGTGGTCCAGTCCAGCAGGGGAGAGGGCTAAGAAAAGCCTATAGCACTCCAGTGGCTAGAATTTTAACCGACCACTCCCAAAGGATAAAGTTATATGGTAAATTGGAACTAGAAGCTATTTGATGATTATGATGACACAGTATGGATTTCCACAAGGAATCCATCATGATGCTTTTCCTTCTCTAAAAAATGATCCTTGGTCCATCTTGTTTGTTTGTAGACAGTCCAAGGCAGAATTTGGAATAATATGCTAAACACCTATTACACAAAGTTAACTTTTTTTTTTTTTAACTAAAAAGCTACAGTAATATTGGAGATCCTCATGTCACCCATCGTTATCTCTGTTTTCTTTACTGATTCTCGAGAGAGCACTGCTCTTGTAGATTCTGTCTGTACGCCTCCATTTCATGTCCATGTCTTTGGATGTGATGTATGTTTATTAAAGTATGATGGTGTATATATAATATAAACACACAAAACGTTCTGTGTCCTTAAGCTGTCGTTTGATATAGGTCTGCTATTCCTTTTACTCAACTCATGATAGCTTTCAAGATCTTTTATTGTTGAGATATGCAACTTTAGTACAGTTTCCCTGCTCTGTATGAATATATGCGGTTTGCTGTTATTATAAATGCTGGATACTGTGGTCTGTATCATCCTGGATACATTGTCAGAGGACCTCTGGGTGTATGCATCCAGAGGTGCAATTGCCAAGTCATGGGGTGTGTGTATTTTCATGTTTGCTAGAAGTTTCTTTCCAAAGCAGTTAATCCAATTTGAAAGTCCACCAACAGCATGGGAGAGTTTCCAGTTCTTGGCTTTTTCCTTTCTCGATTTAGCCAATCTGACAGGCAAGAAGATCTCACTGTTTTGATGTGGTCTTTCCAAATGGCCACTGGCCCTGTGATGTGGTCTCCGAAGTCAGAGGCATCAAAAGGAATGAAATCCAGGTATATCTTTTTGACCCACTAGGAGTCAAATGTAATTGGAAGTTGTACTTTCTGTATTCAGTACTCACAGGGGAATAGTCTCCCCAGGAAATTAAAATTGTAATGACTACTTGAAAAGTTAAAATTGGATCTAAATACTTGATGTTTTAGATACTTGGGATGAAAAGGTCTGTAGGGTGCCTTGGTTTATGAAATCCGGGGTGGACAAAGTTCAGTCCTCGTGATGAATGTTGGGCTTGTGAATTCAGATTCCCTCAGAGCCTGTGGAAGTAGGGGCTCACTTGTCCCCGCCCCCTCCCCCCCAACTACCTGAGGGCTCTGGTTTTCCCTTCTTTGGACTTTCGGTGAGTCCTTCCACTTTGGGAAAGGATAAGTCCAGTTGTGTAAATGACATACACTTACTGCAGGATATGGAATCTCTTCTTAACTGCCAACCTCTATTCAGAATTCTGGAGACACAAAGATCTCTGCAGGTATGGGAGTCCCAGGGGGTAGGGGGTGGCCTTTGGCCTCCTTTCTGGAAACTTTGCTCTCATTTCCAGGTGTGCACCGGCATGTGTTGCAAGGATGACGCTCCTGCCGGGCACCTGGCTGCTGGGCAAGTGTGTGTGTCCATCAGCTTCCTTCAGAGGAGGCACAGCAGTTCTCTTAGGAAATGAACGTGTTTCACCCCGGAATGTTAGGCGATCATGAACAGTAAGGTGACACATTAGGGAGGCCTAGAAAATTGGTCAGGTCTGAGTATACAAATGCCAGGTGACCATGGATGCTTTCCTGAGCGTTTAATTTTCTTTTGTTTTTGAAAAATTGCCGCTGTTTGTAAGGTTGCTTTTTATTTTTGCCTTTCTAAATTTAAAATTTACGATGCAAATTAACTTTTCTTCTCTCTCATTTCAGTGTGACAAAATTAGGCAAGAACGAGATGAAGCTATTAAAAAGCTGGAAGAATTTCAGAAAAGTATGTAAGCATTTCAACGGGATCATGGCGATGTGTGTGACTGGGAACTTTGTGAGTGGAGACAGATGGCCTTTTTTCCCCCCCAATATTGTAAAAAAAAAAAAAAAAAAGATGTATTTTCATATAACTCCCCTAAATGCCCTGGGATTACTTGGATTTGTAAGGAAATGGAATAAGCACTATTGTTTTTAGGATGATACCGTTACAAGGAGTTCGTACTTGTTATAAAAAAGTTTTACTATTTAGAAATGTTAGCAGAAAGCTGCTTACCTTGACCACATGAGCAAAACCCACCTGAGCAATGCAGAGCTAGATGTCGAGTGGCCCTTGCTGGTGCTCTGTCAACAACTGCTGTTTCTCAGTAGGCTGTGTGTTGTGGTCCTCTTGGCACGTGAGCAGAGGAGTGCATCAGTTCATCATCACCCCGTGCTCTATGATAGGTTAGGACCATGGCTCACTTAGATGTGCCCTCACAGAGAGAGGCTCTCTGGTGGGAAGCCATTACAAGTAGGGCCCTGGTAGATAGTCCTGTACGTGCATCTTTGTAGAGATCTGGGTGGGCTCCTTGGGTTAATGTGCATTACAAGGAGTGCTGCTTGAGATCCATTCTGAAGCACTGAGCCCGTCCGTTGGACTTACTGTGTGGATCCTGTGCTAAATGTCCTTGCCAGCAAAATATAAATAAGCAGGTAAGGGGCCGGAGGAAACTTTGGGAGGTGATGGCTATGTCTTTGACCTTCATTGTGGTGTGGCTTTCACAAGTGCCTGCTTGTCTCCAGACTCCACACACTGAGTACAGTAATCATGTCTGGGTTTTGAAATGTCGCTTATACCTCATAGTTAATATTAAAAAAAAAAAGAGGAATTCTAGATTCACAAGGCTCAGATGTTTTTAAGAGTTTGAATGGAGTGTAGCACCAATAGGAAAGTTGTATTCCCATGAGAGCCCAATAACTCATCTTGTAAATTTTTGCCAGTCTTAGAAAAAATGAAATCAGTCTGTTTGGCTAGGACATGGCTCTAATGGGACTCAGATGGGCGAGAAGCCAGAGCGTGGCAGTGAAAGGGGCCCTCGTCTTGGGCGTCAGGCCTTGCCCTGTGGTCTTGCTGATGCTGCGGCCCTCAGACTCCTGATTGTACAGGAGGTGTGGCCTTGGTAACCACACCATAAACCATCTTATGCTACCTGAAGGTTAAAGTAGCTCTGAAAATGCAGCATGGTTACATTTTGGATGCCAGTTCATGGCAGCAACTGGCTGTAACCCAGGAGACCAGGGCAGAATGCCATTGGTGGTGGGTGTCTCTGGAGACCGCAGTGTTAACGCTGGGAATGCCTGTTGCTTGAGACTGTGGGCATTGCACTTGGGTGGCACCCCACCCTTGCTCGGTGCCGGGTGCGTGTGGTACGCTTGGAATTGAGTCACATCAGAAAGCATTACACCAGTTAGTGTGCTTGGATTGTTGAGAGCAGATTGGCATACTGTGTGAGGTGCAGACAGTTGGAAGTTTCTGGTAATTGGCCTTATCATGAAATGTTTGGGCTGGGGCGGCAGTAGGGATTTTGCCTCCTGAATTAGGCACATGGAAACCACTTTTCCCCAGATCCCTCTGTAGGGTAGCATGGGAGCCTGGCTTCCACTCCCCAGGCCTTTGTGTCTTCTCTAAATACCTTTGAAAGTTGTATTTTGTGTTTTGATTTTTTCTAATGTAGTTTTCTTTGTAGGCAGCTCAGAGACCCAAAGCATTAAGGATGAATGTGGGTAGAATAACCTCTGATGTTTTCATTCAGTTTTCAGCTTTACTTGAATAAGTCTGCTTAAAATTTGGATAGCAGGAAAAACAGTGCTAACTCCACTCAGTCTAAAACGACAAGAATAATAAGGACCCCCCCCCAATCAAAATTTTGTTTTTCTTTTTCTTTAAATACAAAAACAAGTCCTAGACCTGAGCTAGATAATTCACGGTTGTAAACAGGGTAGCATTTCAGAAAGGAATGAAGCCACTGTTTTGCCACCAGCAAATGACAGTATTTCCTATGACTCCACGTAGCATGCTGATGGAGTTTCCACATGCATGGAATCAGGATGAATGGTCATGTTTTTCAGGCTGGGAGTGGGAGGGATAAGGTGACCAGATCATCTGTATAAATCAGTGCCCATATAGGATGCCAGTGCTGCAGGTGGAGAGCAGCGGGCTGTGCCACAGCACCACCTGGACAGTTAATCTTGATGTGAGGTTGAGATCTAGAGTCCCTGTAGTGTTTGCCTTAGTGCCCTGTGGCTGGATGTAGACAGGGGCAGGTTCCCCTGATCCCTGCTCCTCCCAGCACCCTATCTATCTGCACAAAGTCCCCTACCTGGCAGGCAGAGCTGTGCCCACTGGGAAGGAATCCACCAGCTTTCCTCCCAATATGCACCCTCCATGGCTTTTTTCTTTGCCCACATGAGAACCATTCTGGGTAAATATCACGTTGAAGAAGGCTTTGAGATAATGTCTATTCATTGGCCCTAAGATCCCCTGCATCTCCTTGGGGCCGAGCCTGGCTAGCCAAGTGACATCTCACCTTGACATCTTCACTCATGGCCGGTTGGCAAGCAGTACCTGGAACATGCGACTTCTCCCAGCCTCGGCATCCCCAGATATGTCAAAAGGCCACCTCTAATCCTACCTTAGAGTGCTGCCGTGTGGCTTCCCAAGGGACCACATGGAAAGGGTTCAGTGCACGGCCAGATGGTGCCGAGAGTTGCTGCCACAGAACCCTCCTGGAAAAGGTGTCCATACGGAAACTCAAGCCTGACAGGTTTCAGCCCTTGTCACACACACAGACACGAGTACCTGCTTTGTATGCAGCACTATACGGGCATAAAGCAGAAGTCCTGCTGTGGTACTCCACAGAAGACAAAAATAGCAAGAAAAGCACGCGCGCCCCATGATGCCATGTGTGCGATTTGAGGAGAGATGCACTCTGCTAACTAAGTTAGACTGCTGGGAGTGATCGTTGGTATACTAGTGGGCTATGCTTCTGAGTTCTCAGGGCCCTCAATATTTTTTATTATGAAAAAACTTAAAGTTAGACAAAAGTGAAAACCAGTTAATTGAACCTGAATGTCACCATTGTTCAGCTTAAACAGTCACCAACTTAATGGCTAACTTTCCTTCCCCTGCACCCTCATGCCCACTGACCTTGGTTTATTATGAAACTCATGACATCACCGTCTCATTGTTTGCCAGCTGTAAATATTTCTGTGTGTCTTTTAGAAAGGTTAGTATGTTTTTGTTCTTTGTAACTTTACTACTAGGTCAGTTTATTAAAAGCCCAACTTTTCCCCCCTTTAGACATCAGTGTCAGTCAAATACATGAATGTTATGGATGTAATGGCTATAGATTTTGGATGTTGTAAGACAAGTCCAAGTTTAGGAACAAAAATTATTAACTGGACAGCTGAAGGTTGTAAAAACCTTTATTCTTTGAAAGATACCAATAAGGTTATGTGTCAAAAGTGTCTGTATTTTGTATTATATGGTCCAGTTTTCGGTTTAGGAAATGAGGTCATACTTTCTAAACATATGATGTTCTTCCCTTCATAACTTATGATGTTGATAGCAGATTTCTATGTTACCAATTTATGATTGGGATAATATTTTAAGATTTTTTTTTAAAGATTACTTTTTTTATTTGAAAGAGAGCGCAAGAGGGAGACCCATGGGTTCAGTGCCCCAATGACCACATGGCCAGCGATGGGTCAGGCTGAAGCCAGTGGCTTCATCCAGCTCTCTTGCAGGTCTGCCTGGATCCAAAGTATCTGGGCCATGTACAGGCTGTGATTTTCACTGGACATTAGCAGGGAACTGGATCAGAAGTGGAGCAGCTCTTGCATGAACCAGAGCTGATATGTGATGGCCGCGTCACAGAAGACTGCCTTACCCTCTGTGCCACAGTCCTGGCCCCAGGCTTGGGATCATTTCTTCAATTGAAAATGAAGGCCAGTTTCAACATTTTTACCAGTTCACCCCTGAGAAAGACATCAAACCCCACCTACTGGAAGAAACCCTTTCAGAATAAGAAGAAAGTATGTGTGGGACCCTTCGAGCTAACTTTATCAAGTTAAATCACAGGGCAGGTTTTTACAAAATGTTTAGAAAAGGAATGTTTGTTTCGTATATATATATTTTTTCCTTCTTACTAGGCCTAGGCCTCACCCCTGTGGAATGATTTTTCTTACTCTTTCATGAGCAAGAATGTTATTGAATAAAAAGTCAAATTCCTGTGAAAAATGCAGAGTGTTTATGTTTTTTGTTATGATAGTGGAAATACCCGATTGTGGCAGAAGATGTCAAGTAGTTAAGGCTAAAAATTCAAAGTAATATTTGATGTTGTAAAAATTGTATAGGTTTCTTTTCTCTTTCCTTCACATTTTTGAAGAACCTACCTTGTAAACATAGTGATAAAATGCCAGGAATATTAGGATTTTAAGGAAATAATAGAGCCTATTATTTAAACTACAATATAAAAGGCAATTATATTGATGAAGAGCTACACGGGCTTTGTGTGTGTGAATAAACTTGGCCTGTGTTCAGCTTCTATTTGTTCTTCTGGCATAAACACATATTGTGTGTGATTCCAGTTTAATGGGGACCCGTTTGTATGCCAAGCAGCTGCATTTTAGGACCTATTGCGTGATTTCATAGCTCTCTGAAAATTGGTTCTATTCAGAACAAGAGATAGAAGAGGAGAAGGGGGGTGGCGTGGAAAGGGGGGGCAGCCTCAACACACAATCATTTCTTTTCAATTGGAGCCAGAAAGGTTGATGACAACATGACCATTGTGTTCTAATGATAAGACCACTAAGGCATCTGTACCTCTCATCACGGCTTTCACACAGCAGCAGATACAATTTAATTCACTGCTCTGTCAGCAGTGCCGATAGCATTATGCCGTCTGTCTCCACAGTTATAATCACTGTCCTCGGAGAAATGCAGTTGAAATGATCTTGAGCAGTCAAAGAAACTCTCAATTAAGGCTGCCACTTCCAATGTGTCAGATTGTGTCTTATGCACTTGGTACAATTTTCACTTCCAATCCTGTTTATTTACAATGTCTACCAGTAATTACGCTTAACGTGTCATTTAGTGAGGGGGGCCCCTGCCAAGCCGATTGTTGGGTGCTGCCGTACCATTGAGGGGAGTTTCTCCAAGTCAATGCCATCAGCAGCTTTTAGGCCCTGATGGGATGCAGTGGTAATGTTGATAATGCAAGTATCGTGCTCATCAAGTCATAATTAGATGCCACTCAAATGTGCCACTTGTAATAACAGTGTTGATTCATGTTTTTCTCGGTGACTGCAACTACTAATTAGTTAAGTGGTTTTTGGTTGGCCTGCATTTGCCGCAGATTATTATTACCCCTGAAAAAATGTCAAGGTTAGAGATGTTTCTGGCCATTTAGTGCTGTTTTATGAATTTGAATATTAACATAATAAGAACTTTGGGACAGACTTAGGAAGTCATACATTTTTTTTTTTTTGCATTTAATTTGGAGAGAAAATTTTTTTCCCCTGAGTTTAATCATAATTGCAGGTTAATTAAGCTTAAATGAAGCAAAAGTAATCTCTCTTTGTGTTATCTGAGCCCTGTGCTTTTTGCTAACTTTGTTGGGTTTCACATTTGGATGTCCTTTAATTTTATTATTGTTTTTTTTTTTTTTTGAATCAAGCAAATATCAATCAGTATATGTTTGAGGTTCTGGGAATTTTCTCTTAACTCTAAATACGAGTGGGAAGAATTGAAATTTTTCTTAATCTTCAAAAATCTTACTCAAGTTCTGAATTACTTTGTACCTTTAAATCTCCATTTACATTAACCAGCTATAAAAAAAAAATCACTGCTTTCCATTTAGTTTTGTTCTGACTGCTGCTCACCATCAGTGATGTAAGGAGCACTTTATTAGCATCCTGTCTCATCAGCACCTACTACATTCATCCCCTCGTACTTATCATGAGTAACAGCAACTACTTTGTTAACTAGTAAGAACCAACCTTACAAGGCTTAGATGGGCTACCATAATGCTGATTCATTCATGAGATCAATTTCAGATTTATCTTTGATTTCCTATTAGGCAGTTTTCCTTTGTAGATCCGTGTGCCATATCCTGCTAAGAAAAGCAAGTCCTATTTCCAGCCCCCTTTATCTATGGGAGAGTGTTTTATTTAAATGAGCAGATACGCCTGTGGGTAGACACAGAACTACAAGGAAAATAGACCCCTAGGAACATCCAAATTGCTTCCTTCAAAATGCATGTAATGGCCATGATGACCCTGTGGCGTTCTTTTCTCTGTTGGTGTTGAAATATCAGCTGAGTTTTGCCCTGGGCCAGCTGCTGAAAACTTGGTTGGTGATAGCTCCCAGTCTGCCAGCTGAAGAATTGGAGTATTCTTAATCATGGGGCGATGCGTGGGCTTCTGGAACAGCTGACTCATCCCTGAATGCTAAGATGTTTTTTTCTCCCTCATTCCTAGTTTCTCACATGGTTATAGAGGAAGTGAATTTTATGCAGAACCATCTTGAAATAGAGAAGACTTGCCGAGAAAGTGCCGAAGCCTTGGCAACCAAGGTGAGCCTATTTCGATGAGGAAACCTTATCTGAGCTCTGTGATTTCAGCTTCCTTTTGTGAAAAGTGGATTCTGTCCTGCTTTACTTTGCTGTTCTCTTACACCAGCTATCAGCAGCAAGGAAAGTGTTCTAAAGTTTCGAGAGTTGTGGAATATGATTATGTAAATCTCGGCCTTAATGCAAAGGTTCTTCTGAGTGTGTGTATGTGTGTCTGTGCTTTGTGCCTGGGAGAAGGGACCCCGGCCTGGTTTTCAAACTGGGCTTGGTCTGATGTCTGTGTATTTGATTCAAATGCTCACCAAGTTGAAAACTAGGCTGATGTGCTACACAAAGAGCAGTGGGCGATTCCGATGAGGAAGTCAGCTGGAGTTTAACATTGCGGGTGATTATTTGTCAAGAGCAAAGTGAGGATGTGTGCAAGGTGACTCCCCATGCCTCACTGATTGCTTCTAGCTGATGAATTTACCCAGTGTGTAATTTTCTATATTCTGTCTCATCAGAAGCACATGATTATTAAAGAATGTTTTCATCTCTGTCTCTATGTGTTTTGAGTTAGGTAAAACATATCTGAACCACTTCATCAGAAAATGGATGACAGTGATTTCCAGCCAAATTTCATTAGTAATGCTAGTTGGGTTTCTTTTCCTCTCTACCCATCACCCACCTCCAAAGTATTTTCTTTGGGATGTGGCTAAAATCCTGCTGCCAAATAAATAAATAAATCAGTTTAATTTGTATGCATTAGCAATGCTTGCTAGAGGAATTTGCCTAATTGCTTGCATAACAGCACGGCATTAGAATTTGTAAGATACTCAGCACCTAAGAATATAAATTTCTGTGTGTAACTTCTCTTCTGGTATTTGTCCCAGAAATATACAGCAGTATCCGTCATCTATTGTGATAAAAAAAAAAAGCAATAACGTGGGCACCTCCTTTCTACCCTGCCGCATGTCCATCCCTCGCCAATCACATTGTTGGAATTTTCCTTTTCCTGGGGAACAAACGAAGGAGAAATGTCCTTGGAGTGCAGTAGCCGCACCGACTCTCTTAGTGTCTGGGGATCGTCTCTGCATTTCCTCCTGCTGTTACTGCCAAGGATCCCTTCCTGTTGGTGATAGTACAGCCTCTCAACACTGGCTGCTGAGTTTCTGGAAAGCCGTGACTGGGGGCCATCTGTGCAGGTTTGACTTCTGATTCTATCTTTCTGGGCCTGTGTGCCTTCAGCCAGCTGGGTCCTGCTTTCTGGATCGCACTGTCTCAGCTTAGGTGACTGGATGGAGTAGAGTTAGGACTGGGGAAACGAAGGGGGTCGGCCGTTATTTCTCCGTGATGCATGTAAATCATTGGCCCAGCTATGGCCTCCTTTTAAAAATTACTCTGTGGATTTAACATGTGACCTTGGGTAAGAGAAGCCCTCTCTCTGGGTTAAGTGGACCAGAGTGGCTTGTTAGGAGCACCGCTTCCACCCCTGCCCAGCTCTGGGGGTGAGGGGAGTGTGGAACAGTCGCCAGCGGACTGTCACAGTCAGGCCTGATCCAGTGCCTAAGGTCATTTTTCCGATTTGGTCTCAACAACAGGGTCCTTAAATTATACTATACTTTGAGAAGTGTTTTTGAAAGTGGACATGCAGTTCATATCTGAAGCTACAAAATGAACTCATTAAGTCACCAACCAATGAAACCAATCAAAAAAGCGCAGTTCAGTTCAGCAGCATAGGTGTGCTCCTGGGATGTGAGGGATACTTGAAATGCAGAATTTGGGAACGGCATGGGATGTGTGAGCAAAGATAATAGCACGTTCTGATTTCAGTGCCAGTTGTCATTTTCGAAAGGTCCGTTTGCTGAGCAGCAAAGTTTCTGTGAATATTACTTTCCTTAATCTTCACCATCGAATTAAAGGTAAAAGGAGTAGTTAATTCTTTTTTTTTTTTAATTGGAAAGTTAGATCTGCAGAGAGAAGGAGAGACAGAGAAAGGTCTTCTGTCTGGTGGTTCACTCCTCAAGTGGCTGCAAGAGCCAGCTGAACTGATTTGAAGCCAGGAGCCAGGAGCTTCTTTAGGATCTCCCATTTTGGTGCATAGTGCCAAGGCTTTGGGCCATCCTCTGCTGCCTTTCCAGGCCACAAGAGGGAGCTGGAAGGGAAGTGGGGCAGCCAGGATACGAACCGGCACCCATATGCGATCCTGGCGCATGCAAGGCAAGGACTTTAGCCACTAGGCTACCGTGATGGGCCCAGAGTATTTAATTCTTATGATGCAATTTGACTTCATAATTTTGTTACAAATAGGTGTGGTTACTTTGCTAAAATGTGTACAATGTACTGGTAAAAGTGGATCCATACTTTAAGTTGTATGATCCAAAGCTGTTTATCTTGTTGATTTTGTGCTTTTAAATAGTCATCAGATTCTGCACAGTGTGAAAACTGTATTTAGGTTTGAAGATGATAGTAGGTTCTGGTACTGGAGGGTTAGCAAGGATTTATTGTTGCCTTGTGACTTAGAACAATGTGTACCATGCCTCAAACCTGTAACTTGATGAATAACTTCAGTGACATTGCTTATCCAATGTTGGTGAGTTCTAAATTCTCAAAAATATCCAAGAAGCATACACAGAAGACCTTACATTTGTAAGTCTTCTACGTCTTCTTTTTAAAATGTGAAAACAGGTGCAGACACTTGGTACAGAGATGAAGCCACCCTTGGGTTACCCGTATCCGGTGTCAGTGTGGGGGGCTTGTGTCCTTGGTAATTCACAGCGGATGCAGCTTCCTGCTGACGCTCAGCGTGGACGGGAGCAGGTGGTGTCTGCTACTCATGTGGGAAACCCAGATTGAGTTTTCAGCTCCTAATTTTAGCCTCACTCAGCCCTGGCTGTTGCTGGAATTTAGGGAGTGAACCAGTTGATGGGAGAGGTTTCCGTCTCTTTCTGCATTTTGAATCCATAAAATAAATTAGAAATTTTAAAAAATAGGGGGAAAAATCTAAAAAGAGATATAAAAGCAGCAGTCACATCTCAGTCGACATTCTTCTTGAGTTTTTATAATACAGTAGGTAGGGGATTCGGATGCCTTAATTGATAGATTTTAAGCTCTTCTTAGGCCACAGTTGTTATTAGGTTATCAGATATCATGATGATAGTCAGGGAAGCAACTTGTGAGAGGTCTTCAAAATCTTACTTGTGAGGTGAAGTAGCCCCCTGAAACACCAGCATCCCATTTGAACTCCAAATCCACTTTTAATCTAGCTCCCTGCTAATGAGCCTGGGAAAGCAGGGGAAGATGGCCCAAGTCCTGGGACTCCTGCCGCCCATGTGGGAGACCTGATGGAGTTTTGGGCCCTTGGCTTCAGCGTAGCCCAGCCCTAGTGTTACAGCCACTTAGGGACTGAACCAGTGGATGCAAGATCTTTTTTCTCTCTCTTTCTCTCTGTTACTGTGACTTTCAATTAAGTCTTTTTTTTAAAAAAGTTAATAAAAATGTGTATCACGGAATAATTGGATTTTCAGATTTGCACTGAAATAAACTTTTAATTCCATTTTCCACAAACTTCTTGAAACGCATTTGTATAGAGTGCCAGAAGTCACAAATTTCATGAGTATTTCTGGATGTAGAAGAAAGCACATAGAAGAATACCATGGTTGAAGAAAGCTTCCAGGGCACAGAAAGACACTCAAGCTTAAGTTCTTTTCTTGCTGGGAATGCCTGATGCTTCCCAAAGTCTTACCAGGTGTCAGTTACTGTGTTGGTCACTTTAGACATCATGCCCCGTGGCCCCCACGCTCTGGTTCAGGACTGTATCTTTAGCTTGTAGATGAGAGCCATCAGATTGACTCAAGAGGCGGAGGCCAAGGCTGGCCACAGCACTGGCTGGTGTCGTGGCACATTGCCTGGCGCCATTCCCCTGCAGTCATCCCTGGTGTGGATGTACAGCCGAGTGACCTGGGAAGCTCTGAGACAGTAGCGGGCTGAGCCCCAGGGTCAGAGGGGCTGTTGTGGCCTGCAGTGTCGGTCCTGGGAGCTCTACAAAGGTCTTTAGAGATTGTGGTGCACAGAGTTGGGAACAGGTAGCTTAACTTCTAAAGATTTTTATTCGTTTGGAAGGGTGGGGGCAGGAAGAGGGAGTGATATCTAATATTTGGTAGTTCACTCCCCAGATGACAGGAATGGTCACACTGGACCAGGCAACAGGCTGGGCCAGGCAGAAGCCTGGAGCCTGGAACTCCATCTGCATTTCCTGTGTGTGTGGCAGGGGCCCAGGTACTTGAGTCACCATCTACTGCTCTCTCAGTTACGTTCAGGGAGAGCTGGATTGGAGGTGGAGCAGGGAGCAGTTGAACCTGAGTTCTCCTTATAGGATATTGGTGTCTTGGGTGGCGATGTCTAAATATGCTGTGCCATAGTGCCAAACTCCATGGGCTTAAATAGTAAGAGACAAAATTACAGTTTACGCATTGAGAGCTTTTTTTTTTTTTTTGAAGATTTATTTATTTTTATCGGAAAGGTAAGTTTCAGAGAGAAGGAGTGACAGAAACAAATATCTTCCATCCAGTGTTTCACTGCCCAAGTGGCTGCATGGCCACAGCTAAGCCGATATATAAAGCCAGAAGCTTCTTCTGGGTCTCCCACGTGGGTACAGGGTCCCAAGGCTCTGGGACATCCTCTACTACTTTCCCAGGCTGCAAGTGGGGAGCTGGATGGGAAGCGGGGCAGCTGGGATATGAACTGGGACCCGTATGGGATGCTGGCAGGTGCAAGGCAAGGATTTAGCCACCAGGCTACTGCATTGCCCTTTTTTAAAACTGGGAGTTTCCCCCTTATGTTTAGAAAAGATGACACAGTGTGTGAATCGACAGGTAGGGCTCTTGGGCCGCTGGGGTCATGTGGTAGCATTGGTGGTTCAGTGAACCCACAACGAGTGTACTTGGACGTGATGGGCTTCATCTGCTCTCCTGCTCATGTGACATGAGGAAAGAAGCTGCAGGTGTAGACTGGGGCCTGCACAGTGCTGTCCTGTCTTTCTGGGAGGAACCATGGTAGTGTTCATGGCCATTCCTAAGAAGTTCTTCCTGGTCCTCCTGAGAGGTGGGGGAAGGCGTCTGAGCTCCAGACCACACTGCCTGGAGCCCAGTTGGGTGCTGTGATAACTGGGGTAGGGTCCAGATCTCCCAGCTGGAAGTGGACCACACAGTGTCCTTGAAACCACATGGCTTCCAGAAGCCCCGAGGAACCCTGATTGTGATCATGGATGAAGGGCTGGAGCCAGACCTGAGCTGTCCTGAGTATCTCACACTGGTGTAAGGTGTAAGTGGAGAAGGGCAGGTGCCTTCCCATGAGTTACAGTCACCGATTCCCAGAGATTGTGTGGAGCTAGTCACGGTGGCCAGTGTTTGTGGTGAAGGAAATGGGCTTGTATTTTGGAAGGTTTCACTTTATACTGGGGAAAGTAATCTAAATAATTTCATGTGTTCAACTAAGAGACTTTTTTTTTTTTTGGTGGGAGGAGATTTGGGAAAACAAAACTGTCTCTACTCCAAGTTGATGCCCAAGGCTCTTTTTATTCTGTGGTGACTCCAGCTGTCGTGCTAATGATCAGGTGTTCCCTGGGAGAACACTGGGCTGATGAATGGTGGTCCAAGGAGTGGGACTGTACCCTGGAGAGGTGGATTCTTCCCAGAGAAGTCACCTAGTACAGTCTGAAGAGTGGCAGTGTCCACGACAGAAGGGATATGGAGCCAGCCGGGACCTAAAGGGCTCCTTGCACAGCAGCACACAGCGTTAGCCTTGAAATCAAGTGTCTTGATGAAGGCTATTCATGACTCTAAAGCCATTGAGATCCAAATTAATCTATACTATAATCTATCATTAATTAATCTATAATTAATCTATAGTATTTTTTCTTAACTCCTTGTTTTTCATGTCAGTTCTGTCTTTTCCACTTGCTGCTGCTTAAAATCTAAGGCTCAGGTCTGACTTAAAGTAGCAAATTCAATATTAAACACACGTGACAAAAACCTTATTTAATGAATCTGCTAATTACTCTGTCCTGCTGTGAGTGTTGATGCATATGTAAGACAAAAAAAAATGCACTTAATTGATCTGTTGTTTAAAGCTCCAAGATACTCATTTGACTGCTGTTAAAATAACCGTTTTCATATTTCATCTTAGCTAAATAAAGAAAATAAAACACTGAAGCGGATCAGCATGTTATACATGGCCAAGCTAGGGCCAGAAGTAATAACCGAGGAGCTCAATACCGATGATGAAGATCCTTCCAGTGACGCGGAGGCCGCCACGGAGACCTGCGTCTCGATACAGTGTCAGAAGCAAATCAAAGGTGGGCCTCCTGCTCTCATTCTCCGAGGTGACTCTGATTTGCAGCTGGACATTGCTTTTCCACTGCGGCCACAGATCAGGATTGCGTAGAACGTTTTAAATATACTGAGGCTAAGAGCCTACCCTGTGAAGTGCTGATCGAATTAGCCATGGCTGTAGCTTGGTTGAGACGCATAGTGGGGTATAAAGTGTGTGCTGTAGGAGTTGTTTGCTTGTTTGGAATGAGACACTTTAGAAAAGTGTTGTGTCTCCAGATGCAGCCAGCCTTAAGAATAACCTTAAGAATAGGGGCTATGTTATAGCTTATTTTTGTCCAACAGAGAAGGGATGACTAGAAGTGTATGTGGCCAACAGCCCCCTTTGTGCTTGGTTCTGTGTTGGTTCTGGGGAAAGTTTCTCTCCAGCTGCTCAGTCTCTGCCCTCTGTGCTGCAGGCACGGAGTTCTGTGCAGCATGTAATATTAGCTGTGTTGGTCAGCCAATAGTACAGATGCACCTGAGTTGCATTCAGATGTGTACAGGGGATCGCTGCCCTCCGTTCTGCAGGTCATGTACTCTGCTTGATCTCTGCTTCCTGGAGGCTTGGCCAGCCAGAGGAGAAAGGCATTGAGAGGCAAGTCCCCGAGAATTTCTGTGCACTGAGTTCCTGTGAAGAGCTAGACTCAGTTTACAGACAACCACGTGGCAGGTGTCTTGTGAACCTGGAGAAGGGTCAGACGTGAAAAGCAGTGGGTAACCAAGTGGCAGGACACAAGGCCTGTGCATCAGTTTACGGAGTCTGTGCTAATTCTTATGTGTCTTAAAACAGTTGAATGGTAGGAGAAACTGGAATCTAACAGGAATGCCTTTTATCTTTAATTCTGCCAATATTTTCATTTTATTCTAATAGCATGTTTTCCTTCAAATCCCAATAATAAAAAAATGTAAAATAAATTTAGAAATGAAACACCTGAAGCTTTGGAGAGATGGTTGCTAGAGTTAATCCTTTTTCCAAATGCTTTTTTTTTTTAAACTAACTTATTTATTTTGAAACTCAGAGTTATAGAGAGAAAGAGAAATTGAGATGGATCTTCCATCCTCTGGTTCACTTCCAAGTGTCTGCAGTGGCCAGGGATGAGCCCGCTGAAGCCAGGAGCCAGAAACTTCATCTGGGTTTCTCACATGGGTGCGGGGACCTAAGCACTTGGGCGTCTTCTGCTGCTTTTCCCAGGCCACCGGGTCAGAAGTAGAGCAACCGGGACACATTCCCATGCCCTTATGGGATGTTCACATCTCGGGCATTGGCTTCGTCCACTACACCACAATGCCAGCCCCCAGAAAACTGTTTTGAGTCAGTTCAAATGCTTATACATCGGCAGCATTTAGGTTTTTTTTTTTTTCTTTAATGAAAATCTCCTAGTTATTAATCAACTAGTTGTTGATATTATATGTATGTACTTCTCATGGCCATTGAGAAGTAAAAATAAGTTAATAGGATGCCTTAATTAATTTTGCTGAGAGTTTAAATTTTTTTTTTTTGCTTCCAAAATGCCAATGGACTATGAATAGGCAGATTGTTAAAAAAAAAAACTTGATCTGATATATTTGACATAATGAGATTGCCTGATATAAAATTATCAAAGTCCATGGCTTATGAGGGCAGGGGCAGGGAGTGAGGAGCAAAGTCAAGTCTCCCATTTTCCTTTGGGTCTTCATTTTTCTTTTGATTTTTCAAAAAGTTATTTCCATTTTGTTTGTGAGAGAGCGCTTCCACCGTCTGGTTCACTCCTCAAATGCCAGGAGTGAATGTGACTGGGCCAGACCAAAACCATGAGCCCTGAATTCTGTCCAGGTCTCCCCCACGGTTGGCAGGGCCCAGGTGGCTGAGCCTGTGCTGCTGCCTGCCGGGCCACACGCTAGCAGGAAGCTGGACTGGAAGTGGAGGTGGAACTAGAAGCCAGGCAGTGCAGTCAGGATGTGTGGATCCCGAGTGGTGTCTTAACTCACACACCCTTACCCTCATTTCCCTCTTGGTTGATAAATAACCTTGACCATAGTTGCACATGGAATGGCATTTTCAGTTTGGTTGGTCAGATGGATTTTTTTTTTCTTTTATAAACAATTTCTGTTTTTTTTTTTTTTTAAACATGCAGAACTTCGAGATCAAATTGTATCTGTTCAGGAAGAAAAGAAGGTATTAGCCATTGAGCTGGAGAATCTCAAAAGCAAGCTTGTAGAAGTGACGGAAGAAGTAAGTATCTCCCGCCTCAAAGACAGGCTCTTCTGTGGCCTCAGGGTGTTTGGAACTAAGTTAAAAACTCACTTTTGTAAGTTGGTTTTTTTTTTCTCTCTTTTATTTGTTTGCTTGTTTATATTTGGAAGACAGAGATCTTCCATCTGCTAGGTCACTCCCCAAACTGCTGCAGTGGTGCTGGGTACGGGCCAGGCAGGAGCCAGGGGCCTGAAACCCCCATAGGATCTCCCACATGAGTGGTCATAACCCAGGCACTTTCCCAGGTGCATTAGCAGGGAGCTGGAGCAGAAGCGGAGCAGTCAGATCTTGAATCAGCACCCGTATGGGATGCTGGTGTGACATACAGTGGCTCAACTCGCTGCACTGCAACTCCAGCCCTGGACAAGAGAACCGCATTCTAATTTAATCTTTCCCTTCCGCTTCAGCCTTACCAAAAGATGTAGAAAATAAGGTCACAAACATTCGTGAGTCCGCTACCTCACTAACTGAGTGAAATGCTGGCGCAGCGCTGATGTGTTCCCAGATCTTCCAAGTTCTCACTGTGAAGCAGATTTGTGAGAGTGGCAGCTCTGGTGTCAGGGCCTGTGCTTTGCTGCTGCAGGAGGCTGAGGAAGAAAGGGCTTTGCTCCTGCAGAGATGGGGTGGGGTGGGGCTCTGTACCTCCAGCATCGATGTTTATGACAGGAAGTAGAATGAATTTCACAGATATTTGGGGAATTTTGTGTTTCTTTGGATCTGGATTAAAAACAGAACTATAGGGACCAGTGTCATGATGTAACAGGCTAAACCTCTCTGTGGCACCAGCATCCATTAGCGCTGGTTCAAGTCCCAGCAGCTCTACCTCTGATCCAGCTTCCTGCTAATGGCCTGGGAAGGCAGCAGTGGATGGCCCAAGTGCCTGGGTCCCTGCATCCACGTGGGAGACCTGGGTGTTTCTAGATCCTAGCATTGGACTGGCCCGGCTCTAGCCATTTGGAGAGAGAACCATTGGATAAAAGACCTCTCTGAATCTCTTTCTCTCTATATAATTCTGCCTTTCACACAATAAATAAATAAGGCAGGACTGTCTTACAAGCTTTTTTTTTTTCCCTAAAGCTTATTTTAAAGACAGAGAGATTTCTTTCCTCCTTCCCTTCCTTGCTTTTTCCTCTCCTCTTCCCTCCTTCCCTTCCTTCTTTCATCCCTGTCTTCCTTCCTTCTCTTCTCCCTCCCTCCCTCCTTCGGTTCCTTCCTTCACTCCTTCCCTCTTTCTATCCCTCCCTCATTTGCTCCCTCCTTCCATTCCTCCCTCCCTCCTCTCATCTATCCATCCGTTTGGTTTACTCTGCAAATGCCCACAGCAGCAGAGCTGGGCCAGGCCAAAGAAAGGATCCAGGAACTTCTGGGAAATGTCAGGCTGAAGCCTTGCATTAATACGAAGCATAGTGGTGGTGCTGTTGTACAGCTGGTTGAGCCACAGTATGTAATGCCCGCATCCCATATTTGAGTACAGGTTCAAGTCCATACTTCTCTACTTTCCACCCAGCTCTGCTATGGTACCTGGCAGAGCAGCCAGTAGAAATGTGACTGGCTTTAGTCTGGACTAATCCAGGCTGTTAGGGCCGATAGGAGCCTGAACCAACAGATGTTTGTCACTCTGCCTTTCAAATAAGTAAGTACATCTTTTAGAAATATATATATAGGAAGGATTTATATTGGCTGGCCACAATACTGTCACGTGTAGGGACCAGCACCAGTGCCAGGTGGAGTATGTAAATATATTCAGGACCAAGTGTGCATCAAACTGAAGTAGCAACCACTGCAGCTTTTAAGATCTGCTTTAATAAAAACCCATAACATGCTGAAGCCAGTGTCGGTGCAAAATTGTAAGTTCATGTTGAAAGTTGAACAGTGCCTTGAGTATCACACATTGCCATATGTTCTGCTTTACAATTCTGGGTATTTTCTTCCCTCGAAATCTCACATTTCTAGGTAAATAAAGTTAAGCAAGAAAAGGCTGTTTTAAATTCTGAAGTTCTCGAACAGAGGAAAGTCTTAGAGAAATGCAACAGAGGTATGTCCTTCTGGTCTTCTCTCTCCAGTACACATGGGATGTGCTGTGCCAATGTGTGGCTTCTGTCTCTTTACACTTGTGCCTGAAGCTTCCCACAGCCACGGCCTTCTCCCAACCTGTGTTTCCCCAGCAGCGATCATCCCCCTCCAAGTGTGGGGACATTGAAAAGTGGTTTCTCCTGAGGAACTGGGAAACTCCCAGCTTTGAAGCCTCCAGCCTCAAGTCTGCTCCTGTTGTGGCTTGAGGTCTCCCATTGGTACTTGGTGAACAGTGGCCATGTTGTCCCCGGTCAGCTACAGCTTCAAGTCCCAACATACACTACTGGTGTTCCCCAGTTGAGGACTAGGAAGTGACGCCAAGGGTGGTTCTGCATAACAGTTTTGTGGAGACTTGCTTTTTGTTCCCCGCCTCCCCTCTGCCCCTCTGAATTCAGAGGCTGTGGTCATACCCACGGGAAGTCTTTCAGACCTGGAATGGCCCACATTTTTTGAGTGGCAGTTCTCAATCTGTGTGAGGTTTTTGAAAATGAAAAGCCCTTGTAGTTTGGAGGGGAGCATGGTGTTGGCTTACAACCTTCCTTCATGTCCTTCTGGATTTACACAAACAACATGGAGGAGTGTCCGTCTTGCCACCCTGTGCTGGAAGGATTCTAGAAAGGTTGAGCCTGTGGACCTTGCATTCCGAGAGTCCCTGGCCCAGGAGGGCAGGGCTTATGTGAAGAAACCCGTGGCTGGCATCACCCCCATTTCTTTCAGTATCCAAGCCATGCGACCAAGACGTGGAAAGCGGGTGCTTTATCACAATGTTGGGAACGTAGAAGAGATTGTTATCTTGCCTGGAACTTCAGGGAGTGAGTTGTCCTTGTCTGCTTCGTGAACTTTCTCCTCTATTAGAGCTGGAGAATCAGTTAGCACTCAGGGACCTATAATTCATTCCCCAAGCCAGCACTTGGGTTACCTGGCTTGAGTCTGTTAGTCTTCCGTCTGAGGAAACAGGAAGTTGTAGGATGCAGAGTCTAAAATTCTGTGTCATTACCCAGGCAACCAGTCCTTAGTTAGTTAGACCCAAAGGGCTCAGTATAGCAGTGCAGGTGTGAGTGCAGTGGCCCCCAGGGGAGCCTTCCCCAGTATGGGTTAGACGGCACCAGAATTTGTTTTCCAGCATTTTCTTAGTGGACGTTTGAATTGTGTAGGTTTCTGTGCTTCTTATTTATGTGGTTATGAAAACTATGATACATTTTCCCTATTATGCCTGTCCATGAGTTTAACCAAGATCAATTCTAAATGTAAGAGTTTATCTTTGATGTCACTACAAAAGGCCAACTCTAAGTAGATGTATCAGGTTCTTGTTCTCCTCATCCTGGGTCCTCATGAAGCTTCCTGTAGCCATCTTTTTTAAAAAACTTATTTTTTACTGTGAAGTCAGATAAACAGAGAGGAGGATCTTCCATCTGTTGCTTCACTCCCCAGTGGTCTCAATGGCTGGAGCAACGCCAGTCTGAAGCCAGAAGCAAGGAGCCTCTTCCGGTCTCAGGGGTTTTGGCTGTCCTGCTTTCCCAGGCCACAGGCAGGGAGCTGGGGGTAGCCTTCCTTCGGAATGTTCGTGGCTCTCCCCTCTGGTGGGTGTAGAGGGAGGTTTTTCTTTGCATTTCCCTGCCCCCCTGGTAAGAGTGAACATCTTCCCCGTGTCTCTTGGCCTGTATGGTTCTTGTCCTGTGAAATGCTTGTTGATATGTTCTGTCTGTGAGTTTTTCTGAACAACAACAACAACAAAGTAAGTTCCTGTTGTATTCGTTTGTGTAACTCACTTTTTTTTTTTAATAAAAGCGTAATGACTGTCTTTTCATTCAGTAACTGCTCCTCCTGTGTAATTTTGGTGGCAGAATAATATTTCGGGAACCTCGATGTATGTCCCTTCAGTGTTAGACTGGAGTCTGCTGGTTGTTCAGTGGTCGTGCCCAGGCACCCTGTGCCCGGGTCTCTGTGGAAGCCCATGACTTACTCTGTTGGTATCTGCATTGCTAGAAGTACACTTGCTGAGTCAAAAGGCCTTCCTGCTTTTGAGTTTGTGATTCCTGTTATCAAGCTGCTCTGTCAAAAACTTTTCTCAGTCAAATGTTAGCTGGAAGCAGGTGAGGCTGCCTGGACCCTGTCTGAAGACACTCCACGCCGTTTTCCATCCCTCTTCCTGACTCCCACGTTATCTGTGTTTTCCTCGTCACCCCCAGTGTCCATGTTAGCCGTCGAAGAGTATGAGGAGATGCAGGTCAGCCTGGAGCTGGAGAAAGATCTCCGGAAGAAAGCGGAGTCGTTTGCCCAGGAGGTAGGTGGCCTGTAGAGACCTTGCTTTGCTTTAATATGTCTGTGGATGGCATATTAACTTTTTCTTTTTTTTGAGGCTGAATGCAGACTTACCTGTATGAATTAAGAATCAGCTAGTTTGGAGGGCAGCTGAGGAATAGCAACAGGTTTACCGCACTTCGTGTCACAAGATCAGAGCTTTCATTTGGACCGCACCAGTTACTAGATCCCTGGCCGCAGAGCATCCCCTTGTCTCCCACAGCTTCCCTTTCACACGCGCAAAAGGAGTGACAGCGCAAATCAAGGGCATAATTTAAAAAGAAGCTGTATTTGGCAAACTACCAAATGCCAGGTTGGGGAGGGAGACGGTGTGCGGAGCTCCTTCGGCTTATGATGGCGCGAACACTGGTGCGTTTCACACGGGCCCCAGGCCAGGCTGCATCTCCGGGTGCTGCCTCGGAGAGCACGGTCCTGTGCTGTCCTTCCTCTCCGGCCAGCATGCACAGAGCTCGTTGTGTGAACTGTGGAAAACTTCCGTGTCGTGTGTCCCGAATGCCAGCCTGTGCCAGTGTCCTGATGACCCTCTCCCATTAGAGGCAAGCGTTAGGCCTCTCTCCTTCCAGTTTGCTTCGCTGACTCCCGTGGTTGGGTATCCCATGGCTCTGGGGCCATTTCCAAGGGACAGACAAGTCACCCCTTGGCTAAACTCATGGTGTGGAGCTGGCCTGCAACGAGCGTTTCCTCGGCTGTCAGTATTTTGAGTCTGTGTGCATACAGAGGATCGGAGGGAAACAGTTAAGGGAAAGTCAGAGCAGTCCTAGTAGGGGCGCAGGGGGTGGGGGGAAGACAAACATGGCCCTGTGGAAGTGACATTTGAACATCTAAGTATGGTTGTGTACAGGGCTCCTTGTGTGCTAGCGTAGCTGTGCTAGCAATGAACTCCACAAAAGGTTTAGTCCAAGCACATCTGATTTGACATGTAATGACTTCTTTTATTCAGAATTTAATGAAAGGTGAGTAGATATCATCGGCTTGTTACTTGGGAGAAGGAAGAAAAAATAGTTGAAGTGTATCCGAGCTCTCCTGAAAAGCTGCGGGAGCATAAGTAACACAGCTAAATACAGCGTGGGGCGAGTCGGGGCAGAGGGCAGGGACACCAGCCTCCGCTGCAGAACCAACATGGGGGGTGACCGCGGCCCTGGGGCAGCATCTTCTCCCAAAGCATGGGAGTTTTCCACCTGTTTGCACAGAGCAGCACAAATTAAAACTTGAAGGCCAGGCAGTAGTCGAGAGGATGGAAGGAAGACACGAGATTATAGTAAGATCATGAAAATGAATGATTCACTCAGCCATCTGCCAGCTAAGGCCTTGAACCTCAGTAACAGGTGGAGATGGGGCTAAACAAACAGAATCTCATTGCTAACATCGCCAAGTTTTAAAGCCACACCTCTTCATTCCTTCTCTGAAGCAGTGAAGCTGAAATTGTTTATAATCTCTTACAGTTAGACAAGTTTCCAAGGTCCTTTTTTTTTTTTTCCAGGAGAGACCAAAGCCCAGAAAAGCAGTTTACACTATGAGTAGTAGAAGTTCCTCCAACCCAACCCCCTGCTGGACGTGCTACTGGCTTGATGTATTTATTTTCTGAAACAAGCAAAAAACCCACAGAGATTTATTTATTATTTATTTGAAAAGGAAAGTCAGATTGCCAATCTTTCATCTGCTGGTTCATTCCCTAAATTGTCAGAATCCAGAAGGTTGAGTCTCCCACATGGGTGACAGGAGCCCAACCACTTGGAAACACCTTTTACCATTCTCCCAGGCATTTAGCAGGGAGCTGGACAAGTGAAACAGCCAGAACACGAACCAGTGCCCATTTGGAATGCCAGTTTTCAGGCGGTGCTTAACGCACTACACCACAACATCAGACCTGATCTTGTCCCTAAACTCAGTGCCCTGGTCAGCTTGCTCTTGGCTGGTAGGGTTCATGGGAAGCGTATGCTGGATAGGTGTTGGGGGTGGGAGCGAGAAGTGGGGACGGGAAGACTCTTAAGTAGCACCTTAACCTGTGCCAAGACCAGCCCCAGCAGTTACTACCTCTTTAGCTGTCAGATAGTTCAGGAATTGCTTCTAACTTTTTAGTAAAAACTACAGCTTCTTTCCTTCTGTGTAAGTTGCAGGTTGATGAGAGAGGTGGCACTGATTGACGTAGACGCTTTTGTAATGACCTCTTGCAGATGTTCATTGAACAAAACAAGCTCAAGAGACAAAGCCACCTCCTGTTACAGAGCTCCGTTCCTGACCAGCAGCTCTTGAAAGCTTTAGATGAAAATGCAAAACTCACCCAGCTTCTTGAAGAAGAGAGAATTCAGCATCAGCAGAAGGTAACAGATTGTCTTCTGGACTTGCAGGAGTATATTCTCTCTCTCGCTCTCTCTTTCTGTCCCTCTCCTTCTCTCATTTAAAAGGAGGAGAGGAACCAGTCCAGCCATTTTTAGCTGCCTGATTTGCCTTAGGCACCAGATCCTTTCCATCACTTCTTAGGAAAAAAATAACTACCATATGAAGTCAATTTATTGTCCAACTAAAACTTGGAGCACATGGTTGTAGATCTATGTATGGTACACAGGAGAGGTTGGATGATGCCCAGTGTGGGGATCTGGCTTTGGGAGAAGTTGTGTGTTTCGGGGACTGCACGGATCAGGATCCTCGCCGAGCCTGATGGAAGGTGTAGGATTTATTCAGAGAGGGAGGATAAGAAAAGCCCACATTACTAGTGGCTGTTTGTTTAGAGAACACTTCTGATTTTGTAAACTTGTACAAATGTCTGTGTTTAAAGACTTCCTGAGTGGGTTATTTCAGTTTGTGTGAGTGGAGCTATTTTAGTGGACATTGCTACTTCTGTGTGCTGTGCAGCAAGGGCTGCCATTGTGCTAGGGGAGGAGGAGGGGAAGGAGGTGGGATAAAGACTTTGAAATTAAAGAAGCCACTTAGGAAACCTTGCATCAGCAGTGGCAGCAGTTACGGCCTCCACATTGCAGCCCACATTGCAGCCCAGGTTGGAGTCCCACTTTCCATGCCTGACTCCAGCTTCCCGCAGTGCAGACCGTGGGAGGCAGCGGTGATGGGCTGCTGCCGCTTGTGTGGGGATCTGGGTGGCATTCCTGACCGTATTCTGGCCGTGGCAGGCATCGGCGGAGTGAACTAGGAGGTGGGAACACACTTGCCCTCTTGCTGGCTGTCGCTCCCTCTGCCTCTCCTCCCTCCTGTACCAAATAAATGAAGCATAACAAAATGTTTAAGTTTCATCAACATGTATACTGTTTGCAGTGTACACTACTCCATGGACAAAGGCTGTTAGCTGTCACCCTAGGCAGTTTGCTTCATTCCTTACAGGTCAGAGAGTTAGAGGAGCGACTGGAAAGTGAGACGCTGCACAAGGAGATCCACAGCCTCAAGCAGCAGTTGGAGCTTATGGAAGAAGACAAGAAGGATCTAGAACTGAAGTACCAGAGCTCTGAGGAGAAAGCCAGGAACTTGAAGCATTCCGGTAACGGCCTGGAGTCGGCTGCTGCGGGCAGTTCTTAGGCCTGGTCTGGCGTGGTAGGAAGCTAGCCGGGGCTGAATCTGCGGCCCTGAGTCCCACACTCTTCACTCCTCGCTGCTGCCACTCCGCGGGGCGGCCCTGCAGCCGTGGGGCTGTGGGGCCGTGGGGCCATGGGGCCGTGGGGCCGTGGGGCCGTGGGGCCGTGGGCTGCTCTCTTGACTTCAGGGCTCCCTTGAGTTGCACGTGCAGGAGCAAGGCGCAGACATACCCTTGGCCTGGCGACACCGGTAGCTTCCACGTCCCTCCGGGCCCGTGGGCGGGTGGACGCGAGCCAGCCGCCACTGACTGCTCACTGGATTTTGTTGGCTTTAGGGTACTTTTTTTTTTTTTTTTAAGAATTTGAACTTTCTTATCCCACCTTCTTCTTTGGTATCTAATTATACGCATGAAATAATACTTTCTGTATCACATCTAACCATGAATCGGGCAGCAATATGTATATTAAATGGAAAACCTTCTAAAGTGCCTGGGGATACTTAAAGGTTTGTTCACGTCGCTGTAGAAGGCTTGGCAGGACACAGAGCACAAGGCCCTGCTGGAAGGGAGGTAATGGAAGGGGACAGGTGTGCCCCCTTTGTAACAGCCTAGTGTTCACTTAAAGTCTTTCTAGTTAATTTTACAGTAGAATTTTGGAATATGTACAGAACCATATAGACATTTTTCCTTACAAAAAAAAAAAAAAGTCCAGTGCTTCAAAACCCACAGTGAAACAATATAGTTTAACATTAACCCAAAGTTATGGAAGATGCCATTCCTTCCAGTGAGTAGCCTGGCACGGTGAGAAATCTAAAAGGACAGAGACTGGAGCTGTGCCTCCCGTGTTTGAAGAACTCCAGTTCCCCTGGCAGGGATAGCCCTCCGCACGGGAGACGCTGCAAGGTTCTCACAGCCTGTGTGAGTGGGGAGGGGGGAAGGTCAATGGACAGATTCTCCGAGTGCGGTCGGCCTTGGGCGGGGAGCAGCTGCCGGAGGGGAGCTGGCTGAGTGTGTTGGCAGCGAGTGTTCTTAGCCACTGCTGGCCCTGTCCGTGCTTGGGGTAGCAGTTCTCTCCAAGTCCCCGGAAGTCAGGCCCAGGTCTCCTGCAGCACCAGGCATGGGCCCTTTCCTGCTGCTGGTGCTCAGGGGATTCCATGCGCGAGTGATGTGATGGAATTGAGTGAACAAAGGATATTCCAGAATGCCCTTCGTGAAGTTTGAGTGGCAGATGTCAGGAGTCTGAGACTGGTTCAAAATCAGGACAATTTCCGTTTTGGGGAGAAAACTGACAGAGGCATGTATAGCTACCAAAATTCATAACTCAGTGGCATCTTTAATTATTGGTTGATATACTTTTAAAGCCAACCAGTAAGCGTCTTTCTGTTCGAAGAACATATCCCCTTGTTAACAATTATTTCTTCCGCCTACTCAGGCCTCTTTTCCCTACCCTTCAACTGTTATCTTGAATTGTTCTCTCGTTGTTAGGTATACAGCAAAATGACGGTGACTTGTATTTGAACCCTCGTGCATTAGCAACTTGCCCAGCTAATAGGGACCCGCAGTACTTTGATTGCTAACTGGGCCTTAACAGTGAGATGTTGATTTTTGAGAGAGGTTTTGTGTTTCCTGTTACTTGCGTCAGAGAGGGCTTAGCTGCTGTCTCCAGCGGTGTCCTCAACGCTCGCTCTCCCCGCAGTGGATGAACTCCAGAAGCGTGTGAACCAGTCTGAGAACTCGGTCCCTCCGCCCCCTCCGCCTCCACCGCCGCTGCCGCCGCCTCCTCCCAACCCCATCAGGTAAGCCTGTCCAGGAAGGCCACTCGGCCCAGACCTTGCCTCCTTTCTTCCTTTCTTTTTTTTTTTTTTTATTAAAGATTTGTTTATTTTTATTAGAAAGATTTACAGTGACAAAGATTTCTGTCCACTGGTTCACTCTCCAAGTGGCCGCAACTGCCAGAGCTGAGCCAATCCCAAGCCAGGAGCCAGGAGCCTCTGCTGGGTCTCCCATGCGAGTACAGGTTCCCAAGACTTTGGTCCATCCTTTACTCCCTTACAGACCACAAGCAGGAAGCTGGCTGGGAAGTGGAGCAGTTGGGACATGGACTGGCACCCATATGGGATCCTGGCAGATGCAAAGCAAGGATTTAGTCACTAGTCCATTGTGCTGGACCCTCATACCTTGTTTCTTGGCACAGGACCTGAAGAGTATGCTATTGGTATCATTATTAAACAAACAAACAAACAAAAAGTCCGCTTAGATCAGAAGAGCAGCAGAAAGTATTCAGGATTCCAGCTGGTGTTTCCCTTGGAAAACTTTGTAAGGGTCTGTGCACACTCCCTCCTGTGATGACGAAGGGTTTTCAGCAAGTTCACGGAGTGAGCAGCTCAGCGGTTAGCGGCCTGTGTCCCATGCTGGCTTCTCTGGCTCCTGACTCCAGCTCCCTTGCCAGGACAGGCCCTAGGACGCAGCCGCAGCTGCAGCTCAATGATTCGATTTCTGCCACTCAGTATGGGAGACCTTGATTGTGTTCCCAGCTTGTGGCTCAAGCTCTGGATGACCATTGTGGGCATTCGGGGAAGGAAGCAGCAAATGGGAATTCTGTCTATCTCTGTTTCTGAAATAATAAGCTGGAGAAGGTGTTTAAAAGCATGGAAAGTGCATATTGGAAAAAAAAATCTATTGTATGCCCTTCAGTATATTTGTACCAAAACCAAGGTATCATTTTTAGTGGTCTTTGGAATTTTCTTACTTATTTGCAAAGCAAGCAGGGAGAAGCAGAGGTTGAGAGCGAGCTCCCGTGTTCATAGCATTCTGAACTGTGTCTTCTACATGGCTGACGATGAGTTAACCAGCACCAGCCATCACCCGCTGCTTCCAGGATGCTCATTGGTGGGAAGCTGGAATTGGAAGTGGAGCCAGTGTTTAACCCAGGCTTTGTAGGCTTTCTAAGCATAACTTAAATGCAATGCCAAATGCCTGCCCCAAAACTTATCTTTTAATTCTTTCAATTGATTTTAATTTTTTTTAAAGTAGCAGTGTATGCAGTGTGGGCCTTAAGCCCCTGACAACGAACTCTTGCAGTCTGTGCATGTGTTTTGCATGCTTGCTTCTCTCATATCCCAGGAGCCAGGCACAATTTTGTCATCTTAGACACTGCACTTTTTAAGTTTGAGCTGCTAACACCACAGTTTCCTCTAACTGAAGTCCAAGGAATTTTGAGCTTCTCTGGAATGTTTTCATCTTTATGTCTACACATCTGAGTTTGGAAAGCTCTGGTGTGTTCAGTTATTTTAAAAGTGAAAGTACTAAATTAAAACTTAAACACACTCATTGTTTTCAATTAGCCATTAAACTAAAAGTACTAATTATTTGTGTCTCCAACCTTATATTTAAACCTTTAAAAGTGCTAAGGCAGGGATCTCCCATAAGAAAAATAAGTTTTATTTAAGATCTTGCAAACCAGGGCATCATGTGGGGGAGCAGGACTTTCTCGGACACCTTGCCGCGCCAGGTGCCTCACGGCAGCACGGGGGAGTCAGATGTTCCTGCCCCAGTGCGTCTGTGTGTGCTGTCAGCATCCTGTAAGACAACCTGACTGGCAGCGTGGCCTCTCTGGCCAGGATGTTAGCTGCTTTTAAGGAAATAATTTAATCTTTAACAAACAGCATTTAAACTTTTGCAAGATTTTTTTTTTTAACCTTTCATTAACTCATGTGATTTGTTTAATCCTTTCACACAGAGAAGCCATTTATTCTCATTTTGCACCTTTGCTGATCCATCTGAATGGAATGTGCAGTGCGTTCCTCCCACAGGACGCTCAGAGTGGGGCTTTGGCCTTTCAAAAAAGATTCTCATTAGTTTTCCTTACGGAGGAAGGTATGACATAATCTACTTTAAGCCATTGAGGTCGTTAAGGCAAAATAATTTTTACACGTGACCAAGAGTCAATTGAAAGAATTCCAGGTATTTAAAATTCCTTCTCTCCTGGGTAGCTAAGTCTGTAGGGGATATTCGGAGTTTGACATTTAACATTGGAAATTCGTCACTTTGATCTTTCTCTAAAGTCTAGAATTTTGAGCTGATGAGAAAGGTCACTTGTCGGTGAGGAGAGTGAACTCTTAAAGAATAATTATGATCTTGCTGTTGGCCTTTAATTTTTATTCTCAGAAATGTTGAAAGCTCCTAGAATTAAAAGTATAACCTAAGCAGATGTTTTTTTTTTTTTTTTTGCCAAGAGTTCTTAATAGTCACACTGGGAAATGAATGCAGAATTCAGGACTGTGTATGCCATGTCTCAAGCATGGACTTTTTCTTATAAGGCTCTTTGAAGAAAAATTCTATTGAAAAATATGAATGATTTTTATTGTAAGCAGAACTTGCGCGGTATAGGACATAATTTATCAGGAAAAAAAATTTCTCTTTCTGGTGAGGAGTACTTTTTTGTTAAAGAAATGTTATTTGCATCTGTACTGACTTTCAGTGGGCTTGGAATGCACTGATTGAAGTTTGTTCTTAAGCTCTTTGTTTTATCCTTGCAATGAGTAGGGGGGTGGGTTCATGGAATGAGGGCCCATAGCCTCTTTGAGCGGTTTTATTGCCCTGCACTCCTCCAGCCCACTCATTTGCCCTAGAGAACCAGTCAGAGAGAGGGAATGGAGGAAAAGGCATGCCTTGGTCACTTTGTATCGTTGATAAAGAGATAGAGTAAGTCCTGGGGAGAGGGGTGGGTGTGTTACTTAGGGACCCCCTAGGGGAGTGGAACTAGCAGATTGTAGAAACAGAAACACAGATCTAGATAAAACTGAGTATGGAGTTACTGCAAGGAGCTGGCTCCTGAGACCAGAGACCTGTAAGGTGTCCCAGCATTCCAAGTCCACAGGTGTGAGGCCAGGAGAACCTGCGCTGTATGGGCTTCCACTCCTAGGGCTGGGAAACCACCACCTGTAGGCCTGAAGGACACTGCTTGCAGCAGCTACAGGTGGAAACGCTCCCTGGAGTGCCTCCACCTTGGGGTGACTTGAGTGGAGCTGTTACTCATCCTAATGAAGCCGGAGAAGTGGGGCTGGGACACCAAGGAGTGTGAATTCCTGCTCCCAGATGCTTTGGCCGGGGGACTATTTTCTTTCTTGCTTGTCTGAGCTGCTAAGGTGCTTTCGACATCACACAGGCAGACGTAAATACCTTGAGTGGTACACATCATTTCCTGCCTCATCATCTTCATGTCCAGTGATGTGATTGACATGGTGTCCTCCGAGAACTGGAAATGGCGTCATCACAGAGCTTCCCAGGGACCAGAGCATGCCATTCCTGCACTGACTTCCCGACTTGTCTTCCTTGGATTTATTTTCACCTAGACTTTCATGACACTAAAGCCATTTAACACGCAGCTGGGAAATTCTTGATTCATTTTGAGGGTGACAGTGTTTTTATCTGGGAAATAATAAATATGTAGAAGTGTAAGCAAGGTTAATGCCAATCCGGAGACAGAGCAGTGCCTGCACAGTAGCGTCCCTGCCTTAACTGTCCTGCTTATGAACTTTACATGATGGAAACTCTCCTGTGTTTGTTGCGTCCTGCTCTTTGCACGCTTATTTTCTACAGTTCAGCTGTGCTAGCTTGTGTAGCTGCAGTCCACCCTCATTCGTTGCTGCTTCATCCACTTTTTGTTCCTGCTGGATCTGGGTAACCCGGTTACCCAAGCTCCTGCTGGCTCTGGGTGACTGTGGCTCTTCTCCATGAGCCTCCTGTCTGTGCACTACCACACTGCACTGGGTTTCCTCTGCCTGGTGCACAGTGGGACCACTGGCTTGTGGTTTCTTCACCTCTGCTAGACAAAGCCAAATGGCTGTCTGCAGTGGCACCCTCTTCAGAGAGAAATCCTGTGGATCCCCAGAGCTGCCAGCACTTTATATCATCCAACTTGAATTTGTTGGTCTTGTTGAATGGGCATCGATATCTTTGCATGGGTTTAGTTTGCATTTTTCTAATTACTGATGAAGTCAAGTACCTTTTCCCCTGTGTGTATGGGAAATATGGGCATTCTTTATGAGGTTTCAAGGGTTTTATTTAAAAAAAAAATGTTAAGTTGAGCTTGGTGCAATATCCTGCTGGCTAAATCCTCACCTTGCATTCACTGGGATCTCATGTAGGTACTGGTTCTAATCCCGGCTGCCCTGCTTCTCATCCAGCTCCTTGCTTGTGGCCTGGGAAAGCAGTGGAGGATGGCCCAAATCCTTGAGAACCTGCATTCACATGGGAGACCAGGAAGGGGCTCCTGCCTTCGGATCGGCTCAGCTCAGCTCTGGCAGCTACAGCTGCTTGGAGAGTGAACCAGTCGACAGAAGATTTTTCTCTCTGTCTCTCCTTTTCTCTGTGTATCTGCCTTCCCAATTAAAAAAATAATAATAATTCTGTGTAGTCTTTCCTGTATTGAGGTTTAAATATTATAACTTGGTCCAATGTGTTTTTTTTTATAAGTATGTTTAAAACACAGACCAGAGAGATGGTAAGCTAAATAGGTCTTCATTCCAAAGCATTTTGCCTGCCTTATGCAGGTCCCAGTGTTCTTACGCCTTCAGTTCACGAGTCACTGTTGGCACACATCATCCTCTTTATGTGAAGCAATCCCCATGTCCTTCTGACTCCCAGAAGCCCCTGACATGACCAGCCGCTTCTCAATGTTCTATAGGCAGAATGAAGACTTTTGTGTTTCTCTTTTCCTTTGCAAATGTGTAGTTATGGCACTCGTCCCTTTCATTCATTAATTTGGTTTTATTCCGAAGGGATGATATATGTTTATCTTTGGTAAATGAAGAAAATGTTACTGTTATTAACAGTAGGAAGTAGACTGATTGAATTCTGGTTATGCATTAATGTGTCTACAGATGTATCGTGTTTTTACAGATCCTTTAGTGATCCACTTTCTTGAGCAGTGAGATATCCAGTAGTGTCCTGTTGTTACCTTTCTTTCTCCCGAAGATCCCTCATGTCCATGATCCGGAAACGATCCCATCCTAGTGGCAGCGGAGCCAAGAAAGAGAAGGCAACTCAGCCGGAAGCAGGTAAGCCTCACAGCCATCCGATTTACAGGTTCAGTTTTTAAGTTCACATGGTGGTGGGCCTGTTGACTACATACCGGCTGTTGCAAAAGAAGGGTGCAGAAGTCTGTAGGCGCGAGTCAGATAACTGGGAGCGCCTTGCTGCATGTCCAGGGGAGATACGAAGGTGCTTGTCCCAGGCATGTGCTGGGACATACGCTGTCCTTAAGGAACAAGCCACTGTGGTGCACAGAGAGAGGGAGGAATTGCAAATGAGGGTCTGGCTTGGGGGAGGGGGTGTGGATTCTTGCTCCTGTTGATAACCAGTGAGCTGAGAGTCCACAGAGATATTGTGTGCTGGAGATTCAAGGTAAAAATAAAGTTGTTGTCTGGCATGACCAGGCATGAAGCAAATGGCCATCCAAGTGGATATATAATTTTTTTTCCAAAGACCTATTTTATTTTTATTGGAGAGTCAGATATACATAGAAGAAGAGAGAGAGAGAGAGAGAGGAAGATATGTCCATTGACTTACTCCCTAAGCAGCCATAGCAGCTGGAGCTAAGCCAATCCAAAGTCAGGAGCTAGGAGCCTCCTCCAGGTCTCCCATCACTTGCAAGGTCCCAAGGCTTTGGGCCGTCCTCGACTGCTTTCCCAGGACACAGGCAGGGAGCTGGGTGGGAAGTAGTGCACTGGGACTAGAACCAGAGCCCATATGGGATCCGAGCGCATGCAAGGCAAGGACTGTAGCTGTTAGGCTATCGCGTCAGACCTGAATATGTAATTTTAAAGCACAGCTTTCAATCAGGACTGTGTAGGAGCCGTTGGGTTCTAGGAGGTGACAGAGGTGATCTGGGTGTCACTGACCAACAGGCTAGTTAGTTGCAGTTATTGTGAGGAAGGAGCTTGGCATATTAGGAAGCTGAAGGTAAGCTGACACTGCTGAACATGGGAACGTGGAAGAGATCTGATGGGGTGATAGGATCCAAGCCCAGGCTGTGGTCCAGAGTTTGGGGTTTCTTCCAAGAGCAGTGCAGCTTTGAAGTAGGAGTCAAACTTGGGAGTGCTTAGGAGGGATGGGAATGGTTGAGGGGTCAATGCAGTTGTTCCCAGGAGTGATGACGGTGGCTTAGACCAAGGTGACCATTGAGGGAAAGCTGCAGGTGTGTCACCGACTGTTTGAGGAGGTGAGGGTTTTATTTCACTGGGGAGATGCAAATGGAGGGAGAGGGGCCTTGGCATTGAGCAGAGGTGCTGGGTGGCCTGGCATGGAGCTGGTTGATGAAAGCAGCTGCTGCAGCCACAGCAGAGCCAAGGCCTGACATGGCCAGGCCTGATCTCCATCCTTTATGCTTGCAAACTGTAGAACCCAAAGGTTTGCTCAGCACTTCCAGTGACAGGGCCCATGCATTTGCCGACTCAAGCCCAGATGGGCTGACCTTCTTTCTGGACCCTTGCGTGTGTTAGATTCTCAGACCATAAGCTTGATTGTGCTGCGTGTCTTAAGATATCTCTGTGCCCCTGGCTGTTCAGTGGAATTCACATCCTGCATTCTGCTGGTAGACACTTGGCCTCCTGTCTCATTGTCTCTATCCGGCCATTTCCCCCCACTGCGCAGTCTCCCTGCCTTTCCTCATTCCAGAATCTCTCCCACTCCTTCTGTAGTCACCATGGAGGCTGTCTTAGCTGTGTAACCTCCATGCAGGTTTCTGAGGGATTGCTAATGTGCCCCTGTCTCTTGCTCCTCTTCTTGGTCCTCTTAGTTGATACTAGTAACAATTATCCAAGCCAGTGTCTCGTCCCCATATGCTACAGTGGATTTCTACTCTGAGTTCTGTTCCTTGGAGGGTTGAGTGTCTACTTCCTAGTCTTGCTCTGGCTTTTGAATCGTGCGTACATCTTTGTCCCCAGCTGACTGCAAACTCTTTGAAGGTGTACTGGACTCTGCAGCCTCCCCCGGCTTTCATGGGTAATGAACTGAGTCTCTGGCAGCAGGAGCCTTGCAGCCCTGTTAGTGGTGGAAGCCGAGACCCACTCTGAATTTGCCTGCTGTAGGCCCCAGGAGTCCGCTCTCCCAGCACCAGTGGGGCTAAAGACAAATTCCTCTTGGCAGGGGGCGCTGTGGCTTCCGCAGTGGTCCTGCCTCTGGTGATTGGCAGGGCAGCCCCACTTGAGGCTCCTGGCTACAAGCCTGTCCTGTCACTGATTTAAATTGTGTTTTGATCTCTCTCTGAGACAGTCACTGTACCTTGGTCGGCAAGAGGGCAGTTGGGGTAAAGTGATTTTCCCTTCAAAGGAGATTACACCATCAGCTTGTCAGCCTGCATAGTATCTTTCAATAAAGTGTTTTCCAGAACGCTTGAGCTGCCAGAGCTAGGGAACCTACAGTTTTCCTGATGAAAATGATGTTTTATTAGCAATTCATTAAATATGGCTATCTTCTCTCCCACATTCTTGAATTGGCATTGATATTCTGGGGACTTACTGACATACGAGCTGCTGGTGGGAGTTTAGACTGAGCAGCTTTGAGATGGGAGAGATATCAGCTGTAGGTGCTCGAGCCACACTCTTTGTTCTTGGCAGGCGTTTGTTCGTGGTGTCTTGTTAATAGTTCACACTAAGAAGAAATGATGTTGAGTGAATAAGTGAAGAATGATCATGAGGCTGGTGTTGTGGCACAACAAGATGAGGTACAGCAAATCAGGCTGCCATGTGCAGCTTGGCATCCCATAATGGGAGCCAGTGTGAGTTCCAGGCCACCTCACTTCCTATCCAGCTCTTTGACAATGAACCTGGGAAAGAAGTGGAGATTGGCCCCAATACTTAAGCCCTTGTTGGAGATCCAGACTCCTTCCTTTAGCCTGGCCAAGGCCTGGCTGGCTGTTGTGGCCATTTGGGGAGTGAACCAGAAGTTTGAGGATCTCTCTCTCATTGTCACTCTATATCTCTTTCAAAAATAAATAAGTCTTCTTTCTAATAAAAAATTAAATGCATGATGAATGAATGTGGGATGTAAAATGGTGAGATTAAGTAATGCTTTGGAGTGGACATTTGCAACAAAGGGACCGTCACATGGTCACTGTGTTCACTTGTGTTTTTCAGCATCTTATGAGGGCTTGTAAGGTACAGTTGGTAAGATTTTTTAGGAAAAAAGCTTTATTCTTATGCATGGATCTTCAAGTTTGATTGTAAAGAGGGCTGTGGAATGTTTTAGAGGTAGTTTTATGATCTGAACATGAGCCAAGCTGTTATAACTTTGAAGTTAAATACTTTTAAGTTTGACATGAATATATTTATCAAGTGCATCCTGAGCTTTCAAATGTACACCTGTTGTTGATCGTGTATTCAGATCATTAATTTGTTGATTTGTCTGATCTTTCACTGTCTCAGTTTGCTGGTTTGTAGGATGGGGGTAATAAGATCACAGCTGTCAGCCCTTATCAGTGGTTCCACCTGGCCAGCGGTGAGCCCAGCGTAAAAGCTAGTGCTGGGCGTCCTGTCCTATGGGGAAGGGAGGATGCTGTGAGAGGCCCTGAGTCACAGCACGTGCAGAGTGTTGAAACCGGCATCCAGCACGTGAACAAGATGTTGGCCGAGCACCGAACCAGGGACCAGCACCCCCTGGACAAGGTGTGCAGGGAGTCTGCACTCAACAGGCTCCTGCTGTCCTGCGGGGGCCCAGGAGATTGCATAAACTTCATGACCACAGGTCAAATTTGAACTTGTTCTACTTTAGAACATTTTTATTTTGAAATTTCATGTGTCATGGTGGCATAAGATTTGCTTTAATGCCTTTTTCTTATGAGTGCAAAAGAAAAGTAATCCTGTGGAATTTAGAAATTCATTTCAGCTTCTTCTAGGGAGTAAGAGAGGCTTCGCCGAGTAGCAAGATGACGGTTTTGTCTGAGGGTTTTGTGTGTTTTTTGGAAGAACTAACTTATTTCTTAAGTGGGTCTTAAAATTTAAGCCCCAATTAATTACATGTAGCTTTTTGATCCAAGAGTGACCTTGAAGCAGTGACTCAGAGAACATTTGGTTTTATTTTCCTGTGGCAGTTCAATAACACTAGACCTGTTGTCTTCATTTGTCCCTTTTCTTTAATCTCCAGGATCCTGCATATTTCTATTGTCCCCCTGATTACATGCTTTTGTGAGACAATTACCAACTGTGCGATTGCAGAAGGAATTACAAAACATACCATGAGCTCTCTGTGGGTGATTCTTGCCGATTTATTAGAACTGCTTAATAGTTTAGAAGTTTGTATAGATTGCTTTTTGCTTTTTCACAACCAGGGTCGCCAAGAGAGAAAGCTTGGGCCGCTAACCTAGCGTTGCCTTGTGTTGTGCCCAAGTAGGGAATCTGATAAGAGTGATTTCTTTTCCGTAAGGCCAATTAAGCCTTTGCACTTGGAAAAGGCTGAGAAATTAAAGCCTGGTTTTTAATCTGCGCACAATACAGATAGCAGCACTTCCCTGAATTATCACTGTGATTCTGGCAAGCAGATAGAAGAGACTACTTGAAATTCCTGCTATGTTAGATGCGGTGGTGGGCTTGAATGCTGTTGACCACAATTCTCCATCTGTTTGCCTTCATTAGTTTTTGTGTGGTGCGTTTAATTGGGGTTCAGTCAACCCTTACAGAAGGCTGATCTGCCTGTGGGCGGTGTTCCTGTCGCAGCTCTCCCCTGTCTTTTGCACAAAATGGCAGCCTTTCGGGGGTGGGGGGGAATGTTTCCCAAAGCTGTTTTCTAGAATTCCTAGGAATAAGCACCCTTACTGGGTGCTTGAAGGGCATATATGGTTTTATCCCTCCCCTGCTTTCGTTTTGAATAAAGTCAGCAAGAGTGCTGTGTAGCACACGGGGTACTCCGAGTGAGTGAGCCAGAGGATGAATGCAAACAGGAGTTTCTGCCATAAACTCCAAGCCCCCCGCAGCCCCAGTGATGTTTAGGAGTCGTGGGGTGAGGCCACCTGAGAAGCTGCTACGTAGGACTGTGCTGCGCATCAGCCCATGGTGGTGCACGGGAGGCGGCTCTGCCGACCATTGTTCCCCACGTCCAGTAACAGAGACCATGACTCGCACATCTGCAAGGTGGTGCCTGGCATGTGGGTAGAGGAGCAGCTGTGAAGGTATCGTACAGTCTGGTACTGTGCACAATCCTGGGGCGAGGGGAGCATGGCTGCAGTTTCTATTTCAATGGCATCTGAAGACAGCAGAACCCTGGCTGATCAGGATTGTATCAGAGAACCCAGGCTATATGGCAGATGTGGTCTGCATAGGTGAGGATAATAGAAAGTTCTGGATGCTCTTATTGCTCCCATAGGCACTTACGTAAGAGGAAAGGCTGTCTTGGGTTTTGGAGAAGGACCGTATAGCAAGTAAGGAATCCAGGAGTTTGGCCTTGTGAGCACAGAGGCTGACCCCGATGCTGGGCATAATGTTAGAATGGCCTTCATGCACAGTCAGCCTTTCCAGGGTTAGTCATCTCCAATCACATTGCAAAAGCCCAATAGCCGTTTAATGCCAAAACTTGGAAGTTGGTCCATGGGTACTTGTTGCATGCCCACCATTTGCCAGGCAGCGCAGCCAGTCGAAGATGAAAGCATGGAGCAACAGCCGTGGTGAGGCAGGTGGAGCTGAACACCAGAGAGGTCCTGAACTCTGCACTGCTGGTGACAGGTGTTCCCAAGTGGCTCTGGGCTTTGGGTCAAGCGGTTCTGTCAAAACAGTCTTCTCTGATTAAGCTGAAAGTCACCTCAGTTGATTTAATCTCATTGATAGGCATCACTGTGATTGTGTGTGTGTGTGTTTTAATAATGAGCTTGCTCAAGGGTTAGGTATTAGAAGCTTTTAAACAAATTCAATTTCTTAATTGTTGTCAATGTTTTTGTCGAAAATGTGTGTGTCTATGTATTTGAGAAGCGGAGAGAAAGGGAGAAGGAGGCATTCATACGTGTGGGGGTGTGTGGGTCTGTGTGTGTGTGTACACACAGAGAATCCCCAACTGCTGGCTTGCCCCTGACCCATGCCAAATGCCTGCTGTGTTTCCTCCCTGGAGCTTGGAACTCAGTCCAGGTCCGACACGGGGTCAACGGAACCCGATCGCTGGAGCCTTGACTTCCACCTCCCAGGCTCTTCATCTGTGTGATGCTGAAATGGCTGGGGGTGGGCACTGAATCCCGGCTCTGCTATGTGCAGCCCTGGCCACCTCACTGCTGTCTTTAAGCTCTAGATCAGTGCCCAGCCCTGTCATGTTTTCTTTCTGCTTTCCTTCCCTCTGTCCTATTCTTCATCCCCACTCCTTCCCCCAGCCTCCTCCCTTTTTTTAAGTTTTTTTTCATTTTTTAAAATATATTTATTAATTTGTATTTGTTCTTTAAATTTTTTTTACATTTTATTATTATTATTATCATTTTATGATACAGTTCCATAGGCTTCTGGCATTTCCCTTATCCCCTCCCCCATTACCTCCCCCACCTAGTTCCTCTATATCATTACTAAAATATAATTCATGGCATTGTAAATTTCTATTTTTCTTTCTGTTGTTGATTTTGTATTATGACTTTTCATTTGAGGAGATGTACAGTAGCTGTGAAATGGAGACTAATATCCAGATGTGAGGATACAGTGTACTGTGCATTTCTACTTCCAGGCAAATATGGAAATGTTCACTATATCTTGACAGTAGGATGCTGGACTCTCTGCTATTGTCCATGCCTGCAATGATGGACATATGACTGTGTATTAAAGTTGTTTTTTAATATGCAAAAGCTGCAGAGAGAGAAGGAGAGACATAGAGGTATTTCATCTGCTACTTTATTTCCTAGATGCCCACAATGTCCATGGAGCTAGAAGCTCCTTCCAGGACTTTAATGCAGGAATAGGGGCCCAAACACTTGGGCTTGTCTTCTGTTGCTTCCTTAGGCTCATTAGCAGGGTGCTGGATTGGAAGTGAGGCTGGAAGGGTTTGAGCTGGCGTCCATATGGAGATATTAGCACTGCAGAGAACAGTTTAGTGCACTGTGTCGCAGTGCTGGCCCCTCCATGTGGTTTCTGAGCAAAAGATGGCAACTTAAAAATAGATCTTACCTATGTCTTTTCTCACTACGGACTCTTCCAATGGGGAAAACAACTCTTTGATCCTTTTATTATTTTTTAAATAAGCTTTTGGTAATGTTTTCCTTCTTTGGGCTTGTTTCTTTGACAGGGTATAGCTTAAGTTATAACAGCATCTTTGAGGCGAAGGTGAATGATTATTTTGGAATTAGGTTCTAAGTTGGACTTTCAAAGAGTGAGAGCAGGGGCCAGCACGATGGCTCAACAGGCTAATCCTTCCTCTGCAAACACAACATATCATAGGGACACTAGTTCATATCCCAGCTACTCCACTTCCCATCCAGCTTCCTGCTAATGACCTGGGAAAGCAGTGAAGGATGGCCCAAAGTCTTGGAACCCTTCACCCACATAGGAGACTCAGAAGAAGCTCAGCTCCGGCCATTATACCATTTGGGAAGCGAACCAACGGATAGAAAAATTTTCTGTCTGTCCCCCTCTCTATAAATCTGCCTTTCCAATAGAAATAAACAAATCTTTAAAATATAAATCAAATAAATGAAAATTGAGAGCAATCCAGAGAGCCGTGATTATGTTGACAGATACACAAAATATTTTGAGTCCCCATGACCATACTGATTGGCAAGCTACAGATTCAGCCTTCTTTTTTAAATTCCTACATTTCTGATAACTTTTTTAAAAAATGTGCTGCCTGGAAACTGTAAGTTATGGGTAGTCTGTACATCTGAAAATTGGTCGTGGTTAATGATAGAGTGCAGTTTTTCCAGTTAGTCCAGTGCGGGGCTTTACTGTTGTAACAGAAGATTTATGCTTGTGTTGTTTGAACAGCCGAAGAAGTTACAGATCTCAAGCGGCAAGCAGTTGAAGAGATGATGGATAGAATTAAAAAGGGGGTTCATCTCAGACCTGTTAATCAGACCACCAGACCCAAGACACAGGTAAGCTCCCCTCTTCCTCTGCCCGAATCTTCCCTTTTTAGTAAAGTGAAAATGCAAAGCTTATTGCAAGCTACAGCAGGGGCTGGCTGTCATAACCCGGGATGAAGTCCTCTGTTGTGCGTGAGTGAAGATCTCAGTTGACCCGTGATGAACCTAGATGGGTACAGAAGTAGCTGTGCCAGTGTGGGTGGGGTGCAGTCACCTCACCCCTGCTCAGGGAGAGGTTGACAGAAGCTGCAACTTGGCACCTGTGGGCGCCCTCCCCTTCCTTTGACCCCCATTTCTTTTGTGTCATTCTGTTGAGTGCCCCATGCTAGACACTGCTGGAGGTGCCTGGAGGTAAAGTGGTAGATAACGAAACAGACAGAATCCTGGCCTTCTGCGCACTTCTGGGGTGTGTGTGTGTGTAAATCACAGCAAAACAGAGTACAGACAACTTGTGAAAAATACTGAGAATTCTTTCATTGTTTTTCATTCCTGTTACAAACATATTTCAAGTCATTTCCAGGAGGTTATTGTATCTGTGCCATCTCTGTATCTGTATGTATATATCTCATCAAATGTCTGCTAAGCTAGGCTCCAGCAAGCACTGGCTATAGGGGTTTTGAGTCATGCAGCACTGCCCCGCCTCTGTGTATCAGTCACGTGTAAACAGACCCAACCTTGGAGGTTTTGACGGTTTTTTCTGAGTTATGTATTTTTTTCCTTCCCTCACCTTCTCCTCCCTCTTGCCTGCCGTCCCTGCCCCACTGTTTTCTTTCTTCCTTCACTCTGGAGGTCAACAGACTGTTGTTCTTTCTTCTCCACCATGCTGTAATTTGGGGTCTTTCTCCCTTCACCCTAATGAACGCCTTCCTGAGCAGCATGACTGAGTGGTCCATGTGCCCGTGAGCATTTGAAGGTGTCCTGTGTCACAGCCAGGCTAGGTGGCCAAGCTATGTGGGAGTGGCCCTGGCATGGGCTGTGGCTGGGCAGAAGTGAATGCACACCACATTCAAGGGCAGATTCGCATGCAGGGCAGGACACGCCTCAGCCAGCGGTGGGCACTGGTGGCACTGTATTTGTGCTCCGTGAGCAGAGCTGAGCAAGGTATGCCAGCGTCGAGCATGGAGTACAATGGGCCTGCTGCTTAACGGCTTCCCCGTGCTTTTTTCCCCACTATAAAATGGGGACCACACCTGTCCCATTTGAACTTACAAGGCAGGTGTCAGGGTCACATGGAAGAACGTGGGAGAAAAACAGTAAGTTAAAGGTCCAGGCGCCACTGTTGGAGAGAAAGCGTTTCTAAGTTTGGGGTTGCAGCGAGTATGGAAAGAATAAGCAAAACAGACCATGCCTAGCAAAGAATGCAGTGGGACAAAGAGGTGCCCCGCACTGAAAGAGGAAACTGCTTCAGACACAGGCAGTGTCCCTTTCGCTGGAGCAGCTGGCACCCTAGTTCTTGTCCCACAAGCCTTTGTGTAGAACCCTGTTATCTCCTGCCCAGCTAGAATCTGAACAATAGCCGGACCCGACTGAAGGGAAACCAGGGCTTTTGCTGGTTAAGATGAGCTGTGCTGGAAAATTGACCAGAACTGCCTGCGACTCAGATGGGCCCCAAGAGCTTGGGACATTCTGTGGTCTCTTGAAATACCATCAACAGTTAGGAGCTCATGTGGCCAGACCTGAGTGTGCCACTAGACCTCAAGACAGCTGTATGGGAGGGCAGCGTGAGGGACATGCTGGCTTACACGAGGCAGGGCAGTTGTTCAGAATGCATGGCTGTTACCCGATGGCTTATCACGTGTCACCTGTAAAAGACAAGTGTGCCCTGAGATTACTCCTGTACCTGCCTCTCTTCCAAATTCTGTGGTGATGTTGGTGGTGCCCACCTGCAGGAAATGCATGTCTTGGAACTTCTGCCTGGCACTGAAGGCATTGGTGTTCACAGAAATCCTGAACCGTGAGAATGGAGTGCCTCAGTCCAGGGTGCACCTGACCTCCAACACCCACCTGCCACCCCATCGTTGCTTCTCTGTCTCCACTGTTAACCAGTGAGGTGCCCTCTTCACCCTGGATTATCTTGTGGGAGTTGAGGATCCTGGTTACTGCGGAGCCTCTCATGGACTGGCTGAGAGCAAGGAGCCCCGCCACCCTCCCAAGACTTCCCCCAACTCTGTCGGTCTGGCAGGTTGTCTTGCTCCCTGTCCTTGGAGAAGGGAGGAGGGCAAGGGGAGATGGGTCCTCCCTCCTGTGCTCTTTGTCCTCCCACGCATGAGTTGAGGGATTCATAGAGACTGTTCGGCTTTTCTGGGGCAGACAGATAGGACCTAGAATTGTATTTCACTTGAGTTTTCTCCTGGTATGGCCAGAAGAGAATGGGACATGAGGAGGAGACACCTACCTGTACTCCTGGGTCTGATTTGTGTTAAGCTGACATCCTGGTCCTTCTGGGGATCCTGCTCTCCCCACTCAGTCCTGCTGTGGTGTTTGTGAACTCAGATACACCGTCCCCTAAGGGCTGGCCTTGGCCTGAGTCCAGGGGGCCGAGGAGGCTTTGTGCCTCGCTGTTTGCTGTTTGCCTTCCGCTCACCCGGCCGCCGCCTCTCCCTCGCTTCCCTGCAGAAGCCCCACCTTACAGTGGAGGAAGGTTAATTGTTAAGAAGTTCTGAATCACTTGGAGTCAAATCTTTAAAATCTGATATTTACCACTGCTTTTCTATCTTTGATGATAACCAGGAGATAACAAAGACGTGGCTTGAATGCTTTTGCTTTGAATGTGACTTCCAATCTTCATGTAATTACTGCCTGGGAGTATGAATATGGCTGATGCTTTTTTCCTAACCTTAAGACATAGGAAATATAATTAAATATAGTGTGTAACCATACATACCACCCGTGTAAGGCAACAGCACTGCCGTGCAGACATCTTTGTTGACTGAATCTTCTGATTCTGAAGTAGTAATCTTTTCTTTTTCCTTTTTGAAACTGCAGCCGGACTCTTCAAAAGGCTCCGAAAGTGCAGTGAATGAACTAAAAGGAATACTGGTAAGAAGAGAGTTTGGTTGATTGTATCATGAAAGGGGAAAGGAAAGGAAAATGGTTTTTAAACGTGATTTTGTTTTTAAGGATGATAGTTTTTGCTGTGTTTTCTTTCCATTTACTATTAGGCTCATTCCTTTAGGTAATTTACTTGATTGTACTCATGGGCTCCTCCACCACATGTGTTTAGAACACATCAAATAACACTTTGCTGGTCATTCTGAAAGAGTGGTTAACACTTGTCCCAAGGTCGTTGTTCTCTGGTTTTGTTCTCCAGTTGTGACATTACAGCATGAAGATCAGGTGTCTACTCAGTTGTAAGAATATTTCACTTGGGGTCCAAGAGTGAGAACAGAGTCCTGCCCACACAAGAGTCTGTGGGTGCCAGAGCCACAGTCTGCCAGCCTGCAACTGAAACAGTCATTTGATGGTTGATTTGAAGATGCAGCAGGAGTCCCTTTGTTTATGCTGCTAATTTCATTTGCTACAGGCGGTTTATCACCCCTTGGGGCATGCTCTGGAGACCCATCTCCAGCCACACTTTTGATTTCCAAAGTATGAGCGCCTGCCAGAGAGCAGGCACCAGTGGCTGTTAGAGAGGAGCCCTCACGCAGGACTGCCCTAGACACACTGTTTTAAAATCTTGTTGCTGTCCCCAGCCCGGTTATTATGCACAGTAAGTCCCCAAACACGGTGGCGGAGGTCTGGGACTCGGTGCTCCTGTGTTTGTTGTCACGGTGCTAATTATGCATTCCACATCGACATCCACATAATTGTGGTAAACAGCGTTGCGTTCATCCAGCCTGTCTTTGTACAGGAGACTTGGCGCAGGGTGGCTTAATTGGTTTGCTTCAGTTTTAGGAGAGTGGGATTATCTCTGAAGAGAGAGGTGTGTCACTGGTGAGCAGTGGTGGTCCGAGGACTGACTAAAGAATTAAAACTACTACACGCATGAGCTTGTGGTTGTTATCTAAACTATCCTGTGATCAAAAAATATTGCTATCCGTGCTCTGTTAAGGAGAACATTCTGTAACCCTGTTTTTGTTTTCTTGTGTTAATAGTGCTTATTCATGTTTATGAAGATGTCCCTGGGGACATTAAATTGTTGAGGATTTCATTTCTTTAAAAAAAATTTTTTTGAGAGGCAGAGAAAGACGGAGAAAGAAAGAGCAAGCTAGCTTCTACTTAACCATTCCCCAAATACAACAGGGAGGACTCAATTGAGACTGGAGCTAAGTGCCAGGAACTTCATCTGGTCTCCCACATGCGTGACAGGAACCCAGTTGCTTGGGCCGTCACTTGCTGCTCCCAAGGGTCAGGATCTCAAACCCAAGTACCTTGATGTGAGGCATGGGCAACCTAATTGGTGTTTTAAGCACTGTATCAGTTGTCAAACCTTCGTGTGACTTTAAAAATATGAATCTAATATGCATCAAAAGACTCATGCAAGAGCCCTGCTATAGTTATGCATTTCATGATCATGTCGGGTGATAGCATGTTTACTGATAGCCCTATAGATAGCGCTGGGGTAATTGTGTGGTGCATTAAGGAAAGAAATTTTTGAAATGATTTAGAGGTTACAAAAATTTTTCAACATTTTTTTTTTCTGTTCTACGAATTGACTTCAGTCAGTCCTTCTCACCCTTGTCCAGCATCGTCTTGCCCTGCCTCTTGTGGCTTGGATAGATCACTGACGATTGTCACTTGGCCGTTGTTTTCTTTCTGTGCGTGGCATTTTTAAAAGAAGGGGAACATGTGATCCTCTTCCCTTGCTCTTCTTGGCCAAGTGGCAGTTCTCCTGTTTACGCTTAGTTATTTCCTTTGGGGAATGAGGCACCATTTGCAACTCCCAGTCTCCGCTCCTGGAGCAAAGAAGCCTGGCCATTCTTGTAAATGAGGAAGAAAGCGAGACCCTAGCCCAGCCTGCCAAACCACGGAGTTCTTCTTAGTGCTTCTTGCTGGAGTTCACACTGTGTGTTAGAACTATCAAAATTAATGAGTCCATCCTCATCATGATGGCAGGACAAAACACACACACACACACACACACACACACACACACACACACAGCCTGTGGTTGTATGCTGAGGTGGAAGGTATGCTCCTGTGAAAAGAGAGACCAAGAAACCCAGCAACATGGGATTCGGTTCTCATAGGACAGAAGCTGGGAAGCAGCTCAGGGTGAGTCCTTTGGTAGTTATGGGATTTGACCCTGCTGGAGTGGCCAGGAACATGACAGACCTGTGCAATGCTCTCGGGAGAGCTGGAAAGACCTACTTTACTTTTCAAGCTGTATAATTTTCAAGTCAAGTTTAAAAATCTTAGTATTGATTGAACTTATTTTTCCAAACCTCCTTCCAATTAATTAAAAAAAATCAATCAAGAGGCTCAGATCAAGAGAGAGCAGGCTACTATATGCCTCCATCACCAATTCATCCCCCCAGTGTGTCCAACGGCTGTGCAGGCCATGGCTGAAGCCAGGAGCCAGGAATTCCACCTGCAGCGGCACAAAGCTGGATCCCAGATCAGAAGCTCACAGTCATACAAAGGCTTTGAGGTTCGGGAAAAGAAACTGTGAGAAATTCCAGTCATTTAAAAAAAAAAAAAGCCACTCTTAGTGACAACGTCAATTTCTGAAGAATACATTGGTACATGTTAATATAAGTCTCTTAAATCCAGTTGTTTCTAAATTAAAGAAAAGCAGCTTATAAAGAATTCTGTGTTAAACAGCTTCAGTTTATCAAAATATATAGGAATTCCCGAATGAATAATCTTGCCACCTGATAATTTGCGTGCCACTGTATAAACAGTGGACAGGCATGGGACTAAGAATGGTAAGTAAAGTAGGAAAAGTACTGTTTTTGAGCAGTAGAAGATCTGAAGTTCTGGGTCACACCCTACGTCCCACTCAGTGTGGAGTCTGGCTCACACCCAGTGGCTCACCATGACTGAGTCCTCTGATACGGAAAGAGGAAATTGTATTACCATGTGGTTTTTTTAAAGTTGATTTCTGGTTCCTACATTCTATGATTCTAATATAAATCAATAAGATAGCTGACTCTCCCTCATGTCAACTTTGTGCAATGTGTTGTCTCAATAATGGCACATATTTGCTGAATCAATCCTATCAGCCAATAAATGGAGGTAGAGATTCTAGAGTGGGAAGTTAAAAGATGAAAAAAAAAATTCTTCAGCAGTCAGCTATGATGGGAATTAGGAATTTAGAAAAATAATGCTGTTTTCCAAGTGAAAAAGTGAATGATAAACTCATCAATCAAAATGCCTTTGGAAGGGGCTGTGTGCATCTGTGCGCCTGCATCTCTGCCACACACACCTTTTTTTGAATTTGTCATTGAGAAAATCTTGTGTGTTTGCTGTTCAAATAGTAGTTTTGTAGGTCATCTTAATGACAATTTTCCTATATCTGTCTGTACGTGCTACATGTGGAGTTGAAAGAAAAATAACACAAGCTTTCTAGTTCATTCTCTCAGAAGTGTCTGGTGGCTGTAATTCTGCTTCCTTGACCTTGTTCGTATGAACCGTACCTTACCATTTGCCTCTTGCATGGGTACATAAGATCCGCTGGGCTAAAACATAAGTCAGGTGATCTTGCTTTTAAGGATAAGGAAAAAATGTTTATAGTGTTAACATGTGAATGTGCTTTTGCTCTAAATATGTTTTATGCTTTTTTGCAATAATTGAGAAGGAAAAAGAGGTACTTCCAGGGACACAAGTGTTAACACGCCAGATTAAAATATGGACCTTTTCTAAATGTGTCTTAAGTCAGTGGTTAGACATCCAACAGCAAACCAGTACGATCTCCCATCCTTGCTGCCCAGTGTGCCCCCTAAGCCTACGTGGCACCCAGCTGCTTCTCTACTGTTAAGAAGGTAGGGAAAATTCTTCTCTAAACCAAATAACATGGTTTACCTAAATCATGTGAAATCAGTGGGCATCTCAGGTTATGAGTCACATTTTTTTATTGGGCAAACTGAAAAAGAAACATGAGTTTCCATTTAACCAGTGGAATTTTCAGAATCCTCCAAAAAATTGGCAGGATTGTGTCAGCCCCAGAGTGAGTCTAGCCTTGACCAAGGCTGGTTATTAGCTTGGTGGACAGACTCCACCTTCATATTGCAGCCTGAAGTCAGGCAGGGCCAGCCAGATGGGAGGTTCCTGTCTCTGATGGAAAACGTGTGTCCCCCGGCCCCTCCCCCCTCCACCGGTGGCACAGTTGACAACAGAGATTTCTTAGGGAAGTCTTGGAGTGCTGAAGCACCAGTCCTTCACTGTGACCAGGAAGACTTACCTGGTCCTGTGCTGCGTACAGGCACCTGCAGCCGTGGAGGTGGGGATTTTAACTCTCCCTCCATTGCATGATTCCGGGAGGGGCCAGGCCTGGGAAACAGTTGTAGGTCCTCCTCCGTCTTCTTGATGGCAGAGTCCATTTCTGCAGGAACACAGCACGCTGGCCATCTCATTGCCTTCCATACCTTCTGGTTCCTGAATCCCACATCCGGTGTCCCCTGTTGCGAACACGGAAGTAAGTTGCCCACATGAGGTGAGCCAGGCCACTTGGCTTCTTTCACCCTGAAGTTGAGAGGTGCTCTGGCAATCTTTGGCCTGGCCGCTGCAGAGTATGGTTCCCTTGACAGCCACCACAGCGTTGTCACCATGTTAGCCATTAGGATTAGCCATTAAGTGGAGCCAGTGCCTGCTGTCTGCCACTTTTTTTTTTTTTCTTTTGGTGCTAGAAGAATTTAGGTTTAGTAGTTCGTGGTTGCTGTATCAAGACAGCCTTTGAAGGTGAGTTTAATATGGCCATCCTCTTCTGCCCTGATCAACACACATCAGGCTCTTATTCATCAGTGTGCAGGTGCCTTCCTCCTGACGACGCTCTTCAGTGAGTTCATCCAGAGGTGTTCTTGTACTGCCCTTTCAGTGCAGGCGCTGGCATCCACATCACCGATGGCATCTTCAAATCTGCAGCACTGCGGGTGGTTGATGATACGTGCAGTTATATATAAATATATACACACACACATATATGTATTTTATATTTATATGTATTGCCAATTTGTTTTTATTTTTGTAATCCCATTCAAATTCTGGTAATGTCTTAGTATTTGATTTCTACACTCCTTTGTATATTGTGTTATATCGTTAACCTTTTTGCTTTTGTTTTCACTTTAGGGAGCACTTAACAAATCTACTAGCTCGAGAAGCTTAAAATCCCTTGAGCCTGAGAGCAGTGAAACTGAGTTAGAGAGGATTTTGCGTCGCCGGAAAGTGACGGCAGAAGCAGATAGCAGTAGTAAGCCGGTTTCAGTTCTCCACGCTCCTGCTCTTCCTCTAAGAAACATCTTCCTCTGCATTCCTTTTTAACACAAGGCGCTCTTTTCAGAAGCAACCGCGAAAATGTTCGGTTTTAGTGTGAATGAGAAGTATTGGATTGGGTAAAGGTACTGAGGGACATCGCGTCAGAATTCCTTGGCATATTTGTTCCTCGGCGTGTTTGCCCTTTGTTTGCTGGTAGGTGACTGGGCATCTCCAGACCTCGGCTTGGTGGAGGGAGCTGGCAGATACCCTTCTGAGGTTTTCCACCCAAGCCAGGGAGGAGGCCGCCTCTGAACAGCTATCGTACAGCGCCAGTCAGCAGCACCTGTGGCTGCATCTCCTGGGATGGGCTTACTCCACCTCGGAGAGTCCACTGTTAAATCTTACATCTGCAAAATGTTGAGTTGCATTGGCCAGATTGACGTGGCTGGAGCAATTAAAGATGAATTTTTGGTAAACCAGCTCTAGTTCTGCCTTAGAAAACTACTCAGATGGTTGAATGAATGATTTCTTGCCCCAACAGCAGCAATGTGATGCCCTCCAGCCTGTATTGTATAAAGCTAAATCTATCCTTTATCCTGAAACAAAAAGACTAGCCTTTAAGTTTTTAGTTTGGTTTGGAAATTGTTACAGTCCTGTCAGGACACTGCAGCAGAACAGCAAAACAAAACAAAGCAAAACAGGACAAAACAAAACAAAACAGAGCACCAGCCCCTCCGCAGAACCAGCTCCCCCGAAGACGTGTAGTTGAGGGGTTGCCATGAGACTTGTTTCCCCTTCGTACACGACAGCGTCCAGCCCCATCCTGACTCCAGCTTCCTGCCTGCAAGTGTACAAGCACACATCACACACACACACACACACACACACACACCCAGGCACAACTCCCTCCCTCCCTATCCCTGCGACCCACACTGTGTGTGTAGATCTCATCTTAAAGGCAGTGTGAAAACTCCAGGGGCAGAAATACAGGAGCCGCTCGGAGAGCTCAGCTGCCTGGCACAGGTTATAGAGATGAGGGGCTGGTGCGTCTGTGCACAGATTCATGCAGGTCTCTAAGAGACCTCCCCTTCCCACACACACAGGGTAGCTCCTGAGGAAGTGAGTGTGAGGACCTGAGAGGAAGGGTCAGCAGGGGTTGGCAGAGCTCGGGTTCAGGTTAGTGGGTAGCCAGGCACTTTTCCTGCTGTGTCTGACACTTCTTTGTTCCTACTGGCTGTGTGGCCTCCCAGACTGATTGTCTCAGAGAGCACCGCCACCCTGCTCTTAAATGGTGTGTGTTTTCCTTTGTTTCTTCTCCTCTGTGAGGAAATGAGCTCCAGGTTCTCCCTCCTTCGCAGTGGCTTCAGCCACAGAGCAACAGTGGCGTGGGTGTGGACAGACGTGTTGCTTCCCAGAGGGAAGGACTGCTGCGTGCCCCCTGCCATGTGTCGTCAGCAGTTAGCCAGGGACAGACGCAGGCTCGTCTGAGGCACGTCTTGTATCCAGCTTCATACTGGAACTCAGGAGCCAGTTTCCGTATCTCTCTGCCTGTCCACAGGTAGGAGGAAAAGGCGTTTTGAACCAGAAGCTTCACAGCCGATGTGATGTCACGAGGTCGTCTGCCCAGGAGGCGGAGATGAAACACACTCTGCGCTCTTTCGGCTCCGACTTTGGAAACTGGTGTTCAGTTCGCATGCCTTCTGAGATTTCAGGAAAGGTACACCAGAATCTTTGAGAAGGTACTGGAAAAATATACATATATACACACACACACACATATTTTGTACCTAAAGATAGAAAGAAGAAGACAACAATTTATGATAGGACTTAGCTTCAGTGCCTTGAATGTTTAGCTTGATAGGCCAGGAATGTCAATAACAGGCCCTGCTGTGGTTTTAAAATCCTGTCACAAACAGCAAGAAAGTCCAAAAGGCAAACAGCCCAACTTCTTGCCACTTGATTTTTATAATCCTGTGTCCATATTTTAAGAGGAAATAAATCCACTTACTTCTCATTCACATTAAAATGAAAATGTTCATAAAAGCTATTGAATACTCAAGAAGCCTTCATGAGCCTTTTTTTTTTTCTTAAAGAGCCCTTTGATATTGTTCCATTTCTTGTTTAAAACACAGAGCTGAGTTTGGGGAAGAATTAACTCGAGGGGAGAGGCCATAAAGGCCTATGGTTCAACAAGGGCCATCCACCAGCCCTGCTCTGGGGAAGGAAAGACGCCGGGTGTTGCTGAGGTCTCTGGCCGGGGAGGGGGCCGTGGCCGTGGGATTTGCATTCTCTTAAAGGTCTGTGTGCGGTTCTCAGCGTGGTCATCACGCCTTGAAAGGCAGCAGAGCAGGCTTCCAGTGGGGGCATTCTGCAGCCTGCTCTTGAAGTTGAAAACAAGACGAAGCACAAAACCTTGGCCTTTTCCCCGCTTGAGAGGTTGTTTTTTTTTTTTCCTAGTTAATCTGTTCTTTCAGTGCCATGTCTGTAAGCATCGTGCAGAGTTATTAAACTTGAGGTATGTGTTTGGTTTTAAGGTCCGAGCGGGATATTAGCCACCTCAGAGTCCAAATCCATGCCCGTGTTGGGTTCTGTATCCAGTGTATCAAAAACAGCCTTGAACAAGAAAACTCTGGAGGCAGAATTCAACAGCCCGTCCCCCCCAACACCTGATACAGGTGAGGGGCCCCGTAAATTGGAAGGATGCGCAAGTTCCAAGGTTACGCTTGAGTAAGTAATAATACTGTTTGCTAAGTAGTGTGTAGCAGAATCCCTCACAACTAACTTGTATGTCTCTTTGGTTTGTTTCTCTTTGATGAGATTGTGATTTGGACCAACCAGCATGTAATTCTTCTTTCTTTCCATGAGCTGACTCTCGGTCCTAGTCTCCTGTCTTAAGGATCTGCTTCAATTCCAAAGCAGATGCCCCAGAAGAAGAGAATCCATTCCCCCCCCCCCGCCCCCACCACCAACTTGGTTTGGCACACAATTTCTGCAAAGACTTGACCTGGAATGGTCTTCAGGCTGCTTCACGATGTCATACCTGCGTCTTAGTGGTTTATGCGCAGTTGAAGAAGATGCCAGATCTTTGTGAGGCTACTTGGAAGGGTGTGTGTTTGCAACCCCATCTTCTGGTCCTCAAAGATGTGCCTTCCTGCTAAGGGTGCAGACATGCTGTGCACGCTTCTCTCTGTAGGCTCACTTCCAAGAGGTGCTTTGTCCAAGAACGAGTCCTGCGTGTTGGCTGTGTCGTAGTCACACCTGGTACAGGGTCCAATTGTTGGATAACAATGGCAGGCTCTTTTTGATGTTAGTTTGATCTTGGTTTTCTTGCTAGAATGTCAGCCAGTGTGTCACTTAAAGAAGGCAAATCAGATCAGCCAGATAGAATCACGGTTCATTGAACCTCTGATTTCCTGTTATTGCTAGAGAAAGAATTCTCTCTCTTTTTTTAAGCTCTACCTGTCTTGGTTGAAAAGGTGAAACCTGGGCAAATGAAGTTGAAATTCAATTTGGATCTATTTTTGCCAACTGGTGTTTTCTTCCTGTCTTGCATTTCTCTTCTTGGTACTGTTAACATTTCCCCCCTCTTTGTTGCTGAGTGGCCTTCTTTGCTGTTGAGAGTTTTATCTAATTTCATTGTGTTTAAAAGCGCATTTTCTCCTGCGGTCATGTGCTTCCTTTCCTTTGACGGGAGTCATTTGCACGGTTCTAAACAGAAAGATGATCTATACTCATTCTTCAGCTTCCCTATTAAGTTTGCTTAACACCTAATTTGACATCAACAATCTGGCTACATTTGAACCAATATCCAGACACAAAAGCTACTCGGCTGAGACAAGTTAGTTTCTCAGAAACGCTTCAGTGTGTGTGTGTGTGTGTGTATAGATTTTTTTTTTCCCTTTACCGTTTTACACAGATAATCTTAATCAGAAAATACTGCAACTCCTTCCTCCTTTTGTCTGCCTTTTATTCTGCAAAAGTAAGTGGAAATTACATTTCCAAGAAAGGAAATGAAATAATTGCAGGCCCAAGGTCTGCAAAATGTGTGCTGAATTGACAGTGAAAAGGATCCGTGTGTTGACAGACGCGGTTGTTAGATGCCATAAAGGCCGATGTGAAGCTCAATTTATTTCTCATCCTGCTTGTTCAATGACTGCTTAAGAGACACATTCCAATTTAATTTATCTACTTAAAGCACTAATGCAAACACGGTGGGCTGCTGTATTAACTTCTAAACTTTGTAACCCAGTCTTTTATAATTCAGTTCTTGATATCCATTAGCCAAAATAACTCATGCCCTTGGTTTACATACTAACAGTCATGTCAGAGTGCCCTTCCGAGTGGGCAGATCAGCCACGTGCATGGGTCTCAGGTCTGTGGGCAGCATGAGGAATTGCCTCACTCCAGGGTGCTTTGTAAGGATTGAAATTTTCACTTTCACATAGTTACCTGCTAGCTTTCAGAGCAAAACGTTCGCAGTCCTTATCATGGTCCCCTGACACCAGCCTGGCCACCGGAGGTCCAGAAGATTGTCCCTGGCCTCTTCCTGGCTGGCCTCAACTACCAAGTTCACTGTGGTGTGCTAACCGTGAGGTGGAGGCAGATGCGTTGTCCAGCCTCACAAATGGGAATTGTCAGAGCACATCAGAGGCGGCCCAGCAATTGGCGACCGGAGATGGTGCTGGCCCTCCAGCGCTTACACATGGGTTTTGATCTGTGTTGCAGTGTCCATGGTATTCAGATGGACAAGGAATCAAGGTCTAGAGAGAATGACCTCTAAGACATACATTATTGCGGACACATGGCCAGCCTTGCTCGTCTGGCCTGTGCTTTGGCATCTCTGGCTAGGCTCCCGTGACCGTGTGTCTCACCCCTCCTCCTCCATCACTTATGTGCTCAAATGTCGTCTCCCCCTAAGCTCTGATTCCCCTGGATCCTACTCCCTTGTTCCCAAAGCAGTTATTCTCTTTAAATATACTGTAAAGTTATTTTATTTGTCTTATTTTTTCTCTCTCTCTCCTCCTCTCCTGGACTTTCTCTGTTTTGTTCCCTTAGTGTATCTGAAAACAACCAAAAGCACTCCCGCCACACGATCCACTCTACGTAAATACCCATTGGACAGATGAAAGAAGCAGCATGTTTTTAATATCCAAAGACACAGCAGAACAGCCATTGGCTGAGCACCGAGCCACCACAGTGTCCCATTCTGTAATAGTCACACAGACAAGCTAGAAACCAGCACCCTAGGCAAGTGGGTTGGATTCTTTGGTATTTAAAACATTCTTTGAGGGCCCAGGAGTCCCTTACATTCAGCTCAGGCACATATGTGTTGTCTTTAACCCCCATGCCTGCCCAAGAGAAAGTCTGTAAGACAGCTGAGTACCCAGGCTGGGCTGGCTCACCTGCTGGGGAGGGCTTTACACATGAGGAAGTGAACAAAGCCGTTCTTTGCATAAGCTCTTCACTTATCAAAAAATTAAGGATCTTCAGGCTACCCCTTCACTGGAAAATTTCATTTCCTCTGAATGAATTCCTAAAATTTATACTGTGTATACTACCAAAAAAATCAGTTATCTGTTGTCTGGTGAATTATAACGTTAGAGATACGGATTCATTTCCTAGAAATCTATGAGAAGGCAAGAGACGTTTTTAAATGCTTAATTACAAGGATTAATAAAAATTAATGTTCTTGTCAAGAGCATTTTTTTTTAAGAAAAAGAAAAGATAATCAGAGCTTGGGAAAGCCTAATTTGCCCAGTTTCTATTTTAATAATAGCCTTAGAAATGTTTGTGTCCTGGTAATTTTTCCTAGTAAGTATATACTAGTTAATCGTAACATCATAAATCTCAATGCACTTGAATTTCATTGATTCTGATCTGTTACGGTCCAGGTGGGACTTATACCCATAGTGTCCCTTCATGCTGTAAGAGATGAGAGATCTGCTGAGCCAAGCAGCGGCAGTGCCAACTGGATTTCTGCTTTTATGCTTGATCCTGTTCATATAGATTAATCTGATGCTGGCAAGACACAGAGTCTTGGTATCAAGCTAACCAGTGGCTGTGAGGGTCAGTGTGAGAGAGGGGGGAAATCTTAAATTATGAGAATTTTAGAAGGAACTGTCTTGTTGCCTTCAGACAGCCGACAGCTGGAAATAGGCTAAGCAGGTGTTATGCAGGTCTGAAAACCATGAAGGATTTTGTCTGCATCTATAAAAGCCAGTAGATGACAGCTGGAAGTAACGTGGAGACTTGCGGTCAGTTCTCTAACCCAGCGCCTCAGCACATCTCACAGGGCAGCAGTGTCCCCCTATGTCCAGAACATGGGCTCTCCAATGGGACCAGGGCTGCAACCTTGGGGTGCATTTCCGGTTACTCGCCCAAGGTCTCATAGGTAACGGCGGTCTGTGACTTGGTTCCCTCAAGTGTTCCTGAGAGGTAGTTACACCTGCCTCGTAGGCTTGTTGTGCAAGTTAGAGACTGTTAGAAAAAAGTCAGTAAAATTCTTCCCTGTCTGATGTTAACCTTCAATGCTGGGGTAATGGATAGTCATGAGCACAAATTAGAGTTGCAAGTTAAGGTACTGGGCACCAGGTAATTTTGAACAAAGCATTTGACAGTTCTTTTTTTTTTTTTTTTTCTTGTTGTTGTGTTTCTTCTCATCTAAAACCAAGGCCAATAGATTGGGCAGTCTCCAGAATCCCTTTCAGGTCTCTTTAGAACTCCGGTAATCTCCAACAAATGTGGGTATTTGATAAGGAAGTTCACAGTTAGAATAAGGAATAGGAGGTAGGTCCATGTTTCCTGTCTGCAGCATGTCTGTTAGCCTGGGTTCACTGTAAAATACACACAGGGCCAGAGATAGAAAATACCTTTCAAAATGCATAATCAGATCTTTGAGAGCTGCATTCTTAGGGGTCAACGTACCCACACTGGCCCTGTTACCAGTGCCCCATTCGGGGTAGAGATACGTGATCAGAGAGGAAATATGTCTAGCAGTCATTCCTTTATTTTAATTTTGGAGTGAAGAAAGAGGATGATGTGAAGGCAAGAGGCCCCCGTACTGGTTCTGAGGAGCATCGCTGTCAGTCCTTGCTGACAGTGGCGTGACCCATGTTAGTCACTGCATGTCCAGTCTCTTTCCAAATGACTTCGTTTTTGGAAAGCAAATTCAGTTTTTGGAAATGGGGCTCCACTGTTCACCATCGCAGATGGTGTGACGTAGAATTGGGATGTGCCCCCCAAGCACATGTGCAACAGGGGTGCATTTGGTAGAGTCAGGTGGGTACTAGTGGGTACCTTAATTTCTTCTCTCCTGCTATGCTGGCAAGTCCCACATTTACACATTCTGGGCCTAATAATCTAAGCAATGAACAGGAAAACACAGTATACCCAAGTGTGGGTGAACTTGTCTTCTAGTTTAATACTCCGTAGGATTCCTGGAAAAAAAAAAAAAGACAAGCATGTTAACTCTGTTATCAACCGAATAAGTCTGGTGTTACTGACACAGGTGACATGAATTGGGGAAGAAGATGTCAAAGAGTGAAGCCCACTACAAGATTTTATTGTATGTATGGCTTTACTTTTTAGTTAATACATCTTGCTACTCTTCACCAGTGTACTGTTCATCATAAAAATAATATCTGTTCAAGAGAAATGCCCTGAAACCACTGCATCCCGCATATAGAACATGTTGGCTGTGAAGCTATGCGTGATGGAAGCAGCTTCCAGTTGGAGGCCTGAGGATTTAGGAATGTGGGTCTGTGATGCTTTGCTGCTCTTACTGTATTTCACTGGCATTTCTGGAGCCAGGTGTTTTCGTGTATTGTTTTAATTATTCCAGACCTGTAGAGTGGACCTATCCCCATTGACAGATGAGGACAGTGAGGCTGACTGAGGTAAACCTATTCGTAATTATATGTCTAGTAATTGGATTAGATTGGGTTTAAATATTCATTTACTCAAGAGACAGAGTGAGAGACTCCTATTCACTGGTTCACTTCACAAATGCCCTCGTTGGCCAGGAGCGGGGACTGAAGCTGGCAGTCAGAAACTGTCTCTCACATCGGAGGCCGGGACCCAACTTGAGCCATCATGGCGGTCGGCCATGATCCATATCAGCAGGAATCTGGAGTTAGGAGGGGAGCTGGGCATCAGATCGAGTACTCCCACGTGCACTGTGGGTGTCTTAGCCAGTGTCTCCGCTGCTAGGCTAAATGCTTGCGCCTTTTTGCATTTGAGCCCTAAGACTCATACCTTCTGAGCTATAGCATGCTGTGTTCATGTGCTAAGGGCTTCGGAAGAAGAGAATGATAAGATTTCTTCTAGAGGAAACAGTGTTTCTGCAGTTAAGTTGCTCCCTTGATCCCATGGACCTCGCATTCTGTCTCTCCAACCCTGCATACCAGTGGGTGTATCAAGTCTTTATATTTTTCACTGCCTTCTCAGCCCTAGCCTCAGCAATTGAGTGGGACTTTGTCAAGGGAAGAAAAGTTTAGTGGCCCAGAGTTCTGAAGAGGAGAGTCCATCTGAATGAGCGAAAAAGGTTTTTAAAATTGCTTTTGCAATGAAGTTCATAAAGGATTTCAAGTCGTATTGTCTTTTTTAAAAAGATTTATTTATTGGAGTGGCAGATATACAGAGGGGAGGAGAGACAGAGAGGAGAATCTTCTGTCTGATGGTTCGTCCCCCAAGTGGCCGCAATGGCCAGAGCTGAGCCAATTCGAAGCCAGGATCCAGGAGCTTCTTCCAATCTCCCTCATGGGTGCAGGGTCCCAAAGCTTTGGGCCATCGTCGACTGCTTTCCCAGGTCACAGGCAGGAAGCTGGAAGGGAAGTGGAACAGATGGGATTGGAACCAGCACCCGTGTGAGATCCTGGCCATGCAAGGCAAGGACTTCAGCCACTAGGCTACTGCTCTAGGCCCATCAAATTGTGTTGTCTTTATATTTTACAGTTATTTATGTGAAAGAGAGATAGAAAGCTTCCATCCACTGGTTTACTTCCCAAGTGTCTGTAGTAGTCAGGTTTGGTCCAGGATGCAGGCAGGAGCCTGGAGTTTGATCAGGGTCTCCCATATAGCTGGCAAGATGACAGTATTTGGCGTCATCAGCTGGTGCCTCCCAAGGCGCACACCAGAAGGAAGACAGGTTGGAAGCTGACGAGTTAGGAATTGAGCCCAGAGGACTTGAACCCAGGAGCTCTGACATAGCATATGGAAACACCAAGTGGTGTCTTTTCAAAGATTAATTTATTTTAAATATTTACAGAGAAAGAGGAAGAGACTGACAGAGCAAGAGAGAATCTTCCTCTGCTGGTTCATTCCCCAAAAGACTGCAGCAGCTGGAGCTGGGCCAGGCCGGAGCCAGGAGCCAGGAGTTTCATCCAGGTCTTCCATGTAGATGCAGGGGCCAAAGCACTCGGGCTGTCTTCTGCGTTCCCACGTGCATGAGCAGGGAGCTGGCTTGGAAGGGAGCAGCTGGGAATCAAATTGGCACCCATATGGGGCACTGGTGTTAAGGCAGAGGCTTAACCACAGTGCTGAACCCTCCAGTGGTATCAACCACTGAGCTGAATTCTCACAAGCAAAAAGTCTGATGTTATTTGGAAAGAAACTGTTGTAATGTTTTCTTTGTTTTTGTGCTGAATGTCCAAAAAGGGCTGTGTTTGAAAATCAACACTGGAAATCCGAAGATCAGCCTAAGCTACTTGAATCTTCAGTATTATCTTTATTTAAACATTTTAAGTTTTATTGGGTATTTCAGTCATGTGAAAGAACAATTTATTCCCAGGAGTCAATTGTGGAAAAGTTTGTGGAGCATATGTGTTCTGAGAAAGCTGCATTGATTTCAAAATTTTATTGTAGCAAATTTTATTGTAGCAAAATAAACTTACCTTTTCACTGAATTTTTCCATGAACTTTTTTTTTAAAGATTTATTTTTATTATTTTTTTATTGGAAAGGCGGATATACATAGAGGAGAGACTGAGAGGAAGGTCTTCCATCTGATGATTCACTCCCCAAGTGAGCGCAACGGCCGATGCTATGCCGGTCCGAAGCCAGGAGCCTCTTCCGGGTTTCCCACGCGGGTGCAGGGTCCCAAAGCTTTGGGCCGTCCTCGACTGCTTTCCCAGGCCACAGGCAGGGAGCTGGAAGGGAAGTGGGGCTGCTGGGATAGAACCGGCGTCCATATGGGATCCCGGGCATGCAAGGCGAGGACCTTAACCACTTGCGCCACCGCGCCGGGCCTCCATGAACTTTTAAAAGTCATTTCATACCTTAAAGATACCCCACTTTAATCACTGAGTTAAATACTTTACTAAATAATATATAACATAATGGAAAGGTGGATTATATCAGCTCCTTGATTTTTTCAAAACACATTCTAAAGCACTAAATAGATTGGATTGCTTCTGCTTTATGCTGTTTCTTTTTTCTTTCTTTCTTTTCTTAAGATCTATTTTTGTTGGAAAGGCAGAGTGACAGAGAAAGAGAAACAGGGAAAGATCTTCCATCCACTTGTTACCAGTGAAGCCCTGGTGGGTTCTTTGATCAGCTTAGTATAAAAATAACAAGCCAAAAAAGAAGTACAAGTGTAACAGACTCTTTATTCAAAGCAAAGGACAAAAAGGCACAGGGAAATGGGCTGTCCAACCAGACACTGGGTTTATGGGAAACGGCTTGGGCTTCGTAAAGTTTTTTTTTTTTCTCCTTTCTTTGGACATAGGGAGGGGTGTAAGGGGACCCAGGCTGATAAAGAGGTGTCTTGAAGGAAACTGTTCAAGTGACTATCTTGTCCTGGGAGCTTGCTTGTTCCTTCAACTCCCTAGGTCCAGGCAGAGAAGAGGGAAACTCTTTGACCTTGCTTGTCTTGGCAACTTCAAAGCCTTGTTTTGCACAGCCAGTCAATCTAGTATGGGCAGACGGTGAACTGTGAGATGGGGTCCAAGAATTGGGCACTCCTCTCTTCTCCTCCAAGGCCCTGGACCCAACTTCATACTGGTTCACTCCTCAAATGGCCACAGTGGTTGGAGCTGAACCGATCCAGAGGTAGTACTCAGGATCCAGGAACTTCTTCTGGGTTTCCCATGTAGGTACAGGGTCCCAAGGCTTTGGGCCATCCTCTCCTGCTTTCCCAGGCCACAGGCAGGGAGCTGAGTAGGCAAAGTGGAGCAGCCAGGATCATGCTTGGTCAGACACCAGTCTGGTCTTTGGTCTTCCAACTTGAGGACATCTCTGATGCGGAGAGTTGGACTATCAGTGTGGTAAAAGCTGTAGGGCTCCCTGCCAGTGTCTGCCTCCCAGTCGCCAGAGGCCCAGAGTGCTTACTTGTCTCCTCTGCCGGACACCCTTGTCTGGTCTGGAAGTGGCCCTGCTGCTGCACGTGGAGCTCTGGGCCTGTGTGGTCCTCTGCAGGGAAGTAAGCGCACTCCCAGCAGATGCAGCAGGACCGTCCCAGTTCTGCTTAAGGACACGTGGTTGACAAGGGAGAACTCAGGGTATGGTTTGCAGTGAGTTCTACCTGGGAGTTTCCACGTGGTGGTTCTCAGCGAGGCTTTCCAGCAGCCATTGCTGGAGCCTGACCCAGGTAACACCTCGCTCGGGCGTCCAGCTCCTCTACCCCCCAAGTCCCCCATCACTTTCTTCTGAATGTCTTTTTAAACTGCCAGACAGGCAACAGCCATTGCTTTTTGTTTTAGGAAGTGAAAATAGGTCACATTCTAACCTAGAAGAGTTTTTAAAAAATACAACTATGTAGCAATTATGGGACCTTCCATTTCAGTAGGAAAATACCCAGTTTCCAGTGAAACCATTTTTATTGTAATTTGCATTTAATTCCTAGATCTCTGGTGTCTCCAAATGCAGGTGACTTTTGGCCTCACATGGACTTATTTTTGCAAGAGTTCATCTTATTTGGGCCGTTAACTAAATACCAGAGGGCAGCAGATAAAAGAGATTTAGATATCTCTTGGTTGATCAGACTAATCAGACATATGTATGAAGGAAAAAAAAAATCAAATTGCCTCCCAGGTTTTGAATTAAAAGTAAAATTGATTTTACAATTGCTTGACCTCTATCTGGTCTCTTCAGTTTTATTCATTATTTCCAGAGTGAAATTAATGTTGGGAAAAATGGAGTGGGTAAGTCCTGTGTTCTGTGATTGGAGCTGGAGAAGCCCCTCCTTCCAAACATGTTAGCCAGTAAAATTGGGGTTATCAACTTCCGGGGGCAACTTGGCACACAGTGGCTGTCTCCAGCATGAGACTCCCTTCAGCTTCCCCAAGGAAGGTGAAGGCTAACGTGTTTTTAATTCCCACTCCCACCTTCCCCCCACCCCCCACCCTCCACCTCTCTCTCACTCTCTCTCTGCACCTCTGTGTGTGAGGGCTGGGAGGCGGGGACAGGCGGGCACCCTTCCTGTACTTAGCCAGCAGGGCTCTGAAAAGAGACTCCTAGCTGACAGACCAACCTGCACAGGGCAGCCGCCTAATCTGATGCTCTTACACAATTAAAGGATTTGCCACTCTCTCCACACTGTAATCACCTCACGGCGCGGCATTGTGTGCGGGCACCGCAGGAAGCAGCTCTGCAGGGCGGAGCGCGGCCACAAAGGGTCTCCCTGTGCGCCCTCACATGGACAATTAAGTTTTAACAACAAAATTAGCAGAACAACTGGATGTTCTGGAAGTTGAGATCCTCTCCTCCCCTTGTCCGGTGGCCCCTACCCCTCAGGGGGCCTGACTGCAGTGTCCTCCCACCCCACCCCCAGGCTGGCCAAGCGGGACTCACCAGTGCCCCAAGGGGCCTGCAGCACAGCTTGGTTCTCTCAATGGATTGCCCACTAACCTGGGCCAGCACCCAGGATTTTAGGAGACTTTGTACAAAATCTTTCATTTCTGTTTAAAGAAGTAGGTTGCTTTGGGTACTTAGTGGTGTTTTAAAAGCCATTTTAAAGTAGTGCCCATGGTGTTGGTGCTTCACGTGTGTAGAGGGGGAGTGTGGGTGGGTGGGTTGGTTTTATTGATTTGATTTGGATAGGAGTTGCTGACAGGGTAAACGGGCATAACTTCTGAAACCTGATGGACATGTTGCATTTGGAATATACCTTATCCTGCCAGATACCAATGTGAAATGCGTCACATTGCTTTCCCTGTGACTCCCAGTCTGAAGCATACAGCACAGTCAGTAAATGGAAAAAAAGAAACTTGAAAATAGATTTGTAAAAAATTGTCCTGAGAAAACAAAATTCAAGTATTTTGTGCACAACAACTTTATAAAGAAGCCATTGTAACTATATACATATATATGTATGTGTATGCGAATATGTATGCACATACGATGAATTTTGTGGAAGACTTTATGCCTCCCACGTTGTTTCTTGTGAATAACTGTTTATATCTGGGATCGAAATGGTTTTTCCACGATGGTTTAAAGTTGTGGAAACGTACGAACTTACAGAAAGCTGGGAGAACAGCCCAAGAGCTGTGTTCCCATCACTGTTGATCCCATTAGATCAACCGTTGTTCACGCATTGCATCGTTCACGGTGGTGGCTTTGCTGGGGAGCCCCCCCAGTCCCTCCCTCTTCCTCCCCTGGTCTCCTGTGGGTGTCCTGGGTGCTTTGGTACCTGCCTGCCTGAGCTGTGGCTTCTCAATGAGCACGGCTCTGGCCCTGGCTATTGTCACCCGTGTCACGAAAGTACTCTGCGTGTTCTTGTGTTCCTCCCAGTGTCCTCAGGTTGATGTCAGATTTTCAAGCATAGTGGTTTTGTTGCCTAACAGTGTGTTTTATATATATATAATTAGAAATTAAATCTGTGTTTCTCTCAAATGGAAACAGAACCAAATGGATAAACTTTATTTCTTCTTCTTAGCTACAGTACAGCTTTAAAAGAGCAGAGCCAAGGGAAGTGCACTTTGCCCTGCCTTCATTGGCGGTACCATTACTTGAATGATTGACTGTAGTCCCTGAGACAGTTGCACCTTAGGCCTGGAGCTTTATTTGGTGAAGTTTGGTGGAGGTGTGTTTTAAAAAGAAAGAAAGGAAAAAAAGCTCCCAAAAAACAGGGTTTCCCAAAGAAACCAGCATAGCTGGGTCTGCTGTGGCTATAACGCCACTGCTCCCGGCTGCCGGCTGGCTGCGAAGCAAGTGAGAACTCCCCTCTCTCCACCAGCGACACAGAAAGCCCACTTCCTCTCAGGGACTTTGCCCAGGAAACGGCTTTCTAAAGACAGATTTAAATCTCCGTTTTCTGCCGTTGAAGGTGGCAAATATGATTGCGGTTTTATCCATTTCTGCTGTAAATGAAGCGAGTTCAGACCGTCCGGCTGTGCGTCATGGCTTGGACGGCTGCCACAGCCTAATGCGGACGCCCCACTGGGAGAGCAGAGAAGAGCTCCACTTCGATTCCCCCAGATTGTGTTAAATAGTCCAGCTGTTGGATTTGAAAGATGGTTACCTCAGAAGCGAAATAGAAATGAACTTGGCATTTATGCCTCGAACCATTTTTACACTGTTTGGCAATCAGCTTTTCAGAGGCAGCATTTTATAAAATAACTCTCACTGCTTAAAAGTTTCATTCACTGTAATGTTCAGAGTGTCCCACCTTTATATTATCAGTAAAATTAAGCCTGAGTGATATGCAGAATTTGCATGAAATAAGCATTTCCCCCTTCATTTCATGAGCTTTGATTGTATTCAATTGAGCTCAGAACCATGTCGATTAGGGCTCTTCGGGGGCATTAGTTAATTTGAATTGCAGCCGAAATGTTAGCTAGAATGTTGTTGAATATAATTGGAACGTGAAAAGTTGATTTTGAAAGGAATTTCATTGAAGGCAAACAATGATTTGCTTTTTAAAAATTAGAACGTTACACTTTGGTCTCTTGTAACACGTCTGAGAAATCAGTAAGTCTCTTTATCAAGTTCGGCTTCAGCCCAGCCATTTGCGATTGTTCTGATTCTCCTGGCGATGGTACAATTTGGGGTCCAGTCTTAACACCAGCAAGTGGCCTTGCCTGCCTGAGCCTTACAGTTGGGGTAATAGTCGGTGCCTCCTTAGAAGGGCATCCAAGGGGCACTTGGGCATCAGGCTTTCTAGAATGACATGGATTGATACATTGCCTTCTAGGCTTTAATTTTGCCTTCTTGTGTTTGTGTTTCGCAATTGCCATTGAGCGCGTGGTCTAGAATGACGTGTGACGAGATCTATGTGAATGGATCATAAACAGCTACCAGATTATTGTAGTAAGAAGAAAAATGCGGTCATCAGAAAACAGAGATGCCGGCATTTGAGTCCTCTGCCATTAACCAGTAGTGTGCTGGTGGACAAATTGGACGAATCATCTCGCTTCATCCTTCTTGGAGTCTTCACATGACAAGTGAAGAGGTTAGGTTAGTTCCAGGTGGGGATCCCTGACAGGCTGAGCATCCCATAATTTTGATCTTTGTTGGCATCACCTAGAGGGCTCATCTATCACCAGCAGGCTTTGTGCGTACTGACGCTCGGTTCCTTATTGTGGTCACTGCTTTTAGATGCTGCGTCAAAGCAGAAGACAGCACGACCTCATCCCTATGGGGTTTGTTCCACTTGAGCCTCCATCATTTCCACCCTGGGGAGAAGCTTTCCATAAAATTTTCTAGAAACTGCTCCCATGACTGCTGCAAGTCAGTGCCTTGTGGGAGTGGCACTAGAATGAGACTGTGGAGGAGAGGCCCTCATTCCATGGGAGCCGCAAGTACTCCTCCCCCGCCTCATCAGGACCAGACCAGGTCAGAGCCAGAGGACAGAGAAGCTGGGCTGGTCTGGAGGAGTGGGCACTGGAGAGCTGAAGCCCACAGGGGAAGCATTCAGAGGGAAAGTGGTCAGGTGGGCCTGTGGTATCACTCCTACTTCCGGACACTGCCTCTGGGAGATAGTGCCATGGGCATGGCAGGATCAGGGTGGCAGGAGCTCCTGGCCCTTGCTCTGGCTCTGCCACAGCCACTCAGGAGCTGTGTGGGGCTGAGGCCAGACTTGTCCCCTCAGCATGCCTCGCTGGCCTTGTCTGCACATGGACAGGTCAGGCTGCATGACTGTCCCAGTCCCCTTCTGCCTTGCCCCACTGGGATTTCAAGACAGTGGTCATTGTCCATGAGATGCAAAGAAATACGCCCTTTGCCTCTGGGTCAGTGATTGGGCAATAGCTTCATCTGCAGTTGAAATTTTTTGCTTCAGAATACACAAGGAGTTCTTTGAACACAGCCAGGTTGGTCGGGGGTGGGGAAGGACTACTTGGGCCTGACCTTCTCAGGTTTCTGGGTTTTCAGTCCGCCTAACACCTAAGCAGTACCATTGTGGAGCCCTGAGACCACTGCCTGAAGGTCATTAGTCCTCGGCTGGCGAAGACGCTTTTGCTAGGATGTGTTCACCAGCCCTCTGCCTGCAGACACATGGGAAACTACCCTGGTGATTGTCCGGAGTAACGGAGGTTGGTATGAGCTGGGGTCATCCACCCAGAGCGGGAGGAATGCCTCCTTTGCATGCTTCGAGCACACTGGCTGGCTTCCAGAGCAGCAGGCTCAGGGACCCACAACGGTGAAGCCAGACAGGTGGCTTGGCCCACAGGCTTTGTCGTAGCTTTTATCCTGACCCACGCTGGACTGCAGCTTCATTTCCTAGAGCCCCTGGCCCATTGATTTCCAGTATAGAGTTAACCCCAGGAGAAATCTGGATGAGCTGTAGAAGGCAGCTGTGAAGTCACAGACTTTTTAAAAGCTTTGCTAAGATGCTGAAGACCTGTGCAGGGCAGGCTCCTTTCAGCTTTGCACCTTGTCCTGGTGTGGGCAGGCAGCTGGCTCAGTTCCTCCAACACTTTCTCCTGCCTCCTCCTGCAGCTTCTACAGATCCAGGGCCTGGTGCATGTCCAGCCCACGGCGGGGAAGGGATGCAGGGTCCCTGGTGGGCCGTCTGTGCCCTCAGGATTGGTGCCTGTGGGGGACAGATGCAGCTCTTGTCTGTCCGTGGCTGCTTCTGCTTGGTGGCTTTCCTTCCCAGCTGGCAAAACAGCCAAGTGCAGGTTCAACCAGGGCTGGCTGCCTCTAGCACCTAAGGGATGATCCCCATAGACAAATCCTTCCTGTCACACGGTGGTTCTGCTTCTCCAGTCACAGGCTTTTACCCTGGTGGCCTGGGTCAGAGAGGGTCCAACCTGGGACCTCCCAGGGGACAAGTGGTATCTGCTGCCAAAGTAGATGGGCAGCCTCCTGGTGGCTTCTGATGAGTAGCCAGAAATTAAGGGCTTTTCTCAGCCCAGCACTGTCCTCTCATCCTCCTGATAACCAGCCTGTGCTTTCACTAATGCCACAGAAGACTGAGCTACTAGGATGACGTGCAGGTCACATGGTTCCATCACCCCATAGCCACAGCAAGCAACATCACTTGGGCAGAGCTCATGGGGCTGGTCTTCAGACCAGCATAGATAGAGCCACTGGAGCCGAGGCATTCAGGGCCCTTTCTCTGCAGTTGACCCTCTGCTGTCTTTGCTGTAAAAGAAAGACTTCCCCTCCTGCTTTCACCAACACCCTGCTTGCTCCCCAATTCACTCTGAGCCCTCCACAGTGTTAGTGTCCACTCATTTCATTTCCCCCTCAAAAGGGTTTGTATGAGGTGCTGGTGTGGAGTTGCAGACACAGCGAGGCAGCCTAGTGCCCTGTGGTAAGTCGAGCGAGGGAGAGGTGCAAGTTTGGTTAAGAGACGCAGGCAGATCCTGGCTGCCAAGGGTGCCTTCCCCTTCTCCAGGCTGCAGACTCACAGCTCATATGCAGGCAGCTGCAGCCTGGGGTATGAGGGAAGGAGGCTGATGGATCCTGAGGCCAGGCAGGCAGAGGCAGGCAGAGGAGAGAACCGTGGTGAACTCCCGAGGTTTGCACTTGCCAAGAAGAGCATGCAGGCAAGCAGGTAGGTGCATTTGGTTCTCTCATAACTTCTGCAGTTAATTGCTCTGACCTTTTCTGCCTTTCTTCTGTCCTTGCGCTTCTTAATTTATAATCTGATAGCTTCTTTGTTTTTTTGGAAATGGCTGGCATCTCACACCGCTATGTGCTTGTTGATTAGACTTAGAACCCTGGGCTTTTGTTGTTGTTGTTGATCTGAATCCAGTAGTATGACAGACACGTCTTTGCTCTCTTCTTATTTTTCTGTGTCACTCTCCATCCTTAGGCCTCCCAGTAGCATTGGATACAGGAGAAAGTACATTGGCGGTGAAAATGACGCTGAAGCAGTTGTAGTTTTAGATCCCGTTTCCTCAAATGAACCCCATACCAAAGACCAGGTTGCTGAACAAGAGCCTACTCAATGCAAGGAGGATGGAGGCGAAACGAAACCAGAACACAAAGATGGCAGCACCGAAAAACTGAGCGAGACAGACAGCTCCAGCTGCTGACGCATCTCCCAGAAGGCTGATGCTTCGGAGGTCATTTTCACGAAGCACACGACTCGCTGTGGCGTGGGGCCGGGGCTGCAGGTGCCGCCGTAGTCACTGCCCTCACATTATGTATTCTTTTCCAGTGTCACTTTTGTAAGTAGCAACTATAAACATAAGTAAGCTTAAGTGTAGCAAGACGCACATTCTGCATAGTTTCCTCATTTTGTTTTGCAGTTCATAGGGATAAGGTTTTTCCTAGTTTATTGTCTCCAGTATGACTTCTTTCAGAAGATTCTAGACTGATCCTTTAGGACATGTGCATACCACTCATGATGTCATGTGATGCCCAGATTCCAGGTGCAGGCAGGCACCTGGAGGAGCAGAGCTGCCCGGGTCCACCTGGTCAGGAAAGCTCTTGTCCCCTTGTGCAAGAGCCAGCACACCTGAGCTGTTTTCTCTAGTGGACCGAGAGAACACTCAGGAGCTGGCCTCAAACTAGCTGTGCCATTGTCTTCATTACACAAATTATTGACCATTGGCTGAAAAATACAAGCTACTGACCGTGCCCAAGCCTCCCAAGGACTTCAGTGGGACTGGACTGCTCTGGTGGCCTGAACCCAGGACCCAGGTCAAAGTCCAGACCTTGAATTTCACAATCCTATTTTTGCAAACCCCGTGCTCAGAGTTCATTATGTTTTCCCATAGACTGCTGTGGCACAAGGACCCCGTTTGACCCCAGTTCTTAAGTGCAGTGAGGGTGAATAGGTGAGTGACAAGCACACACTTCCCTTGCTTCACTGCTGTTCAACAGCACACAGGGGGCTTGTTTTGTTTTGTTTTGTTTTGGTGGTGTTTTTCTTTTTTTGAAGAAATTAAGTGGTAGTTAGTCTCTGAAAAATACAATGTCCAGGCTACTACAGTGAATACATAGAAATATAATCAGGGATTTTAAAAAAGAGAAACTTATGCAGCTTTTCACAGTTGATTGTTTCAAAATTGATGTTTATTTAAAATAAGTGGTAATGTACTTGAATGCACTTTTTTATGACAATGATTCAGTCACGGTAATTTTACTATTAAAGAAAGTAAAAGGTTTAGTTTTATTAGCATGACTCAGCATGTAACTGTCAGGTGTTTCTCACCTAAGGGTGAAAGGAAACGACAGTAGCAGTAGTTGCAGTGTATTGTATTTTTGCACGTGTGCTAAGCGTAGGCTTGAAGAGGTGGGTGGGCAAGTGGAATGTACTTCCTGACTTTGGAGATAATTGTCTTTCTGTGGGTTTGTTTTGCTTGATGATTTCCATGTTGTTCTGTAATGGTTTTTGCAGTGACTTACCCGTTTAACTCATGGGGAATTGAAATGTAATGTGTTTCAACCTTGTTTTTCCCAACCGGAACAATACTGCTGTACGGGATACTAACTGTAGACCCGACTCACTTCAACAAGTCCTGTTAGGCTGCGCTTTCAACCCTCCTTCCCACAACTTATTAAAAAAAAAAACAAAAAAACTCCAGTGGTTTCTCATTAAGGCTCAGTTATACTTATTGACATTTTGGGTTTAGTCTTCCATGCTTGACCTTCTCTAACAGGATGATTGCCTACAAATTGATACTTTGAGTAATTTTTAATAATTCACAAAATAGTTTACTTTGAGGTCTTTGGTTTCCTGTTCGTTTCTGCTCTGCTGTCTAGCCCCAGTCTGCCGGTGCGGTGTGCATCATGGACACCCTAAGCAATAGAAAAGCACACTCACACATAGATATCAACAAAACGGTGTGGGGGTTAAACGGCTCCCAGCCCTTGGGCGTGAGGTGGTAGCTGGAGGGCCACGGTAAGTAACAGACATTTCAGAAGCCTTCCCATCTTACTCCCTGTGCTTCATCATGACCACAAAGAAGTATAAATGAACCAGGTAACGTGTTGGGTGCAGGGCATTTCTTTCTCCCGTGCCTGCCTCCACATCTTCCTTGTGCAATTCTGAGCAGGTTTCACCCTCGGGTGACACCATCAGCAAAAGCAGCTGATGCTGGGTGGAAGACCTGGGAAGGCCAGGGCTTGTACCTGGGAGGCGCATGCCTGGCTGTTGGCATGATGTACACTACATGCACATACAATTTAACAGTTGCATCCTGATGTGTTTCCTACGAATGATTATTTATCCTTCCCCCCCCCCCCCATTTTGGAAAGCTGATAGGTTGGGTCTCTATTGCTCCCGTTTTCCTAACTGATACTGATGTATTTTTTATCACCAGGCACAGCAGTAGCGCTACTTTGTTCTGTCTCAAAGTTTTCTTGTCCTTTTCTGGGAGAGAAAGAGCGTGATAAAAACTCCTGCCCCCTTTGGTATCTGCGCTTGTTTCACAGGAACTTGAGTGACCATCATTTCGCCTTGGCTCAGCCATGTGGAAGTGCCCTCTACCAGAGGTCCCAGACGGTCAGAACCCAGCCTCGCTGGGCCTGAGTCAGAGGAATGCACATTGCAGCTCCAAACAGCCCTCAGTGACTCCTCCTCCCTTCCTTCTTGGGTAATACAAATGCTGTTGGAAATGGAATAGGACAGGCTCAAGTTTAATATCTCCCCAGACCATTTTTTGTTTAAGGTTCATGTCACAGAATCTTAAAAACAGAGTCTGGGGTTTTATCTTTCTAAGTGCACATTGCACCTGCCTGGTCACGTGCTTCAGGGAACAGTGTTAGCGTCCATCCTCCTCCCCCGCCCATCGTGGGGGGGACGGCCATCTGTTGTCACAGGCCCGAGCCAGCAGTCCTCACAGGAGGACAGTGAAGCACATTGGTTTCTTTCATCTCTTATGGGTCATGTATGCTTCATATAAATATGCTTTATATATTCTCCAGAAGAAATTAGAAGAATAAAAGTAGTGTTCAACTCATGGAGAAACTGAAATTAAAATTCTGCCAGTGCAGCTATGAGCCCAGCCTACCTGTGAGGTGAAGGTAAACAGACTGTCCTCTGCTGAAGTTAAAAGGCTGCCCTGGTGAAGGCACAGAGTCACCTTGGGTTAAGCTAATTCAACTGTTTTGTCACTAGTTGTAATTTTTTGCTATGGTTTTATTCATTTTCATGCACGCCACATTATTTCTGTGTGTGTGTGTCTGTGGATACTTGCAGAGGCTATTGTGAACACCCAGTCATCCTCATCCTGCCTTTAAAATGAATTTTTGTGCCTGTTGCTCCTCCCCTGTTGTTTGTTGCTAAGCATCAGGAGAGACAGTAGCAGCTACAGCTATGTCACAGGTTTTCCCCACTTAAGAGTGCCACCAGCCAGTTCTCCTGCCCTGTGCTCTGAGAGTCGGCCACCAAGCTGACTTCAAGCCATGGCTTCTACAGGAAGGGCTCAGCTCTACCACAGGGACATTAAGCTCCCTTACTGATGCTCTTCAAAAGGTCAGGTCCTCGGTGTGCTTAGTACAGATATATAGAACAAACAACAAGTCCATGCTTAGCCATCATGGTCCACCTGCTGTGGACTTTGCTGTGTCTACATGTAAAGGCTTGAGTGCGCCTGGGGCTTGTGCCCCTCAGCCATCACCAAATAGCAGCTTATGAAACAGCAGATTCAATCAAGAAAGGTGTCACCTCACTTTTTTTTTTAATCACTTACAGATCTCTTTTTAAATGCCACAGCTGAAATAGCTGGGCAGTTAGTAACCTTGAAAATATTCATTGACCTACTTATTTATTTATACCTACTACTATCCCAAGAAGGATGTAAAGAGACTCAAGAATTGTAGAAGAAAAGCTAACATTTAAAAAGCAGAGGAATCAGGGAAAAGGGAAGGCAGGGAGAGAGAGCAAGCTACAACTGACCACTGACCTGGAGACAGGAATGCTTCCATGTGGGACCATGCCCCCTTTGGGAAGGCACGCACACAAGATGTAACCCCTGGTTCAAAGCACAGAGGGTGTCCCTCATCATTAGGTTTCTTCTGGTTTGGGAGATGCTTGGATCAGTAAAGGAGAAGGTGTTTGTGCAAAAACACTGGCCTCTTTCATGAGGTCCCAGTCCTGCGAAGTGGACAGCAGCACCAACAGATAAGAAAACCGACCCCATGCAGATGTGACGCCTTGTAACACACAGCTCATAGATGCTACTCTAGGCAAAAACTAAGCATCTGTTGGACCGAACAGTGACAAAGAATACAAAGGGCATGTGAGATGGGTTCCGGAGAAGGTTCAGTGTGGAGCCAACTGTGCCTTGGGACCCCCAGGCAGACAGTGCTCCCCGCATGGCCACAACAGCAGGCGAAGGTGCTCACATCCTGGCCGAGTCCTCCGCAACCTCCGTGGGGAAGATGGGCTCGATGGGCTCAAGCAGCTCACCAGTGGCAGCTGCCTCAAGTGTCTTTTCAGCCTCCTCGTTTACATAAAAAAATGTGTGCTCTTCGTGGGGGCCTGTTGAAAAGGACAACTGCAGTCAGGGTTACTAGTGAATCCATCAGTGGGTCATACTGACATCAGTGGAGACTCCAAACCTACTGGGACCTGGGCCTGTATTTACTGATACAGTTGTCTTGAGTGTATGTACCCATATACAACCTTCTCAGACATTCAGCAGAGGATGGGTGGGCTTTGGGCAGAGGCTTAACAAAGATAAGAGGAAGGAGGTGAACCAGGTTCTGCCTGAATACGAACCAAACTACTGCAAACCCAGGCTGGCGATGGCTATGACTTGAGCCATCCCTGTCAGCGCCTTATAGGTAATGGTGGTATTTTAGTAGCCGAGCTTTTGCCAAGATTGCCTACTCACAAGTGGGAGCACAGATATTTTCTGTTGTCCATAGCATTCATTGACCACTGACTGCCATTGTCAGAAAAGTTCTCAATCTATCTGTGAGTCCATTCTAGACTGAGGAGGGCTGCCCTCTAGCCACTGGTGTCACTTCTGATGCCTTGAAGCACCTGTTGTTTTCCTTAGGCAGATTAGCAAGGATTGAAACTAGCAGGTCATTGAAACGAACCTAAAGCCTCTGTGAGTGAGGATAACAGGTGAAATCAGACAATGCAGAATAAGGCTTTGCATCACACACTACAGGACACTGCCCTCTATCCTTACATGACTTCCGATTTTGTCTGTCCTGGCTATGGATCTTAGCATGTGTTAAACTTGACAGGTATAAAATCATCATGTCTGTGGGTCTCTTAAAGGTCTGGATCCCAGCGCCTCCTTTTGACCATTCACAGTCAGCAGCAGGGAAAACAGAAGTGCCTATTTGGGTGTCTCCCTGCAGGCAGGCAGTTCACAAGGCACTTCTCATCATGCAAATTCACTAAGGTTTCATTTTATAAATGATGGGTTCGTGTCTCCCGAGCTGTCCGCCTTCCCAAGGCACAACCTTAGCATTAACATGCTGTTGCCGGCCGGCCAGACCCATCAGGAAAACATCTGCCTTTCACTCTCACGGCCTGTGCAGAGAAACCTTTAGTATGGTGTGGGCCATCACAAAAGGTAGGCTTGTAGATTCCAATCAATTAATTCTATTGAAAAGCATCACGCAGCCTATTCAGCAAGAAGGGAGAGAGTTTTAAACATTCAGGTAAATAGATAATCCATTAGGACAACAATGCACGTTGTGGGGGAGCGCCAGCCTAGTTTTGTCAGCACTTATTTATGGTCCTCGGGTTCCCGTGCCCTCCTGCCGAGGGACTTGTATTCCCCCTCTCCCCATCTTTGTTCACTTATTCATGGCAAGGGGAAAACAAAGAAGGAAAGCAGTGCATACTCAGCGCTCCATTCTGGATGAGCTCTTCCTCTATAGTAAGCAGGCGGTTGTATTTAGTCACCCACTCGCCTCGAGAAAGACCCCCCAACTTGATAAACCGGACGCCGAGTCCAACAGCCTGAAGAGGGAGAAACAAGTTAGTTTAAAAGGGGTGGGGTGGATCATTTTTGCTAACCCAGAAGCAGTTCTTGAAGGAAAAGGGAAGCTGTCACGGTGTGCTCTTGGGGTTTTCTGCCTGTTAGTTTGGTTTGGTTTATGTGAGTAGAGCTGCCTGCTTTCAAGCTTGGAGTGTCGGAAGGCCAGCAGGTGGTGTGGCTGATTGTCCCTAAGACTCCTTGCTGGCACTGGCCATGCAAGCGAGCTGGGCTTCTCTCGGAACAGCCTCTCCCCGACTTCATTTTCGGGAGGAAGATTGCCAGCACATACCCCAGTCATTTAAGTGTACTCATCATTTTCCCCGGACTTCAATTTCTCTCCTTTTTAAAAGTTCAAAGATTAGCTCTTTGCAAAAGGTAGCTGTCTGGGAGGAAGCCAGTCTATTTCATGAAAGGTTACATGACTTTCTCCACCAAAGACTGCATTTCTCTGAAATACCAGTTTGTGTTAAAAGCAGTGTTCCGGCAATTCTGCAATTGATCGGCGTTGAGCACTTACCAGGTCGACAAGGCTGTCATCAGTGGCTTCTCCATCCGGACTGCCCAGGATGGTGATGTGCTTCTTGCCTGCGGGAGCAATTCCAGTCACTTTCCTATGGTGCGGGAACGATTAGCATGCTTGTGTGCGCTGACAAACTACCAGACACCTGTGGGACCACCTAAGCTTTCTAGCCAGAGTGCCTATCACCTGGTGTCTCTCTTTCCTCGTCTTCACAGTAATCTGGGTGTGGTACTAAATGGAGCCTGTGGCTGCTCAAATTTCAAGAATACATACCAGATGCATCATATTTTATGACCACTGCCAAGAGGGAAAATGCTCAGATTAGACCAGCACATTTCTAAGACCACAGCTGTTCTAGGCAGGATGTGGTTTTGTTCAGTGTAGACAACGGTGCGCCTTTGAGCCAGTGTAAGGTGGTAAGTTCATGGGCAGTGTTTGCAGGGTCCACCAGAGGCCGATATGGTAACGGCTTTCTCTTACTTCACCGGGCCTTGTGCTCAAAGGAATCTCAGAGTGTTCAGCAGAAGACTCAGGATGACCATGTTGGGCCCATCTTTTCCAGCTCGTAGCATTTTACAGGCAGGAGCTGAAGGGACCATGAAGGGAGAGGACAGGGCAGGGGCTTCCCACCTACCGCAAACTAGCGTGGGGTTGGGGTGAGTGAGTGCTGTCAGCCCGGTGCTGGGTCCTGCTCCAGGTTGGAGACTAGCTTTCTACCTGGGTCCTGAGACCCACCCCTGTGCACCAGACACAAACTCTCAAGGAGTTTGCAGCCTAGTGAGGGTTACGATTCACCAAGTAAATGTCTACGCCACTGTGATCAGTACCACAAGGAGGAAAGGAGGCATGCGGTGAGGTGGGGGAGACGGGGAGGAACGCACAGCTGAAGAGGTTTTCTCTATGCCAGGTCCGGAGGAGTTCGCCAAGTGTTCTAGGCAGAGGAATCATCACAGAGTGAAGCACTAGGGAATTTCCAACTTGAAGGGTTAGCCAAAGCGCTAGGGCGGGCCACTGTGGCACGGTGGGAAAGAGACCCAACCTTGGCAAGCTTTGTTTTCTCATCAGTGAAGAAGTGAAGATGATGCTCACTTCGCAGGGCTGCTGTAAAGAGGACATCCCTGATGCTCCAGTGCCGGAGCCACCAGGTCTAAATAAAGCTGCTGACTGTGGTTTTATTCTCAGTACCCGAGTCTGGCTTTTCAATCCCCACTGCTGGCGTCCTGATGCTATGCAGTCTGGCTTGCCTGCTTTGTGGTGAACCCACCGGTGCCCTAAGTCTCTGTGTTCCCGATGGGATCCTTGTTGGCTGTATTTATTTTGTTTTTAATTTAGTTGAGAGCAGTGACGGCCTGAGCTGGGCTAGGTCAAAAACCAAAAGCCAGGAACTCAATCCAGGTCTCCCCTGTGGGTGACCAAAACGTGAGCCATCACTGCTCCCTCCCAGGGTGTGCAGTAGGAAGAAGCTGCAGCCAGCAGCTGGGGACAGGCACCGTGGGTTGGGATGAGGACATCCTAACCATCAGGCCCAGCACCTGCTGCCTGTTGTCTCTTCCCTGCAGTGGCCAATCTGATCCCTGTGCAGATTAACACGGCCCACTGGTGGGTGTCGTATCACAGCTAGCTAGGTTTGTTTTCAGTCCAGCAATGACTGCACTTGGGCTGTGCCATTGTGGAGGAAAGCTAGATTCTATAGTATGAAGGCAAATGCATAGAAAATAAATCTAAAGCACGAAGTGGTAGCATGGGCAGGAATTTACAGAGCCTAAACTGTGGGATTCAGGCTAAAATGGTGTGCCCCGCCTCCGTGCATGGTTATCATTTTTCTCCTCACTTGAGCGTTGCATTGTGTCTGGAAATCTGGCTAGGGCAGGCGCACACCCAGGTGTGTTTCAGTCCGCGATTCAGTTAGACTGCTGCTCCTCAGCAGTGAGGTTGCAGTAATCCTCTGAGTTTCTCTACATGCAAAGTTTTTTTTTTTTAAATATTCATTTGAAAAAGTTATAAAGAGAGGGAGAGACTGAGTTCATCTATCTGCTGATTCACTCCTCAGATGATTGCAATGACTAGGGCTAGGGCAGGCCAGAACAAGGAGCCAGGAGCTACATCTGGTCTCCCCACGCGGGTGGCAGGGGCCTACGTACTTGGGCTATCTTCCTAGGTCATCTGCAAGGAACTGGATTAGAAGTGGAACAGCCAGGACCAGAACCCATATGGGATGCTGGCATTGCAGGCAGTAGCTTTACCCACTATGCCACAATGCCAGCTCCAAGTTCAGAGCCCAAAGTAAACTCATCATGTGCCCAGCCAAACCCTTTCAGAAGAACTAAGGTCTTGATCCTGTTGACAACACTGGACTGAGAGGAGTGAAGGGCATGGCTTTATGGACAAGGGCTATTATGGAAGCGTTTTGAATCATTGAATTGGAGCTTTGATTTCTGCACTATCTCAGAAGTGGTTGGACTGTTTTGCCCTCTAAGATGTATTCTGTGTTGTTGTTTTAAAGAATGAGCTGTGCCATAGGCATGCTGTTGGCTGCCATGCAGCGGGTCGCTAGGACCTTTTTGATGTATACCTTTACTCACTGTCAATAAGAGTGGTGATCTCCACCAGGTCGGACACCGTGGTCTGATTGGTGTGTTTCATGATCCTCCCATTGGATTTGGGGCTGTTGACATCTCCACACTCGAGAAGTTTGGAAATGCTTTTGGATGCAGCTCCTGCGATGATGTGACACCGGGACCCAAGAGCATTGTGGATGCTGTCCCAGTGCTCAGAGTCCTGGGGATCAGTTAAGGATTGGTTGTTAGGTTGGAACACTGTCACACACAGGAAACATTTGGTGCATGATCAAAAGAACATGCTTTTCCCCAAGATACACAAGCAGTTTTCTTTTACATCTGCACCTAAGTGGTTCCCTGTGCCTCAGCCAGGTAAATTTACAAGCTTCACAGACCAGAAACTCAGACTGATGGGATTTGGGCCTTAAAGATCTTATAAGCAAAATGCTAAGTGACTGCAGAGTTCATCAAACCCAGACTGTCCCATGTACTGGGTTGCCATACCGTTGCTAGAGACTGACTGCTATGAGGTTTTGTTTTTTGGTTATTTCTAATCACAGAAAACTGAAACACAGCCTGCAAGGGGCTCTCGGCCCCCTTTCTCAGCAGCCTTGTTTCTACTGGTGAGACCTCCACGCAAAATGTTTAAAAAGTTGAACATATGTGTGTGTGAGGGGTGGGAGCATGTGGGTGTGTCTGCATACCCAGTCATCCCAGAGGGTGCTGGACTGGGTTTCGGCCATTAGGGCTGACTAAGCAGGTGCATGCTGTCCTTGGCCAAAGCTGCAGTCAAAGCATCAGGACGACTGCCAGGCCGGTCTGATCCAGTTACAGAAGTGAGCTCTGTGGCTGTGTGGCCCGCACGGTGAAGGGTACATTGGAGTGAGAGGCCCTCCGTGTTCACACTGTGCCCAGACCTGAAGAGCTGGCTTATGTCAAAAAGCATGTATCTTCACTGAGTCTAATGACTTTCTTTTTGTTAAATTTTTATTTTGAATTTTGTGGTACAATTTCGTGTAGACTGGATTCCCCCTCCCAAATTCCCACCCCCCCACAGATTTTTCCCATATTGCTACAATGGCATAGTGAGTCTTTAAATCTGGGAGTCTGGAGTCTGAAGTACATCAGGTACACAGTTGGTCTTTTTTTTTTTTCAAAGACTGCTTTATTTATTTAAAAAACAGAGTGAGATGGGGGGGCGGGGTTGAAAAATTTTGCATCCACCAAGTCATTCCCTAACTGGTACCAACACCCGGGGCTGGGCCAGGTCAAAACACAAACTTGTAATTCCACTTGGGTCTCCCACATGGGTGGCAGTGGACCCAAGGACTGGGGCCATCTTCCACTGCTTTCCTTTGCACCTTACGAGGGAGCTGGATCAGAAGTGGACTCCAACCTGCATTCATGTGAAATCTGAGATGCTGGGGTTCTAGGCAACAGCTTAGCCCACTGCACTAACACTAACACTAGCCTTGGGAGCTGGCCTTGCACAGCAAAAAGAAAACTGTTGCCAGATATACTTGTTTGAGGAGATCATAAAACTTCAGCCCTCAAACCTTTTTTAAAACACAGCTCTGTCTAATGACCAGGTTGCCCGCATCCCACATTGGAGAGCCTGGCTTCATTTTTCAGCCTTGGCTCCTGCCTCTAGCTTCCCCGCCAGTGCAGAGACTGGGAAGCAGTAGCCGAGGCACGGGTGGTAGGGCTGCTGCTACTGATGCCCACATGTGGGACCTGGGTTGAGTTCTTGCTTCTGAGAGTTTGGCTCTGGCCCCTCTCGTTGCAGTCATTTGGGAAATGAATCCGTGGGTCGGAGCTCTACCTTTCTGCCTCACAATTTTTTTTTTAAGTTTTTAAAAATATGGCTTTGTTAACTTGTATTCATACATTGTAAGTGGATTTAGGCTAAAAACGATTTGGCCTCGTAGAGGTCCCGTTTCTACGAGCACATGGAAATGATATATGATTAACCTATTGAAGCACCAACTGGCACAGCAGGGGTGACTTCCAACGGGTAGGCGGCCTATAAATACCAGGGACTCCTGCAGGACTTCCAAGGGCTTGTTTCATTCCCCAGACTGGCACACTCCCAGGTAATTGTGTGTCTGCTATTCGTTTGAGTCCTAAGTGCCTTTCTCTTAAATGCTGATATAAAGCAACTCAACCCCAGCCCAAATTACAACGTGTTTCAAATGACAGAGATTTTCTTCAGTTTTGTTATAAGGATTTTAAAAGGTGGGTCCTGCTTACCTCCTTCCTGAAAGGATCGATTAAGGCAATGATGGAGGGGTACTTGTTGAGGAGCTCCACGTACAGGTCAACCATCTCGGCTCCGTTTTTGTACGTGCCCGTCACCACTTCATACTTTCCTCGACTCTGATGGGCGTGAGGACAGTACGAAAGGATAAGCAACACGTTCAAATGCCCAAGATGCACCTCGTGTTCCCTCTCATTTGCTTCATCTGAAAGATCGTAAACTGCCTGCCTGGGCCACATTCACCTGAAAAAATAATCTGTGCATTTCACGTTAAATATTTTGTATATATTAACCTGGGAGAATGAAGGCATCATCCCTCTTCCCGCAGGCTCCGGATGAAAGCTGCACAAAGAGCCGACAGGTAAGAGTGGGAGGGGGGTCCTCCCTTGTTTGGATTTCAGGCATGGTTCTAGTAACCTGGCTGCCTGGGTGCAAGAATACCCCAAATTCATATAACTAACGGAATAGCCAAGCAGACCTAACCACTCACCAGAATATACCACATTACTACTCCCTGTGAACAAATAACTTGCTTCCTTTAAATACTCTAAAATTCAAAAGCAAGACTTTCAGACACTAACAGCCAACACGGAACGTAAAGTGATATATGGGAAGGCAAATGCCAGGTAGCCTGCCACTTCTTGTAGTAAAGGTGTTATCCTGTAGGGTGCTAGTGCAGTTCTGTTCATTTGAAGTCTGAAAAGCTGTCAGTATTATTTACAGGGGTAAACTAGGCGGATGGGGGGGGTGATCTAGTTCAGCCTTTCTGAAAAACAAAGTACTTTCACTAATTTCTTTTTTCATTTTATTTGAAAGGAAGAGAAGACCTGGTGCAATAGCTCAACTGGCTAATCCTCGTCTTACAAGTGCCAGGATCCCATATGGGCACTGATTTGGGTCTCTGCTGCTCCACTTCCCATCCAACTCCCTGTTTATGGCCTGGGAAAGTAGTAGAGGTACCCCCAAAAGCATTGGGACCCTGCACCTGGGTGGGTAGATCTGGAGGAGATCCTGGCTCCTGTCTCCTGGCTTCTGGCTTCTGGCTTCAGATTAGCTCAGCTAACCTGGGGAGTGAACCAGCACATAAAAAATCTTTGTCTCTTCTGTGAATCTGCCTTTCCAATTAAAACAAACAAACAAACAAAAGCCCCCAAACAGGCAGAGAAAGAGATTGAGACAAAGACCTTCCCTCATTTCCCAGTTTTCTACAACACTTGGAGCTTGGGCCAGGCCACAGTCAGGAACCAGAAACTCAATCCAAGCATGCTACATGGTGGCAGAGACTCAACCAACTAGAAGCATCACTGCTGCCTCCCAGGGTGTGTGTTAGTAGGAGGTGGGGCTCTGTAGTGGAGCCAGGACTTGCACCTGGGTGCTTCAATATAAGATGCACACATCCCATGTGGTCACGTGGCTGTTGTACAGAATGCCACCCTACCCTAGGGCCAGCATTGTGGCAAAATGGGTTAGGTTGCCATCTGCAATGCTGGCATTCGACATGGGCCCAGTTTGTGCCCCTACTTCTTCACTTCCCAACCATCTCCCTACCGATGCTCCTAGGAAAGCAGCAGAAGGTGGCCCAGGTGCTTGGGCCCCAGTATCCATATGGGAGACCTGGATAAGGCCCTTGGCTCCTGGCTTTGGAGTGGCTGTTGCAACCATTTGGGGAGGGGCGGTGTGGACCAGCAGATGACAAATTCTTTGTCTAACTCTGGCTGTTTAGTTTGCAAACAGCTTCCTGCTGCTATGAACAGAGTAGAATCCATTGGATTTAAGCAGTTCCCAAGAAGCCCCTAACTGAAGGAATTTTAGGCATTTTTTTTTTCACATGAAAAAGCAGCGAGAACTTTAACTTCTGTAATGCAAACCTTAAAATCACACACTGTCCATGAGGAAATGCTCATGACTAACATTACTGTAAGAATGATCTGATATCAAGTTAATACATTTTACCCAATCTAAGCAACAAGTCCCTGGTCTGGTCAGCATCAGCAGTCGGCACGGTCCTCACTCCTGGCCAATGCTGCTGATGAAAGCGAGCAATTATTTCTCCTAATGGTGTGCCTAGGAACCAATCATTACGCGAAGAAGAAATTACTTTAAACATTCCTTCGTGAGCTTAGTTTCTTTAGGAAAGCAAAAGAACTTTTAGAAATCAGCTGAAACTTAGAATGCTTAGGTACATTTTCGAATTTTTTTTTTTTTTTTTAGTTAAAAGTTGGACTCACAGAGCAGAATCCTATTCAGTCAAGGCCCCTGAACTTTGGAACTGTTTTCAAGTCACCACAAATGTATGTCAGTATACTGGGCATTTCATTCAGAAAATCTAGTCTCATCATTTGGTGTATTTGAAAATGGAAAATGTACTGTGTACATCACATAGCAAACTTCTCACAGATTTCCTAACAACCATTTTCTCAAGGACTAGGAACTGTGAAAGTGTCTGTCTTCCTCCTGGTTTTGAAAGCCAGAGACGGTTCCATCAGCTGGTTCACTCTACCAAATGTCCCCAGTAGTCAGGGGTAGGACAGGCCAAAACCATGAACCAGAAACTCTTATCTAGGCCTCCCGCACAGGTAGAAGGGATGCACATGCTTGAGCCATCACCTCCTGCTGCAGGGATCTTGTGGCTGGCGTTGGAAGCCAAGCGGGACTTGAACCCACACACCCCGAATGCTGTCCTCCCGCTGCGCCAAACACTGTTTACCGAGTATGGTTCCCGTTTACTTTCCTTTCGAAACAGGCAACTTGAAAAAAAAAATCCGTGGAATTAAAGAGCTAGGTTTGTCATAAAAACATTAAATGCACATAAATTTTGATCATGGAAAATGAATATTATAAAAATGCTGCGTGCATTTTAAATTTCTACCAAAATGAACTATCTTTGAATTTCATTTTTCTATGAGCTTTTTCAAGTCCCCTTGTTTCTGCCTCTCCACCAGTAGGATGGGCCCAGGTGAGGATTCATATGTCCTCTTCTGGTTGTGTTTAATATTGTGATGGTATCCTTCATGAACTTCAATAACTTTAAGTATTTTTATACCTAAAAAAATACATCAGCATAAACTCTTCAAGGAGGATCTATCAAGTTGGAGTTGCAACCACCCCACTTCTCATGCTTGTCTAATTCATCACTGTAAAATGCACACAACATGCCAGGTCAATCATTTCGCAGTGGCTTTCCTGGTGACAATGTTAAGTAACTGATCTTACTTTTATCACTCCCTTTCTGTATCTGTTCATATCATTTTCAGTTCTTAATTTTAAAACCTGAATGGTTGTTTTACTCTATAGTTATTAATGAACTTGGCTTTCTCCATTTCATTTGTTTGTGCTTCCCTCACACCATATTCATTAAAACAAAACAAAACAAAACAAAAAAACAAAACCACCAAGATTTGCTTGGAGAATACTCTGACAAGCTCTTAAATACTAAGTTAAAAATCCTAGAACTAAACCCCCAAGTGAATGTTCTGAAGTAGAAACTTACATAGTCCATCAACTCATGTCCAGCGCAGTTGATGGCCAAGTGCAGATTCGTTCCCAGCTCCAGCTCTAGATTGGTACAGACGCCCTGCAGCAGGAGCAGTGGCTGCTCGATGGTGTCACAGCTGATGGTTAAACAGCCGAGATGGGACATCTTACTGGGAAGCGGCTGCTGCAAGGTGCAAAGGCGTCAAGGCACATCAGTCGAGCATGTTCAGTTTCTCCTCGTGTAGCTCATGACAGGTCCAGTGGAAATGGACACTGCCCTCCCCACAGCAGGCCTTTGCTTCTGCATGCCTCCTGCCACTAGGTCTCACGCCCATGACTTGGGCACGCACTTTCCCTGCAGTATCTGGGGACAACCGTCTCATTGCTGGCATTTTCCAGGTTTAATCTGGAAGCACACTTTCTCTTTCTCCTTCCCTGTCTTTCTCCTTCTTCTATCTCTTTCCCTCCCTTCCTCTCTCTCTCTCTCATGATTCTATTTGTTTGAAAGATAAAGTTACAGAGAAGGAAGAGAGAGAGAGATCTTTCTCAGGCTGGTTCATGACATAGAAGGCCTTAATGGCCAGGGCTGGGTCAGACCAAAGCTGAGAGTAAAACTATTTCCAGGGTCTCTCACATGGATGGCATAAGCCCCAAATACTTGGGCCATTTTCTTCTGCTTTTCTTAGGCTAACAGCAAGGAGATGGACTGGAGGTGGAGCAACCAGGACATGAGCTGGCACCCATATGAGATGCCAGCATGGCAGGTAGCACCTTTACCTGCCCTACACTTTTCCCTATCTAATCTGTTATTTTTTTACCCCTTTATCAGCTCAGCCATTGTTTAGAGGTGCTGGCCTGAGCCTCAGCCCGCTGGCCAATGAGTACCCAGGCTATCCCTGTGGTGGCCATCCTGCCTGGCTCCGATTCTGTCAGGCCCCTTCTCCCAAGCCTGCTCTTGCCCATGGCCTGGGTTTCTTCCAGGCAAACATGACTGCTAAAAAAATATCACCCTCATTCAGGAAAAAGTGCCATTTTTAAAAAGTATTGGCGACTTTGGCAGAAAGGATTTAACACTGAAGACATGACATGTGCTGCTAGTGCCAACTTGGCTTTGCTGTGCCCTCACCACTCACTGTGACTGGGCAGCTGAAAGCTGAAGCAGCGCTGTGATTCTGGCATTAGAGTCTGCATGCTGAAAGAGTTCCCCAACTCAAGAGCAAACAGGAACCCAGATACAAATATTCCTGTGTCATTAGTGGGTGCAGACTCATTAGAAAAACCAGGCAACTTTTTCATGCCGCTGTGTCTGTTCAGGCGTTTTTCCTCTCCAGTATCCCTGCCTGAAGCAACCATGTTTCTCTCTTCCAAGGCCTCTCCTTTTCCCGGTCCCTCTCTTCTTGACCTCAGCAGACCCAACAGTCCCTGAGAAGAGGAGAGGGCTGGGATGTCTAGCTTTTCTGAGTAAATCCTGCAGAGGGAGCAGCCTTCTCTCATTCCAGTCTCTCCTGAGTTTCCATGGACGGTTCCCTTTGCATTGCTGACATTCTGGGCACACAGCAGGTGGCCCATGGCAGATTCATATCAATCACTGAAATGATAGGGTGGCCAAGCCCAGATGTTTTCCAGGGCTCCCAGGTTGGGTTGGCCATTTGCACAAGGAGGACTGTTGGGAAATTCCAAGTTCCTGCCCATGGTTCATGCGAAATGATGCTTCATTGCCTTCTTGGGGAAGGGATGGCCTTCATTTTTGTGCCTTTGTGCCTTTGACAGTGGGAAGATGAAGGCCTACAGCATTCTGTCTGCCTTCTGTTCGTTATCAGGAGGCTCAGATACCCAGATACTTCACCTAGATGGTCAAATGCCAATGCCATCCTGTTAACTCAGATGTGCTTCCAAGCCTTCTGAGATTTTGGCTGGACAGGTGCTTGTTGGCAGTGATGCCGGTTGCCAGAAATGCAAGGATAGGATCATGGCCTGCCTCTGGGAGCACTTCGATTAGTATTCATGGGCAATACTGATGTGTAATTTCTATTTCCCCGAGCCTCGCACTTGGAGCAAAATGATCACGGGGGAGCGAATGGAAATATATCCATGAAGTTATCATCAGAAGCTGGGCAAGCAAATGCAGATACTCACCTGACCTCTCTTATTCCCATTATGTCCTTTTTTGGTCTCTGCTTTAGGAGGCGGCAGCTGTGGGATAGAAAAGAAAAACACCACTTGGGATTTGCACAGATGTCTATGCAAACAGTTTAGGTATCTACCCTGCCCACTGCTCTGGGGCTCTGCCAGTCACATGGTAAATCTCATACATACTGGCACGCACACATACATGTACATGGATGATTCTAGCCACACTCTTTTATAAGCCCCCATGATTCCTCAAATCCTGGCACTTGTTCCTTTGAGTACCCCTTAGTCATGTACCTGGGTATACATACATGGGCTCAGAAAATAGCTTGCACCCATCCTACAGGTGCAGCCAGTTTGTTTTGCAAGAGAATGGATATGCCTTTTATGCTCGCAAGAAATTATGACCCTGGGTTCCATGTTGTCATATAGTGGGTGAAGCCACCACCTGCAATACTGGCATAGCAAATGGTGCTGGTTCTAGTCCCAGGTACTCCACTTCTGATTGATCTGCCTGCTAGTGTGCTGAGTACAGCAGTGAAAGATGACCCAAGTGCTTGGGCCCCTGGATGCACTCAGGAAACCCAGATGAAGCTCCTGGCTCTTGATTTTGGATCAGCCCAGCTCTGGCCTGGTGTGCCAGGCAAAAGAGATCCAGTGGTGAACGAGGCAAGTACTGTGGAGCCTGCAGTCCAGTGAAGTGACATGTGGCTGACAAGCAGGCCAGCCAAGGGGATGCCTATGCATGCAGAGCAAGGGGACTTCATCTGCATGAGAACCCAGGAGGGGGCCTCTGAAGAAGCTGATCCTTGGACCAGCGTTACAACTGAGGCAAAAAGGGCTGTGTGAGGGCGCAAGCCCTCTCCAGACAGAGAGTGGCCATGTGAAGGATCAGAGCTGTTGGTGAGACCCAGGCCTGCAGAGGAGAGGTGAAAGCCAAGAGGAGTCATGTGACATGATCAGCTTAACAGCTGAAATCAAACCCAATGGCTTCTAAATATCATACTTTCTCCTGCAGCGCACTGTCTTTTGCAGCTCCAATTTACACTTGGTTACAGGGGAAACCTTGAATGCGAAGAACCTTGTTCCATTTCAGTAACAGCACAATTAACTACAAGTTGGCTACGAGACACTGTGTGTCAGCAACCAGTTTCTAGAGGATCCTCTACATACCGTGTCAACTGTCTTGTTAACTTGTTTCTGAATTTCCAGAAGCATCTCCACACCCTGTAAGTAGAACACTCATAGTTAACAGTCTAGACCTTTTACAGACCCAGTGTGGCTGTTTCTAACTCAGAGTATTTGTGCCTGCTGAATGGACAGTGTGGTCTACCAAATCACAAATGTACATCTTCACTCCTCCCCCATCCCAGTTTGCACCTGGGGAGTGTTATGTGAGAGGCTTCACTTCCTCAGCTGCCTGTCTTCATGGTATACAACCAATTGGCTTGTGGATTGGGTCACATCCACTTAATCCCCTTGACCAGCCTGGAATGACCTTTTTGCTGCACATGTTGTATAGGTCACCAAGGAGCCTGGATTAGGAAGGCTTCATCAAGTTAAATCCACTGTCTCTTGGTGATGATGAGCTCCCTGCTTGGGGATGGATGAAGAATGGCTGGCCAAGTGCCCTGCCACCCAGACAGCCTGAGACATTAACTAAAGGAAGGATCCTGGTGCTGGGATGTGACCATGATCTGTCAGCCAGAAATCCTAGCCTGCTGACTTTGACCAGTTGTGAAATGATTCTGTTAAGAACAGAGTCGTCATCAAGAAATGATCTTGAAATTTCTTTTTGTGATTTATATTGACGTAGGTAAAATATCTCTCAATATATTACTGGTTGGGGACTGTCCTTTTTCTGAAAATACCCCCTGTAAAAAAAGTTCTCCCAAATACCTAGTGGGTAGTGTGTTTCTGGGTGATTTAAGAAGGCACAGGGCCTCCATCAGGCCACTGAAGAGCAACCCAGACAGCAGCATGCCTTGGAGTGCTGACCACACAACTGAGGGTTCATTTACTCCACGGACAGCTCTGAGGTGCCAGGCTCTGTGCCAGGCCTGGAGATCCCACTGAAAGAAGTGTGATCGCCAGGGAAGAGCCAGCGTCCACCTCCTGTTGCCACACAGTGCACAGAGCAGCCACAGACATGGCTTGCCATCCCCCAGCAGCAATCTGCCAGCACTATCCAGGCCTGCAGAGTTACTGGTCCTGGCTTCTCTACGAGTCACTGGCAGAAGCCAGTGCTGCAAGGGACCTGACATCTAGGTGGCCTACATGTGTTCCCCTTCTGTTGAAGGCCTTGCTTTCTTCCCATGTCCCCAGTTTCCTGAAATAGTTGCTCTTATTTTACGTCCAATGCCCTCTCCCTATCAATGATAGAACGTATGCCTCCAGTGAGATCAGGCAAGGTACTTGTTTGGTTGTTAATCCAGGGTGGGGGATGCAAATCACTTCTTTCATTAGATTGAGCTTTCCAGGCGATGACTTCCCACAGCTCATCAGAGAGACCATCAGCAGAGGCACTCTCAATGTGAGCGGTACTGGCGCTTCCTGAAACAGCAGGGCAAGGAGAGGGCAAGTGAGACCCTGGGTTCATCTTCATTGAGATACTCAAGGATCCTTGTGATGGACCCCAACAGATACTAACCTGACCATACTTTAGTGATGCGATGTTTAAGTACAGAGGCCTGTTGCCCAGGATGGCACTGGTTTTGGCAACAGCTAATGACACAGCCCCTATGGCCATACTGCCGTGGAGCACAGGCTCAGCGGGTTCTGCAGGTATAATGGGTTTCTCTGGAAGAGTTTCCTTCCTCCCTGGAAAGAAAAATATTGAGAAGATATTTCTTTCTGGAAAGGTCAACTACAAAAAGACCATCCATCTTAATGGTTAACTTAAAAAAAAAAAAGATGAAAATCTCTATTCCAGAGAAATTTTCTGTTTCATCCACCAATGTTCAAATAACCCTTAGGCACAGATGAAATTCTAGGCCATTCAGTGTCAACAACATCAATGGTTCCATGAAATGGATTTTGTTGTCTCACGTTTACATCTGAATCTGTAGGGGTTGGGGCGCCCAGTGAGTGGACAGAGGATTTGGAGTTTTCACTGTGCACACCCAGTTCTAGATTCTTTCCCAGCTCTACAAGTGCCTTTCAGATCTACCCATCCACCCAGAATTCTTCTCCATCTTTCACTTCAACATATTCACAGCCACTTGCAGGTTGAGGCACCACATGGTTCAGTACACACTGGCATTCCTCTAGCCTTCTTTACAGCCACTGGCCCGGCTCAGGCCCTCAGTGGACATCAGGTTTGTAAGCACCCAGAGCATGGTAGGTGCTTAGTAAATTACCGACTTTTGGGGCCAGCATTGTGGAACAGCAAGTAAAGCTGAAACCGGCAATACCAGCATCCCATATGCATGCTGGTTCACATCCCAGCTGCTCTGCTTCCAACCCAACTCCAAGCTAATTAAAAGCACTAATTAAAAAGAAAAGAAAAGCACTGCTCACAGTGCTTTCATAAATGTTCATCTATGAGAAGTCATTTTAGCTTTCAAATAAATGAAACTGGAGGGTGCCAGGTTGAATAAAACCCTGGTCATCTACAGAGCAGCTTCAAGTGAGAAAATGGCATGGAGAATGACTGGCACTGGTTGGAATTTGAGCTAGGTAGAAGCTGCACTGGCTGGAAGCTGCACCTGGGTTTGCAGCGGAGACTTGCAAAGACATGACAAGCCTGGATCTTGCTTCCTCACACATTTCTTGTTGGGGCTTCTGCAACATGATTCGCCACCAACCTGGCTTTTGTGGCTTCTTTTTGGAAGGAGGTGGAGGGGGTGCAGGTGGTAGCAGGGGCATCGGTATAGACAGTGTTGATTTTTCCAGGTTCTTTTCCAATTCTTTTCTTTCCTTTTCTTCTTGTACTTTATTTGCAAAGAATGTCCTTAAATGGCAAGAAAACAGGGCTTTACAACAGAATATTTACCAACATTGCTGTCATTCCGGTCATGTTGTAGAAATGACCTTAACATGCCTCAGTTGTTCAGCTCTACATTTTAGTTATTTAAGAACAAAACAGCTTCAAGTTCCAAAGCCAGAAACTAACGACACTGTTACAAGACTGTGTTCAAGAATTTCATTTTTGGCCTGAAAACTGTTTAAGGATTTCTGGTACTCATATTTGAAATTATTTGACACCTATTTGCATTTTTTACAGAAACATTCAAAACTATAACTTGATTCAGAATAGCCAGACGTTCTTTTTTATGAAAATGACCATCAGGAAACAAAGATACCATGAGGAGACGGTGAGAGGTAGTACTATGTGCAGGGTTTCTCTCTTTGTTTTCAGAGTGAGGAACTTCACTAAAATAACTTAGGAAGCTCTACATACGTACATGTTCATAAAAGTTCAGCCTCTACAAATAAGAAGCTAAAAACGTCCACAGACAAAACGAAGGCAAACAAAGAAAACAAGACACAAAAAAAATCACATTTGCATTAAACTAATCAATAATCCAGATGCACATGGGACAGTGGCTTTAACATATTCAAGAAATTTGGTTTCGAGACAGAATTCTGTACTCAGCTAAATTATCAAGCCTGAGGGCAGCGAATTGACATTTCCCACATATGTAAGAACTTTAAATCTATGTGGGGTGGGGAGAGTTTAGCTCAGTGGTTAGGGCACCTGTGTCCCAGACTGGAGTTCTGAGGTCTGGTTTTCCCCTCCTCTCCTAATTTCAGCTTCCTGCTAACACGGACCACAGGAAGCTGGGGTGGTGGCACAGGTGACTGGGGTTCCTGCCACTCATGTAGGAAGCCAAGAATGAGTTCTCCGCCCTTGCTTTCAGGCCACCCCTGACCTCAGCCATTGTTTGGAGAGAGCCAGCAGATGGGCGCTCTGTTCCTCCTCTTGAAGGAATGAATTGGAAAACAGACCTTTGAAGTCCGCATATCCTTCCTTATTTTTACTTTCAAGGGATATAATCCAGCAAATCAGGAACGAAGATGGCACAGGCTCCAGAAAACACGAGAAAATGAAGTTTCCATGGCATTCTGGAGAGCTGGAGAGGCACCAAGCCAGATGGAAGGTTTGGGAATTGAAAACTCCAGGAAAAAAAAAAGGCAGTAGAAGGTATGGCAAAGCTCTAGCAGAGAGAAGCAGATTAAAGAAAGAAAAAAAAGAATAAAGAGTAGCATTCAGAAACTCTCCAAGAAATTAAAACTATTCAAAAATATTTTCACAAAAGTCATCATCTAACTCGGAGGCAAACTAAAACACATACCCAAGCATCATACCCAATTAAGCAAATGATAAGGCTTAAGAAAAGTGAATCCAGTTGACCTGTTTGGCTAAGAGGATGTGACACTGAACCTGCACAAAAAGAAGTCAGTCAAAGCAGTTATCTGTCTAGGCACAACCAAGTACTTACAAATACTTGTGCGGCCTTCGTGACTACAGCTTCCTTGGTTCTCACATTCCAGAGTCAACCTATGGGCAAAGCATGGCAGGCATGCTTGTAGCTGGAGGACACGATGTACCAGCGCTGGGACCACAGGAAAGCAGGTGAGAAGCCCAGAGGTGGCACAAGGCCATGGGGCAGGAAGGGCCACTATCTGTGTCCATCACTCGATTATGTCCCTAAGCAGCTTTTGACTGCATTACAGGATAGCTCTGACCAGGAGAAAGGACTGGGAGGCTCTCCCTGTTTTTACCCAGTCAACCACAAGGGTATTTGGAGGGAGAAAGAAATATTTGATGCTAAAATTTTGCTGCTCTAACATAAAGTTTCTTTGGTAGGCTTCCCCAATGTGTACATTCCACAGTGAGATGGAAAGACAACCATTACATGTTCAACCCCGATGCTTCCACTTTCCAGTGGGAGCCATACCTAAGCGTGAGGTCCACTTCGGCCTGGCTGGAGGGCTCCATGCCCTGCAGCTCCTCGCTGATGCTCTGGTTGACCCACTGCATGGCTGTGCTCACTGCCTGCTTCCTTTCCACCTCTTCTGCCTCGACCAGCTCTGGCAACGCGTTATCGAGGACGTCAAAGTGGGTTGGGATCACCAGCGAACAGATACTCTGAAAACAGTGCAGACATGCTCCACATCTCATTTACTTCTCGCAGAATACAGGAAATGGAATGAAACCAGCTTTTAAAGTGCATGATATTTTATCCTCAATTTCAAGGAAAAAAATGAGAATATGTCATTTTCTTTGAGATATTTTTATAGCCACTGAAACGCTATGGCACTCTGCTTGACAGAACATTTAAAAGTTATTGTCTGGTTCAAATACCCTTATAGAAATTCCACATTAAACTTTATTTTTCTGACTATCTTTCTAATCAATAACTATAAGAATATGAACAGATTGAATCCCACCTTCCCAGAGACTGCAACAAAATTATTTCTAATGCATATATAGCAGAGTTGTTCAAATGGTTAAGTGAATTATTTTCTTTATATAGACCAGTCTATGTGCTTACACACCATTTGGATGAATCTGTAGACCTAAACATAGATCCACAGAAGTCACCACATGGCAACATCGAAGCTTGAACACCATATATGCTTCATTGCCCTTCTCTATCTTGGACCATTCTCCAGGCTAGCATGCCATGTATGTATTAAAGTTAAACATAATGAAGCCATGAAGTTCAGCTGTATGACTCAGGCTAACATGACTGCCTGCAAATAAATAGCAGATACACTTCATGGACACTGAATTCCAAAGCACTTGATGATCTACAACTTAGTTTAAGAGTTGCAAATACATGCACTGTTTACCAGAACACACTACAGAGCACATTTAAACAGCTTCATACCTTGGGGAAGTTTTGAACAGTGCAGAATATTTCCACTTGTAGGGTGGGCAGCCCCAGTCCATCTAGAACACTTTTTCCCACTATTTTGCATATGGTGGGAGGCTTTGCAAGTTTAGAGAAACAGTTGGCCTTTGACACATACACAAAGGGAAAAGAAAAAAACACAGAGGTCACAATATTGCATGCCCTTGACCTTCCCCAGGTCATTCACATTTCCTCCAGTTTTCCCCCAATCCCCTTTGAGGGTTCTTCCTGGTGCCAGGACAAGATGGGCTGCCCCACAGGCGATCCTGCCCTCTCGCACCCTCAGGCTCAGCGTGACGTTCAGTTCTGATATCTGAATGCAGTTTGGTGTCTTTTGAGCTCACAGTAGAAAGTCACAGACTTTTCTTAACTTAGGGGCCCCGTGCTGTTGTAATTTAGCAGACTTTCTTGCCATCAGCAGTCCCCTGACTCATCTCTGTGTCCAGGGTCCAGTCATCAGTGAGTCCATCATGCAATCCAGAAGAAGCCACCTGAAGCGGGCTGTTTTCCTCCCGGCATGAGGTCTCTGGTATCTAACGAAGACGACATCCAGCGGCCACTCACACACTAGTGTGCAAGGAGCCTTGCCAGGAACCTTAATCATAGGCACGCCACTGACGCAGAGGGATAGAGGAAGGAAATAAAAGAAGGGGAGAAGGAGGAGGGGGGTGTCGACATGGAAGGCCTGCTCCAGGGAGCTGAGCAAAAGTGTTTGTGATGATGCTGGAGAGACAGAAAGAGGAAAAAGCAAGGAAACCCCTTTCTCGCTTCTTCATTATCAGAGAACCTGGCCCTTTGTTTTACTGTAATGGACTAGGTCTCTGATCTCTCCATCCAATGCCCTCATCCAACACCCACAGCAATGTGCCAGCTCAGAGGCAGGACCTGGCAGAACTAAAGCAAAAGTTAATTTCTAAGCCACCCATGCATTTGAAGGCCTGCATGCTACAGTAGAGTCAGAACACAAATGAATTTAGATAGAAGCAAAAGAGGAAAGAAAAGGTTGCCATCTTATTAGACTTTATGTGTCACCATGAGTTCTGCAAGCACTAAGCATCCTCGGTGTGTTGCAGCCTCTGCTGGCGAGGGAAGAGAACTGGTGCTTTTCACCTGCACCACGTGTCCTGAAGGAGGTGATTATGTCATCTCCATCACTGGCTCACACACCACAGAGCAGGATTAAGGATTCCACGCCTTTGCAGACTGTGTAGACGCTATCATTAAATCCACATCTCCCACTTCTCCTTTCACCTAGAGGAACACACTGGATAACAAATTGTCCAAGTTCACACGATCCATTATCTATTGATTTTGTAAGCCCAAAACTTCATGGCTTCCATCATTTATTTGCCCGTGATTCTCCAGTCTGGGCTGGGTAACCCTTTCACTGGTCATATCTGGGGTCTCTTATTGCAGGTGCAGAGCCAGGCTGGCTCAGCCAGGGGTCAGTCTGGGAGTCCATCTCATTCTGTTTGAACTCTCCCTCTCCAGCAGGGTAACTGGACTTCCTCACAGTGAGGTGGCAGCTTCCGAGAACATGAGCTTCAATATGCCAGCACTCACTAAGCCTTGATTTCTACGCTGCCTGCCAAAGTCCTACTGATCAAAGCCAAGACATGTGAGCACATCCAGGCTCAATGTGCGAGGGACTCTGAGACAGTGTCCACAATGGAAGTATATTCACTGGGAGACTACCAATGCAGTAACCTCCAGCGGTAGGTAAGTCACACAGCTAAGCATCGGCCCTAGGTCTGCTAGAGTCTCAGTCAGAAGATCTCCCAATCCTAAATTTCAGGATGAAGTATAAATGGTGTTGCTATTGCCGGCAGGGGCTCTTGTCCATCGCCGGAATTCATGTGTCTGAGAGGGACAGAGGAACACTACTGTAACACACAAGGGAGCGGAGTGGAGGACAAACACTTCATGTGAGGGAACAGAAGTAATGGGGAGGGGAGAGGGGAACTTTGGCTCTTAGGAAATCGAAAGTGGTCCAGGAAAGAAGATGTGAGGCAGGTGGAGGGAATGGGGGCGAATCTGTTCCCCACAGGTAGGGCAGAGCATCGTGAACCAAAGCCAGGCAGGTGTGTGATCCTACTATGCAGGGGGAAAATCTACGGGAGGGTTCTCATCAAGAGAATTACGGGCAGACTTGAGCCCTATGAAAACTGTCCTGGCAGCGCCTTGCAGGCTGGGCTTACAGAGAAAGACTGATAGGAATCAGGATGACCAAAACTAGGGCAGAGTGACTGTCAAGATAAAAAAAAGGAGGTGACCCCTTTGTCAATACGATTCCTGAAAGTTCTTCACGACATGCAAGTCACAACTTTTCAGCTTTGCTGCAGCCCACAGAGTCTCCCCGACCCCGACGTCAGCCCTCCAGCCAGCACACAATCATGGATCACGGGATCTTTGGCTCCAGTGGTTACACCTATCGGCGGCTTCTGCAGAGCATGGCCCGTGGAACAAGAGCCCAGGGTTCTCGTCTTAGTTTGGTTCCTGAACACTTGTGGGATACTGGCTTCGTGCCTTTGTAAAATGCAAAAACTAGACTAACTTGGCAGAATTCTTCCACAGAGAGAGAGCAGGGAGGATAAAAGTGTGAGCCACGCCCTGATGCCTTAAGCTTAAGCACTGTGCTAGGTTATTAGGGACACAGATTTGGGTTGATTTATTCATGTATTTATTTTCCTTCTGTGATTCTTGGGAAAAACCATTTAAAGTCCTTTGGTTACGTTCATGTGTAAATCTGGAACCATCGCTTGCAGTTCACAGCCGTTCTAAGGATTAGATGATACACAGCGGAAGGAGGCACATATACGCTCTGGGCTATGGGTTATGACCGCTCCAGAAACACAGTAGCACCAGCAGTCCAGAGCTACCTGGGCAGAACTTGGAAGGGCGAAGGGGGAGAGGGACTGGTCAGGTTTTCCAGCCTCCCGGCAGAGAAGCCCATACAAACTTAAAACCCCAACATCACCTGGACTTAGAGGGGCCAGCTGGAAGCGGCCCCAGGCAGGGCTGAAGCCAAGTCCCCCCAACAACCAGGGCAGGCACTCCGTATTCCAAAGAAGGCTGAAGGCAGGGGCTTTAAACATACAGCCAGCTGCAGGCCGCTCGGGAGAGGGGACCGCTGACGCTCAGCAGGCTCTGAGCTATCCCTGTGGCTACACATCCGCCAGCAGCCCTCCAGCTGGCTGCGTCCTTTCTAGCACTTTCTCGGGATTCGGCCTTCGAGGGTGTCCTCCGCCCGGCTTCTTCCCGCCACCACCGGCCTAGCCACCTGCGCCGACCGGGGCGGCTGCGCGCACGCGCGGCCCTGCGGCGCACGCGCCCCGCTTTGCCGCAGCGCGGGGAGCGCGGCCGGAGGGCGGAAGGAGGCCGCGCCAGGTACTGACCAGGTGCCCGTACACGTCGGCCGGCTGAAGGTAGAAGGTGGAGTTGAGCAGCTCTTCCAGCCGGCGCGGAACGCCGTTCTCCTGGTAGTACTCCATTGCCTGCTGCTTCAGCCTCTGCAGCTCCCTAGGGGTCCCGCAGCCGCGGCCGCCACCGTCGTCCCCCATGGTAGGAGCTTTCAGGCTTCAGCGGGGTCTGGCCCTGGGGGCCCGCGAGCGTCTTCTGTCGCCAGGCAACGCAACGAGATCCCGACCCTAGATCTCGCGAGCCTTGCAGCCTTAGGTTCCCCCTCCTTCTGGGCTCTCCGTTGCAGGGTCGGGTCTGGGGGTCTCGTTTCTCCAGTGACCCGAGTCTAGCGCTTTCCCGGCCTCGTTCGTCGTCACTTTTTCGGGATGGGGAGAGGTTTAGCGTTCTCCGGAAGCGCGTCATGCAGAGGCGTGGGAGGATTCACCCCGACTATCTCTTAGTGCGCCCCCCCCCCATTCCGGGACTCCCCTTGCATCACCTGCCGAGAACCCAGAGTGTTGTCCCCGTGCTGTGGCAGTCCCAGGAATCCATTTTTTCAGCCCCTTGTTTGTTAACGACCTGCCATTAGGCAGGAGGAGAAAACTGGTTGTGTGTGTGTGTGTGTGTGTGTGTGTTGGGGGGATTTGGGGTGAGCTTTCAGGAGCGAGGAATGTGCAGGTGGGACAAGGGGAAGTGAAGTGGCGTCCTTGTGTCGCCCTAGGGCAGGCTGTTTAAATCCAGGCTGCCTGCTTGGCTTGGTGACCCCCAGCAGGTGTCCTCTGCGGTGAGGGGAGTTGGTGTGCTGTGCTGCCCGCGTCTACTGCCGCAGGGATAGACCGAGAGGGAGCGAATGTTGCCGATGTAAACAGATTACTTAACTCCTCTGCCTTCTTCCTTACTCCCTTAGGCTGCTGAGAACGCACTTACAAACGGGATCTGTGTTTTAGTAGGTGCCCGTCTGCATGCACATGAGCAATGTACGTTCTCCACGTGGACAACAGGCCCTGCACCCCCACTGGCTCCCTGCTTTCCAAAAGAGGCCCCTGTGCACCTGCCTTGCCCTGCCTGCTGGAAGCCCCTTGGTGGTGGGGATGAGTCTGGCTCACTCCCTCCTCCACATCCTCCACAGACTAACCCAGCTGACAGGTGTAGAAAACAGGGTCTGTCTGATTTGGCATTTGACTTTGAAAACTTTGTCACGTAGTTATTAGAGGAAGAGGAAGCTCCCACCTGCTGTTTCACTCCCCAGATGAGAACAGAAGATGGCCAGGGATGGGCTGAAACGGAAGTCAGCAGCTGGGTCAGCATTTCAGGCAGGAACCCAGTTGCTTGAGCAGCAGCACTGCTTCCAAGGCCTGGAGCCTGGTTGAACCCAGGTGCTCTGGTGTGGGACCCAGATCTTGTAACTGCTCTTAACCTGTTCCTGACTTGACATTTGGAAGGATGGTTCAAAGTGCCCTTCCTCTTCCACAACGTTTTGAGGTCTCCCTTCCCTAGCCCATGGCCTCTGAGTGCCGTGAGAATGGGGACCTGCTCTGTCTTGTTCACCACTGTATCCACAGCATCAGTGTGTTACCAGACTGAATCGAAGCTAGTGAGCGGTGTTTATACTTCTCTTAGCAGAAAGGTGGAGAAGTGATCTGTGGGCAGTCTCTGAGAGAACTGGAATGGGGATCCCACCTCCATGGTCAATGGATCCTTAACCCAGAATCAGATGTTTTGGAATTGAGTGAACAAGGAGAGTGGCTGCCTGGTTGGAGCACAGGGCTTGTTAGCCAGAAAAATGAGAAACCAGGGTGGAAAAAAACCAGTCTGGGGCAGAAAGTCCTGTCCCATCTGAGTAAGTAGCAGCCACAAATTCATGAATGCAGGGTAGGTGAGATGGAGGTGATGAGATAGGTGGTGTTGAGTCCTCCCAAATACAAGAGACCCAAGTAGAAAATGATACAGATTTAAGTTCTAAAACAATGATAGCATTGACAGATGAGATAGAATAGGAAGGGAGGATGGAAGTGGCTTTGCATGACTGGGTACAGGATTGGGGGAGGGAGAAGTCGTGGATGACTTGTGTGACAGGTGACAAAAGATCAAGGAGTGGTCTGATTTCAATGCCTGGCCTTGGCTTTAGGGTCGCAGAGTTTGAGGAGCGCTGATTTCCCAGAGGAAAGAGAAGGCTGAAGGCACCAAAATGGGACGCCTAGCTGGGGCTCAAAGTTGGAGAAAGGACAGGTGCATCATCTGCAGGGAAGAGGGGAGAATCCATTGCAGTGAGAACCTTACAGTGGAAAAGAATGTGTGTCTGACATAGGGCAAGGGCAAGGTGCTGCAACAGGAAACAAAAAGGGCTTAGACAAAGAGGGAAAAGTTCAACTCACAGAGTCTGTGGGAGACACCAGTCTTTGACAAGACACTATCTTGTCTTTGGGTGATGGGATCATATGAACTTTAATGGTTTTCCATATCTTTATTGATAGTATATGATTTTCTTAAAATGAATGAGTTACTTGTATAACTTTGGAAAATGTCACTAAAAGTATTTGAGGAAAGGATATCACATAAGGAAGATTGAAGACAGAAACGATTATTGGGAATTTAGTGACTGCCTTTGTAGATTTATTCCATCATCTCAAATAAAACTACCTAGAGGCAAAACATAAATAAACTACCACTCCAGTCTAACTTTATTGTTCATTCCGTATTTATTGAATGTCTACCATGTGCCAGGCACTGTTCCAGGCATCAGTGAGTCAAATCAATTTACAGTCCTCCTAATGGCACATATCAGTAACACCCAGTAGCACTTCGTAGTCATTGGAATAAAAGATGGAAGTAATAGACATAAAAGCATTTTGACAAGTTGTTAGCCTATATAATCTAAACAGAGCCAGAGTCAAGAACATAAATCTTCCTGTTTTTAAATTTTGTTTGGATGTTAGGAGCACTGGCGATTTAGCTTGGAGATGCATTCAGGCACAGCAGATGTTGGATATCCAGACAATCCTTGTTTTAGTACCTTCATCGTTATATTTCTGTTTCATGCTGAGACTAAGTGTCCAGGTGCACTTGAGAGAGGCTGGATATGGTATGAAGCATAAAGGTACCAACCTGGGGAGTTTGGGATGGGAGGGAGGGAATGGCTCAGGAGATTGAAAAGGTTCCTGAAACCTCTTTTGGAAAGAGGACATGAGGGTACAGATCTCTGTCAACATCCCGGGAGTTGTACAGTGTGAGACAGGGAGAATGAGGAAACCTAGGTTGGAGTCCAGTGGTCCCTAAGCTCTTGCCTCATCTGTCAGAAAAGAAGTTTGAGCTGCATCCGTGTAACCTCTTTTAATCATGAATTCTTTATTTTTAACAACCAAAAAATTGAGGCCTGGGACCCCCCTCTTTGTACCGCTATCCTGACTGTGAGCTCAGAAGTACTTTTGGGGACCTTTATATTTTATTCATGGAAACTCTGAACATAAGAAAAGAACAGACTTACGGGGAAAGCCATTTTTCAGTTTGGGCTGTGTTTGGAATTGTGGGCCCCTACAAAGTCCACAGGCTTGGTTGGTCTGGAACAAGGAGATCTGGAACTGTCCATCTGAGATCTGTCCTACTTTGTAATACTGATTCAAACACACACACGTCTATTCCAACCTGCCCTCTGAACCCTTAAGGAGGAAATGAACCATTCTAGAGTCTGCCTGTCTAAGCTATGTCAGATGTATTCTACATACGTGAGGATGAAGAAGCTTGTATTTGTTCTTTTTTTTTTTTAATCTTTTCCAACACCTTTATTGCAATTGGAGCTTGTTTACACAACTTCAGTGTTCAGAGTGGTTGCTTAAATGCTGTTTTGGGGTTGCTATCAAGAGCTTGTTAATTCCTCTTTTCTGCATTTGACATCTGTGTTGAATATCAGTTTTCAGAGGGAACTAATGAATGTGATGGCAGGTGCCTTTAATTATAGAATCATAGCAACGAGAGACAGAGTAGATGGAAGACTTTGCCTTTCTCTCTGAAAAACAGGAGCATTCAAGTTCACCTTGCTCACCCAGTTGTCATGGATGAGAAATGTGATTGCCACACTGAATACAAATATAAATACCTGCAAATTAAATGCTAAGTAGTCAAAGTGGCAGTAATTTGACTTATAAAAGAGGTGTTCTTAATTTGTTTATTTTCCATAAATATGTCTCCCAGAAGTAGCCATTACCACTGTAGTAAGAGCAACAATAACAACCATAAAGCCACAGCAGACACTGCCTTTGATTGAGTTCTTTCATACGCCTAGAACTTTCCTTACATGTCAGTGAATCTGCGTCACATCCACACAAGGTGGGTGAGCAGCCCAGGATTGCAAGGGTGATTAATAGCACTGGTGAAATGTGAGCCAGATTCAGCTGACTTCCCTGGCTTTCCAGGGTAGCTGCCTGTCTGGCCAAGCTGGAAGTCTGAGTACCATCTGGGGTCAGCTTCCTGGAGGAGGCACCCTTCCTGGAGGAGCTGGGTGAGTTGCTCCCGTGGAAGCCTGGGAGAAAGAGCTCTGGTGCTGTGTTCACGGGGTCTCAGCCAGAGCTGTGCATTAGGGTTGTCCAGGGATTCGGTGAGGCTCCACAAGGTGCCAATAGAATGTACGCACCTCGAGGAGGCAGTGTGCGCTCATGTAGTCCCTGCCGCAATAGCGAGCAACACTTACTGCAGACCAACTGGATTCCGGAAGACAGGGCCCATACATGGGTCTTTTTAAAATATAGAATATTAGTGGGGGAGGTTGAGCACTACTACTTTAGAGACTTTCTCCATGGATCCTGGCAGAAATGGAATGATGAGGCTTCCCTCAGCAATAACCTGTTGGCGCGTACAGCTGAGAGAGCCTGATCTTGTTTGGGTCTTAGAGCTAGGTTCCCGTCCCGGTTTGTTCTGTGCCAGGCTGTGTGACCTTGCACAAATTACTTACTCTGTCAGAGCCTGTCTCCTCAGCTACTGTGTTTACTTTCTAGGGAATAATTTACAAAAAAAAAAAAAAAAATCCACACAAACTACTTCCTGTCTGCCCAACGCTGGTAAACAATGCTATCACCAGATCAATTAAGGGAAAGGAAAATGTAGTTTCCGTAAGCTTCGTGTAGCTTTGCACAGGACTTCAGATTGAACTGAATAGATAGCGAAGCCCCCTTTGTGCAAAAAAATAAGAAAGTTGATGTGCTGTTGCTCTGTTGCTTTTCCCCACCCCCTCTCGAAAGGCCATGGTCTTAATGTGGTGGCCCGAAGCTGGCACACCCTCAGGGGCTGCCTTACATGTAGCTTTCCGGTCATTTGTTCAAAGGCCTTTGACACTGAAGACCAAAAGATACAGTTGGAGATGCTACTGTTGGCAGTTTAATTGGTGTTTTTCACGGAGTAGACGCACAGTTTCTGTCTGGGCAGAGTGAGACTGGAAGTGGGGCAGTTAGGCAGCCAGTGCATGTAGAAAAAAGGAAAGAGACCAGGCTAAGGGTATTCTCTTGGCAAGTGATTTTTCCATTTTTAAATAAATATTTTCTTAAATTTTACAGAAGTTGACACAACTTAAGGGTGTTTTTATGGTATAATTGCAGGATCCGTAAGAGGAATATAAGTAAAATACCCTATAAAGACCAGTTTCCTAATTTGTACTTAAAAGGAGCAAAATAAATATTGCTACTTTATTTACAATGAGTTAAGAAAACGTTAAATATCCACATAAAAGGCAGCGAAGAAAGAGTCCCAGGCAAGGCGTGTTAGGGACTTTATCAACTAGTGCCTAAAAATGCTTTCCCTGCAAAGCTACAAATAGCAAAATTTGGTTTGTTTTCTGGCCCGTGAGAATCCTGTGCCAACCTAATTGGTTGTTGCACTTGAATGAGAGCTAATAAACTGTTTGACTTTTGTAATTAAACTTAAGAACCTGATCGAAGGGGATTTTAACTGAAAATGTACTTTAAGTTAATCTACTTAAGAGGAATTATCTGTTTCTTGTTAGCAAAATCCCAAGACTATTTCTGCCTTTATACCTGATGGCTTCTATGGGTCCAGCCACGAAGCTTGCAGGGATGTGAAACCTGCAGAAAATTATTTGGGCAAACTGAGAAGCAGAACAACCAGAAATTTAGGTCTTGACTCTTTATATTAATTATTGGCAAAGTGAAGGGGCATGATTTTGGTTGCTAGTGTTGTCATTACTGTTTTTCTGTTTTGATTTGTCTTGGAAAATCATCAATTTCATCTTACTCAAGTTTGAGAATTCATTATTTGAGTATTTAAAAAGACACCAGCATAAATGCAGATTAAGAAATTTTGAAAATTTTTAAATTTGAAAATAAATTCGTAATTTTTTTGTTTTGTTTTGTTTTAGTAAATTAAATCATTTAAGGTAAATTTCTCAATATTGATTTTACCAAGCTCCATGTCTTTCTTATATTAGGGTCATATATAAATTATTATCACTGGAGTCCTGTGTGCCTCCAAAGTTATTCAAGGTGACATTTATAAATGAATCTGAAATGTGTTAGATTACATTTTTGACCCAAATTTTTTAACAATGCATTGAGTGTTCAAAAATGATAATGTGTGTGTGCTTCTGTTTTTTTTTTAATTTAATACTATATTCTGTGATTTCTCAAGATGATAAGTAGATATTACAGAACTAAAAGCAGTAATAAAAATCAGTTTCTCCAAAAACTAAGTTATGTTTCCATTCATGCTCAAAGGAGAACAATGAAGTAGAAGTCAAAGGCAGAAGTGCGCTGTACTGTTCGTGAGTTTGTCTTCAGCCTGGGTCATGGTAAGGAGGAGGACTGTGTTTGAACTGCCTCCTGCTTGGAGATGGGAGGACAAGGACAGTGCGAGGAGCTGACGCCGTAGTCGTCAGAAGGAAATGGCCGAGTCTGGGGGCAGTTGTGTAGAAAGCTCTTTTCACTTGGAGATACACGAAGCCAAGTGAAATTTGGAGCGAGGCATCCAGGTGCTTTCTCGGATCCCCGTACGTGTGTGTGTGCAGTTAGAGACAAGGCCCAGGGAGGTAACAGGATTTATCCAAGGTCTCCTTCCCCTGCCACCCCCACCCGGCCCCTTGGGATCTCACACCGCTCACCACCACCCCCCAACTAGGACTGTGCCCGTTCCTGGTTCTTGCAAGACTCCTGCACAACCGGGGGTTGGTTTATAAACAACTGATTGATTTGGGAGGTCTCTGAGCTGCCCTAGGTAATCACCCCTCTCCCAATCCCCACCCTAGTGTTTGCAGTTTTATGGGACTTTCTGGGCGTCACTAGGCGGGGGCGGGGACGGCAGGTGTAGTCATGCAGGGATGCATCTCAGCCCCAGATCCTGGCACTTTCCACACAGTTTTTCTGCCTCTGCGACTTTTACTGTGGAGTTCCTGTTTGAGGGAACGGCTTGTTTTTGATGTAAAATGACCCCATTTTAACTTGGGAATCTGACTTCAGCCTTGCTTGCCTGATCAGAAATGCTTTCTTTTCTTCACAGCCAGCCAGGACAGGAAAAATCAGGTCCCTGTGCTGTTTTTGAAAATACAAAATGAAACACTCCTTTTTTTCTTTTTTTAAGGGGAAGAAATAAAGGGCTGGCTTTAAATGGAAAGAATGACAGTTGGAATGAATGCATGTTTATCCATGTATTCGCTTTAGAGTGAATATTATCCTTGTATGATCCTTTTCCACGTTACTGAAAGTGGAAGACACTTTGAGTTCTTAGCCAAGACTTTTGCAAGTAAAATGCTATTTGTTCAATTAATACTTTTTTTGTACATTCCTGTAAACCTAATGGAAAAATTAGTTGTCTTTTTGTGCTATTTTTAAGAAGCAATCCATGTAAATTCAGGATTGTAAGATTTCTTTTAATTTATATTTGCAATCAACTTTTGCAGTATGGTGTTTCCTCTTAACTCACCAGGGCCATTGCTTGAAGTTTTCTCTCTTTTCTGAGGCCGTAATACTAAGGAAGCAAACAAAACAAAACAAAACAAAACAAGCAAACAAAAACCTTCCTTGATACAGACTCCGCTGGCTGGTTGGTGGATCAGACACGTTACCCTGTGAGGTTAAGGCTGAGCTTTCACCCCTGGTTCAGGCCGTGCCAGCGTTTGGACTGTTAATATTTATGACCTTGGGCTTCAGGTTAGACACCTCCTACCCCCATCACATCTACTCTAACCACATGTGTGGATAAGACTTTGGGGTGTTTGGGTGCTGGATGCCTGGCCCTTGGTCCCCGGGAATCAATTGCGTTTGTGTTGATTGTCATGGTGCACCTGTTTCACTTGGACATTTTAAAACAAGCTGTAACTTTGGAATGAAATGATTGGAGGAAAGGGGCTGTGACCTGTACCAAATGCAGGGGAAAACTTGGGCTGCTTAGTACTCTCTGATTTTAGAAAGGAAGGAAACTTTGCAGCAGGCAGCTCTGAGAAAGTTGTAGCAGGAAGCACCGCAGAGCCTTTGGTGGGATTGGGCTGTACCTCTGGAGCTTCAGGCAGATCTCACTCCATCGTCAACACTGTGATTGCAGTGTTCATTTAGAACAATCTTGAGCTTTCTGTGATGGCGTAGAGTAGCCAAACCTTTCCCCCACTTAACCAGTGACTTTTTTTTAGTTCAGGAGCTAGAAAGCAGCGTTCAGAATGACAGCGTTTTCTAACTGGAAGTCATCATGTGTGCACCTTCTGCACTGATCATTTGAATATCTCAACAGGTACTGGCACTCGTCCTGCCCACCATTACGTTTTTATTGAAGCACCAAGATCTTAACGCTGACTCTCAGTGGATGGGAAACATGCCAGTTAACACATGTAAACACCTGAGTTTACTCAAGTGCTGTGCTTAACGGGTCTGTGATCCTCACTGCCTTAGTGAATGTGCAGGTCTGTCTTACAAAGACACATTAGCAAGCGTCACTCAGAACAATCCCATATGCGCCCCCAGCGCAGTTCTCAGCCCTCCGCAAGCCGTCAGTCAGCTGTGCGCACACACAGGGAGGCTGCACACAGTTCTGTGTGTGCTTGTTTCATGCTTAAATACACGCCCGACATCTGACGAAGCCTTGCTTCAGATGAGGTTCAAACACACAGAACCGAAGGCTGGTCTATACCTGGTGAAGTCTGGAGGCCCGAGATGTGCTCTGCAGCCCCCTAGGAAGCCTGAGCTTCAGAGCGCGGTGCTGCCTCTGAACCTGAGAGCTGCTCTGGGTCCTCCCTAGAAACCAAGGAGGAAGGAGAAGCGAGAACCAGCTCGCAGCTGCTGTCAAACATGACCTTCATCCCACCGGCCGACCAGGCGCTTCCATGGCTGGCTTTCTCCACCTCTTCAAAAACGTGGAAGGAGAGTCTCTCAGGGAGTTCATGTGAAGGACGCAGGTACTGAGGAATGGCAACGGCAGGCTGGGCCCCTCCCTCCCTGCCTCCTTCCCAGTCCTCCCTGGGCACTCTGCTGGCCTGTGGCACCATTCTGTCAATGGACTTTGGCTTCTGGCCTGGGCTGTGCTGTGCTTGGCTGCAGGGGCTTAACTCACAGAGCGGCAAGGAATAGTCCACCAGGCATCTGTTTCCCAGTTATCTGCACACCTTTTTTTTTTTTTAAAAAAAAAAACTTTTATAGAATAAGGTTTTGAGCTAGGCAGAACTTTTGGGATCATTGAGTTCCACATTGTATTTGGTTCTATTTTATCTGATTATGTATCTATTAAAGTGAAATTATCTAAGGATATTTCAGAAAATTCCTAGAAGAATAAGATTATTTTGATACAACAAAATTTGAAATCAGTGCATTCAAAAATACATCCCCCAAGCTTTTTGAGGGCACTCCATATGCATAGATTTCAAAATGGTTTTGCACTAAAATAAACTTACTTTTCAGTTTCATGTTTCCCCATGAACTTTGGGGAAGTACCCTGGTATGTTTCATTTTCCAGACAAAAACATAAAAAGTACTTCCAGTCTAAGCAAATAAAAAAGTAAAAAAGTTAAGCTGCTGATTAAGGGCCATTATTGTAATTCTTCCTCTGAAGAATGAGATTATTTTGTGGGTATTAAATTTCAAGAATTTTTTTTTTTGGCATGGAGCATTTTCTTCACCATAATAGTAAAGGAAAAAACACCTTTTTACATACACAGTATATATTAGTGTATGCATGTTCCTGTCCTAATTAAATGGCATGTGTAGTCTGACAATAGCAAAAGCTTTTAGAATCTCAAATCCCTAAATCTCAAGAAAGTAGAGGGCTGTACCAACACATGGTGAGAGTTTGTCCCATGTCCTTGGTCACTGGATTTAGCTGTGTTAAGCTGTGAGTGTAAGCAATCCTGTATCGCTCAGTCCTCGACACACCCTCTTTATAGGAAAGCAGGCACGTGCTTCACCTTTTCTAAAAAGCGTAATAAAAAGCACATCCTGTGGCACAACCCCGCCAGCACCTGGAAGATACCCAAGTCTCAAGGGGGGGGAGGGGACTCACCTGAAGCTTTGTTGTCACATTGAGGACGCGTCTGCTTGGCCCAAAGCAATGGTGGCATCCCCCTAGTTGGACAGGAAAAGTCCCCCTCTTACTTAGCTAGACACCGGGAGGCCAGTGAAACCATCGCCAGCGGCTGTTTGTTTCGCTGGCAGGTTCATGGCCACGGCAGAAGTGGCCTTCCCCCAGGTGGATGACTCCCTCATGTTAGTGTGGCGGTCGGTTGGCTATTTAATAAAGCCATTTACAAGAGTCCCTGAAGTGTGTGGTCTGCGTTCCCACGATGTGTCACTGCTGCCGCCAAGTGACAGATCTGAAAAATCAGCAAATGCTAGCCAAAACCAAAGTGTCCACTCTCCTCCTGGACAAAGATAGTGTCTTCTCCCTGCCTGCTTGGGGCCGGACCCTGTGGGCATCACTCTGCATTCCTGGCTTCTGGGAAAAGGACTGTAGAGATGCTGAGAGATTCCCATCAGTGAACGGGAGATAATCTGAGTTTTAGGGTTGCAGGGTTGTGTGTGTGTGTGGTTGGTTTGTGGGATTTTTGTTGTTGTTGTTGTTGTCAACCTATTTAGTTCCTTCCCTGTCATCTCACACAAAAATCATCTCAGAGGGAAATTCTTCATTTTCAAAAAAAAAAAAAATCCATCCATCACACCATGAACTTGTAAGTGCGGGAACACATAAGTCCTTGGGATGCATGAACACTGTTCTCTTTAGCAAGCCCATTCTTGAATGGGGCTAAGAGCTTTTCAATTGCTGTGACATTTTCAGCCGGGGAAGGGGGAGTTGCTGCAGAGCAATGTTTTACAGGCAATTACTTTATATGATCAATGGAGCAATTCCCCTTCCAGAATGGAACCAAAGCGATCAAGTTAAATCATTAAAGAGAGAAAGAGAGCGCGGGAGAAAGGATTCATCTCATTAGCAGGTGCCAGTGCTGCAAGCTCCGTGGCGGCTGCCACACAATGTCACTGGCCCTTTAAGACAATGACTGTGCCTCCCCCCTTGTCCCCCACTCTCTCCCGCCCCCCCCCCCACCGCCCCTGGAGCTGTTGACAGGTCTGAACCTCCGGAGTGGCCCATTGTGGCCGCAGTAGGAGGCACCTGCAGAAAATGTGCCAAAACTAGGCAGGGAGCAAGAGCTTTTCAATAAGCTCCGCAGCTGGAGCAGAGAAGCAACACTAAACAAGCAGGCTGGGACCAGGCATGTGATGGGAAAAGGGGTCAGAACCAGACACCTCCCATAGTCTTTCTGAGCACTGTGCCGTTCCATTTGCTGACACCGCCTCCCCGGCTCCTCTCTATTTGCTTAATATGCTGAGGTATTTAGCCTAAAAGCACTAAATGCTTCATCACGATGAGCCATTCGCCCCCCTTCGCCATTTACTGTGATTAAGGTTGTTTTCCAGGATTTTCCCTCTCTTGCTGCCCCAAACCAAGACTGCCGGCTTAACACTGCCCTTTCCTGTGCCTGTCACTGGCGTCATCCACACTGCATGCTGCCTTGCTTGGCGTTTACCCATCTTCAATTCAGGGATGGAACACAACTCACCAGATGGGTGGAGGACCGGCTGCCTCTGGAACACACGTTCCACCTGCTTTAAGCACAACAGCCTGGAAGGTGCCTCCTTGCATTTATTGTGCACCTACTGTATGCCAACCCCTAGTGGCTGCCAAGGCTGCTGGAAAAGCCCTTCTCACTGTTTAGGCTCTGCCACAGGGGCAGATAGCTCCTTCTGCACTCATGTACTTGTAACTAAAGTCCTTTATAAGAATAAGCCAGAGCCAATAGAGGAGGATAGGGAAAGGGGACCTGGCATATGCTGGCATGTCTTCCAGAGGGGGCCAGGGGGCACATTCTCTAGGGTCTGCAAGAGGTGAGAGCCTGATGTAGTCACCCCTGACTTATGTTGATACAACACTTTCAAGTTTCCATGACATTTCTGTCTGTTTCTCTTTCACTCGATGCAGTAAGGCATCATTATCTGTGTCTCAGCCAGGAACAGCGGTGACCAGGACTCAGCACCCTGTCCAGAGCCAGCGACAAAGCTAAACCTTCGCCACCCCTGCTCTGCCCAGGGCTGCCTCTTGTAAGCCTGACCATTGGGCACGACTGAGAGCTGCAAGGGCGCTGCGGGAAGGGGCACAGCAACGCCTCCCCATAAAAACTCTTTTCCCTTCTCACAGATGGAGAGTGTCGGCGTGTACAGCCTGTGCGGGTGTAAAGCCAGAAGCAAGATGAAGTGTGATTCAAAGTGGGAGGTCACCGCTTCAGGTAGGGAAAGAGCCCCTGTGTATAAGTACCGAGCTGGGCTCTGAAATCACTCCTCTGAGAGCCCCTGGTCCTCCTGCGAGGACTTGCCTGTCCGCTAAGATGCTCCCCAGACTGCTGCTGCAGAACTGCCTGATGGGAGTGCCCACAATGCAGGAAGAGGGTTGGGAGGTAGCCTGCTTCAGAGGCCGGAAGCCTGGCCTGGCGAGCAGCCGCACTCACAAGGGACTGCAACCTGCTGGGCTCCTGCTGTCTCTCTGCTCTGCTCTGGTGGCCCTGGGTGCTTATTGGGGTTTGGGCCCCCATACAAAGGCAGAAAGTGATGGGTGCTGCTCCTCTGAGCTTGTTTATGCTTTAATGAGCCTCTCCTCTTCTCAGAGGACTGGTCCTCTTCCTCCTCCTCCCTTGGTGCCTCCCTCCCGTTCTGGAGAAAACAAGTGGACTATTCATGTTCAAAAGAGCCAGAAGGGAGGGGGAGATGCCACCGACAGACTCCATTGAAAACCACTGGCTGTTCATTTACATTCACACTTTTAAAAAATGTTAACTAATGATGTTAAACGGTTTGCCAAAGGTCCTGGCAGGTCAGTTGTAGAAGTGTCATTTCTGCCTAATTAGGGCTCTTGTGGCTGCCCGGGGGAGCCCCCCAGTGCAACTGGTGACAAGCAGAGAGCTGACAGCTTCAATTGGTGCCAGTAGGAAGGTTGGGCCGGTCATGTTTTCCAACTCAGCCAGGTGTTTGCTGAATGGGGAGGGGGCTTGGAGAGATCTGAGCGCCTCTACAATGTTTTTTTTTTTTTCCTCAAGCTCCCCACCTCCCCTGGCAAAGTCCTTCCCCTTTTGCCTGTCTTGTCTTGTGTCAAGGTCAAGAATGGACTTTGCTAAGTCAGCAGTTTGGGTTATCTCAGGGAGGTCATTAGCAATCGCCAGTCCAGACAATTCAAGTGGTCTCAGAACCCAGATGCTGATTTTTTTTTTATTCTAAAAATCAGAGCATCAGAGGGGGTAAATAAAGGAGAACGTTTAGCTTTAAGATGACAGTAGGCAGAAAACAAAGTGATAGAACCTTCCAGAAACTTCTAAGTAGCCATCAATGTGTTACACTTCAGAAGACAGTCATTACAGCAGACTTGCTTAAGAGAAGACAGCGTAGCAACCTGTTCACCATTGCAGTATTTGAGAGAAGAAAAAAAAATCTTACTGTGTTCAGTGAGGTATATGCTATCTGTCAGACCTAATGGGTGCTCAGTAAATAATTTATTGTTTGATTTGATGTTTTTCAGGGGAAAAATTATTGTCTGAGACACAAAGAGTGACTGATAGAGTTCCTGCTATTTTCCAGGCCTGCCTTAGCTGTTGCTACGATGCTTTGAATTTCTCCGTTGATTGTAAAGCACTTACTAGGTTGGAAACCCACATTATGGATTAATAGGATTATCTTGTTCTCCGCTTTCTTTTATTTGAAACACAAGTTAAAATAAGTCAAGATCCACTGTGCCCAGCAAGCCCCGAGGCAGCCCAAGAGCCACAATGAAGCCATTCACATCCAGAACTTGGATTTCATGCACTGGTTGACCCAGCAGCATGGCAGCCCTCCCTGGCTGGCCCAGGAGTGAACACACGCAAACACATGTGCATGTGCAAGAACCCAAAAGCAGGTCTGAGAGATGAGGAAGGGCAAGGGCATTTGAGGGTCGTTGCTGTGTTAAAGAGGAAAAAATGAACTAGAAAAACAAGGTGTATGTCAGGGAAGTGTAAGGCCAGATCTGAAGAGTCGGTTCTGGGAAGGAGGGGATGTGTAAAGTGAAGGCCATCCAGCTCCTGTTACCACCAGCTGTTTTCTCTCATTCAGGATAGTAAATGTGGGGGCCAGAGAGATTGCTCATGCCTGCTGGTTTACTCAAAAGGGTGTTATGAAGATTAAATGAGACAGTGTATAGGAATACACCTAGAACGATACCTAGCATTTACCCGGGGTCTCTAGTATCAGGAACCCCCATGTGATTCTGTGGTGTGGAGTAATTTTCTGTCTGCTGATGGGTATACTTCCAAGTGCAACCTGAACCTGGAGACTTGAGAGCCTGCATGACACATACCCAAGATACATTTGAGCATAGAGAATGAGCAGAATTCGCTCACAGATGACCTGTGTGCTAATTGATGGAGACATCCTTCCCATAGTGCAGCTGAGTGTCCCAAACCATCCGCCCCCAGGGACCTCTTCTGTCACTAACTGCCTGAAGGGTGCACTGTGCATTGTGGTCCTGTCTTTGTTCACTTCTTTGATGCCACAGTGCGTGTTCATTATCCTCCTCGTCGTGACCTCTTGCTGCTCCCATCGACGGTCGTGCATGGTGTATTGCACACACTCTGCTTCCAGCTGTAGTTCTGAGCCCTAGCCCCCACACCTCCTTCTCTGTGTCCTGACCCAAAAAGCTGCAGATGCAGCCGTGTGCCTTTGAGGATGAACCTCTGTCCTGTGCGTCTTTTGGGTGCCAGAAAGTGGCCCCTGAGGCTCTTCCGTATGGTTTGGAGAGAGATGAGTGGTAAAGAAAATGTGTGGCCCTGTAGTCAACCTGGAAAAGTTAGCCGCCGAATTCCTAAAAGTGAAGGCCTGCCGACAGGGAGGACCCTGTGGATTGCAGTCAGCCTCTGTTTTGTGGCATCCACATCTGGCCACATGTCCCTTCATGGGGAGGTGACACACTGAGACATGTGTCTGCAGGGGATTTGTGCTTGACAGCTCCCAGGCTGTACTTGACACAAACCTGGACAGTGTCCCTGCACACCTCGGCTGTGGGCGCTGTCTGTTTCCAGACCTCCAGCCTGTGCAGCATGGTCCTGTACTGAATTCTGCAGGTGATTCGATCACAGTGGTAAGCATTTGTGTTTCTAAACATGGAAAAGGTATAGTCAAAAATACAAGGCAATAGGAATTTTTGAGCTCCACTGTATGGGACCATTGACTCCACTGGCTCCATTGTATGTCATGGTAGACATGGTCCACCATCCTGGTCATTCTGTGACCTGTAACTCACCCATCACAGTGGCAACCCTTCCACAGTGAAATTCTGTTTGGTTGAAATGACTTTGTAGCTTCTAAAAGGCTGATCTGATTTTGTTACTTTTTTTTTTTTTGCGACATTTGTTTTTGGTATCCCAAGTTTAGTCATGGGTTCTCTTTGACCTTGAACTCTTAAAACCCTGGCTATGCTGATCTGCTAGCAGTTGTTTGAACCCACTAGAATATTTGTTGCCTGGATGGAGCAGCCTCTGTCCTTGAAACGAGTGTCCTTTTCCCCCTTTTTTTCTTCCGGCAAACACCTGTTCCTGCGGAAGCCTCACCGCCACATCAAACCCTGTGCACTCAACTGACACCTCCCAAGTTTCAATGACTTGGCTTGCATTCATGCCCTTACTGAACTTTATGTTCATCTCAGTGAGAGGAGTGGCAGCAGCAACAGCAGTAGTGGAACTGCTACTACAAGCAGCAGTCATGATATTTCCCTTTTATGGACACCTTCTGGGTATCTCTGTCACTTTAAGCCAGAGGTGCTTATTCTACAAAGAGAATCCTGAAGCTCAGGTTGTATGTGTGGTGGAGCCAGAACCTGAACACCAGGGTGGCTTAAGTTCACATGACTGACCGTTCTCAATACAGACGCACCCACACAGGACACCTCCCGTTGTAAATGGCCACCTTGCTGAGAGAGAGGCACAGTTTGGTTTAGTGGTACGTTCCCTGTGCCTGCTAGCAGTCTTGTGCTCTCATGCCTGTGCAGGGACTCAGTGTTGAATGAGTGGAATTGAGCTCTGAGTGTTTCTATATATGTACATGGGTCTACATTTGCTCTCCCTGTTTCTCCTGCTCTTTTTTTTTTAAGATTTATTTATTTTTATTGGAAAGTCAGATATACAGAGAGGGAGATCTGCCATTCGCTGATTTACTCCCCAAATGGCTGCAACAGCTGGAGCTGAGCCGATCCCAAGCCAGGAGCCAGGAGCCTCTTCTGCATCTCCCATGTGTGTGCAGTGTCTCAAGGCTTTGGGCCGTCTTTGATTACTTTCCCAGGCCACAAGCAGGGAGCTGGATGGGAAATGGGGCCACTGGGATTAGAACTGGTGCCCAGATGGGATCCTGGCACTTGCAAAGAAAGGACTTTAGCCACTAGGCTACCACACCAGGCTTTCTCCTACTATGTATATCTATATGAATATACCAAGATATTTCACAAAGTTTATAAAAATTGGAATTAAAATGTTTCAATCAAAAATATTTTTAAATCCCTGCATAGCTTTTGTCATAATTGATTTTCATGACTTTTTTGAAGGACTTTTGAAGGCCTATGGATTTCAAAATGTTTTGTACCAATATAAACATTTCAAGTGTGTATATATGTATGTATTTCATTTGTTTGAGAGAGAGGGAGAGAGACTCAAAATGTGCTGATTTACTCTCCACATGTTGACAGTACCATGGTTGCACTGGGCCAAAGCTGGGAGCAATCAAGGCCTCTGCATGCATGGCAGGAGCTCAGCACTTGAGCCGTCCTTGCTGCCTGCTGGTGTCTGGGTCAGCAGGATCGGGAGCCAGAGCCAGGAAGTGTGCCAGGTATTGTGATGTGGGACGCAGGCTTCCGGCTGTTAGGCTGTTGTTCTGCTGCCTCCTGTGTATGTACAACGTATGCATGGTCATACACACACACTCAAGTCATGGGTACACATCTTATGGTATTCTCAGCTCTTCATTCGGCACTAACCTTGTCTCGTTATTGTATGTTTTTTGGTCTGCATGTTCTGGAAGATAGACCTCCTCCCGAGATTCTGTCATTGCACCATGTGGCCAAGTCATTAGCAGAGGTTCAGGTCATTGAGCATTCTCCTTCTGCGTTCTCAGCTGCAGGGACGATGCCTCCCACCTGGTTCAACCTCTTATCCGCATTGTCCAATCCCTGAGCTTGTTGATGGTGCTGAGTGTGGCTTTCAGCACCTGCTACACACACCCACAGGTGCCCTCTTGTCATGGGCTGTGCGTTACACAGATGATGAGACGCGCTCATGATTGTACACTGAGGCCAGGCCTAGCACCCAGCCAAGGCTTTGCTGGAGCTTAGGGGCAGCTGTGAGAGCTGGAGGATGGAGGTTCAGTTGAAGTCAGTTCAGCTTTGGAGTCTGATGTGCAATTGCATCATGTGCATTAGAATCGCTAGTTGACCTTGAATGGGTCACATCTATTTACCCTTTATGAACATGAAATATATTTTAAAATCGGATTCTGGAACATTTTAGAGGATCTGTTTATTTGAAAGGCAAACAGGAGCCTGGAACTCCATCTAGGTCTGCCAGGTAGGACACTCAGGCCATCTTCTGCTGCCTTCCTGGGTGCATTAGCAGGGAGCTAGGTTGGAACCACAGTCTCCAGGATTTGAACCAATGTTCTGATATGGGAGGCTGGCATTGCAAGTGGTAGCTTAGCCCACTCCACCACACTACCAGCCCTGGAATTCTAGCATCTTAAAAGCTGTCAGGTTCTGCTCTCCTTTTCTAAAATAATTCAGTGGCCCTGTGTGAGGCCACCCCGCCTGTCTTACCGGCTGTTCTCTTCCCATTGCTGACTGTTCCTGTTGGTCCTGCCCAACGCTACTCATCTTTTCAGTATTTCTGATGCCTCTGGCTGTCTTACTCCCTCCTACTGCACTATGGCACATGTAGTCTTACCCCTTCCAAACTCTCTGCTTAGCTTGCAGAACTCTGACAGCAAGTGGAGGCCTAAAGGAGAACACGGTACAAATTTTGAGGGTATTTGTGTTACTTTTCACACTGCAGTGGCAGTACAAACTGCAGAGCCCAGTCAACCAGTACTTCTGAAGGAATGGAATGTATTTGACATTTCCTGTCTATTTTTAAAAAATATTTGTAAATATATATGGGCCGTGTGTGTGTGTGTATATTCCATGAAAATGAAAACTTGTGCTTATGCAGAGAAATAATGCTGTGAATTATGTCTTTGTGTGTCCTTGCTGCAGGGTTGCTTGGACGTGTGCCCTGTGTGGTCCCACTTGGTTCCCCGTGTTTGATGCTCTGCTCTCACCATCCGGACATGCTTGCTGCAGTTCCACGTTGCACCTATGGGCCACACCCATCCCATAGGTGGGCCTGCCTCTGCGACTCTGCAGCCCTCCCCACACTGTGTGCAGTGCATGGAATCACAACATTGACACTTGCTGCAAATCCATCTGTTAGAACCCACCCATGGTAGTGGAGAAAGAGGGTGTGGCATGTAGAGTTGGGGTCTCTTCAAGCCACTTTGTTTAGGTCAACCAGGCCTTACAATGTTCTTAAATTATTTTTTTAAAAAGATATATTTATTTTTACTTGAAAGAGTTACAGAGTTGGAAGGACGGAGGTCTTCCATCTTCTGGTATACTCCCCAAATGACAGCAGTGTTAAGCTGGGCCAGGCCAAAGCCAGGAGCCAGGAGCTTCTTCCAGGTCTCCAAAATGGGTGGAAGGACCCAAGGACTTGGGCCAGCCTCCACTGCTTTCCTAGACCATTAAAAGGAGCTGGATTGGAAGTGGAACAGCTGGAACACTAGCCAGCGCCCGTATGGAGTACTGGCGCCGCAGGCAGAGGATCAGTATGCTACTCCACCATGCTAATTAAGTTTGTTAAGTGGGCGAGGAGGTAGGCAGTTGTCCACATGATTATCAAGGAGTGAAGCCCCCACTACAAGCTGGATTTTTCTCCCAGAACTACCAGGTCATGTGACCAATGTTTTCTGCTCATTTACGCTACCCGGTAATATAGAGGGGAGCTCTAATGAAACACACCAAGTTTGGGAATGAATTTTTTCTTTTTTGAATGTATATTCATATGTTTTTATTCTAGTCTTATTTGGGCTTTAGATTTTTTTTTAAGTAACTTCTTGTGTCATTTCAAAGGGGATGCTCAGACATGCATATAATAAAACAGTCAGAATCATACACTGGAGAGATAGGACTGAATGGGAAGCAGGGTTGTATCAAGGGCAAGTCTCACCCACCGACATGTGTCATGAGGTCTTGCCAAGTTTGAAAACACGGCCGCAGCCATGTTCCTAAGCCTGGCAAGAGAACAAGCAAGCATGGATGATCCATGGAGGCCATCCATGGAGAAGGCAGCCATCCCAGCTTGGCCTCCACTGGCTCCCCTGGGGGACTCGGGCACACCTTGAGAGTGAGTTGGGTTTTCTGGGAGTTTGTTTGCCTGAGGCACCAAATAGTCTCTCTCTAGAAGTCCCCAGAGAGTCCAGTGCAACTCTTCTATGGGAGGAGAAAGGAAATTTAGAGCGTAGCCAAGCCATCCATAGCCAGGGGTTCTCCATCTGTGGGCTCAGCCAGCTGCAGGTGGAATATATTCAGTGGGGAAAAATATATATACTAAACATATACTGACTGTGTCTTGCCATTACTCCCTAAACAATACAGAATGACCTTGGTGTGCATTGCGTTGTGAGGAAGCTAGAAGTGGTAAAGTACAGGGGAGGACTGAATGGCTGATATGCCGATACCACAGCCCATTGGACATCAGGGTCCTGTGTACCTGTGGGCTTTAGTACCCTAAGGGCATCCTGAACCCAACTCCTGTGTACACAGAGGGATGGCACTACTTCATGGTGTCTTCTCATTCTGTCCCCATCCTCCTCCCAGCTGAGCGAAACTTGAGCAGACAACACATAAAAGCTCCTTCTGCCTGCCACCTGCGCTGGGTACCTGCAGTGCTGAGGGAGGTAGCAATGGCCCCAATAATGTGGTGGCAGTGGCAGCAATGGTGAGCCTGGCGCTGGCAATGTTGATGACACGTAGTGGCAGTGGCACCAGCATATATGGCACCTGGACCTGCCAGGTGGACAAAGCAGGTTGTAGTGGCAGCAAGCATGGGAGGCAAGTGACCACCAGTGGCCCAGCCTGGGCTCTGGCCAGCAGGAGCTGGGCACAGCGGATGGCTCTCTGGGTGACAAGAAGGCCGGGGGTATTCAATGGAGAGTCCTATCACAAGGAAGCATTTGAGGCTCCTCTGGGGATGACTCCTCACATCACTGGGGGCAGACAGAGCCAAAGACATTGCTCTCTGCTGTTAAAATGACACATCCTTTGCCTTCGGATCTTGTGACCCACAAAGATGTGAGAGACAAGATTCAGAGCCTTTGTCGGGGAACAGCTGACGGGCTGAGTAAGAGCTGTTCCATGTGAGCTGAGTGCTGGAAAGGAGCACACGTTACCTCACTCAACGATTCACTCAACAAACACTCTGGGGCCATTGCTGGGCTCCGGAGACTGTAAGGCCATGACCTTGAGCAAGTTTCATGATTTCCCTAAGCCCCAGTTTCCCCATCTGTGCATGAATATGTCTTCAGGAAGTGACCTCTCCCTGGGTCTTTGGGAAACCATGTAGTGTTTGGTATAGTGCCTGGCACAAGTTACACACCAATAAATGTGAGCCTCGCAAAAAATAATGTAACCCTCCACTAAGCATTAAGTCTTGCTTGTATTTATAATTATTTAAAAGGCGGCAAGAGTTCACCCATCTGCTAGTTTATTCCCCCAAAGCCCAGGACAGCCAGAGCTGGGGCAGCCCAATTCTGGGGGCCAGTAACTCAGTCGGGAATTCCACCTGGGTGGAGCCATCGTCTGCCATCTCCCAGGCTGGGCATCAGCAGGAAGCTGGACTTGGCAAGAGAAGGCTGGGAGTCAAACAGAAATTCTGAAAATGCATGCTGGCATCTGAAGCCATGTTTAACCCTCAGGGTTTTTGCCCACCTTTATGTATGAAATTGTAAAACAGAAAGGGAAATGACCGTATCTGGCCATCTCTTTGTTACCTTATTTTGCTCCATAACAGCTCCTTCTCCACGAGCTTCAAAGTTCCAGTGTAAGGGAAGCAGTTGTACTTAGGACAGCCCATTGCACCTGTGGGTGGCCTAGTCTCAGAATGATCTTAGCCTCTCTGCACATGGCTTTTTACACTTAGATTTCATTTATTCAACAGACTAGTACTGAACACTTCGTCTGTGCCAGGCATAGCAACAAGGTCTGAGGAGATAATGGTGAATGAAGTAGGCTTAGTAGAGTGCCTGGTAAGAGCTAGTAATTTGGTCCAGTTCTCAGACTGTGAGTCTTGCGTTGCTTAATGACAGGGACATGTTCTGTGAACTGCATCGTTAGGCAGTTTCTTCCTTGTCCTGACACTAGATGACCCCGTGTGATGTAGCTTACTGCACACCTGGGCCCCAGAGTGTAGACCATTGCACCTGTAGTCCATGGCTGACTGAATGTGATGGGGCCACAGATCTGTGTGTGGCCACAAGCAGAGGTAAGGGAGTCAGAGAGCCCTCTCCAGGTGAGGGCTAAGCCAGGATCTGAGGGTGTAGAGTTGCTGGGTGAGGATGAGCCACCCAGGGAGAGGAGCTGAGTGCAGAGACCTGTTGTCACCTCGTTCCCCCTCGACACCATGGCCCTGCAACTCCAGAGCCTTCCTGTTTGTTTCGCCTGTTGTCATTCCAAGATCAGTGTATCTGCTACCTCCCTCCCTTCTGAAAAATGTGTAGCTTGGCTATCATTTACTCTCCAATTCACTGCTTGGGCATTTCTTAGTGTGGTCACAGGGTCGTACAGCCGTCACTGTATCCACTACAGAACATTTCCATCATCCCAAAGGAAGCCCTCCTACCCATTAGCAGTCACTCTTAATTTCCCTACAAAATGGCAACCCTGGGCAACCACTCATTGCTTTCTGTTGTGATACATGGACCTATTGTGGGCGTTTCCATGGCCTGGGTCTGACAGTGTGTGGTCATTTGTAACTGCCGCCTTCATGCAGCAGCACAGGTTGTAGATCCGTCCATGTTGTAGCCCATGTCAGCATTTCGTCCCCTTTTTACTGCTATATAGTAGTCCGTTGTATTGATTGATCATGATTTGTTTCTCTGCTAGTCAGTGGATGAACACTTTGGTCCTTTTCATTTTCAGCTATTCTAAGTAACACTGATATGAATATTCACGCATTTATGAGCAAGTGTTTGTGTGTAAACATTTTCTTCTTCCTTTGGGTATATACCTAGGAGTAGAATGGGAAGTCACGTGGTAGCTCTGTATTTGCCCACCTGTTCTCGCCAGGGCTGCACCGTCCTATGTTGCCCCTGGATTCTTAAGGGTTCTGATTTCTCTATATCCTCACCAATACTTTTATTCTCTTGACTGTAGTCAGCCTGGTGGTGTCACATGATATCTCATTGGTTTGCATTTCAAAGATGCCACCCAGAAGGACCCTCCTTATTTTGCATGGTAATCTAGTTGTCCCATTGATTATAAAGCATATCATTTTTCAACTGACTTTTCTTTGTTTCCTTTTCAAGAATTAGTTGACAGTAAGTGTGAATCCGTATTTCTGGACTCCCAGTTCTATTCCATTGATCTGTCCATCTTTCCTAATGCAGCTACCATACTCTCTTGATAACTGAAGCTCTGTAATAAATTTTAACTGAATTAATGAGCTAATTTTTATTTATTTGAAAGGCAAAGAGGGAGAGAGAGAAAAATCTTCCACGCACTGGTTTACTTTCCAGATAACTACAACAGCTGAACTTTAGCACTCAGAAATTCAGTCTGGGTCTCTGCCATGGGCAGCAGGAGCTCGGTCATTTAAGCCCTCACCTGCTGACTCCCATGGCAGACATCAGCAGGAAGCTGGAATCCAAGCGGAGCCAGAACTCAAAAGTAGGCACGTTTATATGGAGTGCGGCTTTCAACCACTGTTTCAAATGTCTGCCCCTGTTTGAAATTACAAAATGTAAATTTTCCAGTGTTGTTTTTTCTTTGCAAGATTATGTTCCAGTTGTAACTCAATGTGGGGACTCTTCTGATTTGAGGACATGGAATCTGCCCCTCCTCCTCCCCCTCTTTACTCAGATGTTCATTTATTTCTCTCAATGCTTTTGTAGTGACCAGACTTTCAGTTTTCCATTTCTTTCTTTCTTTTTTTTTTTGTTAAATGTATTCCTAAACATTGTATTCTTAGGGATGCTTTATAAACAGATTGTTTTCTTAGTTTCATTCCCACATTATTCCATTTCATATTCTCTTTTAAATGTGACCCGTAGAGTCATAAGATTGACAGAACGTTGGAGTGGTGGAGCACAAGAGAAACACGATATATACTTACCGGAAAGCCTCTGGTTGGATTTCCTCCCAGGCCTGTGGCAGGAGTAAGTAGACAGCCTGTCCCTGGACTTGATGGCTTCAGATGTAACTTGACTTAGATCTCCATGGAAAACTGTACTGAGGGTTGGTGCCCAGCACGCTAAGCCAGCACACTGATCTCTATTGTCTCTGGAATTCCATTGTTTGAGGATTTTGTTTTAGATTCATTTACTTACTTATTTGAAAGGCAGATGAACAAGAGAGAGGGAAAGGCAGAGATGTTCCATCTGCTGTTCCCTCCCCCAGTGGCCACAATGGACTGGGCCAGGCTGAAGCCAGGAGCCAGGGTCTCACATGTGGGTGCAGGGGCCCAACACTTGGGCCATCTTCCACTGATGTGGAATGCCAGCACTGCAAGCGGTAACTTAACCTGCCGTGCCTTACTGCTGTCTCCTGGTACCCCAAACTAAGTTGCTAGGGTTCATCTGCTATAGACAAAGCTTCTAGTAGAAGCTTTTAGAGATGTGGAAAAATCTTAAGCCAGTTGCCAAGAGGTGTTTTAATTCTGTTATCTCTACATAAAAATGTCAGAAAATGAGAAGTTCAGTACTCACAGGGAGTAAAGCAGGGTGAGGGGAAAGGAAGAGGAGGCTGTGTGAGGCTGTCCTCGCCTGTTTACAGGAAGCGATTTGGAGTGAAGAATCCAGCCAGCTGGGGCAAACTGTTGGTTTTGGTCATCACCTGTGCAGCTGGGGCAGATGAGGAGACTGGGTACAAGGCATGGAGGCCATGCTTGGAGTTGTTGAGATCGTGTCTCACGTCTGATTTGCTTCCAAGTGACCAGATGTTTTCACTGAGCATTGTGGCGATGAGTTTAAGAAAGCCCAAGGACTGAGGATTGATTTCTGTGCCAGAAAAGTAAACTCTCCAACAGTACAGTACTGAGCAAGTGTGTGCCTGGAACAAGAATGTGAAAAGAAGATTTTTTTAAAACCACTTTTCCTAAAGCTGTGTTGCAGGAGTTCAACCTATCTTGTGTGTGTGTGTGTGTGTGTGTGTGTGTGTGTGTGTGTGTGTGTGTGTGTGTAATCCATTTAATTTTTAAAACAGTGTTTGAGAGACAGAGGAAGGAGTGGGAGGAGCTGCTATCTGCTGGTTTATCCTCCAAATCCCACAGCAGCTGGGCCTAAGAGAGGCTGACATAAACATCTGGAAACTGAATCCGTGTCTTCCCCATGGTGGCAGGGAGCCAGCTAGTGGAGGCAGCACTGCTTCTCCCAGTGGCTGGGTTCACAGCTTATAGGAGCCATTAGCTGAAGCCAGGCAGCCCAGGGTGGCACGCAGATGCCCTGAGTCCCTGGGCCAAGTGCTCACCCCTCCTGGAAATGTAAAAACTCTTGTATGTCTCCTATCACCCGAAGAGAAGGAAAACCCGAATTTAAAACCCAAAAGAAACAAAAATTACTGGGGTCAACATTGTGGCATGGCTAGTTAAGCTGCTGCCTGCAGTGCCAGCATCCCATTTGAATGTGAGCAAAAGTCCCAGCTGCTCTGATCCAGCTCCCTGCTAATGCATCTGGAAAAGTGGTGGAGGATGGTCCAAGGGTTTGGGTCCTTGACACCCAACCATGGGATGTTCATGGCTCCTGGCTTCAGCCTGGTCCAGTGCAGTGAACTGGTAGATGGAAGATCTCTATCTCTGCCTCTTCCTGTAATTGCTTTTCAAATAAATAGATGTTCAAGGGAAAAACAACCTTATTGCAACACAGAAATTTTCTGGGAAACCGCAGCAGCTGAGGCCTCTGAATGAGCCATCAGAGGTGTGTCATGCAAGCAAAGGAGCAGCTTTTGTGCATTTGGTAGCTGCGTGTGGGCCACCTTGGGTTTGCAAGTCAGGCACATGAGTCATCAAGTGCCGCCTCTACTCTGCCCATCGGTAAAATTGTTTGGGCTCCATCAAGTCGGGGATTGGCATTATTGAAAACTCTTGGGCCTCAGGGAAAAAGGTTGTTAGTGCATTGAGCAAACTAATTTGGAGCATCGTGGGCTGGGCACATGGCCAAACCTCTACTGCCTGTGACTGGAGAGCACCCTGTGCCATTGGGGGCACAGCCGAACACCAGGCTGGGTCTGATGACTCGTCTGCCAGGGGCTGGGGATCCAGGTGTTCTGGAAAGGACTGATGGCTTGCACCCCAGAGGGGCTTCCAGGCTGCAAGGGAGCCCTGAGTGCAAAGGAGATACGGTCCCATGTCATCACTCCATGCCTGCCTCCTGGGCTGCTTCTCTTGAGCCCTGGTTTCCACACAACTGCAAAGTCTTGGGTTTGTGAGTCAAGTGCATGAGCCCAGGACAAGGAGTAAGCAGGTTGAGAAGATGACTGTCCAGTGTTCAATCTCTGTGCAAGGGAGGTTGGAAACAGGGTGAAACCTATGTTTATTTTGGTGAAAAAAGATTATGCATTTTCCCCCCTGGAATACACATTTCCATGAACTTCTTAAAGATCCCCTCACAAAAAGCCCCACTCCACCAACCTCCTGTTTCCTTGCTGAGATTGCCGCTTGTCTACTGCTGGTGTTGTGGATCTGAGGTGAGGCACAGGAAACCCACAGCTTAGACAGATGGACAGGTTAACCCCGAGGGCTGCTAACCATCCCAGGAGTCTGAACTAAGTCGGTACTAAAAACAAACCAAAGCAGGAGTGAAGCCAAAGGCTTGTTCTGAGTTCCAAATGTCCATGGCAGAGAAGGACTGCGCTGTGGCAGTGGGCAGGAGTGTAGGAAAGAGTTTCTGGGCTTACTCCAGCGGATTCTAAGACTGTCCCCATCTGGCAGGCTTTTTAGTACCTGAGCCTTAGCTCTGCTTGAATGGGACTTATCCTTCCTTGATTACATAAACTGAACATTCAGAAAAATCAGCTCACCTCTTTCAGTAGAGAACAGGAGACGTAACAGGAAGGAGGCAGGGGTCACAGCTACGAAGTGACCATCGCCTGTGAAATTCACTCCCAGGTCTCCCTACCTGTTGTT